>NC_137334.1:80929939-82345564 GCF_965287045.1 Carcharhinus amblyrhynchos | reverse complement strand
TCCTCCTCCCCGACCTCCTCCTCCTCCCGACCTCCTCCTCCTCCTCCTCCTCCTCCTCCTCCTCCTCCCGACCTCCTCCTCCTCCTCCCGACCTCTCCTCCCGACCTCCTCCTCCTCCCGACCTCCTCCTCCCGACCTCCTCCTCCTCCTCCTCCCCGCCGCCTCCTCCTCCTCCTCCCGACCTCCTCCTCCTCCTCCCGACCGCCTCCTCCTCCTCCTCCCGACCTCCTCCTCCTCCTCCTCCCGACCTCCTCCTCCTCCCGACCTCCTCCTCCTCCCGACCTCTCCTCCTCCTCCTCCTCCCGACCTCCTCCTCCTCCTCCTCCTCCCGACCTCCTCCTCCTCCTCCTCCTCCCGACCTCCTCCTCCTCCTCCTCCTCCTCCTCCCGACCTCCTCCTCCCGTCCTCCTCCCGACCTCCTCCTCCTCCTCCTCCTCCTCCTCCCGACCTCCTCCTCCTCCCCCGACCTCCTCCTCCTCCTCCTCCCGACCTCCTCCTCCTCCCGACCTCCTCCCGTCCTCCTCCTCCTCCTCCCGACCTCCTCCTCCCGTCCTCCTCCCGACCTCCTCCTCCCGACCTCCTCCTCCTCCTCCTCCTCCTCCTCCTCCTCCTCCCGACCTCCTCCTCCACCTCCACCTCCACCTCCTCCCAGACCTGCCAATTCACCCCAAGGCCTTTAAACTTAGCACTTTTACAGCAGTTAGTGTTATAAACAAAGGTGTGTGCCCTTCTTGAATGTGTTGGCGTGGCACTGTGCTGGGGCAAGGAGTCTTTCAATGCAAGCTCCAAGCAGTTTGGAGTTTTGGTGCAGTTTTCCATTAAATTCTTCCAAATTCTACAGGTCATTTCTTTTCATTACTAGTTGGGCTTTATGGCCTTCGTTTTTGATTGAAAATCGTTTTTGATTGAACCAAAACGCAAGCTTCAGAGCTTATGATGAAGTCCAGATTTAGTTCTACTTCAGGTATGCAATATTAATGGGGACATATTGAGGTACATTGAGCTCTCTTTGCATCTCGTTTTGTTATATGAGCTCCTTTATATGCACTTAGCAAAATAACTACTGGTGGAAAAGGTTCTGTTTCTTTTTTCTCTGAAGATTTTAGGTTGCAACAAAAGCAATGTTGAGGTTATGCCTGGTAAAGGAACTGACAGGTTTCTATTAGGCTGTTTATAGACTGTAGTGTTTATATACATGGTGTCTGAGTAATGACTGTCGGAAGTATTCTTTCGCCTGGTTTCTACTCTGAATCCAAATTCATTGTTTTGCTGTACAGAATTTTAAAAAGCTGGTAGTATTTTAAAATGGGGAATAACATAGGTGCTTATCTAAGGACACTATTTTAATCGTGCTAAAATGTGTGTTTTTATTAATTAATTAATGGATTGACTTAAGTGTTTTCACTTTTTAAAAAAAATAACATGGGCACCCAGAGGCACTTTCGTAATTGTGGTTAAAAGAAGGCGCTTGAGTGGAATCTTGCAATAAGGAAGTAATTCATTTCAATACAGATAACCATTTCCTTGATTGGCCACTTGCATTCTCTGAACAATCAAAGGTGGAAATGATTTATTTTTTAAGCTCTGTTATTATTCAAAAATGTATTGAAAAACTTTGTTCTAACAGGATGCTGCTGTCAGTCCAAAAAGATACTCTGCCTACGACACAATTTAGTGAAATTGTGTATGAATTTCAGAGCCAGTGCAATGCTTAGGCTGAACGTCCCAGTGCTTTGCTGATCAAATCAAACAGCATGTCCCTTTGGTTATTCATAATAGGCAGAGTACTGACTGTACTCAACCAGCTCACCCTTGCAAAATCCACAGTCTGCTGTCGATGTGATTCTGCGATTGGACTGCACTTGCTGAATGATCCAGGGAGTGCTCGTAGCCACGCCAACAGCCAATTTAAGATAATCATTTGAGGGGTGGCACAATGATTAGTACTGCTGCCTCTCAGTCCCAGGTTTGATTCCCAGCTTGGGTGACTGTGGAGTTTGCACATTCTCCCAGTGGCAGCATAGGTTTTTTCCAGGTGCTCCGGTTTCCTCCCACAGTCCAAAGATGTGCAGGTTTGGTGGATTGGCTGTGCTAAATTGCCCCTTAATGTCGGGGAGGGTCGAGCTATGGTAAATGCATGGGGTGATGGGGATAGGATCTGGGTGAGATTCTGGTCAGTGCAGACTTGATCAACCAAATGGCCTCCTTCTGCACTGTAGGATTGAATGATCCTGGTAACATGGCTCATTTACACTTGCGAGAAGGGACCCATTGTCTGCAAACAAAAGGAAGCTTTGCATCTTTTTTGAATTATCCCAGAACTTTGGCGAGGGGAAGGGGCATATTAACATCGCAGCAAATCAGTGTTGATTTGCCAGTCAGTCATATCCTTTTCTCCTGCAGCATATGTTGTTTTCATCGCTTGAAATTTGACATTCATATATGTCCTGATGCAAGCAAGACAAAAAGTTTTGGCAATATGATTCTCTTTTCCACAGGATTCAAGTTCTCTCTCTAAGCAAGTCAAACAGCTTATTTGTAAGTTCTTCATGCCCACAAAGAAAATGTTCAGTAGCATCTGTTGTAGCATTATTCTTTTTATGAATGTAACAATTAGTTAAAAAGGCTTTGGATGGTGCTGAGACATTGCCTAAGGATTGATTTGGCCAGTAGGAAATCCGTGGGACTGCCTTTTGTTCTTGCATGATCCAAAGAACTGAACTGTTGGATGAGTTGAAATGCATTAGTGTTTAAAGTTTTCTCTTTGGGAAAATTATTGTTGATTGTGTAGCTACCCAAGTCAATTATTTGTTCAGCAAGCACGCATCCTTTCCCGCCAAATGAATAAAGAACAGATGCCTGAGTGCAATCGAGGTTACTTCGTGCTTCTTGTGCGTGAAATAACACCTGTCACAAACCTAACTGCACTTAAGTGTATCCAAAATGGAATTTGTCTTTGTTTACTGCTTTCTGTACCTGTTTGAAAGCCTCATGTCTTGTGGTGTCTTGGTTGCAAAGCAACTTGTTTTAACAGGTAATATGGCACATTAGGGTAAGTTCTTTGCAAATCTGGCTGCAACTGCAATTTAGTTTTGGTAAGTTGGCATCTGACATCTTTTAAAATCCCATTTTAACTGGTGGGCTTTACCCAGATGAATTGGATTTTAACTTTGTGTAACAAACCACAGTGCAACTGCATGAATGGCACTTGTGCTGCTGTTTCTCCTGGAATTATAATATAAATATTGAGACTAAAGTTTCAGTAATGCATCCAGTGCATCCATTTGGTGAGCTGGAGTTTGAATCCTACCTATTTTGTATTTTTAAAAAAAGACAATGCACTTGCAAAATTGGGGATATTGAAAGTTAATCTGCTTTTTAGCAATGTAAACGATATTTTAAGATTTCTGTGCCATTTTTATTTAATTTTCAATTGTTTGCTATTACATAATTTGAAAAGGCACAACAAGGTAGACTGAGACATTATTTCTCCAGGCAATGGAATTGGGCAGTCTCAGGATAATGGTTTGTCTTTTGGGATGGAGATGAGAAATTTCTTAAATCAGTATTGTAAATTTTTGGAATTCGCTATTTCAAAAGGTTGTGGATGTATTTAAGGCTAAAATAGATATTTCATCTGAAGGAATTGTAGGCTGTGGGAAAATGGGAATTGAAGCAGAAGATTAACTACCATCTTACTGATTGGTGAAGCAGGCGCTATCGTCCACTCCAATTCCTCATTTTTTAAAGTTGGTACTGCCAGGTGGATTTGTGATATCAAAATGAGAGGATATTGAGGAAACTAACCTACTATCAATAACTTGGAAGGGGAGAAAATCTGTTTCCAGAATGGATGCATCTGGAGTGATCCTATAGTTTTACATGATAACTGTTCTCTTCAGGATGGTGGTGAGGAGAAGCAGCCTGTTTAGGATCAAGTTGTTTCCAAATTGGCATGGCTAGTAGTGAGACTTGGAAGAGACTGGTCTTTTGTGGTAGACTGAAATGACAGAAGTAGGTACACAAAAGCTACTTATACCTCTATGCACACCTTGGAACTCCTCAAGGAAAATGAGGTGCATACTCAATATCAAGTAAATGGGTCTTTTCAAATTTCTTGAGTTTGATTTGAAAATTCTTAGGTATGCTGAGTGCTGCACCTGCAGCCAATTGATGGGAGAAGACCAGAAGTCAATTTGCAGTTAATCTTTATTCAGTTTTAGATTTATTTATACAAGGCATTACTATACTACAGCTCACCACTAGTGTCCATAGAAAACTTTTCATACATGTTAGTTCGTGTCTTTTTGTGCTCTCCTGAGTGCACCAATTAAAACAAACTAACAAATTGTCAGCCATTTAAAAGGTTATCGTAATAAGAAAATACGAATCTCAACTGCTTTTACGTATGTGCAAGTTTTATCTAACAAATGTCCATTACCTTTGCACTTAACCTTTGTACTTAACCTTAATTTATATAATTGAAATTCATTTTTTAAAAATAATATTCACTATTTCAAAACAAATAAGAAAAAGAAAAGTTTTTCCATATTCTCTATAAAGTAATACATTACAAGACACTTCTTATAGGATTCCCAGTAAATTCTTGGTACAAGCACTCCTTTTCACAAAACAATCAGATAATTGATGACTTGCAACAATCCATTTGATGTTGGAGATTTCCTTTTTTGTCTAACATTTGTTTGACGTTACCATGGTCAGTTACCCTTCTTGTACAGTGTATATTATCCCACAAGGAATAATTATGTAATGTTTGATGTACAAACTGTTTTGCGTATACCCCTTGTATAGATTTCCCTCAATGCATACGGCAAACAATTCCATATTCAGTGCTTCCAGAAAAGCCGGTGTTTCTGCAGCTGAAGTATCTTTACCAATTGTTTTTATTTTCTTAGCTTCCCATGCTAAAGGGCAATGTTTCTCTTTCTCATTTTCACCATCAAAATATTATGAAACCAGCTGCACTTGAATACCTAACAGGGAATCACTTAGGAAATGCTTGCTTTATGTTCTTTGGGTCACCAAGGACAGAAACTTAATTACACATTTCTGCATAATCATTTTGTCCGTCAAACATCCTTTAGGTTCGTCATAGTACTTAACTCCAACACACCAAAACTAGCATCTGGACAATGGATAACCAACTCAACTGGTCAATCAAGCTTCGTAACTGCGCAGTTTCTTTTTAGATATGATATCATATTTTATGATGATCTAACCTGGCAGTCTTGAAATAGGATTTCTAATTAAAAGTTACTCCAAACCCTATTCTGCTTAATGTCTAAACCAATATATTTAAAAGCTCCTGAAGCCTGCCTGCTATTCTTAAGTCCCATTTAATTTTATTGATAAAAATTTTCTCAAATTCCACAGGAACACCCCATTAAAAAAAATCATCAACATGCATCATGAAAATTTGTGAAAGCTTCCCTTTGCAATATCAATGCAGAAAGTATTCAAAGTTGTAGTTGTGTTCCTGAAAGAACTTCACTCAAATCAGATTTTCCCATTGCAACCAGTGCAAAAGCTGTAATTTGTTCTGTGGGACCGTTCTCGTCAGAAAACAAAAATATTAAAACTTTATTCCCTTTTAATTTGAAATGCTTTACATTGTTAAATTCCCATGTTGGTAAATGAAATATATTTAAATTTACTTTATTTTGAAAGTTAAAATAAAAATTCAGATTCTTTTCTACTTACCTCCTGCTTGCTGCCAATCTGTTTGCCAATCCTTAGGCTTGTTGTGTCTCCATGATCCACTGTGTTGCTGCTGAATCTGTTGACCAATCCTCTGGTACTCTACTCACCCTGATACATCACCCTCCTACTTGGTGACCTCTGACACACAATGCATCCGCATCCACCCCCACCCCCACATGCTTCTGGTCCCTACTGATCCTGCATGCTAAACCTCCTGCCTCTGTGTATTCTCCAAGACAACAACAACAACAACCACCCCTCCCCGCCTGCCAAACCTCCCACTTCTGCTCATTTTTGTAAACCATCACTTGAGCAATTGAAAGTGTTGGTTAGGTGCACTGGTATCTGAATTCTGTGTACCCGAACAGGTGCTGGAGTGTGGCAACTCGGGAATTTTCAGTCACTTCATTGCAGTGTTAATGTAAGCCTACTTGTGACACTTTTGAACTTTAAACTATTACACAGATCACTGAACAAACACATCACTTCTCATGACTAGTATAATTCCTTCAGATTAATAATAATTTGCCTCTTGAGTTCCCTGTCATTCTTGATTTGATTTATTACTGTCATATATATTGGGATGCAGTGAAAAGTATTTCTTTCACGCTATACATTCAAAGCATACCATACATCGGGAAGGAAAGGAGAAGGTGCAGAATGTAGCGCTACAGGTATAGCTGGGATGTAGAGAAAGATCAACTTAATATAAGGTAGGTCCATTACAAGTCGGATGGCAGCAGTGAAGAAGCTGTTCTTAAGTTAGTTGATATGTGACCTCAGACTTTTGTATCTTTTTTCCTGGCAGAAGACGATGGAAGAGAGTGGGGTCCTTCGTTTATGTTGGTTGTTTTTCCGAGGCAACAGGAAGTACACACGGGGTCAATGGATGGGAGGCTGGTTTCACTTTGAGAATCCTGCTCTTCTGCTTTTGGCAGTTCAATACATAATGATATTTTGAGTTGCATTTGAAGTATCTCTTCCCTGGGCATTCCTGGTGTTCTTTTGCACACTGTTGCTTCTCCAGTCCTCCTGTCTGCTTGGTATCCTAGACTTCTATAAGTGCTTTCATCCTCATTCCTTTTGCCTGAAACTTTTCCTATGTATTGTGTTGTAATTCAGGTCAGAAACTTCAAAGTTTTTTGTGATGTTTGCCTGGACCATAAGTTTTGGAGTTTGAATTTGGCTTGGGTAAGCATGAGATGTTCACTTCAGGAATGATTCAGTTGGCTCACTAGGGAGTTTTTATCAAACAGAGTTTATTTAAGAATACAATTAACATATAACAATAACTTTTACCAATTACAAACAAGACAACAACCATGATATTGTATAAACCCTTGATGAGATGTGGTGAAAATATGTGATGTTCCAATCAAACTCCCCTATAAAGCTCACCTGCCACAGGTTTAGCACAGAAAATACAAATGCCATGTGATGCTGGAACTTAGTCCTTTGGGTGCTGCAGTTCTCTTAACATACGCACGGACTAGCTTGAAGAAAAGCTTCCCAAAACACCAGGGGGAGAGAGAGTGAGACTCTAGGTACTAGCTAGCAAATCAGCAACAGCAGAATTTTCACTCCAGGAAGGCCAGGAGACTGGCTTCCAGCTAGCCAGCAGAATTTACAATACCAGAGAGGGAACCTATCTGTCACTTGGCAACCAGGGCAGCTTCTGACTCTAAACCAAAACTAAAAATGAATCCTTGAATTCTTCTGGGGAGAAACCACCTGACTTTGACTTACCAATCAAAGTTCCCTCCTCAAAATGCAGGATCATAAAAAAAATCCCAGAAAGTACCTGGGGTCCAAAATAAAAATAAACAAGACCCTATTTAAACCACTGAAGCAGCAATAGAAGAACTTGTAGCAAATAGCTTGGCAACAATTTAAAAAAAAACAAAGCTGCTTAAATGTAAAGAACATGATTTTTAAAAAATACATTTGATAAAGGTACACTGGTGTCACAGTTGTCACTTGCATGTGGCCTATCAAGTGCTACCCTTTAAACATGGCAGAGTAACTCTTTATATCACTGGATGGTTTCACAGTCTAACACACACCCTATTTAAATAGATTTGTTTTAAACGGGGCAGAAAGAATTGTCCTCATTCTAAAATTAATACCTCAAAACATGACAAGTTCAGACGCTCAATATCACAAACAACTAAACCGCATTTAATGAGACATTCTAGGTCTTTTAATCATTGTGGAATTTTTGTCCCCAGTTCCCCATCTTTACTGTATCCACCCATCATGGATGGGTGGACTGCGACTGTTGATCCATCAAGTGACTGAAGTGTCACAAGTGTGCTGCTGGGTTAAAGAAATCAAAGCTGACATGGCATTTAAATTTTATAGAGAGGTTAACAAAAGACCAACCTGATGAAGGACTCTTTGGTGTTACTAGCTGCTTGCAGGATTGTGATTAGCCTTCTGTCAGTGGTTCATCATAGCATCTTGGTTGTGGTCAGATGCAAGTCCAAATCCAGTGAAAATTACTGTAGACATCCAGTGTGTTCCACTCCCTTCAAATAAACAAAATCTGCAACCAAGAACATTTAAATTGACTTCCATTTTACATGTTCAATAATGTGGTATTGCATTAAAACAACTAATTCCTTACAGCTCAGGGAAGACACTCAGCAATGGGAGTGGGGAGAAATGGGGCAGTTGTAAACTAACCACTCCAGTGCTGTGGATTGATGTTCCATTGTTGAGACTAATGGATGCTTCAGCCAGCTTTTTGTGATATTGATAACTTTCCTCGATGGACTTATCTTTCAGCTAGAAAGGCTGTTTACTACTTTTCAAGTGTCTCATTTTTGAATCTTGAATCAATTGTAAGTTGTTTTTAAATGCCATATTGCTCCCTGAAGGAGAGGCGATGTGAGCTGATTTTAAGTTAGGTTTCCTGTTTGCTCGGTAGCATTGTTAGATGTTGTGGTTGGGAACCTTCTCTGTGTCTCATTGTATCCTTCTGCAGCTGCTTCATGATGTCTGGCTTACAAAATAATTGTTTAGCCAACAAAAAAAACCAAAGATGCTGACATAACCTGTTCACTTTTTTGAAGTTACTGCTTGGTTTGCAAAATACCTTTTATTCACTTAGGATGAGTGCATAATGTGTGATCAGTGACTATAGTTTGTCTCTGAGACAGCTGCTGATTTGTGATGGAAATGAGGGGAAGTTGTGCAGCTGTACACAAAAATTACAAGGCTGTTGGTTGGTTGGTGATTGGGGGAAGGGGAAGAGTTAGCGGCTCAAACTTCATTGCCAGGGCTTTCTGTGGCTGCAGAGGGGGTGCAATGTCCCATTATATCCTTGATCAAGTCTTGGGAATATGACTATCCATAATACAAATGCTGCACTCAGATTGGGTCTGTAAAAACGTTTTAATACTTCTGATGCTTAAGTTCTTCTCCCACACTTGTTGACTTTCCTTTGATACTTCTTTGTTAGTTTAAAGCCTACTTATTGGCCTTGACCTTGCTTCCTTAGTGGAATTGTCAATCAGCGTAGTCCCTAACTTAAGATATGTGTTGCTTCAAAGGTTCAGTACGCTCTTCAAAGGTTCCACATATGTTGTGCCCCAAGTCTTTGAACCTTGTTAAACTTCTATGCAAATTTATATTTTGGTCTGGATTATCCTACTCAGATTGCACTAAGATGAGTTTGTTGGCTTAATATACAACATTTAGGCTGTTGCTCAACGATTACCGTATCTAGTACAGTACACTGTTGCTCAACTTAGTTAACAATTCCTTGTTCATCAGATAATGTGGGTAAGATCCCATTTTCCTTTCACAAAATCTGGTATTTTTGTAGTTAATCTTTTTGAAACTTGTAAGAAAATGGAAGATTGTAAGGAGCATTCAAATGTTTTTGAGAAGTTGAGTTCAATTAAAGCCAAACAGAAATGCTGGGAAATCTCTGCAGATCTGGCAGCATCTGTGGAGCAAGGGATTAATGTTAAGTTTCAAGTTCGTGTGACTCTTCAGGTTTGCTGACTTTTTTTTACTCCTAATGCATGGTACAAATAATCAATTGTTGTGGTAAGAACGTTTTGTAGTATTTCTTGATTGATACTTGGCTGTGAGCCCTTCTGAAGCTCTGTTTCATATTTTAAATCTTGCAAACATTTTTAAACTACTCAACTTTGCCTTGTTCCACTTTCATGCCCTTTAGGTAGAGTCATCTGCCATTCATACCTGATCTGGCCTACATATGACCCCAGACACTCAGCAATCTGGTTGACTCTCACTTGCCTTCCAAGGGCAACTAGGGATGGGCAGTCAATGCTAGCCAGCCAGCAGTGCCATGTCCCATAAATGAATTTTTAAAAATCATGTACTACTTCAGTTGTAATTATAACTAAACTAAATTTAGTTTAGTTTATTTTCTATTTGAAAGTTTCAGTTAATTGATAACACACCAGAAATGTACTTGAAAATGTGTAGTTGTTACAGGGTATGAACAGGCAGTTTATAAAATATAATTTTTATGTATACCTCTGTGGTTTTAATAACTATGCTAAAGTTCCTCAAAGGCTGCATGATTGATGGTGCCATCCATCAGGAGCTGAGCATTGAAGATCACGTTATTTCATGGGAGTGCATTTTTTATAAAGTAAGTTGGGGAACTGCATGATGGAATTGGGGGAGAAATGTTATTTGCAGGATTGGGAAAAGGAGACTGAGTGAAGTGCATGCAAGTGAAGATGAATTAGTAGTAGCTAGTTGACTGGAGTGGTGTATATGCAAGAGAGATCAGCGCTTGAAAGCTATAGCCCACTGTTGTAGATAGTGCCCACGTTACAAAAGCTGTGTTGTCGGCATAAAACAAAAGTACTTCATTATTTTTCCAATTGGAGAGCTTCACTGATTTGGGATGGAAGAATAGACAGATATTCAGAAAATATTGCTAAAATGGTAATGGTGCTGCATTCAGAAATTTTATGTAGCTGAAATTGCATACTGTTGTGAATAACACTTCCATAACCACAACCAACACAGTCTACTGTGAAAGTAAGACTTACATTTGTGTCCTGCACCTCACAACCGCCGCATATCTCAGTTCTTTAAAGCCAATTAAGTACTACTTGAAATCTAATCACTGTTGCAGTGTAGGAATAGTGGAAGCTAATCTGTGCTCAGCAAACTCCTGCAAACAACAATATTATTTAATTCGGATTTTTTTTTAAGTTGATTGATCAATATTGACCAGGACAGTCTCTTCTTTTCTGCGAAATAGTGCCATTGAATCTTTTATATCCACCTGAGCAGGCAGATTCGAGTCTACTGTCTTATCTGAAAGACAGGAATGTGCATGTTTGGCTGAACAGAGACTGTGCAATGAGTGAAGTCATTCTTAAGTCATTGTCATATAAAGTAAAATGTCCATACCTTGTAGGAAAATGACCAAAATTTAGCCTCAGTATGTGCCAACGTTCTCTCTCTGCAAATGCATTTGTATCTTACATAAGTGTTCATCAATTAAATTGAGATTAAAAGCCATATATGAAACGTGGCGCTGTTTCCCAAGTAAGCAGAGGATGCTTGGCTGAGGCCACTTCTACTTTAAGCAAAGTCTGTTTATAAAAGCAAAAAAAGGAAGTGACTGTGAAGCACGAGATTAAACTCTTCTGAGAAAGGCACTGGGAACATGTGCATCTGCTTCCTTGATTCAGATGATGGGAAATGGATTTTTTGTCTGCAAGAAGTCGTGGAGATTCACTCCTTCAGTAGTTAGAGTAATAGTTTTCGCTTGTGTTCATCTATATAAGATTGTTTGATTCATGACTTGGTGTTTACATTTAAGACTTGTTGCTGTTATCGAATCTTCGTATTTTTAAAGTGTGTGAAGTGGTACAGTGAGGTTTCCTTTAGTTGAATACTGGTAGGTACTTGAGCTTGATTTCAGGTGTCCATCTATACATGTTTCAGAATTAATGAGCTGATGTCTGTGGAATGTGTAGCAGACAGCTTTGCAAACAAATTGAACACAGAAGTTTGGATTGTGAATGCCATGATTTCTAGAAGCAATAACTTTGTACATCTGAACAAACAGCAATGTGAAACTTACTCCATTTCATCAGTCAAGTTTGTGCTAATATTAATTAAGACTTGTGTTAAATGCCCATTCAGTTTCAGACTGAACATAAATTTATTTTGGTCATAATAAGCATGATATTGAATATTTGCTGCAATAGGGTATTTGTGAAAGTAGTTCCTTCATTGTGGAGTGATACAGGGCATGCTTTTGCCCTTTATTTGCATGATTGATCTTCTATTCACAGCTGCCTCTGGCCCTCTTTCTGCACCCCTTTTCTAGTGAAATTAAGCTGCTGCTTTTTTTCAACCTTTTGGTGGTTAGAGTATTTGTAGACACTTGTGTGCAGGTTGTCTGCCTGCGTCCTGGTTTGGAAATGGTAAGTGGAGTTATTTGCAGATAATCCACTATCATCTAAGTGAAATATTTGCCATTGCACAACAAGTCTAAAATTTTGTTTGCTAAAAATAACAGTTCAATCATTAGCCTTGTGGATTATCATTATGTCGTAACGTCTTTAGTTAAAGCTGTGAGTTGCTACAGCTCCTATTTGATGTTTGCTCTACTTTTCCAGTTGGTATTGATGCTTTTAGATTTATTTTGCATAATTAAATAGCAAGCTAAGTTAATAATTTTCCATTTAATGTACTGCAGCCTATTAAAGGCTTTGTGGAAGCAGCCTGTCTTTACTTTGACTTATTACAGCACTACTGATCAGCAACCAGTATATTTTAGTTACGCTAAAGACTGAGACTGAGACCACTCCTGGAGTTATAATTTGGATGTGCTGTTTTCTTTTGATCTTAGATAGTAGACAAACAAAATGAAGATCCTACTGATAAAGATTGCCTCTTCAATACTCGGAAATTGTCTTCAATTTGAATCTGTTCATATCCATATTACAATGAAACTTGTTATTGTATTATTGCAGACAGGAAAGACATTTGTAGAACAGAGTATTTGTTTCATTTGTAAGATGCAAAGTGAAGCTCCTATAGTACAATGTCTCAATATTTACTGAAGTAGCCTTAAACCATCTCTGGTATCCTCTCTACTGTATTCAACACACTTAATAGAGCAAGATGACCCAGTGAGCTCTCCAGCATTTATTTTCATGATAAGGTGGGAGTTATGAGCCTTCCCATCAATGATCATTGTGGGATTTAGTTTGTTTTGAGTAAAGCAATGGATTCCAGAGTGCTGTTGTGAAATAAAGTTGTTTTGTGTAATCTAGAAACATATGAGCCTGGTTCTGAGAGATTTAGTTGAACAATACATATTTTAATTATATAAATTGTGATTCTGTTTACTAATGCAGTTCTGTTTTTATATTGTTGACCTTTTGGCAGGCTTGATGGTCAATCAGTCCAAGCTTCACCTTTTGTTTTGGCCATCTGGGAAAATAGTTGACGTAATTGCTGTTGAATGAATCAGATTTAATAGAGACCAGCCAGAGACCACTGTGACTTGAACATAACATTGGAAAATACTTCCGAGGAGGATCATGAGCCTATTTCATTCAAACATTATATTTTAAAACAAAATGGAAGTTTGTTTGGCAGTTGTATACTTTGTTGAAATTAGAGGCATAACTTTCATAATCGTCCATAAGCTTGCAATAATATGCATTAAAGGCAAATGGTACATTAAATGGTCAAATATCTTATGACCATCTCATTTACATTAATTTGTTGATTACAATTAGTTATTGTTACCAAGTCTCCACGTCAAGAGTTTGACATTAGCTTTTGTTGAATTTTGTTAGGTGTAGCCGAGTCTAGTGATTGCCTTAAGTATTCTTGGGGTATTACCAAAGACCCCTGACAGTGTGCCTTTACAATGATGGGTGATGACAAGGGAGAGATGTAAGGCAGTAGCATAAGATGAACCATAGTCTTTGCACTTGTCTGAAAATATCATTTTTAAACACGTACAAATTTTATTTATAAGAAATATGGCTTATAAATATTCAGCAGCTGGTTTCTTAGCGATGTTCAATCGTGCATGCTTGACCTTTTATTACAAATCTGAGATGAATTTGTTCTACCAGTATGACTAATGTTGAAATTGCCTCAGATCTGTTCTAGGATCAGATTGTAGAATTGTTACAGCTTTGAAAAAATATTTACCAAAATATTTGTACAGGAGTGCATCTGACTTACATGTTTTTTTTAAAAAAAATTGTGCTTTTAATTGTTGACCACTCTTCCAAATCTGTGGTCACAGCCCAAAGCTGGAGATGGTTTAGGGTAATGGTGCATTTGGCTGCGAGGTTTCCTTTTCATGCACTAATGAGCAGGCATCTGGCTGCTGGTTTGTTTCAGCACATTGACCCATCCTGTAGGAAGCTAACATACAGTTACTGAGTGTGACTGGGAACTCCTGCCAATTGATTTTTTTTCCTCAAGCATGAGGCTTTGTAAATTTGGAGCTGCTGTGGAGCTTCTGCAGGATACTAATTAAATAGCTCATTGAAACACACTTCTTTTGAGACACACAACAGGACATTGTACTTTGGACACTGAAGCTATACAATGGACTCAGTTCAGCAGTGTCAGAAGTCAGGGGTAAAACTTTGAAATCCATTTTGAAGTCCGAGTGCACTTTTTTAAAGCATTTCATGTCTTTGGCAGTATTTCTGTGTTTCCACATAGTTTTCTTTTAAGGAAGCCAGCAATTTCTTTGTTTCATAATAAGCAAATTTTCCCACAACAATCCAGCTGAGGAATTTGTATTCAAGATAATATCAAAACCATGGCCTCATAGCACCAACTGTAAAGCAGGCATGTTGCATCACGTTTATTCACCTTTGAGAAGTGTGGCCTTGGGCACAAATGTTTTTGTCTTCTGTGGAAATGATCAATGCTGAAATTTGGTGAAATTGGTGCCAAGTGAACTGAAGAGATCTTTGTGTACTTAAGCTCTTGTGGTTGCCTAAGGCAAAGCAAAATGAAGTTCAGAAAAATTAATATGCTACCTATTCAGGCAAAGGGATTTGTTGTGTATAGTTCTGTGGCTTCTAGTATGTAAAGCGAGAGGCATCCCAGCAATTTATCCTGTACTGTATGAAATAGGATGGGAAGGAGAAGGTTATGGCATGTAAATTATCTTTGGTCTAATTTACAACTTGAAACAGTGCAGAAAGGTGAATTTAGTGTAGATAATTTAGTGTGTTACAGACAACATTTCTAAGTTCAAATCAATTTCACGCAGAAACTAAAGATATTTAGCAAACAGTCCATTTATATAGTTACCGACTCCCGCTTGGTTTGTTGATAGATGTTTCGGTCAACCTTCCTGCATTCAATCTTGAACCCTGATTGTTAATGCATTGTACTAGAATCTCTTTGGGGGCAGGGAAGAGATTGAGAGTTACCCAGGCTTCGTATACTTTTTCAGTGATTCAGTAATTCGTGTTACTATATGAGAAAGGAAGAGTAGGATATTTGAAAAGAAACAGAGGATAGCATGATCATTTGACACCAGCTATTGATTTTGTTGCTCCTTATGAAGAATATCAGTCTAAGATATGTACATTAAATCATTCAGTTTCTGTACTTGATAAACTATAATGCCACATATCCGATGTAGCCTGATTTCCTTAAATTCAGGCCATGAAGTATGCATGACCTGTGATACATTGCATACAAATTTAAGGCCACTTGTTCTGGAAATTCTCACCAAAGCTAATTCCCTTTCTGCTGATTGAAATTCTTTCTTTCTCTCTCTCTCCCTTGATGATACTTTTATGATCCTGGGTGAATGTGGAGAAGATTCCTCTTGTGCGAGAATCTAAACCTAGGGGTCACTGTTTAAAAATTAAAAGTTGCCCCTTAAAACAGGCATGAGGCAAAATATTTTGAGGGTTGTGAATCTTTGGAACCCTTTTCCTGAAAAGGTTACAAAAGCAGAGTCTTTAAATATTTTTAAGGCAGATATGGATTGGTCTTTTGTAAGCGAGGGGTGGTGATTGGTTACTGGGGTAGGCAGAATGTATATTTGAGGTTGCCATCAGATCAGCCATGGTTTTATTAAATGCAGGCTCGAGGAACTGAATGACCTACTCTCCTCCTCGCTTGTGTATTCTCTGTCTACCCTGTCAGGTTCTTTAATCATCATCATTTCAATCACCTTTGAATCTTCAGCACTCGAAGTGATACAAGTCTAGTCTATTCAACCTGCTCTCATAATGGAGCCCTTAAATCCCAGTATAGTTTGATGAATCTGTTCTGCATTCCCACCAATGGCAATATATCCTTCCTTAGGTGTTATGTCCAGAACTGATCTGTACTCCAGATGTGGTTGAACCAAAGTTTTATGAAACTGGAGCATAACTTCACCCTTTTGTATGTCAACAAAATAAAACCTGGTGTTCCATTAGCCTTAAATTGTTATTTGTATGTGTCCATTGGTTTTTCATGGTTCACGAAAATGGACTTTTAAATCTCTCTGCTCGTCGTTTAGAAAAAACTGTGATCTACCTTCCTTCTATCCAAGTGGACAGCCATGTTCAGGATGCTATCATTTTGTCAACTCAATCTGTTAATGTCCCTTTATAATTTCCTGTTGCCATCTGTTCTACTTCGTCGTATAATTTATTGCTATCAGCAAACATGCATGTCCCTGGGGACTCTGCTAGTCACAATTTTCCTGCATCTTTTTCCTGACAGAAGGTGGGAGAGAGAATGTGTGGGGTCGTTAATGATGCTGGCTGCTTTGCGAAGACAGTGAGAAGTGTAGACCGAGTCAGTGGATGGGAGGGTGGTTTGTGTGATGGATTGAGCTATGTTCATGACCTTTTTTAGTTCCTTGCGGTCTTGGGCAGAGCAGGAGTCATACCATGCTGTGATACAACCAAAAAGAATGCTTCCTACGGTGCATCTGTAAAAGTTGAGAGTCATAGCTGACATGCCAAATTTCCTTAGTCTTCTGAGAAAGTAGAGGTGGGCATTCTTAACTATAATGTCAGCAGGGAGGGACCAGGACAAGTTGGCGATCTGGACACCTAAAAACCTGATGCCAATTAGTTTCAGTCAATACGTTTTTATTTTTATTAACAATTTCTTGTGTGGAACTTTGTCATGTGTCTCCTAGAAACTCATATTATATAAGTATAATAATAATATAGCTTTCCTTGAAGAGCATGCTGTAACCTCCTCAACTAGGTTAGAAAGACCAGCTTTATCCTTTTATTATCAATGTTGGCTCTCTCTGGTCAGCTCACATTTGTTCAAGTACTAACTGTCCCCAAATAACAGATTCTAATAATTTAACATTACACTAATAGGCCTATAATTTACTGGTTTGTATCTCCCAACCTCCTTAATGGAGTGATAATTTGCAGATTTCCCATTATAAGAAACAATTTATGAATCTTGAGACTAAAGCTCATTCAATTTTAACACGTCTCAATATCTTGGCATGGAAACCAATAGGTTTTGAGATTTATCTACCTTCAGGTTTATTATTTTTGTCCATTATCATTTTTATTTGTATATTCTAAATTTTTAAGTTCCTCCCTAAATATTTAGTTTAATGGTTATCTTGAGTACCAATTAGTATAGGTTGATTAATGTGGAATCGAGCTGCATGCTCTGATTGCAGGCCATTTGTTACATGTGAGAAAAATACTGAATTTGTCCATGTGTAATTTGGCCCAGTCTAAGAACTTGCAGTTAATCTAATATTTTTACAAAAATTACACATCATCTGTCTTGAGTGTGATCACTTTTGTTGTCTGTACTGATGCATAAAGAATGACAAATCAGGTAGGGCCCCAGAGGGCAGATAATATTGGCAAGTTCTTTCCATTCCCATCCTTTTCGTATGCTATTTCCCTTGTTCCAAATCTAGGAATGTCCCATCCTGGATCCCAACTATTGCTTTGTGGTTACAATCCTAGAGGTATTTAGAATTTGGCATTCCCTCACTACCATGACCTTTTTAGTTATTTCAGTCATGGACTTTGCCTAATTGATTAATTTGGTCTATGCAGAAATAGGCATCACTGATTAATGTGTACTTCATTTTCAAGAAGGTGTCCCCCCCCCCCAAAAGAGGTTAATACAGCACGAGCTGACTATCTGAAGTTCACATTTGTGACATTAAGAGCCATTTAAAATAATTATGAACCATATTTGGTGTTGACGTCTCATGAATGGGAGACGAAATGTTGTGGGAATGTCACTGGATGGGTAATCCAGAGGATCAGGCTAATACTCTGGGGACAAAGGTTCAAATGCTGCCATGGCAGTTGGTAGAATTTAAATTCAGTTAATCTGGAATTGAAAGCCAATCTTGACAACAATCATCGTTTTTTTTGTGTAAAAACCTACCTGAGTCACTAATCCCTTTTAGGGAAGGAGATCTGCCATCCTTGCGTGGGAAGATCTACACATGACTTCAGACACATAGCAATATGGTTGGCTCTTGACCGCCCTCTGAAAAGGCCTGACAAGCCATTTTGTTCAAAGTTTAGAAATGGGCAACAAAGGCTGGCCTTGCCAGTGATGTCCACATCCCATGGAAAATAAAATAGCCTTATTGTAATATATTGTTCTACTGTTTTTGTTTACTAAAGTTGCCAACCTAGGGACATCTTATGTGCAATAGGGCATCAATTTTTGATTCATTTTGAGGAATGTTAATTTAGTAAAGTGGATAGGTAGCAATAAGTATTTACTATTTGGCCTCATTTCAGTTGGTTTGAGATATTTGAGTGTGTTCAATGTTTGGCATTCTTTTAAATGAATGCAGTGTGTTTTGAGTACATTGCTAACTCCCAGAATTCTGTTATTTATTAACTTGTACGATAATTCCAACTTTAGTCTAGATGACTGCTACCATAGAAAATTATTCTTTTAAAATGTAATTCTTTCCTTGAAGGATGAATTGATTTAGTTTTATCTTGGAATCAACAGTATAGTGTATTTTACAAATGTTAAATTAATACTCAGTTAATGTATTATCCACATTTATTCAAGTTTAGCACCCTCAGTATAACAAAATTCAAATATGAAAGTTCAAATTGGGTTGTATGGATGTAATAACTTGCAGGATTGGAAAACTGTTCAGCCCATCTGACCAATCCCCAAAATCAGTACTGCTTGACCACCCCTCAAATGTCTCTTCTGTCCATACCATCACCCTCCATGGCAGTTAGGAAGGGAAAATTTAGGAAGCTTGGCTAAGGTTAATTTGAAGGGTGAGGGTTATGAGTAAGTTTTTAAAGATTGAGAGCAACAGAGGCAAAAACTAAGACCAAAGCAGCAGGGCCATTATATGTCGATATAGTTTGGAAGCCTGATTTTAATTCATGTCCTCGCTGCAATACATATTAGTTGAAAACACGTTCACATATAATAAGGAAACACTTAAATTTAGTTACAGCAATGTGACTTGGCAAAATTAGGTAGCATACGTACTGCTGCTAACCGGTTCAGAGATCTGTACATTTTTGACAACTTTATTCCACCATAACACACAGAATATTAATGTTCCTGCACATTAATGTTAAAATTCATTTCTGAAATGGGTTTTTCATGCATCTACTTTTATTTTTAATTGAATTGTTGCTTTATTGTTTATTGTAACTTGTTAATTGTAATTTATTGTTGCTTACAGGAAAGTATTTCCGCATCTATGAAGTGTGGGTGGTTTCTTGGATTTCAGTCTTTATATTGTCTGGACATTGTATAAGTGAAGTAACCATTTCTTTAGCGTTGTTTTCATTTCTAAATGAAATCTTTTTACAACCCTTTCTTAATTGATTATCCCTTTAAGTGTAAAATGTTCCAGGTGACATTCAGTACATAATTTAATGGTCTATATTTTTCCCTCCAATGAGCTGCTACCTTGCTAATTGCCTTTTGTTATTTTTTCATGTCAGTCAGTCTGACTGAGATAACCTCCAATTAGCTCAGATCAGGAATCTATCTGGCTTTATGCTACAGGTTTGTGCATTTACTTCTAAACTCAGCATAATTTAAATTGTTCTGTTGACAAAAGAGCACCAAGAGAGATACTAGTCTAAAATTACCACCTTGTTGGTTTAACTTCAGTTGCATGAAAAGTATTGGCAGCCATTAGAGGAATTGATGCGGGGGCATTTTGCCTAAGCGAAATGTGATCTTGTTTTCCCACGAGCATCTGTTTGTTGTCATTTAGTAGCTCCAATAGCTGATGTGTTATGGTTGACAGTGATATTTGTTCATTTGGACTTATTTCATATGATGAAGTGTTTCTGGTGAATTAATTTCAAACTATCACTAATTCTAAAAAGATCTTTTGATAGAATCCAGAGTTACTCTGTATTCACTACTATTCTTCTTGTAGACCCCGTGTGGACAGTAATGACATCGCGTTTCCGGTTGCCAGCTGGCAGGACTTACAATGTACGAGCATCAGAACTGGCTAGGGACAGACAACACACAGAAGTGGTGTGCAACGTACTTCTCCTGGATAATACTGTTCAAGCTTTCAAAGTTAATGTAAGTAAATCTTCTTTGAACAAGAGGCAAAGTTTTAAACTCTACTTCCATCCAATAATTTTGGCAGACTGTGTAAGAGTGCATAATATATGGCTGATACTGAAGAATGGTGCTAAGGAAGAAAAAATACTTGCTCCATTACTTTGTTCATTGTTATTTTAGGTAAGTTCTTTTTCATGTCGCACTCGGGGAATGAAATATACTTTTAAAAGTAGAGGAAAATCAGTTGATAGCGAATAGCGTTGTTGTGCAGAGGAATTGCAGTGGATGAGAGGAAGCTCCACAACTGGCCAGAGGAGGATAATGTTGCAGTGAGAACCAGCAGAAATCATTCAGTTCCAGTGCTAAAGCCAGTGCAAAATCTCATTTTTTTAATTATGCATTGTGTCCTTTTACATTATCAGATGTATGTGTATAACTCCTGTAGCTGATCATTAAATTTAACTATACTCCCCTTGAGTCAATTTGGAGTATGCGACTATGTGCAAGAGGTTAATGTGATTGCACAATGGACAGTTTTGAATAAAGAATGGGTGTTTTTTTTACTGGCTATTTTCTTTTCACCACCCCCTGCCACTCCAAACTCCCCATTCCCCTCATACCATGACAGCAGGCGCCAGAATTGACAGTCTCTCATGCACATTGCCGCCCCCCCACCCCCCCACCCCACCCTTCTCTCCCTCTGGTGCCCCTCGCCCACCCGCAACATTTTTCCCACTACTCCCATCTCTTTTGATGTCATTAGTATCCGGAAATTGATTTCTGTCTTGAAATTGTTCAAACAGTTCCCCGGGGTAGAGAATCTCAAAGGTTCACCACCCTCTGAATGAAGACATTGCTCCTCATCTCAGCCTGTCTGTTCTTCTGAGACTCTGTCCCCTGGTTCTAAACTCCATCAGCAATCTATCCCCGTCTCCCATCTTTTGTAAGTTTGAGACCACCTCTCACTCTTGAAATCCTAGAGAAATAGACCCAGTTTCCTCAATCTGTCCATATAAGACAATCCTGCTATCCCAGGGATAGTGCGATGCATCTCTGTTGCAGTCCCCCTAAGACAAATACATCCTTCCTTAGATAACCAGCTTACCAGTGTGTTTGAACTTCATACATTGGTTGACCACATGACTTCAGTGATGATACCAAACTGTGATGAACTCTAATATGGATCCTCAGTTGTTGGAATGGGAGATTGAGGTTTATCAAATACATTCCTTACAGTAAAAGTTTTCTTTCCACCCACCTGTAAATTTGTGCTAGAATTGAGCATGTGTTTCAAAGTTAAAGGATTGTGTCCAAACTGCTAAGTGTGATTATAAAATCTATTTTGCATTCAAACTAGACTCAAATGTTTTGTTGCTGTATGTTGCATCACATGTCTTTGTGGAAATATTACATCTTGTTTGGCGCAATCTCTGCATATGAAAACACGACAAAGCTGTTTAATGTCATAGCTGGTGACCCAATGCGTGTTTGCACTAGGATAGTGGAAAAGAAGCAAGGATAGTTGTATGCATTTTTCAAATGTAAAGTAATGGCCCAGATTTTGTTGGCAGTAATATTGCCAGCAGTTTCTACAGTTGCAGGTGATATGTGGAAATCCAGAAGTTGTTATTAGTGATTCTACACTTTTCCAGAAGTTGCATTTTGAGATTTCCCCAAAATGCAATCAATAGAAATCATTGAACTGAAGAAAACTTCCACTTTTTATACTGATTCTCACTGAAAAAAATTTAACCTATTAACTAAGTTCATAATTACTTCTGAACATATTTCCTGACCATGAAAGATTAACTCTATATTTGTTGAATATCAAATTTTTCATTATAACTTTTCCAGTTTTAATTTTTTTGTTTTCGCTTCACTTTAATCCCCGTGCGTATTATGAATTATTTATTTTAATTTCTGTAAAACTTTACCAACAGAGCCCCTTCACATTTTTTTAACTTCCTGATTTACTGTCCAAGAATAATTCAGTCTCAAGTGTTTAACTTGCTTGATAACATTCTGCTTCTGAAGGCCTGAATATCCCCTTGACTTGACGCTCGTTTCAAATCTGTGCTAGCGGAAGTTGTTAGCTGTTCGTGGGCAACTTTCTTTGAAGTCAGCAGCGAGTGCAATTGTTCTGTCGCTAAGCCACAAAGTCCAGTCCTTTACCACTTTTGCTTGTTCATATTTTCCAATAGACGTGCACTGAATTTGAACAGCTTCAGTTTTTACTGAATAGGAATGGTTGGCTTTGTATGACATACTTTAGCTAAGCTCTTGCTGGTAATCAACTTGAGTTTTAAAAGATTGCTCTTGTTTAACAACGGAACTTATGACTTTTTCCCATTTCCTCAAAAAGTGTGCTGTTTTATTATAATAGACATACAGCTTCATATGTCTCGATGAGTTTTCCCAGTTCAAAGAGGAAATAGTGTTTGTCTTGGAAATGGGTTTTAGCTGTTTTCAATTAGTTTCTGCTTTTTCATTATACACTTGTTTCATTTCACATCCCTCCTATCTGCAAAGACCTAAATTTCCTATTAGCACTTTTTCTGTATTATCGGTACTGTCACTTTTTTCTCTTGCCACTTGACTACATTGTTTTAATTGTTTGGCATATGGAGTATAGTTTTTTCCCCTTTCCTATTTATTTTCCTCATGGCATCTCATGTGCATTTAGGTTTTGTGTTTGCTTGTGCAGTTGCTGAAAGTTCAACTGAGAAAGTAACCCATAGTAAAACAAGGGCTCAGTCACTCATGCTAACCTGGACAATTGGTAAAACTGGCCAGTAGTATTTATCTTTTTTAAAGGTTATAGCATTATAAAAGTTTTAAGATGGAAGTAAGTTGCTCCAGGATGAGAAAAGTGAATAAAAGTATAAAAGAAAGCTCTTTGCTACAGCAGATTGAGAGTGCACCTTGCCCTACAGGAAAACAATGTGTGGAATATATTCACACATTGGATTTAGGTCTCCAAATAGCTATCTTATACGCCATCTATTTTCTAGATTGTTGGAATCTTTGGTATAGAACCAAAGCTGTGCTATACGATAGTGGAGTTGTGCATGTCTTCTAAAATCATACTTGGCAGCCTGAAGACCATTTCGTGATTTCTAGCAGTTTTCGAAAAATTTTAATTCTTTATTTTTCCTTTCTCACCTTTTCATCCTGACGGAATAAGAATGGCATGTTCATGGTGGGTGTATATGATCACTTGTTTATACACTTCACTATATTCGACAATATATTTTGCATCAACTTCTGCCCTGTCTTCCTGCCTACATGCTTGACATTGATTAGTCTGTTTAGTAAAAATATAACATGAGCAATCTTTATAATAAGCGCACATCAAATGTTTGTTGTACCTAATGGAATGCTGTGCTCATCATATGAGTTTAGTAGCTACCTAATTTTTTCATTTTACGCAAGTGCCAATGTTCTGCATATGTAAGGAGAGATTTGTGATGGAGCATTCTTGAGCAATTTTGAGACAACATGGAAAGATCAAATTTCATGTTTATTTTTGTTAATCAGTGCTGACAGAGGTACTACCCACTAAATGATAACTTTCTTTGAGATGATTAGCCTACTGGATTATTGAAGCTTTTTAGGTGAAGCAGATGCTTTGAGCAGAATTTTCTGACTCCTGCCAATGGGATCTTAGAGTCCTGCCAAAGTTGACCCCTTGGTCAAGCCATTCCAAAGCCCGTAGACTTGGTGCAACCAGAAAATCAATGGCTTGCTGCATCCGGCACGGGAAAACCTGCCACAGGCAAGGGGTTGGGAAGTCCTGACCTTAGTCTTGCATCCTGATTTATGTGTCTTTGTTTGAAAATTGCCTAGCTACTGCATTTTGATTCTTATTTTTAAATCATTGTCATCATTACAACTGTCTAATCATTTCTTTACAGCTCTTTGTAAGCTAAATGGAAAATATTTAGTATCTGCCATGTGGATTGACCTGATGACTTGTTTTCTCATCCTGTGATACTTTTTGGGCTTTTCACTTCTGAAAATTTGATGCCTGCACAATGTTGTTTGTGTTTGCACACTCGGAAAATATTTTAATTTGCAACATGCCATATTTGTGGAATGAGTATATTTTTACTGCTGTAATTTAAACTTGCCATCCAGTTAAATGTGTGGGATACGTGCCATTGTCACCTATGACATAAACGTTCTGTTTTGAAAAGTAGTGTTGCGTCTCAATTTCTGATCAGCTTAGCATCATCTGTTACCTTGTCTGTTCCTAATCTGTCTGTTTACTTATTACTTGTGTTGGGTTGCTCTTTGGCACACCGCTGAATTCCTCCAGACTTGATCCTCGACATGCAGAAATCAATAACTAGAATTTCTGCATTCTGTGTAACCTTGTGCTTTCTTAAGATGTGCAAACTTAATCCAGTTTTTCCAAAGCCGTTTCCTTGGCCTTGCACTCAATCATGGAACATCTTGATAACAAAGACACCTATGTCAGACTCCTATTTATTGATTACAGCTCAACTTTCAGCACCATTATTCCAAAGAAACTCATCTCCAAACTCCATGGCATGGGGCTCTGCTCCTCCCTTAAAGATTATTTATAGTATATTCACGTTTTCTCTCACTGCTTTTTATTTATTAGTCACAAGTAAGGCTTACATTAACACGGCAATGAAGTTGCTGTGAAATTACCGAAGTCGCTACATTCCAGTGCCTGTTCACGTCAGTGCACCTAACCAGCACGTCTTTCAGACTGTGGAAGGAAACCGGAGCACCCAGAGGAAACCCAAGCAAACACGGGAGAATGTGCAAACTCCACACACACACAGTGACCCAAGCCAGGAATCGAATCTGGGTTCCTGGTACTGAGGCAGCAGTGCTAACCACTGTGCCACCATGCTGCCCTCTGGATCCCTCTGGATCATGTGGGGACACATGACATAGGGAGGCTAAGGGAAGGGGATGTTAAGCAGAGTTTCATGGAGTTGGGATGGAAACTAAAGGCCAAGTCAAACAGAGTGGTTATCTCTGGACTCTTGCCTGTGCCACGGGATAGTTTAGAGAGGAATAGGGAGAGGGAAAGTTTGAACTTGTGGCTGAGGGGATGGTGCAGGAGGGAGGGGTTTAATTACTTGAGCAATTGGGGCTCATTCTGGGGAAGATGGGATCTCTATAAGAGTGATGGTATACATCTGAACCAGAGGGGAACAAATATCCTGGGGGGTAAATTTGTGAAGGCTATGCGGAGTGGTTTAAACTGATTCAGAGGGGGGGTGGGATCCTGGGTAGAGGGGGTGAAAGTGAGGGGGGCATAGAAGGGGACGGCATTGCACGGCATTGTGGGGGTGGGGCGGAGCGAGGTTTGAAATGTATATACTTTAACGCGAGGAGTATTCGCAATAAAGTGGATGAACTTGCAGCGTGGACCAGTACCTGGGACTTTGATGTTGTGGCCATTTCAGAGACGTGGATAGAGCAGGGTCAGGAATGGATGTTGCAGGTGCCGGGGTACAAGTGCTTTAGTCGGAGTAGAGAAGGAGGTAGAAGGGGGGGTGGAGTAGCATTATTGATCAAGGACTATATCACAGTGTCAGAGAGGAAGTTTAATGAGGACTTGTCTGTTGAGGTAGTATGGGCAGAAATTAGAAATAGGAGAGGAGAGGTCACCCTGTTGGGAGTCTTTTATAGACCTCCAAAAAGTTCTAGAGAGGTTGAGGAAAGGATTGCAGAGACGATCCTGGTTAGGAGTGAAAGTAATAGGGTAATTGTTATGGGGGACTTTAACTTTACTAACATTGATTGGAATTGCTATAGCTCTAGCTCGTTAGAGGGGTCAGTTTTTGTTCAAAGTGTGCAGGAAGGTTTTTTGACTCAATATGTAGATAGGCCAACTAGAGGTGAGGCTATATTGGACTTGGTGCTGGGAAATGAGCCAGACCAGGTGCTAGACTTGGAAGTTGGTGTGCATTTTGGTGATAGTGACCACAATTCGGTTACGTTCACCTTAGTGATGGAAAGGGATAGGCATGAACCTCGGGTCAGTAGTTTTAGCTGGGGGAAGGGTAATTATGAGGCCATTAGGAGAGAATTAGGAAGCATTGGTTGGACTAGGAGATTACAGGGACTAGGAACGTCTGAAATGTAGAGTTTTTTCAAGGAGCAGCTACTGCGGGTCTGTGATAGGTATGTCCCTGTCAGGCAAGGAGGAATTGGTAGGGCTAGGGAACCGTGGTGCACAAAAAAAGTTGATTTGTTGGTTAGGAAGAAAAAGGAGGCTTATGTTCGGATGAGGCTTGAGGGCTCGGGTAGTGCAGTAGAAAGCTTTAGATTGGCTAGGAGGGAGTTGAAGAGGGAGTTAAGAAGGGCTAGAAGAGGGCATGAGATGACTTTGGCTGATAGGATTAAGGAGAATCCTAAGGCGTTCTATAGGTATGTCAAGAACAGAAGGTTGGTTAGGGCAAGATTAGGGCCAGTTACAGACAGTAGGGGGAAGTTGTGTGTGGAACCGGAAGAGATTGGAGAGGCATTGAACCATTATTTCTCTTCGGTGTTCATGCAGGACGATATGAATGTAGCTGAGGAGGTCACTGGGGTGAAGGGGTGTAAAATAGAAAGTATTGTAGTTGATACAGAGGATGTGTTGGATATTCTAGAAGGGTTGAAAATAGATAAGTCCCCTGGTCCAGACGGGATTTACCCTAGGATTCTCTGGGAGGCAAGAGAGGTGATTGCAGAGCCACTGGCTCTGATCTTCAGGTCGTCGTTGGTCTCTGGTATAGTACCGGAAGATTGGAGGACAGCGAATGTTGTCCCATTGTTTAAGAAGGGGAACAGAGACTTCCCTGGGAATTATAGACCAGTGAGTCTTACTTCTGTAGTGGGGAAGGTTTTAGAAAGAATTATTAGGGATAGGATTTATAGTTATTTGGAGAGTAATGAATTGATTAGAGATAGTCAGCATGGTTTTGTAGCGGGAAGGTCGTGCCTTACTAACCTTATTGAGTTCTTTGAGAAGGTGACCAAAGAGGTGGATAGGGGTAAGGCAGTAGATGTGGTATATATGGATTTTAGTAAGGCGTTTGATAAGGTTCACCATGGTATGCTTCTGCAGAAAATGCAGATGTATGGGATTGGTGGTAATTTAGGTACTTGGATCAGGAATTGGTTAGCAGATAGGAGACAGAGGGTGGTGGTTGATGGTAATTATTCATCATGGAGTTCGGTTACGAGTGGTGTGCCTCAGGGATCTGTTTTGGGGCCACTGCTGTTTGTAATCTTTATTAATGATCTGGATGAGGGTATAGTTGGGTGGATTAGTAAGTTTGCTGATGACACCAAAGTCGGAGGTGTGGTAGATTGTGAGGAAGGGTGTCGAAGTTTGCAGGGTGACTTGGACAGGTTGCAGAGCTGGGCCGCGAGGTGGCGGATGGAGTTTAATGCGGAGAAGTGTGAGGTAATCCATTTCGGTAGGAATAACAGATGTGTTGAGTATAGGGCTAACGGGAGGACTTTGAATAGAGTGGAGGAGCAGAGGGATCTAGGTGTATGTGTACATAGATCCCTGAAAGTTGGGAATCAAGTAGATAAGGTTGTTAAGAAGGCGTACGGTGTCTTGGCGTTTATTGGTAGGGGGATTGAATTTAGGAGTCGCAGCGTCATGTTGCAACTGTACACAACTCTGGTGCGGCCGCACTTGGAGTACTGTGTGCAGTTCTGGTCCCCACATTACAGGAAGGATGTGGAGGCTTTGGAGAGGGTGCAGAGGAGGTTTACCAGGATGTTGCCTGGTATGCAGGGGAGGTCCTATGAGGAGAGACTGAGGGATTTGGGGTTGTTTTCACTGGAAAGAAGGCGGCTAAGAGGGGATCTTATAGAAACATATAAGATGATTCGAGGTTTAGATAGGGTGGATGGTGATAGCCTGTTTCCTCGGATGGAGAAAGCTAGCACGAGGGGGCATGGCTTTAAATTAAGGGGGGGTAGTTATAGGACGGATGTCAGGGGCAGGTTCTTTACCCAGAGGGTGGTGAGGGACTGGAATGCCCTGCCTGCTGCAGTTGTAAATGCGCCTAGTTTGGGGGCGTTTAAGAGATTGGTGGATAGGTTTATGGACGAAAAGGGATTGGTTTAGATTAGTGGGTCAATGTTTTTTTTTAAAAATAAGACTGGTCGGCGCAACATTGTGGGCCGAAGGGCCTGTTCTGCGCTGTAATGTTCTATGTTCTATGTTCTATGAACTTCCTAATCCACAGACTGCAATCAGTAAGGATAGGCAACACATCCTCCATGACCATCCTCAACACCAGTGCTCCACAAAGCTGTGTCCTCAGCCACCTACTGTACACTTTATACACCTATGTCAGTGTGGCTAAATTCCCCTTCCACTCGCCTTTCAAGTTTGCTGATGATGCCTCCGTAGTGGATCTCAAACAATAATGAGACAGAGCACGGGAAAGAGTTAGAAAAACTGGTGCAACAACAATAATCTCTCCCTCAATGTCAACAAAACAAAGGAGATAGTTATTGATTTCAGGAATACAGTGGAGAACATGCCCCCTCTGTGTCAAGGGGATGAAGTAGAAGTGGTCGAGAGCTTCAAGTTTTTAGATGTCCAGATCACCAACAATCTGTCCTTCTCCCTCATGCCAATACTACAGTTAAGAAAGCCCACCAGTGCCTCTACTTTCTCAGAAGACTAAGGAAATTTGGCATGTCCGCTATGAATCTCACCAACTTATACAGATGCAACCATAGAAAACATTTTTTCTGGTTGTATCACAGCTTGGTATGTCTCCTGCTCTGCCCAAGATCACAAGGAACTACAAAAGCTTGTGAACATAGCCCAGTCCATCATGCAAAACAAGCTCCCATCCATTGACTCTGTCTACACTTCTTCCTGCTACTCGGCATAATTAAGGACCCCATGCACCCTGGGCGTACTCTCTTCCACCACCTTCTGTCAGGAAAAAGATGCAAAAGTCTGAGGTTAAACACCAACCGACTCAAGAACAGCTTCTTCCCTGCTGCCATTAGACTTTTAAATGGGCCTACCTCACACTAAGTTGATCTTTCTCTGCACCCTAGCTATGACTAACACATACTGCACTCTCTACTTCCCTTCTTTATGAACAGTATGTCTTGTCTGTATAGCATGCAAGAAACAATAGTTTTCAGTGCATACTGATACATGTAACAAATTAAATTCATATCCTGGCAGCCTCTTGGAGCAACAGTAATAGGCTGCTGATCAGAGGACATTGAGCTTTCTAGACCATAGGTTTATTGAAATAAAAACAAAATGCTGACAGTACTTACGTTCGGACAGCATCTGTGGAAAGAAAAGATTGTTAATGTTTTTAACATCCTGTAGATACTAACATCACCAAACAGTTCATTGGTCTGAAACATTAACCCTGCTTTTCTCTCCATTTATGTTGCATGATCTACTAACTATTAGCAGTATTTTCTGTTTTTCAGATTCTGGGAATTCAAATATTTTGCTTTTTGTAATAATCTTTCCTGAGATTGATAATTCAAATCAAGGAATTTATTTTTATTGAGCTTTATCTTGTTTGAATTTTCTGAAGATATAAGTATGGGATTTTCAATTTTTATAATTTGTCAGTACAGTTTTAAAACATTGCATATGTGGAGGTGTCCCGTCATGTTCTTTTTGAATATTTCAGCTAGTTTACAGTTTTAGTACCAGTAAAGCGAGCAAGTCATTTTCAAAACCAGTTTGTTGCTGTAGCCTGATTAAATAAATTAACTGCCATATTGTCTTGTGATTATAATCGCGTTGTGATGAGTGGATGCATTGTAGTGGAGTCAAATGCTTTAAAAACAAAGCTTTATGCTGAGAAACATTAACATACAGAGGGATCTGGGCATGCAGGTCCACAGTTCCCTAAAAATGGTGGCCAAGGTGATTAAAAAGGCATATGACATGCTTGCTTTCATTGGTTGGGGCACTGAGTGCCCCAATTGGCAAATCACATTGCAGCTATATAAAATCTTGGTTAGGTTGCATTTGGCACATTGCATGCAGTTTTGGTCACCAAACTATGGGAAGGATGTGGAAGCTTTGGAGAGAGTACAAAGAAGGCTCACCAGTATGTTGCCTGGCCTTGAGGGGAGGTTGAATAAACTAGGGTTGTTTTCACTGGAAAGATGGAAGCTAAGAGGAGACCTGATAGAGGTTTACCAAATTGAGACAAACAGGGTGGATTGTCTGAGGCATTTTCCCAGGGTGGAAGGGGGCACAGGCTCATGGTGTGAGGGGGAAAGTTTAAGGGGAAGTTTTTCCACATGGAATATGGTAGGTGACTGGAATGCACTGCCAGAGGAGGTGGTGAAAGCAGGGACATTAGCAGTATTTAAGAGACAACCAAATAGGTATATGAATAGAGAGGGAGTAGAGGGATATGTTCCAAGTAAGGGAAGAAGGTTTTTGTTTTAGCTTAGTTAGGGCATCATGATCAGCATGGGCTACAAGTGCTGAAGGGCCTGTTCCTGTGCTGTAATTTTCTTGTTAATTCCTCGATTTTGTATACTGGTTTGGCCTCATTTAGGCTAATTGCATTAAAAAGAAAACATAACAAACTTGAAACTCCAGGTCCAAGTTGTTTTTCAACCAGCCATCAATTTTATTAGTTTCCGCCCTGGAATGTACTATCTCCATGCTGAGGAGCAATTCCATTGCTGTTAGGCATGCTCTTACTTGCAGAATTGGTTGTTATTTGTCACATGAATAACAGCCTGCTGTTCAACTTTTGTGTACATTTAGAAGGCGTCATGCTGCATTTATCCATTTTTATTGTGGTGTCGTTTTGGTTGTGAATGTTGACCTGCAGATGGGAGCTGGAGGGGAAATCTGTGATTTTTGAGGTAACATTCCACTGTTCACATTGGGTGTTTCTGTGTGTATACATATATATAAACCAAGTGTTTGCTTATTTATTATTTATTGAAATTAATCAACTGTCATTATGCAAGCTTAGGGCCATCATGGTTTTCGTGGTTCACCCTCCTGAGCTACACATGTACTTGTAATGTTTTGGGTTATATTTGCATGCGATTTTGTCAACTTGTGTGTAACAGTTAAGTACTGTTAACAAAATCTGGTAACACTTGGTGCTGACCTTTGCAGTTTCTCCCAAGTACAATGCTTTAAAAGTAACTTATTTTGCAACAATCTTTTTGTTGGAGAGGAGGGAATTAACTCTGTAATTCCACTGTTTTAACCTGCCTGAAAAGGTTAAACGCTGCTGGTAAGTTTTAATCCTGTTCCTCCAGTCACATTGGTAAATACAAAAATAAAAGCAACCTTCATGCTTTGTAAATACAAAGTTTAGTAATTCTCCAGCTGATTTTAGGTCATATGTTGCGAGAGCGTAACTGCCTTGTTTTTGGATTAGATATTTATCATTGATACTTTTAGCCACATGATTTTCAACTCACTAGTTCATATCCTACAGAGGAAATTGATTAGAGATGGCTTGCTAAATATAAAATAACAGTCAACGTAATATTTAGTGCAATGACGTAATTTTCCATATTCTGTATGAAGGTTAAAACTTTAATGTTTTAGAATGTTCTTTTAACTAAATTCTTAAACTTTCAGCCACAGTCTAATTTTTTTTTTAAGCCTTATAATTTTTGCAGTAATGGAACCTTTTGATTAGGTGCCATCCCTGAAGAATGCTTTGTACATAAGAATTAGGAGCGGGAGTAGGCCATCTGGCCCCCCAAGCCTCTTCCACCATTCAATAAGATCGTGGCTGATCTTTTTGTGGACTCAGTTCCGCTTCCTTTACTGTTCAAAAATCTATCTATCTTTGCCTTAAAAAATATTCAACAGGGTAACTTCAGCTGCTTCTCTGAGCAGGGAATTCCATAGATTCACAACACTTTGGGTGAAGAATTTCCTCCTCAACTCAGTCCTAAGTCCGTTCCCCCTTAGTTTGAGGCCATGCCCCTAGCTCTAGTTTCACCTGCCTGTGGAAACAACTTCGCTGTTTCTACCTTGTCTATTTCCTTCATAATCTTATGTTTCTTTAAGATCCCCATTCATTCTTTTGAATTCCAATGAGTTTAGTCTCAGTCTACTAAATCTCTCCTCATATGCCAACCCTCTCAACTTCAGAATCAACCTAGTGACACTCCTCTGCACCCTCTCCAGTGCCAGCGCATCCTTTCTCAAGTAAGGAGACTAAAACTGTACACAGTACTCCAGGTGTGGCCTCACCAGCACTTTATACAGCTGCAACATAACCTTCCTGTTTTTAAACTCCGTCCCTCTAGCAATGAAGGACAAAATTCCATGTGCCTTCATAATTACCTGCTACACTTGCAAACCAACTTTTTGTGATTCCTGCACAAGGATACCCGGGTCCCTCTGCACAGCAGCATGCTGAAATTTTTTACCATTTAAATAACAGTCCATTTTACTGTTGTTCCTACCAAAATGGATGCATTGTAGAAAGAAAACTATTCTATTGCAATGAAAAGATCTATCAAAAAAAATGAATCGAATGCTATGGTTGGTTAAGGAGGGTTAAACATGTGCCCCAGGAGCATGTATCCTGAGTACATCAGAGAAGGCCCTTTCAGTTGGTTGATGGTAAATCTTCCCACAGAGGTGAAGTGTGAAATGACTTGTGTCAGTGGAAAGCTATCAGCAGCCTGAGTACTGGCTTGGCCTTGCTGCAAGTTATCCATGATTTTTTTCTACATTCCTTAAAGACTGTAGAGATTTATTTTTCTTTGAGATGTGTTGTGAATCGGTGTGCTTAACATACATATTGCATTGTCATTGTGACATTCTAGTTAGTCGTTACTGCAAATTGTTTTGACATTCCAAGTCATGAAACCTTAGGACCTGAACCACATTTCTTTTCACCGTTAAAAGTTAGTTGCTTCTCATTGCAGAAGCTGGAAAATCAAAACTCTTGGCTCATTTCATTAGCTAGCTAGGTTCTTGGGCTTCTGTTTTATATGGTCGAGTTGTTAGCATGGGACAATCTTGTACTAGGCTTTTCACGTCAGGAAAAATAGCCAAACAAAAAAACTGAACTTTGTGCACAGTGTCCTGTATCCCAGGTAGCCTATGATCACGTGGGTCTATCAAAAGTTGTCACCATGTGTGCATCGATACTTGACAAGTTTAAAGTAACGAATCGGCCTGGGCATTGAGTATAAAGGTTGGCAAATTGCATTACAGTTATATAAAACATTGGTTAGGTCAAATTTGGAATACTGTGTCCAATTCTGGTCACCACACTACCAAAAGGGCGTGAACGATTTGGAGGAAGTACAGAACAAGTTTACCAGGATGTTGCCTGGTGTGGAGGGTATTACCTGCGAGGAGAGGTGGAATAAACTGGGATTGTTCTCCCTGGAAAGACAGAGTGAGGAGTGACCTGATGAAAGTTTATAAAATTGAGAGGCATAGATAATGTGAACAGTTGAAAGCTTTTTCCCCAGGGCAGAAATGACACTTACGAGGGGGCACAAGTTCAAGGTACAGATTGCAGCGGAAGGTTTTTTACAGAGTGGTACGGGCCCGGAATGCATTGCCAAGTGAAGTGATTAAGGCAGACACATCAGTGACATTAAAGACTTATTTGGATAGTCACATGAACAGGCAGGGAATAGAGGGATACAGACGGTTGGTCCAGATAGAACAACGTGATTGGTGCAGGCTTGGTGGGCCAAAGGGCCTGTTTCTGTGGTGTTCTTTGTTTTGTTTTGAATAAAGAAAATTTATTTACATGATATCTTTTAATTTGTTGCTTTACTTGAATTTTGTTTCTTGGTCTCTGGCTAAGTCTTGTCAGGAATTGAGTGCATTTTTCCCCTTCCTCCTTTTATAGGTTTTTTGCTGGAATGTTTGGCTCATTTTGAAATATTCTTGCTTTTAAGTTAGAAAAGTCGTGAGCTCAAGCCCCATTCCAGTACAACCCTCTATCTGGGTTGACATTCCAGTGTAGCACTGAGAAAATTATTATTGTAGGCTCTCTAATGAAATATAAAATGGCCTATCTACTTGGGATATGCGCAAGAGACTTTGACAATAATTGAGGAATAATTTGAGGAACAGGGAGTACTCCTGATGCCCTGGCCAAATCCTTCTATCATCTTACTCCAACGAAGCAAAATTATCTCGTTAATGGACCTTCCTGTTTCATACACCAGCAAAGCAGCAGTGATTACTTTGAGTAACGCATTGGCTGTGAAGTGCTAAGGATATGAAAGATGCTGAATAAATACAGGTTTGTTATTCTGTTCCAACTTTCTTCCTTTTCCTTTAGTAGCTATATTCAGCCACATGTTATTCTTTCATGTATTCCTGTGTGTTTAATGGCCCTCATAATTGCTTTTCCACTTTTGAGGTCAACAAAGTTTGCTCTTTGTACATAACCAACCAATGCTGCAGCAAGTTTGAATCCGACTTTTTAATTAAATGGAGATAGTTCAGAAGATAGCATTGGCATAGCTTTGTCAGTGCTTAAACTGACATGCTGGCCAATAGAAATAAAACTTTAGTGAAAGGCATCCGTCATGCAAGATGTGTTGCTGAGTTACTAGTACTAAAGGTGCCAAAACAAGCCACAAATTTGCATAAACACAAATAACCAGCTAAAGGATATGCAGCATAATTCATTGGAGTATCACTGAATGTCAAACTACATTTTCACATTTAAGTGACTTGTAATATTTCTTAAGTGTCCTATCTCTGCTTTACTTTCCTCATTTAAGACTCCCCTTAAAACCTACTTCTTTGACAAAGCTTTTAGTCATCCGACCAAATAATCTCCTCGTGGCTCGATGCCATACTTTGTAATGCTCCTGTGAAGTGCCTTGGAGCGTTTTAATTATATTAAAGGCACTATATAAATGCAACATGCAGTCGTTTCAAAACATGAAGTGAAAACTCTTTCAGGCAAGAAATCTTTGAATGTTAATGCTACTTGAATGCTAAAGCTTGCTCACTTTGACATATTTGAAATTTGATTACAACCTGCTGAATAAAAACATTTAATAAAACAGCCAATTCTCATGGTGCTATTTGAATACACTCAATTCTTGTGGGAGACCAATAGGCATCAGTTGCCACAAACATATGCAAGATATGTATCCAATCATTAGAAGGAACTTCTACATCAAATTTATTGCAGCTTGCTTTACTTGTAGCAATTTTTTTTATTGAATATCAAAAATTGCTGTCCTTACCTAGTCTGGCCTACATGTGACTCCAGAGCCATAGCAATGTGGCTGACTCTCAACTGTCCTCTGAAATGGCCTAGCAAACCACTCAGTTAGGGATGGGCAGTAAACACCGACCAGCCAGTAATGCCCATGTCCCATAAATGAATACCAAAAATGCCCTCATTGTCGATGAGTTGGTGTATGTCTGCGTGAACTCCTGGCCAATCCCTGTCCAAGCCTGACTTCCACCTTGATCCCTTCCTACTCTGAACCAGAGAGTAGCCCTGTCCTGTCATTGACACAGGCTCTGCCTTGTCTATGACTGAGGATTGGGGAAGAGTTGAGCATAAGTTTTTCAACCTTAAAAGAGTTATGGATTGAGAGTTAGAGAGGGAGTTATCAGGGAACTGTCTGCTATTCTGGAGGATGTCACTGGCCACTCTTTCTCACAGCTAGATTGGTGCTATGGAATTCACAGGTTGTGCTTCCTTGTAAAGCCAAGCCAGTGATGGACAAAGTTCCCCCAGAACACAATGAGGGTAATTCCAGTTTGAGGCTTCAACCTTTTGGAAATGGTATTAAATTAGAGCTCTGTCTGTACTGTCAAGTGAATGGTTTTAAAAAAAAACCTGTGTAGGAAGAGCGAGAGAATAGTGTAACCTAAGTACAGAGAATAGTACACCTAATGATTATCCCCCAATTGACGTCATGAGCAGATTATCTAATCATTTTTCCCATTGCTGTTAGTGGGATCTTGCTATGTGCAAATCAGTTGCTACTTTTTCATTTGTAAGAATCAACAAAGTGCTTTAATAAAGTAGATGTTATTGTAAAATATTGTGAGACAGATTGATGGCATGAAAAGTGCTATACTAGTATTTTGCTTTCCTTTATTAAAGTCCTTACAGAGTGTAATTGAGCAGTAATCAGATTTCTTCATTATTATTATTATTATTATTATTATTATGCTTCACCCATCCAAGGTTGTTGAATTTCACTATCCTTTTGCTTGTATTCTCATAGGAATAAATTGAGAGTAGAATATTGTGCACTATACTTAATAACACTGTCTGGATATCACTGTTAGGGTGAATCTGACTGCTCACAACCAGAGTGGCATATTTGATCCTTGAAATGAGCTTCCGTCCACGCATCTGTCATCTAATACCACTTTTTTTCCCACCTCCTTCTACATACCCCACTCCACCCCGACCGTATTTGTTAATCTATGCCTTTGTTACTTCCAGCCTCTGATACTCGAGTGTACACCTGGCTGGCCACCTGCAGTTTACTGTCCATCATCCAAAGCTCTGCTGTCAATGTCCTTGCTCCAGGTCATGTCTACCCTGGAATCGTTGACTTTCTTTGTATTAATGCAGCAGTATTTCACTTGTAAAATTATCATTGCTTTCAAATCCCTCCATGACTTTGCACCTTCCTATCTTGTAATCGCCCACTTCACAACTTTGAATTATCTGTACAATTCTAGCCTCTTGAGCATCCCAGATTTGTAAATACTGTGACATTGGTGGCAGTATCTTTAACTGTCTAGGTATCTAGCTGGAATTGCCTCCCTAAAACACGCTATGCCATTAAGATACTCCGAATAACTTGTCACTGAGTGTACTTTGGCCATTTTCCTGAATAACCTCATACTGGGATTATTCGGGAAAATGCGTGAAATTAAAAATGTTCACGCTGCTCTCAATTCATTTAAATAAATCAGTTAGTCCAGAAAGGACTCTTAAATGAGTGGTGATACATTTATGTCAGAAGGGGCTACAGGTTGAGTCTTGCATAAAGCAATGTTGAATAACGTGTCGGAAGATGAGCCTGGAGAATTAGCCAATTCATTGTCCTCGCTTTCATATATTTGAGTCCTCAAATAGGCATAGCTAAATTCCAGGGAACTTCTAAACTATCTATGAATTCTGTTGGCCAACTACAAGTATTGTTGGTATATAAAATGGGCAGACTTAAAACGCCCAATGTTTGTATAGTTGCAGGTGCCAGGAAAGATTTTGTAAGAGCACATTTCCCAGTACTTGCAGAACCAGCTGAGATTCTCTCATAACATTCAGATTAGAGCCAGACTCAGAACTATGACTCTGATGACGACAGTCATCCTTGTCCGAGATGCCGAGCTCCTTCAGCTGTTAACTGAATCTTTTGGGACAGGAAGTTACCCATGTGTCATTCAGCACATTTCATTCATTATGGATGCACTATAAATTCACAAATTTCTCACTGCTTGGCAGATTACACCACTGTAATGAAGGTGTCCAAATATGGCTGCCATCACTCATCATGTAAAACACTGATACCGGGTCAGGACTTCTTTCTTCTGTAACTTAATGCTACAAGGTCACTGCACGCTGTCAGTGGGCACTGTGGTAAGCACAAATTCATTAAACATGTCAGGGATACGTTATTTTGTTTCCTTTTTTTCAGTGATGGGCTGTAGAATCCCTGACGGTCCAGAGAGCCTAGATAGTACTGTTGGTCATTAGAATTTCTTTGATCAATGCCAACAGTAAAGGAATCCAGTTTATTTGTGTGCAGCCTCTAAGTAACCTGCAGAACCATATGATGGAGATGAATACTTTATTTTCTGGGAGCTGTTTTGATGACTGCATTTTGATTACAGCTCACTGGACTAAATCTTCTAATCCAAAAGCGCATGCCTCTCATTGTTTTCTAGGCTTTCTACCATAGCTGTGGCTCATGAACTCAACATTGGTACAATGTGGTCAAGTCATGAACTAACAACTTGCAATTTATTAAGCACCTTTTAACATGGAGACTGTTCCAAAGTGCTTTGTGAATAGCTGTAAAGAGAAATGATCTCCAAGTACCAAGGGGAATCTAGAAGAGTGCAGCAATAGCTTGAACAGGATACAGCATGCTTTCCATTACCAGCTGCAAGAGATTTGTGTCACTCCTCTGCAAAAACTACTGGATCTCTTTGATGTATTAACAGTCTGTGAACATCTGTCTTTTCACCGCACAAAAATAGTGTCATTCAGTGATTTCTCTGTAGACAACTCACAAAGACCCCATTCATGCCATTTATAGAAAACAACTTCTATACCTTTTCTAGAGTGATCTGTGCATACACAACTTCAAAGCTGCCAGAATGTACTTTGAGACCCTTCATACTATTGAGGTTCCTTTCAGTGCCACTTTGGGCGATATAAGAAGTCCCACAACATCAGGTTAAAGTGCAACAGGTTTATTTAGTATCATGAGCTTTCAGGGCACTGCTCCTTCATCAAGTGATTGGAGAGCTTGGAATACAATGCCGGCATCTCCACATCATTGACTTTGGGTAATGTGCACTTCTAAATATCTGAGTGGCAGCATGTTGGAGTGACTGGCTACTGATTCCAGTCGTAGTCATGATGTGGAGATGCCGGTGTTGGACTGGCATAAACACAGTAAGAAGTCTCACAACTCCAGGTTAAAGTCCAACCAGTTTATTTGATAGTAATCCCACAAGCTTTCAGAAATGGTGTTCCTTCGTCAGATGTGTGGAAGGAAGGAACACTGTTCAGCCATGCGAAAATGCTGATTCTATGGCCAACAACATCTTCCTCTTCATATGCCATACCAGCAGCTGCTATTCATTTTTGATGTGTCAGTTGCTGCACTGTTGTCTGCTTACCCCCTCAATTCTCTGGGTGAACATACCTGAGCTAATACTTTGGGCAGTGATGGTGAGTGAAGAGTGCAGTGGGGTGATTGGACGATATTGCTTTGCGCTAATGGCCAAACTATTAGTGTAAGACATTGTCCAGTCTCTGTGCCCTTTGGACTTGAGGATGTGAAGATAAGGGTCATAAGTTGCACAAAGATAGGGATTGGAGACAATAAAGCTTTTACTGAGGAGGACGAGGCAGGTGAGGTTGGTGAGCAAACTGCACACGGTACAGTGATGCAGCAGGACATAGGCAAAGAGAAGGGGAAAAGGAACGTAGTAGTGATTGGGGATAGTGGGGTGAAGAGTATTGACACTGTCCTTTGTCACAATGACAAAGTGCACAGAAGGGTGTGTTGTCTGCCTGGTGCTCGGGTACAGGATGTCGCAGCTGGGCTGCAGAGGAACCTGGAGTGGGAGGGTGAGAACCCGGTCGTTGTAGTACATGTGGGTGCTGGCGACGTAGGCAAAGTGCGGACTGAGGATCTGGGGAGGGAGTATGAGAAGCTGGGAATGGAATTCAAAAGTAGAACCGACAAGGTGGTCGTCTCTGGGCTACTGCCTGAACTGAGTGCAGACGGGCGTAGGGTTGACAGGATAAAGGAAGTGAATGGGTGGCTCAGGGATTGGTGTGGGAGGAATGGGTTCGAATTTATGGGGCATTGGCACCAGTATTGGGGTAGGTGGGACTTGTTCGGGCGGGATGGGGTTGGTCTGAATCGTGCTGGGACCAGAGTGTTGGCGAATCGAGTAAAGAGGACTGTAGACAGGGCTTTAAACTAATTGGGGGGGGGAGGGTGCGAGGGTAGGTGACGCTACGAGGTCTAAAGTTAAGGATAGGGTACAGGTAAGGGAAGAGGCCGAGGATGTCCCAATTGGTGGCGTTACGGCAAATAGGGTCCAGGTGAAGGCTGGGATGAAAGCGCTTTATCTGAATGCACGAAGCATTTGGAATAAAGTGGATGAGCTGGTGGCGCAGATCGACACAAATGGATACGATCTGGTGGCCATTACAGAGACGTGGCTGCAAGGTGACAGGGACTGGGAGATGAATGTACAGGGCTATCAAGTGTTTAGGAAGGATAGGCAGGAGGAAAGAGGGGGTGGCGTAGCTCTGCTGATTAAGGATAGTATCAAGGTGGTAGCAAGGGATGATATCGGAGCCAAAGAGCAGAACGTGGAATCGTTGTGGGTGGAGATTAGGAACAGCAAAGGGAGGAAGACGCTGGTGGGTGTCGTCTATAGGCCCCCGAATAATGATCTGGAGGTGGGGCGGGCTGTTAACACGCAAATAAGTGCGGCGTGCAGGAATGGGACGGCAGTAGTTATGGGAGATTTCAATCTGCATATTGATTGGTCGACCCATGTTGGACGAGGTGGGTTCGAGGAGGAGTTCTTGGAATGCTGCCGGGATAATTTCCTTGAACAGTGTGTGTTGGAGCCGACGAGGGAGCGAGCTATCTTGGATCTGGTGCTATGTAATGAGGCGGGTAGAATTAGGGACCTTGCGGTGAAGGATCCTCTTGGAGAGAGTGATCATTGTATGGTGGAGTTTCTGGTGCAGATGGAGGAGGAGAAAGTGGGTTCCCGGACACGCGTCCTTTGTTTGAATAGAGGGGAGTATGGTAGGATGAGAGAAGAATTGGCAAATGTGGACTGGGGGAGTGCGTTGGAAGGTAGGTCTGCTGAGGAGCAGTGGAGGATCTTTAAGGAGATCTTTCTTGGTGCTCAGCAGAAATTTATTCCGATGGTTAAAAAGGACAGTAGGAAGAGAGGTAATAAGCCGTGGATAACGAAGGAGGTGAAGGAAAGTGTTAAATTAAAAGCGGAGGAATTTAGAGTAGCTAAGAGCAGTGGGCGAGAAGAGGATTGGGAAAGGTTTAAATGTCAACAAAGATTGACAAAGAAGTTGATAAAGGAGGGTAGGAGAAGCTATGAGGCTGGGCCACCACTTAATATAAAAAAGGATAGCAAGAGTTTTTATAAATATATAAAAAGGAAGAGGCTGGCTAGGGTGAACGTTGGTCCTTTAGAGGATGAGAAAGGGGAGCTAGTGGTAGGGGATGGGGATATGGCTAAGGTCTTGAATAACTTTTTTGTTTCTGTCTTCACGGAGGAGGACGTGAATAATTTGCCGGGTGTTAGAGATGGAAAGGTGGTAGGAATGGAGGGTCTTAATGACATTACTGTTACTAGAGAGGTGGTGCTCGACAGACTGGAGGGGCTGATTGTGGACAAGTCCCCAGGACCGGATGGAATGCATCCGAGGGTTCTGAAAGAAATGGCGGAGGTTATAGTGGATGCCTTGGTGGTTATTTTCCAGACGTCGCTGGATTCCGGGGAAGTGCCGGAAGATTGGAAAACGGCTAATGTTACGCCGTTGTTTAAGAAGGGTGCCAGGCAAAAGGCGGGGAATTATAGGCCGGTTAGTTTAACGTCTGTGGTAGGTAAAATGTTAGAATCCGTCATTAAGGAGGAAATTGCGAGGCATCTTGAAGGGAATTGCTTGATAGGGCGGACGCAACACGGTTTCATTAAAGGGAAGTCGTGTCTGACAAATTTGCTGGAGTTCTATGAGGATGTGTCTAGGGCAGTGGATAGAGGAGAGCCGGTGGATGTGGTCTTTCTGGATTTTCAGAAGGCGTTTGACAAGGTACCTCACAAGAGGTTATTGCAGAAGGTCAGGGGACATGGAGTTGGGGGTAGGGTGTTAGCGTGGATAGAGGATTGGTTGTCAAATAGGAGGCAGAGAGTGGGGGTCAATGGGTGCTATTCGGATTGGCGGTTGGTGACTAGTGGGGTGCCCCAGGGGTCGGTGCTGGGGCCTCAGCTATTTACCATTTATATAGATGATCTGGAGGAGGGAACCGAGTGCAGGGTGTCGAAATTTGCTGATGACACCAAGATTGGGGGAAAGGCAAATTGTGCGGAGGGTGTGGAGAGTCTGCAGAAGGATCTAGATAGGCTGGGCGAATGGGCCAGGAAATGGCAAATGGAATTTAATGTTGGCAAGTGTGAGGTGGTCCACTTTGGTAGGAAGAATGGTAGGAAGGACTATTACTTACGTGGCGAAAAACTGCAGCAGGCGACGGTGCAGAGGGACCTCGGGGTCCTTGTGCATGAGTCGCAAAAACCCAGCTTGCAGGTGCAGCAGGTGGTCAGGAAGGCGAATGGGATGCTGGCCTTCATAGCGAGGGGGATTGAATATAAAAGTAGGGAGGTCTTGCTGCAGCTGTATAGGGCATTGGTGAGGCCGCAGCTGGAGTACTGTGTGCAGTTTTGGGCGCCGCACCTGCGCAAGGATATTTTGGCCCTGGAGGGAGTGCAGAGGAGGTTTACTAGGCTGATACCGGAGTTGAGGGGATTGAGCTATGAGGAGAGGCTGAATAAACTGGGCTTGTACTCGTTAGAGTTTAGAAGAATGAGGGGAGATCTCATTGAGACGTATAAGATGATGAATGGGATGGATAGGATAGAGGTGGAGAGACTCTTCCCGCTCAAAAAAGACAGTAGGACTAGGGGGCACAGCCTCAAGATAAAGGGGAGGCGGTTTAGAACGGAGTTGAGGAGGAACTTCTTCACTCAAAGGGTGGTGAATCTCTGGAATTCTCTGCCCGTTGAAGTGGTGGAGGCTGCCTCGCTAAATATTTTTAAGAAGCGGGTTGATGGGTTCTTGATAAGAGAGGGGATTAAGGGTTATGGGGAGAGGGCGGGAAAGTGGAACTGAGCCACAACAGATCAGCCATGATCTTATTGAATGGCGGGGCAGGCTCGAAGGGCTAGATGGCCTACTCCTGCTCCTATTTCTTATGTTCTTATGTTCTTACTTTTGTACCAAATCTGCCAATGAAAGGGTGGCTTAGCAGATCACAGCTACAGAGGTTTTGTGGAGAATTAATGTCCAGTGAATGGGGAACTTTAATTTGAGAGAGCAGATGGAAATATTTGAGAGTTTATTCCCCCTCAAGAATAGATAGTGGAGTTGGAAAGCTGAAAGTTGTAGAACAATGTGAAAGGTGGGGAAAAACAAGTCAGTCATCAGAAAAGGTCTTGTATTGGAAGACTTGTAGTGTAAAGAGGCCATTAAGGTCATATGGTTGAAATGTTAACTTTTATAAATGGCAGGAGAGATTTCGTGTGGAAGGAGGTAGAATGAGAGAGAATGATACTTTGAGATGGAGATTGAAATCACTGAGTTCAACAATACCAAGTTTGAGGATGCAAAGTTCTACAATGCACAGTTCAAGGAGAATCTCAGTGGGAGTTGGATAGTAAAGAGTTAAAGAGGCAGTAGAGGTGGGAGAAGGTGCCAGAGCAACAGGGAGGGAGATCAAGTTACGGTTTCATGATGAGGCCCATATTACAGGCTGATGGGATAGTATCTTATTTTCCCTTCAGACCCAAAAGTGGTCTTCAGAACATAACATTGCCTTGTTTTTAGAGTCATGTAAGTGGTTTAGAAACCTTTCACTTAACATGGAATTCAAGTCTGGCCTGGTGTAAGATAATACTCCCCTCTCTTTTGAACTATGAATTCATGTGATATTTGAAAGCTGCCATTTTGATGTTGTTGTCTGTCAGTAGAATGTGATATCTTTGTGTCCCACCAGTTCGCAGGGGACCAGAGCAGTATTTGGACCACTTCCTAAACTCCTCTAATATAGAGATGTAACGTTTTATGACAAGCAGATTGTGCAAACAATATTCAATCAAATAAATGATATTTGAAAGAATAAAGTAGTTGTAGTCCTTTATCATCACAGTTAATTGTAGTGTACTTTTAATTGCTCCAAGAAAATTGGATTTGTTCTAACAAGGTACATGTCATCTGTTCTTGTGCTTGGAGTGTAAACTATTGATCAAAATGCTTCAGATTCAGTTTCCTGATAGTAATGGTACATAAAAATACATGCATGTGATTGGAGCATGCATGATCTTCAAGTTGAAGTGTAATTTAGTTGTTGGGAGATTCAGTGGTGGTAATACCACTGGACTAGTGATCCTATAATTAACCTATCATAAGGTTAATAGACTTATTAACCACAAGTCTATATGGTTAATACCATATGTGGTAATACCATGTATAATACCATGTAGACTTGATATAATTTACTTGCACGTAGTCTCATTACTGGATCCCAAATTAACATCAACTCTTTTAGTTTGATAAGAGATATAACTAACAAGCAAATACTCTGACAGATATCGCTAAAGTTAATTACATAAAGGATAAAATAAAACAACAGTGCACTTGAATTCCATGTTAAGTGAAAGGTTTCTAAACCACTTGCATGGCTCTAAAAACAAGGCAATGTTATGTTCTGAAGGGAAAATAAGATACTATCCCTTCAGCCTGTAATATGGGCCTCATCATGAAACCATAACTTGATCTCCCTCCCTGTTGCTCTGGCACCTTCTCCCTTAAATGTGTCACCTTATTCCACCTCTACTGCCTCTTTAACTCTTTACTATCCAACTCCCACTGAGATTCTCCTTGAACTGTGCTATTAACTAAAGGAAATAAAGAGCAAAATGTATATCGCTACAGATTTCAAGGCCTTCTCACTGACAGGAATTCTTCTACTGCCCCTGAAAACACACAGTACTGCCTGGTTCCCACACTGAGAGGACTTCTGCCTCTACCCCTGGGAACAGTGCTGCAATTGTGGTTCTCGCACTGGCAGGAATTCTGCCTCTGACCCCAAGAACAACAACAACAACCAATTTCCCATCATTTGGAGTACACACAAAATGATCCCCAAAACCATATTTTATACTAAATTCTGGCTTTGCCTCACCTTAATTTGAAGTTGTTAACCATATTTATTAATCATGTTGTAAGGATTAATGTCATTGGATTTATTCATCTGTGCACATTGCCTTAGTATTTTAAGATGTTTTCCTTATCTTTAGTTGTGTAATCTCCTTATTTATTAAGACGTTATTACTGCACAAGCTATCATTGGTTTACGTGATTAGTAGTCCTGATTGTATGGTTATCTTCCCATACATATTTTCACAGCATGTTTTAAATACAGGTAGGAATGTTAGCAAAAATAATTTGAATCTGACCCTTATTAGCTACCTGATTATTACTTATGGCGACTTGACCTTGTTAGTCTGTTGCAGAATGCATATGTTGTAAAAGCCTTTAAATATTGTCAAGTTAGTTACCATCCCAACTGACAATACTGGATGAGTCAGATCCCAGTGTAAAACCTGGCCTGATAGACTCCAACTTAGAAACTGTGGGGGGGAAGTTGGTGAGCAATTTCATAGGAGTCTACTGATGAACTTTACACAATAAAATATTTATTAAAACAAGGAAAATGAACTGTAAACAAGACATAAAGGTTAGAATGATCTCACAACGAGCACAAGATGATGATTCAATTTTCCAGTGTCCCTTTTCCGAGACATTCAAACCATAGGTCCATCCGGACTTCTAAGCAAGGCTCATTAAAAAATCTGTGTGAATTTAGAACCGCTCTACCTTAAGCAAACTAAATTCTACTAAAACAAAATCTAAAATCTAGGTCAGCTTACACATGGCAACTAGTAGAATTTGAATTTGATGAATACAATCTTAAAATTGCAAGCTAGCCTCTATTATGGTGACTGTAAAACATTATTGATTATTGTTTTAAAAAAAAATCTGGTTCACTAATGTCCTTTTAAGGAAGGAAATCGGCCATCCTTGCTTGGTCTGGCCTACATGCGACTCCAGACCCACAACAATGCAGTTAATTCTTGACTGCCCTTTGAAATAGCCAATTCAAGGCAAATTAGGGATGGGCGACAAATGCAGGCCTTTCCAGTGGCGTCCACACACCATCAAAGAATAAAAATAATAATTTGTGATGCAATATTGCATTATTTGAGAGATGTTTATGGTTGTTCTATTTTTGATTTTCCAGAAACACGATCAGGGGCATATCCTATTGGATTTAGTCTTCAGACACCTTGATCTGACTGAACGAGACTACTTTGGTTTGCAGCTGGCAGATGATACATCAGACAGCCCTGTGAGTATTGATTTCAATGTCCCCACTTGGAGGAAGTTCAGAAACCGTGTAATTGACTAGTAACTAAAATGAAAAATGTGTTCTCATGTGGGTTTGCTACTTCAGGTGAATGTAAATCCATGTGCTTTGATGTTAGCCATTCCAAGATGAAAGCCTTTTTTGACTAAAAATGAGCTGATTACATTTTTAAAAAAACTTTGTTCTGCTGTATTAACAGCCTGCCAGGCATCTGTTGGCAACGCAAGACCAGAGTGTCAGCATCCCTGGCTAGATTAATGTACTTCTTTAAAATAAATTAGCGATTATACTGTACCAGCGCTGTGCAAACTTGATGTCGTATCTGGCCGATCGTTGTGTGACTTAGCAATTCTAATGGTGTAATATAAAGTGGTCTGTCATGAACTTGAGGAAGTACTCACTTAACTGTCTATTTTGCACTGATTGATATTCTGTTAAAACTTACTACTGTCACATTGAATATTTTGCACTGCCTGGTTTGCCCCATCCAACTATAAATGTTGAATGTGACAAATGTGTATGACAAATGGATCTCATTTCCCCTCATGCTCCATAATCCACCATAAACTTTCACTACTCAGATTCTTGTAGCTAAGTTCCTTCCTGATCTAAATGTGAAAGGAAAAGGATCTGGGCATTCTTGAAAATATTAGTATCTAGTACTCATCCTTAACTACCCTGAGAAAATTGGCACCTTCTTGAATCACTGATTCATGCAGTGAAACCGTTTCAAAAATGCGGCTGGGTGAGATTTTTGACCCACTGCTGATGGAATGTCCAATATAATTCCAGGTCAGAATGATACGCAACTTGGAGAAGAACTGAAGGTGATTGAATTGTCCTATACCTGGTGCAGTTGTCATGGGCTTGGAAGTGCATATGAAGAAGCTTTGCACTCCATAGTGCATCCTTTAAACATTACCCATTGTGGAGGGTATGGACCTCTTCCAATATGCTTGTAATTTCAGTGCTGAAGAGGCTTTGGAAAATTTTGGGGTGGCCACTCACTGCCACACAGCCAGTCTCTGACTTGCTCTTGCCACTGTGATTATTTATTTGCTGTTCAGTTAAGTTGTTGGCCAATAGCAATCTACCGGATGTTGTTGGTCGAGAACTCGAGGATCTACACAAGATATATAACACACAGATTCAGCCTAACAAGTCTGTGGCAGACCTGAAATGCTGATACCACTAAATGTTAACTGCAGGTGGTTCAGCTCTCTTGTTGGGAATGATAATTGCTTGACACCTGAGTGGTACAAATGGTAATTGCAGTTTTTCAACCTATACCTACACATTGTCCAGGGCTGGAAGACCACTTAATTATCTGATTAATTGAAATTGAGCTGAACACAATCTTTAGTGGAACATCTTACCACTGATCTTATCATAATGTCTTTGAGGAAGAAGATAAAACAATTTGGCTCAGTGCTGGGTTGAGATAATTGACCTCCAACAACCTTAATTATCATCTTTTTGCGTCAATTATGACTGCAGCCACTGGATAGTCCTGACCTCACCCCACTAATTCCTGCTGACTTTAGTTTTACCGTGTCTCCTTGGTGCCACACTCGGTCAAATAGTGCCTTGATATCATGGCAAACACTCCCTCTTCGTTTCTGAAATACAGCCTGTCTCCATGTTTGAACCAAGGCTGCAGTAAGGTCAGCAGCCAGATTACCCTGGTGCATGAGCAGTTGTGAATAAGTGCTCTTCGTAACTTGGTTGGTAAATTTTTGTTTTCCGTTTATTCTTGTCATGGAATCTGGGTATCAATGGTAAGGCGATTTGTTGGCCATCCTAATTGCACTTGCACTCTGGCTTGCTAGGCCATTTCAGAGGGCACTTACTGTCAATCGGATTGCTGAGAAGCTGGAGTCATTTGTGGACCAAACCATGTAAAGACCAATTTCCTTCCCTAAAGGACAAGAATGACCCAGATGGGCTTCTACAACAATTTGCAATGTTTTCATGGTCACCATTACTGAGATCAGCTTTGTATTCCAGATTTATTAAATTGAATTTAAATTCCACCTGCTGCCGTAATGGGATTTGAACCCAAGTTCCCAGCATGTTTTCCTGGCCTCTTGATTACTAGTAGAACATAAGAAATAGGAGCAGGAGTAGGCCATCTAGCCCTTCGCGCCTGCTCCACCATTCAGAAAGATCATGGCCGATCTGAAGTGGATCAGTTCCACCTTCCCGCTTTCCCCCCATAACCCTTAATTCCCTTGTCTGTCAAAAACCTATCTACCTGTGACTTAAATATATTTAGCAAGGTAGCCTCCACCACTTCAACAGGCAGAGAATTCCAGAGATTCACCACCCTTTGAGTAAAGAAGTACCTCCTCAACTCCGTCCTAAACTGCCCCCCCCCCCCCCCGTTATCTTGAGGCTGTGCCCTCTAGTCCTGCTGTCCTTTCTGAGCGGGAGGAATTTCTCTACCTCTATCCTATCCATCCCTTTCATTATCTTATATATCTCTATAAGATCCCCCCCTCATACTTCTAAACTCCAACGAGTACAGACCCAGTCTATTTAGTCTCTCTTCATAGTCTAACCCCCTCATCTCCGGTATCAGCCTAGTGAACCTCCTCTGCACTCCCTCCAAGGCCAAAATATCCTTGCGCAAGTGCGGCGACCAAAACTGCACACAGTACTCCAACTGCGGCCTCACCAGTGCCCTGTACAGTTGCAGCAAGACCTCCCTGCTTTTATATTGTAGTCCAGTGATATTGCCACTACACCACCATCTCACTAATGTTACTTAAAATTAAACTGCAGTAGCATAACAGTATGTTGCATTTATACTGCATCTTCAGCAATTGCATCTTCTAAAAATGTCTTGAGAGGCTCCGCAGAAGCAATTCTCAGATAAAAATTGGTCAGTTTGTCACATAAAGCAATATTGGGACAGGTGACCAAAAGCTTGGACAAAAGGATTGGCTTTAACAAGGCTCTTAAAGGAGAAGAATAAAGCAGAGGGGATTAGGAAGAGTATTGCAGTGCCTATGGCCTGGACAGCTGGAAGCAGAGATGAGCTTTTGTTCACATACCCACTCCTTGGCCTAGATCTCCTATTTCCACCTCCGTAACATCACTCACCTCCATCTCTGTCTCAGCTTATATGCTGCTTGACTGTTTGGCCGGCTGCCAGTGATGGGGCATTAGAGGCCTAAATTTGAGAAGCGCAGAGACCTAAAACATTTGGCCAGGCCAATGTAGCTAGAGGTGGAAAGGAATGATGCCATGGAGGGATTTGAAAACAGGAATGAAAATTCTAAATTTAAGGTGTTGCTTAACCATGAACTAATGTAGGTCAATCAGCACAGGGATATTTGATGCTTAGGACTTCCTACAATTTAGGATATAGGCAGTAGACATTTCAATGCAATTGAATTTATGGACGGTGGAAAACAGGAAGCCAGCCAAATAGTCAAGTTTAAAGATAATGATATTTTGGATGAAGGCTTTAGCAACATATGGGGTGAAGCAGAGGTGGAGTTGAATGATATTGTGGAGGTGGAAATAGGAGGGCTAGGCCAAGGAGTGAGTATGTGAACAAATGCTCACCTCTGCATCAAACACAATGCCAAGGTTGTAGATGGTGTGGTTTAGCTTTGGGCAATTGCCAAGAAGAAGGTTTGTGTTAGCGGCTAGCAAACAGTTTTTAGCAGAGATCAAAGTCAATATTTAGCTGAAGGAAATTTCTGCCAGTCAGTGCTGCATGTTGGGTAATCAATGTAACAAACCAGAAGGGTTGAGAGAGATAGTGAAGTAAAGTTGGTGTTTATGCTTACAAGTAATGGTTGGAATTTTCTGGCCAAATATTGCGGTCTTACCAATGGCAAACCCCCACTGTGGATTTCTCAGTATTGCTGGAGGATGGGATGCATAGAATGGGAAAAGCTATTGACAGTGGCAGTGGTGTCTCCACTGCCACAAAACATGCCATGAAGGTGTGCAGAAAATCCTGGCAATGTTGCCAAGGGGCAGCATGTAGCTGAGAACTTGGAGTTGGCCAAGGGGATCTTTGGGGACTCTGGAGACAGCTGTGCATGATAGAGAACATAAACCCATATAATTGGTTCTCTTGCCACTAGTGGATAAGGATGGAAGCAGGCCCACTTGAGAGAGGAGAGGCGTTGGAGAAAAATGGTATGGTCAATCATAGTAAAATGTCACAAGGCATTGTATAAGAGTGCAATTAGAGAATGATTGACACTGAGCCACAGAGATATTGCATTATATGGCTAAAACCATGATTAGAAAAAGAGGTTTCATGAAGTGCCTTTAGTAAGGAAAGACATACAGAAAGGTAAAGGGAGGCATTGTCAGAGTTGAAATAGCAGCTGCCAGTTGTGGCTGAAGGAAATGGGTGGTGTACAAGAGGCCAGGACCAGAGAGAGACAGTTCTCTGCGGATTGTAAGATTGAAGGAGGATTGGCATGGATGGAAGATTAGCTGGCTACAGGAAGTAGAGAGTAGGCACAAACTGGTCTTTTTCGGGTTGGCAGGATGTAACAAGTGGTTACACAGGAATTGGTGCTGCGTTCCTCAACTGTTTACAATTTATATAAAGGATTTGGATGAAATGATGGCTTTGAAAATTGCTGAATACACAAAGATAAGTAGGAAAGTAAGTTGTGAAGAGGACATAGAGGCAACAAAAAGGTGTATGTGAAGTGAGTGGGCAAAGATCCTGCAAATGGCGTATAATGTGGGAAAATGTGAAATTGTCCATTTTGGGACAGAAAAGAAACATTTATTGAAATGGTGAGTGATTGCAGAGCTCTGGGGTGCAGTATGATCTGGGTGTCCTAGTGCTTGACTCGCAAAAAGACTAATATTCAGGTACAGCAAATAATAGAATGGTGTCATTTATTGTGAGGGGATTTGAATACAAGAGTTAGGGAGGTTGTAGAACATAGAACACTACAGCACAAACAGGCCCTTCGGCCTACAAGTTGCGCCGATCACATCTATACCTAGCAAGCCGTAGAACTATCTGTAACTTCCAATGCCATTAGATCCCATATACTCATCCAGAAATGTTTTAAAAGACCCCAGCGAGTTCACCTCTACCACCACTGACGGCAGCCCATTCCACTCACTCACTCACCACCGTCTGAGTGAAAAACTTTCCCCTAACATCTCCTGTACTTGCTTCCCAGCACCCTAAACCTCTCGTAGCGACCATTTCAGCCCTGGGAAATATCCTCCGAGAATCCATTCCTCTCTACATTTTATAAACCTCTATCAGGTCGCCTCTCAACCTTCGTCTCTCCAGGGAGAACAGACCTAGCTCCCTCAACCTATCTTCATAAGGCATGCCCCCCCAATCCAGGCAACATCCTTGTAAATCTCCTCTGAACCGTCTCAATAGCTTCCACATCCTTCCTGTAGTGAGGCGAACAGAATTGCGCACGGTACTCCAAGTGGGGTCTGACAAGGGTCCTATAAAGTTGCAGCATTACCTCCCGACTCCTAAACTCAATCCCTCGATTAATGAAAGCCAGTACACCATATGCCTTCTTGACCACGTCCTCCACCTGTGAGGCCGATTTAAGAGTCCTGTGGACCCAGACCCCAAGATCCTTCTGCTCTTAATCCAGCTAAGACTCCTACCCTTGATATTGTACTCCTGCATCCCGTTGGTCCTGCCAAAATGGACCACTACACATTTATCCACGTTGAAGTCCATCTGCCACTTCTCCGCCCAGTCTTGCATCTGTCACGCTGCAACTTCTGACGTCCCTCCAGACTATCCACAACACCACCAACCTTCGTATCATCAACAAACTTACTAACCCATCCCTCCACTTCCTCATCCAGGTCATTTATGAAAATGACAAACAGCAAGGGTCCTAGAACAGATCCCTGGGGCACTCCACTGGTGACCGACCTCCATGCAGAAAAAGAACATAAGAAATAGGAGCAGGAGTAGGCCATCTAGCCCTTCGAGCCTGCCCCGCCATTCAATAAGATCATGGCTGATCTGTCGCGGCTCAGTTCCACTTTCCCGCCCTCTCCCCATAACCCTTAATCCCCTCTCTTATCAAAAACCCATCAACCCGCGTCTTAAAAATATTTAGCGAGGCAGCCTCCACCACTTCAACGGGCAGAGAATTCCAGAGATTCACCACCCTTTGAGTGAAGAAGTTCCTCCTCAACTCCGTTCTAAACCACCCCCCCTTTATCTTGAGGCTGTGCCCCCTAGTCCTACTGTCTTTTTTGAGCGGGAACAGTCTCTCCACCTCTATCCTATCCATCCCATTCATCATCTTATACGTCTCAATGAGATCTCCCCTCATTCTTCTAAACTCTAACGAGTACAAGCCTAGTTTATTCAGCCTCTCCTCATAGCTCAACCCCCTCAACTCCGGTATCAGCCTAGTAAACCTCCTCTGCACTCCCTCCAAGGCCAAAATATCTTTGCGCAGGTGCGGCGCCCAAAACTGCACACAGTACTCCAGCTGCGGCCTCACCAATGCCCTATACAGCTGCAGCAAGACCTCCCTACTTTTATATTCAATCCCCCTCGCTATGAAGGCCAGCATCCCATTCGCCTTCCTGACCACCTGCTGCACCTGCAAGCTGGGTTTTTGCGACTCATGCACAAGGACCCCGAGGTCCCTCTGCACCGTCGCCTGCTGCAGTTTTTTGCCCCGTAAGTAATAGTCCTTCCTACCATTATTCCTACCAAAGTGGACCACCTCACACTTGCCAACATTAAATTCCATTTGCCATTTCCTGGCCCATTCGCCCAGCCTATCTAGATCCTTCTGCAGACTCTCCACACCCTCCGCACAATTTGCCGTTCCCCCAATCTTGGTGTCATCAGCAAATTTCGACACCCTACACTCGGTTCCCTCCTCCAGATCATCTATATAAATGGTAAAAAGCTGAGGCCCCAGCACCGACCCCTGGGGCACTCCACTAGTCACCATCCGCCAATCCGAATAGCACCCGTTGACCCCCACTCTCTGCCTCCTATTTGACAACCAATCCTCTATCCACGCTAACACCCTACCCCCAACTCCATGTCCCTCGACCTTCTGCAATAACCTCTTGTGAGGTACTTTGTCAAACGCCTTCTGAAAATCTAGAAAGACCACATCCACCGGCTCTCCTCTATCCACTGCCCTAGACACATCCTCATAGAACTCCAGTAAATTTGTCAGACACGACTTCCCTTTAATGAAACCGTGCTGCGTCTGCTCTATCAAGCAATTCCCTTCAAGATGCCTTGCAATTTCCTCCTTAATGGCAGATTCTAACATTTTACCTACCACAGACGTTAAACTAACCGGCCTATAATTCCCCGCCTTTTGCCTGGCACCCTTCTTAAACAACGGCGTAACATTAGCCGTTTTCCAATCATCCGGCACTTCCCCGGAATCCAGCGACGTCTGGAAAATAACCACCAAGGCATCCACTATCACCTCCGCCATTTCTTTCAGAACCCTCGGATGCATTCCATCCGGTCCTGGGGACTTGTCCACAATCAGCCCCTCCAGTCTGTCGAGCACTGCCTCTCTAGTAACAGTAATGTCATTAAGACCCTCCAGTCCTACCACCTTTCCATCGCTAACACCCGGCAAATTATTCACGTCCTCCTCCGTGAAGACAGAAACAAAAAAGTTATTCAATACCTTAGCCATATCCCCATCCCCTACCACTAGGTCCCCTTTCTCATCCTCTAAAGGACCAACGTTCACCCTAGCCAGCCTCTTCCTTTTTATATATTTATAAAAACTCTTGCTATCCTTTTTTATATTAAGGCTAGCCCAGCTTCATAGTTTCTCCTACCCTTCTTTACCAACTTCTTTGTCAATCTTTGTTGACATTTAAACCTCTCCCAATCCTCTTCTCGCCCACTACTCTTAGCTACTCTAAATTCCTCCGCTTTTAATTTAACACTTTCCTTCACCTCCTTCGTTATCCACGGCTTATTACCTCTCCTCCTACGGTCCTTTTTGACCATCGGAATAAATTTCTGCTGAGCACCAAGAAAGATCTCCTTAAAGATCCTCCACTGCTCCTCAGCAGACCCTCCCTCCAACGCGCTCCCCCAGTCCACATTCGCCAATTCTTCTCTCATCCTACCGTACTCCCCTCTATTCAAACAAAGGACGCGTGTCCGGGAACCCACTTTCTCCTCCTCCATCTGCACCAGAAACTCCACCATACAATGATCACTCTCCCCAAGAGGATCCTTCACCGCAAGTTCCCTAATTCTACCCGCCTCATTACATAGCACCAGATCCAAGATAGCTCTCTCCCTCGTCGGCTCCAACACACACAGTTCGAGGAAACTGTCCCGGCAGCATTCCAAGAACTCCTCCTCGAGCCCTCCGCGTCCAACATGGGTCGACCAATCAATATGCAGATTGAAATCCCCCATAACTACGGCCGTCCCATTCCTGCATGCCGCACTTATTTGCGCGTTAACAGCCTGCCCCACCTCCAGATCACCCCACCTCCAGATCATTATTCGGGGGCCTATAGATGACACCCACCAGCGTCTTCCTCCCTTTGCTGTTCCTAATCTCCACCCACAACGATTCCATGTTCTGCTCCTTGGCTCCAATATCATCCCTTGCTACCACCGTGATGCTATCCTTAATCAGCAGAGCTACGCACCACACCCCCCCCCGCTTCCCTCCTGCCTATCCTTCCTAAACACTTGATAGCCCTGTACATTGAGCTCCCAGTCCCTGTCACCTTGCAGCCACGTCTCTGTAATGGCCACCAGATCGTATTCATTTGTGTCGATCTGCGCCACCAGCTCATCCACTTTATTCCGAATGCTTCGTGCATTCAGATAAAGCGCTTTCATCCCAGCCTTCACCTGGACCCTATTTGCCGTAACGCCACCAACCATACTCACGCCCCCTACTCCCTCTATTATTGGGACATCCTCGGCCTCTTCCCTTACCTGTACCCTCTCCTTAACTTTAGACCTCGTAACATCACCTACCCTCGCGCGCGCGCGCCCCCCCCCCCCCCCCCCAATTAGTTTGAAGCCCTGCCTACAGTCCTCTTTACTCAATTCGCCAGCACTCTGGTCCCAGCACGGTTCAGACCAACCCCGTCCCGCCCGAACAGGTCCCACCTACCCCAATACTGGTGCCAATGCCCCATAAATTCAAACCCATTCCTCCCACACCAATCCCTGAGCCACCCATTCACTTCCTTAATCCTGTCAACCCTACGCCCGTCTGCACTCGGTTCAGGCAGTAGCCCAGAGATGACCACCTTGTCGGTTCTACTTTTTAATTCCATTCCCAGCTTTTCATACTCCCTCCCCAGATCCTCAGTCCGCATTTTGCTTACGTCGCCGGCACCCACATGTACCACAACGACCAGATTCTCACCCTCCCACTCCAGGTTCCTCTGCAGCCCAGCTGCGACATCCTGTACCCGAGCACCAGGCAGACAACACACCCTTCTGTGCACTTTGTCATTGTGACAAAGGACAGTGTCAATACCCTTCACCCCACTATCCCCAATCACTACTACGTTCCTTTTCCCCCTCTCTTTGCCTATGTCCTGCTGCATCACTGTACCGTGTGCAGTTTGCTCACCAACCTCACCTGCCTCGTTCTCGTCCAGCCTGGAAGCAAGAACCTCAAACCTGTTATGCAGATTAAGAGGCTGAGGCCTCCTCTCCTCACCCCCCTTCCTTCTCCCAGCAGCCGCCTCTTGTCCCTGACCCTTAGAGTTAGCCAGTCTAGGGGGGGTGGATGTCACTTGCACCCCATTGACAATGGCACCCTCTCTCCCCTTGTTGAGCCTCAGTGACTGTAGCTCAGAGGCCAGCTCATCCACCTTGAGCTGGAGCTCCTCCAGCAACCTGCACTTACTACAGACATGATCACTGGGATGGACCCTGGGGTCCACCAGTTCCCACATCATACAGAAACCGCACATCACATGCCCCTCCATTATTCACTGTAGTAGTCTTGAAAAAAATTTTTTTTTCCTTGTTTTTTCAAACGAACTCACCTGGCCTTTTTCCCCTCAAGCTCTTTTTGATCTTAAGCCCTAATAACTCACTCTGCTTCCCCCTCACTCCGCTGCCCGCTGTCTACACCAGACCTCCTTTTAAACCTGGCGCTGATTTAAAGCTGTTGGCCCACAACTGCCTTCTAACCACTCCCTCAGAATTCTTAAAGCAGTAAATACAATAAATAAATGCTTTAAACAGTTCTACAAAGAACAAAGTGCTTTAGACTTATTTTAAACAGGTTTTTAACAGGTAAAATCTTAGCGCTCTCTCTGCTCCTTCACTCGTCTGCTCCAGCAAACAATGGAAAAAGACCCATCCACAACCACTTTCTGCCTTCTGCAGGCAAGCCAGTTCTGGATCCACAAGGCCAAAGCCCCTTGGATCCCATGTCTTCTCACCTTCTCAAGAAGTCTTGCATGGGGGACCTTATCAAACGCCTTGCTGAAGTCCATGTAAACTACGTCCACCGCTCTTCCTTTGTCAATGTGTTCATTCACATTTTCAAAGAACTCAACTAGGCTCGTAAGGCATGACCTGCCCTTGACAAAGCCGTGCTGACTATTCCTGATCATTCTAAACTTCTCTAAGTGCTCATAAATCTTGTCCCTCAGGATCCTCTCCATCAACTTACCAACCACGGAGGTCAGACTCACCGGTCGGTAATTTCCCGGGCTACCCCTGTTCCCTTGAAAGTAGGAGCCACATCCGCAATCCTCCGGAACCTCTCCCATCTCCATCAGCGATGCAAAGATCAGAGTGTGTGCTTCAGTTATTCATGGCTTTAATGAGGCCAGATCTGGAGAACTGTGTATAACATTGATATTAATAGAAGAATGTAAATGCACAAGAAGCAGTTCAGAGAAGATTTCCTAAACTAATGCCTGGGTCTTAATGGACAGTTTAGAAGAGTAAAGGGTGACTCAATTGAAACATGCAAGATCCTGAGGAATTTTGATAGGGTGGATGTGGACAGGATGTTTCCTCTAGTAGGAAAATCTAGAAATGGGTGTCCCTGTTTAAAAATTGGGAGTTGAGTAATTTAAGACCGATGAGAATTTTTTTCTGTTGGAGATTATGGGTCTTTGGAGCTCTGTTCCTGTAAAGGCAGTGGAAACAGTTTTATGAATTTGATAGATAACTTCCCAATCCCTTGCTCATCAAGGATCTATCAGGGGTAACCATGAATGTGGTATTGAGGTTATTTAGATCAGCCCTGATCTTTTTGAATGGTGGAGCAGACTCAAGGGACCAATTGGTCTATTCCTGCTCCTAATTCATATCTTTGTAACCATTTAAGAAATAATCGATGCTACAGTGGAGTTATGACCTCTTTGGGTGAACGAACTAAGATTGGCCAGATTACTTTCCGTGTTTATAAATGATCTTATTTGGGGTGCCCACTCTTAAGGAACTTTAAAATGAAACTTGAATGCAAGCAAGAATGATGATCATCTGAACAAAGTTTCAGCAATTTGCTGCAAATTTCTTAAAAGGCATGTTGAAGCATTATTTATTGCAATTCTTGAGAAGTACTGACTTGTAGCTGAAAGTGCCTTTTATGGGATGAATCTAACTATTGTGAAGAAAGGGTTAGAAGCATATGATGCAGTTTTGGGCTGAACAGTGTGTATGCTTATATACTGGGGAGAAATTATCCCTCAAATTACAAAATGTGTAGAATATTTTGAATAGCTTAAACCACAGTTTACCAGAACTTTTTCAATGCAGAATAATAAACGTAGTTGAAAAATAACATTATAGTAGTATGTGTTATGTGAATAGTGTTTCAAGTTGAATCTTGTACTGCACACGTTAAGGGATATGGCTTCCTTACTGTACTGTGGGTGTTCCTACAAGACGTGGACTGACCCGACTCGAGAAGGTAGCTCACTGCCATCTTCTTGAGGACAATTGGGGATGGATGTTCAATGCTGTCCTAGCCAATGATGATCATTTCCCATGAATAATTAAAAACGGTGGGAAATTTCTTTATAAGACAGTAGCTAGCTTAGTAAGTAGTTTGTCCTTTTGCACTTTCCTCCTTCCTATTCTTTAGACCCTTCAGAGAAGGGAGACAGACAACAGAAGAAAAATTAAGATGAATGTATTATGCTTCAACACGAAATATTAATGTCCTTGCCCGGTCACTGGTGAACCATTTGACAAAGGAATTACTTGAGAAACACTGTCTCACTAGCTAAGCACTTCTATAAAGATCTACAAACTACTTGCAAGCATTTAAATTAAGAAGCTCTTTTGCATTATAACATGTACTTCATGATGATGTTTGTATATATTGGCCAGAACTTTCTGACCGTTCACACCGGTGGAATCTGCAGGTCCCACTAATAGTACACCCCTGCCAAAAGTTTCATGATGACAAGGGGTGTATTCAACAATAAACCCCATTGACAACCGCGAGACCGGAAGGTCTAGCCAATGGCGGGCTAACTCCTTGCGCAGTAAATCCCACCAGCGTGCTTTTAATTGAAACCATTTATTCTTTGGCTTCCACAGCCTTAAGTAATTATTTGACAGGTGTAGGTAAGTCAATTAAGTAGGAATTGTTGCTTTGCTCGATTTCAGGCTGTGATTTATTTTACTGTTTTACAGCGATGGCTAGATCCAAACAAATCTATCAGAAAGCAGCTAAAAAGTAAGTAAAACCATTATGTTTGTTTTGTTGCTGGAAATCTATAATTCAAGCATGTGGTTCTGGAATAAAATGCTGTTTCTTTAATTGTAGGAGGATCCCCATATAACTTGAATTTTAGAGTCAAATTTTTTGTGACTGACCTCAATAAGCTACAGGAGGAATACACAAGGTGGGTACTGAAATTAAATAAAAAGCTGGGGTGCACTGTCAGGGGCCAGTGCATATCAGCGAGCACAGAGAACTTTGGTGAAATGAATTTGCTGTGTTCTGTGACATGGCCAGCAGAGTTTTGAATGACCAAGTTTGCAGAAGGCAGAACTTGGGAGATTAGTTAAGTGTGTATTAGAATAATCAAGTCTAGTGGTAGCAAAGGCATGGATTGTATGTGGGGTTTGAGGAGCATACCCTCTGAGGCAGTGGTGAAGTTGAGCGATGTTATGGTGGTGAAAATAGGCTGTATTAGTGATGGTGCAGATATTTGGTACAGATCGGAATTTCAACTACAGGAACCTAATATTTACATTGTGCATTCATCAATAGTTTTAAGTTTGTAAACATTCTTGAAAGTAAGTTATTGAGATCAAAGAAATATACTTTGATCATAAGTCTAGTTACAGGTAATAATACTATAGCAACATATTCCTGACAAGTGGACTAATCTGTGGTCTTAGTCTACTTACCAAAACATATTAAGTGTAGCTATTAGCTGTTCTCTACTAGTTTCTGAAAAAGTACTAATCATATTTTTCTTACAAAGACAATTTGTGCAAATACAACAAAATGTTGTATTGAGGTGATATTTTAATTAAGTTTAACTGACATTTTCTGTTGATTAACAGAGCAGTTATTTTTATTCTCCATGCTATATATTTGACTTGCGTTTTATTCATTTGTCTTGCGTGTTTTCTACCAGGAAATCAGTGAGAGAAGCAATAAGCATAATTCAGTAAATATGGAGAAGGAACTGAGTGCTAATGATTCTGTTCCTTCATAATGATTTTGAAGTCCTTTGGTACAAAAGAACTTCTAATAGTCGGTGTAAGATTTTCTGTATTTGATCACATTTGCATGAAATCTAAATGCTCTTTTCTGAAGCTATTTTTCATGCACCTAAGGAGAATTTAGTACTCCCAGGAGCAAACAGCCATATGTTCTGAAGTCCATTCTGACAAAAGAGTCAGAAGTACCATGAGAGAAAATACTGCTTGGAAAGTTATGATCTGTAATGCACTGTTTAAAAGGGTAGAGGAAATGGATTCAATATTTAAAAAATATAATTGGTTAAGAGGAAAAATGTGCAGGGCTATGGGGAATGAGTGGGCCAGTGAGACTGAGAGCTAAATGCATAATGTGCAAATAGCCACTACCTCTGCTGTATCATTGTGGTTCTGCATATGTTGTACAAGGAGGAGTTGATGTGTTTTGCTGTCTTTCGACTAAGGTATTGCATGTGGTATTCTTAGGGCTGCATATGGAGCAGGCTGCACAGCTGGATTGTTTTCTAGTGATGCTTCTGCCTGATGTAAAGAACATACTTGAGTGGATTTATTAGGACAGGATTCCAACTTAATTGTGAAAGAGTTATCCTTGACAAGTGAAAACTGATGATTTCTGTTTTTCTCCTCCACATTCACTCTCCTCGAGCACTATTTCTAGGGCAAATACATCAAACATCACTTGTTAAACTGGTGCTATTTATAATTTGCATATAGTTCTGCTCTGATCATTATAGGACAGATATTAAAGCTTTATGAAAATACAGTAATGATTCTCTGAAATGATATTGAGAATTATAAGTTATAACTTATGAAATAGCATTCAAAATTTCATACTGGCCAGATGTTATGGGTGAACTTACGGGAGATTTTCAAGGTTCAAATGATAAAGTGAAACATTTTTGTTTGAAGGTTGTCATTGTACTAGCTTTATTAATTGAACTCTAGCATATTAAAGGTTAAGAACAGCCCCACTTATTGTTTAAATTGATCCAGTTCTTATCAATTTTTTTAACTTAAAAAGAGCTAACCAACTTGTACAGGTACGATGGGCTGGATGATTTCATTCTAACTGCAATTTATATTTCTTATATATCTGAGCCATCTACTGAACGTAATCATGGATGAATATGAACACATTGATCATTACCTATGTGGAAAATGCTTATGATCTGACATAAACATTTTTATTCTTTGCCAGGTACCAATATTTTCTGCAACTTAAACAAGATATTCTTAGTGGAAGGTGAGTATCATTATTGTAACTAAGAAAAAATTACTTCAATCTATCGCCTAAAGAGCGGACATAGGATGATAATCATCAAAGGACAAAATCTTCTCTATTGTGACTTAGATTTATGAAGTATAACGGAGCAATTTTTGTGGTTTAGCCAGAAGGTTACTTTCCAAGACTCTGTTTCTGCTGCCTTTAAAAATCAATTATAACCCATATTTTCTCCCAGGCTTCCAATCATTCCTCCCAAACACACACCTTTTCTAATTCTCATGCTACCACTGGATAAAATCCCTTGGGACATTACACACATTAAAGGTATCCTACAAATACACACTGTTGTAGTGAATCATTGTCATCTGGTGAGATGTTCCAATTTCAGCATTCTGTTAATCTTCAGGCTTCTGATCAATAGTTGATCCACAACTGCAAACAGTACCATGTATAATTTTATTTCTTGTATATGTAATTGATTTAAAGTTCTGAAGTAGATTCTGAGAAATGACATTGTAGAATTTATAACAAATCTGTCAAGAATTTAGGACATTTCAATTATATTTACAATACTGCAAAAAAGCAATGACAAACTCTGGTTTTGTTAGGGAACAAAAGTGTGTTTTTCATCGGTGAAAGGTTTACCAAGCTTGGTTTTTGAGTTCCCACTTAAAACAAATTGGTTAATTAAAACCTACCTAGCTCACATTTTTATTGAAATGTAAAGCAAGCTAATTGCTGATTAACAGTTGGGTAGTCAAGCAACCAGCATCCAATCTATTGATGCCTGCCAATCTGAGAATAGTGTGAGCTGTGTTGAGCAAGATGAAGTGCATGGGAATTGTGGAGTTGCCTCATGGTAGGTGGAAACTGGTGCTTTTTTTTGGTTATCCATATTAAATTTGAAGTTCAGCACAGGATTGACAAGATAGTTATAATGAGAGAAAGAAGGAAATAGAAAACTCACTGGAGAAAAATCCAGAATTAATGACAACACATTGTCAATCCAGAAGCAGGATGACAAGTAAAATGCCCATTAAAATATTTTTCAAGGTATTGTACAATTTTTTACAATCTAAAACAAGGGGATCATCAATTTTAAATCCTCACTGAAAGCAAGGAGAGTGTTGACGAAACATTTGTTCTCAGTGTTGGAACATGGAATATGTTGTCATGCAGATTATTGAACATAAGAACATAAGAAATAGGAGCAGGAGTAGGCCATCTAGCCCCTCAAGCCTGTCCCGCCATTCAGTAAGATCATGGCTGATCTGAAGTGGCTCAGTTCCACTTTCCCACTTTCTCCCCATAACCCTTAATCCCCTTGCCTACCAAAAACCTATCTACCTGTGTCTTAAATATATTTAGCAAGGTAGCCTCCACCACTTCAACGGGCAGAGAAACTGGTATTATTTAAAGTGGCTAAATAATGGAGTGAAATCTTGAACTATGTAGTGCAATGTGTTTTTGGATTGCTGAAGTAAAAGGCTGCTAACGTAGACTTGAACTGAATGGCCTGCTACTTTGTGAGCGTCTTGGCTCTTGTTCATTTGATAAACAGATGGAGAGGAGATGAGCAACGTAAGAAATCATTTACATGGCAGTAGCTTTTATGATTGGAAACTTGCAATAAATTTCCCAAGCCATTGTAGTGAGTTCCTAGGAAGTTAAGATTTAGTAAGAAAAGGGTGCAAAATAAATTTCTAAATTAATGTTTTGATCAAATGGCACTTAACATACATAAACCTAATAACATCTTATCTCCAATATTAAGTAGTGATGGAATTAAGTTCCTGTTTGCCCACATGTAATGTGCGACCTCTATGAAGGGGCACATCACACTTTTGTAAATCCAACATTGTGTTTATCATGTTTACGACAGTTTATTGGAGGTCACCTTATGATTTTGTTATGGCTTTGAATATAAGTTCTGAGTCATTAAATATAATGCCTGAATATTCAGATAACAATATAACAACATTTCCTCTCAGATTGTAGTTTTAACAATTTGTAGGTTTTCCAAGGAAGAATACTTTACTCAAAGTTGATTGTCGGTTTGGCTCCCGTTGTGGCACGTTTGTGTGCACAGGAAGCTGCATATGTTAAGATACAGGGTCTTGTTCTTTACAGATAGAACATGTACACACATTGCATTGGTTTCAGTTAAACAAAATAAGTGAGAGCTATTCACTCCCCAGGGAAATACGTTGACTGGTCAGGGTCAAGCTGCCTGGTTTAATTTTCAAACAATGCTTGGCAGTTAACTGTCAGTCACTAGCAACTTGTGCATTCTCTATAGCAACTTCTCTTCCAGTCCTCTTGCCAACAAATTAGCACTTTTCTCATATGGTATAAATTATTGTTTTCCTGTTATATTGATACTCTTGCAAAGTATCCTGAAGAATGCAAGACAAAAAATTTTGACATGCAATACTGAAGTTATTACAGAAATGTAGAATTCCTAAAGTGCAGAAGGAGGCCACTCAGTCCATTGAGTCTACACCAACTCTCCGAAAAAGCATCTTACCCAGCTCTCTCCCCCTAATCCTGCACATTTACCATGGCTAATCAATCAAACTTGCACATGCTTTGACACTAATGGGCAATTTAGCATAGCCAATCCACTTAACGTACATATCTTTGGATTGAGAGGAAACCAAAACACCCATAGGAAACCCACACATGGAGAGAATGTGCAAACTTCACACAGTCACCTAAGGCCAGAATCAAACCCGAATCCCTGACTCTGAAGCAGCAATGATAACCACTGCCAACGTGCTACCTGTTCTGTATTACAGAATGACTACTCAAAGATTCTTAAAAGTTGCAATTGGGAAATGGTTTTGGTTTTTAAAATTGTGTAGGATTAATCAGATTTTACTCCTTTTGAAGTACAAAAAATTTTAACAGGCAAAAATTTACTGAATTGCACTTTATGGGGAAAATGCTGTTCAAACAAAACTGTCCTCCTAAAAACAAAGGAATTGTAAATAACATGAATGGTGTTAATAACTAATTTGTATCCAGTGGCGTTCACTTTGTAAGTTATTGGATAAATAGGTATTTCCTTCCTTCCATCATTTTTTTAAACTAATGTTATTGTACCTTGCCATTGCATTGTGAACTACCAAATATCTCTTGGAAAAAAGGACTTGTAAATAGGGTGTGAATCTCCGAATCGGAATTTGGAAGCCTTATCCTGCTATAAGGATGTTCAGCTTGTTACAACCAGGAGGGGTGTTTATTTAAACAGCACTCCCTTCTTGTCTCACCGCCTGTCCCTTAGTAAAACAATGCTTTGATCTGTTTCCTCCTTTATAAGTGGTGGCATATTTCCTCATGTTCTTGGTGTTTTTGTGATCCAAATTTCTTGTAACCCCACAGTGTACTGGAGATAGGATGAACTGAAAGGCTTAACTTATTTGCATAAGCTCAAAATATGTGAATCACAGTTGCATCTGTGCTCTGGTAGTGAAAAGAGAGATAGAGAAAAGAAAGATTCACAGTGCAAAGACCAGAGAGAGAAATAAATCTTGACTCGTGGGTTCCAGAGTCCCGACTCAAAGTCCACAGAGCTATTCATTCACTGAGGTCAGTAGGTTGAAAACCGATGCTATATAGTTCATTATTCTAGTGGTATTGACTTCACTAGATTAGATAGACATGCAAAGATGTAGGCAATGGAACCTTCCAACAGAAGCCAGATAGATGGGGTCAGGTTTTTTATTCATTGATACGACGTGGATGTCACTGGCTGAGCTAGCGTTTATTGCGAAGGCATTCAAGAGTTACCTGCGTTGCTGTGGGTCTGGGGTCACATGTAGGCAAGACCAGATAAGGACAGCAGATTTCTTCCTTTAGAGGACTTTAGTGAACTAGATGGATTTTTGTGGCAATCAACAATGGTTTCATGGTCGTCATTGGATTATGATTTCAGATTTTTATTGATTCAAATCCCACCATCTGCTGTGGTGGGATTTGAATCCAGGTCCCCAGAACATTACCATGGGTCTCTGGATTATTAATGCAGACAATACCACTGTGCCACTGCCTCCCCCTTGTTCAGTTTATGCCAAAGTTCCTTTGGTCTGGCTTAATAGTCAGCACATTGACCTTTTCAGCCCAGCAAGGCATTATTACTGGTTTCACAAGCCAAGGCTGATGTCACATGGCTCCCACCTCTCTACAGTGAGTGACAAGGGATGTGCATCCCTCAATTGGGTCCCCACTAAGAATTGAAAGGAAGATTGTGGGGCCCGTTATCTTAGCAGATGAGCAGACTCAGTTGGTCAGCCTGGGTAATGAAATGCAAATAAAATTTGTATTACATTCTTTGAATTTGGCTTGTGCAGCCCATAGGGGCTCATTAGTAGCTCCTCAGAGCTAACGATTAGAGTTTCCCTGCTGCGGCCAGGTAATTTTGTTTGTTCGGAAGACAGACATATTCAGCCATTTTTTTCTAGTCTTTGCCCAGTTTTTAAAATATTAGAAGTAGTCATGAGGATATCTATATAAATTTTATAAAAATATGCAGTGTGAGGTTTTAGGCCCTTCACAAAATGTCCAAGTAATCGTAATTGCTGTGGAATAACTGCAATACCTTTCAATTATCCCTTTTCTAGGTTGCCTTGTCCATATAACATTGCAGCTCTTCTGGCTTCTTACTCTGTTCAGTGTAAGTATATGCTTAATAATTTCAGTTCCATATGGCAAATATTTTTGCTTTCCTCTGTTATAACTCTGTTGTAATTTTGTACTTTTGAACCTTTGTTTAATGTTCCACATCCTACACTGCTATAGAACATAGAAGATAGAACATAGAACATGACAGCGCAGTACAGGCTCTTTGGCCCTCGATGTTGCATCAACCAGTGGAACGAATTTAATGACCCTCTAACCTAACTATTCCAATATTATCCATATGTCTATCCACTGACCATTTGAACGCCCTTAAAGTTGGCGAGTCCACAACTGCTGCAGGCAGAGCATTCCACGCCCTTACTACCTTCTGAGTAAAGAACCTACCTCTGACATCCGTCCTATAATTATTACCCCTCAATTTAAAGCCATGTCCCCTCGTCACCATCCGAGGAAAAAGGCTCTCACTGTCCACCCTACCTAATCCTCTGATCATCTTGTATGCCTCAATTAGGTCACCTCTTAACCTTCTTCTTTCTAACGAAAACAACCTCAAGTCCCTCAGCCTACCCTCGTGAGCCTACCCTCGTGAGCCTACCCTCGTGAGCCTTTCACTCCACTGCCAATGGCATTATTGACCAATCTATCCTTTTTCAGCAAATGTACTCTGCATTCTACACCTGTATCATTATTATCACCTGATACCCACTCATATGTTATCTGTTGCCTCCCTTCATCTAATACCTTTTGGTGATATCATTCCATAAGACTATAAGACAGGAGTAGACCTTTCAGCCCTTTAAGCCTGCTCTGCTATCTATAAGGTCATGGCTGATCTAACACTCAGTTATCTTTCCTGCCTTGTCCCCTTAATTCCCCTACTGATTTAAAAACTTATTGATCTCAGCCTTGAAAGTGTTCAAGACTTGGTCTGTACAGCTTCCTGTGGTAAAAAATTCACCAGTTTTTGAGAGACAAAATTCTTCCCCAAATCTCTCTCATTCTGGGACGATACACTCTGGCCCTACACCCTCCCATGAGTGGATACATTCTCCCAACATTTAACCTGTCTAAGAATTTTGCATGTTTCAACCATATCACCACTCATTCTTCAGAATTCCAAGGAGTACAGCCCCAACCTGTTTAATCTTTCCTCATGTGAGAGTTCCTCCTTAGCTGGGATCATCTTATAAACCTCTTCTGTACTGCCTCCAGTGATGTATCTTTCCTTAAATAAGGGGACCAAAACAGTACACAGTATTCTTAAGGTGTCTACATTTAGCGCCTTGTACAGTTGCAGCAGCACACCTTTACTCATATACTCCAGCTTGTTTGAAATAAAAGCCAGCCTTCCATATTACCTTCTGCTAGCTTTGAGTTTCATGAACAAGGGTCCCCAAGTCCCTCTGTGCTTTCTGCAGCACCTCTCCATTTAAATAATAATTCACCTTTTCTTTCTTCCAAAATTAACAGTCTGACATTTACCCACATTGAATTCCATTTGCCAATTTTCTCCCATTCACTTAACCTATCAGTATTGCTTTGTAAGCTATTTATGTCCTTGCATCCTGCCTTCCGTCCTACCTTTATCATCTGCAAATTTGGCCACGGTACTCTCTGATCCTTCTGCCAAATCATTAATGTATAAGGTGGCATTCCACCCCACACCCCCCTCCATCACTACTGCTGCCTGTTAGTTAGCCAATTCTCTATCCATGCCAGAATATTGCCTCCAACACCATAAGCTCTTGTGTGGCAGCTTATTAAATGCCAACTCCACTTGTTCATCAACTGTTTTAAATTGTTCTCTCGAGGCTTTGTTATTGCTGCATTTCTTTACAAGCTTGTGGAAAGGAGCACAAATATGCCTTTTGGTCCCCTCAAGCCTGTTCCACCATTTAATAAGATCAAGGCTGATCTGACTAATTTCAAACCTGCATCCACTTATCCCTGATAACCTATCATCCCTTGCTTACCAATAATGTCCACCTCTGCCTTAAAAATATGTCCTTCTGGAACAGTGTTCCAGAGACACTCACCCCTCAGAGGAAAAAAACTCCTTCTCTGCTTTAATTGGGAAAAACCAGATTTGTTAAATCTCTAAAGTATAAAAAAAAAATTTCATAAGATTTGTTCTGGTAATGTTCTGAGGACCAAATATCTGGACCATTTTTGTTAATTTGAATTTGGAAGCAGCACTTCAAACATGGCATCAAGGAGTAAAAGCTTTGACACGTTAAAAAATATATTTAGCCCTTGCTGAAGCAATTGGTTTACACACAGATTAGGTGAAGCACAGATTCCAAGAAACCTTGAAGTTTGGTCCATGATCTGTAATGCATTAGTGCAGTGTACGCTTTATAGTTGGCATCCAAAAGTCACCCTTGGCACTTGCTCCTGACTCCCTCCCTTCTGTACCCTTATTTCTCCTGTTCTTCTCTTTCCGCCTCCTCTTCCCCACCCCTCAAACTGCCACCTCTACTAGATATTGTCTGTGATGAGGATAAGTTTGGTTACCTAGAGGTACTGTAATAATAAACTATCCAGTTAAATCTCACAAATGAAGAGCGTTTCTTCAGCAAGGTTTTTAGGATGACCATTTTCCATGGAAATGAAATGAAGAGAATTGCAGAACAAAAAAGTAACATAGGATAAAAGCAAAATACTGTGGATGCTGAAATCTGAAACCAAAAGAGAAAACGCTGGAAAATCTCCTGCAGGTCTGGCAGCATCTGTAAGGAGAAAAAAGAGCTGATGTTTCAAGTCCAGATGACCCTTTGTCAAAGCTAAAAGGCATAGATGTTCCAGTGAAGCTCAACGCAGAATGGAGAAACAGCACCTCATCTTCCGGCAAAGCACTTTTACAGCCTTCTGGTCTCAACGTTGAATTCAACAACTTCAGTTGATATGCTATATCTCACTTTGGCTCCCGTTTTGTTTTCATTCTATTAATTTTTTACTGTTCTCTACCTTTTATTTCTTTATTGTCTGTCTTCATTTTTCTCCCCCACCCCCAACAACTCTTTCCCCCTACTTCATCCCCCCTCTCCGCACTTTCCCTTTTCTACGTTCTACTTCTGTCCAATTCTCCCTCCATCTACCACACCTTCATCTGTCACAGGTTACAGTTTCTCTGCCATTTGGCCATTCACACTCTTTGTTTTGTCTGTGGACAGGTTTAGCAGTCCTCGTTTCAGTGGCTCATTTTTCATTTCCCTCCCTCTTCAGTATAAATATCTCCCACTTTCGATGCCTTTTAGCTTTGACAAAGGGTCATCTGGACTCGAAACATGAGCTCTTTTCTCTCTTTACAGATACTGCCGGACCTGCTGAGATTTTCCAGCGCTTTCTCTTCTGGTTTCAGAAAAGTAACTTCTTTTTTCCAGTGCTATAAAGGTTTAATTTGGGATAACCAAAATATTTGCTTCTAACTCTTGCAATTACTTTTAAAGCTGAACTGGGAGATTACAACAATTCAGAGCACTTGCCAGGCTACCTCGCCAATTATTCCTTTATCGCCAACCAACCTCAAGACTTTGAAAAGGAAATCGCAAAATTGCATCAGCAACATAAGTATGTTATTCTAGTGCGAATTAGTAATACTTTTTTGATGTTTTGAAACATTTGTGTCTCAGATGTGTTTCACAATTTAAATATGCTTTTTTCAAAACAGAGGACTATCGCCCGCAGAATCAGAATTTAATTACCTAAATACAGCACGCAGCTTAGAACTATATGGCGTTGAATTGCACTATGCAAGGGTAAGTATAAATCTGGTCCTTGTCTCTTGATTTCCTGGAGTATCCGTTGAGGAAAAATGAGCTTATTTGTTCCTGTGGAGTACAGTTATTTTAAAGTGTTATGGTTCATCGTATTTTTTAAAAATTTGTTCCTCGCTCATAAATTTTCAGATGCTCACCAAATTTGTTTTATTGAGATCATAGTTGAACTGAAGGAACATCTTGTTTGTTTCTTCGAATTTCAGCCAACAGAAATGGAGAATGGTAAATGATACATGCTGTCAAATTTGGGGAGTGATTACTGTGCAGTTAAATTGATTGGATCGACCTAGATTATTAATCATTTTGGTCAACCATTAAGTGGGATCACAGACAGCAAGGTATGGTTCCCCATGCATTGAGTTCTTGGTTAGTGTTGACCAGTGTAAATTGTGGACAAGTGTCAGAAAACAGGTAATTTTAAGTAATTTATATTTGTATTTGTGGGTACTTAAAAATTAGATGTAGCTTTAAGTAAATTTAATTTTATGTTTCTGTATTTGTAATGTGTGTTTACGACATTAAGGCAAATAAAAGGATTTAGAAGAACTGGCTGTTGCTTAGCAAGTAGGATCCACACTCGGGCTTCAAGAGTTTTTGAGTTGGTTGAGTGAGTGCCAGGAAAAGCTGGACACCGGACAGAGAACTGCAGAAGCAAATTTCCCAGAAGAAATAAAAGCCCGAAACCAGGAAGTGAGACAAAACAGTGTTCCAGAAAGACTGAAGTCAAATGGGAACAAGTAGGAATTTGAACACGGTCTTGTTTAGGCAGATTCAAAAAGAAGCAGCGACAGAGTTCTGAATTGAAGGCGCAACTGCAGGAACCAGAATTAAGGTTGGCTAGGTGAGAAGTCAGAAACCTGAAATGATCATATCAACCTCTGAAGCAGTAGTGGTCTACTGGCACGACTGGGTACCTGGGAACTTGAATGCATGAGACGATTCAGGGCACAGGAATGCTGAAAAGACTAGTTGAAATCTTGGAGCTGGATCTTTGGTTCAGGTTTCTGAAAGAAAGCGTTGTATGAGAAAAGAGTGTGTTCTGAGTGGAGATTGGAAACCCTTGTGTGGAAAATAGAGTTCCAGTGAGACGAGCTGACTCAATGCGGCAAGCATCAGCCGATGGGAGCTGCAGAATTGTTTTGGGTCTCATCTGTCACTTGGTTTCAAAATGTGGTATGTCTGAACATGGTTTGTTATTGGTTTATGTGGACTGTGTACTTAGAATATTAGAGCACAATTTTTTTTGTAACTTATGTTATCCTTACAAATTTGTATATATTTGTAATGGTATAGCTGGGTGTTTTACTGTCTTGTTAAAAGTTCATTGGCAGTCCTATGACTGTTCATCTAAACAAAAAGTAAAAGTTAGGTTTCATCTTGGAATCTGACTTGTCCAGCAATAAAAAGTCTGACAACACCAGGTTTTAGTCCAACCTATTTATTTGATAATATACTCACTAGCTTTCGGGGTTACCCCCTTCGTCAGGTGAATGGAGAGTTCTGGCCTCAGACAGAGCATATAAAGCACAGACAATTTAGAGATTACTGATTAAAATGCGAATCCTTACACCTAACCTGCTGTTCAAGACCTGAAGTGGCTGATAATGTGAGTGGAAGAACTGAAGTCAAATGGGAACAAGTAGGAATTTGAACACGGTCTTGAACAGCCACTTCAGGTCTTGAACAGCAGGTTAGGGGTAAGGATTCGCATTTTAATCAGTAATCTCTAAACTGTCTGTGCTTTATATGCTCTGTCTGAGGCCAGAACTCTCCATTCACCTGACGAAGGGGGTAACCCCGAAAGCTAGTGAGTATATTATCAAATAAATAGGTTGGACTAAAACCTGGTGTTGTCAGACTTTTTACTGTGTTTACGCCAGTCCAACGCCGGCATACCCACATCTTGTCCAGCAATAACATTAGCTGGAATCCTAACACTAGCCACACTGCTTTAGCTGCACTGTTTTAACCACATGTGCCCATTTTGGTACAATAGGCCTTGCATACACTAATCCAATATCAGTGTATGCTATCATTTGCCTTACCACTTTCTCAATAAACACATTATTACAATCCTGTAAGGGACAATTTACATTTTTTTAAAAATCTGGAAACTTTGTTTTAACCAATTTACTATGGCAGATTTCACTTTTAACAAAACAAACTTTGCATATAAAAGACTTAAAGAAAGCGAGCACTATTAATGATTTATAACTATATATGTTAAGCATTTATTACTCCCTATTTGCTTATAAGACACATCAGTGTAAAAGTTATTTGCTTCTGTAGGACCACACGTAAGATATGCCACAGTTCTCTAGAAAATTCTCCTCAGCTCCAGCTATTCTCCGAGGTAAAACTTCCATTTACCTAACCTTGACTGTGGAGTCTCAGTCCCTTGTTCTCATTAGCTTACAATTATTGGAACAGTAATCTTCTGGTTATTTGTTTTTGCCACATGGCACTGAGGGATCCACTGTGGATTCTCCCACTAGCTCCAAACTAGGCAGTCTTCCAGTTTCTGTTTCGCAAGTTCGAACTGAAACAAAACCAAATCTGTCTTCCACTCAGTCAATGATGAAGTTCGGGTTTTATTGAGCTTCCGATGCAGGTATATCTAATTGTCATTTGCTTAAGCAAATTTTTCTTGGTGATCTGCAAAGCACACAAGTTCCAGACTGCAACTAAAAACGCCTCCCAGCAACACACTCAGATTTAAACCAGAGAGCCTTCCCACGCTCCACCCATGTCCATGAGAACATAGCCTGTTCTGGTCTATTCTCAAACTGACCTTCAAGCCAGTTGTCCCTCATTTACAATTTCTCCAGCTAGCTAAGCCTACCTGCTGTTTTATAGGCTCTCTGCTATTCTGCCTCTATTAAACAAACATGGGTAACCTTCTCAACTACTATTTCTTTAGGTGTCCTGGAAGTCATTAATACCCAGTATTTTCATTACCATCACAACAATAATCTTTCTAGAACTAAACATTACATGTCAAAATAGTAACATGGGGGGTAGAGTACTAGATAGGTTTGAGGATTGGCTGACTGAGAGAAAACAGAGGATGAGGATAAATGGGTCCTTCTCTGGCTGGCAGAATGTAACTAGCAGGGTGCTGCAGGTGTCAGTCCTTGGATCTCAACTCTTTACAATCTGTATAAATGATCTGCAAGCAGAGACAGAGTGTAACATCGTAAAATTTGCCAATGATACTAAAATAGGTGAGAAAGCAGGCAGTGAAGAGGATATAAAGATTCTGCAGACAGGTTAGGAGAATGGGCCAACATTTGGCAAGGAGCGTTTAACGTGGATAAGTGTGAGGGTGTTCGGTTTGGCAGAAGAAATAGGCAAATTACATAAGAACATAAATTATTACTTAAATGGAAAGCAGATTCAAAATGCATCTGGGCAAAGAGATTTGAGTGACTATGTTCATGAATCGCAGAAAGTCAGTATGTAGGCACAGCACATAATAAAGGTAAATGGGATGTTGGCAGTTATTGCAAAAGGACAGGAGTATAAAAGTAGAAAATTATTGTTGCGATTGTAGGATGTTGGTGAGACCACATCTGAAGTATTGTGTCCAGTTTGGCCTCCTTATTTGAGGAAAGACGTGATGGCATTGGAGGTAGTTCAGAGAAGTTTCACTGGATTGATTCCGGGATAAAGGGGCTGATGTATCAGGAGAGATTAAATGGTTTGGGTTTGTACTCGCTGGAGTTTAGAAGGATGAAGGGGGATCTGATTGAGGTATATCAAATTTTAAAAGGGATTCATAAAGTAAATGTAGACCAAATGTTTCCTCTTTATGGGGCTATCTCGAACAAGAGGTTACAGATGTAGGTTGCGAGGTGATCAATTTAAACTAAGATGAGGAGGAACTATTTCTCTGTGGATGGTGTATTTGTGAAACTCGCTGCCCCTTGAGGGGGTGGAGTCCAAAACATCGAATGGTTTCAAGAAGGTGTTAGATGTATTTCTAATAAAAGAGGGATATAGGGAACACGTGGGGAGGTGGATTTGAGACCAGGGAATGATCAGGCCTATCGATTGAATGGTGGAGCAGGGCTCAATTTGCCTTCTCCTGTTCCTAATTTGTATGTTCCTTTATAACAATGAGCTTCATATTCTCAACAGCAACCAAAAAGGTTAGAGTGCACTTGCATATGCTGCCTGAATACGAATATTGAAATCCAAGTTCCCAATGTGGATCCATCAGACTTTTAATTTACAAGGCAGAAATGGGACTAGTTAAATTTGAATTTTCAATTAGCCACAAGTGAGTCGACCACCATCAGATGGTTATTAGACCACTATAAAGTAAATTTCCCTTCCCTCAAACAGCAAAGCCACGTGTTTTTTAAAAAAAATTGAGATCAGAAATAATCCTATCTTTGAATAATGCATTAAATTGTATGGAATCTCAAACTTGCTAGCTTTGTCCTCACTCAGGATGCTTGCAGCAAAATGTTGTATTTGGTGAGGGAAATTGAATATTCCCTATATATTTGACACCATTGATAAAAACAAATCTAAGCTCTGTCGATAGAATTTGTCATGCAGTTGGTTATGGTGTAAACCAAAATTAAATTATTGACAAAGGGTTAAGATTATATTATGCCTTTTAACAAGACCATTGACTCTGCAAGAGGCACTAGGGATTAGTATATCAAACAGGAATTCGTATGTGCATAATGGTCAACACTTTCAACACACTGAATTTTTGAGTTGGTGAAACACCTGACTGAGATACTGATTTAATATAAAGCCCCTGGTTAATCTTAATCTAGTTGGTTTTAAACAGTAATTTATTTCTATACAATCCATATTTCAGAGCTGAATATGGTTGTGTAAATGGTTTCCACTTTCATTTCTTATACGGGTGATTGATGCCTCCTTCCTCCTTCAGATGGGCCCCATTTGAAGTCACCTTCATTCAGTACAGTGCCTCTTTATGCAGGTCATGATTCTTTGAGCTTCAGATAGTCTGGGTTAGTCTTGTTTCTACGGCAGTAAATTGGTATCTGCAAAGGGTTTCGAACAAGGAGAATAGTCAGGTTATAGGGATGGACTTCATTCTGGTTGCTCTGTCTTGGCATGCAAATTCAGCATTGGTGATGACAACATCTCAAGGTGCAGCACATTGCAGCAAGCATCTTAAGCAAAGACGAAGCTAGCAAGTTTTGAGATTCAATACAATTTAATACATTATTCAAAGATAGCATTATTTCTGATCTCAAAAACATAAAGTTACAACAAATTCTCTGACTGTAGCCAATGGCAGACTTCCAATCTTCTGATTGGCAGGAAGGACAGCTTCTCACTACCTTTTCTTCTTTCCCAAAGTTCTCAAAAAAACACATCCCATGGAAAAACTATTGTTTTCTTTTGTATTATATATATGATGAAACTAGGATAAAATACGATTCTGTCCAGCAAAGAAAATTGAGTCTTTATCTAGGGTGTAAAGAGAATGTGGTAGCCATTCCCATCAATTATTAACACTTTAATTTGGCTGCAAAATGGAATGCCAACTGTTCTCATCTAATTTTTTTTAAAAAATGATTTGTACAAGCTATATACTGTTGCATATTAACAATAGCATGGTACATTTACAACTTTTAGATGTTAGTAGAGACGTTGAGTATTGTTGGAAAAAAAACTTGGCAACTTTTCTAACTTTAGTTCAATCACTGTTTACAATTTTGCTGATTCTGTGATTTTACAAGTCTGGGGCGAAAGATTACTCCATTTAGACTAAAGGACTTAAAGACAATATCTACAGATATTTGTCTTCAATCTTTACCATTACTTTTACGCAAAACTTGACATGAAACTTTCTCTTTTATAGGATCAAAGCAACACAGAAATTATGATTGGTGTGCTGTCAAGTGGGATTGTAATTTACAAGAGCAGGGTACGAATTAACTACTTTCCATGGTAAGGGTGTTCTCTGATAGTCTTAAAACCTGTTTTTATCAAAGCTTTTTGATTACTCTTCTTAATCTGTCTTCCTTTGACTGACATCCATTTTTCATTATACCTTCCTGAAGTACCTTGGAGTATTATTCTGCATTAAAAGCTTTACATAAAACAGGAGTTATTAATTTAAAGTTTTTTGTAAAATAAATCTGCTTATTTTCTTTGGAAACTTCTGTTGAAGAGTTTGCAAGTAATCCAAAAGAATTAGCAGCCCTAAACTATAAGATCATTTATATGCTGTGTTTTAATTTATTGCATTTTTCAAGCAAGTAACCCGAGTCAGTGCATTATTTTTAAACTAGTTGTCAAGATGAAATAAATATTCAGGAAGTGCATTAGAATAGCATTACCTCAAGATAATCATGGATTTAAAAAAAGCTAGTCCTAGTTTCCTATATAGAGGAAAACCTCAAGTTTCCTCCTGGCAGCATTAGTAATTCCATGGCTTTTCATCCACTGTTCCATCTGGGCATCTATTCTAGATATTGAAACAACTACTTCTTCATTAGATTTGCTTTCTACTATTTTAAGCTTTTTCTACTTTCTATTTAATTTTAAACTAAATTAGTGTGGAGGTGGTGGTGTTGTGGTATTGTCACTGGACTAGTAATCCAGAGAACTGGGGTAATGCTCTGGGGACCCAAGGTTGAATCCCATCACGGCAGATGGTGAAATTTGAATTCAATAGAAAAAAAAATGTCAGGAATTAAAAGGCTAATCATGACCATTGTTGATTGTCACTAATGACCTTTAGGGAAGGAAATCTGCCAGTTTTGCCTGGTCATTTGACGCCATATCCACAGTAATGTGGTTGATTCTTTAAAAAAATGTAAGCCAAAGGCAATTAAGGTTGGGCAGCAAATGCTGGCCCACATCAGATGAATGAAAAAAAAATCAATTGGTCTACCCCATTTCAGTGCCGTAAGAGAAGAGAGTGCTAACTGATCAGATATCCTACAAAAGGAAAAGGAGGGACTGACATCCGAATTGTTCGGACATTCCATTTCATATCTGAAAAATTCAGTCTTTCCTTAAAACCCTGGCCTCAAAATGCTTTCTGTTTCTCTACATTTCCTCTACAGTTCCTCCTTTGTATCTCTGCAACCAGAACTGGACACAATTTTCAAGATGTTTCAAAGTTGTTGTGTTATGCTCCTGTGAATGCCTTGGGGCATTTTGTTATGTTAACACTGCAAAAAAATGCAAGTTATTATTGTATGCTATGTTCACAGCACTCAAATGTTAAGCATGACTTCTTCTGACTTCTGTTGATTTCGGTGTGAGCTTATCTATATGTGTGCAGCCAGTATCAAAGTGGATAGATTCCTAAACTACATGTACATATTGGTAATAATAAACATACTATTTAGTAATGAGACACTAGGATTTGAGTTGTATTCCAGTTTAATAATGAGCATGATCCTTGGATTCCTTTTGATGTAAGTAGTGGTATTGCATAATGAATTAGAGGGCTTATTCTAAAGCATATGTATAGTGGGCATAGTTAGAATGTTGAATTCTCTGTTGCAAACAGATGCTAAAGCAGAGACCATTCTTCATTTTGAAATAGTTGTGTAAAAACAAAAAGGAACATTTAGAAAGGGAGCAAAGGAAATGTGGAATTAGAGCTGATAACTTGTGCAAACTTGCTGGAGCACTCGACCTCTTTCTGTGCTGCAATGTTCTACAATTAAAATACAGTATTGTGTTCAGAATTATAATGCAAAATGCAACATCAGTTGCTGCAACCTAGTTTGTCAAATGCCCTTTTAACTTGCCAGTAAACGAAATTGACGTGCAAGCTGCACCATGGAGATAAAAGAAATCTTCCACCCTTCCTCCACCCCACTTGAGATGATTCACTGTTTTTCTTACCATTGCTCTTCTAGCAGAAATTTTACTTTTATAAGTAGTTGATTTAACTATTTTTGTTCCCCCTTGGCTCCATCATGGTAACTTAGGCAAAAAAGTTCAACATCTGTATGCATTATATTTAGTTCAAGCTTCTGCTGAAAAGCCATCCAGCTGTTCTGGCATCCAACAGTCTTCCAGTGTCAGAACTATTGAGTACAAATGAGATATTTGACTCTTTTTTGTCTTCCTAGCAAAGCTTGTGCTGCCCTCCCCATTCCCATCGCTGCACCTAACTTCTACCTGCAAGAGCATTTCAAGTATTAATTGCTATATGAAGTGCTTCTCGATTTCCTAACATTCCTCAAAAACTTGCCTGTTGCCATGGTTTGTACCCATGGTGTCTTGTGCAGCTTTTGAAGTATATCTGCTGTTTACCTCAGGTTGCTCTGGCTTTCGCATCATCATGCTTGGCTTTCTAACCTCTACACGTAACCAATCTTTAAATAGTAAAATATATCTTATGGCTCTTGTATCCCACTCCTGGACTAAGTTGTTGTACTTTCTGCCTTAGGGGCCAGTATTCAATGTGATATTCAAAATTAGCTTGCGCAGAGCATTATAGTAAGAAGTCTCTCAACACCAGGTTAAAGTCCAACAGCTTAACACCAGGTTTAACCTGGTGTTGTGAGAATTGTTATTGGGCTTACCCTAGTCCAATGCTGGCATCTCCATTAGAGCACTATACACCTTCAACAGGGTTTCTTCAGACTTTGATTTCACAGGTGCAGTGTTACAGCTTCGGATTCTCATTGCTTTGTTGATTGCACATCAATGATTGGATTTCATAAAAATGACCACAGGAGACCATTTGGCCTATTGTGCCTGTGGCAGTTCTCAAAGGAACTATCCAACTAACCTAATCCCACTCGCCTATTTGTCCTGCATTTTTTTTCTTCTTTGAAGTATTTATCCAATTTCCTTTTGAAAGTTACTATTGAATCTGCTTCTACCAGCCTTTCAAGTAGTCAATGATCTGATCAGTCCTGTAGGTTTCATATGAGACAGATGTTGCCGCTATCGTTCACAATCGATGTTTACACCACAGGTATTTTTGTAATTATGTCAAATTAATTTCTCGGAATTCCCATAAATTATTTTTATATTTTACAAAGGAGAAAGTCCTGGGGAAACTGGAAGGTCTGAAGGTGGATAAATCACGTGGACTGGATGGACTACAGCTCAGGGTTCGAAAAGAGATAGCTGAGGAAATTGTGGAGATACTGGTGCAGATCTTTCAGGAATCACTGGAAGCAGGGAGGGTAAACGCAGTAAGAAGTCTCAGAATACCAGGTTAAAAGTCCAGCAGGTTTATTTGGTAGCACAAGCCGCTAGCTTTCGGAGTGCTGCCCCTTCATCAGGTAAGTAGGAGTTCTGTTCACAAACAGGGCATATAAAGACGCAAACTCAGTTTACAAAATAATTGGAATGCGAGTCTTTACAGGTAATCAAGTCTTAAAGGTACAGACAATGTGAGTGGAGAGAGGGTCACGCACAGGTTAAAGAGATATGTATTGTCTCCAGCCAGGACAGTTAGTGAGATTTTGCAAGCCCGGGCAAGTCGTGGGGGTTACAGATAATGTGACATGAACCCAAATCCCAGTTGAGGCCATCCTTATGTACGGAGTGTTACAGAACTTGGTTGTCAGTCTCTGCTCAGCGACTCTGCTTTGTGTATCATGGAGGCCACCTTAGAGATCAGAAGCCAAATGCCCATGACCATTGAAGTGTTCCCCAACAGAAAGAGAACACTCTTGCCTGGTGATTGTTGAGTGGTGTTCGTTCATCCATTGTTGTAGCATCTGCAGTGGACAAGCCCTCCGTATACACAGGATCTGCTCAGGTGAGGAGGATCGCAACAGACACCTCCAGATAAGAACAGGATATGGCGCTCGACTCATCGATTTGACAGTTCCAACACACCACAGTGAAAAACTGCACCGACCTCCTCAGAAGACAAACATGGGTCACGGTAGACAGAGTACCCTTTGTTGCCCAGTACTTCCCCGCAGCAGAGAAGCTACGACATCTTCTCTGGAGCCTTCGACGTGTCATTGATGAAGACAAACATCTCACCAAAGCCATCCTCACACCCCCACTTTTTGCCTTCAAACAACCACACAACCTCAAATAGCCATTGTCCGCAGCAAACTACCCACCAGGTACATGGTGCTTGCAACTTGGCCAACGTTGTCTACCTGATACGCTGCAGGAAAGGGTGTCCTGAGGCATGGTACATCCTTTAAGACTTGATTACTTGTAAAGGCTTGCATTCCAACCATTATTTTGTAAATTGAGTTTGTGTCTTTATATGCCCTGTTTGTGAACAGGACTCCCACTTACCTGATGAAGAGGCAGTGCTCCGAAAGCTAGTGGCTGTGTAATAAATAAACTTGTTGGACTTTAACCTGATGTTGAGAGACTTCTTACTGTGTTTACCCCAGTCCAACGCTGGCATCTCCACATCATGGCAGGGATGATAATAGACAATTGGAAAGTAGCTAATGTAACACCGCTGTCAAAGAAGGGAGGAAGGCAGCAGACAGGAAATTAGAAGCCGGTTAGCTTGACTTCAGTCATTGGCAAGATTTTAGAGTCCGTTATCAAAGATGAGATCATGGAGTACTTGGAAATGCATGATAAAATGGGACTGAGTCAGCACAGCTTCATCAAGGGGAGGCCATGTCTGACGAATCTGTTTGAGTTCTTTGAGGAGGTAACAGGAAGTTAGATAAAGGAGAACCAGTAGATGCAATTTATTTCGATTTCCAAAAGGGTTTTAGCAAGGTGCCACATAGGAGACTATTAAGTAATCTTAGAGCACCTGATGTTAAGGGTAAGATTCTGGCATGGATAGAGGATTGGCTGACTGACAGAAGGCAGAGAGTGGGGTTTAAGATGTCTTTTCAGGTTGGCAGCCAGTGACTGGTGGTGTGCCTCAGGTCGGTGCTGGGACCACAACTTTTCACAAAATACATCTGCGATTTGGAAGGAGGAATTGAAGGTACTGTTGCTAATTTTGCAGATGATACAAAGATATGTAGAGGGACAGGTATTGAGGAAGCAGGGAAGTTGCAGAAGAATTTGGAGAGATTAGGAGAGTGGGCAAAGAAATGGCAGATGGAATACAATGTGAAAAAGTGTGAAGTTATGCACTTTGAAAGGAGGGATGGAGGCATATTTTCTAAATGGGGAAACGCTGAGGAAATCAGAAGCACAAAGGAACTTAGGAGTCTTTGTTCAAGATTCTCTTAAAGTTAGCGTGCAGGTTCAGTCAGTAGTTGGGAAGGCAAATGCAATGTTAGCATTCATTTTTGGTGGGCTAGAATACAAGAGCAGGGATGCAGTGTTGAGGCTGTATATGACTCTGGTCAGATCCCATTTGGAGTATTCTGAGCAGTTTTGGGTCCCATATCTCAGGAAGGATGTGCTGGCCTTGGAAAGAATCCAGAGGAGGTTCAAAGAATGATCTGTGATATGAAGAGCTTGTTGTATGAGGAATGGTTGAGGACTCTGAGTCTGGACTCGTTGCAGTTTCGAAGGATAAGGCAGGATCTTATTGAAAAATATTGAATACTGCGAGACCTGGATAGAGTGGACATGGACAGGATGTTTTCGCTAGTAGGGAAAAGTTGAACCAGAGGGCACAACCTCAGCCTAAAGGGACAATCCTTTAAAACAGAGATGAGGAGTTTCTTCACTCAGTGGTGAATTTGTGGAACTCTTTGCTGCAGAAGGTTGTGGAGACCAGGTCATTGAGTGCCTTTAAGACAGGGATAGGTTCTTGATTAACAAGGGGATCAGGGGTTATGGGGAAAAGGCAGGATAATGGGGCTGAGAAAAACATCAGCCATGTTTGAATGGTGGAGCAGACTCCAAGTGGCTTAACTCTGCTCCTGTGTATTAAGGTCTTTTTTTTACATTATGCTCAGTTCTTCCTAAGTATTACCTTTTCAGCTGCATAGTGTTAATGGATACTAGTGTCTTGACCTTTCTGCAATTTTCCATGTACAAAGCCCAAAGATATTCAATAATGCATCCCACTGACTGACTGTTTGCCAGAGCTCTTTTCCTACCCCACTCCCCTTCACTGCCCCACCACTAACCACTATACTGAGTTAAATTTCCTCCATCAGTATAATGGTTACTGTACATGTGTCTGAATTCATTTGCTCTTTCTCAGTGTACCTATTTGACATCTACCTGTATTAGCTTTAAAACTTGGTTCGTTAGCGCCCTCTACCAAAACCTTTTAGAAGTTTGCTTCTGGTCTATCATTCTCAGCAGTGACATTTACAGACCTCGCTATTGGTTTTTTATTTATTTGATACTTGTAGACTTTATGTCTAATTTGACTGGAAGTATATTTATCTTCAAAGTACTTATAAATACACTGCCCAGTTGTCAGAATAGGTCGTCTCTTTCTTCAAACCGTAATGAATTGCCCTTGAACAACTAGATGACCAACATCTTAATTCCTTTCATTACAAAATGCAGAATATTTATGCCTTAGTTACATGACAAGTCAAATGTCATTAGTAAAGAGTATTAAATAAACTTAGCAGAGGATGCTTTTGTTGATCTGCCTATGTCAACAGCATGTTTAATAGAGCGATAGGCTGTTTATTCGTAACCACTCCACAACATTTAGAGCAAATTATTGTAAGTTTGATGCACTGTGTTTTCTTGCTGAAATATGATCACAATCTGTTAATCCCTCCAAAATCTAACTGCTGCTTTTACTCTCAAACATTACTGTTATTCCATGGATTTATATTTCAGACTGGCATAAGCCCTGAGTTTGTTATGTTTCTTAATGGCTGCTTTGTGAGCCTTGTCTGTTTATATTAACTACCTCCTTATGACACCCAGCATTTTGCTTTATTCAGCACTATTGTATCTACCACTAGGTATTTTGTAGATTATTGAGCCCTTCAAACTTGTCTGGAGTAACCATCTTATGTGGGCAGCTTGGTGGTTAGCACTGTTGCCTCTCACTCCAAGGACCTGGGTTCAACTCTGGCCTTGGATGACTGTCTGTGTGGCGTTTGCACATGCTCCATGTTGGTATGGGTTTTCTCCGAGTGCTCTGGTTTCATTCCATGTTAAATTGCCCCTTAGTGTCCTAAGTGTGTTGAAAAGCTAATATGCCATTGCATAGGACTCAAAACAGTGGGTTTGCCACATGCATGGGAGATAGTTATTAGCTTGGCAGTGCAATGAACCAATTCCCAACACAGCAGAAAGATTTTAGTTCCCACTTGAGTTGGACAGAATCAGTCAATCTAGGGCACTTGTCTCTTAAATTGCCTTCTGCCTAGTTTGTGTTTCCTAGTCTAAAGTTGAACCAAACCCGTAAACAGGAATGGACTAGCGTGTTGTTTTCCATAGTACAAGGAATAACCTGGAAGAGACTGAATTTTAGTTGGAGAAGAAAACAACTTGACCTTGTACTTGGAAACCAAGAAGCTTTTACTTCCACACTGTCTTTCTCTCACCATGGCATTTATCAGTTCATCTTTTGACAGATGAGAAATTCATCTGAATGCAGGATATGCAGTAAACACAAGGAATCTTATTGTTGCATCCCTTAGGCACAGTATCGTATGCCCAGATCACAGGTAGAATCATAGAAGAAGAAAAGGCTTGAGTGTAATTACAGAACACCTTTACTAGACAATTGTGCTACTTTTATTATGCAGTTCCATCCAATTTCGCGAAGTATATTGTATTATGTAATGCTTTACTCAAAAAATGTAAAACATTTGATAGAATATGGACATTTGTTATTACAGAAAAATAATTGAAAGTTTGTGTTTGTGTTAACATGAACTCAGTGTTTATATTGCCCTTTCAAGAGTAAAACTGTAGTTGAAAATAGGCTGCAAGTCAACAATAGGATACTTATGACATCTAATAACAAGTAGTACACTCACTTATATAATCCTTTCAACTCAACTACATTCACTTTGTTTCGTTTGTCCCGTAGCAGACACAAGAACTATGAATTGCCTGAGGACTTGGGAACCCTTATTATATAATTACATAGTCAAAGTTATTAGTTTTATGTTGAACTCTCTTTTGCTGGTATGTCTTGAGGCTTGATCTCTTAAGTATATTTGTCATCGTATTAATGACATGTTAGCATGACTCCTTTCCTTCTGGGTAAAATGCATTATATTCTGCCTTATGTCAGAACAGTATAATTGCCACCCAACATTTTGACTTGCCTGCTGTTTTTAAATCTGGAGACAACTCATTCAATTATCAATTTAACACATTAGTCCATGTTAATTTTTAATTTAATGCATTTTACATAGAATCCCTACAGTGCTCATGGAGACCATTTTGCACATCAAGCCTGCACCCACTGCAATCCCACCCAGGCCCGAGCCCCATAACCCCATGTATTTATCCTGCTAATCTCCTGGCACTAAGAAGCAATTAAGTATGGCCAATCAACCTTCCTCACACATCTTTGGCTGTGGGAGGAAGCCAGAGTACCCAGTAGAAACCCATGCAGACATGGGGAGAACTCCACGCAGTCACCAAAGGCAGAATTGAACCTAGGTCCCTGGTGCTGTCAGACAGGAATAGCATTGTTTGAGATTCTAAAATAAATTTCTAAACAAAATCTTGTGTAAATATTATTGTAAAAGCAATACGTTGCAGATGCTGGAAATCTGAAATTAAAAAATGGAAATATTCAGGCTTGGCAACAATAGTGGAGAGAGAAAAGGAATTTGATCCAGATCTGTGAACGTCCAATGATTTGATTTGATTTATTATTGTCACATGTATTGGCATACAGCGAAAAGTATTGTTTCTTGCACGCTATACAGACAAAGTCTACCATTCATAGCGAAGGAAACAAGAGAGTGCAGAATGTAGTGTTACAGTCATAGCTAGGGGGTAGAGAAAGATCAACTTAATGCAAGGTCCTTTTGTTGTGGCAAAAAGTTAAGTGTTTCTCTTTCTACAGAAGCTGCCAGAGCTGCTGAGTATTTCTAGCAATTTCTGGTTTTACTACTTGTAAAATGTTGCTTGGCGTATGCTAGTTTGTGTTTTAAAGTTTATTTATTTGTGTCGCAGGTAGGCTTACATAATACTGCTTTGGAACTATTGTGAAAATCTAGTTGCCACATTCCACTGCCTGTTGGGGTATAGTGAGGGAGAATTTAGCGTGGCCAATGCACCTAACCAGCACATCTTTTGGTCTGCGGGATGGGCCGAGTGGTCTAATTCTGCTCCTGTGTCTTATAAGAACATAAGAAATAGGAGCAGGAGTAGGCCACCTAGCCCTTCGAGCCTGCCCCGCCATTCAATAAGATCATGGCTGACCTGAAGTGGATCAGTTCCACTTTCCCGCTTTCTCTCCATAACTCTTAATTCCCTTGTCTATCAAAAACCTACTTACCCTTGACTTAAATATATTTAGCGAGGTAGCCTCCACTACTTCAACGGGCAGAGAATTCCAGACATTCACCACCCTTTGAGTGAAGAAGTTCCTCCTCAGCTCCGATCTAAACTGTCCCCCCTTATCTTGAGGCTGTATCCTCTAGTCCTGCTATCCTTTCTAAGCGGGAAGAATCTGTCTACCTCTACCATATCCATCCCCTTCATTATCTTATACGTCTCTATAAGATCCCCCCCCTCATCCTTCTAAACTCCAACGAGTACAGACCCAGTGTATTTAGTCTCTCTTCATAGTCCAACCCCCTCATCTCCGGTATCAGCCTAGTGAACCTCCTCTGCACTCCCTCCAAGGCCAAAATATCCTTGCGCAAGTGCAGCAACCAAAACTGCACACAGTTCTGATCTGTAGTACATGAACTTTAATTATATCCTGAATGTTAATATGCTACTTTATTGCTGTTTTATGTTTGTTGGCTTCTGGAGTCAAAATTTTTGAGTGTTAAAACGCAGTCACATTAGGAACAAATTGGGAAGTCCTAGTATAATAGTCTTTCATGGATTTTTTGTATCACAAATTAGGGAATCACTGATACAGAGGCTCCTTGGCCCTGTAATTTTATTCCTCTGTAGTGTCATCCAACTTTGGGCGCTACTGAGATGGACTAAAATGTTATGGTTTGTATTGGAAGGGCCTAATTTGCTTGCTAACGGTCTTGGTAGCTGTGGGAACTTGTGTAAAAATACAGCTATACTGAATAATGTTGATGAGAAAAATATATTGGAAACAAATTAGGAAGCCCTTGTGTAGCAGCTGTTCATTGGTCTTTGTGTCACAAATTAGAGTTATTATGACACAGACGGAGGCAATTTGGCCCAATAAGTTTATTTCCCTGTAGTGCCCATCCAAGTTCCTTTTGAAATCATTCATCGTCTCCACTTACACCTTGAATTAGAGAAAGTAACTTTCTCAATTTTTATTTTAACCTCTTGGTGTAAATGAAGACAATTGCCTCATACCTTCAGTGTTCTAGCACTGGCTGATTGACACTGCTTTGAAAATTGGCTGTGTGTTTACTCAGAATGAAGTCTGAATGCTAGCTCCTGTCGCTGGTGACCTCCTATCATTTTGAATAAAAATTAGCTTGTAGCATGATGTCTATCTAGTGGATCAGATTACATTGATTTTAATCAGCTATTTAATGAAATTTTCTGGTTGAAATTTATGAAGAAGATTAATAGTCATGGATTTAACGGCACATTAGAAGGATTGAAAATTGGTTTTGTACTAGAAAGCTGGAGTTCACATTAGGTTGTTCTAGGCTTTTTAGGAAGTGCACTAAGTATTAATTTGCTTAAACCTTCTGAGTTTTGGACTCCTTTCTAATGAAGTTTGTCTATTCCTAAGTCGTCTTAACTTTTGTTTCGTAACCATTTCTCGTTGCTGCTTTATTTTTCATCTTGGTTGTTAATGTTCTTTCTTCATCATTCATGATCTTGGACCATTCATGTTTGTCCTAATTGTTGGCCCTTCTTGGCTTGTTCTCAAATAAGTCATGTATGTATTCAGTCCACTTTGCAAGCTTTTGGTCACTTTCCATGATATCTTGCCCTGGGTTCTCTTTGATGCATCAACCAAATGTACTCCCAAATTTCTGTAATTTCCCTAATGTTATGTATTGCACTTCAGTTCATGTTTTTGTTTTTTTTATTCAACTGCTTTTTCTTCCCTTCACATTTTATTCACATTTGAGACATAAAAGATAAAAAAAAAATGTTCATCTGGACAATGGCTAGGCAGGCAAAATGGTTCAGCCAGTCACCTGATAGCTTGAAACAGTTTCAAAGTAACAATGGCTACATGGAAAGTCATGTTCAAAGGCAAGTCTTCACAGGTTTTGATTTCCCGTAATGATAGCAGTGATAGAAGTATTAGAAGTTCTAACACAGTGGTTTTGATAAGGGAGCCTGTTTACCATCCTGAAACCAGTGTCTCTTACAACTAAGGAATCCTGACTCCAATTAAACCCATCAAGATTCCAGCTTTGGAAGTACGCCACTTTCATCCAACATCGAGGAAGTAACATGACATCTCTAGCGGCATTGTCATATCATCCAGTGAAACTCAATTCTGGCAGTTGCTGTTTTATCCTCAACGTGAACAGAACTCCCGGCAACAGTCTGTGCCATCTATTTTCAAGCCGTGGCAGCAGAAAGGAGTATTAATGCTGTTAATTACCATATTTCCAGTTGGACAACAAACGTGAAATTGTAGCAACATAATGAAAGAAACCACTTGGCAGATACTTACAAGGTGCTATTTTCACACAGCACCAGTCAGCCAGCAATTTGCAATGATTTGGCTTCACGAGATATCTATTCCCTGTTTGTTACTGATAAATATGTGCATTAATAACTCTGCATCATTCAGGCAGCATTTTTTAAAAATTCATCTATGAGATGTGGGCTTCACTGGCTGTGCCAGCATTTATTGCCCATCTCTAATTGCCCTTGGGAAGGTGGTGCGAGTGCCTCCTTGAATTGCTGCAGTCCATTGTGGTGTAGGTACACCCACAGTGCTGTTGGACAGGGAGTTCCAGGATTTTGACCCAGCGACCGTGAAGGAACGGCAATTATATTTCCAAGTCAGAATGGCTTTATGGGTAAGTTCCAGGTAGTGGTGCTCCCATGTATCTGCTGCCCTTCTAGAGTGGGGGAATATTCAAAGCCATGAGGTTACAGATTGTTGTTGGATGCAATTCTGTTGCAGCTGATGGGCTACAGTGCTTCATGGTTACCCATTTGGCTCTAAATCCATGCCATTTATTCTGGTGGTCTGGAGTCGATACTGAGATCTCCCAGGGCAACTCCCTTCCGACTGTATTCCATTGTGGTGCCATCTCTACAGGGTTGGTAGGAGGGCATACGCCGGGATGGTGATGGTAGTGCATAGGATATTGTCTAATGTATGAATCAGTCAACATGACTGTATCAGGCTACTGCTTGACCAGTCTGTGAGACAGCTCCCCAATTTGTCATAACCCCAAATGTTAGTAAAGAGGACCACGCAAGGGTCAACAGGCTGGATTTGCCATAGTCATTTGAAGTGCCTAGGTCAATGCTGCACGATCAGTCAGTTTTCATTCCTTTATGTAAACTTTGTTTGATACGGCTGAGTGGCTGGCTTGACCATTTCAGTGGGCATTTAAGAGTCAACCGCATTGCTGTGGGCCTGGAGTCACATTTAGACAAGGTAAAGATGGCAGGTTTCCTTCCCTAAAAAAAAAATTATTGAACCAGGTGGGCTTTAATGGCAATCAACAATTATTTCATAGTGTCATTAAGATTTTTAATTCCAGATTTATTGAATTCAAATTCTATCTGCTGTGGTGGAATTCAAACCTGGGCTCCCAGAGTATTACCCTGGGTCTCTGGATTACTATGATGTAGCAATGCCAATGTTGGACTGGGGCGGGCATAGTCAGAAGTGTCACAACACCAGGTCCTGATTACTAGTGAGACAATACCATGACACCAGTACCTCTGAAAAATCTTGACGGCACCCATGGGAATTCACATTCATTCACTAAGTGCAGGCTTGTTTAACTGTAATGCAATTAAGTACTATGTCAGCACACTTCAGGCTCATTAAACTGCATTTATTACATGAAAATTTGCATTTCACAAATATAAAATTAATTTTTTCAAGGCCATAGAGGCTGTTAAGTAGTAGCTATGACTTTAGTACGCTTCTAGAAACCCAGTTAACATCATTAACAAAGCATAGCATTCTCGGAAGGGTTTTAACAGCAGTATTACACCATAATAAGAGGAAGGTTTTATTCAATGATTATATAGGCTGCTGTCTGTGGAAGGAGGGGTTGCATTATAAGAAAGATGTGGAGGTTTACCAGGACGTTGCCTGGTATGGTGGGAAGGTCTTATGAAGAAAGGCTGAGGGACTTGACGTTATTTTCATTAGAGAGAAGAAGGTTACGAGGTGACCTTATTGAGGCATACAAGATGATTAGAGGGTTACTCAGGATGGACAGTGAGAACCTTTTTTCTTGGATGGTGATGGCTAACATGAGGGGACATAGCTTTAAATTAAGGGGTGGTAATTATAGAATGGATGTCAGAGGGAGGTTCTTTACTCAGAGGGTAGTAAGGGCATGGAATGCCCTGCCTGCAGCAGTTGTGGACTCGCTAACTTTAAGGGCGTTCAAATGGTCAGTGGATAGGCATATGGATAACATTGGAATAGTTTAGGTTAGAGGGTCATTAGATTGGTTCCACTGGTTGGTGCAACAGAGGGCCGAAGGGCCTGTACTACACTGTAATGTTCTATATTCTATGTATGGCATTTTTCAGCTAAATCTAAATGAAATATTATGGAATTGGAGCATGAATTCATGGCACAGAATGTGAGGTAATAGTCCTTAGTATTAATAAAGAAATCTGTATTGGTTCCCTTTTTCATGTATTACAGTGAATTTCAATACATCCAGCTTCAAACTGAACAAAATTACTAGGAAGCAAAAGACTGAATAAATAATCAATTAATAATTAAACGATCAGTCAGAAGATGTGCAGGTTAGCTGGATTTAGCCATGCTAAATTGCCTCTGTCTCCCAAAATGTGTAGGTTTGAGGAACTGGTGGGGTAAATATTTGGGGTTATGGAGATAGGACAGGGGGTGGGCCTGGGGAAGGTGCTCTGTAGGAGAGTTGGTGCAGACTCAATGGGCCAAATAGCCACTACCTGAGCTGTAGGGATTCTAAGGTATATTACTTGAGGTGTTTATCATTTCAGATATATGGGTTAGTTCATTATTCCTCGTTGATAACTTCTGTCTTAACATTTCTAATGTTAGCACATACACAGTATCTTAAAACTTAGCAGCCTTGGAACTGAGGCTGTGTTGGATTTCAGATCTTGCTGGATTTCACGTTTGGCAGATTGGGTCACTTGGAGTACATGCCGTTTTTCAAATAAATTTAAAGTCCTGTCAGCGCTCCCAGATAGCTGCAAAAGATTTTGCTGCATTATTCACAGAGCAACAGGCGAGTTCTCCTTTGTCCTGGCCAACGTTTATCCTTCAACCAACACAGTTAAAACAATTTAATTAGTCACTTCTAGAATATTGTAAATGATGACCGTGTTTTCCTATATTGCAACAAGTGATGACACTTAAAGTAATTGCTTGTGAAACATTTTGAAATACCTTGATTGTGAAATGTGCTGTACAAAGCTTTTTTTTAAAGCTTAAACAGTTAAGGAATGAGTCTCCTTGAGATGCTGCTTAAAATACTACTAATATTAACCATTTCTTTTTGTAAAGGTTGAAGATTGTAAAAATATCATTTAAATGCAAACAGTTCTTCATTCAGCTCCGAAGAGAATTGGTAAGTAAACTCTCTTCATAACTTGTGCTGTCCCTAGCCTGAAATAGCTTCAAGGAACAATAAAAGACAAGTAATTGATCTCAATGTGTGTCATGGATTAACTGTGCACAGGACAGTAGCTGATTACAAATCTATTTTTGCATGTTTAATAACTAATTTGGTGTTTTTTGAGGAGGTAATAAAAACGGTTCATGAAGGTAATGCACAGGAATTTCAGGAGGCATTCGATATAGTGCCACTCAACAGACTTGTGTGCAGTTATACCTCATGGAATGAAAGGGACCATAGCAATGTGGATATAAAATTGGCCGAATAATAGAAAGCAGAGAGTAATGGTCACTGAATGTTTTTCGGACTGGAGGAAGATTTGTCGTGGTGTTCTCCAGGGGTCGGTATTGGGACCCTTGCTTTTCCTGACATACATTAATGATCAAGACCTTGATGTGCAGTTTCAAAGTCAGTGATGACACAGAACTTGGAAGTATTATAAACTGTGAAGAGGACATCAAAAGAACATAGACAAGTTGATGGAGTGGGCAGATAGGTGGCAAATGAAGTTCAATGCAAGAAGTATGAGGTGATGCATTTTGGTAACAAATTGGAGAGACAATACAAAATGAGGAGTAAAATTTAAATAGTTGAAGGTGACAGGACAGGTGGCAAGAGTAATTAGTTAATAAATCATTGTATCCTGGGCTTTATTAATAGGAGCATAGAGTACAAGAGCAAGAAGGTTAAGCTGAACTTGTACAAGAGACTTTTTAGACCCCAGCTGGACTTTCGTATGCAGTTCTGGGTGTCACATGCCCAGGATATGAACTCATTGGATCAAATGCAGAAGAGATTTACTAGAATGGTCCCAGGGATGAGAAACTCCAGTAATGAGCATAAATTGGAACTGTCCTCCTTAGCCTTCTTCCCTCTGAGAAGATTTGATGAGATATTCACCATCATGAGGGGGCAGAACAGAGTAGATAGGGAAAAACTGTTCCCACTCAAAGGATCAAGGGCACAGATTTAAAGTGATTTGCAAAAGAAGCAAATGTAATATAATGAATGGTTCAGTGCCTCGAAGTGTAGTGGAGGCAGGTTTAATTGAGGCATTCAAGAAGGCATTAGATGATTGAGGAGGCAGTTGTACTGTGGCATTATTGCTGGATCAGTAATCTTTAAATTGGGGAATGCCCTGGCGACCTGGGTTCAAATCCCACCATGGCTGATGGTATAATTTTAAACTCAAAACATCTGGAATTAAAAGTCAAATGATGACCATGAAACCATTGTCAATTGTTGTAAATATCCATCTGGTTCACTAATGTCCATCAGGGGAGGAAATTTTAAGTTCTTATCTTGTCTGGCCTATATGTGACTCCAGATCCACAGCAATGTTGTTGACTCTTAAAAGCCCTCTGATGGCTTCATGCTCCCCTCGGTTGTGTTCAGCCGCTACAAAGACACACAGGAATGAAACCGGCACTGGAAACAACAATAGCAAACCCAACCTTGTTGATCCTGCAAAGTCCTCCTTATGAACATAGAAACGCTACTGTGCAGAAGGAGCCTATTCAGCCCATCGAGTCTGCACCGACAACAATCTCCACAACCCCACACATTTACCCTGCTATTTCCTTTACCCTATACACCCTGGAACACAGGGACAATTTAGCATGGCTAATCAACCTAATCTGCATATTTTTGGACTCTGGGAAGAAACCGGAGCACCCAGAGAAAACTCATGCATACATGGGAAAATGTGCAAACTCCACACAGACAGTGACCCAAGCTGGGAATTGAACTCGGGTCCCTGGAGTTGTGAGGCAGCAGTGCTAACCACTGCCACCCATCTGGGAGCTTGTGCCAAAGTTGGGAGAGCTGACTCACAGACTAGTCAAGCAACCGCCTGACAAATCATACTTATGGAATCATACCCCAGACACCATCATCACCATTCTTGGTTATGTCCTGTCTCACCGGCAGGACAGACCCCACAGAGGCACAGCAGTATACAGTTGGGAGGGAATTTCCTTGGATGTCCTGATCGTTGACTGACCCAATGAAGTTAATGGCACCAGTTCAAATACGGGCAAGGAAAGTCTCCTGTTGATTACCATGTACCAACCCTTCTCAACTGATGAATTAGTACTCCTCCATGTTGAACACCACTTGAAGGAAGCAGTGACAGTGGCAAGGGCACAGAATGTACTCTGGGTGGGGATCGTCAATGTCCATCACTAGGAGAGGCTTGGTAGTACAACCACAGACTAAGCTAGTTGAGTTCTAAAGGATGTAGCTGCCGGACTGGGATTGCAGCAGGTGGTGAGTGAACAAACAAGAGGGAAAAACATACTGTACATCCTCACCAACCTGCCTGTCATTGATGTATCTGGCCATAATAATATTGGTAAGACAGACCATCGCACAGTCCTTGTGGAGATGGTGATGTCTTGGCATTGAGAATACCCTTGATCGTGTTGTATGGCACTACCACCATGCCAAATCAAATAGACTTCAAACAAATTTAGCAGTTCAAGACTTGGTATCCACATGGCACTGTGGACCATAAGTGGAATTGTACTCAACCACAATCTGCATGCAACCTTCTGGCCTGGCATATCCTTGCTCTACCATTGCCAGCAAGCCAGGGGATCAGCTCTGCTTCAAAGACTGCAGGAGGGCATGCCATGAACAACACCAGGCATATCTTTAAAAGTAAAGTATAATCTTGGTGAAGCTGCACCAGGACTACTTTTGTGCCAAACAACATAAGCAGCAAATGATAGCCAGAGCTAAGAGATCCCACAACCAACAGATCAGATCTAAGCTCTACAATCCTGCCAAATTGAGCCGCAGATGGTGGTGGACAAATAAACAACTCAGGAGATGGCTCCACAGATATCCCATCGTCAATGATGGAGGAGCCCAGCACATCTGCAAAAGATAGGGCTGAAGCATTCGCAACAATCTTCAGCCAAAAGTGCCAAGTGGATAATCCATCTCTACCTCCTCCAGAGGTCCCAAGCATCATAAATGTCAATCTTCAGCCAATTTAATTCACTCCATGTGATATCATGAAACGACTGAAGGCATTGAATACTGCAGAAGCAATGGCCTAACAATATTTTGACAATACTAGATTTATATGACAGAAATTGCCATGCCCCTAGCCAAGCTATTCCAGTACAGCTACAACACTGGCATCTACCTAGCAATGTGGCAAATTGCCTAGGTATGTCTTGTACACAAGACAAATCCAACCAAGTCAATTACCACCCCATCAGTTTGCTCTCGATCAAAGTGAGGAAGGGTTTATCAATAGTTCTGTCAAACGGCACTTAACCTGCTCACAGACACTCAGTTTGGGTTCCACCAGGGTCACTCAGCTCCTGATCTCATTATAGCCTCAGTTCAAACATGGACAAAAGAGCCGAATGCCAGAGGTGCGGTGAGAGTGACTGCTCTTGCCATCAAGGCAGCATTTGACCAAGTATGGCATTAAGGAGCTCTAGTAAACTTGAGTCAGTGGTAATCAGGGAAAGCTCATTGCTGGTTGAAATCTTACCTGGCACAAAAGAAGATGGTTGTGCTGGTTGTATACAGTCATCTCACTCCAGGGCATCACGGTAGGTGTTCCTCAGGATAGTGTCCTAGGCGCAACCGTCTTCAGTTGCTTCAATGACCTCCCATTCATCATGATATCAGAAGTGGAGATTTTTGCAGATGACTGCATAATGTTCAGCACCATTTGCGACGACTCAGATGTTGAAGCAGTTCATGTCCAAGTGTCATAAAACCTGTGCAACATCCTGGCTTGGGCTGACAAGTGGCAAGTAATGACCATTTCCACCATGAGAAGATCTTTAGATCTCCCCTTGACATTCAATTATATTACAATTGCTGAATTTCCCATTATCAACATTTTGGGGGGTTACCATTGACCAGAAACTGAACTGGTAAATACTGTGGTTACCAGAGCAGGTCAAAAGCTAGGAATCCTGCAGCAAGTAACTTACCTCCTGACCAACCCAAAGCCTGTCCACCATCTACAAGGCACAAGTGAGGTGTGTAGTGGAATGCTCTCTATTTTGGATGAATGCAGCTCCAAGAACATGGCGCGGTGCCTCATCTCCTCCAGGGACCTGGGATCGATTCCCAGCTTGGGTTACTGTCTGTGTGGAATTTGCACATTCTCCTTGTTTGTGTGGGTTTCCTCTGGATGCTCCAGTTTCCTCCCACAGTTCAATGATGTACGGGTTAGATACATTGGCCATGTTAAATTGCCCCTTAGTGTCCCGGAATGCTTATGTTAGTGGGATTAATGGTAAATGTGTCAGATTGCAAGGATAAGGGCTGGCTGAGGTTGTTGTCGGTGCAGACTTGATGAGCCAAATGGCTCCTTCTGCACTGTATGGTTTCTATAAACAAGAAACTTGACATCATCCAAAACTGCTTGATTGCTACCTCTTCCATAAAAATTCAACCCCTCCACCACTGATTAGCTATGGCAACCATGTGTACCATCTACAAGATGCACTACAGGAACTCACCAAGGTTCCTTAGGAAGCACCTTCCAAACCCACAGCCATCACCATCTAGAACAACAAGAGTAACAGATGCCTGGGAACACCACAATTTGGAGATTTCGCTTCAAGTCGCTCACCATCCTGACTGTGAAATGTATCATCGTTTTTCATTGTCATTGAATCATAGAAAAACTACAGCATAACCAGGCCCTTCAGCCCACAAGTTGCGCCGATCTTATCTCTACCTACTAGGCTTACCTATAACCCTCCATCCTATTAAGTTCCATGTACTCATCCAAAAGTCTCTTAAAAGACCCTAACGAATTTGCCTCCACCACCAACAATGGCAGCCGATTCCACTCACCCACCTTACCCCTGACATCTCCTCTGTACTTACTCCCCAGCACCTTAAACCTGTGTCTTCTTGTGGCAGCCATTTCAGCCCTGGGGAAAAGCCTGAGTCCACCTGATCAATACCTCTCATCATCTTATACACCTCTATCAGGTTCCCCTCTCATCCTTCGTCTCTAAGGAGAAAAGATAGAGCTCTCAACCTATCCTCATACAGCATGCCACCCAATCCAGGTAACATCCTTGTAAATCTCCTCTGCACCCTTTCAATGGCTTCCACATCCTTCCTGTAATGAGGCAACCAGAACTGAGCACAGTACTCCAAGTGGGGTCTGACCAGAGTCTTATACAGTTAGTGTTATCTACTCATTACCCGACTCCTAAACTCAATTCCTCGATTGACGAAGGCCAGTACACCGTACACCTTCTTAACCACATCCTCTACCTGCAAAGCCAATTTGAGAATTCATGATCAGGAATAGTCAGCATGGATTTGTCAAGGGCAGGTCGTGCCTTACGAGCCTAGTTGAGTTCTTCGATAATGTGACTGAACACATTGATGAAGGAGGTGCCGTGGACGTGGTGTACATGGACTTCAGCAAGGCGTTTGATAAGGTCCCCCATGCAAGACTTCTTGAGAAGGTGAGAGGGCATGGGATCCGAGGGCCTTTGGCCTTGTGGATCAAGAACTGGCTTGCCTGCAGAAGGCAGAGAGTGGTTGTGGATAGGTCTTTTTCTGAATGGAGGTCAGTCACCAGTGGAGTGCCCCAGGGATCTGTTCTAGGACCCTTGCTGTTTGTCATTTTCATAAATGACCTGGATGAGGAGGTGGAAGGATGGGTAAGCAAGTTTGCTGATGACACGAAGGTCGGTGGTGTTGTGGATGGTCTGGAAGGATGGCAAAAGTTGCAGCAGGACATAAATAGGATGCAGGACTGGGCGGAGAAGTGGCAGATGGACTTCAACGCGGATAAATGCGTAGTCGTCCATTTTGGCAGAACCAACGGGATGAATGAGTACACTATCAAGGGCAGGAGTCTTGGTAGTGTTGAGGAGCAGAAGGATCTTGGGGTCCGGGTCCACAGGACTCTTAAATTGGCCTCGCAGGTGGAAGAGGTGGTCAAGAAGGCGTATGGTGTACTGGCCTTCATAAATCGAGGGATTGAGTTTAGGAGTCGGGAGGTAATGCTGCAACTTTATAAGACCCTTGTCAGGCCTCATTTGGAGTACTGTGCGCAGTTCTGGTCGCCTCACTATAGGAAAGCAATAGAAGCTATTGAAAGGGTACAGAGGAGATTTACAAGGATGTTGCCTGGACTGGGAGGCATGCCTTATGAAGTTAGGTTGAGGGAACTGGGTCTCTTTTCCCTGGAGAGACGTAGGTTGAGAGGCAACCTGATAGAGGTTTAAAAGATGTTGAGAGGAATAGATAAGGTGGATTCTCAGAGGCTATTTCCCCGGGTTGAAATGGTCGCTACGAGGGGACACAGGTTTAAGGCGTGGGGAGGAAAGTACAGAAGTGATGTTAGGGGTAAGTTTTTCACTCAGAGGGTGGTGAGTGAATGGAATCGGCTGCCGTCAATGGTGGTGGAGGCGAACTCGCTGGGGTCTTTTAAAAGACTTCTGGATGAGTATATGGGGTTTTATGGGATTGGGGGTTATAGATAGGTGTTGATGTGATCGGCGCAACTCGTGGGCCGAAGGGCCTGTTTGTGCTGTAGTGTTCTATGTTCTATGAACCCGGACCCCAAGATCCTTCTGATCTTCCACACTACTAAGAGTCTTACCCTTAATATTATATTCCTTCATCCCATTTGACCTGCCAAAATGTACCACTACATATTTATCTGGGTTGAAGTCCATCTGCCACTTCTCTGCCCAGTCTTGCATCCTATTTATGTCACGCTGCAACTTCTGACATCCCTCCAAACTATCCACAACACCTCCGACCTTCGTGCCATTGGCAAACTTACCAATCCCTCCTTCCACTTCCTCATCTAGGTCATTTATAAAAATCACAAACAAGGGTCGCAGAACAGATCCCTGGGGCACTTCACTGGTGACCGACCTCCATGCAGAAAAAGACCCATTTACAACCACTCTCTGCCTTCTGCGGGCAAGCCATTTCTGGGTCCACAAAGCAACACCCCCTTGGATCCCATGCCCTCTCTCTTTCTCAATAAGCCTTGCCTGGGGGACCTTATCGAATGCCTTGCTGAAGTCCATATAAACCACTGCCCTTCCTTCATCAATGTGTTTAGTCACATTTTCAAAAAACTCAACTGGGCTCGTAAGACACGATCTGCCTTCAACAAAGCCATGCTGACTACTTTTGATCATACTATACTTCTCTAAATGTTCATAAATCCTGTCCCTCAGGATCTTTTCCATCAACGTATCAACCACTGAGGTTAGACTCACCGGTCGATAATTTCCTAGGCTATCTCTTCCCTTTCTTGAATATAGGAGCCGCATCTGCAATCCTCCAGAACCTGTCCCGTCTCCATCGATGAAGCAAAGATCAACGCCAGAGGCTCTGCAATCTCTTCCCTCGCCTCCCACATTAACCTGGGGTACATCCCATCTGGTCCTGGCGACTTGTCTATCTTGACGCTATTCAAAAGCTCCAACACATCATCTTTCTTAATGTCCACACACTCGCTTTTCAGTTCACCTCAAGCCTGCACTACAACCACCAAGATCTTCTTCCACCGTGAGTACCGAAGTAAAGTATTCATTGAGCACCTCTGCTATTTCTACTGGTTCTATACAAACTTTCCCACCATCACATTTTATAGGTTCTATTCCTTCACATCCCATCCTTTTACTCTTCTCATTTGTAGAACGCCTTAGGGGTTTCCTTAATCTTATCTGCCAAGGCCTTCTCATGACCCCTTCTGGCTCTCCTAATTTCCTTCTTAAGTTCCTTTCTACAAGCCATATACTCCTCTAGATCTCTAACATTACCTAGCTTCCTGAACCTTTTGTACGCTTTTCTTTCGTGCACCATGGTTCCTGTAACCTACCATAACCTCCCTGGCTCATTGGAACGTTGTGCGCAGCTCCAGATAAACATTCCTTGAAAATCTGCCACCTTACTTTGGTACATTTCCCTGAGAATACCTCCTTCCAATTTATGTCTAATTTCCTGCCTGATGGCTTCATATTTCCCCTTACTCCAGATAAACACTTTCCTAGCTTGCCTGATCCTATCCCTCTCCAATGCTAGTGTAAAGGAGATAGAGTTATGATCACTGTCCCCAAAATGCTCTCCCACTCAGATCCAACACCTGTCCAGGTTCATTACTCAATACCAGATAGAGTACAGCCTCTTCTCTTGTAGGCTTATCCACATACTGTGTCAGGAAACCCTCCTGAACACACCTAACAAACTCCTCCCCATCCAAACCCCTTACCCTAGGGATATTCCAATCAATATTTGGGAAATTAAAGTCTCCCATCACGACAACTCTTATTATTGCATCTTTCCAGGATCTGTTTCCCTATCTGCTCCTCAACAACCCTGTTACTATTGGGCAGCCTATAGAAAACACACAGTAAAGTTATTGACCCCTTCCTGTTCTGAACTCCTCCCAGAGACTCCATTGACAATCCCTCCATGGTGTCCACCTTCTTCACAGCCATGACACTACCCCTGATCAACAGTGCCACTCCCCCACCTCTTTTGCCTCCCTCCTTGTCCCTCCTGAAACCCGGCACTTGAAGTATCCAGTCCTATCCCTGAGACATCCAAGTCTCTGGCTACCACATCACATTTCCAAGCAGCAATCCACGCTCTAAGCTCATCCACTTTGTTCATCACGGTCCTAGCGTTAAAATAGGCACATTTCAAAGCTTCAGTCTGAGCACTCCCCTTCTGTCACCTGTCTATCCTCCCCCTTACACTGTCAACAGTCCCTCTATTTGCGAGCTAACCTCCTCGCTCCCAGTCACTTCATATCGATTCCCTCCCAGCAACCATTCTAGTTTAAAGTCTCCCCGGTAGCCTTACCCAACCTTCCTGCCAGGATATTGGTCCCCCTGGGATTCAAGTGCCACCTGTCTTTTTTGTACAGGTCGCTCCTGCCCCTAAAGAGGTCCCAATGATCCAGGAACCTGAATCCCTGCCCCCTGCTCCAATCCCTCAGCCACACATTCATCCTCCACCTCATTCCATTCTTGCTCTCACTTTCTCGTGGCACAGGCAGCAGTCCTGAGATTACTACCTTTGCGTTCCTCCTTCTCAACTGTCTACCTAACTCGCTATATTCTCTTTTCATAACCCCTTCCCTTTTCCTACCTATGTCAGCAGTTCCAATATGTACCTCAACCTCTGGCTCCTTTCCCTCCCACTTCAGGATTTTTGGGACACAACCAGAAACATCCCCGATCCCAGCACCAGGGAGGCAAACCACCATCCGAGGTTCCCGTCTGCCTCTGCAAAATTGCCTGTCCGACCTCCTCACTGTAGAATCCCCGATTAATACTGTCTTGCTCCTCCCTTCCTTACCCTTCTGAGCTACTGGGCTGGCCTCTGTGCCAGAGACACAGCCACTGCTGCTTCCACCAGGTGGGCTGCCCCCCACAACAGTACTCAGACAGCAGTACTTATTGTGAAGGGGCACATCCACCGGGGTGCTCTCTAGCACTTTGTCAAAATACTGGAATTCACTTCGTAATAGCGCTGTTGCACTTCAGACTTTAGCAGCTCATGAAGGCAGCTCACTACCACCACCTCAAGGGCAACTCAATGGGTAATAAATGCTGGCCTAGCCAGCGACGTCCACATCCCGTAACATTAATTTTAAAAACTTGAATAGAAATAACCTGGAACCATATGGGGAAAGGACACGGTAGTTGTACTCATTCATGATGCTCATTTGGAGAACAAACACAATTGACCAAATGGCTCCCTCTGCGTCATAACAATTTCTTTGCACATAAAACCATTTTCAGATTGCTTACCTGACATGCCACAGCTAACCGCATAGAACTGTGAGCAGTGAAGAAAGGGCACCATATGGCTCTCAGTACTGTGCATGAATTGAACCTATATAAAAGCTTTGGACAGAAAAAGACTAACTTGTGCACCTATCTTGTACCATGCAATTGTGATACCTATGCATCCATTTCAGAGATTCCTTACATCTTATGTGTCACAGTGTCCTAGGAAAAGCAAAAAGGCCAAATCAAAAATCCCAATTAACCAAAAAAAATTCCAAGAAAAGCACCTCTACCCCCTCTAAAATGATCAAAACTAATCTTGGATATCACATTGATCACTACTTGGTGATTTGATACTTATCTCTTATGTGATACAATTGCTGCCCCAACGATGAACTGAACAGCATTCACCACACAATTTGACAGCTTGTTCCATTGGCCTTGTATTCTATTCTCTGGCCAATGAAGGATCCTCTAATATCTGATCTGTTCCATCCCTTGTATAATTTACATGCACGACTCCTGATTCTCAACCTACCTAATTGACATAATTTGTCAGTGTATACTTTTTTCATAGACATCAGTCAAATCTCCCCTGAAAGATGCAAAGCTTGTCTGGAGACCAAACTCGTTCACTTTAATCGATAGAAGACCTCAGATTGATCATAGAACCAAAATGGAGCATAGATCCATGTGTTCAAGATACACTTAAAAGGAAGACCTTGCTATTTGATCATATGTCCTCACGAAAAATGAAGTTTAAATATCAATTATGGACTTCATATGCTGTCTTGTAAAAGATGTGGCCTTTAACTTTTCCTTTTCTGCTGTTGGTGTCGTTGATGTAACAGATCAGACACGGTATTGATGGATGGTGAAGAAATTATTTTAGAAACACACAGGAAGAATAAGTATGAAAATATTTGAGATACAAGACTACAGAAAACCACATTCAAGATACTTTATATATTTTAAGAAGTGTATCTGCTCAAATTAAAATTTGTATATTAGACTCCAGTTGACCCATCATGTCTGTGCAGGCTCAGATAAGAGTTATCTGGCCTAATCATGCTGTACAATCCTTGGGTTATAGCCCGGTAGGTCACAGTGCCTCAAGTGCATGACCAAGTTTTTTTTAAAGTGTGATCAATGTTTCAGCCTCTGCCATTGTTTGAGATGTCTGACAATCTGAGTGAAAAAGAATCTCCTCAACTCTCCTCTAAATCTTTTGTTAATTACCTTAAATCTGGCCCCTAGTTAATTTCCCTTCTCACAGAAATAAGCCCTTCCTATCTATTCTATCTAGCCCTTAGTAATTTTATACAGCTTGATTAAAGCTCCCTGCAAAGCATCCGGTTTAAAGTTTAAGTCACAAATAAGCCTTACATTAACACTGCATAAGAACATAAGAAATAGGAGCAGGAGTAGGCCATCTAGCCCTTCGAGCCTGCCCCGCCATTCAATAACATCATGGCTGATCTGTCGTGGCTCAGTTCCACATTCCCGCCCTCTCCCCATAACCCTTAATCCCCTCGCTTATCAAAAACCCATCAACCCGCGTCTTAAAAATATTTAGCGAGGCAGCCTCCACCACTTCAACGGGCAGAGAATTCCAGAGATTCACCACCCTTTGCGTGAAGAAGTTCCTCCTCAACTCCGTTCTAAACCGCCCCCCGTTTATCTTGAGGCTATGCCCCCTAGTCCTACTGTCCTTTCTGAGCAGGAAGAGTCTCTCCACCTCTATCCTATCCATCCCATTCATCAATGAAGTTAGTGTGAAATTCTCCAAGTTGCCACACTCCAGTGCCTGTTCAGGTGAATACACCTAACCAGCAAGCCTTTCAGACTGTGGGAGAAAACTGGAGCACCTGGAGGAAACACAGGGAGAATGTGCAAACTCCACACTGACAGTGACCCAAGCTGGGAATCAAACCCAGGTCTCTGGCGTTGTGAGGCAGTAATGCTAACCACAATGCCACCATGCCACACCAACATATTTGATCTTTCCACAGAACTTAAAATTTCTAGAATGTACACTACTGCCTCAGGTCTAACTGGTATTCTTTACAGCTGTAACATAAACTCTTTATTCAGACACTTTGCTGCAGCCTATAAAGGAAAGAATGTCATATGACTTCTCGCACCATCCAGTGTTCCTGTCCTGCTATTTTCAAGGATCTGTGAAAATGTTTCTCTACAGTTCTTAGCATCATACCATTTATTATTTATTCCTTTGCCTTGTTTGCCCTTCCCAACTCCATAGCCTCACATTCATCTGATGGATTCCTTTTGCCACTTTTCTACCCACCTGAAAGCTCAATGATATCTTCATGCAGTGAACAGTTTTTCCACAGCCATGCCCCATACTTGGGCCTAAATCATTGATACATATTGCAAAAAACAAGGGACGCAGCACTGATCCCTGTGAAATCCCACTGCTTTGCAGTCATGAAAACACCTATTAGCCAAAACCATTTGCTTCCTGCCACTTAGCAAATTTTGGATCCATCTTTCCACTTTCTTCATCTCAGAAAAGTCTAATAAATTAGTCAGACACAACCTTCCCTGTCATTTATTTATCCATACCTTTCTAAATGATTTATACTGTCCTTCAGAATTTTCTCATTTACAAGCACATCCCTTTCATTCATAGAATTTAGTGCTGCTTGTGTATGGTTGTATCTGCTACTTATGTTTAAAGGGTATCAAGAAACAGCTGAAAGCATTGCATACTGCAAAATCTAAGGGCTCTGACAACATTATGGCAAAAGTACTTTAGACTTGTGCTCCAGAATTAGCCACACACCTAATCAAACTGTTTCAGTACAGCTGCATCTATCCATCAGTATTGAAATTTAGTTATTTCCTGTCCACAAAAGCAGGATGAATACAACCCATCTCATCTGTCTACTCAGTCAACAGCAAGGTGATGAAAGTTGTCATTGATAGTGCTATTAAGTGGCAATAACCTGCTCACCAATGCTCGGTTTGGGTTCCAGAAAGGCAGTTCAGCTCCTGACCTCAGTCCAGCCATGGTCCAAACATGAGTACCTGCCCTTCACATCAAGGCAGCATTTGACCGAGTGTGGCATCCAAGAACCCTAGCAAAACTGAAGTCTCTGGGACTGTCCGCTGGCTGGAGTCATACCTAGAGCAAAAACGTAGTTTATTGAAATCAATCATCTCAGTTCCAGGCACCACTGCAGAGTTCTGCAGAGTAGTGTTCTGTAGCCCAAAACTCCTGCTTCATCAATAACCTCCCTTCCCTCCTCAGAAGTGAGAATGTTTGCTGATGATTGTGCTCAGCACCATTAGTGACTCAGATGGTGAAATAGGTTGGTTTGATAAGTGGCAAGTGTTGATCGTCTCCAATAAAAGAGAATCTAACCACCTTCCCCTCCTTGATATTGAATGTCTCTGAATTCCCCACCTCACAATTAATACTTGACCAAAAACTGAAATCGATCAACCATATAAATACTGTGGCTACAACAGCAGATAGAGGCTTGGAATCCTGTGACAAGTAGGCCCATTTCCCAAATCGTGACCACCAGCTATGAAGGCGCAAGTCAGAATGATTTGACTGGATTTATCATTTTCACATGTATCAGTACACAGTGAAAAGTATTGTTTCTTTCGCACCATACAGACAAAGCATACTATACGTAGAAGGAAAGGAGAGTGCAGAACGCAGTGTTACAGTTATGGCTAGGGTGCAGAGAAAGGTCAAGTTAATACAAGGTAGATCCATCCACAAGTCTGATGGCAGCAGGGAAGAAGCTGTCCTTGAGTCAGTTGGTATGTGTCCTCAGACTTCTGTATTTTTTTCCTGACAGAAGAAGGTGGAAAAGAGTACATCTGGGGTGTGTTGGGTTCTTGATTATGCCGACTGCTTTTCCGAGACAGCTGGGAGTGTAGACAGAGTCACTGAATGGGAGACTGGTTTGCATGATGGACTGGGCTTTGTTCACAACCCTTTATGGTTTTGTGATTTTGGACAGAGCAAGAGCCATACCAAACTGTTGTACAGCCAAAAAATGCCTTGAATGATGCATTTTTAAAAGTTGGTGACAGTCATAGCAGACGTGCCAAATTTAGTTAGCCTTCTGAGGAAGTAGAGGGGTTGATAGACTTTTACTATATCGTCAGCATGGAGGCTTATTGGTGATCTGGACACCTAGAAACATGAAGCTGTCATCCATTTGTTCCCTTTGATGTAGATAGGGGTCTGTCCTGAATGAGTGCAGCTTCAGCAGCACTCGAAGCTTGATACCATCTAGGACAAAGCAAACTGGTACTCACTGCAAGCAATCACTTCCTCTGCGACCAACACACAGTGGCAGCAGTGTGTAACGTGTACAAAGTGCACTGTAGCAACTTGTCAAAGTTCCTTCAGTAGAAAATTCCAGACTACCACCTCCAAGGACAAGGTCAGCAGATGCAGGGAACACCACCACTTGCGTATTCCACTTCAAGCCACACATCATCCTGACTTGGAATTATATTGTTTTTTTACTTCTGACAGCACTCTGGGTGTGCTTACAACAGATGTACTGCAGTAGTTCACAAAGCTGGCTCACCATCACCACCTTAATAGCAATTGGGGATGGGCAATAATGCCCATATCCTATTAATATTTTTAAAAATGTATTTTAGCAAGTTTGGGCAATCATGATGTGCATTAGCTGAAACTGTACCTGTTTTGTGCCCAATAAAATCCAAGACCATTTAATTGTTTTTTTTTATTTTCCAGCTAATTATTGATGTTACCAAAACAATAGTCATCATTGAGGCATTCAGGGCATGTCAGCTATAAAATGTGTTGTTTGCAAATATTTGATTGCAATCAATGTTGTGGATGGTTTTTAAGTATTTCAGTTTTTCTGGCCAAGTGTTATATTTGGTAATTAGAAAAAAATCATGACACTGCAAATTTTAGTCTTCAAGTAATTGTTTTACTAGATGGAATGAAAGCAATCTGAAAAAAAAACAACCTTCCCTGCTGATTGCAGTTCTTAAATACTTCTGGCAGCAATCAGTCTTGTTTGTTGCATTTATGAATTGGAGATAATTTTCCCTTTGGGCCCTGTATTACACGGTTGAGTAATAACACTCAAATGGAGATTCTCCACGTCTGCTCCAAATCTCAGGTTGGTAAATGATATTAGCTCTTTTGCCATTGCTGAGCTGCAGGACTGCCAAAAGGTTGTATGCAACAGGAAGACTAGAACTAAATTACATGAAACTTATGCAAAGATGCAATTTGTTAAGATCCACTTTATCTGGTCATATCACAGGTAGATTAGCAAATTCAACTGGATACAAATTATGGCTTTGGAAAAATAAACATGTTTCAAGCCTCAATGAGTCACTAGATGGCATTGAGCCTTAAAATCATTCAGTAGTAACCAAATTCTGGAAATAGCTTGCGAGTGAAATTTGTGCACATTTCATTGTGATGTGCAGAATGATGCATTAGGAAGCCTATAAATAGGAATAGCCACTTTAGAAGATAGATCAGTTGGTTTGTTTCTGCATGATGTTTGAACCTGTAAATGAGGTTTTGCTCTCCATTCTCAGAGCAAAATTTACAGCACAACTCAACTTCGTGCTGGAAATGATTTTGACCAATAACTCAGCATTCTTATTTTACAGCTAGAGCAGGTACCTGTCCAACACTAGTTATTTATGAAGTCATAATTAATATTGCAGATTTAATACAATCATCTGTTGATGGCTGTTGCATTTTGACAGAACATTAGTACTTTTGCTCTGATCTTTTGAAAAGCCTCAAATGAAATTTTATAGCTGCTTTCTGTGCTAATACTTCACACATCATTAGAAACATTTAAAATATGATCTTTTGCTATTAGAATGTTTTATGTATGACTATTATCAGTAATTGATTTGAAAGCACTCATGTCAGTGAAATGTCTGGTGCATGTCAATGTTTTTTCTAGTGAGGCCTTTTGTTTGCTTGGACTCTGTCATATGCTTTGTATACTGATATGAATTGGCAGGAATTGTAATGGGTCTTTTTGTAATTTGTTCTATACAAATGTATAGTCACAAGATCTATGCTGGTGATATGATTTAGCTTTGCAGAATTGTTTTTAAGGTGGTCCTTGGAGAGAAATTCAAAGCAACAAAATCATTTTCTTTATCTTATTTTTAAGAAAGCATTATTGACAAGATCAGACAAATTTAACATTTTAATGACTCTTGGACTTGGTGTAATAATACTATTTTGTACCTACAGTATTATATTAAATACTGAACAATCTTAAGCACATCCATGGATAAAATACATAATTTAGTTGCTCAAGCCATTTAATTTATTCAATACACATATCTGTGATTGTCATTTCAAAGGACCAAACATACTTGAGTGATTGTAGTATGCTGAAAGACTCAGCATCTGTCATGTCACTTCTTTAGGAGCTGTCTAGTGCTCTGAGGAGACAAGGGACAGAAAGCCAGTTGACATTTCCTGGTCATAAGGGGAATATATCAACTGAAATCTATCTTGTATGTCAAATATACATTCTGCCATTGGGAAGGGGTGGGAGGTTATCATCGATTAATCCCCAATCCTGGGGAGACATTGGCATAGCAGTATTGTCACTGGCCTAGTAATCCAGAGACCCAGGGTAATGCTCTGGGGGCCCAGGTTCAAATTCCACCATGGCAAATGGTGAAATTTGAATTCAATGAAAGTCTGGAATTAAATATCTGGTGATGGCCATGAAACCATTGTCAATTGTCATAAAAACCTATCTGGTTCACTAATGTCCTTCAGGGAAGGAAATTTGCCATCCTTACCTGGTCTGGCCTACACGTGACTCCAGATCCACAGCAATGTGGTTGACCCTTAAATGTCCTCCAGGATAGACAATAAATGCTGACCCAGCCAGTGATGCCCACGTCCTACAAATGAATTTTATTAAAAAGTTGCACTGTGTTCTCTTGAACTAAATGAAAGGGATACACAATGTTCTCTTCAACTAATATTAATTCCATTTCAGAAATAAAATGACACCTTTATGGGTGTTGGAACCTGGTTTAAAAAAAACAAGGTGTTGGAAACTCACAGCAGGTCCATCAGTATCCGGAAAAACAACAAATTAATGCATTGGCTGCATTTTGCTTTTAATTAGTTACAGCTATTGGTGGAAGCTAATAAATTTTAACTTTAAGAGAAAATAATTTATCTCAAAGGGAACTACAACGTCAACAGTCAATGGCCAGCACAAGACAAGACAAGGCAATGTTCTGCCACCATATCACTAATTCCTTTGTCCTTGTGTGCTAAGAAAATAGTCTTTGTATTTGCTGTAGAAAGGAAAAGAAGGGGAATCGTGGGCCAAGGGAGTAGTAATTGGAGTGGGAGGAGGCTTGTGTGAACACTGATGTGAATCAGTTAAGCTAACGAGCCTGTCCCTGTGCTGCTAATGCTGATTCTGATACTGCTTTTACATTGTTTTCATGGTGTACTGATATTGCTGATAAGTGCTAAAGTAAACTTGCCACAGTTACTATATATAATAAATCTTACCAGTAGCCTGAGCCAATCCCAGCACGTTTAGTTTTGGTTAGGTGGCTACTGCACAAGAGCATTACATTGGCTGCTGGTGATGCAAACACACACTAAGTGAATAAACCAGCTAATGTTGGGGGTTAAACCTTGCCCAGCATTGTAGTCAGAAGATTAGACAATATCAATGTACAGGTGTTTAGCATTCCACAAATTGATGCTTAACTGTAATAATTTTATGTAACTTGCTAAAATTTTCAAATAAATCCACAAATCTGCTTGAGACCTCAGAATACAATTTTTAAAACATAGAATCATTTATTCCTCCACATTATTGACTGGGACCCTCTTAAAGAAAATTAGACAAGTCTGCCTTTTTGACATACTAACCAAACTGAACAGATTCTAAAGAAATACTTGTACTTAGTCAATTAACCTTCTCAACTTTTTCTCTATCAGCATGACTCGAGAGAAACATTACTAGGGTTTAATATGGGGAACTACCGAGCTTGTAAGAATTTGTGGAAGGCTTGTGTGGAGCATCATACATTCTTCCGGCTAGAGAGACCAGTACCTCCACAGAAGAACTTTTTTGCACATTACTTTACATTGGGTTCAAAGTTCCGATACTGGTAGGTGCTAAAGATTTATCACTTATTAGTTATCAGCATAGCCATTAAAGGTATATAGTAAAGTGGTATGATTTCAGCTTTTCATAGGACCATTGAAACTTCAGTGGATTGTGCCTAGACTGGCTCGTTTTTAGTCCCCCAACCCTGCCCTGTATCGTAGAATCAGATTTCCTATAGGGCAAAAAAAGGCCATTTGTCCCATGGAGCTTCTACTGATGACATACTTACCCAGGCTCTATTCCTGTAACCCCATGAATTTAAGCTGATTTCCCTACGCTAAGGGGCAATTGAGAATGGCCTGTCAACCTAACCTGCACACCTTTGGGAGGAAACTGGAGCACGTAGAGAAAGCCCATGCAGACACTGGGAGAACATGCAAACTCCACATGGACAATTACCCAAGGCCAGAATTGAACCCTGATCCCTGGTGCTGAGGCAGCAGTGCTAATCACTGTGCTACCTTACGGCCCTGTAAGTTTGTCATCCTCAGGTACATATCTGACTCCCTTTTAAAATTATTTATTGAAATAGCTTCACTGCCAGTAGGTGGAGTATTCCAGGTTGTTGCTTGAGACTTTTTTCCAGTGATTTTTGAATTCACAACCTTTGAGTCTTGACTTGCCAGAGGGAATATTTTTCCCTGTTTACTTTCTCAAAACCTATTATCTCAAACTTGTCTTTGATCACCTCTTTTCCAAAAAGAATGATCCTACTTTCCAGTCTCTCATAATTGAAATACCTCAACACTGATAACAACCTGGTAAGGCCTTTCCATATTTCCTGAATTATGGTGCTCAGAATTGTCAACAATAATCCAGTGAGGTCTAATTATTGATTTACAAAGTCTACATGATCTCTTTGCTTTTATAGTCAACTCAGAACCAAAATAACCTGTAATTAAAAACCAAGTAACCTTGTCACCTTTAATGATTTCTGTGTATGGACACCAATGTCTCAGCTCACTACACTTTTCAAAATCTTGCCATTTTTAATATAGTGCCATATTAGTTCCCCCCAAATGGAATTTCACACTTCCCTTCATTGGACTGAATCTACTATGCTTCTGCACATTTCACCAAGCTAAGTCATTTTCAATTCTGTAACTATCCTCATCAAAACTTTTCCAGTTTTTTTTAAATCTACAGACTTTATAATGCTGCTACTTACACTCAAGTCTAGTAGATTTATAACAATTTAATAGAACATCACTGAAAGCCACCTATCAGTCTGGAAAAAATCCATCCACCAGCACCTTTTGCATCCTGTCGCTACAAAATAGGCTCACTATCCTCTTAATACCATGAACATCCTTCTACTTAGTAAGCTTCTTTTGTGATATTTTCTCAAATGCCTTCTAAAAGTCCATATATACATTTGCTGCACTACTTTGATCAGCATTGTTAACTTATGAAATAATTCAACGAAAGCTGGCAATTTAGCATGACTAGTCCACCAAACCTGCACATCTTTGGAATGTGGGAGGAAATCAGAGCACCTGGAGGAAACCCATGCAGACACAGGGAGAATGTGTAAACTCCAACACAGTGACGTGAGGCTGGAATTGACCCCTGGTCCCTGGTACTGAGGCAGCAGTGTCAGCCACTGTACTGCCTTTATATTAAATATAAGTTGAAGTTGTCCAAACCAGTAAAAATAAAAAATGTTTTAAAAAAGTAATGAAAGATTGAGGGGTTTTGCTGGCTAAAATGATACAGAAGTTGTTAACATTTGGAAATGTCAAGGCAGTTTTATTTTTAAAATCGAGATGTGCTTGATCTACATTCTGCTCCATACAGTAGGAAGCTAACGTTTATCTAGTATTGTTTCCAGGTTAGTGCTTGAGCTTTCAAATACTTGTCAGTTTACAAAAATCTTCATAAATTTTTACCACAATTTAATTGCACTGTACAATTCAAATGTTAGATCAAAACATACAGTTTTGTTGAGGAGGCAGATGAATGTGAAAGGCCAAGATACCACCATTTAATAGTAACTGTATTCCTTAAGTTATGCATACTCTTGGCTTAAATGTAAACTGTTTAGAAGTAGACATTGTAAAATTGCTAAGTGTATCATGCATATTCTTCTTTCTCAAATTACAATGAAATTGGAAAATTAGGACTAGTACACTTTAAAGTGATTTCAATATATTTAAAATTTTGAATTTGCTCTTCGTTTGCAGTGGGAGGACAGAGGTCCAGTCTGTGCAATATGGAAAAGAGAAAGCAAACAAAGACAGGGTATTTGCTAGGTAAGGTGTATTGTTTATTATAATAGGAAGTATCATAAAAGAATAATAATGTTGATTAAATATTGTCATTATACAGGAGCAATTTAAAATATGTAGCTATTATCTCAAAATTGGAATAATGTATTTTTGTGAAATCTTTAGATGGATTTGTTTATTCCACGTGGTAAAATAATAATGTAGTCAGTTGTCATACTGCTTTCATTGTGGACTTTGTTAGCAGAAATGCGATGGTTCAGGATCCTCTAAGTACCTTTCTAAATGGAGCTACAAGTTCCTCATTATAAAATTTTCTGAAACAATAAGAGTGGGATTAAAAACTGAGAACTCAATTTTGGTGGACACCTTATTTAAGGAAGGATGTCGCCCTAGCGAGAGAGTACAAAGGAGATTTACTAGATTGATACCAGGAGTGGGGAATTTTAGACACAAAGAAAGATCAGATAAATTGGGCTTATTCTCCTTGGAACAGAGAAAATTAAGAGGTAATCTTATTGAGGTGTTCTAAACTATAAATGATTTTGACCGGGTAAAGAGGATATCCTGTTTCCATTAGTTGGTATGTCAGCAGTTAGGAGTCACAGTTTCAAAATGGTCAGCAAGAGAGCTAGGAGTGAAATGAGGAGAAACTAGAGAGTTGATGGAATTTTAATGCACTGCCTGGGACAGTGGTGGATGCAGATTTTGTAGGAGGTTTCAAAAAAGAGCTGAGAAAATGATGAAGTTAGGCTACAGAGATAGGACTGGAGAATGGGACTTGTTGGGTAACCCTTTTGGGAGCTGGTGCAGACATGATGGGCCAAATATCAACCTCCTGTGTTGTAAAATTCTATGAATGATAAAAAATATGAAAGTTGAATTGATTCTGTTAGATTTGAAATATAAGAATGGAGATGACCGTCTATTTGGTGTGTGTTCAGTACCTCTGAGAAGTGCAAAGAAAACTGAGAAAGAGGATTGGGGAAAAGGCCAGTGCTTTTTTGATGAAAAGGTCAAGGAACTTCCAGCAAAGCAGCAGAGGGCTTGTGCAGCAGTGGACCACTAACCCAGAGATGGCACGCACATATGTCTCCAGATGATCCCTGCAAGGTGCTGGAAGTTTGAAACAAAACCAGAAAATGGTGCAAGTACTCAGCATGTCAGACAGCAACTGTTGAACAGAAAGTGAATATTTTAGGACCATTATCCCGGAAAGGAGCCCCCTGCTGCCTTGTGCCCTGGCCGTCCTTTGCTTGTACCCTGCCTCCTCTCTTTCCCTTGCAACTTGGCCCCCTCTTCCACTTTGCACCCTGGGGACCCTCCCTCTTTCTCTCTCTAATGCCTCTAAATGTGCCTTATTTTGTGATCATGAAGATTAGTCCTAGCCCTTGTTCAGAATCTTCCACATTACTCATGGAAACCAAATTTTCATTACTTCCAAAAATTTGTGGTAATATTTGGCATGATGGCCTTTTGTGGAGTTGAGTTGTAGGTCAAGCATATCTTAAACTAAACTGAGGGGATCACACTATCAAACATGACTGTTGTGGCCTTGCATAATCAAAGAGCTCCAGAGGCATAAGCCGTAAGTGCTTTGTTTGTCTATACGCAACAGTGTTGGAATTTCTCACACTTCCCTATTTTGAAGTACTTCTGTTTTTATTCTGAAATCCAATCAAATTTTAAGATGCTTTTGAAGGTTTTTTTTTGGTGGGGGGTTAAAATTTTGGACAACTGTAGAACAGTGGTTCAATGAATATTTGTCCTGTTGCACTTAAATGTAAATTCAAGTTCTATTTTTATATTAATGTCCCTGGAATGGTACAAAACTGTTCAGTGGTAAGTTCTGGTTCTTTTTATTATTTTCGAAATATAGCCGCTTGTTGAAGCTGACATAATGACCCCATAAACAGCAATGAGGTAAAAGTAACCAGGTTATCTTTTCTGCTGGGGGATTTTGAATGTAGACAAGAATATTTGGGGCTCCCATCACCTCATTTTTGAAAAGAGCCACACAATGTTTTTTGCACTATTTCTACAAGAAAAGAGTCCATGATATGGAGATGCCACTGTTGGACTGGGGAGGCACAGTAAGAAGTCTCTCAACACCAGGTTAAAGCCCAACAGGTTTATTTGGTAGCATGAGCTTTCAAAACGCTGTTCCTTCATCAGATGAGTGAAAAGAGAACATTGGTTAATAACTTTTCTGAAAATAAATGGCACGTCTGCCAAAGCTCCTCCATTGTTGCATTGAAATTTCAGTAAAAAGTCTGACAACACCAGGTTTTAGTCCAACCTATTTATTTGATAATATACTCACAAGCTTTCGAGGGACACCCTCTTCGTCAGGTGAATGGAGAGTTCTGGCCAGAACTCTCCATTCACCTGACGAAGAGGGTGTCCCTCGAAAGCTTGTGAGTATATTATCAAATAAATAGGTTGGACTAAAACCTGGTGTTGTCAGACTTTTTACTGTGTTTACGCCAGTCCAACGCCGGCATACCCACATCATTGAAATTTCAGCTCAGCCTATCTGCTCAGGTCTTTTGAGTGGGATTTAAGGTATGATCACCTGACTCAAATGGCAGAAGGGCTATCTCTAAGCTAGGCTGGCAGGTAATGTTGGTATAAAACAAAAGGATAATTATGCTGTCAAAAATTTAATCAAGGACCTTATTGCTCTTGCATTAGAAAAAATAATTTCACTGTTTGACACTGGGACGTAATACTTTGTTGAATAAGGAAATTACAATCATCATGAAAACTCATCTTTTCAGTTCCACATCGAGCTAGTTTTGTTACCTCTAAAGTTTGTACCTAACTTGACAGCTTTCACATCTCAATAAAAAGATCAGCTTTTTACCATGACCTGCTTAATTCCATATTTGTTTTTCACTAAATTTACAGTAGTTATGCTTTGACATTGCTGACTGTATCTCAATTACAAGCAAATCATTTGATCAATTACAAGTCACTTGTGTCAGGTGTATTGTCATTATCTTACTAACTTATAAAATAGAAAAAACGTGTTTGATTTTGTTTTTAATGTGATATCAGAATCATTAATCTGGTGTAGCTCATATGCACCTATTTTTGTTTAATTTGATTAATATGTATTACTGCTTTCTGTGTTGAAGCCACTTCAGAAGAAATGGATGAACTGTCTAAATGTGCCCCTTTATGTATAAAATTTCCCTTAAAGGGAACTATTCCTGGAATGTGTTCAGATGGAAAATTCACTTTTCAGCTGCTTAGGCCCTAAGCTTTAGAATTCTCTTTCTAAATCCCTGTGCCTCCCCATTTGTCTTTCCTTTTGAGACTTTCTTTATAACCTACCTCTTAGGCTTCTCCAATATCACCACCTTTGGCAAGTTATCAATTTCTTCTGACTGCACCCTATGCCTTGGGGTGTTTTGCCTGCATTAAAAGATGCCATAGGTGCACATCACACTCACCAAAATATAACCATGGGCGAACTAATGGTTATGATGCAGGTTCAGAACTTGTATGTGGAAGTTCTGGAATACTTAGTGTTTACCAATATTTAGGAGCATAATAGAATAACTTGAAATAACAGCTGCGAAGAGGAGTGGTGAAGACAAAAAGGGAGGGGCTTGGAGAGGAAAGGAATTTTGTACATCATTTTTCACCACAAGAGTTTACTAACTTTGGTTATTGGCATATTTGCCATGTGACAGTCGAAATGGCAGTGCAGACAGAACCACAGTGGTCAGAAAAACCAAGGCTGAGAACAGCTCACTAAAATGCTGTGTGGTTAAGTTTTCTGCGAAATTTCCAAATTGCACAGGAAATCCGTCAAACTAGTTTGAGTGTGGGTGGGACCCAGAAGTTAAAACTGTTGAGATAGTTTTCCTTCAGTTGTTAGAAAATACACAACAAACTACAGTGTGACTTTTGTTTCTAATAGCACTTATAATTTGAAAGGAACTACCATTATATACGTTAATATGCATGTATATCAGGTAACTTTAAATTATAACTTAATATATAAATTTAGTTCAGTGATGATGAGTAGGCAGATGGAGGTGTGCATTAATCAGCACTTGACTTTCTATTTACTGTAGTGTGGGAAAACTTGTATAAATGAATGTTCAAAATATTTGCTTGCAATGCTGCTTAATGTTTGAAAAGGGACAAATTATGGGGAAGAAAATGTGGATGATGAGGCTGTGGGAATTTTACTGCTTTGCTTTACTAAATTAGAGTTCTCGTTTTAAGCTGTTCAGCTTACACAAAATGGTAATTAATGGCTGCTTGGCTTGAAGCTTTGTAAGATGAAGTTCATGTATTTAATAACACAGTAATCAACAGCTAATTTATGATTGCTCAATTCTGTGGTTAATCATGATGTAAAAGTGTCGCTGCTCACTGAATATTGATGTTTTAAACTGTGTTCATTGGAGCCCAAGCAGATTAGAGAGATCATATTTAAAGCAATGTATGTTTACTTTACGATGTAGCTTTATGCCCGTTTTACATCAAGATCTACATTTATTGTCTCGACACAGAGTTCAGACCTAATTGATAGCATTCCTCCACTCGAAGCCTCATTTTAAAAAGTTGTCATTTTTTCTTTTAATGATTCAGATCACCCAGTAAACCATTAACGAGAAAGTTGATGAGTGGGATGGACTGGGAATCAGTAAGCAGGAATTCACTGTCAGATGACCGACTTGAAACACAAAGTCTCCCTTCACGTTCACCACCTGGAACTCCAAATCAGTGAGTAACAAATGCAAGCTTTTATTTAAGGGACAAACTAAAGGAGTGAGATTTTAATGGTGTCATTTACATTGAATATTTTTATTTCCTTTATTACCTGCATTTGTTAGTGTCTTGTTCATTCTATCTCGCCCCAACTAAATAACTTAATTGGAATAAAGTTTTAAAAAGATTATTGATTCCTTGGGAGGAAAAGATACATCTACATAATTACAACCAAACCCAAACTTCTTTTATAAGACTATAACATGAAAGCAGGATTAGATCATTCAGCCAGTCGAACCTGCTTAACCATTCGATATGATCTTGGGTTAAACTCCGCTTTTCTGTGTGCTCTCCATACCCCTCAATTGTCTGAGATATCAAAAATCTCTCTCTGTCTTAAATATAGTCAATGACAGAGCACCAATCACTATCTGGGGTAGAGAATTCCAAAAATTCACGACCCTCTGAGAGACACAATTTGTACGCATTAGTCTTAAATGATTGGCCCCTTATTCTGGAATTGTGCTCCCATGTTCTATTTTCCCCAAGCAGGAGAAACAATGTCTCTGCATCCATCCCTGTCAAACTCCATCATAATCTTGAACATTTCAATGAGATGATCTCTCATCCAGAGAATGAGATCCAATTTACTCGGCCTTTCATCATTGACTAACCCCTCATCCCAAGGACCAATCTAGTGAACCTTTGGGGTGTATTGTCTCCAATGCATACACTGTTCCTTAAATATGGAGACCAATTTGCATGCAGTATGTCAGGTGTGGTCTCCCTGAAAAATATAATTGTAGCAAGACTTCTTTATCTTGATATTCCAACCCCCTTTGCTTCCCTAATTGCTTGCTTACTTGCATAGTAATGTTATGTTCTTCGTACAAATACACCCAAGACCCTCTGAACTTTAACAATGTTTCATGTCTTTAAAAAACTCTGCTTTTCTATTTTTACAAACAAAATGAATAACCTCACACCTCCGCACATTGTACTCCATCTCGCAACTTGTGGCCCACCTAATTAGCCTGTCTATAAACTCTGCAGCATCCTTGTGTCCTCCTCACAGCTTGTATTCCTACCCAGCTTTGTGTCATCAGCAAACTTAGATACATTACTCTGTTTCTTTTTCTTAGTCATTAATGTAGATTGTAAATGGCTGGTTGGGGTCCCTTCTGGCAGTCCCGGAGTCACAACCTGTTGACTTTAACCAACCCTTTAACAATTCTAATCCATGAGCCTTGATCTTGCTTATTAACCTTTTGTGTGGCACCTTATCCAATGCCTTTTGGAAGCCCATCTATATTACATCTACTGATTCCCTTTTATCTCTCTTGCTAGTTGCATTCTCAAAAACCTATAATCCAAACTCTACAATTCTTAAATCAAACAAAATTTTCCTTCCATAAAACCATGTTGACTTGTTCTAAACATACTGCTTTAAGTGCATTGTTAAGACTTCCTTAATTATAGATTTCAACATTTTCCTATGGCTAATTTCAGACCTAAGTGGCCTGCAGTTCCTTGTTTTCTCTTTCTCATTTATTGAACAGCAATGTTAATTTATTAACTTTCAATCTGCTGGAACTGTTCCAGAATGTAGAGAATTTGGTAAAATCATAGCCATTACATCCACTATCTCTGCATCTATATCTTTTAGAACTCTAGGATGTAGGCCATGAAGTCCTGGGGATTTGTTAGATGTTTGTCCCGCAAGTGATCCCAGTACTTTTTCCTGCTGATATTATCTTAATTTTCTCACTCTTATTGACCCTTGGGTTATCCTCTAACTGTATTATACAACTTGTGCTTTATATAGAAATTGGAAGCAGGAGTAGGTCATTTCAATCCTTTTGAGACGGCTCTGCCATTCATTCTGATCATCGAATTCAATGTCCTAACTCCCCCCCCCCCCCCATATCCCTTTGATTTCTTTAACCCCAAGAGTATATCTAATTTCTTCTTAAAATCAGACATTTTGACCTCAACAACATTCTGCGGTAGTGAATTCCTGGGTGAAGAAATTTCTCCGCACCTCAGTTCTAAAAGATTTACTCCATATCCTCAACTATGATTCCTGGTTCTGGACCCCCCCATCATTGGGAACATTCTTTCTGAATCTACCCTATCTAATGCCGTTAGAATTTTATAAGTTCAATGAGATCCTTTCTCACCCTTCTGAACTCCATTGAAGATAATCCTAACCAATTTAGTGTCTTCCATGACAGACCTGCCATCTCGGGAATCAGCCTGGTAAACCTTTGCTGTACTCCTTCTATAGGAAGGACATCCCTCCTCAAATAAGGACACCAAAACTGCACACAGTACTCCAGGTGTGGCCTCACCAATGGCCTATACAGTTGCAGCAAAACACCTCTATCCCTATACTCAAATCCTCTTGCTACAAAGGCCAACAAACCATTTTCCTTCTTTACTGCCTGCTGTACCTGCGCGATTACTTTCAGTGACTGATGCACAAGGACTCCAAGGTCTCATTGAGTATCTACTTCTCTCAATTCATACCCATTCAAGTAATTATCTGTCTTTCTATTGTTGCTACCAAAGTGGATAACCTCACATTGATCCACATTACACTGTATCAGCCATGCACATGCCATGCCTACACACTCAGCCTGTCCAAATCACGCTGAAGCATACCTGAATCCTCCTCGCAGCTTGCCCTCCCACCCAACTTGTATTATCACCAAATTTGCAGATGATACAATTCAGTTCCCTCTTCCAGATCATTCATATATAATGTGAACAGTTTGTCCTACACAGATCCCTGTGGAACCCCACTCGTCACTGACTGTCAATCTGAACAAGACCCATTTATGCCAACATTTTGCTTCCTATCTGCTAACCAGCTTTCTGTCCATCTTGACATTATCTGCAATCCCATGTGTTTTAACTTTACAGTGAGACCTTGTCAAAAACCTGAAAGTCTAAATAAACCATATCCACTGGTTCTCCTTGGTTTAATCTACTAGTTACATCCTCAAAAAATCCCAACCGATTCGACTGAAGGCAGGCACAGAATATTTGTGCAGTGTTCTGCTACTTCCTCATTCCCCATGTCAGTTTCTCCTGTCTTTGCATCTAAAGGGCCAATGTTTACTTCGGCTACTCTTCCTGTTTATACACTTGTGAAAGCTGTTATGATCTATTTTAATATTCCTGATTAATTCAGTCGCAAATTCCATTTTTTCCTATTTTTATCAACATTTTAGTGGCTGTTTACTGATTTCTAAAACATTCCCAGCCCTCAAGCTTACTGCTGTTCTTTGCAACATTATCAGCCTTTTCTTTTAATTCAATACAATCTCTAACCTCTTTAGTGAGCCACAGATGGATCTTCCTTGATGAGTTTTTCAATGGGATATATTTTTCTTGAACATTTTGAATTGTTTCTTTAAATATTTCCCCCTTTATTCACTGTCATACCTGTTGGTTTATTTATCCAATCAACTTGGGTTGATTACATGGGCCAATTAACATACGTAATTGGCTTTGTTTACATTTTCTTGTTTATGGTTATGTCTTTGAAACTTAATATGTACTTAATTTAAACTCAATTTTATTATGATCATTGTTACATGTGAGTTAGGAGTAGGCTACTATGGCATGGTGACACGGTGGTTAGCACTGCTACCTCACAGCGCCAGGGATCTGGCTTCAATTCGGGCCTGGGTGACTATCTGTGTAGAGCTTGCACATTCTCCCTGTCTCTGCATGCGTTTCCTCTGAGTGCTCTGGTTTCCTCCCACGTGTGAGCTAGGTTGATTGGCTATGCTAAATTGCCCCTTGGTGTCAGGGGAACTAGCAGAGTAAATATGTGGGGTTACAGGGATAGGGCCTGGGTGGGATTGTTGTCACTGTAGGCTCAGTAGTCTGAATGGCCTCCTTTTGCAATGTAGGGATTCTATGATTCTCAAGCCTGCTGCGCATTTCAATAAGTTTATGGCTGATGTGACTGTAATATCCTGGTTTTACTGTTTCCCAATGGATCTTTCACTATGGCATTACTCATTAAGCCTGCCTCATTGCACAATACGAGAAATGGAATAGCGTTGTTCCCACTTAATTCCACAACATATAGCTCCAGGAAATTGTCATGAAAGCATTCTACAAACTCATCTTCTCGGCCACCTTTGCCAATTTGAATGGTCCAGTCTGTACAAAGATTAAAGCCCCCCACAACCATTATATTGCCTTTGCTCCCCCCCCAAAATCAGTGTTTTCTGACCTTTATCTGATTTTACTCCCATATTTTCTGAACCAAAATCTTTTCTCATTAATGTCTGTATGCCCTTCTCTATTGTCAGGCTACCCCTCTTCCATTCTGCCTGCTTTTTCAAAATGTATGGTTACCTTATGACCATGTTTCTATAATAGTGATTAGATCTAAAGCATTTGTCTCTTTGCGCCACCAGCTCATTGAATTACAAACAGTCTGCGCATCCATACGAAGTGACTTTTTTTAAAACTACTATTCCTTGCATGAATTTTACTCTGTACTATTGCTGGTAAACTCTCCAACCCTTCCTGTTGGAATCAGCTTGTCTTTACCCATATTGATATGCTTTTCTATTGGTTCAACTTTTAGCTTATTTACTTTCTAAACCTCCCTTCACCAGAACTTTCTGCTCCCTCTCTAGGCTTAAAGCCATTTTTCCTTACTCTGACTATATTTACTGTTGCATTCCTATCTTTATACATTCATTCCTTTCATACTCTGGTTACCATTTCCCTGTCCTCTCTCTTGAACTTTCCAAATCTCTCCTCTTGTGACCCCCCCCCCCCAACTATTCAGTTTAAAATTCTTTCTGCAGCCCAAGTTAAAAGACTTGCCAGGAAAGTGGTACCAACCTGGTTCAGGAGAGGATCACCCAATAGTACAGCTCCCTCTTTGCTCAGAATTGTAGCTGCCGCATCATGAATTTAAACACATTTTTTCCACACAAGGTTTTGAATACGCATTCAATTCTCTGATCCTGTTAACCTTACACCAATTTGCTCATGGCTCAGGTATTAATTCTGGTTGTGGCTCTGCATTTTAGTTAAGCCCCTAGCTGATCAATATTCTCTTAGCCAAGCTTCTTTCTTAATCCTACCTGTGTAATTTCTACTTGCACAAGCCTCAGCAAACTGGATCTTGCTCTTTCAACAGAAGTTCTTCTCCAGCCTGGAAGAGATGTCCTTAACCATGGCATGAGGCAGGCGAGCACAGTAAGAAGTCTCACAACACTAGGTTAAAGTCCAACAGGTTTATTTGTAGCAAACACCACTAGCTTTTGAAACTGGCTGTTCCTTTGTCAGGTGGGTGGAAGTTCTGATCACAAATAGGCATATAAAAACACAAACTCAATTTACATGAATAATGATTGGAATGTGAGTCTTTACAGCTAATCAAGTCTTAAAGGTGCAGACAAAGTGAGTGGAAAGAGCATTAAGCACAGGCTGCAAAGATGTGTATTGTTTCCCGATAGGAAAGTTAGTGAGATTTTGCAAGTCCAGGCAAGTTGTGGGGTCACAGATAGTATGACATGAACCCATGATCCCAGTTGAGACCATCCTTGTGTATGTGGAACTTGGCTATCGATGTCTGCTCAGCGACTCTGTGCTGTCGTGTGTCGTGAAGGCCGCCTTGGAGAACGCTTACCCGAAGATCAGAGGCCGAATGCCTGTGACCACTGAACTGTTTCCCAACAGAAAGAGAACAGTCTTGCCTGGTGATTGTGGAGCGGTGTTCATTCATCTGTTGTCGTGGCGTCTGCATGGTCTCCCCAAGGTACCATACCTTGAGACCATGCAGACGCCACGACAACGATGAATGAACACCGCTCCACAATCATCAGGCAAGACTGTTCTCTTTCTGTTGGGGAACACTTCAGCAGTCACAGGCATTCGGCCTCTGATCTTCCGGTAAGCGTTCTCCAAGGCGGCCTTCATGACGCACGACAGCACAGAGTCGCTGAACAGAAACTGATGGCCAAGTTCCGCACACATGGGGACGACCTCAACCGGGACCTTGGGTTCATGTTACACTATCTGTAACCCCCACAACTTGCCTGAACTTTTTTTGTCTGTGCTTAATGCCCCCTCCACTCACATTGTCTGTACCTTTAAAACTTGATTAGCTTTAAAGACTCACAATCCAATCATTATTCATGTAAATTGAGTTTGTGTCTTTATATGCCCTGTTTGTGATCAGACCTCCCACCTGACGAAGGAACAGCCAGTTCCGAAAGCTAGTGGCGTTTGCTACGAATAAACTTGTTGGACTTTAACCTGATGTTGTGAGACTTCTTGCTGTGTTTACCCCAGTCCACTTTGACTGGCTCTTTGCACCATGTTGTCCGTTTGCAAGTGTGGAATACAAAGAACGTAGAACGAAACTTAAGCAAGGAGTAAGGAGGCCTAAAGGGCTTCATGAAAAGACGTTGGTCAGCAGGATTAAGGAAAATCCCAAGGCTTTATATACATGTATAAAGAGCAAAAGGGTAGCCAGGGAGAGGGTTGGCCCACTCGGACAGGGGAAGGAATCTATGCGTGGAGCCAGAGGATATGGCCGAGGTTTTAAATGAGTACTTTGCGTCCATATTCACCAAAGAGAAGGACTTGGTGAATGATGAGTTGGGAAAGGGTATGTAGATAGTTTGAGTCATGTTGAGATCAAAAAAGATAAGGTATTGGGTTTCTTGAGGTATGTTAAGATAGACAAAGTTCCCAGGACCTGATAGGATATACCCCAGAATACTGAAAGAAGCAAGGGAGAAAATTGCTGGGGCTTTGAGAGAAATCTTTGTTCCTCACTGTCCCCAGGGGAGGTACGGTTAAAAAGTCTCACAACAGGTTCCTTCTACACACCTAACGAAAGAACAGTGTTTCCAAAAGCTTGTGGGTTTACTATCAAATAAACTGGTTGGACTTTAACCTGGTGTTGAGACTTTTTACTGTGTTTACCTCAGTCCAACGCCGGCATCTCTACATCACAGGGGAGGTCCCAGAGGATCGGAGAATAGCCAGTGTTGCTCCTTTGTTTAAGAAGAATAGCAAGAATAATCCAGGTAATTACAGGCCGGTGAGCCTAATGTCAGTGATGGGGAAATACTTGAAGAGGATTCTTTGAGACGGGATTTACTCCCACTTGGAAATAACTAGATGTATTAGCGAAAGGCACATGGCTTTGTGAAGGGGCAATTATATCTCACTAACTTGATCGAGTTTTTCGAGGAATTGACAAAGATGTTTGAGGGTGGGGCAGTGGATGTTGTCTACATGGCCTTCAGTAAGGCTTTTGACAAGGTCCCTCATGGCAGACAGGTGCAGAAGGTGAAGTTGCATGGGATCAGAAGTGAGCTGGCAAGGTGGATACAGAACTGGCTCGATCATAGAAGACAGAGGGTAGCAGTGGAAGGGTATGTTTATGAATGAAGAGCTGTGACAAGTGGTGTTCCTCAGGGATCAGTGCTGGGACCTTTGCTGTTTGTAATATATATATATAAATGATTTGGAGGAAAAAGTAACTGATTTGATTAATAAGTTTGAGGACACCACTAAGGTTGGTGGATTTGCGGATAGCGATAAGGACCATTAGAGGATGCAGCAGGATATAGATCAGTTGGAGACTTGGGCGGAGAGTTGGCAGATGGAGTTTAATCCAGATAAATGTGAAGTACAGATAGAAAGTATACAGTAAATGGCAGAACCCTTAAGTGTATTGATAGGCAGAGGGATCTGGGTGTACAAGTACACAGGTCACTGAAAGTCGCAATGCAGGTTGAGAAGGTAGTCAAGATGATTTACGGCATGTTTGCCTTCATCGGCTGGGGCATTGAGTTTAAAAATTGGCAAGTCACGTTGCAGCTTTATAGAACCTTTGTTAGGTCACCACACTACTAGAAGGATGTGGAGGCTTTGAAGAGGGTATGGCAAAGAATTACCAGGATGTTGCCTGGTATGGAGGGCATTAGCTAAGTGGAGAGGTTGGAGAAACATGGTTTGTTCTCACTGGAGCGATGGAGATTGAGGGGAGACCTGATAGAAGTCTACAAGATTATGAGAGATGTGGACAGAGTGGATAGTTAGAAGCTTTTTCCCAGGGTGGAAGAGTCAATTACTTGGGGGTGTCAGTTTAAGATGCGAGGGGCAAGGTTTGAAGGAGATGTACGAGGCACGTTTCTTACACAAGGTGGTGGGTGCTTGGAAGATATTGCAGGAGGTATTGAAAGCAGATACAGTAATGACTTTCAAGGGGTGTCTTGACAAATACGTGAATAGGATGGAAATAGAGGGATATGGTCCCTGGAAGGGTAGGAGGTTTTAGTTCAGTCGGGCAGCATGGTCAGTGCAGGCTTGGAGGGCCGAAGGGTCTGTTCCTGTGCTGTAACGTTGTTTGTTCTTTGCTCACCCACTCTGCCAGCCCTGCTCTTTTTAAGCGGCGAGAACCTCAAACATGTTGAACAATTGCAGGATGTGAGGCTCTTCCATTGCTACCTCTGGCTCCCCATACCTGTTTCATTGGCAGTGATACCCTCCTGTCCCTGATTGTGAACCAGATCAAAAGTACCTAGCCTAAGGGTTGTGACTGTTGCCTGGAACAAACCATCCAGTTAACTTTCTGATGCATTGCAGTATCCAAAACTCAGACTCCGGTACGCTAATTCAGCTAAAGTTTCTCGAATTGCGCACACATAACTACAGATTTTGTTGCTGCGGATCAGACCGGTATCCACCAGATCTTGCATGCTGCAGCTACATCCCCTGTCCTGACATCTTTAATGTGTTTTATTTAACTAATTAGGTTAAGTTTAAAATACCACTCAACTGTTATTATAATTATATAAGATAATTTAGCTAGTTAAGCTATAAACTTAATGCAATAATTATATGTCCCCAGCACTGGTTTAAACTACTGTCCCCATTAGGAGAGAGAAAACCTTAAAACTCGCCAACCAATCACCCACTTGTCCATCTATTTAATGCTCTGGACACTCACCAACTACTGGAGACTGGAAAAGAGGCTTAAAACCCAGCATCTCCTTTTCCCGTTGCACTAAATTCCCACTTGCACTCTTGTTCCCTTATCGTAAATAGGTAAAATTATAGTTTTCAGGTTGTGTTAATGCAACTAGTCACTGCGTTGCCTATTCGTATTGAGAATAATCTTTTCTGTGAAAAGCATCAACCACTAGGCTTTGTTGTTGATGAAAGTCAAAATAACCTAGCACAAACCATTCTGTATACCATAGCAGATATCGATTGTCTTTAGTTAAGCTATTTTAAATTTCAGCAAATCTGTGGGCAGGTGCATGAAGGAATGGTTAGCAAGGTGCAGCTGTGTGGAGTATGGATTCTGTCACGTGCACGTGTTCATTGATTTAATTTTCAGTTGAAATCTTTGATATCAAACATTGAGCAATATTTTAAAGTAAGTACTTAATTGTTGGTGCTTATGTGACAGATGCGACAAATATGTTATACTGTGACATAATTGACCTTTGTTTGCTTGACTGTAAGTTATCCCTCACTTGTTATTCAGAGGAGAATTTGATGAGATTAGCCAGAGTCATTAAGGAAGAGGTGCAGGAGTGAGAGTCATCACAGAGCAAGCACTTGTGGTATTCTATTCTGCATTCCAAATGCCAAGCTGGTTCAACAACAAAAATAGAGGCCAGTAGAAACAACTTGTGTGTGCCCTTCTGACTGAATATTACAAAAATAGGCCCCAAAAAAATTAAAGCATGGACAAGGAGGAGGCGTTGAATGCCCCAGTATGAAGTTTATAGTAGGAAACAACAAATGACTGCTGTTTGTTTACCAGTAAGTCTAACACAGTTCATGTGATTTTTTTGGTCTAAATTGGTATGTTTCTATATGTCTGAGCAACCAAATCAAACTAGCTTTTCACTAACATAAAGCTTGCCAATGATGAAAGTGAATCGTAGAATCCCTACAGTGCAGAAGGAGGCCATTCGGTTCATCGAGTCTGTACTGACCACAATCTGACCCAGATCCTATTACTGTAACAGCACGTATTTACACTGCTAATCCCCCTGGTAATCGCGTCAATTTAGCATGGCCAATCAACCTAACCAACACATCTTTGGACTGTGGGAGGAAACCCACGCAGACATGGGAGAGTGTAAACTCCACACAGACGGTGACCTGAGGCTGGGATTCAACCTGGGTCTCTGGTGCTGTGAGATGACGGTGTTACAGTGTGCCACTGTGCTGCCATGAAGCCAACAATATATGAATGCTAACAAAAGCAAAATACTGCAGATTCTGGAGGTCTGAAAAAAAAAGCAGAAAATGCTGAAAAGGCTCTACAGGTCAGGGGACTTGAGTATCTGTAGAGAGAAACTGGGGCAATGCTTCAACCTCCATCAGAGCTGGATGCTGATGGTGCAAAGCCATCCTAACTTTCATCCCTTATTGGTGCAGTTTTGGTACAGGTTGCACAGTGACTTGCCCTTCACCAGTGTGGTCTCTACTTCAGCATTTACGTAGAACATAGAACAGTACAGCACAGTACAGGCCCTTCAGCCCTCGATGTTGTCCAAACATATGTCCAAACCCAAGATCAAGCTATCTCACTCCCTATCATTCTGGTCTGTTCCATGTGCCTATCCAATAACCGCTTGAAAGTGTCCGACTCCACTATCACAGCAGACAGTGCGTCCACACCCCACCCGCTCTGAGTAAAGAATCTACCTCGGACATCCCTCCTGTATCTCCCACTATGCACCTTTTAGTTATGCCCCCTAGTAACAGCTACATCCACCCGAGGAAATAGTCCCTGTACGTCCACTCTATCCATCCCCCTCGTCATCTTATAAACTCTAAGTCACTTCTCGTCCTCCTCCGCTCTAAAGAGAAAAGCCCCATCTCCTTCAACCTTTCCTCATAAGACCTACCCTCCAAACCAGGCAGCATCTTGGTAAATTTCCTCTGCACTTTCTCCAATGCTTCCACATCCTTCTTATAGTGAGGTGATCAGAACTGCACACAAAATTCCAAATGTGGTCTCACCAAAGTCCAGTATAGTTGTGGCATAACTCCATGGCTCTTAAACGCAAACCCCCTGTTAATAAACACTAACACACTATAAGCCTTCTTCACGGCTCTATCCACTTGAGTTGCTACCTTCAGAGATTTGTGGATATGAACCCCAATATCTCTCTGTTCCTCCACGTTTCTCAGAACCCTGCCATTGACCCTGTAGCATTCAAGTTTGTCCTACCAAAATGAATCATTTCGCACTTAACAGTCATCTGCCACTTTTCGGCCCTGCATCCTATCGATGTCTCTTTGCAGCCTACAACAACTCTGCACCTCATCCACTAGTCCACCAATCTTGGTGTCATCAGCAAATTTACTAACCCACCCTTCAGCCCCCTCTTCCAAGTCATTAACAAATTTGTTTTCAATAAATAAATTGTGGCTGGGATGCTGGTGGCAGTCATGATTTTGGGCTATTGTTCAAGTTATCAAACCACATGCACAATAAATAGGATGTTTTTACCAACAACAAACTAAAACCTTACAAAACTACAATTTGCAATATGTAAATTGACTGTGGCAACATATATCAAATTGTCTTTTTATGCAGGTTAGTTATTGATCATCTTTTATGAACTAGTTAATTCTTGAAGTTGCTGCTTTGACAGTAATATACTTCTACAGAGTGTAAATTGATGTGAACACAGTAGTGACAGGAAGACTGAAATATCTAATTCCTGCTCACGAGACATTCAATCCAAAAGCAAGTCTACAATTTCAGGGGAAATAAGGCGTCAAAGCATTTCTCTTCGCTACAAAGGATAATGTAACATTGGAGAAATAACTGTAAATCAGGAATTGGAAGGGAGGGAGGAACTCAAAGTTACAATCACCAAAGAAGTGATACTGAGTAAATTGTTAGAGCTGCGTGCTGACAATTCCTGGATCCTGATGGACTTCATCTTTAAGTCTTAAAAGAAATGGTGAGTGAAATAGTTGATGTGCTGGTTTTAATTTTCCCAAATTTTCCTGGATTCGGGGAAGTTGCCATTAGATTGGAAATTAGCAGATGTATTCAAAAAGGGAGATGGTAAGCAGGAAACTACCAGCCAGTTAGCTTAACATCTGTCAGAGGCAAAATGTTAGACACTATTATTAAAGATGTTATGGCAGAGTACTTTGAAAAATCCAAGGCAATGAGGCAGAATCAACATTTTAATGGAAGGGAAGTTGCATTTCATCAATTAATTGGAGCTCTTTGAAGCAGTCGCATGTTCTGTGAGTAAAGGGGAACCAGTGGACGTGCTGTACTTAAGATTTACAGAAGGCACTTGATACGATCAAAGGTTATTGTGGAAACAAAAAGTTCATGGTATAGGAGATAACATTGTGACATGGATAGAGGATTGGCTAGCTAACAGGGAAATGGACAGTAGGCATAAATGGGTCTGTTTCTGATTGACAGGATGTGATGAGGAGCCTTAACTTTTTATAATTTATATGAATGAAGGATCAGAAGATGTGGTTGCTAAATTTGCTGATGATGCAAAGATATATATACGAGGTAAATTGAAGCAACTGTAAAGAGACTACAAAGGAACACAGATTTAGTGAGTGGACAAAGATCTGACAAATAGTGTATAATGTAGGAAGATTTGAATTTTCTGTTTCAGCAGGTAGAATAACAATGAAACATAGCTAAATGGTGAGAGATTGCAGAGCTCTGAGATTCAGAAGGATATAGTTCTTGTGCTTAAATGACGACCCTGGAATACAGTTGTAGCAAGTAATTAGGAAAACTGTTGGAGGGAAATTGTATATATAAGTCGGAAGATTATGCTTCAGTTGTATATGACATTGGTGTGACCACATCTGGGATACCATGTGCAGTATTGGCCTCTGTTTGTAAAGAAGAATTAGAAGCAGTTCACGCCTATTACCGGCATTGGGTGGATTATCTTGTGAAGGAAGATTGGGCAGGCTATTCTTGTACCTGCTGAAGAGTAAGAGGTGACTTGATTGAAATATGGGTTTCTGAGAAATCTTGACAGAGTAGATGTGGAAAGAATGTTCCCCTTGTGGGAGAATCTAGAATGAGAGTCACTGTTTAAAATTCTTGGTGTAGTTCCAGATTAATTTCCAGCCCATCTCTGTGGGAGAGGCAGCATAACTTGAAAGGAAATGCATTAATTGCCAGACTAAGGCATGTAACAGTCTCTTGGGTAAAATGCTGGAAGGTTGCTGGCTTCTATGGTGCCAGCCAGAGCTTTGTGATGGCAGAAAATCTGTTAATACTTTATTGATTTCAGTTCCTCTCCTCTTCCCCTGCTCCCACCTCCGCTTTGTTGTCTAAATTGCTTTGGATGGATCCAGTAATTACATCTGGCAGTTGAAGTACAGACTTGTTCAGTGCTTTGGATTTGTGTGTTTTGGACTGGGTCATGATTCTCTTCAGAGCTTGACTGAGATCCATATCTATTGGGACTTTGTTAATAAAGGGACGCATATTGGTTTGAACTTCTACTTCAGACAGTTGTTAACCGAAATAAAAATAGTAAATACTCAATAATCTGCACGTCAGGCAGTAACTCTAGAAAGAAAAATCTTCTAACCTTTTAAGTGAAAACCTAGACAATGGGAAAGGAATTGGTAAAAAGGCAGGTGTTCCATCTGCTGTGCTTGCACTGAAAGGTGACGTGAGAAGAGTGGTGGTGGTGTTAGGAGTAATTAAGAAGTGGACAGAGGAAAATTCATCTCTTTCCTTCTCACCCTCTAGATTCCCAAACATGCCTTCCAGATGAAAGTGATTTACATGTACTTTAAACTCAGTATACTGTGTCTGTGCACTCCTACACATTGTGAAGATCAAATGCGTGACTACTTTGTGGATCGCTTCACTCAAGACTACAAGTTCGACCCCAAATTCCTGTAACCTGCCATTTCCATCCTTTTTTGTCCGCTCACACTGATCTTTATGGAGCAGTGCAGGAGACAAAAGACAGTGGAGCTCAACATGCGCCTGAGAAACACTGCCTCCTCTTTTGATTCTGCATTTCAACATGTTTGAGACTCAATTTGGAATTCATTGATTTCAAATCGTAGCCCCTACTGCCAGTTTTTCACATGGCAGCTGCTAATGATTCTGATAGTCTTTGAGAGATGGCAGGCGCATTGTTATTAATTTTCCAAAATTCATTAGATTCTGGAAAGGTTCCTTCAGACTTGGGAAGTATCAAATAAAGCTCCTGTATTCCAGGAGGGAGAGAGGCAGACAACAGGAAACTATGGGTCAGTTAGTTTGACGGTTTGTCATGGAGATAGTGTTGTAATTGATCACTAAAGAGCTGGACATTTAGACAAAATGTGGAGATGCCAGCGTTGGACTGGGGTGAACACATTAAGAAGTCTCACAACACCAGGTTAAAGCCCAGCTGGTTTATTTGGTAGCAAAAGCTACTAGCTTTTAGGCCTCTGATCAGAACTCTCCACTCACCTGACGAAGGGTTAGAGGCCTAAAAGCTAGTGGTTTTTGCCACTGTTGGACTTTAACCTGGTGTTGTGAGACTTCTTACGCATTTAGATAAAAACATGGTAAATGGGATGAGTCAGTATGGTTTACAAAGGGATGTCTTGCTTAACCAATTTACAGGAGTTCTTTTTGAAGGGGTAACAGGTGTCATGGACAAAGACAAGCCTATACTCTACTTGCATTTCCAGAATGCGTTTGATAAATTGCCACATCAAAGGTTGTTGCAACAATTAAAGCTCGTGATGTAGGAAGTAATGTGTTGGCCTGGATTGAAGATTGGCTGGCAGACAGAAAACAGCGAGTATGCATAAATGGGTTTTTCTCTGGCTTAACTTGAATGAGGGAAACGAAGACATGGTAGCTAAACTTGCAGATGATACAAAGTAGATAGGAAAGTATTTAGTGCAACAGATAGCTATAGAGAGGTTAAGTGAATGGGCAAAGATCTGGCAGATGAAGTTTAATGTGAGAGAATGTGAAGTTATTCACTTTACCAGGAAGAATTAAAAAAAAATTAAATGGAGAACGACTGCAGAATCTCAAGTTGCAGAAGGATCAAGGTGCATAAGTCACAAAGTTATTATCCAGATACAGTGTGTAATCACAAAGGCAGATTGAATCTTTGTTTCAAGAGGAATTGATTGAAAATAAAAATGATGATGTTATGGTTCAGTTATATAGGACATTGGTGAGACCATACCTTGAATACTGCCTGCAGTTTTGGTCACCTTATTTAAGGAATGACATAAGAGCATGGGAGGTAATTCAGAGAAGGTTTCTAGACTGATATAGAGAATGAGCAGGTTGTATATGAGGATAGGTTGGAAAGGCTGGGCATGCTTCCACTGGAGTTTAGAAGCGGGAAAGGTGACTTAATTGAAATGTACAAGATCCTGTAAGATATTGACAAGTAGACATTGAAAGACTATTTCCCCTCGAGTCCAGAGGTGGGGGGCACCGTTTTAAAATTAGGGATCACCCTTGTCGGAAAGAGATGAGAAATTATTTGAGGATTGTGCGACTTTGAAAGTCTGCCTCAAGGCAGTGGATGTGTGATCACTGAATATTTTTAAGGTAAAGTTAGATCAATTCTTGCTAATCAGTTCAATCAGAGGTTAACGAGGATAGATGGGGAGGTGGAACTCATCATTGGTCAACAAAATGATCAACCGTGATCTTACTAAATGGTAAAGTAAGCTTGAGGGGCTGGATTTTGTACATTCATATTTCAGCCTACATAAGAAATAGGAGCAGGAGTAGGCCATCTAGCCCTTCGAGCCTGTCCCGCCATTCAATAAGATCATGGCTGATCTGAAGTGGATCAGTTCCACTTTCCAGCTTTCTCCCCATAACCTTTAATTCCCTTGTCTATCAGAAATCTATCTACCCGTGACTGTAGACGTATTTTTTTTCTTTACTTGGATCATTGCTATCTCCTTTCACCTTGCACTGTCATCTCTTCTGTCATTTAATTTCCCTGCCTTTTGCTCTATCACTAATTTTTTATTCTTTTCACCCCTCTTGCTTTTTCCTGCCTCCATGCCTGTTACATTTCTAACTTTTTCAAGTTGAAATTTTCAGTATTTCTTCCTCCACAGATCCTGACAGACCTGATTATTTCCAGTAATTTCTCAGTTTATTTCAGATTTCTACCATCTGCAGTCTTTTTCCATTGTGTCTCATGTAAACTGATCCAGTGGAAACCAGCATTGTTGTCTGGTCATTGAAAATATTGCTGATATCCAATTGTGATCAGTCTCTTTTTTTCCAGATGTAACCCTACACCCCATTGCCAAATTTGGGACCAGTTTTTCGTAAATTCTATGTGAGTTGTGGCTGCATGCCTTCTCATCCTTTAGCAACGGCCTTTCTAGCTTATTTTATCTTAAATCAATTCTAAGTGACTCTCCAAATGTCTTTCTCATCATTTTAAGGTAGTACTCTGGTTTTCTTATGCTAAATTATTTGGTTTGTTCCCCTTTCCTGGTATATTTCTGCTTTTGCACAAATTTATTAAATCGGAAATGAATAAACAAATAAAAGTAGAAGCATAATGGCCCAGATTTTGTGGTTAAAATAAGATGTTATTAGCACTCGCTATTTTAAAGATCTAATTGAGCAACAATTTACAGACAAGTGTGCATGCACAGTTAAGCACGGAAATCTTGAATTTCGAGCCATGGTTGTCCTGCTTTCCAAAATCTTTACTGCATTTATTGAGAGATTTTCCATTGAAATTTATACTTTCTGGCCTCAGATTCTGCATGCCTCAGTTAAGGATTCTTCAATCTGATCAGTTTAGGAGTTGCATGGTAGCTTGCCCTGATTACAGTCGTCTTGATTGCATGTAAAGAATCCATTGCTGAAGTGAATCACTAACCAACTGGAGCATAAATCCAGCATGAACTGCTTGGGCTGAATGGCCTTTTTTCTGTGCTGTATGTTCAATATAATCACTAAGTTCCAGTGCAAAAGCCTGTAAAGGCCTGCAGGCAAATAAAGATCACCTGACACTATTAGTTCACCACTGACCGCAATATCTTCAGTATACTATGTCTGTTCCAGATTAAATAATAATTTGCAATTCCAGTGTAAAAGCAACACAATTTTTTAAAAAATTAAGTATCCTGTAAATAGTATACAAAAACAGTTGCCTAATAAATGTTTAGTTCAAAAATCTGCCAAACAAATCAACTGCATGCTGTATTTTGAGTCATTTGTCTCCATCCTAAAGCAAATTGCCAACAGCAGTTGTTGTATATATCAACGTAAACCAGGGCATGATTTCTGTACATGAAACTGCATTGTCTTTACCTCTACTTGTGATAATTAAAGAAACCATTATTTAATTGAAAACCTTCATTAAAATACATCATTTTTGTCATGGTTAGTTTTCTATATTTGATGGCCTTTAGAGTCAGAGGTTTACAGCATGGAAACATGCCCTTTGGCCCAACTTGGCCGTGTTGTTCTGTTTTTATAACTAATCTAGTCCCGATACCTGCTTTTGGTCCCTATCCCTCTATACCCATCTTACCCAAGTAACTGTTTAAAAGACAATTATACCTGCATCTACTACTACCTCTGACAGCCCATTCCAAACACTCACCACCTTCTGAAAAAATTGCGCCTCTGGACCCTTTTGTATCTCTCCCCTCTCACCTTAAACTAATGCCCTTTTGTTTTAGACTCCCCTACCTCTGGGAAAAGATGTTGACTATCTAGCTGATGTATGCCCCTCATTATTTTATAGACCTCTATAGGACATAGAACATTACAGCGCAGTACAGGCCTTTCGGCCTTTGATGTTGCGCCGACCAGTGGAACGAATCTAATGACCCTCTAACCTAAACTATTCCAATGTTATCCATATGCCTATCCACTGACCATTTGAATACTTTTAAAGTTGGTGAGTCCACAACTGCTGCAGGCAGGGCGTTCCACGCCCTTACTATCCTCTGAGTAAAGAACCTACCTCTGACATCCGTCCTATAATTACCACCCCTCAATTTAAAGCTATGCCCCCTTGTGTTAGCCATCGCCATCACCATCCGAGGAAAAAGGCTCTCACTGTCCACCCTATCTAACCCGCTGATCATCTTGTATGCCTCAATTAGGTCACCTCTTAACCTTCTTCTCTCTAATGAAAATAACCTCAAATCCCTCAGCCTTTCCTCATAAGACCTTCCCACCATTACCAGGCAACATCCTGGTAAACCTCCTCTGCACCTTTTCCAATGCTTCCACATCTTTCTTATAACGCGGCGACCAGAACTATACACATACTCCAAATGCAGCCGCGCCAGAGTTTTGTACAGTTGCAACATGATCTCATGGCTCCAAAATTCAATCCCTCTACCAATAAAAGCTAACACACCGTACGCCTTCTTAACAACCTTATCAACCTGGGTGCCAACTTTCAGGGATCTATGCTCATGTACACCGAGATCTCTCTGCTCGTCGACACTATCAAGAGTTCCTTCCATTAGCCCTATATTCTGTACTTCTGTTACTCTTACCAAAGTGAATCACCTGACACTTTTCCGCATTAAACTCCATTTGCCACCTCTCAGCCCAGCTCTGCAGCTTATCTATATCCCTCTGCAAACTGTAACATCCATCCTCACTGTCTACAACTCCTCCAACTTTGGTGTCGTCAGCAAATTTACTAACCCATCCTTCTACACCCTCATCTAGGTCATTCATAAAAATGACAAACAGCAGTGGCCCCAAAACAGATCCCTGAGGCACACCACTAGTAACTGAACTCCAGGTTGAATATTTCCCATCAACCACCACCGTCTGTCTTCCATCAACTAGCTAATTCCTGATCCAAACTGCTAAATCACCCTTGATCCCATGCATCTGCATTTTCTGCAGTAGCCTACCATGGGGAACCTTATCAAACACTTTGCTAAAATCCATATACACCACATCAACTATAAGATCACCCCTAAGCCTCCTATGCTCTGGGGAAAAAAGTCACAGTCTATCCACTTATAGCTCAAACTGTCAAGCCCTGGAAGCATCCTAGTAAATCTTTTCTGCACTCTTTCTAGCTTACTATCTCTTCTATAAAGGGTGACCAGAACTGTACACAGTATTCCAAGTGTGGCCTTGCCAATGTCTTGTGTAACTTCAACAAGACTTCTCAACTTCTGGCCAATGAAACCAAGTATGTCGAATGCTGCCTTCACCACCCTGTCCACCTGTGACTTTACTTTCGAGGAGCTATGAACCTATATTCCTATGTCTCTTTGTCCTATAACTCTCCTATGCCCTACCATTAACTGAGTAGGCTCTGCCCCGATTCAGTGTACCAAAATGCATCACCTCACATTTATCTAAATTAAGCTTCATCTGTCATTCGTTGGCCCAACTGATCAAGAACTGCTGTGATCCTTCTTCGCTGTCCATTGTGCCACCAATCAAGGTGTCATCTGCAAACTTACTAACGATGCCTCCTAAGTTCTCATCCAAATCATTAAAATAAACAATGGACCCAGCACACTGCTGGTCAGAGGCCTCTAGTTTGAAAAACAACCCTCTACAGCCACTTCTTCTGCTGTCAAGCCAATTATTGGCTGTCTCACCCTAGGTCCCATGAGATTTAACCTCACGCAACAACCTACCATGTGGTACCTTGTCAAAGGCCTTTGCTAAAGTCCATGTAGACAACATCAACTGCACCACCCTCATGTATTTTCTTGGTTACTCCTCCAAAAAACTCAATCAAATTCATGAGGCATGATTTTCCACTCAAAGCTATGCTGATTGTCCCTAGCCAGTCCTTTCTCTCTAAATGCCTGTAGATCCTGTCTCTCAGAATACCATCCAACAATGTCCCCACTACAGATGTTAGACTTATCGTAGTTTCCAGACTTTTCCCTACAGTCCTTCTCAAACAAAGGCACAACATTTACTACCCTGCAATCTTCAGGCATCTCACCTATGGCTACCAATGATTCAAATATCTCTGCTAGTAGACCCACAATTTCTTCCCTAGCTTCCCACAATATCCTCGGATACATTTGGGGGCCTATAGTACAATCCTATCAGTAATCTCTCCCTCGTTTTTCAGTTCTACCCATATTAACTCAGTGGGTGAGCCCTCAGATATAATCCCTCTCAGTACTGCTGTGATGTTCTTGCTAATCAAAAACTCAAGTCCCCCTCCTCTCTTACCTCTTGTTCTACTTTTCCTACAGCATCTGTACCCTGGAACATTGAGCTGCCAGTCCTGCTGCCCCCCCCCCCCCCCCCCCCCCCCCAACCATGTTTCAGTAACAGCTAAATTATCCCAGTCCCATGTACCTGTCCATGCCCTGGGTTCATCTGCCTTGCCTGTCAGATCTCTTCCATTGAAAAAACTGCACTTTAATCTAGACTTCCCTTACTTGCTGCCCTGCATTCTCAGACCATCTGTCCAGTTAGATATAGGAAAACTGCTGGTTTGAATTCAGTTCATTTAGCAGACATCAAATTAATTTTGTGTTGTGTATGTTGCACAGAGAATCCTTAGAACATCTCTCAGCCCTATGCTTGTGTGGAAAGCAATTAATTGCTGTAGATGAATCAAGTACATCATTCAGCCATGTCTTGTTAAGAATAGATCTCTTGCCTTATACATTCAAAATGAAACTATAACCAGGAAGATGTAGTTGCATTGTATTGAGACTAAGTCACAAAGTTCAAATAGCTTTTCATTACAGGTCTTTGAACAGAATTGAAAGTATATAAACACCTGTTCAAAAAGTACACTTGTAAAAACTTCTTTTGTCTATGGCAAATTATGTTTCTACCAGCTGTTAACTATTTCCCAGTTCAGTAATTTTGAAAGGATGGTATACTTTCCCAAAGTATTTGATTCAACCATGAGGAACAACTGATGAGATGTGTGACTTTGTCCTACCATCTTACCCCACTAACTCAAAAAATTCTAGATTGGAATGAAAGGACCACCAGCTAGCACCTTTCTGATTCTCCAATTTCTTTGCCCAATCTACTAGTGTTTAGACAGTGGCCAATGAACAGATGTCCGAATTTCTGTTTTTATATTGATTCAGGGAATGTAGGTGCCATTGGCTAAGCCAACATTTATGCTCCATCCCTAATTGCCCTTGAGAAGGTACCACCTTAAATCACTGCAGTCCATGTGGTAAAGGTAAACCAGCAGTGCTGTTCGGAAGGAAGTCCCAAGATTTTGACACAGTGACAGTGAAAGAATAGTTAAAAAAAAATTCCAAGTCAGAATGGTGTGTGACTTGAGGGGAACTTGTTCGTAAGTGTCTGCCATCCTTGCCCTGGTTGTGGCCTTAGAAAGTGCCATCTGTGCTGTGGTGAGTTCCTAAGTAATGGCAGGAAGACTGTGCCCCTATGTGCGTCCATGCTTGCTTATTATATGTCTGTGTTGCACTTGGAGCTTGGTGACCTCTTGTTTCTGGTTAATTGACTGTGTGCTAACATTTCAAGTTTGTGCGCAACAGTCCAGTCACATCTATCACATCCCACTGAGAAAGATCAATGTGCATAATTATTGAATGTCAGATAATTGTTAGAATGGGACCCAAGCTGTCACATTGCACCTTCAACATAATTCATATTTCTTCCTGCACACTCATTCCATTACTTGGTTTTGAAAGGATGTTTTGACAATGTGCTCTTGAGACCAGTGTAGTCTGGCATTTCTGACAAGCTATAGCATCAACAAATTCAACAGCTCACAGAATGAACACATTATATGAACCATTTCCAATGAGTAGACCTTGTTTTTGAAAAGCAATGTTATAAATATTCAACTTCATGTTGACTAATTCTGACAACAAGAAATTATGTTGGATGAATGTAGTTAGCTCATTTCTAAAATGGTTGGAATCAAACAAAGGGTAACACTTTCAACTTTGAGTGTTCAAGAAATAGGCAACAGGCAAGCTGTAGTGTGTATGCTCAGATAAGTATACTTTAATTGTAACAGCACTGATCTATTTATTAGTACAGAAATATGAAAAATGAATGTTGAGCCTGTTATTTTTCATTCTGGTGCTATCTATGAGAGGCTTTTTCTTCTGCTGATAGGGATCAGTAGCTAACTTTGAAGGCCAGCATATTATATTTTATGTGTGATGACATTTCTTACTGAAGCATTAAATTTATAATATTGTTGCTGTAGTATTGCAGGATTATAAATTCAATCTGTAGTGGCTTGTGGCTTAATGCAGAGAAACAGCTGGTGTTATATTACAATGGTGACAACGTTTCAAAAGTAATTCATGAAATGCCTTGGTAGACCATGAAAATTTAAATTGTTCTATATAAATTCAGGTTTGTTCTGTGTGTAAGTTTTTTTTGTGAATGATACTATTTGGGTTTTTTTTTGGAGGTAGGTTGTGTGGAAATTGTTACAATACTGCCATAGTTGAGGATTAGTAAAACACATGTTGTGGTAATTAATTTGGTGATCATGTGTCATAATTGGTTTCTGTTCTCTTTTTGTCTTTGCAACTGAAACTGCCAAATAAATTCTTGGAATAAAGTCGGAACTCCACGTTCACTCAGGAAGGAAGCCGTCTGAGACCATCATCTGTAGGACATTTGGTTGACCACATAGTGCATGTTTCCTCAAGTGAAGCCTTTGCCAACCACAAATCTCCTTCCTCCACGCAAGCAAACAGTATCATTCTGGAGTCATCTCCGTAAGTTTCCCTTACTGGTTACTTAACACACACTTATTCAGGAGATTTATCTAATGTGTGTGTGGGAGTTTTCAGATTGTTTGGGTTTGGAGCCTAATGTTGTGGTTGAGAAAGAAGTTCACAGCAAAGTCACTTTTTGCCCCCTCTTTTTTTTTCATGTACCTTCACTCATTCTGGTTTTTAAATTGCCCTTTTTTCCACTGACGATACCTGCTGACCTCGATTCCTGTTAAATTTTTATAAGCAAGGGTTGAATTTTCTATCATCAAATCTAAATTGTTCCAGAATGAAACTTGCAACAGTTATTAATCCTGCAGTGTGGATGCCGTTCATCATGTGTCTTCCAGTAGAAGTATTTTCATATCCAAGCACCACACAAGGTAGACACCAAATGGAATAAAAACTCATAGTATTGTACTTTACCCTCCAAAATATAATGGTAATCAAATCTTGGGTTCTGCCATTTGTGACATAACTTTGGCCTGTATCAAATTATAAAATATGTATTCAACATATCCCCACTTGAATTGTAGCTGGATGCAAACATGCAATGTTTCAAATGAAAGTTGCAATTGCTTCTGTTCAGCATCAAATATTAACTTGTGCGCAGCAGGCTTGAGATGATCAATTATTTTGCTTTGTCATATGTATGAAAGCTAGCTTTAATTAGAATTAGCAGGTGATTCATTTCTAGCCAAAGTGACCAATTTATTTTTCCTTGACTCTGGCGATTAGACAGATGCATTTCACTAAAAGATAATTTTATTCACTGAAAATACCAACATGTTCCTGTTGGAAAAAAGTGCAAACATGGCCAGTTAGGATAATGCAACCTGGTGCACAGTGTACATCATTAAGAAGATTGCCTGGGGCTACAGCATTAAATACTGTTCTAGACTGTAAAATAAGCTGCTTTCATCTACCATTCATAACGAATCTCAAACTTGGCTGGATAGACACAAAGCATTGCACTCTTTGGTAAAGTTTGATCTTGCAGCTCACAGCTTGTTATACCAACACGAAGGGTGCACTGTTTCTTTTCAGAGGAAATAATAGCCTTCAGAGAAAATAAGGAATGTTTCAAGAAAGAGTGCAACTGTGTAATATAAGTAACAAAGCCTTTCATCATTTTTTGGTTAACACCTTACTTTGCCAATTGTTAAGGTGGGACTTGACCTGACCTGACCTGTTTTTAAGGGATGCCATGTTAGCCCTAACAATAGTCAAAAGCTGTAGATTGTTGGGTGGGTAAAATCATTCCACTGTTTCTCAACTGCAAAAACATCTAATTTGATTTAATGCAGGCAATTGAAGCGGAAGAAAACTTTAGAAAAATGACATTTTGTTCAAGGTACTCACCATTTTCACATTGGGAAGGAAGGAACACCAAATAAATGTCATTGGGCTGAAAAATTTTTTTTCACATCAGACCCTTGGCATGTCAGCTGTAACTACTGCAGGGCTACCCACAAGTAGCTGCATGAAGTGAAATAGCATACGCAAAAATGAGACTCTTTTTAAAGGTGCAAAGACAGCAATGAGCCCTTATTGGAGAGTCTTAATTTACTAAAATTGATTAAGGTAACTAATAAATGGCACTTTATAGTTTTCAGGACACCTGTTATTTAAAATTGATTTATTCATAGGCATTGGACGAAAGCAGTGATTAAAAATGATTTTTGTGATAACACCATGTTCCACCATATTTATAAAGCCACACCAGATTGCGTCACTCAAAATTTAATACAATTTTTTTGTGCTAAATGTTGCTCTGGTTCATGAAAGATTTTAATTCTGCAAATGAGCTTTGAGCCTTGAGCAAAAACAAATTCTGAAGATTAGTGCAATTTGAGTCCAGGTCATTGTTTGTGAGCAAAGAGGAAATTCTTCATCTGGGATGAGTTGTGCTCAGCTGCAAACTGTAGCACAAGATTAGAAGTATTTGAGTATTCAGTGACAGGTCATTGAAACCCTTCAGTGTGTGACAGCAGTAAATGAGGCTATATGGGTGAATATGGTAAATGATTTGAATGTCCATCATAAGATGTAAAATTGAGCCCGTATAACACAGTTCATTTCCAAATAACAGCCCTTTGCATAACTTGGTTGCCAATTTATTATGTGCGGTGGAAAAGGTGCAACAAAGAGCTACACGTTGACATGTAGCTTCAGATTCCTAATGTGTCCCTCTTTCTTTTAGCTCAGTGTTGGCAAGCCATCCTTTTTTGGCTTCCTTTTCATTTTAAATGCTTTTGGTTCAGATGCCAGGAGCTTTTCTGACCTCCCTCAAGTTGAAAGAGGTGGTGCAGATCCTTGGCATTTAGTTTGAAACTGAGCTTTTTATCCTAAATCCAAACCATCGTGGAAAGGGCTATCCATCTCCAGAATGGTGCTGAGTTATGCTTCAACTTTTCACCGCTTCTGTTGAAACATTAAAACAAAAATAGAAAATGCTGGGATCCTTCAGTCATCAACTTTGGAGAGAACAGGCAAGTTAGCTTTTCTGATGTAGACCCTTCATTGCACATGCTGACTGACCTACTGACAGTTTTCAGGGATTTCTTTTGTTTTAAACTCCCAGAATCTGCATTTTTTTTAATTCTCTCATTGTCTTTACTTTTGAAGCCCCACTACACAGAGCATTGGCAATAAATCCCCTCTGTTCCTGCTTAGTATCCACCTCTCCTTGTAAAGCGCTCAGACATTTGTTTTGTAATAGTTCTGTTTGAAGTCATTATGCATTAAACTCAACTTTTTTTTTAGTTGTCAGGAGACAGCTGGAGAAGGACGGCCGCCTGCATTGCCACCAAAACAGAAAAAAATCACGACAACGCAGTCTCAACAGTCTAATTCCTGCCATCAGGAATTGGGCCCTCACTTCCAAGATCTATTGGATGGTCCCATAACATCAGACAAATCTACTGTAAGATGTCCTTTAAATTAAGTAACTCATTTTAGAGTGGTTAACGAAAGTAAAGTAGTCATCTTAGCAGACTTGACTATTTATCAAATAATAACCAGTGTCTGCCTCAGTCTGTATTGAAAAATAGCTGGGCAACATAATATATAAATGCTACAAACCATCCAAAGATGTGTGTCCAATGGACCGATTTAGTCTGTGGATGAAGAGAGTTAGCATGCTTCCTGTTTGTGTGTGCTGGTTTGCCTCTTTTGTTCAGTATACATTGCTGGCTTGCAGCAATGTAAAAATGCACCTTTCCCTGTCAGTACACAACTTTCTATCAACAAGTCCTCAGCTTGTCCTAATCGAAACACAGAAATTGGGTTCCTCATGTCCACAGGCTGAAGCTTCAGAGGAAGGCTTGGCCCCCTAGACACGCAGTGTGCGGGTCCATCAGCTTGGATATGGCCTGGCACTCGTGAACCAAATCCCAGCTGGTGGTGAGCAGCTCCATTGTTTTATGCATATCTCGGGTGAGTTGAAATCTAAGGGCATAAATCCTGATTAAAAATGGCTGGAGTGGAACCCAAAGGCAGGCTGATATCTTTATTATGTCATCTTTCTGGCAATTCCTGCAATCAAGCCAGTGCCAAATATAGTGGTTTCTTGAACCTAATAAGTGGGTTGAGGGAAGAACCCTGATTTTTCGGGAGCCCAGGTCTCCATATATTTTCATCAGATTTTAGGCCCAATGCCATAGTGTGTTAGTGTAACATGGGTGACAGCAGTTATGAGTGATAAGCCCAAGTTGATTGGTGCAGAGATAAGGCTGTTATTAGTGAGAGGAACATCTTTTCACACTGGTCAGACACACATCTCGACCTCAGATCAGGCAGCCTCCAACTAATTAGGTGCTGACCTGCCATTGTCCATGTGCGTTAATGAGTGCTTAGAGTCTCTATTCAACAAGTTGATAGAATTCATTGTGCCAAGCAAAGAAATAAAACAAATGAAAAGAAAGTTGTTGCCAACTCTTTGATCACCAAACTGGAACACCAGGACCACATGCACAGGATGTTCAGTTGACTTGCAGCTAATCGATAGGCTGAACGTTGTCATAGCTTCCAGCAAGACACTCAGCTTGCAGAGGGTGGATAACTTAAAGAAAAACTTTACATGTTCATCTGGCATAGGTAAGTCAAGTGTAGCCTTTGTTTGAAGAAACTAACGACTCAATAATAGAAAACCGCTCCCCCACAAATGGCTCAGAACATCATCTCTCCATCACTCCTCAACTCAAAACAAGGCTATTTAAACTTAATAGTGTCTATGCTGCAACATTCTGCTCAACTGCAGAGGTAACATAGCACTTTGAGGAGCTTGACACTATTATTAGCAGAATCTTTAAGTCAGAACATATTCATCTACTAGGATTTCAAAAGTAGGCACTGACAAGTAGGCTTGCCAGGGAAACTGGTAACACTGCAGCAACTGCTATCTCTGTTGGAAGGAGGGGGCAGTGCTCCAGAATGTGTGTGTTGCAAAGATTGAGACCCCATACAAGAATAAGGGCAACTTTGCATTTGCACTGATTAATGAAGCAGTTCTTTGATGAGTATCATGGAAACATATTTGCATGCATTGCCCTTGTCAGACTGCAGATCTTGGCTGAGCACATATATCCTCAAAAAGTTGTGCTTTCAGATTGTGATTGTGGTTGGAAGATTTATAGTCGATGTGATCATCTCCACCTGGCAGCTTAAGGAGAAATATGAGCAAAGAAGACAGCTACACATTGCCTTCAGTCTCACCAAGGCATTCTATCATGTGAGCAGAGGCAATCTATTTAAACTGCTGGAGAAGATTACCTGCCTGCAGAGCTGCTCAGTGTGATCTCCTCTTTCTAGCCAACGTGAAGGATAAGGTCAGCTCTGATGGTGCAATATGATAACCCTTTTGAGATCTGCAATGCAGGCAAACAGGTGCCTGCACTCTGGCATAGCTGCTTTCATAAGACTTGAGGCTATCTATGAGGGCGTCAGATTATCAGAACTGACAGAAAACTGTTCAGCCTTGCTCACCTGAGATCCAAGACACAGGTGTGCCATGTCCTCCTCTGAGATTCTGTTAATACTACACTCGCATTCCATACCAAAGAAACCTTAGTGGTAAATGAATTGACTGTCGCACCTGTGAAGAGTTTGATTTGACCATCAATATCAGGGGTGCAAATGTCATTATATTGACAAATGCAACCATGCCACCATCTATCAGGATTGACTTTGAGGCTAGTTGTTGTTGATAGCTTCACATATCTAGGCTCTGCAGTCACCAATAATCTGTCTGCTGAAATCAGTGTGCACATCACAAAGGTTGCAAATGTTATGTCCAAACTGAGCAAGAGATTATGGAATGAAAGCAAACTAACTGAGAACACCAAACTAGGTCTACCAAGCATACATCCTTAATGCACTCCTCTACCATAATGAGACTACATATTCCAGGCTGGAGAAGAAAACTGAACATTTTTCACTTTCACTGTCTCAGACATATCCTTGGCATCTCATGGCAGAACAAGATCACCTTTTGGTGGTCCTGGAGCATGCTCATTTCATCAGCATTCATTCATTGCTAAGCTAATGACATCTATGCTGGCCAGTCACATTCATTGGATGAATGACAGCCGTGTGTCCAAAGACTTTCTGCACAGTGAGCTGGCCACAGGATCATCACCTTGTGGACCTCAGTACCCTTGCTACAAGGGCACCTCCGAGTGAGATATGAAGGCAGTGAATGTTAACACCAGGAGGCAGTCACTGATGGCCTTGATCTAATGGAGACTGACTATTTGAAAGGGCATTGCAAGAGCTGAGCAGAAATTAAAAGCTGAGCCAGCTAAGAAGAGATCCTAGCAAATCCTTGATCTTCTCAGCCCAGTCTTTTTCTTCAGTAAATCCAGCAAAGACCACCATATTGTTGTGCCACACTGTGATGCTGAACAGAGATGACAACCACAATACAAACCATTTCATAAGGTGGATAGGCACCACCATAATACAAAGAAAATTTATCTTAAATATTTGAGCCATTTGTTGAAAGCGTAGCTCTGCAGTGTTATGTAATGCAGTTTACACAAGCATAACATAGCCATATGTTTGACCTTGTATTATGTTCTTTAATATGCTCAGTGACATTGTTTAAATGAACAGTAGACTGATGTAATTCACAGAATTGATTCACAACTTCCAACTGAGAGTTTTTAATAATTAGGAAGGAAAGTTGCAAACAGACTGGGAACCCATAATCTGTGCTGGATTTAAATGTTAACTTTGATTTCACTTGATCTATTTTAGGTTTAATATAAAGCGCTGTAAGTGACTGTTGACCTTAATGCAGTTGTATGCTGTGGATCAAATGCTGAATTCAACACAAATATAAAGGAAATATCATTTGAATTGAGACAGTTGTGCGGATGTTTTTTAAAGTTTATTTGCCACAAGTAGACTTACATAAACATTGCAATGAAGTTACTGTGAAAATCCCTTAGTCGCAACACTCTGGCACCTGTTTGGGTGCAGTGAGGGAGAATTTAGCATGGCCAATGCACCTAACCAGCACGGATTTCAGATTGTGGGGGGAAAGCCACGCAGACACTGGGAGAATGTGCAAACTCCACACAGACAGTGACCCAAGCGGGGAGTCAAACCTAGGTCCCTGGTGCTGTGAGATAAGTGTGGAAGATGTCACAAGGGTGATAGAATCCAGTGATACAAGTTTCAGGATTCTGGTACCCAAATCCAGAGAACAACTTATCTGTAGTCATGTGAACTCTGTTTTATTGATCTAAATCCACAAATCCAGTTTTTCTTTAGACATCCAGTTGCTGTGAAATATTGTTTGGACATTTAGATGCAAGTCAATATCTTGCTCTTTAATGTGTTTTCAAATAAACAATCTTTAAAAGAATAAAATAAAAGGGTAACTGCTCATGTCTGAATCTCAGCATTTGTGAAGCGATAAGACAGGTTATATTCTAGCGTACAACCTTCATCAAACCACTCTGATGGCTCCAGACCTGAAGTATCATCATTTTTTTTTCCCCTTTTTGCAAATGCTGACTCACTTTCTAAGTTCTTGGTAGAATTCTTTTTATAAGTAATAACATAGATAAACGACCAAGGCGCTCAGTGTAAAAGTCACAGTCAGTAACCCAAACAAGATGCAGTTTTCCAGTTCAAAGCTGTCTTTTAAAAGCCTGTAGATAATAGGAGGGAGGTAGTGGGTTTCCTCCATTTATTTTCACAGAAAAACATGAGAAGGGATTTTGGGTGAACATCCGATCATCTTAAGTGCTAATTAGATGTGATTTGTTGACAAGCAGTCTCTAGAGTTGAAAGTTAAGAGCCTATATGTTCTGCTTAATTTGTAGCCTTTAAGAAAAATCTCCAGTCTCTTTCAGTACAAATGACTTTAATATCCTGTTTCTGTTTTCTGCAGCCGAATGGTATTGTTCCTCATGACAATCTAGTTCTGATAAGAATGAAAGCAGACGAGAATGGGAGATTTGGTTTCAATGTTAAGGTACATCTTGCTTATATTGACACGCTTTCTTATGCAATTGAGTATGCAATACCTATTCTGAATTTGTTCAGTACATTTCATCATCACAAAACACCACTTGAGGATAAGAAATCAATTATGTTTTAGTGTTTCTTTTACAAATACATTTTTTAAAAAGATGTCCACATGGAAGATATAGAAAACTAAATGTTTTCCACAGAGACAAAGCAGCAAACAATCTGTTAGTTTGCATATTAAATATCTCAGCTATTGTGCTAGAAAATCCCTTGATCTTAAAATCCCTTGATCCTGTCTGCTGAGGGAGATAAAAAGTGAGACGTGGGCATGGAAGCATTGTGAAACAAAAAAGATGCCAAGGCAGGTGCTCTCCTGTTTAAGTCAATAAGTGTATGATGACCACTGGACTAAAAGGATGTTTTCTTATGTTCATGAAAATTAGTAATACACATTGGCTTAAGTGCTGTTGAAGTTATAAGCTGTTTTGAATATTAGCTCTTTTGTAAAATGAAACTTGTTTCTGGCCTTGTCTCACTTTAAATGCTTGCTCCGTCTGCCTTCAGAGATGGAACAGGTGGAAAACAAAATCTGGTTCATGTCCTAAGAGGTTGCTATTGTTGCACTCTCAGGTTATACCATTAAAGAAATATATAGGGCATCGTGTGTCAACTTCCATCAAAAGCAAGGTTCTCATGCTGCAACCACTCAGGCCAAAAACATTGTCTATGACAGATCAAATTTGTAATGACTATGCTTTAGACGACAGAACTTGTTGAATGTAAAATGAACATTTTTGTAACAATATGTATTAGTGATGATAGTCAATAGCCTGTTTTAAGGAAGATGGATTCCTGGTCTAAGTAGAGAAATATGTTGCACTTCCTTGTTTAATTGACAATTGATAGCCTGTTCTAACAATTATGTTCATTTACTTCTTGGGGAAAACTAAACTCATTTTCCTTCTTTTCACAGGGAGGTATTGATCAGAAAATGCCAGTAATTGTATCACGAGTGGCACCTGGAACACCAGTGAGTAGCTAAAAAGTATTATATGAATTAATTTTTTTCAACATTGAAAATTATATAAATTGCATTAGCTGATTTTTCAACAATGTCGCAGGTGCAATCATAGAAACCCTACAGTGCAGAGACTCCATTTGGCCCATTGAGTTTGCACCGACCACAATCCCACCCAGGCCCTACCCCCTAATCCCTCTAACCTACACATCTCAGGACACTAAGGAGCAATTTTAGCATGGCCAATCAATCCAACCTGCACATCCCTGGACTGCAGGAGGAAACTGGAGTACCTAGAGGAAACCCACACAGACACGAGGAGAATGTGCAAACTGCGCACAGACAGCGACCAAAGCTGAGGACCGAACCCAGGTCCCTCGAGCTGTGAAGCAGCAGTGCCAACCACTGTGCTACCATGCTGCCCTAATTATCACCTTTCAAACACAAACTAACTTTCATATGGATAGTTAAATCCAAATATCACTTTCAAAAATCTTCATGACTTCACCCATGAGTTTGGTTACTCTAAGACACTAGCAGAGAGAGTGTTCTCTGATTATCTGCTGTGGCTAGTGGCTTGTACCCTTGCTTCTGAATCAGAAGGTTGTAGGGTTCAAGACTCACCCCCTCCACAAATCTGGGTTGACACTCAAGCATAATACTGAGAGGGTGCTGCACCATTTGAAATATTGTCTCTAGAATGAGACATTTTAATAAGGTCTCATCTGTCAACTCAGCTGGATGTAAATCATCCCATAACTCCATTGAATGAACAGCAGAGAAATTCTCACTCGTGACCTAGCACCACTATAACAGACTGTCAAGTCATTACAGTGTTATCTGTGGGACCTTGCTGTACGTAAATTGGTCATGACCTTTCCTACATAACGATGGCAATTCTATTTGAAATGTACTTCCAAATTCTCAGGCATGTCGGAGACGTTTCTCAAAAAAAGCGAGAGAATGAAGACAACACACAATCAGCCTGTGTCATACATCCTACTGAGGGAACCTGCTTTCCCACAGAAATATCTAAAGTGTTCCGTGAGGCTAGATCCTATGAGGTTGCAATAACATTTGTGGTGACATTGGGAACCAGAAGGGAATTGTCCAGCCATTGAACACCCAACACTCCAGCTGCACCTAAAACATATGCTGAGATGAATTCGGACATTGTTTTCAGGCTAGTCTTCCACAGTTTCAAGAAAATACAGGATACCATTGCATCTACACATCAATAACACCAATGTGATGAGTCTAGATCTCAGCAAGATGACACTGTCATAGGATCAATGGAAATCATTAAGCTAATGTCACAAAATCAGTTTTATTTTTTGACACCATGTGCTTTGTAATCTAGCACCTGTGGGCAGTGTACCATGTAGCGCACAGGATGTTGCAGTGCCTGTTGCTTTTAATCCTGCCTAGTAATAACAGTTAGACTCTCTTGGAGTGTTTTGATAGGTGATCTAGTTCAGTTAAAGGCCAGTGAAGGGCAGTTCAAGTTTTTGTTAGTTCAAGAGTCGGGGAAGAGAAGACCGCCCATGCAGGCTAAGCTGCAGCTGTTAGCTCTGAGCTGGTTTGGCAGGCTCTAGGTAGTGAGGGCTCAGGGGAAACTCTGGGGAGTTGAAAAAGCACTTCATTTCCTATGACACATCCGTGTAGATTGCAAATGGCAACCATCTGAACTTTGCAAAACGGTGGCACTGACAAGTCACTGCGTGAAGCATGACAGAACCCCTTCATCTCCTCAAATCTGATCAGTAATGAAGGATGCTGTTGTACGCAGTATGTGCCATCAATCATATTAATGTGTGCCTTTTGAGGTTTCCAAATTTGAATCCTAGCTTAAAAAAGGTTTACTCCCATAAAGCTTCTGCCTTTAGCGCCGTGAGACATGAACCTGTCCAGGATGACATTTTTGTGGCATTCTGGAACGTGATTATTCCCAGGACAGAACAATGGGGTCATCATACATTTGAAGAATGTGTGTCGCAGGAATGAGAGAAAGTTATATAAAATACTGATGGCAGAGTTTGTCATGCAATATAGTTATTTTGTACCAATAAGTTGAGAAGCGACACTGAAATGCCTGTGATGTCAACTGAACATTTGTGAAAAATGGCCCAGTGCTTTACACTTGGTGGTGATATACACATGCTATACCTCACCCTGAGGGACAAACTCCTCCATGTGTCAAACCAATGAAGTCTTCTTCGACCTGTACATCTTTACAAAAGGATTCCACTTTAAGCATGAGTCACACGTTTTCCAGTGAGTGGGAAATGGCTCTGTGAATAAATGAGAACTTGTACAATTTAGACTCTGTTTTGAAGGTATCTGACTATGATGGGGGATGAATTATTCAAACTGCTGAGATCTCTATCCATAACCCTTGCAGTGACTTCCTTGACCCGGGATACATGCCCTTACTCTCGATTAGATCTGCTTCCCACCTCAACAATCTGTAGAGTCTGACCTGATAACGTGGCCCTCAAGTATCGAAGTATCACCCTCTTAAAGAGCCACACTACCATCCTCTTTCCCCCTCCTAGCTCCAGAGTTCACCTATGGAGGAGCAAAGAACAGGATTAGAAACACAAAGAAGTTTTTTATTGAAGGGTAACAGGAATACCCCATTGAAAAACTCATAAGGTTAGCTGGTCTGGGGACTCCCGGACTCTGGCAGGCTTTTCAAAATTTGAAGAATCGGGCTTAACGGATGGAAAAAAACAATCTCATCAATCCAGCGTCTGGATCCTCCTTTAGCAGCTACTGATTCCTCAATTACTGTAACCACCAGTTACTCGGATCCCTCGTGTAACACCGGTTTCCTTAAACCATCACAATAGTTCTTCCCAATTTGACCTGTGTCCTTCAGGTGAGATTCCAGAAGTTAGTACATCATCCAGATAAACCACTACATTGGGGATGTCTTGCAATAGGTTCTCCACCATACACTGGAAAATGGTACAGGCTGATGAGACTCCAGAAGGTTTGTATACAAACCCTTGTGTGTTGATTGTCACCATCTTTTGCAACTCCAGCTGCTGGTAAGCGTAACTGAGGTCTAATCTGATGTATTTTAAACCCCTGGATACTTTGGCACAGAGGTCTTCAATTCTAGGAATGGGGTATTTGTCCATCTGAGCTTCTCTACTGATGGTTAATTTATAATCTTCACAGATTCTTACAATATAATCCAGTTTTAGAATAGGGAGTATGGGTGCTGCCCATTCGGAGAATTGTAAGGGTTTTATAATGCCCAAATCTTCCAGTCTTCTGAGCTCAGATTCAATTTTATGAAGAAGTGCACTGGCCACTGGGCAGGCCTGAAAAAATTTAGATGTTGAATCCAGATTTGGGTGGCACAGTGGTTAGCACTGCTACCCCATAGCATCAGGAACCCGGATTCAATCCCCGGCCCGGGTTACTGTCTATGCAGAGTTTGCCCGTTCTCCCCATGTCTGCATGGGTTTCCTCTGGGCGCTCCGGCCTCTTCCCACAGTCCAGAGACATACGGGTTAGGTGGATTGGCTATGCTAAATTGCCCCTTAGTGTCAGGGGCACTAGCTAGGGTAAATGCATGGGACCGTGTGGGTAGGGGCTGGGTGGGATTGTGAAGTGCTTAATTATGTTATTTAATACTCAGAGTATAAAGACATACTTGTGGAGCATTCCCATTTGTACAGAGCCGTTTGAATGGAATTTCTTATTCACTGTGGGACCCAAAACCTCCTTTGCAATCTCAGACCAATTTGTACCGTTGTGAGGGAATTCCCTCAGTGCTGCTCCACTATGCGCAGAGGGATTTGTGTGATTTATTTTTTAATTTGATTTATCATTGTCTCGTGCATTGGGACACGGTGGTAAATGATGTTTTTTGCGAGCTACGCAGAAAAAGCATACCGTTCATAGAGAAGGAGGGGGTGCAGTACAGGCAGTTTCTGCACATCTGCCGCTTACTCACCTACCTCAACTGTCCAGACAGGCTGTGCAGTTTTGTCCTATTCTCCAGAGGAGGTGGAGGGCCCTGGTGGGAAGCTCCCGGGGTGGGAGTCTTCCATCAGGGATTTTGCCTCCAGTTCCATGCAACCATAGGTTAGGTCATTTCCCAGGCTCTCAGGTTGCATGTAATTTCTGTACTTTGAGGGCTCTGTGTTCCACGTTTACATTGATTGTGTGAGGTATCAGCCTGATTTTTGTTATTTGAGGGCTGTTCCTTAAGGTTTGGTTGTTCTTAGGCACAACGCTCCCGATCTTTGGCACCCGGCATAGGAGGGAAAACCAGACCGGAGACCACTGAGGGGTCATCCCAGCCACCTGCCACTCTTTCATGGTTATGTCCAGGTGTCCCTAGAGAGAGAGAGAAAGTAATTGTCCACCTGCATGTTTAAGGCCTTTCATGATCAGTGGATACTGCGGAGGATGGAATGTATTATATCTCCCCACAGGGCAGCACAGTGGTCAGCACTGCTACCTCACAGAGCCAGGGACCCCAGTCCAACCCCAGCCCCTGACTGTCCTTGCGGAACCTGCACACGTTCTCCCCATGTCTGCGTAAATTTCTTCAGTCTGGTTTCCTCCCAAAGATGTGTGGGTTAGGTGGATTGGCTATGCTAAATTGACCCTAGTATCAGGGGGACTAGCAGGGCAAATGTGAAGGGTTATGGAACAGGACCTGTGGGGGATTGTGGTTGGTGCCGAATGGTCGTCTCCTGCATTGTTGGGATTCTATTATTTTAGTTTTGGTAAGTTTCCTTTCAAGTTTTGTTTTTGTTATTGCCCCTTTAAAAAGTTGTTAATTTGGTTTTAGTTTGCTCAAAAAGTGTAAAAAAGATGCCTATTGACACTGGTGGGGCAATAGTTAGAAAACTAAGCTAGTATTGGCTTCTCTCCTCCTCCTTCACCAGTTTGGAATTAGATTATTGCTGGTGTGCATGAAGTGAATTCCTCCCCACAGATGGAGCAGATACATGGTTTCTCTGCAGTGTTACTGTGTCCATGAATTTGTAGCTGGGATGGTTAGATAAAGCCCTACCCCCTACATAGTCAATTTCTCCATGGTCCAGGCATCCTTGTGTTTCTCCAAGAGTGAGGATCAGTTGAACCCTCATTTGCAGTTAGAGCACTGCAGTCTCTCTGCATTGTGAATGGGGAAGTTTCTTTCAAGCTGTGTTAAGTGGTTAAATATCTTTCCAATCAAAGCACGCACTTGGGTGTCGGTATCTTGATGTGTTTCCACCCACAATGACATTTACATTCTTTTAAGCAGAGGAAACAGATAAACATTTCTCTTTCTGGATTGAAAGGCCAATAATAATAAAGTCTGACGAGTTGGGTGACTCTATCAGATCTCGATGTGACATTTGGTTTGAAGTTTCTGTCTATAAATCCTCCCTTTCTAATAGCCTATTAAAGGGGTTTCCAAAGATTCTCTGTCAGTGAGAAATTCAGAATAGACAATTCTTCTATATTCCCTCTCTCGTTCCCCTGAAGCTGCATCTCTCCATTCCACACACTCTCCCTCCATTCTCAAACTGTTGTAACTGATGTACCATTCTCCTGAAGATCCAAGTCATGCTGATTGACAGATTCATGCTCTCTGCTGGGTCGTAGAGGCCTAAATATGTACTGATGTATGTGTTATTGGACTCAAAATGTGTGCAAAATTCAGAGCATTATTATTTGATTAGAGATACAGCAGGAAGATGAAGAGCAGCTTCATTTAGACAGCTCGTTGTCATGAGCTGGAACTCTCTGCTTATGAAGCCTGACAGAAGTGAATCAACATTTCCAGAGTCCGCAGCCGCCCTGGATTCATTTCCTTTTCCTCTCGTTCTTACGTACCAACACACTGAACCCAGAATTAGGAAAGAAATCAAAAGGGGCGGGGGATTACAAGTGTTTTACTTGCAGACATTTAGACAGAGGAGGACGTTTTAGTCAGATGTTTATTCAGAGGGGAAGGAGCAGTGGGGCAGCTGCATGTTGCTATTGGCATAGAGCCTGTAGTCTGGCTAGCAGACCAGACCTTCCTGCTGGTCAATCCTCCAGGCATGTTGAGCTATTGGTCAATGGGAAAAGCTGGACGGCCAGGAGGTTTCTGGTCCTGAAGTGAGAGCAGGCTTTGTACCAGTGGTGACACTGAACTCTCACACTGCCCAACTTCTGCATTCAGACAATGAGCTTGTTAACCTGCTCCTTACTGCTCAGTAAAGCTGCTGCAGCTTCTGCTCACTCTCTGAACAAAGAGTTAGCTTCACACACACTAAAACTTCCTCTGTCTAGCAGCTGTGAGTAAAACACTTTGTTTTTCCTCTTCCTTTGAAATCTATTGCACGAGGCATCCCATTTCTCCAGCAGCAGTGCTTTCCCTCTCTTCCCTACTGGCACTGATGATTCTTCTAATGGGAGCAGATTTCTTAACTGTGATCATTTCACCCATCACCCTTCCTTGTAATTTCCAACCTATGTTGGCCCACAGATGCCTTGAGTTTAAAATTATTATCTTTGTTTTCAATCCCTCCGTGGCCTTGCTTCCTCCCTTTCACTGAAATCTCCTCCATCCCAACCACTTCTGAAATATCAGTGCTCCTCCAGTTCCAGCCTCTTGAGCATCCCTGATTTTCATCACTCCATCATTGACGTCTGTGCCTTCAGCTGCCTGGGATATGAGCTGTGGAATTGCCACCGAAACCGCTGTTCCCTTCGAGACAGCCCTTAAAACCTAATCCTTTGACCAAGCTTCAGGTCACCAGCCTTACATGGCCTAGTGTTGTATCTGTTTGATAAATCGCTGGTATGAAATGCCTTAGGATGTTTTGCTGTTTAAAGGTGCTATATAAATGCAAGTTGGAGAAGATGAGCATGTCTCAAGACCATTGACAAGCAGTGCAGAGGGAGATTGGTTGCTAGACAAAGATGCCATAAACTGACAATGTTACCATGATGCTAGAGTAACATGTGAGGGAAAATCCACACCCCAAGATACTGAGCAACATCAAAGAAAGGATTAACGCTGCAGTAGTGAGTGAATTGAAAGAAGCACTTCTTTCACACACAGGGCAGTGAGAATCTGGAAGGGAACCCTGGCTGGGGGCATGGGTTTGCAGAAAAGCGCACACAGTTCGGAATAGCAGCACCAGGCAAGGTCACAAGTATAGGAACACTAGAAACAGGAGATGATCATTCAGCCCCTCCAGTGCCCAGTCAGTTCATGACTGATCCAGACACCTCAATTCCATTTGCCCATCTTTGCTCCATATTCCAAAGTACATTCTCAAATCAAAAATCCATCTATCTCAGTCTAGAAAGTACCAAGTAACAACACCCCACCCCCTCTCCATTGAATCCCTGTAGTGCTGAAGAGGCCATTTGGGCCAGTGAGTCTGCATCAACTCTCCAAAGTACATCCCATCAGGCCCACCTCTCTGCCCTATCCCTGTAACTCCACACATTTACCGTGGATAATCCACCTAATTTATACATCCCCGGAGTGTGGGAGGAAACCGGAGCACCTGGAGGAAAGCCAAAGCAGACACAGAATGTGCAAACTCCACACAGTCACCCAAGGCCAGAATCGAACCCAGGTCTCTGCCGCCGCGAGGAAGCAGTGCCAACCACCATGCTGCCCTTTGCTGCCTTTCGGGAGAGATGAGGAGAGTTTTCCCCTTTTCCAGCACAGTGTGTGTGAAGAAGTGTTTCCTGATTTATTCCAGACTAGCCTGACTCGAATTCTAGGGTTCTGCTCCTTTGTTCTGGACCCCTACTCACCCCAGTGGAAATCATTTCTCTTCATCTATCTGTTCAAATTCTTTCAACATTTTAAAGGTCACAATCAGATCACCTCTCAATCTCTGATTCTCAGGGGCAAGGGGGATGGATGGCCTTTGCATAGAGTCACAATTATTACTGAACAAAAAGAGGCCATTCAGCCCATCAAATCCATGAAGGTTCTCTGTAGACCAATCCAGTCAGTCTTATCACCGTCCTATCCCCATGGCCCAGCAAGCTTATTTCCCTCAAGTGCCCACTCAGTTTCCTTTTGCTATCTGAGTAAGTGACCAAAAGCTGGGAGGGACCTGAAGGAAAGCCAGTTTAATCTGGCACATCCCCTGTTTACCAACAACAGGGAGGGGGAGTAATAAGGTGTTTCGTTAGTAAGCAAATAAAATCTGGATCAGATCAATAAAATGGGTACATTAAATAGGTTTGAGTATCTGAGATGGAATGGTAAACTCATTCAAGTTTTTAAGACAGAAAAAGAGAAAAACATTAGAACTGGTCACAGTCCCCATTAAAATACCCATGCATATTAACAGGAGAAGGCCATTTATCCTCTCAAGTCTGTAACACAGTCATTCAGCCCCTTACGCCAGTTACACAGGAGGCCATTCAGCCCCTTGGGCCAATTACACAGGTGGCACAGTGGCTAGCACTACCGCCCCACAGCGCAAGGGACCCAGGCCAGACTCCTGGCCCGGATCACTATCTGTGGAGCCTGCACATTCTCCCTATGTCTGCACATTCTCCCTGTATCTGCGTGGGTCTCTGGGCGCTCTGGCCTCTCCCCACAGTCCATAAGACGTGCAGGCCGGGTGCATCAACCTGAACAGGCACTGTAGTATGGTGACTAAGGAAATTTCACAGTGACTTCACTGCAGTGTTAATGTAAGCCTTTTTTACTTTACATAGAAACAGGCCATTTAGCCCCTCGAGCCAGTTACACAGGAACAGGTACTTCCTGAGATGAGAGGGTTCCACCATATTTTTAGAAATCTGCCATTTTAAATTCATGTTCCATCTTCCATCAGTGGATTATTAAAAAAAAATCTCTGCAGTCAGCGAGGATGGTGTCTGTACCAGTCTGGAGCTGGGTTGAGGGTCTGTACTGGGACAACGGTTGTTCTGGATGCAGACTGTTTGTATTCGAGAATGGAAGTCTAGTCCAGGATTATCATGGCATCTCCCAGGGATCCTTTTTAAGGGGATCCTGTGCACAGTCTTTTTTAACATGGGATTCTGATCCAAGCCAAATCTCCATAGGATGTGGGGAATAGTGAGGGAATAGCGGAGCCCCAATCTCTCCAGCATGCAGAAGGTTTGCAGTCTGATGGGGGTTGTGGATTGAGGAGGGATCAGTGGGGGCCTGAACCTGATGTAGAATATGTTCTTCTTTGAATTAGATTCAATTGCGAGTTCTTGCAAAGTAGGACAAAACTGACGTGTTGAGCGGCATGCTTTAATACATACAACTTAACTACCCAGAGAGCACAACGCAGCTCAAGTGTCAGGGAATTATGGTGAATAGATGTCAGGTTTCAATCACAGTGGCTTTATCTTGAAGGGGTCTGCAAGGCCCCACTGGGTGAGTGGTGGGGAAGGAAGGTTGGGAAGAATATTACCTGAGTAAAGGTGGGAGAGGATTGTTGTGTTGAGTGTGTGTGTGGGGTGAGGGGCTGATTGCAGTGTGTGTTGGGGAGATCAAGGGCTGACAGACTTCACTTTGTGGGTATGCAGGCGTTGGACTGGCGTAAACACAGTAAAAAGTCTGACAACACCAGGTTTTAGTCCAACCAATTTATTTGATAATACTCACAAGCTTTCGAGGTTTCCCTCTTCGTCAGGTGAATGGAGAGTTCTGGCCTCAGACAGAGCATATAAAGCACAGACAGTTTAGAGACTACTGATTAGAATGCGAATCCTTACACCTAACCTGCTGTTCAAGACCTGAAGTGGCTGACAATGTGAGTGGAAGGAGCACTGATCACAGGTTACAGAGATGTGTATTGTCTCCAGACAGTACAGTAAGTGAGGTTTTGCAAACCCAGGCAAGTCACGGGGGTTACAGATGGTGCGACATGAACCCAAGATCCCTGTTGAGACAGTCCTCATGTGTGCGGAACTTGGCTATCAGTCTCTGTTCAGCAACTCTGCGCTGTCATGTGTCGTGAAGGCTGCCTTGGAGAATGCTTACCCGAAGGTCAGAGGCTGAATGCCCGTGACCACTGAAGTGTTCGCCAACAGGAAGGGAACAGTCTTGCCTGGTGATTGTCGAGCGATGTTCATTCATCTGTTGTCGTAGCATCTGCATGGTCTCCCCAATATACCATGCTTCGGGACATCCTTTCTTGCAACGTATCAGGTGGACAATGTTGGCCGAGTTGCAAGAGTATTTACCATGTACCTGGTGGATGGTATTCTCACGTGTGATGATGGTATCCATGTCGATGATCTGGCATGTCTTGCAGAGGTTGCTGTGGCAGGGTTGTGTGGAATTGTGGTCACTGTTCTCCTGAAGACTGGGTAGTTTGCTGCGAACAGTGGTCTGTTTGAGGTTGTGTGGTTGTCTGAAGGCAAGAAGTGGGGGTGTGGGGATAGCCCTGGCGAGATGTTCGTCTTCATCAATGATATGTTGAAGACTACGGAGAAGATATCGTAGCTTCTCCGCTCCGGGGAAGTACTGGACGACGAAGGGTACTCTGTCCACTGTGTCCCGTGTTTGCCTTCTGAGGAGATCGGTGCGGTTTTTCGCTGTGGCGCATCGGAACTGTCGATCTATGAGTAGAGCACCATATCCTCCAGACCCTGAAAGATGCCCTCATAAGAACAGGATATGGTGCTCGACTCATAGATCGACAGTTCCGATGCGTCACAGCGAAAAACCGCACTGATCTCCTCAGAAGGCAAACACGGGACACAGTGGACAGAGTACCCTTCGTCGTCCAGTACTTCCCCGGAGCGGAGAAGCTACGACATCTTCTCCGTAGTCTTCAACATATCATTGATGAAGACGAACATCTCGCCAGGGCTATCCCCACACCCCCACTTCTTGCCTTCAGACAACCTCAAACAGACCACTGTTCGCAGCAAACTACCCAGTCTTCAGGAGAACAGTGACCACAATTTCTCACAACCCTGCCACAGCAACCTCTGCAAGACATGCCAGATCATCGACATGGATGCCATCATCACACGTGAGAATACCATCCACCAGGTACATGGTAAATACTCTTGTAACTCGGCCAACATTGTCTACCTGATACGTTGCAAGAAAGGATGTCCCGAAGCATGGTACATTGGGGAGACCACGCAGACGCTACGACAACGGATGAATGAACATCGCTCGACAATCACCAGGCAAGACTGTTCCCTTCCTGTTGGCGAACACTTCAGTGATCACGGGCATTCAGCCTCTGACCTCCAGGTAAGCATTCTCCAAGGCGGCCTTCACGACACACGACAGCGCAGAGTCGCTGAACAGAGACTGATTGCCAAGTTCCGCACACATGAGGACGGTCTCAACAGGGATCTTGGGTTCGTGTCGCACTATCTGTAACCCCCGTGACTTGCCTGGGTTTGCAAAACCTCACTTACTGTACTGTCTGGAGACAATACACATCTCTGTAACCTGTGATCAGTGCTCCTTCCACTCACATTGTCAGCCACTTCAGGTCTTGAACAGCAGGTTAGGTGTAAAGATTCGCATTCTAATCAGTAATCTCTAAACTGTCTGTGCTTTATATGCTCTGTCTGAGGCCAGAACTCTCCATTCACCTGACGAAGAGGGAAACCTCGAAAGCTTGTGAATATTATCAGATAAATCGGTTGGACTAAAACCTGGTGTTGTCAGACTTTTTACCAGACTTCACTTTGCCATATTGACAGAAGACTGAAACCTACATTGTTAGGAAAACAAAGGTAGTTTTAAGGGTTTTGTATTGGTAAACATAAAATGGTATTAATTAATGCACTGTGCTTAAAAGGATGAAACATATAGTTAGATTCATGCTAGACAATAGTGTTTGTCTGGGTGGGTGGTTTCAATTCTCACTGAGATTCTTTCAGCATGAAGAATAAATAGTGGTCATTGCTTAGCAGTTGGAGGCTGTAAGGGTAGAAAAGCTTTTTAATTTTAGTTGGACATATTGCAGTTAGAGACAGGGCACTGGGTGGTGAATATCTCTCAACTCTGCCAGAAGAAGCTGGATAGGACAAGGGAGTTGCAAAGACTGATGCTTCCTAAGGAACAATTTGGAGTCCAGATAACCAGCGAGTTGGGAAAGATTGTCAAAGGTGACTGGAGTTGAAAGAGCAGAGACCAAGATATTGTTCAGGAGAATTCAAGGAAGAGCAGACAAAGGGTTCTGAGTTAAAGAGACAATTGCAATAACCGGTTTTAAGGGGGGCCTGCAGACTTCAGAGGTAAATGAAGCATTTGATGTCATTTTAATAAGTCTGGGAATGAAGAGTTAGAGCGATTGTGAACAGTTTATACAGCAGCCAAGATAAAGCTTAGTGGGATTGGTGTGAACCCTGGACTAAAATCTTTAAAAGTGTCATTTGGAAAACCCAGACTGGATGTCAGAATGCAAACCATGAATGGAAAGCATTGTTGTGAATGTAGATTTTAAAGCCTGTTTTTTGGGGGAATGGAATTTGGAAGCTTTTGTGACAATCATCTGAGAGGTGGTGGGGGAGGGAGGGATCTGAAGAGAAGTCCACAGATGTTCACTTGAGGCTCAAACTGGCAAGTGTATTTGACCACAGCCATCTTGTGTGTTTAAGGGACATTGTGTTCCTCGTATCATTGTAGCTTAAGATATACTTTGTAATTTCTGTTCACCTTAAAATCTGTGTACATTTGTTAAGCTGTGGAGCAAGCAAGTATGGATGTACTGAATCATCATCCAATTTTTCCATATTTAATAAATTTTTTTGTTAAATCTAGTTGGCGAATTTGTGACTCTTCCATGTTATATTCTTAAAAAGTAGAAGCTACTGTTTTTTGAACCGAGATTCCATCCTGGGATCTTGCTGCCCAGTTGTAACATAGATTGAAACAGCATATAAAATAACAAATTTGCAAGAACTTTAAAAACACAGACTTTCATATTTATATGATGTGTTATATATTGATCTATAATATGCAACCTCTAATAATAATATGCTGAATGATACTATGCTGCTTTGAGGATCTTGTTTTTGCTGGCATCCGGGATGCCTTATTTAAAGGCTATATTTTCATATATTCGCTCATAGAATGTGGGCATTGCTGGCAACATCAGCATTTGTTGCCTTTCCCTATTGTTCTTGAGAAGGTGGTGGTGAATCACATTGAACAATAGTTTACAAAACAATGCCATGATCCTTTTGCGTTGATTCATGTTCAGCAATTCATGTTTTGTTGTTAGTATGGACTTCATCCTGTATTACATGCACTAACTGCATTGAATGCCGCAATGCTGAAGCAACTTACAAATACATTGGTCCACTGTACTAATAGTGATAGAAGGTGAACAAAAACAAAACTAATATTTCCACTAGCACGGAGTCTACTAATTCCATCTATTTTAAGTGGCCTTGAAGCAATCCCATTCACTGCAGATCATTCAAAAGTGATCCAATTGCATGACTTCTTGTCACAAAACATTTTCAGACCTATTTGTTTTCACCACTCCTTCCTGAATGTTTCTGAATCTGATTTAAGGCAGGAAATTGGATCAGAAATTGGCGAGCTGTAAGAAGACAGAGGGTGGTGGTTGATGGGAAACGTTCATGCTGGAGTTCAGTTGCTAGTGGTGTACTGCAAAGATTTACTTTGAGGCCGCTGCTGTTTGTCATTTTTATAAATGACCTGGATGAGGGCATAGAAGGATGGTTAGTAAATTTGTGGATGACACCAAAGTTGGAGTTGTGGACAGTGCGGAAGGATGTTATAGGTTACAGAGGGAGATAGATACGCTGCAGAGCTGGGCTGAGAGGTGGTAAATGGAGTTTAACGCGGAAAAGAGAGAGGTTTGGCAGGAGTAACAGGAATACAGAGTACTGGGCTAATGGTAAGATACTTGGTAGTGCGGATGAGCAGAGAGATCTCAGTGTCCATGTGCGTAGACCCCTGAAAGTTGGCACCCAGGTTGATAGGGTTGTTAAGAACGCATACAGTGTGTTAACTTTTATTGATAGAGGGATTGAGTTTCGGAGCCATATGGTCATGTTGCAGCTGTACAAAACTCTGGTGCGGCCGCACTTGGAGTATTGCGTAGAGTTCTAGTCGCAGCATTTTTGAAAGAATGTGGAAGCATTGGAAAGGGTGCAGAAGAGATTTACCAGGATGTTGCCTGGTATGGTGGGAAGGCTGAGCAACTTGACGCTGTTTTCATTAGAGAGAACAGAAGAACATAAGAAATAGGAGCAGGAGTAGGCCATCTAGCCCTTTGAGCCTGCCCCGCCATTCAATAAGATCATGGCTGATCTGTCATGGCTCAGTTCCACTCTCCCGCCCTCTCCCCATAACCCTTAATCCCCTTGCCTATCAAAAACCTATCTAAACGGGCAGAGAATTCCAGAGATTCACCACCCTTTGAGTGAAGAAGTTCCTCCTCAACTCCGTTTTAAACTGCCCCCCCCCCCCGCAATTCTTCTAAACTCTAACGCGTACAAGCCTAGTTTGTTCAGCCTCTCCTCATAGTTCAACCCCCTCAACTCCGGTATCAGCCTAGTAAACCTCCTCTGCACTCCCTCCAAGGCCAAAATATCCTTGCGTAAGTGCGGCGACCAAAGCTGCACACTGTACTCCAGCTGCGGCCTCACCAGTGCCCTGTACAGTTGCAGCAAGACCTCCCTACTTTTATATTCATTCCCCCTTGCTATGAAGGCCAGCATCCCATTTGCCTTCCTGACCACCTGCTGCACCCGCAGGCTGGGTTTTTGCGACTCATGCACAAGGACCCCAAGGTCCCTCTGCACCGTTGCATGCTGCAGTTTTTCGCCACGTAAGTAATAGTCCTTCCTACCATTATTCCTACCAAAGTGGACAACTTCACACTTGCTAACGTTAAATTCCATTTGCCAGTTCCTGGCCCATTCGCCCAGCCTATCTAGATCCTTCTGCAGACTTTCCACACCCTCTGCACAATTTGCCGTTCCACCAATCTTGGTGTTATCAGCAAATTTCGACACCATACACTCGGTTCCCTCCTTCAGATCATCTATATAAATGGTAAATAGCTGAGGCCCCAGCACTGACCCCTGGGGCACTCCACTAGTCACCAACCGCCAATCCGAATAGCACCCATTGACCCCCACTCTCTGCCTCCTATTTGACAGCCAATCCCCTATCCATGCTAACACCCTACCCCCAACTCCATGCCCCCTAACCTTCTGTAATAACCTCTTGTGCGGCACCTTATCAAACGCCTTCTGAAAATCAAGAAATACCACATCTACCGGCTCTCCTCTATCCACCGCCCTAGACACATCCTCATAGAACTCCAATAAATTCGTCAGACACGACTTCCCCTTAACGAAACCGTGCTGCATCTGCTCTATCAAATAATTCTCCTCAAGATGCCTTGCTATTTTCTCCTTGATCACGGATTCTAGCATTTTACCTACAACAGACGTTAAACTAACCGGCCTATAATTCCCTGCCTTTTGCCTGTCACTCTTCTTAAACAACGGCGTCACATTAGCCGTTTTCCAATCTTCCGGCACTTCCCCGGAATCCAGCGATGTTTGGAAAATAACCACCAAGGCATTCACTATCACCTCCGCCATTTCTTTCAGAACCCTTGGATGCATTCCATCCGGTCCTGGGGACTTGTCCACAATCAGTCCCCTCCAGTCTGTCGAGCACTGCCTCTCTAGTAACAATAATGTCATTCAGGCCCTCTACTCCTACCATCTTTCCATCACTAACACCTGGCAAACTATTCACGTCCTCCTCCGTGAAGACTGAAACAAAAAAGTTATTCAAGGCCTCAGCCATTTCCCCATCCCCTACCACTAAGTCCCCCCTCTCATCCTCTAACGGTCCTCTTCCTTTTTATATATTTATAAAAACTCTTACTTTCCTTTTTTATATTAAGCGCTAGCCCAGCTTCATAGTTTATCCTACCCTTCTTTATCAACTTCTTCGTCATTCTTTGTTGATATTTAAGCCTCTCCCAATCCTCTTCTCACCCACTACTCTTAGCTACTCTAAACGCATCCGCTTTTAATTTAATACTCTCCTTTACCTCCTTCATTATCCACGGCTGATTATCTCTCCTCCTACGATCCTTTTTAACCATCGGAATAAATTTCTGTTGAGCACCAAGAAAGATCCCCTTAAAGATCCTCCACTGTTCCTCAGCGGACCTACCTTCCAATGTGCTCCCCCAATCAACATTCACCAATTCCTCTCTCATCCTATCGTACTCCCCTCTGTTCAAACAAAGGACACAGGTCTGGAAACCCACTTTCTCCTCCTCCATCTGCATCAGAAATTCCACCATACAATGATCACTCTTCCCAAGAGGATCCTTCACCACAAGGTCCCTAATTCTACCTGCCTCATTACATAACACCAGATCCAAGATAGCTCGCTCCCTCATCGGCTCCAACACACACTGTTCAAGGAAACTATCCCGGCAGCATTCCAAGAACTCTTCCTCAAGCCCACGGCGTCCAGCATGCGTCGACCAATCAATATGTAGATTGAAATCCCCCATAATTATTGCCGTTCCATTCCTGCACACCGCATTTATTTGTGCGTTAATAGCCCACCCCACCTCCAGATTATTATTTGGGGGCCTATAGACGACACCCACCAGTGTCTTCCTCCCTTTGCTGTTCCTAATCTCCACCCACAACGATTCCACTTTCTGCTCTTTGGCTCCTATATCATCCCTTACTACCACCCTGATGCTATCCTTAATCAGCAGAGCTAGGCCCCCCCCCCCCCCACCCCCTTTTCCTCCCACCTATCCTTCCTAAACACTTGATACCTCTGTACATTCAGCTCCCAGTCCCTGTCACCCTGCAGCCACGTCTCTGTAATGGCCACCGGATCATATCCATTTGTACTGATCTGCGCCACCAGCTCATTCACTTTATTCCAAATGCTTTGTGCATTCAGGTAAAGTGCCTTCATCCCAGCCTTCACCTGTACCCTATTTGCAGGAATGCCACCAACCTTACACCCCCTACTCCCTTTATTATTGGGACATCCTTGGCCTCTTCCCGTACCTGTACCCTCTCCTTTACTTTAGGCCCTGTAATTTCACCTACCCTTGCACCATTCCCCCCCCCCCCACCCCCACCCCCACCCCCACCCCCACCCAATTAGTTTAAAGCCCTATCTACAGTCCTGTCTACACGATTTGCCAGGACTCTGGTCCCAGCACCGTTCAGACCAACCCCATCCCACCTGAACAGGTCCCACCTACCCCAATACTGGTGCCAATGCCCCATAAATTCAAACCCATTCCTCCCACACCAATCCCTGAGCCACCCATTCACTTCCTTAATCTCATCAACCCTACACCCATCTGCACATGGTTCAGGCAGTAGTCCAGAGATAACCACCTTGTCAGTTCTACGTTTTAATTTCATTCCCAGCTTTTCATACTCCCTCCCCAGATCCTCAGTTTGCATTTTGCCTACGTCGTTGGCACCCACATGTACTACAATGACCAGATTCTCACCCTCCCACTCCAGGTTCCTCTGCAGCCCAGATGCAACATCCTGGACCCGAGCACCAGGCAGACAACACACCCTTCTGTACTCTTTGTCATTGTGACAACGGACAGTGTCAATATCCTTAACCACACCATCCCCAATTACCACTACATTCCTTTTCACCTCTTTGTCTATGTCCTGTGTCTGCATCACTGTACCGTGTGCAGTTTGCTCACCAACCTCACCGCCCTCATTCTCGTCCACACTGGAAGCAAGAACCTCAAACCTGTTATGCAGATTGAGAGGCTGAGGCATTTGGTCCCCACCCTCCTTCCTCCGGTCCCCACCCTCCTGTTCCTGACCTTTAGGGTTAGCCAGTCTAGGGGGTGTGGATGTCTCTTGCACCCCATTATTAATGGCACCCTCCCTCCCCCTGATGAGCCTCAGTGTCTGTAGCTCAGAAGCCAGCTCATCTACTTTGAGCTGTAGCTCCTCCAGCAACCTGCACTTACTGCAGACATGGTCACTGGGAAGGACCCTGGGGTCCACCAGCTCCCACATAATACAGAAACAGCACATCACATGCCCCTCCATTATTCCCTTTAGTACTACTGAACACCATTTTCAACTCAAACTTGCCTGGCCCTTTGATCCTAAGCCCTAGCAGCTCACTCTGCTTCCCTCTCACTCTACTGCCCGCTGTCTACAGCAGGCCTCCTTTTAAACCTAGCGTGGTTTAAAAGACTGCTTACCCACAAATCCCTCCTATCCACTCCCTTTGAATTCTTAAAGCGGTAAACACAAAAAGCCCGCGAAAATGCTTTTAAATGAATCTAACAGTTTTACAAGGTAAGTTCTTACTAAACACAAAAAAAGCCCGCGAAAATGCTTTTAAATGATTTAAATGGTTTTTAACAGGTAATTTCTTACCTGACTCAGTGCTGCTTCACTCCGCCTGCTCCAGCGAACAAAGAAGGTTAAGAGGTGGCTTAATAGAGGCACACAAGATGGTCAGAGGATTAGATAGGGTGGACAGTGAGAGCCTTTTTCCTCAAATGGTAATGGCTAGCACAAGAGGACATAGCTTTAAATTGAGGGGTGATAGATATAGGACAGATGTCAGAGGTAGGTTCTTTACTCAGAGTAGTAAGGATGTGGAATGCCTTTCCTGCAGCAATAGTGGACTCGCCAACATTAAGGGCATTTAAATGGTCATTGGATAAACATATGGATGATATTGGAATAGGTTGGATGGGCTTTAGATTGGTTTCACATCGGCGCAACATCGAGGGCCAAAGGGCAATACTGCGCTGTAATGTTCTATGAAAAGAAACAGATTTTGCAGCTTGTAACTTTTTTCAGGAACTTGGATATTAACACAACCAAGTTGTATTACCCCACATAAATACTGTATATGCTCATGTAAATGCTAATGTTGTTGATAATGTTGATTTTTGCTCCAATAAAATGTAATTTCCATATACCTTGTACAAAAGTTCAATACTTTTTCAGAGATCAAAGCTGTAAAATTTCAGAACTGAAGTATCATCTCTACAATCACATCAAAACCTCAGTTCATTATATTTCTTCCAGTCCCTATTTGTCAATAAGGCAGGAAGGATGTTGATTAATTTTAGTTGTTGAAACATCTGACTGAAGTAATTTTTACTTGCTGAATTTCAAGCTGTGGAAAACTACTGGAACATGTAAAAGACCAGAGCAAAGTCAAGTGTAACTTCAGTTGATGTTCCACTCTGAGGGTTTGCCGCTATGTACCTGTGCTACATTTTTTAAAACGTTGAACGCACAGGAATTGGCGAGTTGGGGAACCCTTGTAGACTCTGAAATGACAGTAAACACAGCTGATTATGTATCGTGGGACACTGTAGGGTTACGTATTTGAACCATATTGCCATGACCTGAGCACGTAACCTAGAATGATGCTTTGGTGAGAATATTGCATTATCAAAGTTACTGTGTTTAAGATCCGATATGAAAAGCATATGGTTATCTCAGTCAATATAAAAGCTCCATTTTGCAAAACTGGATAAGGTTTTCTGATGTTTTATCTACCATTTTTCCCTCCCCCAAAACCACCTAAATAGGCCATCTGGTCATTCATCTCGCTGTTATTTGTGAGACTCTTGCCCTGGAGAAATTAGTTATTACACTTGCTTACAAAAAATGAGTGCTTTGAGCCATCTTGAAAGAGTTGAATATTGCGTATAAGCACATTTTTTAATCATTTGTGGATTTGAGCAGGTATTCAAAGTTTTTAGGCATGCTATTAATCCTAAGTAATCGTCTATAATTTTATTCCCCTATTGGTAGGAGCTAAATAATTCTGTATTGAGCCCTCATTCAGTAAATTTGCAGGAACTGAGTGTACTTTCATGTAGCTGTTACTGAAATTAATGTCTGCCATAAAATATGTGACTTCTTAAAATTAGACTGATGTTTCCACTATAGAATGCAGCAACTGTAAAACTCTGGTTTAAATGGTTGAAGAGGTTTTCAATATCTGCTTTCTCCTAATGTGCAGGCTGATACTTGTGTTCCACGACTCAATGAAGGTGATCAGGTTGTACTGATCAATGGCAGGGATATATCAGACTACACCCATGACCAAGTTGTCATGTTCATCAAAGCCAGCTGCGAGATTCGCTCTGAAGAATTAATATTATTAGTTCGACCCAATGGTAAGTATATATCTTCATTTACTTTACAAATTACCAAGTAACTATTATTCAAGCTCAATAGCTTTTGGTACCTGAAATGAAAACGGAAAATGCTGGAAAAACTAAGCAGATCTGGCAGCACTTATGGAAAGAGAAAATAGAATTACCATATCAAGTCTGTATGACTTCGCAGATTCAACATTAGCACAGTTTCTCTCTCCACAGATACTGCCAGACCTGCTGCTTTTTCCAACATTTTCTATCTTCATTTCAGATTTCCAGCAGTATTTTGCTTTTAATTTAACTTTTTATATCTAGCATGCTTATCTAGCTAGTTAAACCAATTTCTTGAGTGATATTTGGCATTGTCTTTAAAGTCATTCTGTAATCATGTGAATTTGTTTCATTTTAAGCTGTTTATGACGTCGTTGAAGAGAAGGCAGAAAGTGAACCTGATTTTCAGTACATTCCAGAGAAATCTCCTCTGGATGTAATCCATCAAGATGACGACGCCCTAAGAGAATCAATGATACATTTGCGAGATGCTCTGGAGACTGGAACTATTCTTGCACAGTTTGATGTGAGTATTTTGTTCATTTTTTTAAACCACATAAGATTACATAATTTAATCAAAGTATAAAGCAGTATCATTTTTTTCAGGCATGTGTTTTTTATTCACTCATGAAATGTGGGCAAGGCCAGCATTTATTGTCAATGTCTAATTGCCTTGAAAAGATGGTGGCAAGCTCCCTTGGACTACTGCAATCCACGTGATGTAGATGCAGCCACATGCTTATTAGCTGGGGAATTCCAGGATTTTAATGGAGCAGTGATGAAGGAATGATAGTATAGTTTCAATGTAGAATGGGGAACTACTCAGAAAGGAAGTTGGAGCAGGTTCTTTTCTCTTGTGTCTGCTGCCCTTAACCTTCTCAGGCAGTAGAAGTTTTGGTTTGGAAAATACTACTGATGAATCCTTGTTGCTTCACCACATCTGGTCGATGGTATGCAGTCTAGTTATGGTGCGCTAGTAATGAAAGGAATGAATGCTTGAAGTGGTCAGTGGGGTGCCAATCAAGCCAGCTGTCTTGATCTGGTTGGTGTTAGGCTTTGAGTGTTTTTGGAGCTGTAATCATCCTGATGTGGAGAAAATTGCATCACATTCCTGACTTGTGCCTTGAAAATGGTGAAAGTACTTTGGGCAGGGGAGTTACAGGATATCCAGATTCTGAATGTTCATTTGGCCATGGTAATTGGTGCCTGGCTCTGTTTCTAATGACCATGGCTAGGATGATGTTTTGAGGAGTTTCAGGATGGTAATGCTGCTGAATTCCTTCCTTGTATAAGTCCTTTCTTATTGAGCACATAACACATTGTCCCCTGTTGTACGTCTAACCACATTATTGCTTTTTATACAAGGCCTATGTTAGTTTTTAGGAGTTAAACACATTCATTGTTATAAAATTATGCAGCACAAAACCATTCAGCCCATCAAACCTTTGGTCGTGCTGTCCAGTTAATCCCGGTGTCCCAATCTTCCCCCAACCATATATTTGTTTTCCATTCAAATATTTATCCAATTCTCTTTTGAATGTTTGTATTGAATCTGCATCCCCCATATGTTTAGGCAGTGTATTCCAGATCATCACAGCAACATTTTTTCTTTTTAAAAAGTTTACTCATGTCATCTCTGGTCCTTTTCTACAGATTTTACATCTATGATCTGTGGTTACTAACCCTTGTGCCACTGGGAACAAATTCTCTTTATTTTATCAAAACGATTCACAATTTTGAAAGCCTCTAGCAAACCTCTCCTTAATCCTCCCGATCCTAAATCGAACATCCCTCTTTTCTTTTTCATTCTTTTCCAAACTGAGTGTCTTTTTCAGTATGGAGGAGATTTTAGTGATTACGCTAAAAATTGACTTTATATCAACATTTGAGTAAAGGACATTAGAATTTTTTTCATATGATAGAATATGTGTGTTAAATATACTGAGATAATATTGTGGATATCAAAACTACATTCTCTTCATCGAATCACAGAATCGATGGCACGGAGACAGGTCCTTTGGCCCAAGCTCGTCCAGGCTGACCAAAATGTCCATCTGAGCAAATCCCATTTGCCTGCGCTTGGTCCACATCCTACTAAACCTTTGCTTTTCAAGTTTTTGTCCAAATGCCTTTTCACTGTTGTTGATGTCCCTGCCTCAACCACTTCCTCCGGCAGCATGTTTTGCATACGTAGCACCCTCTTAAAAAAAAATTGCTCCTCAGGTTCCCATTAATTCTTTTCCCTCTGAACTTACACCTATGCTCTCTAGTTCTTGATCCCCCAATCGTGGGAAAAGGATTGAGTGCATTCACCCTATCCTTGCCTTTTATGATCGTTAGCACCTCTGTAAGATCACCCTTCAGTCTCCTGTGCTCCAAAGAAAAATGTCCTAGCCTGTCCAGTCTCTCCCTATAATTCAATCCCTTGCGTCCTGGCAACATCCTTGTAAATCTGGCAACATCTTTGTAAGTCTCATTGTGATGATTCAATTGCACAATAATTTTTATCAAAGATAAATGCCAGTAAATGACATTGAAAAGATAATTCATCAGATAGCAGTTGAAACAAATAATCTGATAGGAAAACAATGTCAGGGAGTAACAAATAATCCTGAAGAAAGATATGGATGATACAAGATACAAGACTATCAAAATCATGGTATCAGTTGGTATGTTATAATCCTAGCATGTAATGACAGTTGGGATTGGCTAGAAGTGAAAATGATTTCTCAACCGTTCCTGTTTATTTTCCTTTGAAGTAAGTGTCTGGTCGTTCTTTTGATAGCATTTCCATGCAGAACATTAAGTTTTAATTATATTCCATTGTAGTTCATTTCATTTTTTTTGCATGGTGTCCTGACTGTCACAAATGTTTCTCTGATAAATATTACTTAAGTTTGTGATACAATGCACTTTTTTGTAAACTTGCCATTGAAAAAAGATATTTTTGCTGTTTCCTGTTATTATTGAGGTGGTTGAAAACTTAAGTAAACAAATGTGAATCTTGATTTTCGCTATCATCTTATTGAATACCAGTACTGTGGAAGTGCTCATATAGCTGAAGTGTCTCATCCCTGTACCATTCCAGTAAATTTTTCCTTCAACCTAGTAGTTGTAACAATAAAATTTATTAGGATTATGAATAGTAGCTTCCATGCCACCAAGGAAGCCAAAGTAGGATAAACTGGCCATTTGTGATGGTGATCCATTGGTAACAGACTTGTAAAAACACTCTATTAGGGGATTGGCTACCTACTCAGTGTGTTTTACAGATAAGTAAGGGTGATTTTGTCAAGCAAATATCTGGCTCATATTGACATGCTACAGGGGACTTTAAAGTGATTATATGCCATGAGTCTTTACACAGAATGTTCTGAGTCCTGCATGTTTTGTGATATACCATGTTGCTGTGTACATTTCTATTGCAAGCCTTAAACAGTATTGGTGGCAGAATAGGAGTAAATTACATGGGGGTTCTTGGCTTTCAAGATCCAAAGGCAAGAAAATGGGGGAGCAAAAGGTGTTCCTTGCCTCTATGTCACAATTTCAGTTCACATATCAGTGGCTGAGTAAATTGCTACATAGTGTCATATTTTAGTTTGTTGCAACAAAGCAACCAATTCATTACTTCATTGGACAGTAACAATTCTTTCTATGTAGACAAATGCAGCATCCATTCTGGAGTAGCAATATCCCACCAAAGCAGTGAAATGATTAACCAACTAATCTGTTATTATGTGACATTGGCTGAAAGAGAAACAGCAGAATTCTCCTCTTTAGACTGTGTCATGGGATCTTTGACATTCATCTGAACAAACAAGACAGTAATGTCTCATCCAGAGAACAAAGAACAACCCAGCACGGGAAACAGGCCCTTTGGCCCAATAAGCCCGCGCCGCCGCATCACCCTAAGATCTCCCCTTGAAAATGCAGCACATTGTCTGAAATTTGTGTAGGGAAGAAAAGGGGACACTAAAAGGACTTGAAAGAGTATACACTGAACAATTAGTATTGCGTTGATCTGATTGCTAGAAATGTCATACATGTTTACCAAAGCTCGAGGATAGCTAAATGTGCGTCCAAGTGAGCATTACGCTTTGAAACAATCCAGACGAATCTATGTACAGCGAACTATATTTATAATTAGTTAACTCCATTGTTGTTGAATCAGAATGGTAGAAGATTAATTAGATAGATCGTGGGTCTTCTTGGGCCATTTGATTCCTGGGTCATAGTTGTTGATGGTTAAACTTTTTTTCCTTAGCAATTGTATAGAAAAAAGCCTGGTATGACGATGTCGTGTGCCAAGTTACCTCTGAACATTTCCAAAAACAGATATAGAGACATCTCACCTTGTAAGTATAATTTGTTTTAATTTTTGTGTGCCATCAGTGCAATTGAGGAGTTTATAATCTGAAAGATTTTACAACAGAAAAGCCTTTCTGTTAAGGGTTATGCCGTAATCTGTGTTTATTTTGTAATTTCCAAGGAAAACAAAGAACTTCTGTTCTGAACCATGTCTGTTAGCCTCTTCAAAAATCTTGCAGAATTTCTGATCCTAGCGCTAGTTATGCAAGGGAAACTCATTCTTTTAAATACAAGTGTTCCTTAGAAAATGCAGCGTACTTGGTGTTCTACTGAGTAAAGTTACTGTACACCATTTATAATGTGAGATATTAAATTTATATGAACAGTGATGTTTTTCAGTATTTTGTTCTTGTTTTGAAATTCTATTTCAGAGGTAACTTTTACAATTCCTGGTCTGACCCCCAAATTTTGTAAGTCACATACGAGACCACCAATTCAATGAACCTCAGAAGCGCTGCAGGGCAGAAGGAAGGCATTCAGCCCTTCTGCATCAGTCATTCTTCCCCAATCTCCCCATAACTCTGCACATTCTTCCTTTTCAGATAAGTCTAGTTCTCTTTTGAACGTTGCACTTGAACCTGCCTCCACCACACTGTCAGGCAATGCATTCCAGACTTTAACCATTTGCTGCATGAAAAACATTTATCATATTTCTTTTCCTCCTTTTGTTAGTTACTTTAAATCTGTGCCCTCTTGTTTTCGCGATCCTTTCAAAAGTGGGAACAGTTCCTCCCTATCTGTTCAGATCCTTCTTAATTTTGAATAATTCTATCAAATCTCCTTTTGCCCTTTTCTCCAAAGAAAACAGTCCTAACTTTTCCCATTGATTTGATCTGATTTATTAACGTACGTATTAGCATACAGTGAAAAGTATTGTTTCTTGTGCGCTATATAGACAAAGCATACCATTCATCGAGAAGGAATCGAGAGAATGCAGAATGTAGTGTTACAGTCATAGCTAGAGTGTAGAGAAAAATCAACTTTGTGCAAGGTAAGTCCATTCAAAAGTCTGACAGCAGCAGGGGAGAAGCCGTTCTTGAGTGGTTGGTACGTGACCTCAGACTTTATCTTCCTCCTGATGGAGGAGGGTGGAAGAAAGTATGTTCGAGATGCATGGGGTCCTTAATTATGCTGGCTGCTTTGTCGAGGCAGCGGGAAGTATAGACAGAGTCAGTGGATGGCAGGCTGGTTTGCATGATGGATTGGGCTACATTTACAACCTTTTGTAGTTTCTTGCGGTCTTACCAATCTGTGATAGAACCAGAAAGAACGCTTTCTATGGTACACCTGTAAAAGTTAGTGAGAATCCCGTTTTATCTCCCATTGATCTTCATAACTGAAATTCCTGATCCGTTGAACCATTCCTGTGAATCCTTTCTGCACTCCCTCAGCACTCCAGCTCAGAACAAAGTAGTGTCATATGCAAGTTCAACATAGCCTCCTTGCTATTATTCCTTCTATCTGCCTATTGATGGGGCAGCACGGCGGCACAGTGGTTAGCACTGCTGTCTCGTAGCACCAGAGGCCCAGGTTCAACTTCATGCTTAGGTCACTGTCTGTGCAAAGTCTGCACATTCTCCCCATGTCTGTGTAGGTTTCCTCCAGGTGCTGTAGTTTTCTCCCATGGTCCAAAAAACATGCTGGTTAGGTGCATTGGCCATGCTAAAGTCCCCCTCCGTGTACCTGAACAAGAGCCGGAGTGTGGCAACAGGGGATTTTTATAGTAACTTCATAGCAGTATTAATGTAAGCCTACTTGTGACACTGATAAGGAAACAAAATAATGAAGCATAATGGATAGCATGGTGGCACAGTGGCTTGCTCTGCTGTCTCATGGCTCCAGGAACCATGGTTCAATTCCAGCCTTGGGTGACTATGTAGAGTTTGCACATTCTCCCCACGTCTACGTAGAGCTATCTCTAGGTGCACTGGTTTCCACTCTGTCCAAAAATTAGGTGGATTGGCCGTGCTAAATTTGCGTCCAAAGATGTGTAGGTTAGATGGATTTGCCATGGTAACTGGGTGGGGTTATGGGGATGGGAGGTTGTGCCAGAGGAAGATGCTCTTTCAGAGAGTCTGTGCAGATTCGAATGGCGACCTTCTGCACTGTAGGGACTCTGTGACCTCTGAATCAAAGGAAGATTGAAAAGTATTGCCAGTGCCTCTGCAATCTACACTTTCACTTGCCTTGCTATCCTGGATGCATTTCCTTTCCTCCTGGGGCTTTCTCAACTTTAAGTACAGGCATCCCTTCTAACACCACCACCTTACCAATTTTAAACCCTTCTAGTGTCTGAATTACTTAATTTGATTTATTGTTGTCACATGTATTGGTATACAGTGAAAAATATTGTTTCTTGTGTGCTATACAGACAAAGCATACTGTACATATAGAAGGAAAGGAGAGTGCAGAATATAGTGTTACAGTCATAGCTAGGGTATAGAGAAAGAACAATTTAATGCGAGGTAGGTCCATTCAGAAATCTAGAGGCAACAAGGAAGAATCTGATTTTGAGTTGGTTGGTACGTGATCACGGACTTCTGAGTTCTTTTCCGCGACAAAAGAAGGTGGAAGTGAGTATGCCCAAGACAGGGGGAAGTGTAGACAGTGTCAATGGTTGGGAGGCTGGTTTGAGTGATGGATTATGCTTCATTCACAACTCTTTGTAGTTCCTTCCAGTCTGGGATAGAGCAGGAGCCACACCAAGCTACAATATAACCAGAGAGAAAGCATTCTATGGTGCAACTGTAGAAGTTAGTGAGAGTTGGAGCTGACATGCCAAATTTTCTTAGTCTTATAAAATCATAGAATCCCTACAGTGCAGAAGGAAGCCACTCAGCCCATCGAGTCTGCATCAACAACAATCCCACCCAGGTCCTATTCCTATAACCCCACATGTTTACCCCACTAATCCCTCTAACCTATGCATCCTGGGACACTAAGGGGCAATTTAGCATGGCTAATCAACCTAACTCATACAGTTTTGGACTGTGGGAGGAAACCGGAGCACCCGGAGAAACTCTCACAGACACTGGGAGAACGTATGTCGATTTGCCACAATGACCCAAGCCAGGAATCGAACCCAGGTCCCTGGAGCTATGAGGCAGCAGTGCTAACCACTGTGCCACATGCCACCCTGAGAAAGTAGAGGCATTAGTAGGCTATCTTAACAGTTGTTTCTGCGTGAAGAAACCAGGACTGGTTGTTGGTGATCTAGACACCTAAAAACCTGAAGCTGTCAACCATTTCTACTTTGTCCCCATTGATGTCGACAGGGGCATGCCCTTCATTACACTTCCTGCAGTCAATGACTCTCTTCTTCATTTTGATGACATTGAGGGAGATATTATTGTCATCGTATCAGTTCACTAGATTCTCTGTCACTTTCCTTTACGCCATCTCATCATTGTTTGAGATTTGACCAACAACGGTGTTGTCATCAGCAAACTTGAAAATCGAATTGGAGGGGAATTTGGCCACACAGTCATAGTTATATAAGGAGTCTTGTAAGGGGCCGAGGACACAGCCTTGCAGAGCATCGGTGTTGAGGGTGACTGTGTTGTTGCTTATCTTTATTGACTGCAGTCTGTGCATTAGGAAATCTAGGATCCAGTTGCAGAGGGAGGAGGCGAGCCCCAAGCCACAAAGTTTGGAGATGAGTCTTGTAGGAATAATGGTGTTGAAGGCTGAGCTGCAGTCTGAATAGGAATCTGACATAGGTGTCTTTGTTATCTAGGTGTTCCAGGGCTGAGTGTAGGGCCAGGACCTGTTGCTGCAATAGGTGAACTGTAGTGGATGCAGGCAGTCTGGTAGGCAGGAATCAATTTGTGCCATGGCCAACCTTTCAAAGTACTTCATAACGATGGGTGTCAGAGTCACCAGACGATAGTTATTAAGGTACACTGCCCGGCTTTTCTTTGATACCAGGAAGATGCTACCTTCTCATTCACCAAGGCCTGAATAGTATCTTCCTTGGTAACGACAGAAGGCAAAGTATTCATTTAATACCTCAGCTGTGCCCTCTGCCTCCATATGTAAATCCCCTTTTTGGCCCCTGAGAATCCCCTCTCCTCCTACCACCCTTTTATTATTCAAATGTCTTTAAAAGACTTTGGGATTAAGTTGGCTGTCCATTTATTTTCATACTTCTTTGCTTCCCTCATTTGCTTTTTCACCTCCCCTCTCAGCCATCCATATTAAGTGTGGTTCTCAGTTGTACTTTCTACCTGACAGAAGAAGCACGTTTTTCTTCTTCGTAATTTTTTTTTGTCTTAACTTTCTCTTTCAAGAGAACGTACGTTGATCATGCTCAAACTCTGCCTTCATTGAAGGTAGCCCATTATCAGCTACTATTTTACCTGACTCCAATTTAATCAGCCCAGATCTATTCCTACCGAATTGAAGTTGACTTCCCCCATTAATTTTGCTAACTTTGGATTGTTCTTTGTCTTTTTCCGTAGCCAGACTAAACTGATCACTATCCTATTATCACTTGATCCACTTGGACCAGCTCATTCTCAAGAACTGGTTCTAGCAATGCCTCACTTATCATTGAACTGGAAACATACTGCTGTAGAAAGTTTGTTGAACATACACTAGCAACTCCTCCCCACACTTCCCTTTATACTAGTACTACTACCTCAATCTACATTTGGATAATTAAAGTGCCTCATTAGAACTAGATATTATTTTTGCATCTCACTATAATTTCCTTGTACGTTTGTTACTCTGCATCCTTCCCACGAGTTGGCCTTTAATCTACACCGAGCAGTGTAATTGCACCACACTTGTTTCTAGACTGAGCCAAGTAGATTCTGTCTTTGATCCTTGTGGGACATTCTCTTTGTCTAGTATTGCAATGCTCTCCTTAATCAATCCACCATCCCTTCCCTTTTTTCTTCCTTTCTAATTTTGTTGAATGCCATATATTCAAGATATTTAACATCCAATCCTACCCTTTAAGCCAGGCTCGATTTACGAGTCAGAGGTTTACTGCATGGAAACAGGCTCTTTGGTCCAACTTGTCCATTCTGCCCTTTCTGTTTTAAAATTCCTAAGTTAATCCCAATTGCCCACAAGATAGTCGATAAGGCTAATTTTATAATACATTGAACTGTAGAAGCTTCAACGTGTATGTTAACCAATGAAGTTAGATTTGCAGTAGATTGTGGTAGAGAGCTCATTGGCAGATTTTTTGACAATATGTCTCATTTTTCACCAATACCCAGAATTGTTACGACATAAAAGGAGACCTTTCGGCCCATTGTGTCTCTACCATCTCACCAAACGAGCATCATGACTTAGTGCTATTCCCTTTCCTTTTCCTGGTATCCCTGTGCATCAGTTCAAGTAAACACCTTGAAGGCTTAATTAATTAAACCTGCCTCAGCCACACTTTCAGGCATCGCACCCCAGACTTGAACCATTCGTATCACCTTTGTTTCTTTTGCAAATCTCAATTCTTTTACAAGCAGGAAGTTTCCCCCTATCTACTCTGTATAGCCCCTCATGATTTTGAACATCTCTATCAAATCTCCTCTTAGCATTTCTTTTCCAAGGAGAATAGTCCCAACCCCTCCAATATCTTCCCTTAACCAAAATTTCTTATTCCTGAACCATTCTTGTAAATCTCTTCTGCACTCTCTCCAATGTGTTCACATCCTTCTTGTAGTGTAGTGCCCATGACTGCACACACTATTCGAGCTGAGATTTGACCTAGTGTCAGATGACCTACCTGTTTATCTGAGACTATGTCCCCTGCTTCTAGACTCTGCCCCTCCCCCCCAAACTAAGATGCATCTTTGCTGTGTCTACTCTGTCAAACCTTGTAAGAATTTTGAAGTTTGAATGAGATCTCTCATTCTCCAGAGAATAAAGGCCATACATTCATCTGCTTTATCTTTCTACACTTGCTTGCAAGATATCACATGGTAGGTTGTTGCATAACGTTAAATATCATGGGATCCAGGGTGAGGTAGCCAAATGGATACAAAATTAGCTTGATGACAGAAGACAGAGTGGTTGTACAGGCTTGTTTCTCAAAATGGAGGCTTGTGACCAGCAGTGTGCCTCAGGGATCAGTGCTGGGTCCACTATTGTTTGTCATTTATATCAATGATTTGGATGAGAATTTAGTAGGCATGGTTGGTAAGTTTGCAGATGACATCAGGATTGGTGGCAGAGTTGACAATGAAGAAGGTTAATTGAAACGGGATATTGATGAATTGGGCCAATGGACTGACGAATGGCAGATAGAGTTTAATTTAGATAAATGCAAGGTGATGCAATTTGATCGATCGAACCAGGGCCTACTCAGTTAATGGTAGGGCATTGGGGAGAGTTATAGAATGAGGAGATTTAGGGGAACAGGTTCATAGCTCCTTGAAAGTGGAGTCACAGGTGGACAGAGTGGTAAAGAAGGCAATTGGCATGCTTGGTTTCATTGGTCAGAACGCTGAATATAGGAATTGGGATATCTTATTGAAGTTGTACAAGACGTTGGTAAGGACACACTTGGAATGCTGTGTACATTTCTGGTCACCCTGTTATAGAAAAGATATTATTAAACTAGAAAGAGTGCAGAAAAGATTTACTGGGACGCTACTGGGACTTGATGGTTTGAGTCCTAAGGAGAGTCTGGATAGACTGCAGATTTTTTTCTCTGGAGCATAGGAGGCTTAGGTGTGATCTTATAGCGGTGTATAAAATAGAGTGGCAGAGATCACCTAGATGGTCAATATCTTTTCCCAAAGGTAGGGGAGTCTAAAACTAGAGGGCATAGGTTTAAGGTGAGAAAGGAGAGATACAGAAGTACCCAGAGGGGCAATTTTTTTGCACAGAGGGCGATGAGTGTCTGGAACAAACTGTCCGAGGTAGTAATAGAGGTGGATACAATTTTGTCTTTTAAAAAGCATTTAAACAGTTACATGGGTAGGATGGGTATAGAGGAATATAGGCCAAACACAAGCAATTGGGACTGGCTTAGGGGTTTCAAAAAGGAGCAGCATGGACAAGTTGGGCCGAAGGGCCTGTTTCCGTGCTGTAAACCTCTGACTCTGTGATACTGGGAGTAATCAAGTGCTTACTATTTTTAAAGTCCTGCTTACTAATTTCCTGTCCATCTCCCAGGTCTCATTGCAAGACCACATCCTCCTTTCCTCCTATGCCAGTATAGACCACAATTGCTGACTATTCATCCTTCTTCTTGGGGTGTTCTGCGGCCATTTGGTGATATCCTCAACAGCAATCCATCTTGGATTCATGTCTGCACCTGCAGAAAGACTTGTCTACTCACCTAATTACTGAGTCATATCTTCTTATACTGCCTAATACAGTTGAGCCACCAATGGGTTGAATGGACTTGGCCTGGCTGCACCTCCCAGAAAAACCATCACTGCAACCAGTATTCAGAACTGAATATGGGTTGGAGAATGGAATACACTCAAGTGGACTCTTACACTACTCACCTGTAACTGTTCCTTTTTGATTGCCTGGTGGTCACCTCTTTCCTCTCTCCCTGCGTATTCTTAAGCTGTGTAGTGACCACATCTACAAATGTACTATCCACAAACCTCAACTTCAACGGATGTGTCACAGTAAACTTCAGCTACTGCTGAAGCTTCCAAACACAGGGCTCAAGCTTTTGCAAACAGTGACACTTTCTGTACAAATGACTATCCAGGACATAAACATCCTGGAGTTTAGACGTAGCACAGAAATATACATTGTAGAGGCTTTTTAACATTCATTCCAAGGGTATGGACTTCGCTGGGCCGGCCAGCATTTATTGACTATCCCTAATTGACCTTGAGTGGCCTTCTTGAATTGCCGCAGTCCATGCTATTTACCATTTATATAGATGATCTGGAGGAGGGAACCAAGTGTATGGTGTCGAAATTTGCTGATGACACCAAGATTGGTGGAACGGCAAATTGCGCGGAGGGTGTGGAGAGTCTGCAGAAGGATCTAGATAGGCTGGGCGAATGGGCCAGGAACTGGCAAATGGAATTTAATGTTGGCAAGTGCGAGGTGGTCCACCTTTGGTAGGAATAATGGTAGGAAGGACTATTACTTACGTGGCGAAAAACTGCAGCAGGCGACGGTGCAGAGGGACCTCGGGGTCCTTGTGCATGAGTCGCAAAAACCCAGTCTGCAGGTGCAGCAGGTGGTCAGGAAGGCGAATGGGATGCTGGCCTTCATAGCGAGGGGGATTGAATATAAAAGTAGGGAGGTCTTGCTGCAGCTGTATAGGGCATTGGTGAGGTCGCAGCTGGAGTACTGTGTGCAGTTTTGGTCGCCGCACTTACGCAAGGATATTTTGGCCTCGGAGGGAGTGCAGAGGAGGTTTACTAGGCTGATACCGGAGTTGAGGGGGTTGAGCTATGAGGAGAAGCTGAATAAACTAGGCTTGTACTTGCTAGAGTTTAGAAGAATGAGGGGAGATCTCATTGAGACATATAAGATGATGAATGGGATGGATAGGATAGAGGTGGAGAGACCCTTCCTGCCCAGAAAGGACACTAGGACTAGGGGGCACAGCCTCAAGATAAAGTCGGGGGTGGGGGGTGCAGTTTAGAATGGAGTTGAGGAGGAACTTCTTCACTCAAAGGGTGGTGAATCTCTGGAATTCTCTGCCCGTTGAGGTGGTGGAGGCTGCCTCGCTAAATATTTTCAAGACGCGGGTTGATGGGTTTTTGATAAGCGAGGGGATTAAGGGTTATGGGGAGAAGGCGGGAATGTGGAACTGAGCCACAACAGATCAGCCATGATCTTATTGAATGGCGGGGCAGGCTTGAAGGGCTAGATGGCCTACTCCTGCTCCTATTTCTTATGTTCTTATGTTCTTATGTTCTTATCCACAGTGCTGTTGGGAGGGAGTTCCAGAATTTAGACTCAGCAGTAGTGAAGGAATAGCGATCTGTTTCCAAGTCAGGATGGTGAGTGGCTTGGAGGGGGACTTCCTAGGTGGTGGTGTTCTGATGAATCTGCTGCCTTTGTCCTTCTAGATGGTAGTGGTCATGGATTGGGAAGGTTTGAGTAGCTTTGCATTCCTCTATTTGTTAACTTTGCCATCAGTAATAAACTTTACTACTATCAATGTTACTTGTTAATACTGATAGATTTGTTATGATCTGGTAAGTGTCCAGTAACCTTTCTTAAAAATAAAATGAAATTTGAAATTCCAGTTACTTAAAGATAAACCACAAGATTCCACTTTTAAGAAAACAGAATAACTTTTACTGTACAAAAGTTAGCAAAACAATTGACACTATCTACCTTGTAGTCTTAACATTCAGAATTTGCATGAGATAAATGCGAATTAACAGCAAACTGTGATCATACCAGAAGTTGAACATTAAATAATCGAAGCAACAAAGGTAGTTTTGTCTGGAATTTAGACACTGACCAGTTTGCACTAAAACTCATTTACCCAGGTTCCCTGTACTCATGGGACAAAGGACAAGAGTCGCTTCATCCTTTAACTCAAATAAATAATCTATCTTAATTTATCAGAGATCTAGATACTACCCAGGAGGTTGAAATGACCAGGCCTGCTCCATGAGGTATGAATCTTGGTCTTGGGTCTCTGCTGAGTTCCAACTCTGTGGTAAAGGTTGGCCTTGAGCCTTTGCTGCTTTCTTGCTGGATCCTTGCTGTGTCTCTGTTGCCGACACCAAGTCTTGCCTCCTAGGCAAGTTCCTCTTGAGCTTGCTCGCCTCTGACTTTTGTTTGTGTTTCAAGTTGGCCAGTCCAAACTCCCAAATTCTGCAGCCTAGCTGCAGAGGCTGTTGCCTGCTGTTTAATTTAGATTGTCCAATTCTGCATCTAGCCTAGCTGTTCAGGCCATGGGCCACCCATCCAAACATCAGTTGAATCACAGATGAAAGCAAAATACTATGAATGCTGGAAAATGTCAGCGTGTCTGACAGCGTATATGGAGAGCAAATAGAGTCAACATTTCAAATCTGGATGACTCCATGCCTGTTTTTCCATTTCTATTTTAGATTTCCGGCATCTGCATTATTTTCCTTTTGTATTAATGCATGTTGTTTAAGATCTAATATTTTGTTTCCTGCCTACTGTTTTATAAGGTCATTTAAGCTATTGGATTTAGCACATCTTAATGCTCAAACTAGTTAGTCTTGTCAAAATCTATATATTTTTATCTTGCTGGTCCTTCCCAGATTTTCACAATTCATAAAGTTTCTTTGATAAGTTTCTACTGATCTTTTCATTGTAAAGGAACTTGATTCGATCCCGCAATCATCATTTTACTGCTTCTGTGCAATATTTGAATTTATTTGCTATGGTGAAATTTATTGCAGTGTAATCTGAAAGAAAAATTGATACAATGCTTTGGTGCAGTCATTTTGTTCTGTTGTGCATCTTTACATTGTAAGTCAATATACATTAAGCATATTCCTGTTCAAAGTTGAGAATTACAAATGTAGCAACAAAATGCCGTAACTTTGCCCATGAGTGATTCTATATTGTAGTTTTATCTTGCCACCCTTGATATTGTAATATGAATCTCCTCCAGCCAGTTCACTTGGTATTTCCTAATCTCGGTGTTGGATTATTCTCCTGCGTTCAATGCATGTGCTCCTATTGTGTCTTTTCACAGAACTCTGTTTCTCTTGCAGATGATGCAACACGGGTTATTCTAAAAGGTACAGACGACTACATCAATGCAAATTATATAAATGTGAGTAGTACAATGTACTTGTATACCATATGGCATTCAGGTCCTATGGTAAACTTTTTAGTATGTTGTAATTGTCCACTTATGGCATATAAAATAGTATATAAAAAATTCTTGAAGAAGTTGTTGCATCCACATGGAGTTCTGTATCATTGTTGTTTTGAATCTGTAATACCATTTTTGAAACTCTGCAGAAGAGCACGAGGACTTGAAATGTTAATTCCAGTTCTATCCCCACAGATGCTGCCAGACCTACTGAGTCCAGCATGGCCTAATTCTGCTCCTTTATCTTATGATCTTAACACTTGGTGTAAAATAAATGGTCCCCTGTTCTTTGTCCAACGTCTCATGCGTTTAATCTAATATCTATGCTGAACTGAATGTTATAAAAACAGAAAATGCTGGATTCAGTAGGTCTGGCAGCATCTCTGGAGAGAGAAATGGAATAAACATTCCAAGTCCTCCTGACTCTTCTGCAGAGCTTGAAACCTTCTCCGGACCCCTTTCACAGCTAGCACATTCTTCCCTAGCTATGGAGCCCAAAACTGCTCACAGATTCCAAATGGGGTCTGACCAGAGCCTTATACAGCTTCAGCAGTACATCCCTGCTCTTGTATTCTAGCCCTTTATAAATGAATGCTAACATTGAATTTGCTTTCCTAACTGCCAACTGAATCTGCATGTTAACTCTAAGAAAATCTTGAATCAGGACTCCCAAGTTCCTTTGTGCTTCAGATTTTCCCCATTTAGAAAATAGTCTACACCTCTGATTTTCCTACCAATGTGCATAACCTCACACTTTTCCACATTGTATTCCATCTGCCAATTCTTTGCCCACTCTGCTAGCCTAGTTAAGAAGTTATCAATCGCATTATCAAAATTGGTAATTGAAGCAGAGAGTACCCATTATGCAAGCTTTCGAGTTAAGTAGGCATACATTACCGTGTACTGTTAGCTGAGAGCAATTAAGACTAAGTTAGATAGATGGTTAAAGGAAAGAGTAAAGGGAAATAAAAATGGTTTGAGCACATTGAGGTTATGATTATTGTTCATCTGAAGGATAAACACTAACATGAACTGTTAAGACTGAATAGCATGCTTCTGCATTGTAATTTCTATATAATACTGTTGACTTTTAAACTCCTTCTTCAATATTTCTCCTAAATATTTTATTAAAGTCAACTTCTTCATGATTTGGATTCTTGAAATACAAAGCAAGTTTGTGTTATGCAGCCAGTTCCTCTTAGCATTCAGAGTTGTATCGATTAGTGCAATTTTTGATCTTTGCATACCTCAGTGTGCTGATCCATGGGAATAACACTACCACCTCTGCTAAATATTAAAATAATATAACTAACTGTTTAATATTAGATTGGACCACAGATAATTGCATTGACTGTAAGCTTTAACAACTAAACAAAAAAAAATGCTTAACTTATTGACTAGATTTCCTTTGTAGATGTGCTGATAAATTCACCTATATTTCCTTCATACGTGACGCAAGTCATGAGTTAATAGGCATACACCACCATTACTGTTAGCTGAGAGCTAGATAATGCTTATGTATCTTAAAGCTAAAGTGTCCCTAAATTGTCAGTTTTAGAAAGCGAACCATTTCACAGTAGCTTAAGCACAATAATCAAGTCTGACACCAATTCAGTACTGGAGGAGTATTGCGCTGCTGGAAATGTTGACTGTCAGTTGAGCTCAGGTGGATGTAAAAGATTTGATGGCACTTTCCCAAAAAGTGCAGGGAAATTATCCACAATGTTCTGGCAAATAGACATTCCTCAAAATCACAACATCACAAAAATAGATTATCTTGTTATCACCACCTTGCTGTTTGTGGAAGCTTGCTGTGTGCAAATTGGCTATATATTTTTTCCAATATTACAATAGTGACTACACTTCCAAAGTACTTCACTGCCTATAAAGCACATTAATATGTTTTGTGCTTCTGAAAGGTGTCATGTCAATGCAATCTTTTTTTGTTCCTGATAGAAGGCTTTAAATTTTGTTTTAAGCCACCAATAATTTAAAGTATAACTGTGATTCTATTTTGTCATGCCTATTTGTCATTATAGCAGTAACCTTGGATTGATTGACAGCAGTTTATGGATTATTTGACGGGTTTCATTTGCTCATGGGATGTAGATATTTCTGGCAATGCCAGCATTAGTTGTCTATTCCTAATTGACTTTAAGAAAATAGTGGTGAGCCATCTTCTCAAATTGCTGCAAGCCATATGTTATGGATGCATCCACAATGCTATTCAGAAAGGCGTTCAAGGATATTGACCAAAAAACAATGAAGGAATAGTGATGTAGTTTCACGTTAGAATGGTGTGAGACTTGGAGGGGAACTTGCAGGTGGCAGTGTTCCTTTGCATCTGTTGCCCTTGTCCTTCTAGATGTTAGAGGTCACAAGTTCAGAAGGTGCAGTTAAAGGAGGTTTGGTGAGGTGATGCAATTAGATGTATACTGTTACCTTGCACCAATGGTAGATGGAGTGCAGATCAGAAGGCCTTCTTTGTCCTGGATAGTGTTGAGCTCCTGGAGTGTTGGAGCTGTACTCATCTAGTCAACCGGAGGGTATTCCATCATGATTCTGACTTGTAGATGGTGGACAGGCCTTCAAGAGGTGAGCTAATAGCCACTAGACCTTCCGGCCTCTGATCCGTTCCTGTAACCACAGTGTTGATATGGCTCGTTCAATTAAATTTCTGGTGAGTGATAACCTCTAGGTGATGAAGGATACAGTGTTGATAATGCTATTGAACAAAAAAGGAAGATGGTTAAGTTATTTGTTGTTGTGACTGATCATTGTCTGGCACTTGTATGGCATGAATGTTACCTGCCGATCAGCCGGAGCCTGGAATGTCTTCCAAGTTTTCCTGCATGCGGTCATGGAATGCTACATTATCTGAGGAAGTGTGTATGAGACTGAAACCAGCAGTGATTAGCATACAGGTTATGTGGATTGGGAATGGTAAATTGCCCCTTAATGTCCAAAGCTGTGTAGGTTAGGTAGATTAGCCATGGTAAATGTGCAGGACTGCAGGGATTTGGTGGGGGAATGCTGGCCTTGGTAACATGATCTTTTGGAGAGTCAGTGCAGACTAGATGGGCCGAATGGTCTCCTGCATGGTGAGGTTGATATGGTGCTTGACCTTGTCAAGAGGAGGATCATTGGTGAAGCAACTGAAGAAGGTTGGACCAAGGGCACTATCCTTAGGAAGTCCTGCAGCAATGACTTGAGGCTGATTTAATTGGTGTGCAACAATCACAACAATCTTTTTGTGTACATATGACTCAAACCAATGGAGAGGTGATGTGCTGACATCCCCCCCCCGCCCCGAAAAATATAATATTTCTTGATTTTTGTGCTCCCCTTTCATTCAGGGTTGATTAAATTAAGATCAAATCTGTAACTCTGTTGTATCCTTCAGATTTTTGCAGCTAGTAGTGTATTGAGACCTCATTTAGACAGGATGGCAAAATGCTGTTGCCTAATCAGTTATGCTTACGATATGTTGTGCACAATGTCTAAATATTGTAAACTGATCTTTAGCTTATACTTACTTTCCCGATGTCCATCTGAGTTCATTCCTAAATTAAGTAAATAATTTAGTAATTTTCAGATTTTTAAAGTAGGAAAACATTGATATTTAATAAATTAAATTCCTTTGAAAGACTGTGGAGTATGCCTCAGCTTTACTTATATAATTTTAAAATATTGTTATTAGCGGAGTCACCCTTTTTAGACCAGTGAGGAGAATTTTTTTCTGAAGGTTGTGAGACTTTGGAACTCTACCAGTGGAGGCAGGGTCATTGAATATTTTTAAGGCAGAGGTAAATAGAATCCTGTGAGGCAAGAGAATCAAGGATTATTGGGAACAGATGGGAACGTGGAATTCGAAGCAAACATATCACCCATGATCTTATTGAATAGTGGAGCAAGCTCAAGGGGTCAAATGGTCTACTTCTCCTATTTTATATGTTGGTGGTATGAATTGCAGCTTTAAATTGTAGTGCTTATCAGTTGCATTTGTGCTATTGTAGCTTTTCAAGTTTTAAATTTTTCTTCAATGGTTTATCCTCAAAGTTTTGAACCAAGGAATATCTTTTGAATTTTTTCAATAGCCATTCTGTGGTATTTAAAGAGCCACTTTACACTCTAACGTGGGGTTAAAGGATAGATTAAACATAGAATCACACAATGCAGAAGAGGTCCTTCAGCCCATCAACACTGCACCGACATGTGAGAAACACCTGACCTCCCACCTAATCCCATCTAATAGCACTTGGTCCATTGTTTTGAATGTTATGATATGCCCTGTGCTCATCCAGGTACTTGTTAAAGGATGTGAGGCAACCTGTCACAACCAGCCTCTCAGGCAGCACATTCCAAACTGTCACCACTGTAAAAAAAAGCTTTTCCTCCACCCCTGCTGCTGCCCAAAACATCTTGCCCCTCACGTTGAACTATATCCCCTTGTGACTGAACCTTCAACTTAAGGAAACGGCTGCTCCTCATCCATTCTGTCCATTTCTCTCGTAATCTTGTACACATAATAGGTCGGCCCTCAGTCTTCTCTGCTCCAACAAAAACAACCTAAGCATACCCAACCTCTCTTCATAACTTAAATGTTCCATCCCAGACAGCATCCTGATGAATCTCTTCTGCACTCTCTCCAGTGCAATTACACCTTTCCTATAATGTGGCGACCAGAACTGCAAACAATACTCTTGCTTTGGCCTCATCAAAGTTCTATACAACTCCAACATGACTTCCCTACTGTTGTAATCAATGCCTCAATTTATAAAGGCAAATGTCCCATATGCCTTTTTCACCACCCTTCTAATATGCCCTTCTGCCTTCAGTGATTTCTGGAAAAACATGCCGTGGTCCCTTTTTTGTTCCACAGACCTCCTTTTGTTCTGCCATTCATTGAGTAGTGATAGAACAAAAATAACTAATTACGAAGCAGTCAAAACTTGTGTGACTTAGAAATTACATGTCGAAATTATGGTTTTTACTTTTTTGAATCTGAATTGACAATTTTGAGTCTTAGAGTTATAAAATTACAAAATGAAGCGCTCAAGTGAGGAGTGGTTGGAGAGGTTCAAAGATTATAATCAGTTGTAATTTTTCTCTTTTTAATTTTGCAGATGGAAATCCCTTCTTCCAGTATAATAAATCGCTACATTGCTTGTCAGGGGCCTTTACCTAACACTTGCCCAGATTTTTGGCAAATGACTTGGGAGCAAGGATCCTCTCTAGTTGTCATGCTGACCACCCAAGTGGAGAGAGGCAGGGTAAGTAAAATATTTAATAAAAGACATCATTTTGTGTTCTCCTGTATAATCTTAACTATACATTTATGGGAAGACAATGACAGTAGTATAGTGATAATGTCACTGGACAAGTAATCCAGAAGCCCAGACTTCTTATTCCTGGGAATAAGGATTCATGACAGCTGCTGGAATTTAAAAGCAATTAGTAGAGCTGAAATATAAAGACAGTCTCAATTATTGATCGTCATAAAGACTCATCTAGTTCACTGTAGTCCTTCAGAGAAGGCAGTCTAGCCCATATGTGTTGTTGATTCTCAGACCCACAGCAATTTTGTTGACTCTTAACTGTCTTCTGAAATGGCCAGAAAGACATTTGGTTACAGTGCAGTTAGGGATTAGCAACAAATGCTGACTTTGCCAATGATGCCCATGTTCCATGAAGGAGTAAAGAGAAACTACGTTTTTGATGCATTTTCAAAGGTTAATTTGTTACCTGAAGATATGTTGGTAGGATAAAATGAAGTAAATTAATGTGGAATATAAACACCCCAGAATAAGTGGCCTATTTCTCTGCTGTAGAGTCTCTAATCTAGCTCTGGTAAGTGTTGATTATTTTCAATGCTGCATTATTTAAATTGCATGTATTAAGGAAAAGTCAGTTCTAATTAAATTTGATGGCTATCAGGACAACATATATTAAATATTGATTGTACATAACCTTGCCTTTGTCCAGGAAATCTTGTATTGTATTTCATCCTGTTGGCCCTAATTTTTACCCTTTTGTATTATAATTTGCCAGTGCAAATTTATGAATATCTTATTTAAATGCATCGGTAAACCCAGTGGCTTAATTGTAGCTACTGTCACTGAAGTGACTTCCAAGTGATACCACATTACAAGGGCTCAAATTTAATGGTGCTCTACTGCTCCTAGCAAACCAAAATTAAACATGATCTATAATAGTACTTCTATTGGTATTCATGTAATTGTATTTGGGAAGGGAGAAAGAAAGGAAAAAACCATTTCAACTAAGGTTCATGCAGGAGTAATATTAAACTTTGCATATGGTTTCTGTCTCTTGAATCACTTTCACCAGTTTAACTTTTGCTTTCACTGAATTGGATCAACATTTCAAATGTGTTAATCTTACACAAAATGTATTTAAAGACCACAGTTTATGGTGTTTTTGGCTTCTGTCCATGAAAAGCGACCATAGTGGAATTTCATCAACTCTAAATAATTTCCTTTCATTTGGGCCAACCTATGTGAAGTACCCCGGTTGCTGAAAGACCAGGTGCACGCTTATAAAGCTTACTATAGATATTGAAGACTTTGAATTAAGCCATATTTAATTTTACTTCCTGGCCTTCTGCAGGGTATTACTTATATATCAGAACTAGATTGTGCCTCTCCCTTACTAGTTCGTTGTCCTTACCTGAAAGAAGTAAGCCTAGCTTTAGTAGCACTTATTAATACAGATCATAATGTGTTTTGCACACGAGGCAGTTTGCCCTCCTTATTTCTTATATATATCTTTTAGAGGGTTTTAGCCTCAACTATTTACAACCTATATTAATGACTTGGATGAAAGGATTGATTAAATTGTAGCTAAATTTATTTATACAAAATAGGTAGTAAAGTGCGCTTTGAGAGAATACAAACAGTCTGCAAGAATGAATGTAGATTGATTAAATGAATGAGCAAATATTTAAATGATGGCCTATGATTTGGTTTCCTACTTTGGGAAAAATAGGAAAACAAAATATCATTTAAATGGTAAGAGACTGCAGAGGATTGCAGTATGGAATGATCTGGGCATCCTTGTGCATGAATCATAAAGTTAGCATGCAGATACAATAAGTAATTAAGTGAATGGAATGTTGGCCTTTATTGAAATCTGGAATGGAGTACAAAAGTAGCAAATTCTTGCTCCAACTATACTGAGCGTTGGTGAAGCCTCACCTAGAGTACTGTGTGCAGTTTTGATTTTCTTCCTTGAGTAGGGGTTTACTTTCATTGGAAGTAGTTCAGAGAAGGTTCACGAGGTTAATCCTTCGGATGAGGGGCATTGTCTTTTGAGAAAAACTTAGTGGGTTGGGCTGGAGTGCAGAAGACTGACTAAGAGGAGATTTTATTAAAGCATGCAAGACTCAGCGGGGTCTTGATGGAATAAATGCTAAGAGATGTTTCCATTTGTTGAGGAATATAGAACTAGGGGCACGGTTTAAAAATAATGGGTCTTGCATTTAGGACTGAGATGAGGAGGAATCTTTTCTGAGGGTTGTTAATCTAGATCTCTATTCCCCAGTGATCAGCAGAGGCTGGATAATTGAAGGCTTATTCAAGGCTGAGTTAGACAGAATTTTGACCTACTAGGAAGTCAAGGGTTACGTAGTGCTGGCAGAAAAGTGTAGTTAAGGCCACAATCAGATTATAAATTATTTTCTTGAAAGGCATGACAGTCCTGAGAGGCCAGATGGCTTACTCCTGATTCTGTTCTTATCAATCTTATGAACCTCAAACAACTTTGCTTCTCCAGTTCTGACTTCTTGCATACCCCAGATTTTAAATGTGCCACCATTAGTGCCTAGGCCAAAACGCTGGATTTCTTTCCCTGACACATTTCACGTTTCTGTCCTCCTTTAGGACTCTACTTAAATCCCATCTCTTTGTATCAGCTTTTGGTCATTTACTCAAATATTTACAGTCTTTACATTATATGAACATATTTTGGCAATAAATTAATTCAAAATGCAGCAGAAAATGGGACAAGAATGGCTATTCCATTTAATTCTTAAAATTGCCTCAATCTCCATCTTTGTTTTAGTTATGCAATAGTTGCTTCAAGGAGGAAAATTTAAAGCCAAGAGCTTAGGGGGTAGCAAACTGTACTTAGCTTATACCCCAATCCTAACTTTGGTTTTCCCTCCTTACATACAAACGAATGAATTAGGAGCAGACCATTTGGCCCTTTGAGCCTACTCATCAATTTGATAAGATTATGGCTGATCTAATTGTGTCCTCAACTTTACTTTCCTGTTCACCCACTTAATCTTTGATTCCCTTGTTGATCAAAAATTTATCTAAACGTGGTCTTAAAAATATTCAGTGACCCTGCTACCACTTCTGTCTAGGGAACAGAATTTCACGGACTAACAACCCTCAAAGAAAAACAATTCTCCTAATCTCCACTTTAAATGGGAGACTCCTTATTTTTAAACTTTGAACCGAGCTCTTGTACGCCCAAGGGGAAACCCCTCACAGGATCCACTCTTCTCAAGTGCCCTCAGGATCTTGTGTTTCAATAAGATCATGTCTCACCCTTCTAAACTTCTACTCAATTCTCCTTGTGATAAATACCAATATTCCATTTGTCTTTCGAATCATTTGCTGCACCTGCATACCAACTTTTTGAGATTCATGCACCAGGACCCCTCTGTACCATTGGCAATCTCTTTCAATTTAAATAATATATTGCTTTTTCTGTTTACAAATTGGACAAGTTCACATGTTTCCACATTGTATTTCATCTGTTAAATTTGCCAACTCATAACCTTTCTTTGCCCCGTTGCAGACTCTTTTTAGCCTACTCCCCTATCTGTCTTGATGCCATCAGCAATTTAGCAACCATACATTATGTGCCATCATCCAAGTCATTAATATAGATTATATATAGCTGAGGTCCCAGCACAGATTACTGTGGCACTCCACTCGGCATAGCCTGCCAATCTGAAAATAACCCATATGTCTCTACTTTCTGCATACTCTCTGCCCTTGTTCTATGCTAACATGTTATCCCCTACACTATGAGCTGCTATTTTGTATAGTGACCTTTGATGCGACACCTAATCAAATGCCTTGTGAAAATCCAAGTACACTACATCTACAGGTACTCATTATCCATGTTGCTTGTTACTTCCTCAAACAATTTGAATAAATTAGACAAATTCAATTTCCCTTAATCAAAAGCATGTTGATTCTGTCTGATTGCATCAAGACTTTCCTCCTGTGGCAAATGTTAGACTACTGTCCTGCAGTTTGCTGCTTTGTGCCTCCCTCCTTGAATAGGGAAGTTATCTGCTATTTTCCAATCTATTGGGATCTTTCCAGTGTCTAGGGAATTTTAGAAAGTTACAACCAATGCACCTACTATCTCTGCAGCCACCTCTTGTAAGACCCTATTATGCCAGCTGTCAGGTCCTGGGAACTTATCAGCTTTTAGTTCTATTGGTTTTCTCAGTACCATTTCCCTGGTGATTGTAATTGCTTCTAGTTCTTCCCTTCATTTCACCTCTTGATTTATAAGTATTTCGAGGATGTTATTTGTGTCTTCTACAAAATATTTATTCAACATTTCTGCCATTTCCACATTTACCAGTATTAATTGACCAGACTTTCATTAGAAGGCCAACCCTCCGTTAAATTACACTCTTTTTTAAATACTTGTAGAAACTTTTGTACTGTAATCTCTCTCCCTTTTTTTTGCCTTGGCCTTGTCTTTATTTAATGAATCTGTCTTGTAATGTTTGCATTTTAGTATCTTTCTGGGTAACTGCATAAAATAAACATGAATTTTGTGATGGCATTTGAATGTCTCCATACTTGGCCATGCAGTTAGTTCTTCAGTACTTTGTAAATCCTCCCCGACTTTGGTGCATCTCTGTGGCAAGAATGGAAAAGATTTAAAAGTAGTACGGTTTGCAGTTTGTTTTTGTATATGAGGTTCCTCAATAAGGCAGTAGTTGCCAATTTGTACAGCAAGTTAAATTTGAAAGCAGGTTCCTTTAAAGAATTAAATTATATTGACATGGTTTAGCTTTCTCTACTTAGGTTAAGTGTCACCAGTATTGGCCTGAACCTTCTGAAAATGCATCATATGGGAATTTTGAGATTGATTGTCACTCAGAAGAGGGAAATCCTGCATACGTCTTCAGAGAGCTGACTTTAACCAATTTAGAGGTAAGTTGAATGTGCTGAGAGAGATAACTGGGAATGTTTTTCCATCTGTGAGCTACAAGTATACTTGTAACACTTCAGTCTCCAACAGCTGCCTACGAGCTGGCCATATGGGCCTGTTTTATTTGTACTGTGTGCTGCTTTTGTTATGATCACTGATGGCAGGATATTTGCTAATAGGGAAATTGGGAATTTAACTGCTACAAACCGGAGCATGCTCTTCAATACTCATTTGAGTGTTAAGCCTGTCTAAATGACAAGGTACCTCACAAGAGGTTATTGCAGAAGGTCAGGGGACATGGAGTTGGGGGTAGGGTGTTAGCGTGGATAGAGGATTGGTTGTCAAATAGGAGGCAGAGAGTGGGGGTCAATGGGTGCTATTCGGATTGGCGGTTGGTGACTAGTGGGGTGCCCCAGGGGTCGGTGCTGGGGCCTCAGCTATTTACCATTTATATAGATGATCTGGAGGAGGGAACCGAGTGCAGGGTGTCGAAATTTGCTGATGACACCAAGATTGGGGGAAAGGCAAATTGTGCGGAGGGTGTGGAGAGTCTGCAGAAGGATCTAGATAGGCTGGGCGAATGGGCCAGGAAATGGCAAATGGAATTTAATGTTGGCAAGTGTGAGGTGGTCCACTTTGGTAGGAAGAATGGTAGGAAGGACTATTACTTAGTGGCGAAAAACTGCAGCAGGCGACGGTGCAGAGGGACCTCGGGGTCCTTGTGCATGAGTCGCAAAAACCCAGCTTGCAGGTGCAGCAGGTGGTCAGGAAGGTGGATGGGATGCTGGCCTTCATAGCGAGGGGGATTGAATATAAAAGTAGGGAGGTCTTGCTGCAGCTGTATAGGGCATTGGTGAGGCCGCAGCTGGAGTACTGTGTGCAATTTTGGGCGCCGCACCTGCGCAAGGATATTTTGGCCCTGGAGGGAGTGCAGAGGAGGTTTACTAGGCTGATACCGGAGTTGAGGGGATTGAGCTATGAGGAGAGGCTGAATAAACTAGGCTTGTACTCGTTAGAGTTTAGAAGAATGAGGGGAGATCTCATTGAGACGTATAAGATGATGAATGGGATGGATAGGATAGAGGTGGAGAGACTCTTCCCGCTCAAAAAAGACAGTAGGACTAGGGGGCACAGCCTCAAGATAAAGGGGAGGCGGTTTAGAATGGAGTTGAGGAGGAACTTCTTCACTCAAAGGGTGGTGAATCTCTGGAATTCTCTGCCCGTTGAAGTGGTGGAGGCTGCCTCGCTAAATATTTTTAAGAAGCGGGTTGATGGGTTCTTGATAAGAGAGGGGATTAAGGGTTATGGGGAGAGGGCGGGAAAGTGGAACTGAGCCACGACAGATCAGCCATGATCTTATTGAATGGCGGGGCAGGCTCGAAGGGCTAGATGGCCTACTCCTGCTCCTATTTCCTATTTCTTATGTTCTTAAACACACTGTACCTGTCTCAGTGTCTCTCTTATGGATGAAATATCTTAATTACAAATATTTGAGTCACCTGAAGCCAGCCATAATGACATATTGCATGTAGCAAAGCATGCAGAAATTGTAACATATCTCATTTAAAAAATCTTTCTTCTCCTGTGCGCTGCTGAATCCCATAAGCGTTTTACTTCCATGGTGTTTGTTGAAATGCCAATACAACTCATTCAAAAAGTTCTTATGAGCCATGCTTCTTGTCCTCCATAATCTTAAATTAATGGTCTTCAGTTAGTTTATCCATTAACTAAATTATATGAATCAGAAAAATCCTACTCAATCAGTGGTCTACGTTGTTAGCTAATTTTGGCATGTGCTGCAACTAACTGATTTTCTTATTCAGGGCACTACAGTTGATCTCAGTATCACTTCAGAAAAGGCAAACTAACCATAGTAGTTCCCAATTGTGATTGCTATCTGATACCCAGTGAAAGAATTATAGCTATGTGGGAGTTCATTGAGAAGTAGTTGGGACTGATGCCTCCCCTTTTGCTTGAAGTGGGATGGGAGTTGTGGAACTGTTTGCCAACAAGGAGTTGACACACTTGAGTTAGTGGGCATGTGGGGAGTACAGTTGGGAGATGAAATTCATTTTAAATGTTTTTTATTTTTGAATTTCAAAAATGAAATCTTTATTCATGAAGTACCTGATGAGACTTGTAGATTGACATTCAGCATTTTTTAACAAACATGTCCACAACATAGAAAATAGGAGTAGGTCCTTCAACCCCTCAAGCTTGCTCCAGTATTCAGTTGGATTATGGCTGATCTTCTACCTCAACATTATTTTTGTTATCCCCCATCCCTTGATAACTTAAATATGTAGAAATCTATTGATCTACGTCTTGGATATACTCGATGTCTGAGAGTCATCCTCATTAACGTGGCTTGGCAGATTGCCTCCCCTAAAGACATTAGTGAACCAGATGGGTTTTCCAAAATGTTCTTGACTTTCAATTGCCCTCCAAGGGCAACTAGGGACAGGCAATAAATGCTGGCTAGCTAGCAATGCCCATATCCCTTCACGGAGGAGGACACGAATAGTTTGCCGGATATTAAAGATAGAAGGATGGTAGGAGTTGAGGGCCTGAATGCGATTACTGTCACTAGAGAGGTAGTGCTCGATCGACCAGCGGGACTGATGGTGGACAAGTCCCCATGACCGGATGGAATGCATCCCAGGGTTCTGAAGGAAATGGCAGAGGTGATAGTAGATGCCTTAGTGATTATTTACCAAACTTCGCTGGATTCCGGGGAAGTGCTGGAAGATTGGAAAACGGCTAATGTTACGCCGCTGTTTAAAAAAGGTAGCAGGCAAAAGGCAGGGAATTATAGGCCGGTTAGTTTAACGTCTGTTGTTGGAAAAATGCTGGAATCCGTCATCAAAGAAGAAATAGCGATGCACCTAGAGAAGAATTGTTTGATAGATCAGACGCAGCACGGATTCATCAAGGGGAAGTCGTGTTTGACAAATTTATTGAAATTCTATGAGGATGTGACTAGTGCGGTGGATGTGGTGTTTCTCGATTTTCAGAAGGCGTTTGATAAGGTGCCGCACAAAAGGTTGCTTCAGAAGGTTAGGGGGCATGGAGTTGGGGGTAAGGTGTTAGTGTGGATAGAGGATTGGCTGTCTAATAGGAGGCAGAGAGTTGGTATCAATGGGTGCTATCCTGATTGGCGGTTGGTAACTAGTGGAGTGCTGCAGGGATTGGTGCTGGGGCCTCAGGTATTTACCATGTATATAGATGATCTGGAGGAGGGGGCTGAGTGTAGGGTGTCGAAATTTGCTGATGACACTAAGATGAGTGGAAAAGCAAATTGTGTGGAGGGTGTGGAAAGTCTGCAGAGGGATCTAAATAGGCTGAGCGAGTGGGCGAGGACCTGGCAGATGGAGTACAGTGTTAGCAAGTGTGAGGTTATCCACTTTGGCAGGAATAATAGGAGGGATTACTATTTAAAGGGCGAAAAGCTGCAGCATGCTACAGTGCAGAGGGACCCGGGGGTCCTTGTGCATGAGTTGTAAAACCCAGTCTGCAGGTGCAGCAGGTGATCAAGAAAGCGAATGGGATACTGGCCTTTATAGCGAGGGAGATAGAATATAAAAGCAGGGAGGTCTTGTTGCAACTGTACAGGGCACTGGTGAGGCCGCAGCTGGAGTACTGTGTGCAGTTTTGGTCGCCACGCTTGCGCAAGAATATTTTGGCCTTGGAGGGAGTACAGAGGAGGTTCACTAGGCTGATACCAGAGATGAGCGGGTTGGACTGTGAAGAGAGACTAAATAGACTGGGTCTGTACTCGTTGGAGTTTAGAAGGATGAGGGGGGATCTTATAGAGACGTATAAGATAATGAAGGGGATGGATAGGGTAGAGGTAGAGAGATTCTTCCTGCTGAGAAAGGACAGCAGGACTAGAGGGCACAGCCTCAAGATAAGGGGCGGGGGGGGTGGAGCACTTTAGAACGGAGTTGAGGAGGAACTTCTTCACTCAAAGGGTGGTGAATCTCTGGAATTCTCTGCCCGTTGAAGTGGTGGAGGCTACCTCGCTAAATATATTTGTCAGATAGGCAAGGGAATTAAGGGTTATGGGGAGAAAGCAAGAAAGTAGAACTGAGCCACTTCAGATCAGCCATGATCTTATTGAATGGTGGGGCAGGCTCGAAGGGCTAGATGGCCTACTGCTCCTACTTCTTATGTTTTTAAAATTTCTATGCCTTTCGAAACACCTAGTTATTAACTGCATTTTGAAGGGCTTCTTTAGTGAAAGGCTAATTTAAAGTCTAATTGCAGAACTTCTAAAACTTTAATGTGATGAATATGCTTATGCACATAGCTTTGATGTGTAATTAAATTTGTTAAGCTGAATTTAATGTGTCTCCTAGTCCACTTTTACACAGGAAAAGCCTCGTGCAATCTCCTGGTGGCGGGAAAACCCTTCAATTAAATCAAAGGGTTGATGGGACTAATTGGGATTTGCAGCCACTGAAAGCAATTTTGTTTAGGGTCAATAATGACTAATTGACGCCTATCATTCTTAAGGCCACCAAAATTTACTGATGCCTTCTGTATTTAATGAGAGCCACATGATTTTCCCACCCACTCAAAAGATTGCCCGGCAACCCTATTACATTTGCCAGCGGTCTTCCGAGGAGGACCCCTGATTATCAGGCACTTTATGCCTGACTGGGAGAAGAGGGAGGCTTGGCATCAGCAGGGAGCTGCCAAAAGTGGCACCATAACTCTTCTTATCGCTCCACCCTCAAACCCATCCCATTCTCATTCACCTTTGACCTGGAATCCCTCAATATTCCTAGACCTGTTAAGAGTACAGTGCCACCAGCAGCCACTGTTCCCACTGGTGGTGCTGAGAAGCTGCCAGTCTCTGACCTACAGCACTTGCCATGCAGTCTTCTGCTACCAGGACCTTAATCACAGGAGACCTTATAGTGTCCACTTAAGAGAAGAGCCCTCATTTCATCAGACTTCCTCTACAGAAATGACAGTGTTCCACTTGTGGGCATATCTAGGGGTCACTGTTTAAAAATGAGGGGCCACTCATTTGAGACAGATGAGGAGAAATGTTTTCTTTCACAGGGTTATGAGTTGTTTAAACCCTTCTTCAAAAGGCATCGGAAACAGAGTCTTTGAATATTTTTTAAGGCAAAGCTAAATTGATTCTTGATTAACAAGGGGATGAAAGGAATATGGGGTTGAGGTTGCAATCAGATCAGCCATGATCTTATTGAATGGTGGAACAGAATGGAACAACCAAGTAACCTACTACAGCTCCTAATTCATATGTTTGTAGTTTTCTGACCAATAACTGAGACTCCCACTGGCCTCTCAAAATCAAGACTATAATCTGTGTGTCAATGCTTTAAGAAACCCTTAGGGGAAGTTTTGGAGCTTTGGTGACATGCGTGGCCAGACTCGTAGATTGGTATTAAGCAATTTTTAACAAAAATGTCCACGACACAGAAAACAAGAGTAGGCTCTTCAGCCCCTCGAGCCTGAGCAAGGGGCTTTTAGTGCTGCATAAGCTTTGAATTTTTATTTTTGGATTTCATCATTTTGTTCTTTATGTTGTAAATCTGTAATTTAAGATAATTGGCATAAGAAGCAACAGTGACACGAGGAAAAGTTTTCACGCAGCAAGTGGTTACCTGGAATGTACTGCCTGATTGTGTGGTGGAGGCAGAGTCAATTGAGGCTTTCAGGTGGGAATTGGATTCCTGTCTGAAAAGGAAAGAATTGCAGGGCTATGGGGAAAAGGCAGGAGAATAACAGCAGGTAACTAGCCTCTTAAGGGATCAGCATAGGCACAATGGCCTGAATGGCAACCTCCGATGTTGGAACCATGCTATGATTCATAGCTTTCTTTACTATAATGAAAAGAAAAGGCACAAAGCTAAAAATCCAAATTAAATACAAGAAATACAATGAATTTCAATGTGTGCTGGCTGACCATTTCATTTATCATCTTAAGTTTCATCATCTTGCTGTTTTTCCTCAACCAGCCTTTACGGCACCCACTTTTAATAAATTCAGGAGGTTTATCTTCTGGTTGTGCCAGTCTGTGAAATGAACATGCATAGGAAACCAGCGGTGCTAGTATGAGCCACACAGTATTTAGAACATAGTTAAGATGTATTGGATAGATCTGTCCTTTCTCCCCTGCCCCTTATAAGAACATAAGAAATAGGAGCAGGAGTAGGCCATCTAGCCCTTCGAGCCTGCCCCGCCATTCAATAAGATCATGGCTGATCTGTCGCAGCTCAGTTCCACTTTCCCGCCCTCTCCCCATAACCCTTAATCCCCTCTCTTATCAAAAACCCATCAACCCGCGTCTTAAAAATATTTAGCGAGGCAGCCTCCACCACTTCAACAAAAAAAACAGAAGTTATAAACAAAAAGTTCCATTAAGCCTTACTAATAACTGTTTTCCCCTTCAATTTAATGCTTGGCTAATAATTGAGATTTTGAGTTGTATTCTTTTTCAATACAAAAAGTCAAAATATATATTGTGGAGCTGCTTTGGCCACAAAAGCACCAGTTAACAGTCATTCTCATTTGTCTGTCAGTGGTTTCCTGTCCCATATTCAGCATTCTTGAACTTTATTTACTATTCTCTGACAAGCTTCTGAAAATTTAACAAAGTATCGAACCAAATTAAAGGATTTACAAATACAAGCTTTGTTTTGGAAAAAGAAGTTCTGCACATTATGCTTTGCTTTTCACTTTACCAGGCTGATGGATGTAGAACTGGATCAAAATCCTGGAACTCCCCCCCTAACAGTACTATGGGTATACTTAACCTACATGGGCAGCAGCGGTTCAAGGTGGCAGCTCATCACCACCTTCTTGAGGGCATTTGGGGATAGGCAATAAATACTGGCCTAGCCAGTGAAGCCCACAACCCATGAATGATTTTTGAAAATTAGGAGCTCGATTCCTGAACATAATCTTTAAATTTGAGGCAAATCATGCAGATTGAATAAACGAGCAGCAATATGCAGTCATCAGCTTGCTCCAACCCAAATCTTATTTTAAAGTGATATTGAAGGAACCGCAGGTATATCTAGTTTGTCAGTTAATCCAATCTTTTGCAACTTCACAGAAAAATGAGAGCCGTCCACTCACCCAAATCCAATATATTGCATGGCCTGACCATGGTGTTCCAGATGATTCGAGCGATTTCCTGAAGTTTGTGTTGCTTGTTCGAGAAACACGAGTTGGCAAAGATGAACCAGTTGTTGTACACTGCAGGTAAGCATGGTTTAGCAGTTTGCAAGCTTGAAAAACTTAACCACTTTTAGTCAGAGGCTGAGAAATTGGGTTCCTGCCACAGAAGAAACTTGCACTTTTCTTTTAATCCTATTCTTTTTTCTACCGTTTGTCATTTTTAAATGTGGATTGCGTAAAATTGTATGGTAAATGAGAGCCTGCAGCAGATTATATTGAACATCTTTTTAATGTTCCAACTTATGACAGTGACTTATCATTTATGCCACCTATTTGTTTTAATAGGAGGTCTTGTGGTGCAGGGGGTAGCATCCCTATCTCTGAGCCAGAAGCTCCAGGTTTGTGTCCCACTCCAGGACTTGATGATCAAGGAAGGTCGGTTCATAATATAATCAAACAGATTGAGTGCTAACCTGCAATTTCTTCCAAACGTGCTATTGGTAAGAGCAGGAGAGATGTCTGGTCAACCATGCTTGATGTGGAGTGTTAAAAGCACCTGGTGAGAGGCTAGCGACGTGTTCTGGGAATTACTAGCTATGGAAACAGTTGAAAGTCTGTCTTAGTGATCCATGAAGTGCAGGAAGAGAATTGGACAGGATTTGTGTTAATTCATTTAAATGCCAACTTTAGCCCTGTGGAAAGTGCTAGTTATAATCCATTATTCTATATCACATTGGTGATGGTGCAAATGATTATCCAAGTTTTCTACACTAATAATAATTATTGATAAATAACTGTTGCATAGAATTTACAGCACAGAAACAGGCTTTTTGGCCCAACAGGTCAGAGTTTATTCTCAACATGAGCTAAAACTTTTTCTAATAATTATTTCTTTTTTTGGACAAATAGGAGCAGATAAGTTCACCTAACTATCTCGTATTGAGAAAGTCAGAACTACAATGGAGGGGTTAAATTGAGCTGAACAACATTGGCATGGGGGGAACTCAGCAAAAGTCTGCCTTCTTCATTCAGTGACTGTAGCTGGAAAATAGATCTGTGTGCAAATGTGAGAGCAGGATCTAATAATGCTCTAATGATGGCCAACTTAATGGAGGCAGCACATTTCACGTGTGAGCTTAAATAGTAGGCACTTCAATATAATTGTACATGACATGCGATTACACAATCGGGTGAGATGATGGAGGTGACAGAAATTGAAATGGGAAAGCAGCGAGGATGGGAGTAGATGTGGGAGGAGATTTACAACATCAGATTTGGTAGTAACACTGGAAATTGGTTATTGAGAAGTGAAACTTGTTTATTCCTAGTGTGGTTCACTACTGTTAGATTAGAGGCAGTCTTCCATCCAAAAGAAAATTGGGAAAAACAGAATTTGTTTGGCCTGTATTCCAAGACACACATGATGTGTCAATAGGCGGCACATCCATATTAATGGTCAACCACACAATTCTGACCTTCCATCATGCAGAATATTATTAGACAAGACCGAGGATAGAATAAATGTGAGGGTAGCAAATGGCCCAAGAACTGTTTAAAAATCAGAAAAACAGAGGCTGTTAGAGCCAGTTCCTCAGTGATTGGAAATAATATCCTGTAGAGTTCTGTTCTGGAAAAACAGGGAGGTAGTGGTAATGTAATCAAAAAGCCCAGGCAAATTCTCTGTGAACATAGGGGCATGAGAGGATCTAGCCATCTGCCGTTGACAATCAATGGCATTACTAGTACTGAATACCCCAAAATCAATACTTTGGGGGTTGCCATTTACCAGAAACTAAACTGGAGGATATAAGTTATAAAGGTCATAAGAATATAAGAAACTGGAATAAGCCAATTCCCCCTTTGAGCTTGATTTGCCATTGAACAAGATTGTTCCTAATTGTCTGCTTCATTCCTACCTTACCATACTATTCCCATAATCCTTGATACCAAAATAATCTATTGACCTCTATCCTGAATTTGCTCAACAACTAGGTGTCCGCAGTTCTCTTAGGTAGAGAATTTCAAAAATTCATAACCTTTTGAATGAAAGCATTTCACCTCAGCTCTGGCTTAATTGTAATGGTGAATCTATACAAAATTGTAAGACAACAGTTGAGTACTTTGTGCAGATTTTGCCTCTACTATAGGAATGATATTAAGACAGTAGATGGGTTTACAGTGCAGGTTCATTAAAGGACCAACTAGTATAACGAAATAAAAATATTTTTTAAAAGGTTCGAAAAATTGAGGTCAAAAATGCTCAACAGATCAGGCAACATCTGTGGAGAGAGCAATTAATATGAGGTCGGTGGCCTTTCAAAAGAACAATTCTGATGAAAGGTTACAGACCTGCAACCTCTCCAAAGATATGTATATTCTGCTGAGCATTTTCTGCTTCTATTTCAGATTTTCAACATCTGAGGCATTTTGTTTCTATTGGGAAAACATTAAGGGCTTTTCTGTTAGAACAGTGGATGTAATGGTGATTCCTTAACAATAACAATAAGGATGCAATAGAGTTGATGAAAATCTTTTCTTTACAATGATTGAGTGGATGTCGAAGATTAAATACAAAGAGAGCCAGAAAAGGCGTTTGGAGAGTAAATCAGGTTTCTTATGCCAGTGCATTTCATTTTTACTCCACTGTGTTTTTCAGTGCTGGGATAGGTCGGACCGGAGTTCTCATTACTATGGAGACAGCAATGTGTCTAATCGAGTGCAATCAGCCAGTGTATCCATTGGATATTGTGAGAACAATGCGAGACCAGAGAGCCATGATGATTCAAACACCAGTGAGTATTGATTACTTTTTTCACTTGTCATCACAGTTGCATCTCTGGGGCATTGCTTTCAGGAAGTGGGATCAGATGTTCCTTTCATCAGTTTCGGTTGAGTCAGTACCCTGCAGAAATTGAGCACTTCACACAGTATGTATCTAGATAAGGAGTTAGTGCATTTTAGTGTAGAGCATGATATTGTACAATAGATATTCAAAGTATCTTCATGTTTACAACCAGCGGTTGACATTTTGATTCCCTAGATTATGTCACATGATCACCATGCATTTCCTTGCGTAAAAATACAATTGTCCACCCAGGAATTCAAACAAGCATTGGATTCTGTTTATAGCCCTCCCATGGTATTTCCCTCTGAACACTCATTTGTTTGTTCTTTTCTCTGTGAGTAACCATATAGTCTTTCTTTGTCCCATCCTGATGGAATAACTTCAGTAACCATCTCGACCTCAAACTTTCGCTCACCAAACTATAGCACAGTATGATGGTAGACTAATAGATCAGTTGTCCATCAGTGGTAAATCTCTTTGGACAAATAAATTAGTTTTCAGAAAAGGACTGTTAATAAATCTATCAGTTAACCAGAACTTTCCTGTTGTGTCCCATTATTAATGAGGGCTAGAGGATGAATCTGCAGAAACAAGCAACATACCTGTAGGCCATCCAAGTGGCCATTTCACATGTGTGAGGCTACATCCTGTCTGATAGATCTACCCACTCACGGGCAAATAACACAGCCAAAGACCATTCTCTTCTAGATCCATGTCCACCTGCAATTCTCTGCCGACAGAAATTGAGAGATGAGGACCAATTATGCTTTCATCTGTCTTCCTAATTTCATCTTGCAAGCAGACAAATGTAGAGTGATCAGATGCCATTCACAGACCTGTATAACATGATTTTATAGTTTAAACATCATCACTGATCTTTGTACAGTCATTTTATTCATTACAGCATAAGATCTATGAGCAGCAGTAAGACATTTGACCCATTCCTTCTGTTCCAGTTAAATTAAGTGAGACCATGACTAAGCTTGTATGTTCTTATAATCCTCAACAATGTGTTGCCTTATCCCCATAACACCGTATTCTCTGTCTGATACTCTTTCTGTCTCAATCTTGGACAAAGTTTAAAGTTTTCCTTGCTTTCATATTCCATGTTATCAGCACCCCCCAGCCTTCCACCACCAGAACACCCCAAGATCTTTGCACTCCTCCAATTCTGACCTTTTGAGCATCTGCAATTGTAATTGTCCACCATTTGGCTGCCAATACCATTAATTCTCTCCCTAAACTTCTCCATTCTCTACCTCTTTCCTCCTTTGAGACATGCCTTGAACCTACCTCCTCGACCAAACTTTTGATCATTTGCCCTGATATCATCTTGTGTGCCTTGGTATCAAATTTTGTTCATAACTTTGTTGTGAAATGCCCTAGTGCCCTTCACCTTGTAAAAGGCTCTATATAAATGCAAATTGTTGTCATCCCAGTAATCTTTTTGGAAACTGAAATTTGGGAGCCATTGATTTGTTGGCATTCAGTTTTGTAATTTTCCCCACCAGAGCAGTAGCTTAATTGCCCCCATTTTAAAAGCTTTTGTTCATGTTTAAGGATCAGTTAAGCTAAACTTGTGTTCAAATCATGCATGTCATCTTATAGAGGAGCCAAAGTGATGGTTTCAGCAAGTGCACTGGTCTCTTATTGCGATTCTTAAAATAATCCTTTTGAAAAAGCAGACTGCTGCTGTGTTCTACCCACATAAGTGCTTCAGCAAAGTATTCAACTATAAATAGAAGCTTCCTTTTAATTTATGCCTTATGGTAGCAAATATGTAATATTTTTAGAGACCTATAAATTTAGCTGTTTCATTTACATCAGTCATCTTTTGTTCATTATATATAAACTTATCAATATTCCACATTCTGAGAGCAAACGTGCAAAAATAAATAAATTTGAGACCTCCATGTTGGATGTTAATATATTGTCAACAGACTGTAATTCTAAGTGCAGATAAGTTTTTTTTTACTCAAGTGGTGAGGTCAGCATTTATTGCCCATCCTCAGTTGCCCTTGTGAAGGTGGCTTAGAGCCACCTTATTGAATATAATTGAATGATTTGCAAGGTCGCATCAGAGGGTAAAGTTAAGAGTCATTCACATTGCAGTGAGTCTGAAATCAAATTGGCCAGACCAGGCACCAGATTTCCTTCCCTAAAGGACATTACTGAACCAGATCTGTGTGGTAATCTGATAATTCCATTGCTCACCGTTACTGAGAGTAGCTTTTTATTCCAGTCTTTAGCTTTAAGTTTCACAGCTGCATTGATATGATTTGAACTTGTCTCTGGCTTCTTGTTCCAATTTCAGAAACATAACCACTATTCCAAGCTACTTTAACAGAATTCCAAATAGAGCAGAAGAAAATATGATGTCTGCATCTTATTCTTTTAGAAAAAAAAAATAAATGAATAAAAAGAGCTTACTCTTCCACTTCCACCACTTCAAGGGAAAAAAAGGCAGTATGGGGGCAGGGAGGGGATAAGTGAGATTAAACTTTTCTTAATTATAACAGTCAACATGCTGACTGTCCTCAAATGACTGTGAACAATTTCAGTGAGAACCCAACAGTTGTCATCTGGGACCAGCCTGAGTTGTCAAAAGTCAGTCCTGGCTTTTGAGGGAAAGAACTAATACAAAAACTACACTTGTGGAGTGGGAAATAATTTCTGAACTATTTTCTGACATAGCTCGACATGCACGTTAGATAAAGATTAACGTGGGTGAGGCTGCCACCTGCTGCTCTGCAAGCTGCATACACATACCAACAACTTCAGTTATTAATTTTGCCAATTGATCATTGTGGTTTGCTGGGTTTTGGCATTGGTAGTAACTTCAGTATCCAATCTTTCACTTCTGTTAAAAATTGTTTAGTTGCCTTGTATTACAATATGGGGCACCTTGGAGGAATATAGTGGGAGCCTAAAAAGTGTACTGTCTCAAACAATCCAAAAGGAACCTCAGTACTCCCTTTTCACCTAATTGGTGGCATACCTGCTTGTCATCCTCCGTAAAAGATCAGAACAGCATTTTAGAAGCCAACCTATCATATGGAAAGGAGAGCATTTTAACAATTTAGCAATAACTTCCTTTTATATAATATCTTTATTGTGGATAAAATGTCCAAAGGCCCTTCACAGATGTGGAAGATAAACCAGCACGAAGGCAGGAAAGGAGATAATAAAGAGATGAATTTTGAGGAGGATCTTTGAGGGAGGAAGAGACAAAGGATAAGGTGGGAGTGGCTTACAAAGGAAGTTTCAGAATATCAGGTTACAAAAGCGGAAGGCAAAGTCACCAATGGTGGGGGTGTGAACAAGACTCTAGTATCAGAGGAACAGCATTTGAGAGGAGGGTTTTGAGGTTGGAGGGGTTTGTAAAATCAACTAAGTAGAATTCCGTGGTTGCAAACAACCTGGTTCAGCTTGGGACTGGTCAAGGAGGAGGCTGAAATTAGTGGAAAAATTACTGAGTTTGTTGCAGAGGCTGAAGAATATGGTTTTGCTCTCCCCAGTTGTAACTCCAAGAAGTTACGATAAGTACAAGGTTGAATGTCACTCAGGCAGCTAGACAACGCAGAGTGGGAGGATCACAAAAGATGATGGAGAGTTAGCGCTGGATGTCATCAGGATGTATATGGAAGCTGATGTCATTTCTACAGATGATACCAGGGACCAGCAGATAGACATGGAAGAGAATAGGCCAGGATAAATTGTGAAGGAATTTTGGAACTAATGTTTGGAAAGATTCTGTTGTGCAGGCTATTGAATTATAACAATGATTTAATAGAACGGTGAAATACAAACTTTTTGTCATAGACTTCTCTGAAATAAATTGCATTTTGTTCAGTGTGTATATATTGAAAACATGCAACTGAACCTTTGCTTCCTTTCCTTCCTGCAGAGTCAGTACAAGTTTGTTTGCGAAGCTATTATGAGGGTGTACGAAGAAGGCATTGTGAAACCATTGCAGTCAACACTGTACAATTAGCCTAAGTATAAGGCATTTGCTTATTGTTGAAACTGATTTGCTGGGAACGTTTACAGTGTCATAACGTGCTTGCACAACATGCTGCCATGATGTGAGTTTGAGGATTGAAAAATCGGCAAACTGAAGCATGGACTATGAGAACCTAAGCACTGTTGCACTTTATGTTCAAAACATAATAATAGTTTCTGCTTGTGTGATCATACAATTGCGATGGTCACAGTCGCCCTCATTTCTGAAATGCCGCATCCTCCGCTCTGGTTTTGTTCAGGGAAATCGTCAGCTTTTGGATTCCTCTGTAGTGCCAAAAGGGAGAACTACCTACATGATGTTTCCCTCACCTGCCTATGAATTTGTCCTCTTCCTTGCTGGTTTAACTGAGGGAGTTTATCAAAAGGACCACCTTTAACGGTATACATTTTCCGTTCATGAGATTGACTTAACCATCTTTACTTGACCCTTTGTGAAGAAATCCATGAATTTGAAAGTGTGTGTCGCTGTGGAATTATTATTTGTCTTTATTAACAAGTGTTTTCATGCTGCCTTTGACTAACATACAGATAAAACTCATCTCTAGATTGTGTCCTTTAATGTCGAATATAATTAAAATTAAGGTTCAGTGAGCACTTATTAGTCAAATTGACCCAAATTGTCTCACTTTCAGATTTTGATGTGCAGCTGTTTAACTTATGATGAAACTACAGCAGTCACTCAGTACATATTCTCCTCTGTTCCCTGATCAAAGAACTTACCCCTTTTCTGCACTTATGTGCCAATGTTCCTCAATTAGCAAGAAATTTTTTTATAAGTGTATAAATAAAATAATTTGCAGGGAAAAGAAATGGTAATTTTTCTCAGTAAATTCCAACCAACAATAACATTTACAGTGATTTCTGGGCTTGACTCACAAAGCATTAGAGCCCAAAGTGTAAATAACTATTAGGAAATTTAGCCTTAACCACCCATTTCGTAGCAGGATATTAAAATCTGGGTGCTGTTTACTGGTTAGCTACATTATACATTGGCTAGGACAATCTACTCCAAAGACTTGAGTTCATATCCAGCCCAGGTGATGAAATTTTATGTGACCGTTTGTCTTTATGGGCCTCCAAAAAAATGTTAAGCTCTCCTTCTCCACAGGTTTGATCCTGCAGTGAACCGTGCCATGGGGAAAGGTGTGTACCTGCAGTATTTTTTTTAAATCCAATTGGTTTCCTAAGCACTTGTTGATGGGTGCACACCTCCTCTATCAGTGCCCCATATAAGCTTGCCTTACCGTATACCGTTTTAATTTTACTTCAGTTATCAGCACCAGTCTTGTACCCAAAGAACTGCACAGGAGAAGTGCTGTAGTGTAATTTTTATAGTAAGACACTAAATCAAAGTACTGGGAGGCACAAAGCACAAATAAGAAGCTTGTTAACTAAACAATAGCCAACTTATGAAATGCTGATGGATGTTGCTGTTTTGCTGGTCAATATTCTGGCAATTTCGGAGCTTTTGACTCCATTGATTAGTGTCAATACAGACAGTCTCGTTGCACGCATCTTTACCATGCCTCTTTTTTGAAGAGGAGCGCTTTAGGTATTGGAGTAAAAATAAATTGATATTGTCAGGCACGGGGAATAGTAAAATATGCTGCCTATGAATGATTAAAATTTGGAGAAATGTAGAAATATATATGTTAATAAAGGTAGAATGTGAAAAATCTGCACAAAATAATAGTTTTATGATACTGGAACCCTGTTTTTATAATTGATGTGTTTCTGCACAGAATTAGAAAGACATTAAATAGAAACTATTAATAGTTTAGATTAATTCAATGCGTCACTACTTTTCTCACAGTTAAATCTTGCACACATTTTAGTTTTTAAAAAAAACCTTTATGGCATAAAGTAAAGAAGTAAGACACTTAAATGTTTTTTTTTGATGAAAAATAAATATATATTTTTGACTCTGCAGGATCCAGAGGAGATTGAGACCTCTAAAAGCATACACTCAGTGAACAGTATGAATCCTATTGCAAACAAACTTTTGCCAGAGAATAAAAATGGATGAGTGACTGTTTAATTTATCCCTGTCTAAATATCTGCACATCTGTACTCGTGTGTATTAACGTGTTGTACTCTGTGCAGCTGTAAATAATGCTGTCAAGTTGAATGCCATTCATGCCATCAGCGCAATGCAATTCCATTCACCTGGTCAGGATTGGCGAAGCAAGTAAGCAATTGAGATGGTGAGAACAAAAGGTTAAGCTACGCACAACCAATAATTGATAATAACGAACCTCATTTACTTCCCTTTTTTTGGTCTCCTTGGTTGTGCATAACCGCAGTGTTATTTTTACTAGATTTACCTTGAGGAAGGAGGCATGTGAATTGATCCATTTTATTCTGTCATGCTGTATGATGAACATGAATGTATCTATCAACCATGCAAAATTGCAAGCGGTAGAGTAATGACTGTTGGATTTTAAGGATAAATATTTTTCATACCATTTGTATAAAAAAAAATTTAAAAGTTTGTAACATTTCCATTAAAAAAAAATGCAGGTTAAAATGTGTTTAAATTGTAAATAAGAGCAATACTATTGAGACTGTCAGTTCAGTGCCAATTCATGCTGTACAGGTTGATTTCTCTATTGCTTACTGACTGTAATTATGCAGGTTTAGTATTTGGATTGTTTTCCATATTGTTTAGAAATTTGGAAGTAATTTGCAAATTTCCATTTCTGAAATCATCACGGGCACTTTATATTACAATATACTACTGACTGAATTATCAAGTGATTTCATACATAGACGCTAAGCCTAATAGTCTTTGCTTTGTGTATGGAGCTTATAAGAATGCACACTGGTTGATTTTATCTTTGGATTGGGCTGTTAGATCTAAGAAAAAAGTATCTGGCTAAGCTACTATATACACTTTAATCGTTGATATTAAACAGTGAAAGTCTATCATTTGAGGTTGTACCCAATGTCCAAGTTCTAGGGTTAGAACAATATTAGAACATTTCAGTGTGATTTGAAAGCTTTGTCTCATTTCAGCATGATTTTAGGGCAGTTATGCAAATCAGCCAGTATTCATCGCCAATCTTTGTGCTCAAAATCCCCATCTGGTTTCTGCCCTTTACTCTAAATACTATTACATGCAGCTATAGATCAGTCCAGTTGATTGAGCACAAGGTTATGCATATTTTTCAGGTGTTTTTTTTTAATTACAGTATATTGAACTAAGCTAATGATTAGTTCATGTTGATGTTTTTAGTAGCAGAACTTCAAAGAGTATTGCATCTTAGCAAATCAGAGTTTATAAAGATAGGATTCCTTAATTCGCCCATGCCTGGGCTACTGTGAGTAAAGTAAGAAAATAGGGGAGGGGGGGAAGGTCTCGAGTGCAGAGTTTAAAATGAATAAGTCTTTTGCTACTGTGGGCAATTTATTTACTGAAGTGGCCGATTTTGAGTTTGATTAATATGAGAATGATTTATTTGAAACTTGCTCTTAGAACTTCTAGTTAAAAGGTTTTAAATTAAAACAGACTAATGATGTTGCCCTGTGTTAAATACATACCTAAGAAATGGTTTAAGTAAATGATTGAAGATAGCTTTTCTCATTGTGACAGATCACAGAAAATACTTTGTCATTCCTCCTGCTGTAATTTGTTATCTGACAATTTCCACAAAATGCTCAAATACTTAAAGGGGAAAGAATATTTTCTGGGTCTATTTGCATCTCATAAATGCATAATTAATTTATTTGGTTTTTATCATGCTTAATATTTGACCTTCAAAATGTTATAATTAGAAAATCAAGGACAACCAATTGCGATAAAACTGCAGATTATTGATGATGTAATAAATATTGTATGTTTTTTTTCCTAAATGAAAAGTGAAACCTTGTGCCTGATCCTGCAATCTGAACTGTACACGTTTTATAACCTCTTCAGTAAAATCTTCTAATTACAATTTTATGACATACTTAATTTGAATTTTTTGCTGCTTTCTAACTGCCTGTAAGTACTGTTGGTACTGAAATGCATAATTAAAGAACAGGAAATGCTGGAAATACTCAGGTCAGGCAGCATCTACAGAGTGAGAAACAAAGGCCAGAATTTCCCGATGTAGTACGCCCCATCACGACTGCCACCGAGAATGGAGAATTTCACGCACAGCCAGATCTTCATTCAACAACGGGACCGGAGAATTGCAGCCAAGGTTTCAGATTAGTGACCTATTGTCAGAAATGACACAAAAGTAATGGACTCTAAAACATAGTTCTTTTTCTCTCTCCAAAGAATCTCACCTGCTATGAGTTTTCCAGCATTTCCTGTTTTTATTTCAGACTTCCGGCACCCGTGGTATTTGCTTTTTTAAATTAAGGAATGCGTGTTTTCCTTTTCATTGGCTTTATTTTTGGTCTTCACTTGAATTTTATCAACACTGGAAAAAATGTGAAAAGGAGTTGAGCTTTTGCAGTTCCATACTGTATGCTTTAAGAAGGCCTTATTCATTTCAGTTTTCAGAAGTAGCTAATGGCACCTTTGTTGCTGATGCCCAGCAAATGATACAAGCTCATAGAATATCAGCAGTTTAAAGGATTGACTGAATCAGTACTAATGTCTTTTAAGTGATCAGCCACATGGAGTGGGGTGGGAGAAGGAGGAAATTTCAAATTTTTGTTTATGACTCACTCCCTTCTAAATTTTTTTGTGGATATTATTTAACTTCACATGACCACAATTGTCTCATTTGGGTACGAACTTAATAGTTTATTTGTGACTCTTAATTGCTCTGTTACGAAAATAAAGAAAATGTGCTTAGTAATTTAAAGTGTAGCACCTGTGAGTTTATTTTTGGAGGGGCAGCTGTAACTATATGTACTTAAATTTAATAATTTTGTAATTATTTTTTCTCTATTAAATTTCAGTTTTAGCTGATACTTGGATTCTTTTGATTCAAGAAATATTCTTCTGTACATTTTAATGAGGTTTGATTTAATCCTGTACATAGTGACCCAGTTGCAGCATGTACAGTTAATCTTATGCTTTGTTTATAACAGTAAAAACTTGGTTTTAACAGCAATCTGTAGTTCTGTTGCTATTTATTTCAGTTGACTAATACATGTGTCGGTTTTCTTATTCCTCCATAATAAATAATCCGAAGAAGGGAAGGTGATGAGGGCTAGACTTGAGCAGCTATGTGGAATTTGAAGGGTTTTAGTTTGTTTTAATATGAATTAAAATATTGAACAATACTATGACATGACCAGGATTATACATTTTGGTGAGGCTTCGCTATAAGAAGGATGTGGAAACATTGGAGAGAGTACAGAGGAGATTTACCAGAATGCTGCCTGGTTTGGAGGGTAAGTTTATGAGGAAAGGTTGAGGGAGCTGGGGCTTTTTTCTTTAGAGCAGAGGACATTGAGAGGCGACTTAATAGAGGTTTATAAGATGATAGAACATAGAACATAGAACATTACAGCGCAGAACAGGCCCTTCGGCCCACGATGTTGCGCCGACCAGTTACAAAAACAATGACCCACTAGCCTATACCAATCCCTTTTCGTCCATAAACCTATCCAGAGATCTCTTAAACGCCCCCAAACTAGACGCATCTACAACTGCAGCAGGCAGGGCATTCCAATCCCTCACCACCCGCTGGGTAAAGAACCTACCCCTGACATCCGTCCTGTAGCTACCCCCCCTTAATTTAAAGTCATGCCCCCTCGTGCTAGCTTTCTCCATCCGAGGAAAAAGGCTATCACTATCCACCCTATCTAAACCCCTAATCATCTTATATGTTTCAATAAGATCCCCTCTTAGCCGCCTTCTTCCCAACGAAAACAACCCTAGATCCCTCAGTCTCTCCTCATAGGACCTCCCCACCATACCAGGCAACATCCTAGTAAACCTCCTCTGCACCCTCTCCAACGCCTCCACATCCTTCTTGTAATGCGGGGACCAGAACTGCACACAGTACTCCAAGTGCGGCCGCACTAGAGTAGTGTACAGTTGCAACATTACACTGCGACTCCTAAATTCAATCCCCCTACCAATAAACGCCAAGACACCGTACGCCTTCTTGACAACCTTATCTACTTGATTCCCAACTTTCAGGGATCTATGTACACACACACCTAGATCCCTCTGTTCATCCACACTATTCAAAGTCCTCCCGTTAGCCCTATACTCGACACATCTGTTGCTCCTACCAAAGTGAATTACCTCACACTTCTCCGCATTAAATTCCATCCGCCACCTCTCGGCCCAGCTCTGCAACCTATCTAAGTCTCCCTGCAGACTATGACACCCTTCCTCACAATCTACCACACCTCCAACTTTGGTGTCATCAGCAAATTTACTAATCCACCCAACTATACCCTCATCCAGATCATTAATAAAAATTACAAACAACAGTGGCCCCAAAACAGATCCCTGAGGCACACCACTCGTAACTGCACTCCATGATGAATATTTACCATCCACCACCACCCTCTGTCTCCTATCTGATAGCCAATTCCTGATCCAACTTCCTAGATTACCCACAATCCCATACATCTGCATTTTCTGCAGAAGCCTACCATGGTGAACCTTATCGAACGCCTTACTAAAATCCATGTATACCACGTCAACTGCCTTACCCCCATCCACCTCTTTGGTCACCTTCTCAAAAAACTCAATAAGGTTAGTAAGGCACGACCTACCTGCTACAAAACCAGGGGGGATAAATGAGACTATTTCCTTGGATGGATGTAGCTAGTACTAGGGGGCATAACTATAAGGTTCATGGTGGGAGATATGGGAGGGATGTCTGAGGTAGATTCTTCACTGAGTGTGGTTGGGGTGTGAAATACACTGACTGCTGTGATAGTGGAGTCAGACACTTTAGGAACTTTCAAGCGGTTATTGGATAGGCACATGGAGCACACCAGAATAATAGGGAGTCAGATAGTTTGATCATAGCTCAGCACAACATTGAGGGCTGCAGGTCCTGTACTGTGCTGTATTGTTCTATGTTTCTATTGATTAGCTTCCTTTTCTTATCAGGACCCAGGCCCTGAAGGGCCTTGTAATTGTTTAAGAAAGAATCATGGTATCTAGGCAGCTTTTAGAGAAAATAACTCATCTCTGTTCATTACTTTTGTATGGTCATCTTCAAACATTGAAAAGTTATAAATCATAGAACATAGAAAAACTACAGCATAAACGGGCCCTTCAGACCACAAGTTGCACTGATCATATCCCTCCCTACTAGGCCTACCTATAACCCTCAATCCTATTAAGTCCCATGTACTCATCTAGAAGTCTCTTAAAAGACCGTATCGAATTTGCCTCCACCACCACCGACAGCAGCCAATTCCACTCACCCACCACCCTCCAAGTGAAATCATCTTTTTCTAGAAAAGAAAGAAATTTGAAACATAAGTAGAGGTACTTGTGAGAATTTCGAAGAATATATACGATGTATTGTGGCACCAATTAAGCCCTTAAGCTTTAAAACAGCTTAAGAGTTCTATAAAGTACAAGTTAAAAGAACAGACCATGGAAATGAAATCTACCCTCAGGATTCAGCTACAAATATTGGATATTGTCTAGAAATTCTTTCTGGTTCTATATCATTGGCACAAATAGACTTAAGAACGTAAGTAGTTAAGTCAATTTGTGCCATGACAATGGCAACCATGACAATCCAGGGTACTTCTATTTCCCATGCCTAATGAGTAGTGAGGTGATATTTTGTCCTCGGATTTGTACTGGATGTATTTCATATCCATGCACCGACATGGACATCACAGTAACAACTGGGCTGGTGATGCCTGTGCCAACTGCTCAGTTCAGTCCTGACCCAATCTTTTCCCTTATTATTCCACAAATATGTGGCCACTTGCTTTTTGAAAGCTCCTGTAAATCTGCTTCCACCAGCCTTTCAGATACTGCATTCCAGATCATGACAGCCCTTCATGGGATGAAAATATCCTGATTTTCCCCACTTGTTTCGTTCCCCAAGATTTTACAGTTATGTCCTCTAGTGATTGATCTATGAGCCACTGTTTTTCTATTTGATCTTTGAAAACCTCTCTCCATTTTGAATACATTTTTTAAAAAATCTCTCAAATCTTCCCTGTCCTTTGGAGAAGCTAGAATTGTTCTCTCTCTTCATTTAACTGTAGTCCCTCATCCCTGGTATTCTAGCACCCTCAAGGCTTTGACATCTTTCCTAAGTTATGGTACCTGGAGTTATACTCAGTACTCCTGTACTAGTAATTAAGGGGTTTATCATGACTTTCTGGATTTCAGTATTCTGTGCCAACGTTACAAAGCTATGTAACTGACACACTTTTTTCAGTGCCTTATCAACTTGTCATTGCCATTTTCAAAGATTTGCAAACATGTACCCTTGCATGCCTCTGTTCTTGTACCCCCTCAAAAGGGTACCGTTCAGATTGGGTCATTTTGTACTCCCTTGTAAAGTTATTGGTGTATAGTGCAAATTGCAGTTTTGAATCAACATATTATAAATTGAATTATTAAATTGTTTGTGATGGTCATTTCTCATAAATCTCAGTTAAAAGAATATTAAATTTGAAAGGCTTTGTAGCCCCAAATGACAGGAAGTGAAAGCTAAAAGAGGAAAGGAGGGTTGTTATTAATGTCAAGAGCAAGATTCGTTAGGGAGATTATGGAAAGTACAGGAGCAAATTGAAAAAATGTTACTTCGAGGGCAGTGGTAATGAGAAACAAATTGGCTAAAAATATTTTAGGATTCCATTTAAATACCTGAATTGTAAATGATTAACGGGAGGTGGGAGGGGGGTTTGAGCTATTAAGGTCCAAAGGAAACACCTTGACTTTTTGGAGTGTATCTCATGTTGTTCAATGGTAACAACTGCAGAGTCACAGGTCACAATCTTTCAGTCCCCATTGGATATAGGAGTCATCCCAGCAGACTGGATGGTTGCTCATATAAAAGGGAAGAAGAAACCACAGGTAATCAATAATGGGGAAATTATTGGAAACTCAAGGACAACAGAAGCTTTCATTTGGAAAGCCATGAGTTAAACAAGGGAGAGCCAACAAGAATTTGTTACAGGCAAATCATGGATTTCAGCAAAGCTTTTGACCAGTTCCCACATGGGACACTTGTAAAGAAGGGATTATAGTGTAATTTGATGAGGTGAGTTCAAAATTGGCTTTGGCGTAGGCAACTGAAGGTGATGACGGAAGACTGTTTTAGTGACTGGAAGCCAGTGTCCAGTGGTGTACCACAGTGATCTGGACCGGGTCCCTTATCTGCTATTTATATAAAAATATAAATGACTGTGGAGGGTAGGATGACACACAGATTGGTTGAATGGTTAAGTGAAGTTGTGTCTTGAGTTACAGGAAGATGTAGACAGGATGATCAAATGGGCAGTTAAGTGGCAAATGGAATTTAATCCTGAAATTACTGGAAGGAGTAATTTGATAAGGATGAACAGCATGACACTAGGAAGTTCTGAGGATTAAAGGGTCTTGGCGTGCTTGTCCATAGATCCCTGAAGCTGAAAGGTGTGTTAGTGGGCTGATGAAAAAGGCATATGGGACAATTGCCTTTATCAATCAAGGCAAAGGTTACAAGAGGAGGTAGGTCATGTTGGAGATGTATAGAACTGTGGTGAGCCACAGCTAGAGATTTTATTCATTCTTGGGACATGGGCATCGCTGGCTGGCCAGCATGTATTGCCCATTCCTCGTTGCCCTTGAGAAGGTGGTGGTGAGCAGCTGCCTTGAATCGCTGCAGTCCACGATCTGTGGATTGACCCACAGTGCTATTAAGGAGGAAATTCCAGAATTTTGACACGACTGTGAAGGAATGGCAATTATTTCCAAGTCAAGATGATGAAAGGCTTGGAGGGGAACTTGCAGGTGGTGGTGTTTCTATGTATCTGCTGCCCTTGTCCTTCTAGACGGAAGTGATTGTGGGTTTGGAAGGTGCTATTCCAAGGATCTTTGGTGAATTGCTACAGTGCATCTTGTAGATAGTACACATTATTGCTACTGAGTGTCGGTGGTGGAGGGATTGAATGTTTGTAGATGTGATGCCAATCAAGCGGGATGCTTTGTCCTGGATAGTGTCAAGCTCCTTGAGTGTTGTTGGACCTGCACACATCCAGGCAAATGGGGAGTATTCCATCACACTCCTGACTTGCGCCTTAAAGGTGGTGGATAGGACTTTGGTGAGTCAGGAGGTGAGTTACTGGCTGCAGTATTCCTAGCCTCATAACTGTGTTTATGTGGTGAGTCCAGTTGAGTTTCTGGTCAATGGTAACCCCAAGGATATTGACAGTGGAGAATTCAGTGATGGTAACACCATTGAATGTCAAGGGGTGGTGGTTAGTGTGTCTCTTATTGTTGAAGATCATGGCTTAACATTTGTGTAGTGCGAATGTTACTTGCACTTGTCAGTCCAAGCCTGCATATTATCCCGATCTTGATGCATTTGAACATGAACTGCTTCAATATCTGAGGAATAACGAATGGTGCTGAACATTGTGCAACCATCAGCAAACATCCACACTTCTGATCTGATAGACAGAAGGTCATTGATGAAGTAGCTGAAGATGGTTGGGCCTAGGACACTACCCTGAAGGACTCCTGAAGAGATGCCCTGGAGCTGAGATGACTGACTCTTCGCAACCATCTTCCTATGTACTAGGTATGATTCCAACCAACAGAGTGTCCCCTGATAGCCATTGATTTCAGTTTTTATAGGGCTCCTTGATGCCACGCTGGATTGAATTGCATGAGCAGGTGCTGCTTGATAGCCCTGTTGATGACCCCTTCTATCACTTTACTGATTGAGAGTAGACTGGGCGGTAATTGATGGGGTTGGATTTGTCCTGCTTTCTGTGTACAGGATATAACTGGACAATTTTTCACATTATCGGGTGGATGCCAGTGTTGTAACTGTACTGGAAGAGCTTGGCTATGGAAGCGACAGGTTCTGGAGCACAAGCCTTCAATACTTTTGCCAGGATGTTATCGGGGCCATTGCTTTTGCAGTATCCAGTGCCTCCAACTGTTTCTAGGCCATTTCAGAGGGCAGTTGAGAATCAACCACATTGTTGTGGTTCTGGAGTTACATGTAGGCTAGACCAGGTGAGGATGTAAGATTTCCCTCCCTAAAGGACATTAATGAACTGGTCACCACATTATACAAAGGATGTGATTATACTAGGAGAGGGTGCACCAGGATGTCGCCTAGGATGGTATACTCAAGTTATGAAGAGAGATTGGATAGCTTAGGTTTTTTTCTTTGGAGCAGAGAAGGCAAAGGGTTGACCTGATCAAAGTGTTAAAGATTATGAGGGGCTTAGACAGGGTGGATAGGAAACGGCTGTTCCCCTTAGTTAAAGGCTCAGCCACAAAGGGACACGTTTGAGGTGTGGGGCAGGAGGTTTGTGGGGGAGATGTGTGGAAAAACCTTTACCCAGAGGATGGTGGCGATCTGGAATGTACAGGGAGGGTGGTGAAGGTGGGTTGCCTCAAATTCTTTAAAAAGTACCTGGGCGAGCACTTGGCATGCCACAACATTCAGGGCTATGGGCCAAGTGCTGATAGATGGGATTAGATTGGTAGGTCAGGTGCGTCTGACATGTTGGTGCAGACTCGATGGGCTGAAGAACCTCTTGTGCACTGTTTGATTCTGTGATTACTGACCAACTTGATTGAATTCTTTGTGGTATCAGGATAGGTTGTGCAAGCTCGTACTTAGTTGTTGTACAGATGGAATTTTGGAAGCCGTCAACAAAATGCCACACGCGAAGCTTATTAAGGAGATGAAAGACCTTAAGGGAAAAGTGATAGTATGGATATAAAATTGGTTCAGTGACAGGAAACAAAGTGTGATGTAGCGGTGATTTGCAGTGATATTCCCCAAGTGCTTTTTTTTAGTCCTTTTGCCCTGCAATTTTGTTTTAAGGAGCTGAGCCTCGGGTAGAGAAAGAAGCATTATATTGTAAGGTTTAAGTTTAATTATTAGTGTCACAAGTTGGCTTACATTAACACTACAACTAAATTACTGTGAAAATTCCTGTTTCAGTTTACTGAGGGAGAATTCTGCATGGCAATGCGCCTCACCAGCATGTCTTTCAGACTTTTCGGAGGAAACTGGAGCGTCCAAAGGAAACCCACGCAGACAAGGGGAGAACCTGCAGACTCCACACAGACAGCAACCCAAGCTAGGAATTGAACCCGAGTTTCTGGCACTGTGAGGCAGCAGTGCTAACCACTGTGCCACCCTCTTGTAGTCGTTAGTGATGAGGATAGTTCTCAGATTCAGGGTAGTGAAATGGGCAGAAATATGGCAGATGGAATTGAGTGTAAGGAAGTGTGAAATGTTGGAAAGATGAATGTAGAAAGACAGTAGACTAAACGGATGTGATTTTGATGGGTGTAAATAAGAGAAACTTTGATGTCCATATACACTAATTTTTAAAAGTGATGGGGCAGATGGATAAGATGACTAAAAGGCATATGGGTCACTTGGGTTTATAAATGGAGGAATAGGACATCAAAGAAGAGAATGTGCTAGGCAATACTCAGCTAGAGTAGTGCAGACAATTCTTGGCAGTAGATTTCAGGAGGGATTTAAATAGATGCAGAGGATGTTACTAGGAACGAGAGACTTCAGTTATGAGGAGAACTTGGAAAACGTAGGATTTTCCTCCTTGTAACAGGTGGTTAAAAGATGACCACATAGAAGTTTACAAGATGACTATTTTGATGGAGATAAAAGAAATCCTGTCAAGTAAGTCAATAATTGTAGATTAGATGCAAAGTCATTTGCAAAAAATCTAGAGGGTGTGATGAGAAATATTTTCACTGGAGTTGTTGGCTTTATCCAAAAAGGTGGTGGAAGCTAATTCCATCAATAACTTTAAAAGCCAGGTGCTTGGGAGCAAGGAGTGGGTGCAAATGGAAAGTGGGATTGTGAGATAAACACAGCTGCTCTTTCTAAAAGCCAGCAAAGCACAACGGAGTGAATGGTTTCTTTCTGTGCTGTATGATTCTATGAAACTAAAATTACACACAATCCAGAATGTAAATTCATGCTCACGTCTGTACTGTGTAATCCTGGCCTATTGTCCCCCAGGCAAAACTCCCACATGTGCCGGAAGAATTATTCTCCTAGTCTTTGCCAAGCCCAGGTTCAATTCCTAGCTTGGGTCACTGTCTGGCGGAGTCTGCACATTCTCTGTGTGTCTGTGGGCTCCGATTTCCTCCAAAGATGTGCTGGTTAGGTGCATTAGCCGTGCTAAATTCCCCCTCAGTGTACCTGGACAGGCGAGTTTGGCTACTAAGGGATTTTCACAGTAACTTCATTTCAGTGTTAATGTAAGCCTACTTCAAGAAACCTATTTCAACCATTTGCAATACACCCAGATTTTTATTGAATTTTAGGACTGGCCAGATGAGCCAGTGTGTTCACTTTTGGTACCTCCTGTCTTTTAGTTTATATTAAGGAAGTTTTTACAAGACGCCACACTCAAAAGATTTGAAAAGCTGTTCCAACCATCAAATAGCTTTAGCGTCCTATTGCTTCTTAATAAGCCAAGAACAGCCACTCAGCATCTTCATGCAAGTGGATTGTGACTAAGCTGCAGTTGAATTTAAAGCCTTTGCCTCAGTTTGTGGCACAGTTCAGTAATACACTGTTTGAGATAACCCTGCATCGCAGGGTTTCACATCACAGAATGTCATTTGGCAGCAGTCCAGTGTTTCACTTGCTTGAGAGAAAACACCATATGGTGTTTTTTATATATTGGAGCTGTACAAAACAGATCAAGCTATTGCAAGCACCATCGCAATGGGAGTAATATGTATGACAAATGTGCTAATCTGATGGTCCCCACTGTAAGTAGTGTGTAAACGAGGAATAGTCTGTTTATAGGACTAACTAGTAACGCACTCCTAGAGAATGTATTTAGAGAACACCCAATATTTGTTTTCAGGCTCTTTTCTATTAAGTCAACTTATGACAAAGCAGATCCTTCCAGCGCTATCTCAACCCTGGATCAGCGTAGTAGCACATCTGTGAGTTCAAGTACACCCTGATGGGGGTGGTCACGGAGGCAAATGGTTGCATCAATTTGTATGACCAGGCCACTTTCCTGTTGATGGCACGGCTTAATCAACTGACCTTGTGAAGGCCTATTGACAAAATTTCCAGTTGACCTCCAGAACCCTCGAGGTATCGGGGAAGTAGCTGCCTGGAGGTGTTCACAACGATGGCTCGACAGCTGAGGCCACTGTTTAATTTAAAAATTTAAAAACAGTGTAGAGAGCATGTCTCCTTTATGGGTCTCCATCTCTCATACTTGGAAAGGCCAACTTCTGCTTCCTCCCTGAGCTGGAGTGACTTTGGACCTTCAGCCTCAAGAGCCTGCTTATCATTCTTAATTAGCTGACAATCTCATCCTCTGGCTATTAATTGGCCACTAAAATGTCTGTGTCCACTGGAGTGTGTCATTGACCCCTTTTAATCACCTTTTGCTTTGATATTTTAAGTTCCATTTGTTTCTGTTTCAGACAGTCCCCCTTCAAGAGGCTGCCCTTTTCTTGCTTTGTCTGTCAGTTCACTTAGTATAATTGGTTTAACTCAAAAGCGTGGCCTACAAAAGGTGGGCAGAGCATGTGATGACTTCCCGTTGCTGGTAAAATAATGGCAGGGCAGGTGGGAATAGGTGGCGAGTCTACTGGGTTTTTATCGCAAGATTCATTACCTTCTTATTCTAGATGATATCTTGCTGGAGACAATGGCCTTTTGTTGAAAACACATTTGTTTACATGTCACTTGCAAAGATCAAGTAAGACCAAGACCAGGGCAGCACAGTGATTAGCACTGCTACCTCACAGTGCCAGGGACTTGGGTCACTGCCTGTGTGGAGTTTGTACATTCTCCCCATGTCTGTATGGGTTTCCTCTGGGTACTCTGCTTTCTTCCCAAAGTCTAAAGATGTGTGGGTCAGGTTGATTGGCCATGCCAATCACACAGTTTACTGAGTGGCATTTGCTGCTAAATAAACCTGTTGGACTTTAACCTGATGTTGTGAGACTTCTTACTGTGTTTACCCCAGTCCAATGCCAGCATCTCCAAACCACGCAAAAAGCAGGACAAATCCAACCTGGCCAATTACCACCCAATCAGTCTACTCTCGATCATCAGTAAAGTGATGTGCAAACTTCACTTACACTATCTGTATCTTTAAGACTTGATTAGCTGTAAAGACTTGCATTTCAATCATTATTCTGTAAACTGAGTTTGTCCCTTTATATTCCCTGTTTGTGAAAAGGTCTCCCACTCACCTGACAAAAGAGCAGCAAGCGCTCCGAAAGCTAGTGGCGTTTGCTACCAAATAAACCTGTTGGACTTTAACTGGTGTTGTAAGACTTCTTACTGTGTTTACTCCAGTCCAACGCCAGCACCTCCACGTCATGACTCACTACATAAACACAGTTGCTACAAGAACAGGTCAGAGGCTAGGAATACTGTGGCGAGTAACTCCTCTGTTAACTCCGCAGAGCCTATCCACCATTTACAAGACACAAGTCAGGAGTGTGATGGAATACTTCCCACTTGCCTGGATAGGTGCAGATCTAACAACACTCGAGAAGCTTGACACTATCCAGGATAAAGCAGCCCGCTTGATCGTCACACATACAAATATTCAACCCCTCCACCGCTAATACTCAGTACACACTGCTGCTACTATCTACAAGATGCACTGCAGCAATTCACCAAAGATCCTTTGACAGCATCTTTCAAACCTATGACTCATCTAGAAGGACAAGGGCAGCAGATAAACGGGAGCACCACCACCTGCGAGTTCCCCCTCCAAGCTACTCACCATCCTGACTTGGAAATATATCACTGTTCCTTCACAGTTGCTGGATCAAAATCCTGGAAGTTCCTCTCTACTGGCATTGTGGGTCAGCCCACAGAACATGGACTGCAGCAATTTAGAAAGGCAGCTCACCACCACCTTCTCGAGGGCAACTAGGGTTGGACAATAAATGCTGGCCAGCCAACGAAGCCCATGTCTCAGGAATGAATAAAAAAATTAATTGACCCTCGGATCAGGGGACTGGCAGGGTAAATGCATGGTGTTTTCGGAACAGAGCCTGGGTGGCTTTGCAGATCTGATGGGCTGAATTTCCTCCTCCTGCCCTGTAGGGATTCAATGCAGCTGGCACTACTCTCCCAAGATTCCACTCTATTTATTTATTAATTAGTGTCACACGTACATTACATTAACATTGCAATGAAGTTACTGTGAACATTCCCTAGTTGCCACACTCTGGGACCTGTTCAGGTACACCAAGGGAGAATTTAACATGGCCAATGCAGCTAACCAGCACATCTCTTGGACTGTGGGAAAAAAAAACTGGAGCACCCAGAGGGTAATCCACACAGACAAGGGGAGAACATGCAGTCTCCACATAAATAGTGTCCCAAGCCGGGAATCAAACCCGGCTCCCTGAGCTGCGAGGCAGCAGTGGTAACCGCTGTGCTGCCCTAAGTGACATCACTGTGCCTGCTGTAGAATAAAGGGTTAACCCTAATGATAGCTACTGAGGATGTGTCAATCACTGAGAGAAGATGACTACGAAGCATTTTGGAGAGTAGCTCCAGCTGTGTCTTGGTCTTACTTGACCTTTGTAAATAGTATGTGCCTTTTCAACAAAAGGCCATTGTCTCCAGCAAGATCTCTTCTAGAGTAAGAAGCTAATGAATCCAGAGATAGAAGCAAAAAAGCAGGTGGTGGTCGCAGTGATTACACCTACAGAGAAACAGCAGAAAATGGCAGGAAAATCTTCGAAAGCGCCAAGCAAAAGTGGAGCTCAGGAGGTCTCAGCACAGATCCCTGTGGCACACCACTCATTACATCTCACCAACCTGATAAAGACCCAGTTATGCCTACTCTCTGGCTTCCTATTAGCCAGCCAATCTTCTATCCATGCCAATAATGACTCGAATCCATTTTTTAGCTACAGTTGTTTGTGCACAATAAGGGTTACGCACGTGTGAGAACCCAATACCCTGAACACTTATCACATGAGGTATCTGGATGGTCTACTGCATCCTGCTGGAAATGATTATGCAGTCCTCTTTCCAATTGGTGGCGCTATTCTCACTGATTACATTGAGATGCACACACAGCAGAAATTTGGAAAGATTCAAAGTGCACAATTTAAATTGCACTGTTGTTTCGCAGCGTCAGGATAAATACACAAAACCATCATACACCACAGCCGTCTCAACATGTTTTTACACGGCAATCAGTAAATACTGAGATTGTGGAGTTATCCTTTCTCTGAGTATTCAAGTTTCTGTAACCGAGTTCAGTTTCAGATGTTGGCAGTCTACAGACTCACTGATGACCTCTGCTCTGTGCCTCATGATTCTGCCAATCGCAAACACAGGGGTCCAGAGTGGAGGTCAAAGGTCGGTGGCATGATAACACAAACCAAATGCTGGGAAAAGTGACCTCAGCGGAAAATGTTTCGCAATGAATGGATTTATACTGCTCTGCATAACTGAACCTCCCTACTTTTGATTTCAACTCCCCTCCAATCCAATCAATGGAGTACTAAAAACAAACTGACCACAGTTTGAGAGTGAAAATAATTCACATTTTCCCTTCTCTACGTTGCCAGAGTAAAGTGCACGAAGAAGTGGGCGAGCTCAGAGGATACGCTTTTAATACCGTGAGCTAGTCATGCTTGCTTGTTTTGTTAAAGTTGTCTGTACTGATCATAGCTTGGGCAGGCTACTGAAACACTCCCATAATCTTAGCCAGAATTTATGGGGTTTCGCTTGTTAGTTAGCTACCTGTGAATAAGTACTCTCTACTGTGCCATAGAGGTGGAGAAAGTTACCTCTACACTGAGTTTCCTGACCCCCAATTTTATCCCCCTTTAATTTCTGAAAGAAAAACATAAACACAGACTCAATGGGCCAAATGGTCTCCTCCTGTGCCACACTTACACTAGTTGCTCAATGACTTGCATTTATTTAGCATTTTTCATGACGGCCAAATGTCTCAAAAGCACTTCACATCGAATGAAGTACTTCTTGAAGTGCAGTTCACTGCTGTAGTATAAGAAACATGGTAGACAACTTCTGCACAAGATCCCACAAACAGCCAAGAGATAAATGACTTGATAATCCATTTTTCTACTGTCGATTTTAGTATAAGTATTGGCCGGGGCACCAGAGATAACAGCTTGTCTTTGCAATAGCACCATGGTGTCTTTTACAGGTCAGGTGAGCATCAAATAGCCCTCAGTTTAACGTCTCGTCTGAAAGACAGTACCTGTCACCATGCAGCATTCCCGCAGCACTGCACTGGAGTGTCAGCCTGGATTTTTGGGTTCAAGTCCTGGAAGTGGGACTTGAACCAAGAGGTGCAACTGAGGATACTACAATAAGTTTTTGCACCCCTGGGGCTAAAAACAGCTACAGTACTTGCTCCTGATCATTGTCTAGTAGCCACAAGTGCATGTGTGTGTTTGCCAGTCAAGGATCAGTTGGTGGTTTGACTGCAGACAGCCTGCTTGCACTTAGTCTCTGAACTCACAAGGGAAGAATAGCTGATTGGGCAAGAAAATAAAAGCTATGGAGTTGGTTGGGGGGTGTATGTATATGTCTTTGCTAATATCACCTTGTCAGTGAGTAATAGTTATTCCTTAATTTAAAAAATTAACTAAAAAACAATATTTATTCTTAGTGTCTCAAGTAGGCTAACATTAACAAAGCAACGAAGTTACTGTGAAAATCTCCCAGTCACCATACTCCAGTACCTGTCTGAGTACACTGAGGGAGAATTTAGCATGGCCAATGCACCTAACCAGCACATCTTTCAGACTGTGGGAGGAAACCCACGCAGACATGGGGAAAATGTGCAAACTCCACACAGCCAGCGATCTGAGCTGGGAATTGATCCCTGGTCTCTGGAGCTGTGAGGCAGCAGTGCTAACCACTGGGCCACCATTCCGCCCATCATAGAATCAAAATAGAATCATTGTCGGTGGCATGGTAGCACAGTGGTTAGCACTGCTGCTTCACAGCTCCCACGGTCCTGGGTTCAATTCCCGGCTCGGGTCACTGAGTGTGTGGAGTTTGCACATTCTCCTCGTGTCTGTGCGGATTTCCTCCGGGTACTCCGGTTTCCTCCCACTGTCCAAAGATGTGCGGGTTAGGTTGATTGGCCATGCTAAGAAAATTGCCCCTTAGTGTCTAGGGATGCGTAGGTTAGAGGGATTAGTGGGTATAATATGTAGGGGATATGGGGATAGGGCCTGGGTGGGATTGTGTTCGGTGCAGACTCGATGGGCCGAAGGGCCTCTTTTTGCACTGTGGGGTTCTATGGTTCTATTCATGTCCGCAGTGAGACGTAGAACAAACAGTGAGAAATTACAGCTTAGAATTGATTTGAGTTGACAAAACATCAATAATAACTGTACTGTGGTCATCAAAGTCTTTGACTGGAAATAAGGGGTGTGAGAGCCTTACCGTAGCTCCAGTGGAAATACTTAGCAATGTAACTCAGGCTAGAGCTCTACCACCTTAACCACCACGGAATCGGTGTTTGCGAGGGTCTAATAATGAAAATCTCTGCTGACCTCGGGCAGGAATTTCAGGTCTCGCTCGAACATGGCTATAAAACCCTGCCCATGCAAATGTTACAGATTATTTTACTCCAGCTTTTCAGGAGTTCAGCACAATTATTCAGTGAGTCACTGGGTCACATGGACTGGGAAAGTGAGACGTGGATCATTCTCAGGAGTGAATTGAGCTAGTAAATCTCAACTGAGATTGGGTTTGGGGTGTTGGGATCACCAGGGCCTACTCCTTCACTATCTCACTGACCTGAACTCTGTAGAAATGCCAGTTGGTCTCATTTTGACTTTTGGAGAGTTTGCTTCAAGCTCCCTTCATTCTCTTTGACGCAGTAGAGGGTGGAAAATTACTGCTTACGCCCAGAGATTCTCCACTCCAGAAGCTCTCATGATCACACTCACGCAAACCTGGATATACTGAAGATCCACACCACACTCATTTCCTGGGCTAAGGGGGAGACAATCAGCCAGTTGATAATAACTGCCCAGGGACGCACGTTAGACGTATCAGGGTGACAGAAGGATTATCAAGCTCCCTAATGTTAAACAGCTTGCTAACACATACACGTGAATAATGGTCCCGTTGATAAGGTAACAAAGAGCAACGGATAACTAGGGAGTTGAAACCTCAGACAGGGTTCATCACCTTCAGCAGTGAAGGACAAGATGGAAGCATTGATGTGGGAAGAACTTTCTCTATATTAAAGTAGCCTCTGTGGGTAGATTATGTAAGATTCTATTTTATCGTTAAAAAGCTGAAATCATTTACAACTTCTGCGATTTAAGAAATATATTTTGCTGCATTTAAGAATGTGCATAGAGTCACTAAAGTTAAAAGTTTGATATCCTCTAGCTAAACCAGCCCTTTGTGATCTTCCCACCTCTGGGGTGGCACGGTGGTACAATGGTTAGCATTGTTGTCTCACAGTGCCAGGGACCTGGGTTCGTTCCCTGCCTCGGGTCACTGTCTGTGTGGAGTTTGCACATTCTCCTCGTTTCTGCGTGGGTTTACTCTGGGTGCCCCGGTTTCCTCCCACAGTCCAAAGATGTGTGGGTTAGGTTGATTGGCCGTGCTGAATTGTCCCTCAGTGTCCCAGGATGTGTAGGTTAGAGGCATTAGCGAGGTAAATGTGTGGGATAATGGGACTAGAGCCATGGGTTGGATTGTTGTCCGCATAGACCCGGTGGGCCGAATGGCCTCCTAAGCCTAAATCCGCATATTTTATGCCCTCTTTATTGCTGATCGGTGTGAACCATGTGGCTGCCTCAGTTATTGCACCCCCCCAATCCACCTCGATCACATGCTGTGCTTCCATTCCTTTTGAAACTCCATTCTCCAACCACCGTCCCACAACACGACATTAAAAATTATTGGCCAGATTATGTAGTTGTCGTGACAGCAAAAGTGTCAGCATTCGCCACCATTGCCCGGTGAGAGTGATGGCACCTTCCGGAGCCTGTGCACGCACAGTGACCTGTGGAACGCCGGGAGCAGCTGTCGGTAAATCCCTTCCTGCTCCACAAGGTGTGCTGCAGACAGCAACCTTTCGAAAAGTTGAAGTTTATTGATTGGTGTCACAAATCAATTTACATTAACACTGCAATGAAGTTACTGTGAAAAGTCGCCACACTTCGGCTCCTGTTCGGGTACACTGAGGGAGAACTTAGCACGGCCAATGCACCTAATCAGCACGTCTTTCAGACTGTGGAAGGAAACTGGAGCACCCGGGGGAAACCCATGCAGACTCCGCATAGACAGCAACCCAAGCTGGGAATTGAACCCAGGTCCCTGACACTGTGAGGCAGCAGTGCTAACCATTGTGCTACTATGTCGCTAGAAATCAGAGAACGAACGCCCATTTTGATTATGCTGCCCTTTTAACCTTCACCTTGTATGACAGTTTTTAACAGCATTTTAACTCGTAGCTACTGCTGATGAACCTTTCCCTCCATAAAAAATAATTCTAGTGCAATGTCAACTTTTTCCATATTAATAACAATATGGTAGCATTTTTATATAAAAACGATGATTTAAAAGTTTACTCGTGATACTTTCACTTCTAATGTATCTGTCACCATCTTTCTCTCTCTGCAAACATTCACAAAAGTGATGGATAATCAGCGCAGCTTTGACTTCCTGGTTTGCTGTCTATGACAATACTTCATTGCGATTGGCTGCTTATCCTGCTTGATGACATCACTGTTGCTGCCCAGCTGGGGGACTCCCTGGACTTGGTGCCGGATTCAAATTGGCATCAGGAGAGGCAGAGTGCACACCACAAGAGTTGCCTAGATATTTGTAGGCAGCTTTCTTTGAGGTCAGTGATAACATTGCTCCCACTTTGATAGCAAAATCTGGAATGTTATTTTTAATTTTCTCCTCTCTTGAAGGTGTTGATAGGCTGCCTGGTGTATTATGGGTTGTGGTCGCCTTCAGTAGCTCACCCTGATTGATCTATGACAGATGATGGACACACAGCAAACAAATTCCTTTCAGATCAAGCCTTGAGAGGCAGGTTCTGCCACAATTGAAGCATAACATTCCTACAGTGGAGAGGGAGGCCATTCAGCCCATTGAGTCTGCACCAGCCACAATCCCACCCAGTCCTAACCCCATAACCTATGCATTTACACTAGCTAGTCCCCCTGACACTAAGTGGCAATTTAGTATGACCAATCCACCTAACCCACATATCTTTGGAATGTGGAGGAAACCGGAGCACCTGGAGGAAACCCATGCAGACACAGGGAGAACATGCAAACTCCCACCCAGACAGTGACCCGAGGCCAGGATTGAACCTGGGTCCCTGGCACTGTGAGGCATCTGTGCTAACCACTGATATGATGATGGTCTGGGGTTATAGAAAGAAAGCATTTACATTGAGCCTGTCACAATTAGCAGGATGAGCTTGGGTAGGCCTAATTTCCTTTGTTCATTCACACCCTTTGTTTTACGTTGCTACATTTTGAAAAATTAACAACAGTAATCTGCGTATAAACTGACAAAATCAGATTGGTAGCAACTGCCTGGCTGAGGAGTTCTCAGAATGCTTTTGAGATAGGATCTTTGGACAGCACGTTCTGGAACGAACCGGAGAGCAGGTTATTTTACACTTAGTATTGTGCAAAGCGACAGGATTAATTAGCGGGAGTATGGGCAACCCGAGGCAGCAGGAGCCATGGTTTTATGCCTACGTTTCACCGCAAACGGCAGCGTGGATGTCAAACCTCATGAGAATTATGCCGGCAAGATCTCTGATTTTCGGATTCTCCCGAACCCTCGCTGGTGATGGGGAATGAGGTTCCCACCCAGAAATCTCACTTCAGTGAAGTAACATGTCATTAAAGCACTTCTCTTCTGTAGGGTCTCCTTACCAGAAAATTCTCCACGAGGTTTACAGCTGCTTTTATTAAAAAAATGGGAAGCTGCCTGGGAAACACAGCTTTTTATTTTTATTAATGTGTGGGACATGCGCGTTGCTGTCTAGCCAGAATTTATTACCTGGAGGGAACATTGGTATGTATATATCCCCTGGAAGGTGGGGGTGTGTGTGTGGGGGGTGGTGGGTGGGTGGGTGTGTGTGTTGCGGGGGGGGGTGCGTGCCTAGGTACTGCCCAAGGAGAGGCTTTTCTGGGGAGCTCCATGGGGTGGGATGCCATTCAGCGTGTCTTATCAGATATCAGGGCACCCTTTACAAATGGTGCCCGGTTCTCAGGATTCCCGGCGTTGCTGCCTTTTTCCAGCCCCGCTCCACCAGCATGACACCGTGAGCCACACCTGCGCCCAGTGCCGTACAAAACGTGGCAAGAAAACCCGACTGTGCAGCCGGTGAGATGCGCACCAGTTTTCCCGCCTCAGCCAGCACTCTGCGTGGAAGCATGATTGAATTTGACATCCAGAGTGAAGAGTGGATCTAAGACTAGTGTTCTAAACTTAAATGGGGCCATGAAAGCTGAGCTAGGTCAAGGATACTCGGCTCAGGGATCAATCAACAGGGAAACACCGATAAACATTTAAGGGGAAATTTGAGAATATAATACATTCAGTATATTCCTGCAGTAAAGAAAAATTCTAAAGGGAGAAGGCACCATCGATGGTTAACTGAAGGTGTTAAGAAAAACGTCAAACTTAAGGAGAAAACCTATAACTGCACAAAGATGAATGGCAAGTCAGATGATTGATCAGAATATAAAGAGCAGCAGAGAATGACTAAAAGATTAATCAGAACAAAAAAAAATTAGAGTATGACGGGAAGCTAGCTAGGAAAAAGCTTGTGGCTTGTGCTACCAAATAAACCTGTTGGACTTTAACCTGGTGTTGTGAGACTTCTTACTGTGCTTACCCCAGTCCAACACCGGCATCTCCACATCATTGTTGCTAGACTGCCACCTAGTGAGAAGAATGTAGAAGAAAAAATCTGCAGGGAAATTACAGAGAGATACAAATGTAGAATAATTACAATGGGGGATTTTAATTACACAAATGTAGACTGGGACCATGGTAAAGAGTGGAGAGAGGCAAAAGTTCCTAGATTGTGTTTGGGGAGATTTTCTACAGCAGTATGTGTCCAGCCTAATAGGAAAGGATGCATTGTTGGACCTGGTTTTCAGAATGGGGTGGGCCAGATGGATCAGGTGTCAATGGGGGAATATTTAAGATTCAGTATCAATGTACTGTAAGGTTTTGGATGATGATAGAAAAGGATTAAATGCAATCCAGAGTAAAAATCATTAACTGGGGGAGAGCTGACTGTCAAGTTCTGCACACATGAGGACAGCCTCAACCAGGATCTTGGGTTCATGTCACACTATCTGTAACTCACATCATTTGGCCTGGGCTTGCAAAATCCTACTAACTGTCCTGGCTTGAGACACACCTCTTTAACCTGTGATTAAACCTCTTTCCACATGCATTGTCTGTACCTGTAAAGACTTGATTACCTGGAAAGACTCACTTTCCAACCATTATCTTGCAATTGTGTCACTGCCTATATATGCCATGTTTATGAAACCTGCCTCTCCACTTACCTGATGAAGGAGCAGTGCTCTGAAAGTTCGCAATTCCAAATAAATCTGTTGGACTGTAACCTGGTGTTGTGAGACTACTACCTGTAATAAATATCCAACAACCAAGGCACAACGCCTCGTCTCTGAAGACAGAAGGCTGTCAGAGTGAGCTTCATCTGCAAGAATGCTCTTGTGTTGCCAGTGGCTTCATTACTGTTGATGTGGATTTTGTTTTAGCTTGCTTACATTCCAATTAGGTTCACTGTGTGAGATTTTGAAAACAATATTGATAGTACATTATAATTATGAAACCGAGCTGGGTATTATTTACAGTACACATTAAACATAGCATTTCAGATCGTCAAGTCTGTAACGTGCTGAGTTGTCTGTGAAAAGGAAGTTTAAGAAAATGGTAAATGTTGAAAAGTTTATTGAAAAGTTTTCACATCGCAGTATCAGTCAGTGGCACCCATGGGCTGTTCCTCCACATTAACATTGCTAGCCTCATTTACCACTCTGTCTGAACCCACTGAAAATTTCAAAACTGGGATTGATACATTGTCGTTAGCTACAGCATCAAGGGATATGGTGTCAAAGTGTGTAACTGATGTGATTTGATTTATTATTGTCACATGCATTAGCACACAGTGAAAAGTATTGTTTCTTGCGCACTATTTAGACAAAGCATACCCGTTCACAGAGAAGGAAATGAGAGACTGCGGGATGTAATCTTACAGTCATAGCTGGGGTGTAGAGAAAGATCAACTTAATGCAAGGTAAGTCCATTCAATACTCTGACAGCTGCAGGGAAGAAGCTGTTCTTGAGTCATTTGGTATGTGACCTCAGACTTTTGTATCTTTTTTCCTGATGGAAGAAGGTGGAAGAGAGAATGTCCAGGATGTGTGGAGTGCTTAATTATGCTGGTTGCTTTGCCGAGGCAGTAGCAAGTGTAGACAGACTCAATGGGTGGGAGGCTTGTTTGCATGATGGTTTGGGCTATTTTCCCAACCTTTTGTAGGTCCTTGAGGTCTTGGGCAGAGCAGGAGCCATACCAAACTGTGATACAACCAGAAAGAATGCTTTCTATGGTGCATCTGTAAAAGTTGGTGAGAGTCATAGCAGACGTGCCAAATTTTCTTAGTCTTAACTGGAGTTAACAAATCAGCCATTATCAATTTGAATGGTGGGACAGACTGGAGGGGCTGAATGGTTTGCTCCTGCTCTAACAATCCTCCTAACCCCTCGTCCTCCTCATAATGTTAGTCTCGATTTTCTGTTTTAGATCCCTGTTGTATGTTGCCTGTATATCTATTTGCTTCTGTACCAAATGACTTGAAAACTCTCACTGCCAACCTCTGCCATACCCTCACCACTAATCGACTTAATAGAGGTTTATAAGATGATGAGAGGGATTGATAGAGTGAACGTGCAGAGATTATTTCCCCGGGTGGATGTAGCTGTTACTAGGGGGCATAACTATAAGGTTCATGGTGGGAGATATAGGAGGCATGTCTGAGGTAGATTCTTTACTCAGAGAGTGGTTGGGGTGTGGAATGCACTGCCTGCTGTGATGGTGGAGTTGGACACTTTAGGAACTTTCAAATGGTTATTGGATAGGCTCATGGAGCACTCTAGAATTATAGGGAGGGAATAGCTTGATTTTGGGATTGGACATAGCTCGGCACAACATTGAGGGCTGAAGGGCCTGTACTGTGCTGTAATGTTCTATGTTTCTGATTCCACCTCTCCCAACTTCCACCAGCCCTCCTCTGCACCTCTCATTTTTTTCTTGTGCCTTCCATTGCCTCAAACTCTTGGATTCCTTCTGGAAACTGTCCAATTTCTTCTCTTTGTTTAAGATCCTCCTTTAAAACCCACCTCTCAGACCAAGCTTTTGATTATTTTAATATCTCCTTAACTCCTTGATTCAATCTTTGAAGGTTATATTTGCAGTGAAGGTCCACCAGACTGATTCCTGGGATGTCCTATGAGGAGAGATTGCGTTGACTGGACCTGTACTCACTGGAGTTTAGAAGAATGAGAGTGGATCTCATTGAAATGTATGAAATTCTGACAGGGCTGGACAGACTGGATGTAGAGATGTGGTTTCCTCTGGCTGGGGGAGTTGGGGGTGTCTAGAATAGGGGGTCACAGTCTCAAGATATGGGGTCGGCCATTTAAGACCGAGATAAGGAGAAATGTCTTCATTCAGAGATGATCCTGTGGGATTCTCTATCACATGAGGCTGTGGATGCCAACTTGAGTGTATCTAGGAAGGATAAAAGGCGTCAAGATCAAATCAAATTGAATCCAATTCATGGTCCCCACAAGAGAGACATAGAAGATCCAAGCTGACAATTTTACATCACCCAAGAAGGAAGGTGGAGCTTCAGTTTAACATACTCACCAAAAGACTGATTCTCTGACCGTGCAGCACTCCTTTAGGACTGCATAGAGTCATAAAGGTTTACAGCATGGAAACAGGCCCTTTGGCCCAACTTGTCCATGCTGCCCTTTTTTTTAAACCCTGAAGCTAGTCCCAATTGCCCTCATTTGGCACATATCCCTCTCTACCCATCTTATCCATGTAACTATCTAACTGCTTTTTAAAAGACAAAATACTACTACCTCTTGTTCCAGACACTGACCACCCTCTGTATGAAAATATTGCCCCTCTGGACACTTTTGTATCTCTCCCACCTCACCTTAAACCTATACCCTCTAGTGTTAGACGCGCCTACATTTGGGAGAAGATATTGACTATCCAGCTAATCTGTGCCCCTCTTTATTTTATAGACCTCTATAAGATCACCTCTCAGCCTTCTACACTCCAGAAAAAAAAGTTCCAGTCTATCCAACCTCTTCTTATAACTCTTTATTGCACTTTTTCTAGATTAACAATATCCTTTCTATAATACGGTGATCAGAACTGTACACAGTATTCCAAGTGTGGCCTTACCAATGTCTTGTATAACTTCAACAAGATGTCCCAACTCCTATATTCAATGTTCTGACCAATGAAACCAAGCATGTTGAATGCCTTCTTCACTACTCTGCGCACCCGTGACTCCACTTTCAAGGAGTTTTGAACATGTACTCTAGATCTCTTTGTTTTGTAACTCTCCCCAATGCCCTACCATTAACTGAGTAAGTCCTGCTCTGATTCAATCTACCAAAATTCATCACCTCGCATTTATCTAAATTAAACTCCATCTGCCACTTGTCAGTCCACTGGCCCAATTGATCAAGATCCCGTTGCAATCCGAGATAACTTTCTTCACTGTCCACTATGCTACCAATCTTGGTGTCATCTGCAAACTTACTAACCATGCCTCCTATATTCTCATCCAAATCAATAATGTAAATGACAAATAACAGCAGACCCAGCACTGATCTCTGAGGCACACTGCTGGTCACAGGCCTCCAGTTTGAAAAACAATCCTTTACAACAACCTTTGGCTTCTGCCATTAAGTCAATTTTGTATCCATTTAGATACCTCACTCTGGATCCCATGAAATTTAACCTTATGCGACAACCTAAAATGCGGTACCTTGTCAAAGGCCTTGCTATAGGCCATGTAGACAACATCAACTGCACTGCCCTCATCTACATGCTTGGTTATTCCTTCAAAAAATTCAATCAAATTTGTGACACATGATTTTCCAGTCACAAACCATGCTTACTGACCCTAATCAGTCCTTGCATCTCTAAATGTCTGTAGATTCTGTACTCAAAATATCTTCCAACAATTTACCCACCACAGATGTGAGGCTTACTGGCCTCTAGTTCCCGGGCTTTTTCCTGCAGCCCTTTTTAAACAAAGGCACAACATTTGCCACCCTCCAATCTTCAAGCACCTCATCTGCGATTATCGATAATTAAATATTTCTGCTAGGGGACCCGCAATTTTCTCCCTAAACTCCCACAATATCTTGAGATCCGATCCATCAGATCCCAGGGATTTATCTACCTTGATGCGCTTTAAGACTTCCAGCACCTCCTTCTCTGTAATATGTACACTCCTCAAGACATCACTATTTGTGTCCCCAAGTTCCCTAACATCCATGCTTTTTTCAACAGTAAATACTGATGAGAAATAATCATTTAGGATCTTACCCTTCTCTTGTGGATCCGCACATAGATGACCTTGTTGATCCTTAGAGGCCCTACTCTCTCCCTAGTTACTCTTTTGGCCTTTATGTATTTGTAGAAGCTCTTTGGATTCTCCTTTGCCTCACCTGCCAAAACAATCTCGTGCCCCTTTTTGCCCTCCTGATTTCTCTTTCAACTCTACTCCTACACCACTTATACTTTTCAAGGGGTTCACTGATCCCAGCTGCTTTTGCACGTTATGTGCCTCTTTCTTCTTCTTGACCGGGGTCTCAGTATCCCGAGTCATCCAGGTTCCCTACTTCTGCCAGCTTTGCCCTTCACTCTAAGAGGAATATGTTTACCCTGTGTGCACTCAAACATCAGCCTTGAGTTTCACGTTCAAAGAAGGTGGTAGCCTAGTGGTATTATCGCTAGACTATTAATCCAGAAACTCAGCTAATGTTCCAGGAACCTGGGTTCAAATCCTGCCATGGCAGATGGTGGAATTTGAATTTTAAAAAAATCTGGACTTAAGAATGTACAGATGACCAAGAAACCATTGCTGATTGCCCTTTAGAGAAGGAAATCTGCCATCCTTACCTGGTCTGACTTACTTGTGGCTCCAGAGCCACAGCAATGTGGTTGATTCTCAATGGCCTTCAAGGACAACTAGGAATGGGCAATAAATGCTGGCCAGCCAGTGATGCCCATGTCTCATTAATGAATAAAAATATTTAAAAACTCCTCACAGTCACTAAGGTTAATGATGCTTCACTTCAAGGAGAGTGTCATCATTTTTGAAGGATTTTCTTTGTCCTCCCATGGAACTTTGGCCATTTGAGAATTAAAAGAACAAGACCTGGTGGAGAAAACAGTTTTCAGCCACTCAGACTCAATGTCCAGTCCAATGACATTGATCTTTCAGGAGTTTTGACTGTACGCTCCTGGACCTTGTTTCAGGAAGGGTGTTAATGTTTGTTCAATGGCCTACCACTGAATCTGCAGCATTACTGACAGGATTTCGCCAACACTCACGTGTGTTGCTCATACACAGTCCAGGTCATTTCATGATTGACCTGACCAAATCAATTTGATTTGAATTATTTTTGTTGGACTTTAACCTTGTGTGGAGACTTCTTACTGTGACCACCCCTGTCCAATGCTGGCATCTTCACATCATACAATGGAAAGTATTGTTTCTTGCGCGCAATACAAAGCATACTGTTCACAGAGAAGGAAACAAGAGAGTGCAAAATGTAGTGTTACATTCATAGTTAGGCTGTAGAGAAAGATCAACTTAATGCAAGGTAGGTCCATTCAAAACTCTGACAACAGCAGGCAAGAAGTTGTTCTTAAGTCGGTTGGTACGTGACCTCAGACTTTTGTATCTTTTTCCTGATGGAAGAGAGAATGTCTGGGGTGCATGCGGTTCTTGATTATGGTGGCTGCTTTGACTCAATAAATCACAAGGTTCTCAGAATTTTGCTCCAAAGATTTGGATGTTCAAGAAGCTTCATCACTTCAATCTTTGAGGATCGGATTAGAGTCTCCAGTATCTGAAGATTAATCTCCAGGACTGTGCTGTGAGGAAAAATAAGTAACAAAAAACTTAAACAAAAAAATCCTATGAACAATTCTGATTGGATAAGTTATGGAAATATTGGATGGAAAAAAAAGCTGTTTGATTGACAACTAAGAATTATCCAATTGAATGATGAGTGTTTGCAGTTTCTAATGAGCCTGGTGTACCAAGAGGGTAAACCCATTGAATGACTAATGATAGGAGTGTGTGGGCAGGCCATTTGGAGGCAGCAGTGAGGTGATGAAACCTCCATAAGTACCTTCAAGCAGAGTTGGGCAATCGTACCGTCTACTCCATTGACAATGAATCGTGAGCTAGAACATCACTACAAAAGACTTGCATTCATATAGCACCTTTCATGATTCTGTGGTATGACAGGCTGGCATTCTATCCATATTTTGAGAGTTCAGTTACCACTGATGTAAAATGGGCATAAGCAATTTTGAAGGATGCCATCCCTGAATTCACACTTACTGCCAGTGTTATTTTTTTCTCACTGTACCTGCTCCATGTGGAAACCATCTCTAGGCTTCAGAGCTTTCAAGACAAACGGGAATTTCCGTGTATATAATAAACAGTGAACTCTCAATGAGTCAGACTGGCTAATCGTTCTGCAGCAGGAATGCAATATGTTGCAAACCTTGCCTTCATTAGGCATCGGGTTACCAGGTCAACCACAAATGACTCATTTGCTTCCAGTGTGCCATCATCAGGCCTGTCAAATTAGAGCTTTTGCCTTGTCCCAAAGAGACCTTTAGTTAGCAGTCGAGGAAGATAGACACAGGCATGTGGGTTAGAGCGCACCGGTTGCAGCTAATACTTAGAGAACTCACCCTAAAAAGCATGGCAACCAGAGTAAGCCATCAAAGCAATCATAGAATCAGGGAATCCATGCAGTGCAGAAGGAGGCCATTTGGCCCATCGAGCCTGCACTGACAGTAATCCCCCCCAGGTTCTATCCCCGGATCCTCACATATTTACCCTGCTGGTTCCGCCAACACTAAAGAGTAATTTAGCATGCCTAACCCTCACATCTTTCATAGCGTGGGAGGAAACCGGAGCACCCGGAAGAAACTGACACAGACACAGGAAGAACATATAAACTGCACACAGGCAGCAACCTAAGACCGGAATTGAACCTGGGTCTCTAATGGTGTGAAGCAGTAGTGCTAACCACTGTGCCACCCAGTATCTTTGGGAGAAACTAGCTGTGGAAGGGTAGTCCATCCCTGTGAAGTCCAGGGTGGATTTAATGCCAGCTTGCCCCATGGAGTTCATGACAGATCCCTCAACAGCCAGATGGGTAAATTCAGTCCCTTGTCCCCAGATTGGTGACCATGATAAAGCAGTGTTGCACCTCCTTGCATTATGGTGCGTTGCTTTATGAAGTACTTGTTTAAAATTGCTAATGTTTAAAAGCTTATTTATTAGTGTCACAAGTAGGTTTACATTAACACTGCAATGAAGTTACTGTGAAAATCCCCTAGTTGCCACACTCCAGCACATGTTTGGGTACACTGAGGGAGAATTCAGCACGGCCAATGCACCTAACCAGCACGTTTTTTCAGACTGTGGGAGGAAACTGGAGCATCCGCAGGAAACTAAGGCAGACATGGGGAGAATGTGCAGACTTTGCACAGACAGTGACCTGAGGCTGGAATTGAACCCGGGTCGACAGTGCTAAGCACTGTGACACCATGCCACCCACACACTCCTTCTTAAAGGAGGGCAAATCAACACAATTAAACTGCAGAAAATACCAGGCTCCTTGTATGGAGTTAACAACATTTCTTCAGAACATTGAACTAACAAACTGGGGACAGCGACAGGACACAAAAGCTGTGACGCTGCGAAGATCACAATTTGATGTGTGACTCATGCAAACACTTGGGGGTAAGAATCTCAGGGTGATTTTTCTTTGGTGTTTTACACATTCCAGCTTTGCACCCATTGATGACCTGCAGAGTCTAAACAACATTGCAACAGGATGGCACGATGGCACAGTGATGAGCACTGCTGCCTCACAGCACCAGGGACCCGGGTTCCACTCCCTGCTTGGGTCACTCTCTGTGTGGAATTTGAACGTTTTCCATGACTGCATGCGTTTCCTCTGGGTGCTCCGGTTTCCTCCTACAGTCCAAAAGACGCGCAGGTTAGGTGCATTGGTCATGCTAAATTCTCTCTCAGTGTATTTGAACAGGTGTGCAGACCTGCAGAGTGTGGTGACTAGGGGATTTTCACAGTAACTTTATTGTAGTATAAGCCTACCTGTGAGACTAATACACTTAAACCTGTTTAGGTTATCCTTCAGATAGAGGGACCCAAAAAGATGTGACATTATGTGCGATGTCCAGGGCGCAATGAAGACTGCTGCTGCAGTGAAGAGTGAGTATTCTGTGGTTGCCTTTCATGAATTGCAAGGAGTCTTTTGAGCGAGAAGTCGATTAGTAATGAGGATATGATTAAGGCAGGCAAGAGAGAGAGGAGGAAAAAACACAAATGTAACTCCAGTCACGGCATTTTAATGAATCAAAAGCCACACAAAATTCTCAAAGCCCAGCATTAAGATACAGTTAGATTTGACATGGGTTAGATTTTACGTGGGTTAGATTTGACACAGGTTAGATTTGACACAGGTTAAGTTTGACACAGATTAAATTTGACAAAGGTTTGATTTGAGACTGGTTGCATGTTAGATTTGACACAGGTTAGATTTGACATGGGTTAGATTTGACACGTTAGATTTGATATGGGTCAGATTTGACACAGGTTAAATGTGAACACAGTATAGATTTGGCACAGGTTAGATTAGATACAAATACAGGTTATATTTGACACAGGTCAGCATTTGCACAGGTTAGATATGATATTGATTAGATGTGTTAGATCTGGCACAGGTTAGATTTGATAGCGATTAGATGTGTTAGATCTGGCACAGGTTAGATTTGATAGTGATTACATGTGTTAGGTTTGGCACAGGTTAGATTTGACAGCAGTTCTTGGGGGAATGAGAGATGGGTGAGACCCTATCCCTCTTTAAATCCTTAAATCCTACAGCCTGGAAGAGGCTGACGCCATTTCCTGGGCTGGATTGACGCATGCTCTTTTGGCTGGAAGGATTTGGTTAATTTCAGGAGGTGTGTGTGTGTGTGTGAGTTTCAGCTCGGTGCAGTTTCAGCGCTGTTCCCTCTCTCTCTCCCCCATTGATCAGCGCCGAGAGTTGGCGGGCTCTCCACTGGCTACTTTGTGGCTGTGATCGGATACATTTTATCCCCTTCTCTGTGTGTGTGTGTCTCTCCTCTCCGATCGGGACAGGGGAGGAGGAGGAGGAGGAGAGAGGGGAGATGCTGGGCTTCCTTCGGCGGACACTCGGGCGCCGCACGGTGCGCCGACACGCAGACAAGGAGAAGCAAAGGGAAGCTCAGAGATCCGGCACCCACATCCCTGCGGCCGGGGACTCCCGCTCCATCATCACCTGCAGAGTCTCCCTGCTGGATGGCAGCGATGTCAGCGTCGATTTACCGGTGAGATAAACGCTTTCTGTCCCATTGTAACGCATCTGACAGACACAAAACTCAGTGAGAAGTGATGCTACCTCTTTCACACCAGGTCTGGGGCCACTTGTCCCCTAATGATGGCTCGGAATTCACAGTAACTTCATTGCAATGTTGATGCAAGCCTACTTGTGACACCAAGAAATAAACTAATGGCGAGAGAGAAAGACTAAAATATTTTGAAGTTTTTCTAATGTTACACTGTAAACGCCAAACTTCCATTAACTGGGAAATTTCAGTGCTAAAGACTCTGTGTGTGTTAATGTATGAAGATAATCCTTGCTCTGGACATGTTTGGGTAGCATTGTTTTCCAGCCCTGCTGCAGGTTAAGAAGGTGCTTGGAGGAAGCAGGAGAAATTGGCCATGTAATTTCCAGGCGGGTTGTTGCTCCCAGTAAATAATTTCGGAATTTCACTTAGATCCCACTGGCGTGATGAAAGTTTTTTTTTGTTACTGTGGCATCTCCCATTTTGCCTCTAACCTCCCCACCTCCCCCGGGCTCTGGAGCCCAATCAAAGCAAACGCCAGACTCCACGCTCGCTAATCATCATTGTAGCCACAGAGGAGGAAGGACATCATATATATATAAACCTGTTCAAGATCACACTGATCCCTGGTGTGCTGACCACTGGCCAGAGGGCGAATGATGTGAACACCAGAAACGTGAAGTTAAAACCAGCTGAATGAAAGCAATAGTTTATCTGAGAAAACAGATAGGATCACATTTAGGTTAACATTTTGTTTGAGTAGTATTGGCCTCCAATGAAAGTGTGTATCTCACTGATATGAACTGCTTTCTTTGTGTTGTTTTTCTCCTCTAAGTAGAATCCCTGCTTTTTCTTGCCTCAATGTATTTTATTCATAATATTTATAAAAGTACATTGTTTGAATTTGATATTATGTAAAGTGCGAAACTTTTTTTTTCCCCACATGCGACCCAGTACATTTACAATGTTTGCTTCTGCTGGATGGTGACACCATTCAGTTTTCTCTGGTTGGCGTTGTGGTGGCCACATCCATATTGACCATTGCCTGGCGTGTCTCAGGAACTCTACTCTGACCTGGTGATCTCTGCTGCAGAGGAGTGGGCTGAGAAGGTGGATGATTCACTGGCTTTTGTTTCATCTGGGCCACCTTTTCAGCCTGCAGAGCTCCTTCTCTTCTGCTTTCCACTTCTGTCGCTCCTCCAAAACTGTCTTCCATGGCCCCTCCACCTCCAGAGGTCAAGACTCATAATATTCATCACATTTACTTTCCTCTTTCGTGGGATGTGGGTATCACTGTTAAGGCCAGCATTTGTTGCCCATTCCTAATTGAACTGAATGCTTGCTCAGCCATTTCAGAGGGCAGTTGAGAGTCAACCACATTCAATCATAGAATCTGGAAGGAGGTCATTTGGCCCATCAAGTCTGCCACCCAAGTCCTATTCCTGTAATCCCATATATTTACCCTCCTAGGCTCCCTGGCACCAAAGAGCAATTTAACATGGCCAATCAACCTAACCTGCACACCTTTAGATTGTGGAGGAAACTGGAGCACCCGGAGGGAACCCACGCAGACACGGGGAGAATGTGCTAACCCCACACAGACAGTGACCCGAGGCTGGGAATCGAACCTGGGTGCCTGGCGCTGTGAAGCAGCCGTGCTAACCACTGTGCCACAGTGCTGCCTCAATTGCTGTGACCCTGGAGTCAAATGTAGGTCAGACTGGGAGATTTCCTTCCCTAAAGGACATCAGTGAACCAGATGGGTTTTTAACAATAATTAGTGATTGTTCTGTGAGACTAACTTTCAATACCAGATTTGTATTCATTACTTGAATTAAAATTTCAACAGCTGATATTGTAGGATTTAAACCACTGTCCTCCTGCATTGGTCATAGCAGGGAAGTTTGGAAAGATTAGCCTTGTATTCGGTGGAGTCTGGAACAGTTAAGAGGCAACTTGTATAAACCTTCAAGATGCTGAGGGTTATTGACAGGGTGGATGTGGAGAGGATGTTTCCTGTTGTGGGAGAATCTAGAGCTATGAGGGGCTCACTGTTTAAAATTAGAGTCACTCATTTAAAACAGATGAGGAGATATTGTTTTCTGAGGGTCGTGAGTCTTCCTCAAAAGCAAAGTCTACATGTTTAAGGCAGAGCTGGATAGATTCTTGATTAACAAGGAGGTGAAAGGTTGGTGGGAATAAAGGATTGAGGGTACAATCAGTTTTGTCATGATGATGATTGGCGGAGCAGGCTTGAAGGATCGAGTGGCCTACTTGTTGGTATGTTTTGGGGCATTAGCCAGGTCCGTTGGTTTGCCAGTCCAGTGATACTGCTGCTATCTACATTCTTTAGACTCATCAGTATGCTCAGGCAGAGATTGAAAATAAAGTCACCTGGCACTATCTGAAGAAGTTGGCCTCCCCCAACCAACGTTGCAAAAAAACAGGTTAAAGAACCAGAAATGTTTGCAGCCATTACCATACAGCCTCAGAGATTTTTAACAGCTTCCAACCCCGAGGTGTACAATAGTTGAAGGACGTTAGACAGTGTGACAGTTAATGACAGTTGCCCCCAATTGTGCATCCCTCAGCCTGTAGTCCTGGATCTCTGAATGTATCTGTATAACACACGGTAGTGGACAATTCTTTGCACTGGAAGAGGCAAAGACAAGTTTCAGAAGTAGATGAAAAATATGCTACATTGAGGGCAAGGTGAGAGACACCAGATTATAGTCCAACAGGTTTATAAACCTGGTGTCGTTTGACCTCTCATCTTGTCCACCCCAGTCCGACACTGGCATCTCCACATTGAGGGCAGTGTGCAGAGGGGTTAGACTCTGAGCATGCAGGATGGACCCTGCAGGAGCTCCACCAGCCCAGCCCCTTGGTGCTTGTTTGAAAGTCCTGGTTAAGAGGCTGCTGAATTACATTGACAGTCTGCTCTGGAAACCGTCCAACAGGATCCACCATCTCCTTTTCCTGCGGGGCTTTCAAGATTTTATGTTCTGCCCATTGCCTGATGGACTTGTGGCCAACGGTATGTTTTCTGCTTAAAAGGTGGCACAGCAACATGGCAACACTGGAAACAGTGATTGGTACCACATCCACTCTTCCATCACCGACACTCGGTAGCAGCAGTGTGTACTGTCTGCATGATACACTGCAGCAATTCACCAGAGATCTTTAGGCAGCATCTTCCAAACCCATAACCACTTCCATTTAGAAGGATACGCCAGCAGATACATGGGAGCACCACCTGCAAGTTCCCCTCCAAACCACTCACCATCCTGACTTGGAAATGTGTCGCCGTTCCTTTGCAGTCGTTGGGTCAAAATCCTGGAATTCCCTGTCTAACTGCATTGCGAAGTAACCCACAGCAGGTGGATTGCAGCGATTCAAGAAGGCAGCTCACCACCACCTTTACAAGAGCAACTAGGGATGGGCAATAAATGTAGGCCAGTCGCATGAATGAATTTTAAAAAAGTTTGAACCTTAGCTTACAGTGGCACTTGGTGTGTGCATATCAAAGCTCTCCACACAGTTTGATGCAGCTGTGTACAAAGGTGACCCTCAGGATGAGGGTGACATTTTTCTCCCCTTCTTTCTAGAGACTTTTACATCAAGTCCCTGCAGAAAAGGCCCTTTTCATTGCATGATCTCCATACAAAGTGAGAGGTGTCTTGTGTTTACCATGGTGCAGGAATGGGGATATGTAGGCTGCTCTGGGGTTGACATGTTTGAAGCAATATTACTTGTTACAAAGAAATCTGGATAGCCAGTTGAGTGAGGTGCTTCATTGTACTCTCACTTTGGAACATATTAGCTGCTGTAACCACAGACCTTTTGTACCACTCTTGAGTCAGGAGGTTCCAGGTTTGCATGCATAATGCTGGCTGACATTCCCTCGGTATGGTCTTGGTTGAACGCTGACTTTTGGATGGAAGGTTACAGTTTGGCCCCGTCTGCAAGCTCAGGCAGAGGTTTATATTTCAGCAAATCACACGACACTGACTCACATCTGAGGAAACAGATGAAAGAACCAAAAGGATTTACAGTCAGGAAAAGGCCATTTGGTCCATCGTGCTCATGCCATCTTTTGGCTTAGAGCAATCCAAAACAAATCCGCTGCCCTGCTTTTATGCCCCACTTTCGATCCATGTTTTCCATTAACGTGTGCATTGGTCCCTTCCCCAAACAATTCCATGTGCTGACAATGCTGAATTAATTACATTTCTCAAACCCTCTTCACTTTCTTTAAACGAGTAACTATGCTGTCACCGACACTCACTTCAACCAGAGGATTTGTCTTTCCCTCTCCATCTTACCTATCCAGTTTGCTCCAATCGGAAATGGTGCTGGTATCTCAAGTTTCTCCTTGTTCCTGCTGTTCCACATTAGTGATATCATCCTTGTTTGCCACCGTCCTTTCTATAAAACCATAAATGGTAACTGCGACTTGCGACCTTGTGAGCGTGTATTTACCACCATTTTCATGAGGCTTTTTTGATGTGTAGTTTTCCAGTTCTGCGCAAAGACCCAAAAATATGTAAAGAGTTTACAGTCATGGTCAAATTAGTTATGAATCAGATGAGGTTCCAAGCTCCATGCATCAATCTTTTAGTTATCTGACAAATTTACTTTGGTAATATTTAGTAATGCTCTTAGCCATTTGCCCCTTGAGGACGTAGATGCCTGCTTGATTTACGACAGATCGCAACAAGCTAACTGCTCTGCTGTGTATGAAAGCTAGGATATGAATAATTTAGCATTAGCACTCTAGCCTTGAATCAAGTGGAACTACTCACTCACTAAAGTTGGCCATCCCAGGTGAACCAGTGATCCGTGGCACTAGGGCTGCTGTTTTATGATGCCCTATGAATAATTACACCCAGCCACTTTCTTGTACTTAATCATCCCAATGAATTGGCTAACTGTCGCATTTGTGATCAGTGCAATAAATTGGTGTTTGTGTTGTTGCGTTTTCACTTGAAGATCGTAAATGTACGCCAATCAATTTATCATATGCTGGTATGATGAATTACTTTATAACCAGGCTTGAGGCTATCAATGGATTTCCATCACTAATTAATCAGGTTACAGAATTAATTCATGTGTTTGCTAAACAAAGCATTCTTATCAGCATCCAATTCACCACCTTTAAAAGTTCCCTTCCTCTTTCTCTGGTGCACAGTGCTAATCTGTCAGATGTACTGCAGCAACTCACAAAGGCTGTTTCAATAGCCCCTTTTGAATGGTCATTGGATAAACATATGGATGATGTTGGAATAGCATAGGTTAGATGGGCTTTAGATTGGTTTCACAGGTCGGCGCAACATCGAGGGCCGAAGGGCCTGTACTGCGCTGTAATGTTCTATGTTCTAAATCCACCTAGAAAGACGAGGGCAGCAGGCGCTTGGGAGTATCACCACCTGCAAGTTCCCTACCAAGCCACACATCATTCTGACTCGGAAATATTTTGCCTTTCCTTCACTGTCAAAATCCTGGGGCTTGCTCCCTAACAGCACTGTGGGTGTACCTACACTACATGGATGCAGCGGTTTAAGAAGGCAGCTCACCACCACCTTCTCAAGGGCATTTAGTTAGGTAACACCTACTTTCCAAACATGAAATTTAAATGATTGCCGGTTAGCTGTGCTAAGGCTATATTCTGCACATTAAATTGCTTGCATTTGTCAGCTTACCTTTACATCAATCAACAAGTGCCTTGAATTAAATATCATTGTAGGCTTTTCTGCCTAATGATGTTCTGGTCTCTCTGCATTCTTTTAGTCCCACAAGATTGTGCAGCTTCAACGTCATCCTTGGCTCAGTGGTTGCACCATTCTTGCTGTAGGAAGGTTGTAGGTTTAACCCCATGAGGACATAAATTAGGGTTACACCTTCATGCAATACTGAATGAGTGCTGCATTATCATAGGTATTGGGTTTGCTATTAAACTTAGGCCCTAATCTGCTAGTTCAGATGAATGTAGAAGATTCCAAAGCAGTATTGGGCCAAGAGCAGTGGATTTACCTCGATGGTCAATGTTTAATCCTCAAATCAACATTATTATCTCTATTTCTCATTTGTGGGACTGTGTACAGACTTATTGCAGCATGTGAGATATCCTTTTATGCAACCACCAGAGCTGTGCACAGTAGTCTATATGTGCTTGCTCAAATGCTTCATAAAATGGGAGGAATAAGTCACAATTTCAGCTCAGTATTAATCTCATTTCATTATCATTGATTTGTTATTGTCACGTATTGGGATACAGTGAGAAGTATTGTTCTTTGTGAGCTGGTATAGTCAAAACATACTGTTCAGAGTATTTAGGGGAGAAGGAAAGGAGAGGGTGCAGAATATAGTGTGAAAAAAAAATCAGTCTAATGTGTGATAGCACCATTCAAACATCTGACAGCCGCAGGGAAGAAGCTGCTCTCGAGTCATTTGGTACGTGATCTCAGACTTTTGTTTCTTTTTCCCAGTGGAAGAGAGTATGCCCGGATGCATAGAGTCTTTGATTATGCTGGCTGCTTTTCCGAGGTTGTAGGAAGTGTAGACAGAGCTAATGAATGGGAGGCTGGTTTGCGTGATGGACTGGGCTACATTCAAACCCTTTGTAATTTCTTGCGGTCTTGGTCAGAGCAAGAGCCCATATCAAGCTGTGATATATCTGGAAAGGATGCTTTCTATGGTTTATCTGTAAAAATTGGTGAAAGGACCTCCAGGTCTGTTTCATTTACCATTCCTGTTTTTTTTCCCATTTAAGTAAGAGATTATTCCTGATCCCATCTGGAACACTTCTCTACGTTAAGTTTAGAACATAGAACACTACAGCACAAACAGGCCCTTCGGCCCATAAGTTGCGCCGATCGTATCCCTACCTACCAGGCCTATCTATAACTCTCAATCCCTTTTCATCTGGACTTGTCTGCCCTGTTCCCAACTATATTCTGTTTGCTTTTGGAATTTTCCACCTTCATGGGCTTTGCTCCTGGCCTGACAGTATCTTGGTTCTTAAGGTTCCCACCCTTGATTTTAAGCCTCTTTGTCAACTTGCACTTTCCTGCCTCTGTCACCTCTTCCAGCCACACAATTCTTTTTCCCTCTTGCGCCTTCGCAGTTTTCATTTCTCCACCTTTGGTGGCCATGCCTCATCTAGCAATCTCTCCCCAAACCTCATGACCATTTCATCTACTCCTTCTGCCTCTGTGGTTCTCCGCCCTAATAATCTCCCTGTGTGGCTTAGTGTCACTATCCCATGGAGCACCTTGGAATGTCTTTCAACATTAGAAACCCTCTCTGTTTGGTGTGCCAGTGACTACAGATCATTTATGAGGATGTTATACCAGAGGTCAAGAAAGGAAAAACCTGGGGCGCGATCTTAAAAAAAAAAAATTCTAAGAACTGAGTGAGAAAACAAGTGAGAATGGCTCCAGTTTCTTTTGGCGAGCTGAGAGTCGTAATCTTATGGAACTTAGTGCACAAAAAGAGTCTGAATGTGATTCTCGCCAGTGGGGGGGGGGGAGAGAGTGGAACCTAAGTTTGTCGGTGAAACCGGGTACAGAGCACTCGGGGCACCATTGCGCAAGTGCCCCGAAGGTTCACCAGGCTGATTCCAGGGATGACGGGACTGATGTACGAGGAGCGATTGACTGACTAGGTTAGGATTGTTTTCGCTGGAGTTCAGATGAATGAGGGGGATCTCATAGAGATTTAAAATTCTAACAGGAATAGACAGGATTGATGCAGGGAGGATGTTCCCAAAGGTGGGGGGAGTCCAGATCCAGGGATCGCAGTCTGAGGATTCAGACCATTTAGCACAGAGATGAGGAGAGATTTCTTCACCCAAAGAGTGGTAAGCCTGTGAAATTCATTACCACAGGAAGTAGTTGATGCCAAAACATTGAATGTATTCAAGAAGCGGCTGGATATAGCACTTGGGGCGAATGGGATCAAAGGTTATGGGGAGAAAGCAGGATTAGGCTACTGAGTTGGATGATCAGCCATGATTGTAATTGCAGAGCAGGCTCGAAGGGCCAAATGGCCTCCTCCTGCTCCTTTTATTCTATGTTTTTCTGTCTCCCAGTGAACCGGGAGACCTCCTGGCACCCAGCCACCAGCCCTGCCCTGTGGGCATCGCAACTCCCCCACCCCTCCACAACCCACTAAAACCTAGAGCACTGCTTTAAAAAAAAGAAATGAACTTTTGTCTGCCCTGCTGGTATCAAATATCTCTTGTTTTAATCATCCCAAGTTTAGTGCTGTACAGCAAATCTAACTGTGGTATTGAAGCGAAGGTTGTATGACTTCAAGTAAGTCTGAGAGCATTGATGTGATAAATCCCTTCGCGCCACCATGGATAATTGATTGCACGGTCGGATCATTGTATCCGGTTCTGCTGGCCATGTCTGCTTCAGCTGAAACTTAAAGGGATTAGTGCTTTTAATATTGCAATCCATTATGTATTTAAACAGAAACACGTCCCTACCTCGGAGAGCCTGAGATCTGAGATAACATTGAAGCGTCACTAAAATGTCCAGAAATATTCCGGCAGTAACAGTTGGTATCTTTGCCTTTTGAAAGGCTTGTTTATGAAGCTTAAGATCTTTTTACTGTGAATCTTCAGTTTCACACCGGTTGGTGATGGTTCTAAATCCTCCCGCAGCAGACAGTATGCTCAAGTCTGCACGTGTGCAGACCACCAATGACATTGCATGTAGTTAGGTAAAAACACACTCCAATTATAAAAACCTCTGTTTTTGAAAGGAAAGCCTTGTGCTTGTGTACAGTAAGCGAGAGCAATGTTCAAACCTTTGTTTAGTAAACATAGCAGTCATTCAAGCAGTATTTAAGATTAAAGCTGCCCTTTGTTTTACAGATATAATAGTGGGCTTAAAATCTTGCAAAATCAAATCTCAGAATCACACAATGCAGCAAAGGCCCTTCAGCCCATCGGGTCTGCACCGACATGCGAGAAACGCCTGACCTCCCACCTAATCCCAGTTACTAGCTCTTGGTCCATTGCCTTGAATGTTATGATGTGCCAAGCGCTCATCCAGGTACTTATTAAAAGATGGGGAAGCGATTGGCTGAGTGGTATTGTTGCTCGACTATTAATCCAGAAACTCAGCTAATGTTCTGAGGGGTTAGAAAAAAAGGGACATCATGGACAAGTTGGGCCGAAGGGCCTGTTTCCATGCTGTTAACCTCTATGATTCTATGCGAGGCAACCCACTCTACCACCCTTCCAGGCAGCGTATTCCAGACTGTCACCACCCTCTCTCTCTCACACACACACCCCCGCCACCGAATCTTGCACACCCTTATCATTTAGCGCCCCCCCCCGCCTTTTTTTCCAATTATGCTGAGCATATATCAGCTAAAACCTACATAAACAGCAACATGTACCTTTCAAATGCAGCAAATCATCCCATTCCAGACTTACTAACTGAATTTAAATCCCACCAGAATTGAAAACAGTGTTGCCAGCCTGTTGGCCCAGGCCTCTGCTTTACTAGCCCAGTGACATTACCACGACTCCACCGCCTCCTCCAATTGGCAGTTTTTGCAGGAAATGGAAACAGGGGCCTCACAGGATTTGGGAGGGACAGGGATGGGCTTGAGAGTGGGTAGTAGGGAAGAGAATATGTGGACATTGCCGGCTGAGCCAGCATTTATTGTCCATCCTTTTATTGCCCTGGAGGAGGCAGTAGTGAGCTGCTGCCTTGTGCTGCCTCAGCCCATCTAGTGTAGGCATAACCAGAGTGCTGTTAGGAAGGATTTTGACCTGGTGACAGTGAAGGAACAATGATGTAGTTCAAAGTAGGGTGGTGTGGCCTGGAGGGAAACCTATAGGTGGTGATATTCCCCTGTGTCCTTCTGGATGGTAGTGGCTGTAAAGTGCTGTTGAAGGAGTTTTGAAGAGTTGTTGCAATGCATCTTGTAGATGGTACACACTGTGTGTCAGTAGTGGAGGAATGAATGTTTAGGTAGTGGGTGGAGTGCTTTCTCAGCCCACTTGAGTGTTGCTGGAGCTGCACTTGTCCAAGCAGGTGGAGAGTATTCCATTGCACTCCTGACTTGTGTTTTGTAGATGGTGGACAGGCTTTGGATAATGGTATATCATGTGATTGTGATATTTGTGTGTGAAAATGGCAGTGTTTCTGCACCAGTTTGTTTCTTATTAAACAATGGAATTTTGAGCAGCAATGTGTTACTGTGGATCAAACTGCTCTCCACTGGAATGAAAGTTTAGTGAAGATTTTTCCTAGGAATCGAGCTTCCTTGGAAAATAACAAGAAAAACCTCTTTCCAGTGCTAAGTACTGGAACTCAAAAGAGGAGTTAGGAGGGCAAAAAGGGGGCAATAGTGACTATCACTGTTTGCTGTGCAGACACATGGATTTGGGCCAGTGTCTGTGGGAGTTTGCGCATTCTCCCCGTGCTTATGTGGGTTTTTTCCAGGTACTCCGGTTTCCTCCCACACCCCAAAGATGTGCTATTAGGCTGATTGGAGGTAATAAATTGTCCCTAAATTAGTTTTCCCTCAATGTGAAATGCCATAAGCATAGATAAGGGTCGTGGGTGGAGGGGGGGACTCGTAATGTTAAAATGGCGGCGCGGGCTCGTTGGGCCGAAGGGCCTGTTTCCCGGGCTGTTTTTGTTCTTTGTCCTTTGTTCTTTGGAACACACAAGTCATTGAGTTTCACAGGATATGGCTAAGTTCATTAATTTAAGCAGAAACTCGATTCACTTGGTGGTCCACTGACCTTGAGAGGTTTGGCTTCAAGCCACTTCAGTGCGGCATTGCTGGAGGAAAGCTCCTTTTGATGATTGGTAATCCAAGCTTCTTCTATCTGTTATAGTGGATGTGAAAGATCCCATGCATCGTAGGGGGAACAGTACTTTCCTCTGTATCCTGGCTAGCATTCATCTTGCTTATACTTTGATGGATTGTGCCATGCTCTCTTTGACTGTCACTTTTGCCCACATAACTTTGTTAGAAATAATTGATTACAACGTCATCTGGATACCCTAGAGAGAAGCCTGAGGTCATGTACCAACCACCTCAAGAACAGCTTCTTCACTGTTGCCATCAGATTTTTGAATATCTCACACTGAGTTGATCTTTCTCTACACTCTAGCTATGACTGTAACACTACATTCTGAAGTCTCTCCTTCTTTATGAATGGTTTGCCTTGTCCATATAGTGCACAAGAAACAACACTATTCACTGTATCCCAATACATGTGACAATGATAAATCAGGTGATGAACCACATTGACAAAGGACAGAAGTGAATTTCAGTGAGTGCGGCCTCTGAGCAACTCATTGAAAAAGTTTTGGGATTAGATTCCAAGGCTGTTGTGTTTCAGAGTGCAGTGAGGCGCTATCCTGTGCAGCTTTGCTACTTGCTTCTTTTACACTTCCCTGGGTGGCACAGTGGTTAGCACTGCCTCACAGCGTCAGGGACCCGGGTTCGATTCCCACTGGGTTACTGCCTGTGCGGAGTCTGCATGATCTCCCCATGTCTGCGTGGGTTTCCGCCAACAGTCTGAAAGACATGCTGGATAGGTGCATTGGCCATGCTAAATTCCCCCTCCAGTGTACCCGAACAGGACTGGAGTGTGGTGACTAGGGGATTTTCACAGTAACTTCATTGCAGTCTTAATGTAAGCCCACTTGTCACAATAATAAACAATAAATAGACTGTATGGTAAGTCTGAGTTAGAACTCAGAACATAGAACCCGCCAATGCAGAGACAGGCCCTTCGGCCCATCGAGTCTGCACCGACCACAATCCCACCCAGGCCCTATCCCCATATCATAGAACATAGAACATTACAGCGCAGAACAGGCCCTTCGGCCCACGATGTTGCGCCGACCAATTAAAAAAGCAATGACCCTCTAACCTAAACCAATCCCTTTCCATCCATAAACCTATCCACGGATCTCTTAAACGCCCCCAAACTAGGCGCATTTACAACTGCAGCAGGCAGGGCATTCCAATCCCTCACCACCCTCTGGGTAAAGAACCTACCTCTGACATCCGTCCTATATCTACCACCCCTTAATTTAAAGCTATGCCCTCATGCTAGCTTTCTCCATCCGAGGAAAAAGGCTATCACTGTCCACCCTATCTAAACCTCTAATCATCTTATATGTTTCAATAAGGTCCCCTCTTAGCCGCCTTCTTTCTAACGAAAACAACCCCAAATTCCTCAGTCTCTCCTCATAGGACCTTCCCTCTATAGCAGGCAACATCCTGGTAAACCTCCTCTGCACCTTCTCCAATGCCTCCACATCCTTCCTATAATGTGGGGACCAGAACTGCACACAATACTCCAAGTGCAGACGCACCAGAGTTTTGTACAGTTGCAACATGATGTTGCAGCTCCTAAATTCAGTCCCCCTACCAATAAACGCCAATATCCCTACACATTTACCCGCTAATCCCTCTAACCTGCACATCCCAGGACACTAAGGGGCAATTTTAGGATGGCCAATCAACCTATCCCACACATCTTTGGACTGTGGGAGCAAACCCACGTAGACACGAGGAGAATGTGCGAACTCCACAAACAGTGACCCGAGCTGGGAATCGAACCCAGGTCCCTGGAGCTGTGACGCAGCAGTGCTAACCACTGTGCTACCGTGCCACCTGTGGAGTTTTGCATCAGTGTTAGGTTGCTAAATGATTAGAGCTCAGTATTTTCTCAGTGACTGTTTGTAAGGATATCTGAGCAGTGAAATAGGTTTCTGCTCATGACGCCCCACTTTTAAACCCCACTTCCTTTTGCTGACAAAGTGATGTGTTTCGATTTTTGTAGATTGATGCAGTGGGCATTTTAAGATATTTCAGCAATGGGTTCAGTGCACATAATACCCTGTGGATTCGTCCAAAGATTTGGTAGCATGACATTTAACAAAATTGTTTAATTACAAAATCTGAAATATTTGTACACAAATAACCCTGCGGACCGATTATTCAAGCGATGTGAGTGATGAGGATAGAGAAATGACCTTGCCTGATTAATTGTGTTTGCATTCAATCTTACTCCCACAATCAGAATATTCAAAATTGTTAGTTAAAATGAAGAGGACAGCAGCTACATTTATAGCGTACCTTTTAATGTAATAAAACTTCCAACATCATTCCCTCCACCGTTGTCGCGCAGTGGCAACGGTGCGTACCATGTACAAGGTGCACTCCAGTAACTCACCAAGGCTTCTTAGATAGCACTTTCCAAACCCTACCATCAAGAAGTTCTCACAACACCAGGTTAGACCCCCAACAGGTTTATTTGGAATTGTGAGTTTTTGGAGTGCTGCTTGATGAAGCGCTGCACTTGATGAAGGAGCAGCGCTCTGAAAGCTCGTGATTCCAAATTGACCTGTTGGACTCTAATCTAGTATTGTGAGGCTTCTTACTGTGCCCACCCCAGTCCAACGCCGGCATCTCCACATCATGAAGAACAAGATGCAGCGGAACACCACCATCTGCAAGTTCCTCTCTAAGCCACACACCCACCCTGAGTTAGAACAATATTGTCATTCTTTCACTGTTGCTGTGGCAAAATCTTGAGCTCCCTTCCAAACAGCACCTTGAACTTACCTGCAGCACGTTGACTGCAGTGGTCCAAGAAAGTGGCTCACCAATGCCTTCTCAAGTGCAAAGGGTGGGTGGGCAATAAATACTGACCTAGCCCACATCCTGTAAAAGGAAAACAAACCTTCCCAAACCACAGGAACAGTGTTACGCACGCTTTGTCACTCTGCCACATAAGGAGATCAGATGAACAGAAGCTTGTTTGAGGGGGATTTTAAGAAGGGACTTAAACCAGGAAAGCAAGGTAGAGCAAGATGAAGAGGTGCTGGGTAAGAATTCTAGAGTTTAGAACCAAGATAACTGAGGGAACAACCATCGATGGTAAAGTTCATTTATTCGTGTCATGAGTAGGCTTGCGTTAACACTGCAATTAAGTTACTGTGAAAATCCCCTAGTTGCCACACTCCGGCACCTGTTCGGATACACTGAGTGAGAATTTAGCGTGGCCAATGCATTCAACCAGCACGTCTTTCAGACTATGGGAGGAAACCCACAAGGATATAGGGAAACATGCAGACTCCGCGCTGACAGTGAGCCAAGCCGGGAATCAAACCTGTTTCCCTGGCACTATGAAGCAGCAGTGCTAACCATGATTTGAAAATTGAGAATGCCTGAGAGGCCACTGAAAGACACTCGGATATTTTGGAGGGTTGGGAGAGGTTACTGAAATGGGGGTGGGGGGAGGGCAAATTCATGGAAGGGCTTAAAAAAAGTAAAGAAGAATTTTAATTTTGAGATGTTGCTTGATTGGGAGCCAGTGTAGGTCAGCGAGCACAGGAATGAAAAGGGAGCATGACCTGTTGTGAGCTCAGACTTGGAGAGTGGAGTTTTTGATAACCTCCAGTTTACAGAAAGTTGTTGAAAACCAGCCAGGAATGTACTGCAATTATTAAGTCTAGAGGTTACTTAGGTTTCAGCAGCAGATGTGCTGAACTAGGGAAGGGGTGAATTAGGGTGTTGTTACAGAGATGAAAATAGGCAGTCTTTGTGATGGCACAATGTGAAAGCTGACTTGTGGGCCAAGTATGTGACCAGAGTCGATTTAGTCTTGGACAGTTGTGGAGGAGAGGGATGGAATTGGTAGCTGGGGACAGGAGTTTAAAAAGGGGACCAGCGACAATGGCTTCAGCCTACCCAATATTTAATTGGAGGACATTGCTCTTGTCTAGCACTGCAAACTGCATTAGATAAGCAGCCCGGATGTGTTGAGCTGATCTGCTGTTGAAACCCTCATCCAATGCCTTTCATAGAATTATAGAATCCGTACAGTGCAAATGGAGGCCGTGTGGCCCATCGAGTCTGTGTCGACAACAATCCCACCCATGCCCTATCCCCGTAACCTTCCGTATTTACCCTGCCAATCCCCCTGACACTAAAGGACAATTTAGCACGGCCAGTCAACCTAACCTACACACCTTTGGAATGTGGGAGGAAACTGGAGCACCCGGAGGAAACCCATGCAGATATGGGGTGAATGTGCAACTCCACTCCGACAGTGACCTAAGACCAGAATTGAATTTTGTTCCCTCAAACTTGACAATTCTAAAGCACTCCTGCCTGACTCCCCATCTTCCACCTTCTGTAAACAGGAAGTGCTCTGAAAGTCTGCTGCCCATATCTTAACTTGCACCAAGTCCCTGCCACACTCAAAAGCATTAGAGATTCTGGAACAAGGACACATGGCAGGGTAGATGCTGCAAGGTGGGAGAGTCCAGGATAGAGAACATAATCTCAGAGTAAGGGGTCACCCATTAAAGCCAGAGCAGGGGAATTTATTCTCTGGAGGGTTAGTGCTTAGAATTCTTTACCACAAAGGGTTGTCAAGGCTGTGTCGTTTAGTATGCTCAAGGCTGAGGGAGATTTTTAATCAGTCAGGGAATACATGGTTATGGGGATAAAGCAGGAAAGTGGAGCTGAGCATTATCATAGAATCCCTGCAGTACAAAAGGAGGCCATTTGGTGCATCGAGTCAGCACCGACCACAGTCCCATCCACGTCCTTTCCCTATAACACCATGTATTTACCCTGCTAATCCCTCTGACACTAAAGGGCAATTTAGCATGGCCAATCAACCTAACCCGCACGTCTTTAGAGTGTGGGAGGAAACTGGAACACCCGAAAGAAACCCACACAGACACTGTGAGAATGTGCAAACTCCACACAGACAGGGGCCGGATGTGAACCCGGATCCCAGGCACTGAGAGGCAGCAGAAATCAGTCATGATCTGATTGGCAGAGCGGACTTGATGGTCTGAATGGCCTACTACTGCTGCTACGTCTAATGGCTCGACCATCATTGGCTCTTCAGTTAAAGCTGTAAGTCTGGATTCCCTCCCTCTTTTAGCTGCATTTTATCCACTGCCACCTTTCTATGAATGTCAAACCTGTTGACTGCAGGTTCTCATTTGACACTGGGAGCAGTATGCGAGCTGTCAGCACCTAGCTATACTGATGGTTCTGCTTTGCTCCTGTACCAGAAGTAAGCAGCAGACCACCTGTACGCCCACACAGACAATGTGCAGTGGCAACATGGAAGACAGGACAACAGTGATACCCTACTCATAGTTTGCTTTTAAAAAAGAGCACTCCTGAAATCACAGGTTTCTCTGCACTGCTCCCTGTGGCTGCTTTGTACATAAAGTAAAGATCTGTAGAGGCAACAGTAGTGAATTTGAATTGGGTTTACACTGGTGATGATTACACAATGAATGCACTGTGGCAATGGAAGGGAGGTCATGATGTGGAGATGCCAGCGTTGGACTGGGGTAAACACAGTAAGAAGTCTCACAACACCAGGTTAAAGTCCAACAGGTTTATTTGATAGTAAACCCACAAGCTTTTGGTGTTTGCCCCTTTGTCAGGTGAGTGGAAAGTTCTGGTCCCTGGTCTCAACCTGGTGTTGTGAGACGACTTACTAATGGAAGGTACCAGGGCAAGCTAATATCCAGAGATTGGTTTGCAAGGGCTACATCGCGCTCAGTAGATTTTACCATTTGTGTCACCGTGGGGCGGCATGGTGGCACAGGGGTTAGTACTGCTGCCTCACAGTGCCAGGGACCTGGGTTCAATTCCCGACTTGGGTGACTGTGTGGCGTTTCCACCTTCTTCTCGGGTGCCCTGGTTTCCTCCCACAGTCCAAAAGATGTGCGAGTTAGGTGGATTGGCCATGCTAAATTGCCCCTTTAATGTCAGGGGGACCAACTAAGCTAAATGCATGGGATTATGGGGATAGGGCTGGGTAAGATTGTCGTCAGTGTAGACTGGATGGGCCGAATGGCCTCCTTCTGCACTGTAGGATTCTGTGATTCTCAAAGTGCTTAGGGAAGCAATCTGTCTAAATGTAAACTGGGCTTAGTTAAAACCATAGTTTTACTGAGGGTTTGGTCTTTTGTTTTAAAACTTTCCATGAAGGCGTCGACAGAACACAAGTGTCCTCTTGTTGGAGAACGTAACTAATAAAGAAACTTCACCATAAAATGTACTTTTAACTAAACATAAGGAATTTTATGGAGATAAATGATATTATTGCTGCTGTCTATATAAAACAATCTATCTCTTGCCTGACTGTGGGAGGTCTTGGAGATATCTATGGCCACTGACCTTGTTTGAAGTATCTTCATTTGCATGGAAATAGCATTGTGAAAATATGCTTGTGTGTCCAACTCTGTGTTTGTGTTCTGAAGAGGTCTGGGTGTTCCCTTTTATACCTGGCTGCAAATTGAATTGCAAGTTCTAACCTGCACTTGGTATGGTTCCCAAACGCTCTTGCAGACAAAGTTTTACTGCACCACGGTGTGTGTCACATGATGCTGTATAGGCCACATCATCCTCCAGCGCTTTGTATCACTGCTATCTCTTTTATCCTTCAGTCCTCAACTGACTTTCACCAGAAAACCAAAATAATCACTACATCACTCACTGATTCCAAGAATAATGTTATTCCTGCTGCAGAAAGTCTTGTGTATAGATAGCGCTGTCATCAACAATCAATTTCTGTAAGTGATTGAATATACAGCGTGAGGGGAAAGGCATTTTTAAAAATCTCTGCAGTTCTTATATTTTAAAAACTTTTTTTTTGATACTCTGCCCTCTCTGTGTATCTATTGTGGAGCAAGTATTTCAAAGCTACCTGCCGACAATGGTAACAATGCCTTTTAACATTGCTTTGTGACTTGAACCCAAGACATTATATCCTTGTCCCTTCTAGCCTGAGCAAGTCTTGGCAATGCCCTGCCAATATGTTTATTGATTTGCGGTCACGTGTTCTGTTGCCAATCCTGTGGTGCACAGTTATAGTGTTATCCTAGGGGTAAGAATGGCAGCTATTGTATGTAGATCTAGTCACTGGGAAAACCTATGTCCTCCAAAGAAGCATTTTGTCATTAAAATGTCTCGAGAGTGGTCGCATGGGAAGATGGTGGCATCATGGTATTGATCTTGGCTAGTGACCTAGAGGCCCAGGGTAATGCTCTGGGGACCTGGCCACTGGTGGAATTTAAATTCGGTAAATCATCTGGAATTATCACTAAAATTTTACTACCTCTCCTGTCCGAGGGCAATGGAGAATGCCATTCTGCGAGTCTCGCCTGCCCCAGAATAGGGGCAGGCGAGGCGGCAAAATTTTGGCCCGAATGTCTGATGACCATGCAACCATTGTTGATTGTTGTAAAAACCCATCCGGTTCATTAGTGACCTTTTAGGGAGGGAAATGTCATCCTGGGTCTGGCCGACATGTGACTCCAGATCCACAGCAGTGTGGTTGACTCATAAATACCCTCTGAAATAGCCTAGCGAGCTACTTGTTTGTTTCAAACTGCTATGAAGCTTACAAAAAGGAATGAAACTGGACGGACCACCCAGCATCGATCTAGGCATCGGAAACAATAATGGCAAATTTAAATTAAATCAAAAATCAAACCCAGTTCTGTCAATGTTGTAAAATGCTCCTCACTAACACCTGAGGGCTGGTGCCAAAATTGGGAGAGCATATCACACACTCAGAGTCATACCTTATAGATAATCTTCCAGACATCACCTTCACCATTCCTGTGTATGTGTTCCTGGGAGTTCTCAACAGTGACTCTGGATCCCACGAAGTCTCATGGCACCAGGTCAAGCACGGGCCAGGAAACCTCCTGCTGATTAACACGATTGTTCTGCTCTCTTCTCCCCCCACCCCCGCAATCAGTTGGTGAATCAGTGCTCCTGCATGTTGAACACCACTTGGAGGAAGCACTGAGGGTGGCAAGGGTACAGAATGTACGCTGTGTGAGGGACTTCAATCCCCATCACTAGGAGTGGCTCAGTATTCACACCACAGACCAAGCTGGCTGGTTCCTAAAGGGCACAGCTTCTAAACTGGGTCTGCGGCAGGTGGTGAGGGAACCAACAAGAGATATACACACGCAGAATGAAAAAAACATACTTGACATCCTTGCAAACCTGCCTGCTGCAGATGTCTCTGTCAATGAAGAGTATCGGTGGGAGTGACCACCGCACTGTCCTTGTAGAGACAAAGTCCTGTCTTCACCACCTCTTGAGAAAGGTTAAACAGGTTAGACACTCTCAGTAGAAAAGAGAAGGCGGAAGAGTGACCTGATGGCTATCTTTTAAGATTATGAAAAGGTTTGATAGGGTAAATGAAGAGAAGGTGTTCAGAATTCTGCAATAGATTTTGGTCATAAATATAAATTGGTCTGAATAAATCCAGCGGGGAATTCTGGAAAGCCTTCACAACAGCCGTTAGAATTGGCAACCACATGGAATTATTAAACAGGCACTTCTTTGGGGGAAGCTAGATTAAACACCAGAGAGGAAGGAATAGAAGTGACTATGTTGATGAGGTTAGATTGAGGAGGGTGAAAGGTGGTTCATGTGAAGTGCCTGGTGAGCCAATTGACCTGTTTTCATGCTGTAAATATTGCGCACCGTACAGTAACCTTTCACACAGATTTTGCAATTCTTTATTGCTGACATAAAGCCTCACGAGATTACTGTGAACCACTCTGGTTAGACCACACCTCGTGAGACCAATGTTGTGTACAATTTAGGAATGGAAGGTTCTAGTGTGTGTGTGTGTGTGTGTGTGTGTGTGTGTGTGTGTGTATGTGTGTGTGTGTGTGTGTGTGTGTGTGTGTGTGTGTGTGTGTGTGTGAGATATATATATTCTGGTCAATATATCACTGGGACATGCTGATTTTCAATGATGTATACACCTGGAAATAAAATCTCACAAGAATAACTCTATAGCGTGCACCAATTAACATTGCAATATATTCTGAAGATACGTTGGAAACTCAGCACAGAGACCCAAGGTTCAGTCTCTGGTGTGAAGTAGCCATTCTCAACATTGGGCAGCAATGTGGATGTTAGCTTCAGGGCCTTTTTGGGTTATGGGTGAGATAAATCCAAATGGCTTCTTGGTACTCATCAGTGATCTGCGATTGGGGTGAATTGTGATGTGATTGTATAAACTACCAGCTGCTGTTCTCCTAGAATCATAGAATCCCTATAGTGCAGAAGGAGGCCATTCGGCCCATCAATCTGCACTGACAATCCCACCCAGGCCCTACCCGCCCCCCCCATATCCCCAAGTATTTACCCCGCTAATGCCCCTGACACTAAGGGCCAATTTAGCCTAACCATACATCTTTGGCGTGCGGGTGGAAACTGGAGCACCTGGAGGAAACCCATGAGAGAATGTACAAACTCCATACAGGCCGATACCCAGAGCCAGCATAGAAGCTGGGTCCCTGGCACTGTGAGGCAGCGGTGCTAATCACTGTGCCACTGTGCTGTCCCAGTACAGGAAGGTTGACCACGCAACAACAAAAAGGTCACCAATGTCTTTGAATCTCATCCTAGCAGCAACTTTGGTTGCAGAGATTGAAAATTGGAGTGGGAGGGAATAATAATGAACAGCAATAGATAGAAATTTTTTAGAAAATCGGAATAATCTGTCCATTTATATGTTGTACACTGGAGAAATAATGAGGTAAACAAATCTGTTAAATACCTCAGCTCTGGTTTAATAGAGCCTGAGGTAAACATTTGATTAGGATGCTGTCTGACAGCTGGTCGTATGGAACAATCTGGTAAACTGCCAGCTTGCTGTGCTGTCTAGAGTTTGTGGATTAAAGTTATTGCAGCTCCACGAAGAGCAAAATGCTTTCCCTCAGATCTCCCAGTCCCGCTGACTGTACTTCTGTTCTTCCAGTGCGTTAACATAGAAATGTGGGAGATAGGAGGAGGCCATTTGGCCCTTCGAGTCTCTCCGCTATTCATCATGGCTGATTATCCAACTCAATCCTGTTTTCTCTCCATAACCTTTGATCCCATTTGCCCCAAGTGCTAAATCCAACCACCCCTTGGATACATTCAATGTTTTGGCATCAACTACTTCCTGTGGTAATGAATTGCACAGGTTCACCACTCTCTTTTGGGTGAAGAAATCTCTCCTCATCTCTCGTCTAAAATGGTCCACCCTGAATCTTCAGACTGTGCCCCTGGTTCTGGACACCCCCACCATCAGGAACATCCTCCCTACATCTACCCTCTCCAGTCCTGTTAGAATTTTGTTACTCCTTGTTACCAGGAGCTTCAGCTAAATGCCATGGTAGTTGCATGAAATTTTCTCTGCTTGTATCAACCGAAGTTGTTTCAACCTCCTATAGCCATTATAAATATAGAGAATATTTCTCTGACTAATGTATCAATCCATTGACTGAATTTTGAGCATTTAACTGGTTAAAGGTCTGCCACTCTTAAAGTTTATTTATTAGTGTCACAAGTAGGCTTACGTTCACACTCTAGTGAAGTTACTGTGAAAATCCCCTCGTCGCCACCCTCTGATGCCTGTTAGGGTAAACTGGCCATGCTAAATTCCCCCTCAGTGTACCTAACCAGCACATCTTTCAAACTGTGGGAGGAAACTGGAGCACTCCAGTAAGAGCCCATGCAGACAAGGGGAGAATGTGCAGTCTCCACGCAGACAGTAAACCAAGCCGGGAATCAAACCTGGGTCCCTGGCTCTGTGAGGCAGCAGCGTTAACCGCTGTGCCACTATGGCGCACTATGGTGGAAGCAATGACTATTATCTTAGTCTTACTTGGTTGAAGAGCAACTTTACCTCTGCTCTATTGGTTTAAATAGCTGAGTTGCAACGCTGGATCTTTCTATTTGTGAGTAAGGGAAAGGTTTGAATCACATTCAGATGTGGTTTATCCCTGCTCTGGGGTGAAGGCTCGAATCCGCTCGAAGCTAAGGTGCCAAGGATTACGAGTGAGTTGATGTTTTTGGCAGCCAGCATTGCATTCCCAGCAGTCATTAATCCACAGCCTGATACTGCTCTAATCAGCAATCGTTTTGCACAGTATCAGTGAGCTGGGATAATTACAATCATTAAAATACTCGATAATGTGGTGCACAGTAGCGTCTTGTTCGATGCAGTGTAAAAATGACCCTCTATGAAAGAAATGCTTCTGTTTTGTGTTTGGTTGACCTTGTTTAATCGGAAAGCCCTGTCCAGAACATTCAGTTCTACTTTACTAGTTCTGGCCTTGTCAGAAAAAATTGGAACTCTTTTCTGTGAGACTAAGTAACAGTGACGGACTGTAAAAACGGTTTGTGCTGCATCTAAAATATTTAATTTGTAGCATTCAAACGTAATTGTTACTGACAAGTATAAAGGAGTAGCCCCTAGCACACTGCCTCCCCCCCCGCCCCCCACAATTAATCTTGGGCTACAATCTAACATCGGTTCTATATACAACAACAACAACTTGCATTTATATAGCATGTGGGATGTGGTTTCACGGCACTTTACGGAAGGGTAAATTTGATATGTAAACTGGCAGCAAGCCAAAGGAGATGGTATTGTGACTAAAAGCTTGGTCAGAGAGGTAGGTTTTAAATAGGGTCCTAAAGGAGGCCGGAGGCATTTATGGAGGAGATTCCGGAGCTAGGGGACGAGATGACTGAGGAAAATAAGACCTGATTTGTAAAATAGTGCTTCATTTTGTTTCTGAAAGCTTTCACATGATAAATTGATGCCGCACAGAAGGAGACCATTCAGCCCATCGTGCCAGCTCTTGGTTTTCAGTTAGCCCGACAGTCCTGCTTTTCCCTTGTATTCCTGGTGGGAAAAGGTTTACATTACAGAATGATCATCTATTATAGAAGAGGGAGGCGATGGCCTTGTGGTATTATCACTAGACTATTAACCCCGAAACTTAGCTAAAGTTCTGGGGACCTGCGTTCAAATCCCACCGCTACAGTGTAATTTTAAATTCAATAAAAAAATTTGGAATTAGGAATCTACGGGTGACCGTGAAAGCATTATTGATGGTCGGGAAAAACCCATCTGGTTCACAATGTTCCTTAGGGAAGGAAATCTGCTGTCCTTGCCTGGCCTGGCCTACATGTGACTCCAGACCACAACAATGTGGTCGAGTCTCAACTGCTCTTGGGCAACTCGGGATGGGCAATAAATGTTGGCGAGCCAGTGATGCTGAAGTCCCATGAATGAATAAGAATCAAACACAGAGGAGGCTATTCAGCCTGTTATGTCTGTGCTTGCTCCCTGCACTTCATGTCCCACTCCACTGCCTTTTGTCAAACAAGCTATTGAGAGGGTGCAGAGGAGATTTACAAGGATGTTGCCTGGATTGGGAGGCATGCCTTATGAAGATAGGTTGAGGGAGCTAGGTCTCTTCTCCCTGGAGAGACGAAGGTTGAGAGGCGACCTGATAGAGGTTTTGTAAAATGTTGAGAGGAATAGATAGGGTGGATCCTCGGAGGCTATTTCCCAGGGCTGAAATGGTCACTACGAGAGAACACGGGTTTAAGGTGCTGGGAGGCAAGTACAGAGGAGATGTTAGGGGTAAGTTTTTCACTCAGAGGATGGTGAGTGAGTGGAATCAGCTGCCGTCGGTGGTGGTAGAGGCGAACTCGCTGGGGTCTTTTAAAAGACTTCTGGATGAGTATATGGGATCTAATGGGATTGGGAGTTACAGATAGTTCTATGGCTTGGTAGGTATAGATGTGATTGGCGCAACTTGTGGGCCGAAGGGCCTGTTTGTGCTGTAGTGTTCTATGTTCTATGTTAATGAACCAATTTCCTTTAAAACCCAGAATTAAATCTGCCTTCACGCTCTTGCCAGTGCAGTCTAGAGCCTAACTACTCTGTGCATCAATTGGTTTGTTCTGGTTATTGATTTTTTTTTCACCATACTGTCCTTTCCAGACACCTCAATTTTAAACATCTCTATCAGATCTCCTCTTAATCTTCTCTTTTGCATGAAGAACTGCCCTAATTTCTCCAATCTATCTACGTAACTGAAGTTCCTCATCCCTGGAATCTTTTCTGCATCCTCTAATGCTTTTAGTTTTTTTTCATTCATTTATGTGAAGTGGGTATCTCTGGCTGGGCCAGCATTTATTACCCGTCTCTAACATTTGGGAGTCAATCACGTTGCTGTGGATCTGGAATCATGTGTAGGCCAGTCCAGGTAAGTATTGTAGATTTCCTTCCTAAAGGATTTTAGTGAACCAGATGGGTTTTTATGACCATTGACCAATGACCAATGGTCATTACTAGAGTTGATTCCAGATTTTTATTGAATTCAAATATCATTGTCTATCATGTTTGGATTTGAACACGGCTCCCCCAGGTCTTGCTCTGGGTTGCTGGGTTATTAGTCCAGTGACAATACCATGATGCCACTGTCTCCCGCTTCATAATATTCCAGTTCTTCTTGGACAGGAACTGTTTACTGGGTTCCTTCTGGGTGCTCTGGTTTCCTCCCACATTCCGAAAGATGTGCTGGTTAGGTGCATTGGCCATGCTAAATTTTCCCCGAATGTACCTGACCAGGCGCTGGAGTGTGGCAACTAGGGGATTTTCACAGTAACTTCATTGCAGTGTTAATGTAAGCCTATCTGTGAAACTGATAAATAAACAACTTAACTTGTTTCCTTCAGGCAGTGTGTTCCAGAAACAACTCATTTGTCAGTTTCCTTATGGTTCTTTTGCCTTAAGTCTTTATGTCACCTTAAATCTGTGTGCTCTGATTATTCTAAGCCAGATGGTAAAGGATGGAACTGGAGCCCAGTGTGAGAGCTTTAATTTGCAGAGACTCATTTTACCAACACACGTTACCAACTCCAACAATCGGTTTCAATACAATATAAAAGCAAAATACTGCGGATGCTGGAATCTGAAACAGAAAATGCTGAAAAATCTCAGCAGGCCTGACAGCGTCTGTGGAGAGAGTCGAGTCTGTGTCAGGGCTGAGAGCAAAGGGAAACAGTGGAGATTTATACTATGAGGGTGGGGGTGGAATGGGACAAGAGGAATGTAAGTGAGAGTACAGAAGGCTGAGAAGGTGCTTAAAAAGTGTCCATTAAGTGATCAGAATGTGTGTACGGCAGAACAGGAGGCACAGATTGTTAAAGGATTGCCTGAGGAATGTGGCAGTTTCCCTGAAGGGAGTGGAGGGGGCAAGAAGGAGAGCTGGAATGGACGTGAGAAAGAAGGATTGGAAAATGGATGAATAGGATGAAACAAAATGAAATAAAATAAATGGAAATGGGGTGAAGGTTGAGGAGAGAGTTGAGACTCTGAAGTTGTTGCACTCAATGTTCAGTCCAGAAGGTTACAAAGTGCCCAGAGTTTCAATCTTAAAGTAAAAGTTTATTTATTACTCACACGTAAGGCTTACATTTAACACTGCAGTGAAGATCCTGTGAAATTCCCCTAGTCGCCACAGTCCGGTGTCAGATCTAGTCAGTGCTGTTCAGAATGTGGGAGGAAACAGGAGCACCGGGAGGAAACCCACACAGACACAGGGAGAACATGCATACTCCATACAGACAGTGACTCAACCTGGGAATTGAACCCAGGTGGGTGGTGCTGTGAGGCAGCAGTGTTAAACATTGAATTACCGTGTCGCCCTAGTTTTATTAGCATAGGTGAATCCCCAGTCTATTCCCACTTCCTGAATACAATTAAACACTACATTAATATATAGTTATCTGCCACACGGAACGGTTTCTCCTTCTAAATATTCTTCCAGCTTTTCAGCATCTATAGTCAATCACCTGTTAACATTTTTGCTCGAAGGAGTCACTCCAGCAAGACTTGGGCTGATAAGTGGCAAGTAGCATTCCTGCCACACCAGTGCCAGAAAATAACCAGCTCCAAAAAGAGAGCAGCAGGGCCACCTCCGCTTGACACTCAGTGGCGTTACCATCGCTGAATCCCCCACTATCAACACCCGGGAGGTTATCACTGACTAGAAACTGAACAGGATCAGCCATACAAATACCTTGGCTACAAGCGCAGATGGTTCTGTGGAGAGGAAGCCTGTCCTGCACAATTCAGGAGTGTGATGGAATCCTTTCCACTTGCTGGGACAAGTGTAACTCCAATGGCAGTTGAAACATCCAGGACAAAGCAGCCTGCTTGGCACCCCATTAATCTTCTTCAACTCGGTCTACCACCAATGCACAGTGCTTGTCTGTACAACCTGCAGATTGCACTGCGGCAACTCACTAAGGCTCCCTTTGACTGCACCTTCCAGACCCACGATTTTGACCACCTAGAAGAACAAAGGCAGTCAACACGTGACAACAGCACCATTTATAAGTTCCCCTCCAAGCCACTCACCATCCTGACTTGAAACTATCATAGAATCCCTACAGTGCAGTGTCCATTGGGTCTGCACACACCAATTTCCCACCCAGGCCCTATTCCCGTAACTCCGCTCATTTATCCTGGCTAATCCCCCTATATTGCTGTTCCTTCATCAAAATCCTAGAACTCTCTCCTAACAGTGGGACCTACATTGGGTAGACTGCAGCAGTTCAAAGAAGCCCACCACCATCTCCAGGGCAATTAAGGGTGGGAAATAAAAACGCTGGCTCAACCAAAAAAAAAGAACTGAAATCCCTCGTTCCCGGTACCATTCCAATAAATCTAACCTGCATCCTCACCAATGCATTGACATCCTTCCTCAACTGTGCTGCTCGGGATTGAACATGGTATTCCAGCTGAGGCTGAACTCTGTTTTATAAATTGTAATATCTTTTATATTGTAGCCTTTGCCTTTATATTAAACAAACAAAAACAAGGAAGCCATTTTTTTTAGGAGCATTCTCAACTTGTCCTGTTCCTTTATGACTTAACGCTCAACACCTTCTGTTCCTGCAGCCGTTTGAAAATGATAATATTGCTCCTTCTCATTCCTGGTACTGAAATGTATCATCTCTCTCTCTTTGCCCCAAACATCATCTGCCATGTGTTTGGCCATTTTGCCAGTCATGTCTGAAATTACCTGCAAAGTTTAAAATTATGCCCTGTATACTGTGATGGGGGATTGTGACTGAGTGGTGTCAATCTGTAATTTTGCCAGCTACCCAAATATATACTAAAAAAATAATTTTTAAAGATCAGAAAAGACACTGATTAAGGATGGCTGCCACACGTCTCCTGATATCTAGTATTGTAAGTTGAACATTTCTCTGGAGAGTTTCCATATAGATTGCACTGCATGCATACCCTGACAAGGTCTGCTCCAAAAAGAAATTATTGAAATTTACTGGGACAACGCATTTGCATCTCTATAAGACTACCTCTCCAGCAGGGACTCAAAGTCTACCAGAGCAATAGCTAACTGGAAAGAGGTTATTAAAATGAATATTTTTTAAAATTCATTTGTGGGACATGGGCGTCACTAGCTGGCCAGCATTTATTGCCCATCCCTAGTGCCCAGGGGCAGTTGAGACTCAACCACATTGCTGTGGTTTTGGAGTCACATGTAGGCTAGACCAGGTAAGGATGACAGATTTCCTTCCCAAATGGACATTAGTGAATCAGATGGATTTTTCTGACAATCAATAATGGTTTCATGGTCATCAGAAGATTCTTAATTCCAGATATCTTTTGTATTGAACTCAAATTTCACGCTCTGCCATGGCGGCATTCAAACCCCAGTTCTCCAGAACATTAGCTGAGTTTCTGAATTAATAGTCTAGTGATAACACCAAAAGGCCATCACCTCCCCTAACTCCTTCAGAAGCTACTGATTGGGAAGTTATAAACTATGGAATAAAAGCCAGATTTAGACGTCCGAATTTTCTCAAACAAATCTGTTATGGTCAGACACAAAGTGGTAAATGTAGCCGTTACAATACCCAGGTTAAGTTAATTTAGTATATATAAAATCTGTATACACATCAACCACGCTAGCTTTATCAACCCAACTATGTTACTTCAAAGTATTCAGTTGAGATTGCTTTAACAAATCCATTCCCACATTTTTTTCCATATTTTACCAAGTTCAAACTAACTTTGTCCCAGATTCTTGTGTCATGGTTTCTGCACTGCCCATGGTGGCTGACTGGTCTGTAGTTCATGGAATGATCCAACTTCCTTTATTTTTCTGAACAGAGTGAAACATTTTGTAATCCTCCAGTCCTCTGGCACCCCTGTCATGTATTAAGGAGGAAGATTGCAACCAGAGACTTGGTAATTTCCATCCCTCCTCCTTCTGGCAACCTAGGGTATATCCTGTTGGCACCAGGTGACTGCTTTTAGGACTGCCGACCTTGTATTTTCCTTTTTCAAAATTTTATTTCATCTACTAGTCACAATTATCTCCTCTGTTACAGCTACATTGGCAGCATCTCTTATCCAGTGGGGCTTTTTTTTGGTTCTCTAGTCTATTATTAGCCTTATTTTTGCTACAACCTCCACTTACCTATTTCATTTAAATCTGTATATCTCTATCAGCTGAGGGAACTGTAGTTGTGGATACCCTTCTTTCCCCCCTCATGGAAGATGTTTCTACTCTGTCCCCCCAGGAGGTTATCTGCTTGTTGCAGGACCTCACCTTGTTCAGTTACTGTTTTATCTATCAATTTTTTTTTGCTCCAGTCATAAGTGCGTAAGAAACGGTGACAGAACTAAGTCATTTATTACTGCTCAAGGATCACCTGCCATTAATTAAGATCATGGCTGATTTTCCCCATCCTATCCAGATATCTCATCGTTCCTTTAAGTGTACAAAAACCTATCACCGCATTCTAGAATATATTCAGTGACCGAGAATCCACAGCTCCCTGTAATAAAGGATTTCAGCAAATCCTGATCCTTTTGAGTGGAAGTTATTCACGTCTTAGACTGAAGTGGCAGGCCCTTTATCTTGAGGCGATGACCTCCAGCAGTGCTAGACTGATGGGTCGGTTCCATTTCTAATTCATTGAAATTATCCCTCAAGTTAAGTATTTCTAAACTTAATTGTTTCTTGTCCCAACTGTTGTAAGCCTGATGATATGATGTCTCTGTTCCCCAGGGCCTAAGGAATTGATGGAGCAACAGGGACAACCCATTCAAAGTTTCACTGCTGGGGGGCAGGATGAAACAGGGGAACAAGATTCAGAGGAGTGGGAGATACAAACTGCACTAAAATACAGCGTAACTCAGGCTTGGGAGGGATTAGGCAGTGGGAAAATCTCTGGGGTGGGTGTATACATCACATTTTTACTCAGCAGATGAAGCTGACCTTCGCAAGGTTGACATTTATTGCCCATCACTAATTGTCCTGGAGGAGGTGGTGGTGAGTGGCAGCTTTTGAACCCCTGCAGTCCATGTGGTGTAGATACACCCACAGTGCTAGTCGGAAAGGATTTGCAGGATTTTGACCCCGGCAAAATATTTCCAAGTCAGGATAGTGTGAGGCTTGAAAGAAATTTGCAGGTGTTTTCTTGCTCCAGCTGCCTTTGTGTTGCTAGGTGGTAGAGGCTGTGGGTTTGAAAGGTGCTGTCGATGGAGCCTCGATCAGTTGGTGCAGTGCATCTGGTGTATGGTGCACTCTGTTGCTGCTGTGCGCCGATGTTTGGAGGGAGTGAATGTTTAAGGTGGTTGTCCTGGTATTGATCAAGTGCGCTGCTGATGACGTGGAGCTTTGGGGATGGTGGTGATCTTTGAGTGCTGTTGGAACTAGGCTGGACTTGAACCCTGCAGCCTTCCCACTCGGAAACATGGACCACAGCTGACACTTTGACCCAAAATGTCAAAGTACTTTGGGAGAAGCTTCAGTCTGTTAGGCTGTTCGGAGAAAGTGGCAAAGGCAGGCAAATTCAGCTTTTCATATTGGAATTATGATGAGCAAGGTTGATTTCAAAAAGCAGTTTAAACATCTGCAGCCGGGCTTATTGCACAAGACTGGGATATACGCAAATGGATTTCACCCGTAAACCAAAACAAACAACATATGCCAGGTCTGCCACAAGATATGCAGTGCAACAATACAGCGAGCTGTGAATCCAACCACATAAAGATCTACCGTTCTGTCCTTACATTCACCCCTGAATTCAGCAGCAGTGAAAGGGAAAGAAGGCAGGAACCATTGTAGAAATACTCATTGAAAAGGACAGATCTCCAAAAGCTTAACTCTGCTCCAAGCACAAATGTGCCTGTTTATCTTTCTCTCCCCCTGCAATCTTGTGTTGCTTTTTCCCCTCTCTCTCTCATATGATTCCTGCTGGGGTGCAGTTTTCCCATTGGTACAGTTCTCCAGCACTTTTCCCTCAGTCTTATTCATTGTATGTTAGCCCAAATGGTGCCAGGGAGCAGCAGCTGGCTGTTTGACTATGGAATGCATCACAACAGAGCTGGAGATCCTTCCAACTTGATAGCAACACAACTTTCTAGCGTAAGTGGGAGTTAGGATCCTGACTGTGTTCCTCTCCCCCAAGCCTCAGGAGACTGAAGCCAATTGGCACAATAACAAAGCTACACTTGCCAACTTATTCAAATTGTTGATTGAATTTGAATCCTTCCAGGTGTGGAGGGAAGGAATTGTTATTGTTTCTTTCCCATACCTAGTGTGGCGCACAAGGCAAACTTCCATCGGTTCCCATAGCAAGGCTTTACCCGGAACAGGTCGCCAGGGGTTTGTTGCTTAAGGGGCAGCACTCCATCAAGCATGATTATGTCTTGGAGAGAGGGCTTGGGTGGATTTAAAGTAAATAGAGGGGAATTGGTGCACAATTTTAAGAGGAAAAAGCAAGAGACCATAGCGATTGTAGATCATAGAAACCCTACAGTACAGAGAGAGGCCATTCGGCCCATCGAGTCTGCACTGACCACAGTCCCATCCAGGCCCTACACCCATGTCACTACGTGTTTTACCCACTAATCCCTGCAACCTACACATCTCAGGACACCAAGGGGCAATTTAAGCGTGGCCAATCAACCTAACCCCCACATCGATGGACACTTGGTAAAATAAATAAACACCAGCATCGACAGCGACCCCATGAACAGACTGAAGCAGTATGCCTACAGAACTGTTATTAGAATTCCTGCAGTACTGCACACACAAAAACCCAGAGAGAACTTGTGGTGGGTGTGCAGCTACCTTGAGGTTGGATTGCAGTGACGTGTCCAGCTGTTTGAAACCCTTTATTTACTGATTGTACCCAACATTTCCAGTGGGTTATTGGCCATCCCCTGCATGCAAAATTCTTTCCAATCGCAATGATTTGTGTCTCAAATCCTTTGGCTATAACACTCAACTATACTTAACAGATTGCTCTCTCAGTGAAACAGTAATTGTTTCTAATGATGTTTAAATCACTCAAACCAGCTCAATCTGTGCAGTTGAGGCCGATTGAATCTTTATCCATTAGCGCATTTCTTCCGTAGGAACTGATGGCTAAGAAAGATGAAGGGCAGCATGGTGCCACGGTGGTTAGAACTGTTGTCTCACAGCACGTGGGACCCGGGTTCGATTCCCGGCTTGGGTCACTGTCTTTGCGGAGTTTGCACATTCTCCCTGTGTCTGTGTAGATTTCCCCTGGGTGCTCCGGTTTCCTCCCACAGTCCCGAGACCCATGCTAAATTGCCCCTTGGTATCAAGGTGACTATCTAGGGTAAATGTATGGGGATAGCGCCTGGGTGGGATTGTGGTCAGTGCAAATTTGATGGGCTTCCTGTACTGTAGAATTCTATGATCACTTTCTACAACCCTGTTCGCCACATGACATAATCACTGCAATCACACTCCATCAATTAATCTACAGCAGATAGAGACATGGTGGGTAAGATTCTCTGCCCCTCCTCTCTGCATTTTTCCTGGCAGTGGGAGGCAATGTGCTGATCACAGTATATTCTGGTCCCACTATTATCCATGGGAATTCCAGTTGAAGCCACCCCATCAGGGCTGCACTGCCGTGGCAGTGTAAGCAGCCAGAGAATTCTGGCCAATGAGGAAAATCCCAGTGATGGACACCTTCAGAAACTATAGTTTAAAAGTTACCCATTTCTTCCCCAGTCCGCAGTGGTGTAGTATTATCACTGGACTAGGAATCCAGAGACCCCAGAGTAACGAAAGCAAAGTACCACAGATGCTGGAATCTGAAACCGAAAGAAAAAATGCTGGAAAATCACAGCAGGTCTGGCAGCACCTGGAAGGAGGGAAAAGAGCTGACATTTCGAGTCCAAATGACCCTCTGTCAAAGCTAAAAGGCATAGGAAGTGGGAGATATGTATACTGGAGAGTGAGGGAATGAAGGATGAGTCATAGCCGCAGAAACAGGGAAAAAGACTGCTGACGGCAGCCCACAGAGAGAATAAAGGGTGTGAACGGCCAAACGGCAGAGAAACTGAAATCAGAGGGTAAACTGTGGCAGATAAAGATAAAGGGAAGAGGGAATGGGTAAGAGAGAGGTAAAATTTAATAAAAGGCGGAAGAAGAGGTAAGGAAAGGGGGGGATCAAGTAAGGGAAAGAGTTGGGGGAGAAGAAAAATGAAGAAAGACAATAACGAAATAAAAGATCGGGAGCAGTAAAAGTAAAAATAACAGCATCTCATCTTCCAGCTGGGCACTTTACAGCCTTCTGGTCTCAACATCAAGTTCAATAACTTCAGGTGATTAGCTCCATCCCACCTCGCCCCCCACTTTTTTCATTTTTATTTATTTTTACTGTTCTCGATCTTTTATTTCTTTGTCTTTCTTCATTTTTCTCCCCCCCATTCTTTCCCTCACTTGATCCCCTTTCCTTACCTTTTCTCCCCCTCCCCCCCCCACCTTTTAATTTTCCCTCTCTCCTATCCGTTCCCTCCCTCCCCATATCATCAGCTGTCGGAGTTTACCCTCTGATTTCAGCTCCTCTGCCGTTTGGCCATTCACACCCTTTATTCTCTCTATGAACTGACCCATCTTTCACTCCCTCACCCTGCAGTATAAATATCTCCCACTCCCTATGCTTTTTAGCTTTGACAAAGGGTCATCGAAACGTCAGCTCTTTTCTCTCCTTACAGATGCTGCCAGACCTGCTGAGATTTTCCAGCATTTTCTCTTGCTCTGGTAATGCTCTGGGAACCCCGGTTCGAATCCCCCTGTGGCAGATGGCGAAATTTGAATTCAGTAAAAACCTGGAATTAAAAATCTCATGACGACCATGAAAACATTGTTAATTGTTGTCAAAACCCATCTGATTCACTAATGTCCTTTCGGAAAGGAAACCTGTTATCTATACCTGGTCTGGCCCCCACGTAATTCCAATATGGTTGACTCTTAACTACCCTTCAGGGACAGTTCCGGATCAGCAATAAATGCAGACATAGCCAGCAATGTCCACATCCCATGGACAAATAAAAAAATCCTCTGCCTACGTGTTTCGAAGATCATGTCTCAAAGTTGTCATTATACGATTTTCCAAAGCATTGAAAACATTCAGATGGGATTTGAAATACTTATCGCAAAGGAAAATGAATTCTCGATATTCTGTTACCAGATATTTAAAATGTAACTTATTTACTAGTATTCAGCTGTCTGGTGGGTTCCTTACCGACTGGGATCTCAACTAAGCGATCTGCAAGTTGTCACATGGTATGTTGCCAATCTCCTTTGTCCCTCGCGCTACCCTCACATCCTGCTTTTTTTTAAAAAGAAAGGTTATATTCAGTTTGTTACTTGTATTACACCTGTCTTCCTTCCCATGCCCAGGCTGAGAAGCCAGAATTTTAGCCAAAGTCAATGATCAGCCAGTCTCTGCCACCTGGGAAGGGAAGTGTACCTTTTTAAGTGTTTGTTTTTTTAAATCATGTACTTCTGGCAGGGATGAAACTATGATCAAGCAGGTAGTTTCCCCCGGACGAGACTAATCCTTTGCACTTTGGGTGTGCAGGATGCTCGACTGCAAAATTTCTGCAGTAAGCAAACTTTCAGTTTGTTTGCCGGGCTGGCTACGGAAGTGTTTTCATTGCTGCTTAAACGGGGGTTTGCTTATTTTTATTGGGATGTTTAAGACTTTGCATTGTTAGGAGAAAAACTGGTTGGCAGGCCAGATGATAGGAGTCTTTTTTTTCTCATTTTCAGTTTAGAGCTGCAGGTTTGAGTTTTAGTCTTAGGACATGAAAGTAGTCTGTCTCTCTCCCTGGTTTTGGAAATTCAGTGGGTTTGCTGAAAGTAAGCCTTCCCTTTCTGAAGGAGGGAAATCAGCTGTTGGTGGCTTGCTTAGAGTCCCTGGTGTTTTGGAAGCTGTTCTGACTTACAATTGTTCTGTGTCCACCCAGAGAACTGCAGGCTTCAGCCAAAGGTCTCAAGTCTAGTATCACATGAGCATTAGTCTTTGCTGTGTTAAGCTTCTTTAAGGGTTTTGTCTGTAGCAAGGATTTTGTTTGATTGGAACACATTGGATATATTTGTTAAGGGTTATACATTATCGTGGTTGTTTTGTTTCTTGTTTATAATTGATAACCGTTATTATTCTTAAATAAACTTTGATAAAAGCTCCTGAGTGGGTCAGTTGAATCATAACTGAAGTTAACCATCTCATGCTTACCCTGGCCAAATTCAAATGCAAAACTTATGATCCAATTATGATCCAGGTGGGCTCCAGAGAACACTTCAGAGTTTCTGAGCTGTATGTTTTGTTTGGAACTGCAGTTTTGTTACTGCAGAGATCTGAGAATTGAGGTACAAATCAATGATACTGTCATTGAATGATAAAGTGGACTGAATGACCTAAGCCTGTTCCTATTTTCCAGTAGAGGGGAAAAAGGGTGAGATAATAGAAACAAAGATGTGTGTAATTCTTAGTAATGAAACTAAATTTCCAGTGAGCAATAAATAAAACACTTTTTTTTTGTAATGAAGTGCCCCAGAAATCCTCTAATGATTGACACTAATCTTTGGAAAGCACTCAGTTAGTAGATTAATGGATTTAAAGTTGCCATCCAAAGGTTTGGCTATTGTTGAAGCAGAGATTTGTTGGTTTCGCTGTACCTTTTTGCATTTGGAGACCAGTATAAAGATACTGAGGAAAAGATGGCTTGTACACTTTGGATTTAAAATAATCATTGTCACTGAAAGATTGGGTGTCCAAATTTAGAAATTGCTGTTAGTTTGGAATGTGAAACACTCACAGCCCCGTCAGATTTACTTTTCTGATTTTTGGCTGATGGTGAGCAGTACATGTCCACCCAAGAACCGCTGAGTAGAAGATTGAGGTTTTTGGCAGTTCTAATCTTGTAGCAGAGTTGTTGTCATTGGAGTTTGTTGTTTCTTTATCTCGGCAATGCACATAAGTGATTTTTAAACAATGCTGTTTTTAATGATTTTAAAACATAATATTTTAAAAAGGGAGGGGGACCACACTTTATTTTTGGAATACTTTGGGGTTTTTGATGTGGTTAATTCTTTAGAAGTGTCCTTTTTGCTGTAATGTTTAAAAAATAAGTCCTGCATTTTAACAAAGTCATTCACAACCTCCAAAAGCAGACCAGTGGTCTGTGACGCTCTCTTGAACTGTAGTCACTGTTGTGATGTAAGAAATACAGCATCCAACTTGTGCGCAACGCCACAAACAGTAATGAACTAACGTGAAGATAATCTGTTCTAAATTATGTTGGTTTAAGATAAATATCAGGGTGAACACACCTCTGCTTCTTTGTATAGCGCAGAACCATTGGATCTTTTGCATCCACTGAAGTGGGCAAACTTGGCCTTGGTTTAACATTTCATTTGAAAGATGGCACTTCTAGCTGATTTAATCTCATGTCAACCTAGAATCTTAATTCTCAAGTTTCTGCGGTGGGACTTGAATTCAAAACTTCTGACTCGAGACAAGCTTCAGCTGAGTCAGATACTAAAGAATGGCTGTACAAATCATTCCAATCAGTGACTAACTCATTTAGCTGATAATTGAACTTTACATTTATGCTTCCACTAATTATTTATTGCAATTATGTCATTGGGATGAGTTATCAATTCTTATGCAAGGAACGAGAGATTTGTAGATTTTGGTCTAAATTCAGAAACAGGTTAACCTGAAGGACTATTCCCCTGCCATTTTTGTCAATATTTCACTTGTCTCATTCACAACACAATATTTATTTCTCTCTGGTTCTTCGGAGTTATTCCAACTTCCACCTTCAAGTCCGAACTGCTATTTATCCTTCGTAAGAAGTCTCTTAACACCGGGTTAAAGTCCAACAGGTTTATTTGGTAGCATGGGGTGCCCCAGGGGTCGGTGCTGGGGCCTCAGCTATTTACCATTTATATAGATGATCTGGAGGAGGGAACCGAGTGCAGGGTGTCGAAATTTGCTGATGACACCAAGACTGGGGGAAAGGCAAATTGTGCGGAGGGTGTGGAGAGTCTGCAGAAGGATCTAGATAGGCTGGGCGAATGGGCCAGGAAATGGCAAATGGAATTTAATGTTGGCAAGTGTGAGGTGGTCCACTTTGGTAGGAAGAATGGTAGGAAGGACTATTACTTACGTGGCGAAAAACTGCAGCAGGCGACGGTGCAGAGGGACCTCGGGGTCCTTGTGCATGAGTCGCAAAAACCCAGCTTGCAGGTGCAGCAGGTGGTCAGGAAGGCGAATGGGATGCTGGCCTTCATAGCGAGGGGGATTGAATATAAAAGTAGGGAGGTCTTGCTGCAGCTGTATAGGGCATTGGTGAGGCCGCAGCTGGAGTACTGTGTGCAGTTTTGGGCGCCGCACCTGCGCAAGGATATTTTGGCCCTGGAGGGAGTGCAGAGGAGGTTTACTAGGCTGATACCGGAGTTGAGGGGATTGAGCTATGAGGAGAGGCTGAATAAACTAGGCTTGTACTCGTTAGAGTTTAGAAGAATGAGGGGAGATCTCATTGAGACGTATAAGATGATGAATGGGATGGATAGGATAGAGGTGGAGAGACTCTTCCCACTCAAAAAAGACAGTAGGACTAGGGGGCACAGCCTCAAGATAAAGGGGAGGCGGTTTAGAATGGAGTTGAGGAGGAACTTCTTCACTCAAAGGGTGGTGAATCTCTGGAATTCTCTGCCCGTTGAAGTGGTAGAGGCTGCCTCGCTAAATATTTTTAAGAAGCGGGTTGATGGGTTCTTGATAAGAGAGGGGATTAAGGGTTATGGGGAGAGGGCGGGAAAGTGGAACTGAGCCACGACAGATCAGCCATGATCTTATTGAATGGCGGGGCAGGCTTGAAGGGCTAGATGGCCTACTCCTGCTCCTATTTCTTATGTTCTTATGTTCTTATCTCCACATCATTTATCCTCTGAGCCAGTTCATAGTTTCAATACCAGCTGAATACATCATCAAACCCTTTTGTACCGTAAGCGTGACTGTGGCCACTCTCCATGTTGGTCACCAAACAAAACCAGTCAAACACTTGCCTCTTTCTCCTTTTTAATTGATGCCTGTCTTGCATTTGTGTGTCCTCTTTCATTATTTCCTTCTTTCTGTCTGTCTGTCTCTCTCTCTCTCTCTCTCTCTCTTTCCACCCTCCCTCCTCCCTTTTTTTGTTCTCTCTTTTTCTATCTATCTCTTTCTTTCTCTCTCTTTTTCTCTCTCTCTGTCTGTCTTTCTTTCTTTCTCTGTCTCTCTGTCTTTGTCTTTCTTTCTCTGTCTCTCTGTCTTTGTCTTTCTTTCTCTGTCTCTCTGTCTTTGTCTTTCTTTCTCTGTCTCTCTGTCTTTGTCTTTCTTTCTCTGTCTCTCTGTCTTTGTCTTTCTTTCTCTGTCTCTCTGTCTTTGTCTTTCTTTCTCTGTCTCACGCTCAAACACTTCCTCCTTTGCACTTAAATTTTTAAAAAGTAAATACAGTGGATGGGGAGATTTAAAAACAGTTTGGATTTTCTCAGTTTAATTTATTAGGTGTCCACAGATGTAAAATGATGGTGTTTGTACAGTTGAGACCTTATCCTCCTCCACTCCTGTGTCATTAGCTGCAGTTGAGGGTGCGGATGATTGCAGCATAATACAGGAATGTGAAACAGCCTGCTATCTTGACTGATCCTGGACAGCAATGTTGTCTGCTACATACCAAGACTCCTTATATTTGTATTTGCCTGCCCTTACTGACTGCAAGATTCCTTTCTTCAGGGAGGTCAAGCAGATTAAGAAGCTTCCTTGGGAATCAATGATCTTCTGAAGGAAGAGAAACCTAATGCCTAAAGTGAGGTGTTGGCTGGAAACGATGAATCCACTGGACTCTGTAATTTGTGGGACCACTTTTAAACCTGTTTGTCTACTTTCAAACAACAATTGTGGGAGCAAAGAGAGAATGGGCTAAAAGCAAAATACTGCGGATGCTGGAATCTGAAACAAAAACAGAAAATGCTGGAAAATTCCAGCAGGTCTCGCCAAATCTGTGGAGAGACAATAGTTTAAAGTTTATTTATTACTGTCACAAGTAGGCTTACATTAACACTGCAATGAAGTTACTGTGAAAATCCCCGAGTCGCCACACTCCAGCACCTGTTCGGGTACACTAAGGGAGAATTTAGCACGGCCGATACACCTAACCAGCACCCATTTTTTGGATTGTGGGAGGAAACTGGGGCACCCACAGTCCAAAAGACGCAGGCACAGGGAGAATGTGCAGGCTCCCCACGTACAGTGGCCCAAGTCGGGAATCGAATCCGGGGCCCTGGCGCTGTGAGGCAGCAGTGCCAACCACTGTGCCACCGTGCTGCCCTAGCACTAATGTTTCAAGTCAGGATGACCCTTTGTCAGAGCAAGAATTGAGGCTTGGTACTGGATGATGATACTCAGTGAAACTATATTCCAATAAATGATCGATGAGCCCTTGTAAGAGGAGGACAGAATTCCTCTCAAATTCTGTGCCCAAAGGCAGGTTTGACCCATGGCACTGCAATCTCCACCCTGGGGAAGCTAAGGAGACAGGTCCTGAGTCCACGCCAGCCCAGTCAAAACTGGGATCAAATCCCGTGCTATTGGGACCAATCTGTCTAATTATCCTTTTTTTCCTTGTAGCAGCTCTCCAAAGGACACCTCCAGGAATCTGTGTTGCAACCTGGAACTATGGATCGTGATGGTGGAGGCTCTAATTTCTTTACCTCACACGGCTGGAATCTCTCCCACTCTTACCACCTGTTATTAGCATGAGTTGGAAGGATTTCCAAGTTGTTACCCAACCTGTTTGGCCGTGTTGTGAAAACACCTTCTGTTAAACCTCTTAATGCTGATTAGTTCCTCAAGAACTACTTCACAGTCAGACCTCATCTTTATTCAGTCTACTGGCTCCACACTCCAAATGTTGGCTACCTACTCGCAACGGTTCCCAACCAGCTCACCCCACACCTTGGGTCACATGACACATTCCCTTAAAGGGGCTATGCCCCAACATGCATCACACCTTCCTTGACCACCGAGGGGGGTGTCTTGTGAGATGCTGATGTTTATGGGCTGCAGTGTGTGCCCACACAATTTTCACTGCACTCCAAATATGAGTCTTTTTTTTTAAGAGTGCACTGAGACATTTGAGATTCTGATAAAGCTGAGGATTGTGCAGCATGGAACGAGTCCATTCAGCCCAAATAGTCCATACTGGCTCTTTTGAAAGACTGTACTAAATGTGCTAAGCAGCATCCTAATGTGATGGCCAGGTGGCAGATGAGTTGTCAGTCTATTTTGTTATTTCTTACTCTCTCTAGCAATTTGATGCAGCAGAATGGCTTGTCTGGACCACTTGAGAGTTGAGTCAATGGTGTTGAAGTGGAACTGGGATTGCACGTAGGTAAAGATGGCAGGTTACCATCACTGCAGGACATTAGTGAACCAGTGTCTTCCCAGGGCCACACCAGTAAAATGATTTATTCTTTTATTTTAATTCCACTCCTTTATGCTGTGGTGAGTTTTAAACTTGCGCTCCACGGATTAGTCTAGTCCTCTTGTCTTCCGGGTTACTCATCAACTAAATCTATCCTATTTCCAAGTAAGATGGGAAAATGGGATTTTAATTCTCCTCTATCCCTACAGTTTTCTCTTTTCCTCCAATTCTGACTTCCAGTGCACCCCAAAATGTAGCTGCTGCGCCATTAATGGCAATGTTTTCTGATATTTCGGTCCTGAGATCTGAAATGTCTTCCCTGCACCTCTCTGCCTCTCCAGCTTTCTCTCCTCAAGCTACTGTCTACAGCCTTCTTTTAGGTTAATTGTCGTGTGTGTGTGTGTGTCTTGCTATGATTGTGTTCCTAGCAATCCCCTTGAGATATTTTGCAAGGTTTCTCATCATAGAATCCTACAGTGCAGAAGGAGGCCATTTGGCCCATTGAGTCTGCACTGACCACAATCCCAAACAGGCCCTATCCCCATAACCCCATGCATTTACCCTAGCTAGTGCCCCTGACACCAAGGGGTAATCCACCTAACCCACACATCTTTGGACTGTGGGAGGAAACCGGAGCACCCAGAGGAAACCCACGCAGACACAAGGAGAATGTCCACACGGACAGTGACCCAATGCAGGAATTGAACCCGGATCCCTGGCGCTATGAGGCAGCAGTGCTAACCACTATGCCACCATGCTACCCTTACTTCATGATACTCCTATAAACCATCTTGGGACACTTTTTATTACGTTAATGATACATTTATAAAAGTTGTTTAAGGTGCTGTATAAATGCTGGCTGCTGTCATATTTCTATTTGAACCCACAAGCTTTAAGTCTACAATACAATGAATTTCTGATCTGCAACCAACTTCCTGTTTTAACAAATGATATCTCCCTAGTTTTTGCACTACTTAACAGCAGAGTAAATTCCTGATGTTCTGTCATCTATTCCTCCCTCTCTTTACAAGTGTATTTGCCAGACTTGGTGTGACCCATTTATTTAGCGGGAAGCCGATTTATTCGGATTTTAAAAAGGTGACACTTTTTTTTTGCAATGATTTGCTCTGGAAACGTAATCTCAGCCCTGTTATGTTCCCCCTTTGCCAGTGGCTCCAGTTTGATGATGGTTTGGTCTGGGTGTGATTTACTGGTGGTCAAAGGGTTAAACCCACCCAGCTCGGTGTGTTTGTGTTTTCTTATTCGCTAATTGCCGTGACTTGTGGGAAGAAAGCGTTTTTTAAAAAATTTTTTTTCTTAAGAAAACCAGCCTCCTGATCCCTGTGACCACTGCAGGACTGGGCCGCTGTTCATTAAAGTCTTACAATGCTGCTTTTGTGTCAACTGCAACAGCTTAGTCAGACTTTTTTTATCCACTGAACAAATATGAGTGGCCTTTGCATGTTCAACCAACCTAAAGGACTCTTTTGTGTTTATATTAAAATAAAGTGCTTTGCTGAGAATAACTGGGATTATACGATGGCTTGAATGTTTGGGCTGGTTGTTTTGTTAGGAAGTATTTTCCAGGCCACTTCTGAATTGAAAGCACATTTTTCTATTTTACTTGGTTCTGAAATTGCCACAATCTTTCTGATGCGTTAAATGAGGAAAAATATTGATCTTTGGGCTGTTTATCTTTAGCTGATCTTGGCTTGAGAAGGTGGTTGCCCTCAACACAAGGGGAGGCAATGGCCTGGTGGCATAATCACACGACTATTAATCCAGAAACTCAGCTGATGTTCTGGGGAGCTGGGTTCGAATCCTGCCATGGCAGATGGTGGAATTTGAATTCAAATAAAAAAAAATCTGGAATTAAGAATCAACTGATGGCCATGAAACCATTGTCAGAAAAAAGTCACCTGTTTCACTGATGTCCTTTTAGGGAGGGAAATCTGCTGTCCTCACCTGGTCTGGCCAATGTGTGACTCCAAAGCCACAGCAATGTGATTGACTCTCAGCTGCCCTCTAAAGGACAGCTAGGGACGGGCAATAAATGCCAGCCAGCAATGCCCATTCCCCATGAATGAATAAGGAAAACTTACATTAGAGGACTCAGCTTGACTTCTTATATCTTGTGCTGTAGCAGTTGGGCAGAAGGCAGCTTCTTCAGAAGAGTGGAAATTATTTTATACAGAATAGAGTCTATTCAGCCCGGTGGGTCTTCACATTGCATACAAGCCTCCACCTACCTCTATCCACATGTCCTTCGACAGAGTCATAGAATCCCTACAGTGCAAAAGGAGGCTATTCAGCCCATCACATCTACCCCAATTCTCCAACACAGCAACCCACCCAGGCTCTATCCCCTTAGCTCCGTATATTTACCCCGCAGATTCCCCCTAACCTACACATCTGTGGGACACTAAGAGACAATTTAGCGTGTCCAATCTACCTAACCAGTACATCTTTGGAGGATGGGAGGAAACTGGAGCACCTGTAGGAAACCCACATAAATATAGGGAGAACGTGCAACCTTTACACAGACTGGAATTGAACCCTCTGGTGCTGAGGCAGTGTCTTTGTGCCATCCAGGGCGCACGGTATTTCAAAAAGACAGGCAGAATGCCAAAGGAGGTGGGATAGCTCTATTATTAAAGAATGACATGAGGACAATATTGTGAAACATAGAAGCAGTTGGAGGCCATTTGGCCCTCTACCATTCATTAAGATCATGGCTGATCATCCAACTCAACAGCTTAATTCTACTTTCTCCCCATAACCTATAATCTCATTTGCCCCAAATGTTATATGCAGCCGCCTCTTGAATACAGTCTATGTTTTGGCATCAACTACTTCTTGTGGGAATGAATTCCACAGGCTCACCTCTTTTTGGGTGAAGAAATATCTCCTCACTCACTCCTAAATGGTCTACCTGATTCCTCAGACTGTGACCCCAAGTTCTGGACGCTCCCACCAACAGGAACATCCTCCCTGTATTTATCCTGTCTAGAGCTGTTATAAAAAAGTCTCTATCAGATCCCCCCCCCTCATTTGTCTGAACTCCAGCAAAAACCATAAGACATAGGAGCAGGATTAGGCCACTTGGCCCATCGAGTCTGCTCTGCCATTCATTCATGGCTGATACTTTTCTCGTCCCCATTCTCTTACCTTTTCCCCATAACTCCTGATCCCCTTATTAATCAAGAACCTATCTATCTCTGTCTTAAAGACACTTGATGACCTGGCCTCCACAGCCTTCTGCGGCAAAGAGTTCCACAGATTCACCACTCCCTGGCTGAAGAAATTCCTCCTTATCTCTATTTTAAAGGATTGTCCCTTCAGCCTGAGGTTGTGCCCTCTGGTTCTAGCTTTTCCTTCTAGTGGAAACATCCTCTCCATGTCCACTTGGTCCAGACCTCGCAGTGTCCTGCCAGTTTCAATAAGATCTCCCCATATCCTAAACTCCAAATGCAGACCCAATCCTAACCTAAAACAATCCTAACCAAGTCAATCTCTCCTCATACATCTGTCCCGCCATCACTGGAATCAGCCTGGTAAACCTTCGCTGCACTCCCTCGAGAGCAAGAACATCCTTCCTCAGAAAAGGAGACCAAAACCGCACACAATACTCTAGGTGTGGCCTCACCAAGGCCTTGTATAATAGCAATAACACATCCATGCTCCAGTACCCAATCTCTCACAATGAAGGCCAACATGCCGTTTGCCTTCTTTAGCCCCTGCTGCACCTGCATGCTTACCTTCAGTGCACTTACCTGGTGCACGAGGACACCCAGGCCCCACTGCACACTCCCCTCCCCCAATTTACAGCCATTCAGGTAGTAATCTGCCTTCTTGACTTTGCCAGATCTTCTTGGTATGTCTAGGTATCTTGCATCTTATACCTTGGTGTATCAAAGATATGCCAAGAAAAGATCTGGCCTGCGTATATCATGAAATAGAATAAGTTTGAATGGAAATTAGGAACAGCACAAGTGAGAAAATATTGGTGGGAGGTGGATGGCACAGTGGTTAGCATTGCTGCCTCACAGTGCCAGGGATCCAGGTTCGATTCTTGGCTTGGGTGTCTGTGTGTGGAATTCCCAGGTCCATTGGAAAATAGTAATCGTAATCCAGCAGAATGGGTCAAGGTATCAAGGGGAGTGGACCAAAGGTACGCAAATAGAGATGGAGGCACAAATCATAGAATCCTACAGTGTAGAAGGAGGCCATTCGGAATCTTTGGGCGATAAAATTCAGGGGAGGAAAAAATAAGTTCCCTGTAAATCCAGACGTATTGTCCACTGAAGAAACAGTGCTGCTGTTTGGTTTTTGTTTGAGAGGTTGTCATGCAGAAGATATGGCCCTGCGCAGAGTAAGCAGTTTCCCCGGAGATGGCATTTGTACGATGGCATTTTGGGCACGGCGGAATTGCTGCCATTAAACTGGCAGCAGCGAACAGCAGCTGTATTGATGCCAGTCATTTTGTTCAGTGTTGCGGCACATCAGTGTGACTTGAAGGGTGCTACCTCGCTTTAAAGACAATGTGCTGAATAAGCAGGCAGATGAGAGTATTTAATATTCACAGGAAAGACACACTCTTAAAAGCCTGTCTGATTGTGAGCATGTTGGTTTAAAGCAACACCGCAAAAGAGCCCGATTCAATAAACGTGACGTTTGATTCAGTCAGGCTGTTTAAAAGAAAATATAAGTTATATTGCAAGTAGCCTGGAATAATACACAGTGAGAGGCTATATCCATAGGATGAAGAAAGCAATTCTTTTGTGTTCAGAGCCAGTGTGATAGGAACTGTCATGCCTCTTACAATATGAAACGGCCACTAATAAATCCAACTGGGAATTCGGAAGAAACCTTGTTTACCCGGAGAGTGGGTCGGATGTGGAATTTGAGAGTGGTTGAAGTGAAGCTTTTTAAGGAAAGCGAAAGATGTACTCAGGGAGAGGGAGAAGGAAATGGATTGATTTATTGGAAAGGTGTGCCAGTGGGAATGAATTAGAACGGGCAAGAGGCTCGAGGGGAGTGGCTCACAAAGTACGTTGGCAGCAGTGTGTCCTTAGGATTGTAGGTTGGACACTCCTGCCCTAGTGGGTTGCCATGATACGCTTTGTAGAATTAAAGAATTCCAGCTGGGAGTTTAAGTACATCTTAGATCTATCAGCTTTCACTCCTTTTGGAGCGAATCCCTGTTTGGTATTGGATCACTGCTGATTTTGGTATTTCTCAATCTTAAAAGTGTACCTGAACGAGCGCCGGGGTGTGGCAACTAGGGGATTTTCACGGTAACTTGCAGTGTTAATGTAAGACTACTTGTGACAATAATAAACTTTAAATGTTTAGATGAATTTTGTGATCAGCTTTTTCTTTAGATGTTAAATCCAGCACCTAGCATTTCCTGGAGGTTGACTGCCAGGGTAGGGTGAGGTGGGGGAGGAGGAGGAGGAGGAGAGAGAATTAAACATGCCTTCTTGAAAAGCCTAATGTTTTATATCAAGGTGAAAATTTTAAATGACAGCAAAATCCTGTGGATCGTGAAAAACTCAGCAGGTCGTGGGCGGCATGGTAGCACAGTGGTTTAGCACTGCTGCTTCACAGCTCCAAGGACCTGGGTTCGCTTCCTGACTTGGGTCACTGTCTGTGTGGAGTTTGCACATTCTTCTTGTGTCTGCTTGGGTTTTCTCCGGGTACTCCCATTTCCTCCCTCGGTCCAAAGATGTGCGGGTTAGGTTGATTGGCTGTGCTAAAAATTGTCCCTTAGCGTCCTGAGATGCTTAGGTTAGAGGGATTAGTGGGTAAATATGTAGGGATATGGGGGTAGGGCCTGGGTGGGATTGTGGTCAGTACAGACTCGATGGGCTGATTGGCCTCTTTCTGCACTGTAGGATTTCTAAGATTCTAAGGACAGGCAGCGTCTATGGAAAAAGAAGAATGGGGTGAGCGTTTCAGGTCGATGAGAGTCACTCTGACAAAAGTGGAAGTGTTTATCTTTCTATAGGTGCTGTGTGAGCTGCTGAGTCTAGTCAGTGTTTGCTGTTGGACTTTAAGCTAATCTCTTAACCTTCATCTCTCCTTTAACCTGTGGAATAACAGGGGATGTAACCTTAAAATTGGAGCTAGGCCAATTAAGAGGAGCAAGTTCCAGAAAAAGTGCTTTCGATTCCACTCGTGAGATCCTGTGGATGTGTCGGGTCAATTCAAAATTTCGAGACTGAGGATGATGAATTTTTATTCGGTTGGGGTATCGAGGGGAGTGGACCAAAGGCGTGCAAATAGAGATGGAGGCACTGATCATAGAATTCAACAGTGTAGAAGGAGGCCATTCGAACCATTGAGTCTGCACCAACCACAGTCTCACCCAGGCCCTACTCCCATGCGTTTACTCTAGCTAGCACCCCTGACACTCGGGAGCAATTTAGCATAGCCAGTCGCACCTCATTCGCACATCTTTGGACTGTGGGAGGAACATGCAAACTCCACTTAGACAGTAACCGAAGCTGGGAATCAAACCTGTGTCTCTGGTGTGCGAGGCAGCAATGCTGCCCGATCAGCCATGTTCTGATTTGAATATGATGATAGGAGCAGTAAAAGGCCTTTCAGCCCCTCAAGCCTAATCTGTCATTTGTTGAGGTCATGGCTGATCCGCTTGTTTTGATTTCCGCCTTCCCATCTACATCCAGTCCCCCAACCCCTCATCCCTGCAACCTTTGATTCCCTTAACTAACAAGAGTGGCACAGAACAGACCTGAGGGACTGAATGGCCTACTTCTGTTTATGTGCGGAAGAGTTTAGTTATTCTTTTCTTTTCAAAGTTTCCTTGTTCCCTACGTGCAGCACTATTGACAGACCACATCACACCCTAGTAATCCTCATCAGTATTGAGAAAAACAATCAGGATCATATAATATTGTCACAAGTTTTAGACAAAATTGTGAATTTTAATCTTTGAGAAAAATCAGTGATTATTTATCAATCTTTATGACCTATTTTTTGTTAAAGGAGCAAATAAATTTGAATGTCCGTTTGAAATGGGTGTCTTTAAGTTTGAAAAACGTGAGTTGTTGAATCTTTTACAGTTTCTTGTGTTTGATGTTCCTTTTAGAAAAAAGCGAAGGGCCAGGATCTGTTTGAGCAAATCATGTACCACCTCGACATCATTGAGAAAGACTACTTTGGCCTCAGGTTCATGGATTCAGCTCAGGTCGCGGTAAGATGCCTCTTCATCCGATAGACGCTTCAGGAACTTACTTGTCTTAGCATGTGTACGGTGTTTGGAGAAATAAAAGCTGTCATTTGCCTGCCTTTTGTGACCTCTCCGTTGAGAATTCTGTGGAACAGAAGCTCAGGTTCATTTGTCCTCCGTCCAAGGATAAAATACCAAACACAAAAAAAACTCTTCAGTCTCATTCATCGTGTTACCTAACAGTAATATGACATTCTTCCTATCTGGAAAAGGGCTTTGGTTTTATTAATCCAGCGTCCTCTCCATCTCTTGCAAGCTTGAAGGCAGGCCTGAGAGAAGGTGGTGAAATGGTGGTGTTCGGATAGTATAGCTCCATGCTTCCCCTCTGCAGAGATCATTACAAGAAAGATGTGGAAGCTATTGAAAGGGTGCAGAGGAGATTTAAAAGGATGTTGCCTGGATTGGGTGGCACGCCTTATGAGGATAGGTTGAGGGAGCTCAGTCTTTTCTCCCTGGAGAGACGAAGGTTGAGAGGTGACCTGATAGAGATTTATAAGATGTTGAGAAGTATAGATCGGGTGGATTCTCAGAGGCTATTTCCCAGGGCTGAAATGGTCGCTACGAGAGGACACAGGTTTAAGGTGCTGGGGAGTGGGTACAGAGGAGATGTCAGAGGTATGTTTTTCACTCAGAGGGTGGTGAGTGAGTGGAATTGGCTGCCTGTCAGTGGTGGTGGAGGGAACTCGTTGAGGTCTTTTAAGAGACTTCTGGATGGGATTGAGGGTTATAGGTAGGCCTAGTAGGTAGGGATATGATCAGCGCAACTTGTGAGCCAAAGGGCCTGTTTATGCTGTAGTTTTCTGTGTTCTAGAAGGGCCAGGGTCATAATAGCTATCCCCTCCTACTGAGGCCAATGCCTCGCGGGTGCCCGGAGATGGCTTGCCGACTGCAAGCCCGTGAGGCCTTGGATGTTGCTGTACTTGACACAGACCTCCCCCCACTCCGCCCATCCTCCACCTCTCCAAATGCCCCGTCAGGGCAATAAATGTCAATGGGCTGCAACTGCAGGTCCTCTATTGGAGAGGATTTTCCCCCCACAGTGTTCTGGCAGACTTATCTATTTATTTTAAAAATTGAGACCTCTTCAGTGGAGACGACATGGAGGACTTTCCCCACCTACAGTGATGAGGCCTACAGCTCCTGTTGGGGCTGCTTTCCTTTCAAAGCTGATGGTGCCTTTGGCCTCAGGAACCCACCCTCTCTTCCCAGTTGGATGGTACTTCCAAAGGCAACCTCTTAATTGGGCGGATGCTGCAGAGGACACACAAGACCAGTGCAAGTTTGCAATTGAGAAATGGTCCCATCTTGGAATTACATGGGAGGCAGTGGCCTGGTGGTATTATTGCTTGAATTAGTCCAGAAACTCAGGTAATGTTCTGTGGACCTGGGTTCAGCTAATTTTCTGTGGACCTGGGTTCGGATCCCGCCACGGCAAGATGATGGAAATTGAATTCAATAAAAAAAAATGGAATTAAGAATCTACTGTCGACCATGAAACCATTGTCGGAGAAACACATCTGATTGACTAATGTCAATTTAGTCAAGGAAATCTGCCATCCTTACCTGGTTTGGCCTACATGTGACTCCAGAGCCAAGCAATGTGGTTGACTCTCAACTGCTCTTGGCCAACTAGGGATGGGCAATAAATGCTGGCCAGCCAGTGGTGCCCATGCCCCGCGAATGAGTTTTAAAAAAAAGTCTTGTAAAGCAGGCGTATTTTGTCCTTTGTCTTGTTAGCTGGTTCATAAGTAGAGAAGAAGCAACAAAAAAACTAAAGCCCATTTTTAATTACATTCCTGCTGTTTCCTCTTAAATTGCGACCTGTGAATTTAAGCTTTAATGGGTTTAAATGGATGTTTTCAAGCGGGTTTTAATGATGTTTGGCTCCTGTGTTCTTAACCTGCGTAAACCCCTCAGTGCTGCGTGAAGCAAAACATGTTTTAAGGAAATGCAACTTTTCTAAGGAACCATTTAAACTTCCCACCCAGCGTAGATAAAGCCGGTTAGATATCTGTTACATACTTTGCCTGGATATCACAGGGGGCTGTTTCATGTAAGGTGATTGAGAGACTGGCGATTCCAGCTTTCAGTGACTTTTCTAAACAAGCTGCGTATGGGGTTCCTTTCCTCAGCTAAGAGCTTTTAAATGTCTAGCATTGGAATGTGAAGGAAGTGAAAGAAAGCAGGCCCATGATGGAGGAGCGTTAAAAGCAACACGGCCAAGGGTCAAGTCTAGTTATGGAACCATCCCTCTCTCTCCTGAGCACAGGGGTTACAATTCATGCCATACAACCCAAAAGTCCAACCCCCTTCTAAATGATATCCTTCTCTTGACATCGGGTGAACTGAGCAATATTAATCTGGTTGATGTGACCTTTTGAGAATGAATTGATGGTATTTTGATTAGTTAGGGAAACCTTTCAGAATTGGATCTCTTTCCAAGGGTTACTGATGATTATTTCACTTTGAGAATGCCGAACTGCATTGAGTTCAGCTCCACTCCTCAAAAATCTGCCTCCCAAAGGTCAGTCAATGTTTTCTTACTGTCTGAGAGCACTTGCAGCAACACACGGGTTTATTTGAGTTTTCCTGAACAGACAGAATTGAAAGGTTGGAAAAGAATCGAACCTGCGTGGTTTCACTGTAGTTCTTCTTTCCAGAGGCTGGGAGTTGCAACAAACAGTAAAAATTGATGGTTTCAGGTAGAAAGTCTACCTTGAGTAACCAATCTCTACAAACGTCTCTAAGATTTCTGTCCAGGTTAACATTCTGTGCAAAGTCCTTAAACATCGTCCCTCCCAAGTTGAACTTTCATACAATCCCCACAGTGCAGAGAGAGGTCCATCGACTCTGCACCGACCACAATCCCACCCAGGCTCTATTCCCGTAATCCCTCATGGTTACCCTGCTAATCCCCTGATGCTTGGGTTAATTTTGCATGACCAGTCAACCTAAGCTGCATTTCTTTGGACTGTGGGAGGAAACAGGAGCACCTGGAGGAAACCCATGCAGGCGTGGGGTGAATGTGCAAACTGCTTGCACTGAAGCATAGGATCGGTACAGTGCAGAAGAGGCCATTCGGATCACTGAGTCAGCACCAATTCCCTGACAGAGTATCTTACCTATGTCCTCTTCCCCCACTGTATCCTCGCGTAACCCCACACATTTACCGTGGCTAATCCACCTAACCCGCATATCTTTAGACTGCGGGGGGGAAGCCAGAGTACCACACAGGCACGGAGAGAACGTGCAAACTCTACACAGATAGTTACCCGAGGCCGGAATTGAACCTGGATCCCGTGCGCTGCAAGGCAGCAGTGCTAACCACTGTGTCATTGTGTTGAACTGTACCTCCTTCTGGCATTCACTGGGGATACGTTTGAGCATTTTGTTTTTATTCATTCACGGGATCCGAGTGTTGCTGACTGGCCAACATTTATCGCCTATTCCTAGATCCCTAGTTGCCCTTTAGAGGGCAGTTGAGAGTCAACCACATTGCTGTGGTTCTGGAATCGTGTGTAGGCCAGAGCAGATAGGGAGATTTCCTTCCCTAAAGGACATTAATGAACAGACGGGTTAGGGAGCAAACAGGCGGAGCAGGGACTTTCCTGCCCTTCGAGAACTCATCCCAGTTATCGTTTCCATTGACCGAGGCGGGGGAAGTTCAAATTTTAAGATGATTCAGATCCACTTTAATTTTAAAAAATAGCTGCTGTGCTTGAGCAGGCGTTTGACTTGGAAAAGCTGAGAGGTAAAACAGGCCGACCATTTCTAATTCCTGCCCCCTCGTCTGAAGTGCTAAATTATTTTGTAAGGCAAAAGCAAAATGCTGCAGGTGCAGGAAAGCTGAAATAAGAACAGAAAGCGCCCGAACCTTGGTGCCTGCAGACTGCATCAAAGGAGGGAAAGAAAGTGAGTTAATATTTTGTGTCAGTGCTCTGTCCATCATCCCGAGGTGTATTTTTCCACCTCGGGGCGGACTGGGCTCACTGAGTTGTCTGAAGGTTCATTTAAGTTACCCTTAGTGCCACCGTCTCTCGTGCACTCGATGGCACTGTAGCGAATGCGCACTCGCTGGCTCCCAAGTGGTTCCGCTTTGTTTTGTGTACTCTCCTGATCAGAGTCGACTTTCCCTGATAGACACCTCCTGCGATGGTGTTCGGTACATCAATGTACCTATTTCGGAACGTGTTGTCAATGCAGTGACCTGGCTCCACTCTCTCCTGGTGAAACAAAGCAATGTTAGTTTGGTACAAGGTCACAGACCACCTTCAATGACATCCCGTGTAAACCAGAGGCAAGGAGAGCTGCTTTTGTTCCCTGTTTTATGCAGTCTGTGTATGTAATGTTTGTCCGTATTTTTATGTTGCAGCACTGGTTGGATAACACCAAGAGCATCAAGAAGCAGGTGAAAAGTAAGTTGAGTTTGAAACCGTGAGAAATATTTCAGTCTGGATTTGTGAAATGAGAACCGTAAACGTTTAAGGTGATGCAGGATTTGGGAGAGTAGATGAGGAGGAACGCTTTCCTCTGGTAAGGGATTCCAAGGGTTTCTTTCTGTCTGCGGGATGACCAGATGTACAGGAATTGCCTCCAACTGTTCAGACTTGGGTCTGAGGAGTGACTGAGGTCACTGTCAGGCGTATGGGGTGGGGGGAGATTTGTGGGGGGAGAAGGGGTGTGGTTGAGGGGCGGTGCTGTGCAGGGATGGTGCTGAGCATTTTCGGGACGTTGCGAGAGGTGTTCACCAGTAGGGCCGCAGAGGGCTTGGGAATATTTTCAGAGCGGTAGGATGGAGGAAGAGGCAGGCAGTGCAGGAATCCTCCGGGCTGGTGACATCCTCGGGTTTCCAGCAGTGAGTACCTTTTTGGGGTTGTGCAGCCCTGAGAGTGTCCGCAGCAATGTGATGCAAGTGACTTTACAAAGAGCACAAGAAAGTGGCGAAAAGGCATTGGCCAAGGGGGCGTTCATCGTTACTGGGGATAGAAGATTTTTTTTTTGCAACTATTAACATGCGTCTCCTGATGCTGAAGTGAAGAATGTCACTGAGAAGACCCGAGCATTTTGAGGGAGGGTTGGAGGACTGGGGTCACAAGGTAGAACAGAAAGAAATCCCACAACATCAGCTTAAAGTCCAACAGGTTTATTTGTAGCAAACGCCCCAAGCTTTTGGAACACGTTCCTTCGTCAGGTGGCGAGGTGGCATTTCTTTCTGTTTTACCCCAGTCCAACGCCGGCATGTCCACATCACGAGGTACAGCCAGAAATTGTGGTCCACCTGAGAAACATTGATATCAGAAGGGAAAAGCTTACTGTCCAGCAGTCGGACTCTCGATCTAGGAAGGAAGATAAAAATTCGGACCTCCATTCTAATAATCTCTATATTTACCTTCTGCATGCATTGGGTTGTGGACTCGCAGATATAACAGGTCAGCGCGTGCAGGGCAAAGGAATGTCAATTCCTAGGGCATTAGGACCACTTCTGGCACAGAGGGGGCCTGTTCAAGGTGGAGGGGTTGCATCTCCGTGGAGCTGGAATCAGGTTAAGTAATACTGTGGGGGACACTGCTGCTAACTTGGCTAGGAGATCAGACAGTAACCTTAGAAAGACCTTCCACTGGCCAAGCAGATCGTAAGTGACCGGCACTTCTAGACCACCTTTTTGCCCCTTTGTCACATTAAAGAAAGGGAAATGTCACGTACTCAACAGGACTGATGAAAACTGCACGCGGATCCACTGGGGAGGTGTGTGGAATTCAAGCTCTGGGCTCAATTGGCAAATTACACCCAAGTTATGTATTTTTCCCAATTTTTGTAGTTATAAAGCAGATTTCCTCCCAGGCCCATTTATAGGCCAAATTTAGCATTGTCCATGAAAGCTTGTATGGGGCAGTTGTTATGGTTCAGGTCAGAAACTCGTGTTTTATGGCGCCCACCTGGATCATAAGGTTTTTGCATCTTGGATTTGGCTGGGATAAGTGTGATGTGCTTCACTTCAGGTATGATTCAAATGACACACTAGGGAGCTTTTATCAAACAAAGTTTATTTAAGAATATAGTTAACACATATGGAAAGAAAGCTAGCAATAACTTCTATCAATTACAAACACGAGCATAAAACAACCACCTTAACAAATATATTCAAAATGTTTCAATCAAACCAAAACCTTCCATAGACAAATCCCTTTAAATAAGTTCAACACTGCAAAGTTTAATACTCATGTGATATTGTAAATGAGCTGTTTGGTTGGAGAATTAAAAACTCCGTCTCGTAAGTTCTAGTGGTCCACTTGACATACCTAGAATGGTACAAAGTCAGAACAGCTTCCCAGAATCCCAGGTAGACTCTAGTCAAGCCACCAACAGCAGATTTTGTACCGTACGAAGGTAAGAAGCCTTGCTTTCAACTAATCAGCCAAACTTCCAAAATCCAGAGAGAGAGAGACACTGCTTCCAGTCTGATGTCCACTCCCTCCTAAACTAAACACTGCTGCCAGCCAAAAACATAAAATCAAACCTTGAATTCCCTAGGAAGGAAAGAACCACCTTCCGGAACCTTCCTCCTAACTGTGCAGGGCCATAAAACAACCCGGATTAAAAATAAACAGCCTCCATTTTAAGCCACATAGGAGCAATAAAAGGACTCTTGTAGATAGCCTGGTAGCAATGACATAGCTAAGGCTGTAAGCTGCAGAGAACATGATTTAAAAAAAAACTCTTAAAGGTACACTAATGTCACACGGTGTAAACAAGCCAGCTCATATCAATCAGGGACTGGGAATTGAGCCAGTCGAGCCTCCAAAGTGATGATGAATTTATTAATGTGTAAATAGTAGGTGCCGATGACACCTCTGCACTAATAAAAAGTGAGTGCCGTTCCTAAATGGGTGCAATTGGCCAAAGTGCTGTGTATTGAGGGTGGGGACTGCTTCTTGATCGGATGATTTTTGACCCTGCATTAAAGATTTCTGGAAAACAGGAACATGAGTGGATTTTGATTGGCACTTGCTAGCGTTTTAAATTCCATAAACGTTTGCGCTGCTTCAGTTGATTCTGCCGGGGTTTCACTAATAACACCTGAAGGAGTAGAAACACATCAGCTATGGAGCAGATCAGTGGATGTACTCGTATCCTAGTCCCTATTAACACAATGGGCTACAATGTTTACTCTGGTCATGTTTTTTCTTGGATTGAAGTACAGTCTGGAGTGTTAGAGTAATTTTAATCTGATTTATTTATTGATTTGATTTATTATTGTCTCATGTACTGGATACAGTGAAAAATAAGTATTTAAGTTTACTTATTAGTGTCACAAGTAATCTTACATTAACACTGCAATGAAGTTACTGTGAAAATCCCCTAGTTGCCACACTCCGGTGCCTGTTCAGGTACACTGAGGGAGAATTTAGCATGGCCAGTTCACCTAACCTGCAGCTGTAGGAGGAAACAGGAGCACCCGGAGGAAACCCATGCAGACATGGGGAGAATGTGCAAACTCCACACACAGAGTAACCCAAGCTGGGAATCGAACCCATGTCCCTGTGCTGTGAGGCAGCAGTGCTAACCATTGTGCCACTGTACAGGCAAAACATGCTGTTCGTAGAGTACAGAGGGGAGAAGGAAGAGAGAGGGTGCAGAATATGGTGTTGTAGTTACAGATAGGCTGAAGAGAAAGATCAGCTTAATATATGATGGAACCATTCAGAAGCCTGATGGGAAGAAGCTACTCTTGAGTTGGTTGGTACACGATGTCAGACTTTTGTGCCTTTTTCCTGACGGCAGAAGGTGGAAGCGAGTTTGTCGGGGTGTGTGTGTCCTTGATTACGCTGGCTACTTTTGCGGGGCAGTGGACAGTGTAGATGGAGTCAGTAGATGGGAAGCTGGTTTGTTTGACGGGACTGGGTTACGTTCATGACCTTTTGTAGTTTCTTGCAGTCTTGGGCAGAGCAGGAGCCATACCAAGCTGTGATACTACCAGAAAGGATGCTTTCCATTGTGTATCTGTAAAAGTTGGTGAGAGTTGTAGTGGACATGCCGAATTTTCTTAGCCTTTTGAGGAAGTAGAGGCGTTGGTGGGCTTTCTTAACTATAGCATCCTGAGAATCTGTTAAAATTCCCTTTTGCAGTTGGTCCACCGTACTGTCTTCATTTGCGGGTGAAGTTTTATTCATCTGAGCCCAACAATCTTCGTGAAGAATTAACAAGGTGAGAATGAGGTTTCCTTTCTATCGATTTTTGTCCTTCAAAGATTCTGTCTGATTAAAGACGTGACTATGTGATGTCAGAAATATTGGATTTCCTTTTATTTAAAAAGAAATGTTCTCGCTTTTCTTCCTCTTTACCTGATTATAGACACTCTCTGCTGGTTGGTGTGCCAAGAGGTCAGCTAGGACCTGTAGAAGTGGCCACCAAATGACCACAATTCCTATCTGAGCCTCAGATACGAGTACTCTGAAAGTGTTACTCTGTATCAGGCAATTGCATATTTGTGACATTGAGGAAAAATGAACAACCCCCATTTAAGCCACTTAAGGTGCAATAAAAGGACTCTCGTAAACAGCCTGGCAACAATGACATCAGCTAAGGCTGTGAGTTGCAGAGAACACGATTTAAAAAAAACTCTTAAAGGTACACTGATGTTGCACAATGTAAACAAACCAGCTCACCTTAATTAGGGACTGGGAATTGAGCCAGTAGCGCCTTCAGAATGATAATGAACTTATTAATGTGCATTAACAGTGGATATCGATGATACCCCTGCACCAATAAAAAGTGAGTGAATGGCGCAATTGGCCAAAACGCTGTGTGATCAGTATTGAGGGTGGGGCCTGCTTCTGATGAGGTAGCCGGCTAGTAATCCGGATTAGAAAGTCGGGATGTACATTCTCCACCCCCCCCCCCCACCCCTTTTTAACCATAACCAGTTGTAGTAACCCCACCAGTCAAGCTGCCTGCGATCGGCTAATCGAACACCAGACAGGAAAACCTGAAGCTTCAAGCAATAAGAGGCTGACCAGACTCCTGATTCCCAGGCAGGGCTTGTTTATGTTCTGCCTGATCCTTGTTGTGGGCTGATCCGTGACGGATGTATTGTCTGGTAAAAGCCTGTAGTGGGAGCAATGCCAGTGTGTGCAACGTGCTTCAGCATCTGTCACTCACCGTGAAAAATGGCCCGTTTGAAATGCGCAGTTTGTGGATCTGAGGGACTTGGTGCCTTAAAGGTGCCAGGACTGATTGCCAGAGGTGTGTTAATTCTAAAGCCGGCGTTCCCCATGGGGCTTGTGCGAGACTGTTCAGTGCTAGGCACAATTCAGCGCCTCACAAAATGAGGAACGTGCTGGAACCTGTTGGTCTGCCAAGACTCAGCACAGAGCAAACATTAATCTCGATGATAACAAACCTCAGAGGCGTAATTGCACAGTATCACTTCTGGTATTCGTTGTCAGTCTTTAATTCCCCCCCTCCCCCCAGTAAATCTCAGCCCCTGACGTAGCAATGATTCATTCACTTTTGGGAATTGTTGTTGAGGGTATGGGAAGCATTGGCAACCAATTCAAACTCTTTGGCTGCCTCGCTGGCTGTGCTCAGCAAGGTGGCTGTGAGAGCCACAGATTAAAGAGCCTGTGATCTCACTTCCCTTGCGTGCAGGGTTGATTGAATATCTGCCATTGGCCTCTTCTTCTGGTTGGGACGGGGGCTGGGGTAATGGGGAAGAGGGTGGAGGGAAGGGCTAGGGTAAAGGGAGAAAGGGAATTGGGTCCAGAATTGGTGTTGGGAAGCCTCGAGGTGTGGAAAGGGGGAAGAAGGTTGGGGGGAAAGGGTGGAGGAAGGGGATGGGTAAATGGGTGAGTGGGAAAGTGGTCGGAGAAATGGGGAGGGGGAAAGGGGTGGGGTTTTGAAATGGGGTGGGCAGGGGTGAGGAAATGGGGGAGATGTGGGGCACGAAAGTAGGAGAGGTGGGGTAAAGGGAGGAGGGAGGGATGGGGGGAATTCAGAGATGCACATCTTAGGTAGATTAGCCATGGTGGGGGAGGGGAGGGATCCCCTGGATAAGATGCTCTTTTGGAGAGTTGGTGCAGACCCAATGGGCTGAATGGCCTCCTTCTGTGCTGTAGGGATTCTAAAGTTCCCTGGGTTGGATGGGGTGTGGGGCAAAATCGTTCGGGAATCTTGCCCTTGGTGGTCCACCACTGGAAAGTCAGCGGTTGTCAGTGTCAAGTTTGGACGAGATTGGGCTTGGCTCTGTTGCTCCAGATGGTAAAGCATCCTGGTGGGTTCAAAGGTTAAATGTCAGAGGCTGCCACTGCTCACGGAACTGTTACCCAGCAACGGCCAGAATCTTCAGCAGAATGTGGGGGACAACATTGGGTGGGAAAGCAAACTCTTTCTGAGGGGAATAACTAAATGTGATCACAGCACTCATCCAACTGGGAGATTAAATTGTTCTAAATGCATTATAACAATTTAATTTTGTACCCTGGACTCCTTAACTACTTTTCTAATAGTCCTTGGATCGTGTTTGTTTTATTCACACAAATGTCTGTCATTACATCTGTAATGGCTGCCAGTTGGAATGAACAAAACAGTACAGCACGGGAACAGGCCCTTCGGCCCACCCAGCCTTCATGTTGTCCTATCTAGACCAACCTCCTGCATCCCTCTATTCCCTGCTTGTTCATGTGTCCATCCAGATAAGTCTTAAATATTGCTAACATGTTTGCCTCAACCACCTCACTTGGCAGTGCATTCCAGGCCCCCCAACTGGTGCCCCCTTGTAATTGACATTTCTGTCCTGGGAAAAAGCTTCCAACTGTTCACCTTTATCTTTGTCCACTCCTCCCTCCCTCCCTCCTCCCTCCTCCCCCCCTATAATTTTATAAACTTCTATCAGGTCGCCCCCCTCAGCCTCTGTCTTTCAAGGGAGAACAATTCCAGTTTATTCAACCCCTCCTCACAGCTAACACCTTCCATACCAGGCAACATCCTGGTTAACCTTTTCTGTACTCCTTCCAAAGCCTCCTGGCGACCAGAATTGAACACGGTATCTCAAATGTGGCCTCACCCACGTTGTATAGTAACTGTGTGGTGTAAGAATGCTCGGCGTCTGAAAGCTGGCTGGTTTGGTTTCAATCCTTGAGGTAATTGGATGTGTCCGTGAAATTGATTGATTCACTGCGGTGACCTTGCCCGTTTTGAATTGCTAGTTTCCTTGACCTTTCGGCCTGCTCCTGTGCCCTGGGTGGCATTAAAACTGTCACAGGCCGACCTCTGATAAAGCAGCCTGAAATCACGTGCCCAAACCATCGTGTCGTTGATTGGAACAGGTTGTGTTTGAACTGCTTTCTTTGATTTTCTTTTCCACCCTGGAAGAACAACTAATTCTTTTCCTCTCTTTGCTCCGATTCCACATTGTGTAGGGACACTTTTTTTTGCAGGTTTCTCTTTTTGAATTTCTCCCTAAATGCTTCCCTGAGATTGTGCACATGGGACGGCAGAGTGGTTAGCACGACTGCCTCACAGCGCCAAGGACCCGGGTTCGATTCCCGGCCTGGGTCATTGTCTGCGTGAGTTTCTTCCGGGCGTTCCGATTTCCTCCCACAGTCCAAAGATGTGTGGGTTGGGTTGATTGGACATGCTAAGTTGCCCCTTAGTGACAGGGGGATTAGTGGGGTAAGTATGTGGGGTTATGGAAATGGGGCCTGGGTGGGATTGTGGTCGGTGCAGACCCGATGGGCTGAATGGCCTCCAAGACCTGTAGGGATTCCGTGATTTGTCATGCATTTGCAATCTCTGCAGAAGAAGGCCATTCAGCCCATTGTACCTATAAAACAAAAACAAAGAACAACCCAGCACGGGAAACAGGCCCTTCGGCCCAACGAGCCCGCGCCGCCGCATCATCCTACACCTATTCTACCCTGCGTGTCTACGAATGGAACCCTACTCAGTCAGATTCAGGGAAGAAATAGTGTCAATTTGGTAAAAACCGATTAGCCTAAGAGCACATCTTTGGGGTGTGGGAGGAAACCGGAGCGCCCGGAGGAAACCCACGCAACCACAGGGAGAATGCGCAAACTCCCACAGACACAGGCCCAAATCCATGTATCTGCACAGCTAGCAGTGCTAGTCACCGAGCTGTTGCGGCGCCCGTCTACCGGTCCAGGATCAAGCACACACACCGACATGAAGTACTAGGCCACTCCTGGAACTTCCAAGAGCAGCCCACGCACGACCCGCCGTGTGCATGCCCCTCGCTTGACACGAGGTGGACCTCCACCTGTGGAATAAAGACAAAAATATTAATCTTACAGCCTGCCTTTCCGGTGTCTCCCGAGGTTTAACCCTATTTAATAGCCCCTACCATATCCCTCCATTCTCGTTTCACTCATGTGCCTATCTAACTGCATCTTAAACGAGTCCAACGTTCCTGCCTCCACCACCCTACTCGGTAGCGCGTTCCAGACCCCCAAAACTCTCTGCGTAAAGAACCTTCTTCTCACCTCCAAATTATACCTCTCCCCCCTCACCCTTAAATGATGACCTCTCGTGTTCGTACCCAGTCTAGGGAGCAGTCTCTCACTATTAACTCTATCTATTCCCTTCAGTATCTTATATACCTCTATCATGTCCCCTCTCAATCTCCGTCTTTCCAAGGAGAATAGTCCCAGTTTCTTCAACCTCTCCTCGTAACCCAGTCCCCCATGCCAGGCAACATCCTGGTAAACCTCCTCTGCACCCTTTCCAGAGACTCCATGTCCTTCCGGTAGTAAGGTGACCAGAACTGGACGCAGTACTCCAAATGTGGTCTAACCAACGTTCTGTACAACTGAAGCATTAGACGGCAGCTTTTATACTCTATGCCCCTCCCTATAAAGGCTAACATCCCATAAGCCTTCCTAACAACCTTCTCCACTTGTGACGCAACCTTCATGGATTTGTGATCCTGCACTCCCAGGTCCCTCTGTATGTCTATACTCCTAATCGGCCTACCTTTTATCACATAGCTCCTCTCTGCATTATTCCGTCCAAAATGCATCACCTCGCATTTGTCAGGATTAAATGCCATCTGCCACCTATCTGCCCACTGCACCAACCAATCTATATCCTGTTGTATCACCTGACAATCCAGTTCCGTACCCGCCAACCCTGCCATCTTGGTGTCATCAGCAAACTTGCTGATCACACCACCTACGCCCTCTTCCAAGTCATTTATGTAGACTACAAAGAGGAGAGGTCCCAGTACTGAGCCCTGCGGCACACCACTGGTCACTGGCCTCCAGCCCGACAGGGTCCCCTCCACAACTACCCTCTGTCTCCTATTTCCCAGCCAGTTCTCAATCCACCTAGGTACCTGGCCTCGTATCCCATGCGCCTTAACCTTTTCTACCAGCCTACCGTGAGGGACTTTGTCAAACGCCTTACTGAAATCCATATAGATGACATCAACGGCTCTCCCATCGTCAACCGTTTTTGTCACCTCCTCAAAGAATTCCACCAGATTCGTAAGGCAAGACCTCCCTCTAACAAAGCCATGTTGCGTATCCCTAATCAGATCGCAATGCTCCAAATGCTCATACATCCTACCCCTAAGTATTTTTTCCATTAACTTCCCTACCACTGACGTCAAACTCACGGGTCTATAATTCCCAGGGTTATCCCTACTACCTTTTTTGAACAACGGGACCACATTTGCTACCCTCCAGTCTTCTGGGACCTCACCTGTGTCCAAAGAAGAGACAAAGATTTGCGCCAGAGGCCCAGCAATTTCATCTTTCGCCTCCCTAAGCAGCCTGGGATAAATACCATCAGGCCCCGGAGCTTTATCCGTCCTTACGCTACCTAAAAGCCCTAGCACTTCCTCTCTCGTAATAACTATATCCTGCAACTGAACCTCCGCTCCCTCCAAGAGACCGCACGATTCCGAACCCCTCTCCTTCGTGAATACCGACGCAAAGTATTCATTCAGGAGCCCCCCCATTCCCTCCGACTCAATACACAACTCTCCACTCTTGTCCCTAAGAGGACCAATTTTCCCTCTAACTACTCTCTTGCCTCTAATATAGGAATAAAATGCCTTTGGATTTTCCTTAATCCTACCAGCCAAAGCCATCTCATGCCCTCTCTTCGCCCTTCTAATTCCCCTTTTTAGCTCCCTCCTACTCTCTCTATATTCCTCCAGCGCACTCTCCGTACCCATTTGTTTTGACCTAACATACGCCTCCCTCTTCTTCCTGACCAAGTCTTCAATATCCCCTGTAATCCACGGCTCTCTAATCCTACCTTTCCCATCCTTTTGCTTAACCGGAACATACCTCCCCTGCAACCATTTCATTTTGTCCCTAAAAGCCTTCCACTTGCCAACCGTGGACTTGCCAGCTAACAGTCCCTCCCAATCAGTGTCCTGCAGCTCCCTCCTAATCCTGCTATAGCTCGCCTTTCCCCAGTTCAGCACACTCCCGTTCGGACGGCACTCGTCCCTTTCCATTTTTATCCTAAAGTAGACGGACTTGTGGTCACTGTTAGCCACATGTTCGCCTACCTCTACCTCACCCACCTGCCCCGGCTCGTTTCCCAACACTAAATCCAGTATAGCCCCTCCCCTAGTCGGGCTAGTTACATACTGTTCTAGCGACCCTTCCATAACACATTTCACAAACTCCTCTCCCTCCGTACCCCCAGCTCTAGGCCCCCTCCAATTCACTCCGGGAAAATTAAAATCACCCACTACAACCACTCTATTCTTCCTGCACCTGTCCAAAATGCCCCTGCAAATGCCTTCCTCCACTGACTTTGGGCTGTTGGGTGGCCTATAGTACACCCCTAGCAATGTGATCTCTCCCTTTTTATTCCTCAACTCCACCCACACTGACTCAATCCCTATCTCTTCCATATCGTCCTCCCTCTGCACTACTGTGATGTTTTCCTTGACTAACAGTGCCACCCCTCCACCTCTCTTCAACCCTCCTCTGTCACACCTAAAACACTTGTACCCAGGAACATTCAGCTGCCAGTTCTGCCCTTCCCGTAACCAGCTCTTTGAAAGAACAATCCAGCTAGTGCCACTCTCCAGCCTTTTTTCTTCCCCGAAGTCCTACAATTTTCTGACTGCAAGTATTTATCCCAGTTTCCCCTTTAAAAGGTACTGTCAAATCCAATACCACCATTCTCAGACAGAAAGTGCGTTTCTACGATATAAAATATACCTTTCAGTGGGACTGGTTTATGTTTTAACTCTGATCCCTTGTTTATCTACAGATACTTGTTTGTGTTACAGCTAAAGCAGGATATTCTGAGTGGCAAGTAAGTCTTGTTTTGTATTACTTCTGTATTAGAGGCAGTACAAGTACTATGTTTGACCTGTATTAGTCCTACTGGGTGGTAAAGGCTTTCGCTGTGACATATTTCCATTGAGTTGGTGCCGGTGGTTCAGTGAGTACTTGCCCATTTTAGTGGTGAGGGATTGAGGCAGTTTGAACTGTTGCAGTTCTCATGATGATGCTGCCCAGTGGGGAGTTCCAGGTTTTTAAGCCTAGCGATTAAAGAAGGAATTGTAACTTAGCCGAGATGGAGTAGAATATTTGTTACCTTACTTAAGGAGGGACACGTATGCATTAGAAACTGAACAGAAGGTTCACTGGGCTGATTCATGGGATGAATCCCATGTCTTATGCAGAACAGGTTGGGTCTAAATTCATGGGCGTTTAGAAGAACGAGAGGTAATCTTGTTGAAATGTGGAAGATTCTGAGGGGGGCCCTGAGCAACATCATTGGAATTCTCTTCCACAGAGAACAGTTAAGCTGAGTCATAGAACACATTTGAGGCTGGGTAGATAGATGTTTGATCACAAGGGGGTCAAGTGTTTTTGGGGTCAGATCTTAACGTGTTACGGTCACTATTGGATCAACCATGATCTTTCTGAATTGTAGAGCAGGTTTGAGGAGTTGAATGGCATATTCCTCCTAAATCCTATGTCTAAGGTGAATATGCTTGTAACATTCATTCCTTTAGATACTTCCAAAACTTATTCTGGATTTAATGGACTTTTATACTAATGATTGATACAATGATGTAGTACTAAAAAGAAGGGTAAAATATCCTCCACAGTCTCAGCCAGTGTATTGGAACACCTTCAGGTCTTGACCTAGGAACATCATAGAAACTAGAAGCAACCCTTTGAGCCTGCTCCACCATTCATTATGATCATGACTGATCGTCAAATTCAATATCCTAACCCCTCCATATCATAGAAACAAAAAAAACATAGAAAATAGGTGCAGGACTAGGCCATTCAGCCCTTTGAGCCTGCACCAACATTCAGTATGACTGTGGCTGATCATGTACTTCCAGTGTCCCACTCCCGCCTTTTCTCCATACCCCTTGATCCCTTTAGCCACAAGAGCCACATCCAGCTCCCTCTAGAAATTATCTAATGAGCTGGCCCCAACAGCTTTGTTGGAGAGAAGTTCGCAGGTTCACAACTCTGAGTGAAGAAGTTCTTCCTCATCTCAATCCTGAACGGTTTGCCCCTTATTCTTAGACTATGACCCTGATTCTGGACTTCCCCAACATTGGGAACGTTCTTCCTGCATCTAGCCTGTCCAGTCCCATGAGGGCTGGTATCCAGTGAGGATTTTGTATTTTTATGAGATCCCCTCTCATTCTTCTTCTGAATTCCAGTGAGTACACATACAATTGTTCCTCTCATGTCAGTCCTGCCATTCCAGGACTCAGTCTGGTGAACCTTTGCTGGACTCCCTCAGTAGCAAAAATGTCCTTCCCCAGACCAAGAGACTAAAACTCCACAAAATACTCGGTGTGGCCTTACCAAAGGCCTTTATAACTGCAGCAAGACATCCTTACTCAAATCCTCTCGCTGTGAAGGCCAGCATGCCACTAGCTTTCCTCACAGTCTGCTGTACCTGTGTGTCACCCTTCAGCAACTGTTCCACCATGACACCCAGGCCACATTGCACTTCCCGTTTTCTTAAACTGCCCCTATTCAGATAATCTTCCTTCCTGCTTTAGCCACCAAAGTGGATAACCTCAGATTTATCCACATTATATTGTATTTGCCCTCTCAGGCAGCCTGTTAGCATTCTCTCCACAGTGCACACTGCTACCCAGCTTAGTGCCGTCTGCAAATTCAGTTTCTTCCTCCCATATCCCTTGATCCCTTTAGTCCCAAGAGCTATATCTAATTTCTTCTTGAAATCAGACAAAATTTTGGCCTCAACTACTTTCTGTGGTAGTGAATTCCACACATTCAAGAGGGTGAAGAAATTTCTCCTCACCTCAATTCTAAAAGGTTTGCCCCTTATCCTCAAATTATGACCAATAGTTCTGGATTCCCCCACCACCTGGGACATTCTTTCTGAATCTGAGTCATAGAGGTTTACAGCATGGAAACAGGCCCTTCGGCCTAACTTGTCCACGCCGCCCTTTTTTGTACCACTACCCTGCCTAGCCCTGTTAGAATTTTATACATTTTACATATTGTGTTTGTATATGAGTGCGGCTAGCTTATTCACGTTACCCTGTCTACTGAGAGGTAAATGAACGTGCTGCATATCAGCTGGCCCTTCTGTGTAGGAAAATGGTTAAACTTTCACCTGCTACCTTCCTTGAGGCCACACAATGATTGGAATCGCATTGGATGGCGAATTGTGGGCACAGATCCACATCACATCACCCTATGGCGCAGTGCCACAAGCTGCCTGGAGTGGAGCTTATTTTTGGATGTATTACTGTAAACTAAACTCTTCTTTTTTCTTATTTTTTTTCAACAATCTAGGTTAGAATGCCCCTTTGACACAACGGTTCAGCTATCAGCCTACGCCATTCAGGGTGAGGCCGCATTTCTGATTGTTTTGTTTGGGTTTTAAAAAGTTCTACATGTATTTTCTAATGGACGGTGTTGAATATAATCTGCTGCTTTGCCTCTGCCATGCTAGTACTCCTTGGTAAGCTGATTCTCCGGCCCTCTGGATGGCTTCTGATGAACCTGACATCTGGAGGAGCTTTGTCCTTCACCTCAGAAGTAGAAAATAGTGAACATAAGCATCTAAGCTTGACAACCGAGGAGGTCAACAAGTTGGTCTCTTGTTCTCGTGCTTCTTGTAACTGTAACTTTGTCAAGTCGCATGGTTTTGTGAGACATCTCGCTCTGCGGACCTTCCATGCATGACATCACTGTACCATCTGTTCCACATTTGGATAATTTGAAGCCAAAATAGGTCATGTTCGACCGCGCCTGCAGAACTGTACAATTGAGTCCAAGAGGATCCTCAAGAGGGTGACGTGAATGATGGTGGCCATTTTATTTTCAGCTGTGCTCAGGAATACTTTGGAGGGCAGCAAATTATTTGGGATTTCCCCAGGCGGTGCCGATTTTGAAATAATGTCCAACTAATCTGATTCCTTTAGTTTAAGAGGAATTGTTTTGGCTGTTAATGTCAAGGCCACCTGGTTGCCCTTGAGAAGGTAGCTGTCGCTGTGAACTGCTGGTGAGAATACTTCGCACTGTTATAAAAGCAAAATACCGGGGATCTGAAATAAAGGCTGAGTGGGGAAAAAACTCAGCAGGTCTGGTGGCCCTGTGCATGTTTCCTAATCCAATATGACTCTGCTTTAAATATTCCTAACTATTGGAGGAGGTGATGGCCTAGTGGTATTATCGCTAGACGATCAATCCAGAAACTCAGCTAATGTTCTGGGGACCCGGGTTCGAACCCTGCCATGGCAGGTGGTGGAATTTGAGTTTAATTTAAAAGAATCTAGAATTAAGAATCTACTGGTGACCATGAAGCCATTGTCGATTGTTGAAAAAACCCATCTGGCTCATTAATGTCCTTTCGGGAAGGAAATCTGCCATCCTTGCCTGGTCTGGCCTACGTGTGACTCCAAAGCCACAGCAATGTGGTTGACTGTCAGTTGCCCTTGGGCAATTAGGAATGGGCAATAAATGCTGGCCAGCCAACGATGCCCATGCCCCATGAATGAACTTTAAAAAATTCCTGCAATCCCTCAGTCTTGCACCCTCTGGCAGTACGGTGACCCTTTGGCCCTGTACCCTCTATGAGTACGGTGATCTCTCAGCCTTGTACCCTCTGACTGGCAGTATGGCAATCCTTTGGCCCTACACCCCCTGACAGCATGGCGACCCTTCGGTCCTGTGCCCTCTGGCAGTGCAGCGCCCTCTCGGCCTCGCACCTGAATGTCAGTTGAGTTGTGTACTCTGGCTTGGGGCTCGAGCGTACAGATGTCTGACTCAGTGGCATGAGGGTGTTAAATCTGAGAAACAACAACTTTGAGGGCAATATGAAGGCTATGATATGAGTACCAGGACTTCATCGTGGTTCACTCTCTACCGCCAGTCACCTCACCTCTCTGGATGTTTCAAATCCGCTATGATTCTGTTTTAAATATTCTTAACTACTAGGGGAGGCTTACTGGTGACCTGGCTTTGGAGCCTCATTGCCAGTTTTTCTGATTAGTCAGCAAATGCGGGGATGGTGGAAAAAGATTGAGAGAGGGTAGTTAAAAATCTTCATTGTAGTTGCTGAACCCATTTTGTTCTGGTTTGGTCACTCTAGCTGAAGTGGGTGACTGCGATCCCACGGAGCACGGCCCAGACTTTGTGTCAGAGTTCAGATACGTGCCCAATCAGACGGAAGAGACGGAGCTCGCCATCTTTGAGAAGTGGAAGGAATGCAGGTATGGTCTCCTTTTCCAGAGTTTGATGTAAGAGCATTTCGGCTGTTCCTCATATAACATTAGCGAAAGTCAGACTCAAATCAATTGTTTGTGGGATTTGATATCCAGGATCCATCGACAGATTGGCAAGTCATGTTACAACTTTATAGAACCTTGGTTAGGCCGCACTTGGAAATATAGTGTTCAATTCTGGTCACCACACTACCAGAAGGATCTGGAGGCTTTGGAGAGGGTACAGAAAAGATTTACCAGGATGTTGCCTGATATGGAGGGCATTAGCTATAAGGAGAGGTTGGAGAAACTTGGTTTGTTCTAGCTGGAGCGAGGGAGGTTGAGGGGCGACCTGATAGAAGTCTACAAGATTATGAAAGGCATGGACAGAGTGGATAGGTAGAAGCTTTTCCCCAGGGTGGAAGAGTCAGTTACTAGGGGTAATAAGTTTAAGGTGCGAGGGGCAAGTTCTAAAAGAGATGTACAAGGCAGATTTTTTTACACAGAGAGTGGTGGGTGCCTGGAACTCGTTGCTTGGGGAGGTAGTGGAAGCGGATATGGTAGTGACTTTCAAGGGCCATCTTGACAAGTACATGAAAGGGATGGGAATAGAGATACAGTCCCTGGAAGCGTAGAGGGTTCTTGTTAAGTTGGGCAGCATGGTTGGTGCAGGCTTGGAGGGCCGAAGGGCCTGTTCCTGTGCTGTAATTTTCTTTGTTCTTTGATGCAGGTAAAACTAGATTGACACATATTAGAATGGATTGGCACAGTGGACGGGCTGTGGTGCTCCTCCGATGGGGTAGATCTTGCCATCCTGAGATCACATGAATAGACAATGGTGGGCCAGCAGCCTGTTTTATATTCTTTCTAATCTTTATTTCTGAGTTCAGTACAATTAAAAATAAGAAGTGATGGAAAACAGGCTTCTAAATTTGGCTGAGGTGGGAATTTTTAAACTAGCCTGAGTATGGACTTGTCCCTCGAATCCTCCCTTTCTGAATATTTTGCTATTTATAAAGCCAGAATTATTTTTCTGCAGATGTGTTGGGTAAAATCTCCCCATTCCTGGTTCCCATTGCCCTGATAAGGACCTCCTCTGCATTCTTAGGAGGAGATCTCATTGAAACTTATAAAATTCTAACAGGGTCAGACAGGGTAGATTCAGAAAGAATGTTCCCCATGGTGGGAGAGTCCAGAACTGGGGGTCATAGTTTGAGGATAAGGGGTAAATCTTTTAGGACTGAGGGAAGGAGAAATTTCTTCACCCAGAGAGTGGTAGATGTGTGAAATTCACTCCCACAGAATGTAGTTGGGGGCTAAAACCTTGGGGTCCGGGTCCATAGGACTCTTAAACTGGCCTCGCAGGTAGAGGGCGTGGTTAAGAAGGCATATTGTGTACTGGCCTTCATCAATCGAGGGATTGAGTTTAGGAGTTGGGAGATATTGTTGCAACTTTATAAGACCCTAGTCAGACCTCTCTTGGAGTACTGTGCTCAGTTCTGGTCGCCTCACTACAGGAAGGATGTGGAAACTATTGAAAGGGTGCAGAGGAGATTTACAAGGATGTTGCCTGGATTGGGTGGCATGCCTTATGAGGATAGGTTAAGGGAGCTCGGTCTTTTCTCCTTAGCGAGACGAAGGATGAGAGGTGACCTGATAGAAGTGTATAAGACGTTGAGAGGTATAGATCGGGTGGATTCTCAGAAGCTTTTTCCAAGGGCTGGAATGGTCGCTATGAGAGGACACAGGTTTAAGGTGCTGGGGAGTAGGTACAGAGGAGATGTCAGGGGTAAGTTTTTCACTCAGAGGGTGGTGGGTGAGTGGAATCAGCTGCCGTCAATAGTGATGGAGGCAAATTCGATAGGGTCTTTTAAGAGACTTCTGGATGAGTACATGGAACTTAATAATAGAATTGAGGGTTATAGATAAGCCTAGTAGGTATTGATATCATCAGCGCAACTTGTGGGCCAAAGGGCCTGTTTGTGCTGTAGTTTTGATATGTTCTATGTTCTAAAACATTACTTGATTTCAAGAAGAAATTAGGTATAGCTCTTGGGACTGAAGGGATCAAGGGATATGTGGGGAAGGGGGGATCAGGATATTGAATTTGATGATTAGCCATGATCATAAGAAAGGCCATTCGGCCCTGCTCTGCCAAATACTGCTTTTATTGTTTATATCCTATGTTTTCAGCAGTTTGTGTACAATATGGCAGGATGTCTTGGTTTGGCTGCATTTGACTTTTCAGCACTTGAAGCAAGGATTACGTTCAGCAAATTCTAATATCGCAATAAATCCGATAAATACCATGGAAGGCTGTGGCGGGTCCTCTCTCTGAACCGCTATAGCTGTTGTGGAAATGCTGTTTCTACAGTGATCATGCTGGGTGATTCCAGGGTGATCCAGTGATGATAGAGTGCTGACGTTTGTCTTAAGTCAGTCCGTTGTGTGACTCGGGAGGTGCTTTCCTCCTCCTCCCTGGCAATCAATGTCAGGGGAAGGGGAAGGTGTTGTCCCAAAGCCAGTTAGTTCTTGGCCATTTATATTTCCACTTTAACAAATTTAGTTGAGGATTAGCCTCATGTCCAAATGAGAGAAAATCAGGAAAAATGTAGAGATACTGGAGAAGGTGTGGGGAACAAAACCAATTGACAAGTATGATTGTTACGACCCCTCAGCACCATCAGGAAAGGCTGAACGGGCTGGAGCAATTAATTCTGGAAAAGTCTGAGGGATGACGTGCTGGAGACTTTTGGATATCAAAGGTATTTCACGAGGTAGAGATAGAAAATGTCAGCGTCCTAAACTGGAGGTAATAAATTCAGATGGGGACTTCAGAGAGATCCTTCTTAATCTAAACAGTGGTCAGCAACGAGAACAGAAAATGCTGGAGGATCTCAGCAGGCCTGACAGCATCTGTGGAGAGAGAATAGAGCCAACATTTCAAGTCTGTTTGACCCTTTTGTCAGAGCTGTGATAAGAATAGGGGATGTGCTATCTCGGGGAGTAGTTGAGGCAAATAGCTTGGATACAGTAGAGGGAAAGCTGGAGGGAGAAAAGAGTAGAGGATAAAAGTGAAGAAGGATGGAGCAGAAAGGCTGGCATGCACTCTTTGGATCTGTTTCTGTGCTTTATTGGCTTTTTGTAACTCCCTGTTAATAGGTAACTTGGTAACGGTTTGAATAGTCAATGCTTTAAGAAACTACCAGCTGTAATGGTGAATTTCACTAGAAATCTTCTTTCTTTGCAGGGGTCAAACACCATCTCAGGCAGAAATGAACTATCTCAATAAAGCTAAATGGCTGGAGATGTATGGAGTGGACATGCACAAGGTTAAAGTAAGTGAATTTGGTGGATAAAGTTACCTGTTTTCTGGGGTTTAAATGAGATGAGATGGGAACAGAAAATGCTGGAAATGTACATCATGTCAGATCATATCGGTGGAGAGAGAAGCAGAGTTTATGGGCTGAATTTTCCTGTTCTGGTGTGGGGCTGATCGATGAGGGGTTTAAGGGGGTGAGCGTTAGGGACCCTCGCACTCATCCACAGAACTGGGGCCATGTCCCAGCAAACAGAAGTGAGTCTTTTAACCTAGGTGCCTCGACATCCACCCAACCCTGTTTCCACCTCGGTCTACTACAGCAGGCAGTGGCCCTGACTCCCTCCTCCGTGTCATGAGGATAGTGTGGAGCAGGAGCCAGGAAATTGACATCGGGAAATGGTCCAATTCCAAATGTCCACCTCCGAGATGTAAATCCAGTCCAGTCTTTCAGGTCAGTGACCTTTCAGACACATTCCACCATTTTCATTTCAAATTCTCTAACTGGTTGCTAATTTGCAGGTTCAAAGAGCTCCTTCTGATCATTCCAACCTTCTGATACATCATCCAAGTAACTGCCATTCAAGTCTGAGGTTAGCCGATGTCTCTGGAAGGGGCCATCACAGCAGAGCATGGTCCTGCCTTGCTTCACTGTCCAAACGGGTTTTCCAACAAAGACTTGTAGAATAGGCCCACTTTCCCATCTTGCTCCAGCCAGTTCTGGTCCATCCTTTTGGTTGATAGATCTTTAGTTTTTTTTGGGGAGGGCTGCGTTTTTTTTTTCTTTCACTTCAGTTATATTAATGTCACCCACCGTGGATTTGAATCATGTTTTGTCTTGGTTGGAAGTTGAGTTTATTGCACCCTTGACTTGTCTGTGTGTACAAAGGGATAAAGACTTGCATTTCCCTCATTGTAATTTTCATTTCTGTTTGCATAATTAGGGAAGAGATGAAAATGAATACAGCCTGGGCCTGACCCCAACTGGAGTGCTGGTGTTTGAAGGTGAAACCAAGATTGGACTCTTTTTCTGGTCAGTTGGCCCCATCTTCACTCTTTTACAATGCATATAAGCTGAAGGTCCCATTAACAGCATTGTCTGCCTGTGTTAAGAAGAAAAATGTTCCCCGTTGGCAATGTCCAGGACAAGGAATGCAATTACTTCAGAGGTCACCTGTTGGCACTTAACTGCTTGACGCGGCCAATTGGCACAATTGTGCAATGTATTCGAGGCGTTCAGCTGATATTCCACAGTGAACGGGATGATATTTTACGTGCGGATATCGCTTGAAGTTGAAATTGCCCTAGACGGCAGTTTATTTAGCCACACCAATGTTGTTAGATATACAGTGGCTTGTTTGTAGATATTTGTAAGCTATCTCTGTCCCTGAGGCCGTTGTGAGTGATAAAAGTAGATATTGTACAAAATTTACTAAGACAAGAAGAATTGTGTTTGAATGTGGAAGCAGGAAACATCCTGTTTAAGTAATTTTGGTGTTGAATGTGGTTCTTTAATATAAAGGCTTCTGAATCATAAAACCTATGGCTCGGAGACAGGCCCCTTGGCCCAACCTGGTCTATGCCGACTAAACAGCCTATCTAAGCTAATCCCATTTGCCTGCATAACCCTCTAAACTTTTCCTATCCATGTATCTGTCCCAATGCCTTTTAAATGTTATCACTGTCCCAGCTTCAACCACTTCCTCTGGCAGTTCATTCCACATACGTACCACCCTCTGTGTAAAAAAAAAGTTGCTTCTCAGGTTCCCATTAATTCTTTCCCCTCTTAACTTAAACCTATAGCCTCTAGTTCTTGATTCCCCAACCCTGTGAAAAAGACTGAGTGCATTCATCCTATCCATGCCTCTCATGATCTTTAACACCTCTGTAAGATCGCTCCTCAGCCTCCTACACTCCAAAGGAAAAAAGTCCTTGCCTATCCGACCTCTCCCTGTAACTCAGTCCCTTGAGTCCTGGCAACGTTCTTGTAAATCTTCTCTGCGCTCTCTCCAGTTTAATAAATCTTTCTTATAACAAGGCAACCAAATCTGAACCCAATACTCCAGGTGTAGCCTCACCAACATCCCATACAATTGCAACATAACTTGCCAACTTCTATAAGCAATGCCCTAACTGATGAAGGCAAGCATGCTAAAAGCCTTTTTCACTGCCCTATCTACCTGTGACTCCACCTTTAGGGAACTGTGTGGCTGAAGTTCAAGGTTCCTCTGTTCCACGCTACTCCCTAAGATTCTAACATTCACTGTGAAAGAACATAAGAAATAGGAGCAGGAGTAGGCCATCTAGCCCTTCGAGCCTGCCCCGCCATTCAGTAAGATCATGGCTGATCTGTCGTGGCTCAGTTCCACTTTCCCGCCCTCTCCCCATAACCCTTAATCTCCTTGCTTATCAAAAACCCATCAACCCGCGTCTTAAAAATATTTAGCGAGGTAGCCTCCACCACTTCAACGGGCAGAGAATTCCCGAGATTCACCACCCTTTGAGTGAAGAAGTTCCTCCTCAACTCCGTTCTAAACCGCCCCCCCCTTTATCTTGAGGCTATGCCCCCTAGTCCTACTGTCCTTTCTGAGCGGGAAGAGTCTCTCCACCTCTATCCAATCCATCCCATTCATCATCTTATATGTCTCAATGAGATCTCTCCTCATTCTTCTAAACTCTAACGAGTACAAGCCTAGTTTATTCAGCCTCTCCTCATAGCTCAACCCCCTCAACTCCGGCATCAGCCTAGTAAACCGCCTCTGCACTCCCTCCAAGGCCAAAATATCCTTGCGTAAGTGCGGCGACCAAAACTGCACACAGTACTCCAGCTGCGGCCTCACCAGTGCCCTATACAGCTGCAGCAAGACCTCCCTACTTTTATATTCAATCCCCCTCGCTATGAAGGCCAGCATCCCATTTGCCTTCCTGACCACCTGCTGCACCTGCAGGCTGGGTTTTTGCGACTCATGCACAAGGACCGTGAGGTCCCTCTGCATCGTCGCCTGCTGCAGTTTTACGCCACGTAAGTAATAATCCTTCCTACCATTATTCCTACCAAAGTGGACCACCTCGCACTTGCCAACATTAAATTCCATTTGCCATTTCCTGGCCCATTCGCCCAGCCTATCTAGATCCTTCTGCAGACTCTCCACACCCTCCGCGCAATTTGCCGTTCCACCAATCTTGGTGTCATCAGCAAATTTCGACACCATACACTTGGTTCCCTCCTCCATATCATCTGTAATGGTAAATAGCTGAGGCCCCAGCACTGACCCCTGGGGCACTCCACTAGTCACCAACCGCCAATCCTAATAGCACCCATTGACCCCCACTCTCTGCCTCCTATTTGACAGCCAATCCTCTATCCATGCTAACACCGTACTCCCAACTCCATGCCCCCTTACCTTCTGCAATAACCTCTTGTGAGGTACCTTGTCAAACGCCTTCTGAAAAACAAGAAAGACCACATCCACCGGCTCTCCTCTATCCACCACCCTAGACACATCCTCATAGAACTCCAATAAATTTGTCAGACACGACTTCCCCTTAACGAAACTGTGCTGCATCTGCTCTATCAAGCAATTCCCCTCAAGATGCCTCGCTATTTCCTCCTTGATGACGGATTCTAACATTTTACCTACAACAGACGTTAAACTAACCGGCCTATAATTCCCTGCCTTTTGCCTGGCACCCTTCTTAAACAACGGCGTAACATTAGCCGTTTTCCAATCTTCTGGCACTTCCCCGGAATCCAGCGACGTTTGGAAAATAACCACCAAGGCATCCACTATCACCTCCGCCATTTCTTTCAGAATCCTTGGATGCATTCCATCTGGTCCTGGGGACTTGTCCACAATCAGCCCCTCCAGTCTGTTGAGCACCGCCTCTCTAGTAACAATAATGTCATTGACTACCTTGATTTGATTTTCCAAAATGTAACACCTCACACTTATTTGTATTGGATTCCATTTGCCATTTCTCAGCCCAGTTCCTCAGCTGATCAAGATCCTGCTGCAATTTTTGATGACCCTTGTATTTTATTGTCCTTTGTTTTCAGGCCCAAGATCATTAAACTGGAATTTAAGAAAAGCAAGCTAACTCTTGTGGTGGTGGAAGATGATGAGCAGGTAAGAGGGAATTTGGTGGTGTTTTGTCTCCATCAGGCTGGGACAAGCTCGTCTTACATTTTGAAGGCTGGAGGTAGTGGTCTGTGTTCTGAAATTCTGCGCAGGAATTTTGGTGGGATTCAGGACCCTGCCGTGAGGCTTGAATGGGATCAGAAGCTGTTTTCTGGGAGGTTCAGTCGCTTGGCAGAATGGATTCTAAGGCAATTTGTGAGATAGATGAGAGATTGACTAACAGCCAGTATATTTTGACTGACCAAACCTATGGGGAGACGCTGCAAACTCTCCTGCCCTGGCAAACCTAACTGGTGTGACCATAGGGAACTGTTCATACAGGATTAGCAACCAAAGCTGGCAAATGAAGTCCTGTGCCAACTGTTGCAATGGCTAATGTAGTTTCTGTGTAGCAAAGGAAGGAGATAGTCATTGACTACAGGAGGCGTAGTGGAGGACCTACCTCAGTCTACATCAACGGGGATAAAGTGGAAGAGAGTTACTCTGTGCTGAATTCCCAGCCTTTGATCTGCTGGAATAGTTGCAGTATTAGCATGGCTAATCCAGTTCAGTTTCTGGTCAATATTAGCTCCCAAGATGTTGATGGGAGATTCAGCAACTGTCATATACTGGTTAAATTCTCTCTTGCTGGAATGGTCATTGCCTGATACTTGTTTGGCATGTTACTTGCCACTTATTAGCCTAAATCTGAATGTTGTCCAGATCTTGCTGCAAATAGACATGGACTGCTTTGGTACCTGAAGGGTTGCAAATGGTACTGTACGCTATTCATCAATACTTCCACTCCTGACCTTATGTTGGAAGGAAGGTCATTGATGAAGCAGCTGAAGATATCGGGACTTGGACACTACCCTGAAGAATTCCTGCAGTGATGACATGGTGCCATGTTCTCTTAAACCCCTTTCCTACCACACTCCTCATGCGATACCACTTTATCTACAGCCCCCATCAAGTGAGGGCGGGTTCTGTACCTTGGTGACCTTTCCTCGTATCCTTTATCCCTCCTCTTTGCCCTGAGCTGCATGCTCCTTCAGCCAAGACAAAGGTCACCTGAGATACCTTGTCAGGCTCTGCAGAGGCCTCATGGATTTTTGTTTACGTGTCCTTAACCACCCCTTAAGAATTATCTTTATTGTTTTAAATTTCACTCCTGTTCTATTTGCTGCTGCTCCAACATCTGTCCCACCTTGCATCCGATAGCACTTCAGTTTGAAAATCTCTGAACTTGGAACCATAGAATCATGTAACGCAGAATAGGCCCTTCAGCCCATCAATTCTGCACCAATGCGGAGAAATACCTGACCTCCCACTTAATCCCATTTACTAGCACTTGCCCATAACCGCTTACTCTGCACAAGACGGGCTTGAGTTGTGCCACTAGGTGGAAAATATTCCTACCTGTGTCCTTTAAAAAGACATGATGTGGGTATGCCGGCGTTGGACTGGCGTAAACACAGTAAAAAGTCTGACAACACCAGGTTTTAGTCCAACCTATTTATCTATTTAGTCCTCCTTTAAAAAGATCCAGGAGTTGTACTTCAATGGCAAGAGAGCATGGTGCAAGGTCATAGTGCTGCCATTGCTTAACACCCAATGTAGCCTCTGGCACACCACAGGCAGTGTCGAGGGAGACCCTGGGTGTATTTGGTGAAGTCTTTAAGCATTTTACTGCAATTGCAAGTTAAGACAGTAAATGTCAGAAATCTGCAGCTGGTCAGGCAGCGCTTGTGGAGAGAAACACAGGAATAAATATGAATAGGTTGCTGATCTTTCATTGAAATTTTTGACCCTGTTTCTCTCACTGCAGTTTTTGCCAGGCCATTGCAAGCATTCTGATTACATTGATTGGCTACTTGTGGACGTTGCTATTTTGTGGGTTTTTTTGGTAAGATTGAGTGCTCACCGCAAGCACTGTTGAAGCAATTTGTCCTTGAATTCTGCATTTCAGTTGGATCAAGGCACTGGGAGATTTGATCTGCAAATAGTCATGTTACTTTGGGTCAGTGTCCTTGCCTGTCTGAAAACATCCTGATGATAAGGTTGTCCTGGATGCAGAGTTAATAAGAAATATTTGTGCTTTGGGTGTGCACATTTTCTGCATATTAGGTAATACGACGTCTCCAAACTGGCAATCCCTGGGATTAAACACTAGTTGAATTTCGGATCTTTCCGGGTTTCGGGTTGGATGGTTTGAACTATATCAGGCTAGGTCTGGTCAAGGGTCACTCAAACCACTTAAGGAAAAGACAGGTGTATGAAACTGATAACAAGTTGGTGCGCCACCCCTCCTGTGCAGCACCTAGCCAGACAACCAGCAAGTTATCTTATTCATCCAATAAGGCCGCTTTAAAAAGTAAAGCCCAATTTTCAACATAGCCAGATTTGACACACTGTACATTCTAGTTCACTCTATTCATTGGAGGCGGTAGCAAATGGTAACCGCATTCTCCAAGCTGTTAGCGATTTTGCTTCAATGTGCGTTGTTGTGTAGTCTTTAACTTTCTCGCATCACTGCATTAGATTTCAGATTTGTGGAGGAAGATCATTCATTAGTCACAATGGCTACACTTGGGGCAGTTGGGGAATTGACTGCGTAATGTTGTTGCCCTATTTCAGACTTGCAGTCCCTTCTGAAAGTGGCTTGCTGCTGGCGAAGAAGGGCTTGCATTGATGTAGCACCTGTCATGACGATTGGATGTCCCAGATACTTGATGGCCAATGACTCATTTTCTTTTGTTTAAGTGTAGTCACTTTGTGGGGTTCCGGGGGTGAGGAGGAGCTTCCGACTCACTGGTAGTGTCGCTAACTCTGGCTCAGGAGCTCCCACTTCCAGTCTAGCTCTGGGACTTGATGGTCATGGAAGGTGCAATGTGGCCGGACAAGTTGATTATCATCGGCCTGTGGGAAGAAACCAGAGCACCCAGAGGAAACCCATGCAGACATGTGGAGAATGTGCAATCTGTGAATCAAACTCGGGTCACTGGCTGTGAGGCAGCAGTGCTAACCGCTGTGCCACCCCAAATTGTAGACCAGTCCAGCAGAAGTTGGTGATTGCCATCATAGAACGTGGTACCTGAGGGACAGGAGTCACTGTGGGAATATAGGAAACATGACCATCAGTTGAAAAACAGCAAGCTAACATGAATAGCACTGTAATAATCGAGGGAAACTGTTTAAATGATCACAGAGGGACAAAGATAATGCAAAGGGATCCTTTCTGATCATTGAATTCACTCTCCTAAGGAGAGACGTGACTGCAGTGAGAGCTTCCACGCAGTTGCTACTTATAAAATCACTCTCTCTAAAGGGTGCTCCACCTGATTACTACCTAAGGTAATGGAAGTTGAAAATTATAACTTTGGTATGTGCTCAGGGTTAGGCAGTCTGAGGGAACGTGTAGCATTGTTCCAACTTGGCATCTCCAAAAAGACGCGATGACACCTGCCCGTGGCGCACCTGTTGCTGAATACTCAATGCCTTCGATCGTTGCCAGGAAGATGGCCACTTGAGTGAGGCCCTGGAAGGTGGGGCTGCCGTCCAGCTCGATGCCTTTAGGGAAAAGTCACGAGGAGTGAAACGTGTGATTGTCTGGTACCTGATAACTGTAATTAGGCAGTCGCAGAGACTCCCAGCTTAGACATTATTAAATGTGTGCACCCTTGGCCCATGTAATTGCAGCCAAGCACAGGCTCCAGAGGGGAGGGGAGAAAATCTGTCAAGAAAGATTGATTTTTAAAAAAAGGCAAACATAGATTTAGAAAATCTTCACACCTTTGCCTCTAGACTCAACAAGTCCAATGTTGTCATGGCTGGGTCACCCCACCTTGCACTATCTGTAAACTTGGCTCAGACAAAGCCCATCTCGCTGTGTCTTAACTCTCACCAACTTCTTTTCACCTATCACCCCTGTGCTTGCTGACCTGGTCCAGCGAAGCTTCAATTGTACGTGTTTTAAAATTAAATTCTCATCGCTGTTTTCCAGTCACTTCGTAGCCTTTTTCATAGAACCCTACAGTGCAGAAAGAGACCTTTCGACCCATCGAGTCTGCACCGAACACAATCCCACCCAGGCCCTACCCTCATATCCCTACGTATTATACCCACTATTCCCTCTAATTTACGCATCCCTGGACACTAAGGGGCAATTTCTTAGCACGGCCAATCAACCTAACCCGCACATCTTTTTCCTCGCTCACACTGGAGCAATCTACAACCCTACAACTTGCTGTGACCTACCAGCAAGGAATCGGGCTTTTGAAAACCAGGGAGACTGACAGTTCTGTTCGATGTTTTCACGGATGTTGCTGGATAGAGAGAGAGAGACCCCCCCCCCCCCCCCCCCCCCCCCCTCACCGTCTTTCAGGCGGAATGGCTTTGCTTGAAGTTTCGCTTTGTCTACGTGTTGATATAAGGAGTCTGGAAATGACTGTGGGAATGTTTTCCCTAAAGATGCTGCAGGTTCTTTTTGATCTGCGAGTAGTTCATTTTGACTCAAGTGCATTGTATGTTCTTCTAAAAGGTTTCCTCAGAAGTCTGTCTTTTGGTAGGAGAGTCATAAGGTTTACAGCATGGAAACAGACTTTCGGCCCAATTCGTCCATGCCACCCAGTTTTTACCGTGAAGTTAGTTCTGGTTGCCTGCATTTGGCCCAAATCCCTCTATACCCATCTTACCCATGTCACTGTTTAAATGCTTTTTAAAAGACAAAATTGTACCCGCCTCTGTCCTACCTCTGGCAATTCATTCCAAACACACTCTACCCTCTGTAAAAAAAAAAGCCCCTCTGGACCCTTTTGTATCTCTCCCTTCTCCCCTTAAACTTATGCCCTCTAGTTTTAGACTCCCCTACTTTTGGGAAAAGATGTTGACTATCTAGCTGATCTATGCCCCTCATTATTTTATAGACCTCTATAAGATCACACCTAAGTCTCCTACACTCAAAGGACAAAAGTCCCAGTCTACCCATTCTCTCCTCATAACTCAAACCAGCGAGTCCTGGTAGCATACTAGTCATTTTTTTTTAGGCAAAGACTGTTGCAAGGTTAATGTTGACATGAATACTCAGTCCCAAATTCAAAAGTTGTGCAATTCAGTTGTAAGTGATCACTGCCAGTCTTCATTATGGGGAAAAAAAATCACAGGACAGAGAGAGTTCATTCAGTTCATCATGTCCATGCCAGCTGTTTGAAATTTCTATCCAATTTGACTGGGTCCCTTGCTTCTTTTCTCATAACTATTAACGTTTACTGAGGCAGCTCCATTTTAACTATGTTAGTGTCCCTGTCTTTTTATCTCCCTCTCTCTGTCTCACTCACACACACTCACACACACACTCACACACACACACAGTAGCTGCTTGCAACAAATATGGTGATGTCTTACTGGATAAACAAAGTTTGAGAGGCTCTGTCCTGTGTTTTTATTAGAACATAGAACTTAGAAAAACTACAGCACAGACAGGCCCTTCAGCCCACAAGTTGCGCTGATGATATCCCTACCTACTAGGCTTAACTATAACCCTCAATCCTATTAAGTCCCATGTACTCATCCAGAAGTCTCTTTAAAAAAAACCTTTCGAATTTGCCTCCACCACCACCGACGGCAGCCGATTCCACTCACGCATCACCCTCTGAGTGAAAAACGTACCCCTGACATCTCCTCTGTACCTACTCCCCAGCACCTTAAACCTGTGTCCTCTCAGGACCTTGAAGAATGGTGTTAGGACCTGATTCCCGGATTTACTTCAGAGTTAAATGACTGTGGACTCGAATCCTACTCCAGATCTCAATCTAGGCTGATGGTTCTGTGCAACACTGAGGAAGCTGTGCACTTTGGGAGATGCCAGCTTTCACAATGAGGTTTTAAGCCAAGGTGCTATAGAGATGCCAGGATACCTTCCAGAGCAGACTTGGAGAGATCTTCAGATGTTTTGGCTTATATTTATTCCCAGCTATATTGGTAAAATAGATTATCTGGTTGGTTTGCCTTGATGTTCTTGGGAAAAGTAACTATTGTGTTTCCTACGTCACAACATTTCAAAAGTACTTAGAATCCTACAGTGTCAAATGAGGTCATTTGGCCCATCGAGACTGCACCAACAACAATCCCACCCTAACTCCCCAACACTAAGGGGAAATTTAGCATGGCCAGTCCACCTAACATGCACTGCTTTGGCATGTGGAAGGAAACCAGAGCATCTGGAGGAAACCCAAGCAGATATGGGGAGAATGTGCAAACTCCACACAGTCAAAGACCTAAGCCAGGAATCAAACCCTGGTGCTGTGAGGCAGCAGTGCTAACCACTGGCTATTGAGAATTTGAGATGTCCTGAAATGGTGAAAACAAATGTTCACTAAATTGGTCCCTGTGAGATAAAAAGGAGGTATTGGAGGTTTCGAAAAACGTTTAAGGTGGACAAGTCCCCCAGGGTCATATAGAGTCTTGTCGTAGAATACTGAGTGAGGGAAGGGAAGAAGTTGCTGAGGCCTTGGCCAAAATCTTTGTATACTGTTTAATCAAGGGCGAGGCACCAGAGGATTAGAGAGTAGTTAACATTGCTTCTCTGTTTAAGAAGGGCAAAAGAGATAAATCCGGGAAATTATAGGCCTATGAGCCTTATATCAGTGGTAGGAAAATTATTGGAGAAGATTTTTGGGGATGGGATGGACTCACATTTGGAAGAGAATAAGCTTATTATCGATAAGCAGCATAGTTTTGTGAAGGGGAGGTTGTGTCTCACAAACTTGATTGAGATCTTCGAAGAAGTGACAAAAAAATTTGACTAGGACAGGACAGTGGATGTTGTGTACATGGATTTTAGTAAAGCCTATTGATAAGGTTCCACGGTTCCTCATGGCAGGCTGATACGGAAGGTGAAATCATATGGGATCAGAGGTGAGCTGGTAAGATGGATACAAAACTGGCTTGGGCATAGAAAGCAGAGAGTCGCAGTGGAAGGGTAATTTTCTAATTGGAGGTTTATGACAAGGTTTATGGATCAGTGCTAGGGCCTCTAGTATAATTGATTTGAAGGAAAATGTTGGTGGTCTGACTAGTAAATTTGCAGATGACACAAACATTTGGGGAATAGATTATGAGGAGGATTGTCAGAGGATACAGCAGGTTATACGTCAGCTGGAGACCTGGACTGGAAGATGACAGATGGAATTTAACTCGGACAGATGTGAAGTGATGTGATTTGGAAGGTCTACTGAAGATGGCAAGTCTTCAGTAAATGGTAGAACCCTTAAAAATATTAGCATACAGAGGGCTCTAGGCATGTAAATCGACAGTTCCCTGCAGGTGGCAACTCAGGTGGACAAGGTGGTCAAGAATGCGTACGGCATCCTTAATCTGTCAGGGTGTTGAGTATAGGAATTGGAAAATCCTGTTGCACCTGTATAAGACTTTGGTTAGGCTGCATTTGAAGTATTGTGTACAATTCTGGTTGTCACACTACCAGAAGGATGTTGATGCATTGGAAAAGTTGCAGAAGAGATTTACCAGGATGTCGCCCGGTTTGGGGGTTATGGACTATGAAGCAAGGTTGAACAAACTTGGATTATTTTCACTAGAGTGTTGAAGGATGAGGGGGCTCCTGATAGAGGTTTACAAGGTTATGACAGGCTTGGATATAGTAGATAGTCAGGGTCTTTTTTCCAAGGGTCAATTGCCCAGGACATAGGTTGAAAGTCAGAGGGAGAAAGTTTAAAAGAGATGTAAGGGGTAAGTTTTTCACACAGAGGGTGGTGAATGCCTGGAATGCGCTGCCGGAGGAGGTGGTGGAAGCAGATTCTATAGCAATGTTCAAGAGGCATCTAAGTAGATACTGGAATAGAGGGATATGGACCATGTAAAGGCAAGAAAATATTAGATTAAAGAGGCATCTGTGTCGGCACAGACTTGGTGGGCTGAAGGGCCTGTTGCTGAGCTGTGTTTCCTTTGTCTGTGATGAGAGGCTGAGTAAATTAGACATATTAGAACCATAGAAAAGTTACAACACAGAAGCAGGCCATTCAGCCTATCTTGTCCATGCTAGTCTGACACCACCTTTTCTATCCCACCTTCCTGCACCCGGCCCATAACCCTGTAGCTTACAGCACTTAAGGTGCAGATCCAGGTACTTTTTAAAAAGAGTTCAGAGTCTTTGCCTCTACCACCAACTCGGGCAGCGAATTCCAGGCTCGTCACTCACTAACCTCTGCATAAAATAAATGGTCCTCATGTCCTCTCTACACCTACTGACCCTTATCCAAGGTCGATGGACTTTTGCACAGTCCGCTAAGATTCCCCTGGCGGGTGGGATGGGAAAATTCTGCCGCTGGCCTCGTAAAACTGAGGGAAATGGGGAACGAGTGGGAAAATAATCTTGAAGCCCAAGATCAGCCATGATTGTATTGAATGGCAGAGTAGGTTCAATAGGTTGGAAATACCATCTTTCCTTTCTTTGCCCCTACCTTTTCTTTGTTTGTAGATTCAGCGAGATTTCATTGAGTGCAGTTATCATCTTTGTCAGTGTACCGGCAATTGTATCCTTTGGCAAATATATTGTTAAGCCAATTGCTAAAGACAGATGATGACCATTAGCTTAATGATGTACGAACACAGCTGGGACAGCTGGTTGTGGGGGAAGCAGATTGTCACTCTGCTGAGCTGTTCAGAGAATAAGCTTATTGAAGCTAAAAGATACGCTTTTATACTGATTCCCTCAAAAATAATTATTGGAGTTAACCATCTTCACTGGTTAATTTTTAGGCCCAACTTTTGTCTGCCCTCCCTGGCACTTTGGAGGTATTGACTCCTTACCTGAACATACGATCTAGTGGGCCTGGATTTTACTGGGTGCTTTGGTCCCTGACTGCTTGACTAAAATGTCAATGTTGAGCCTGTATTGAGAACCCCACTGATGTTAGATGCAAGGGTACCCCAAAATCCAGAAGAGCAACTTGGAAAGCCTGTGCTTAATTGTTTATTTTACAGTTTGATATAATGGGAGGAAAGATATGCAAACGAGTGAGGAAATGTTAGGTCTTGTTGTAATCATTCACAGATTTCTGCTGTATCCCTGGAGGAAGCCTCAGTCTAGAGAGAGAGAGAGAGAGAGAGAGAGCTGTCAGTCAGTTGGATGGTTGTTAGCTCTGTGGACCCAGCAGCTGTGAGGCCTGATCTAAGTTTCCGTTCTGTATGGGGAAAGTCAGTGAGTGAACCTGGAACCTTCAGCAACTGTGTAGCTCAGTACCACACAGGACAGCATGCCTTTTCCACTGGAGCAGTGATAGGATAGTTGTAAAAAGAAGCACTGTTTCTGAATGCTCCCTGCCTTGCCAACCAAACAGCGGCAGACTTGGCATTGATGACGATCGGGAGCAGCGCAAAAACTGGTGAGGCGACCAAATGGATGACTTGAACCTTACTTTCTTCCCCTACAAGGGCAAAGAACAAGAACACACTTTTGTATTTCGGCTGGATCACCCGAAGGCTTGCAAACACCTCTGGAAATGTGCTGTGGAACACCACGCTTTTTTCCGATTGCGGGGACCCGTCCAGAAGAATTCTAACCAGCTATCCTTTGTGCGAATGGGCTCCAGGTTCAGATACAGGTAAAGAGCTCTCAAACCCTGGGAACTGTTAAGTTACCTGACAAAACGTAGGGGACGATTTGGGGGTGAATGGCAAGTGGTGTGAACTAGTACGTTCTGGCAGACTCATTAAAGAAACATGACTTCAGGAAAATGATTGCGATAAGGGGCTGACTTTTAAAACCTTTAATGATAACAGGGATGAGAGTAATGGTTTAGTGGAGTGTATACTTTTGAATGCATGTTATCAATATAGTCATGATTTGGCAGTTCCCAGGGGTTTAACATAAATTGGCAGCTTACATTTTATATATTACATCATATTTACAACACAGAACTGCCAGCTCTAGTCTATGTCAGTATTTAGACTCCACGTGAGCCTCTCCCGCCCTGCTTTGTCTAAGTGTAATACCCGTCTGTTCCTTTCTCCCTCGTATAATTGTCTAGCTCCCCCTCAACTGTGCCTGTTATTTAACATCAGCCACTTCATGTAGTAGCAAGTTCCACATTCTAAACACCCCCTGGGTAAAGAGATGTTGCCTGAATTTCAGAATTCATTCACTGGGGGCAATCTCCTGTTGATGGATTCCCCAGGTGCTAATGTCATCCTTATGCCTGTGGAACCCCATCAGAGTTTTAAAGCCATCTACCCGGTCATCCCTCAGCCCCGTCTGCTGGAGAACGGAGCCTGAGCTGCTTCAGTCTTTACTGATGTAATTTCCCAGTTCTGATACCATTAAAGTTTTTATGATTGTCACATTAACACTGCAGTGAAGTTACTGTGAGAACCCCCTAGTCACCACAGTCCTGCCCCTGTTCGGGTACACTGAGGGAGAATTTAGCATGGTCAATGCATCTAACCGGCACGTCTTTCAGACTGTGGGAGGAACCAGAACACCTGGAGAAACCCTTGCAGACACGGGGAGAACGCGCAGACAGTGATCCAAGCCAGGAATCGAACCTGCGTCTCCAGCGCTGTGAGGTGGCAGTGCTAACCACTGTGCCACCCCATCATCGTGAAATTATTTTGCAAAATTTAAATGAAAATTTTTCAATAGTTGGGAGACGGCGGTTCCTGGATGGGAGGCCCAGGTGACAATCAAGCCATCCGTGTCAACGAGTGCATATCTTCAGCTTGAGATACCTTGTTTCCTTTCCTCCAGGGTGCTCTTCCCCTCTCCTCCCTCACTCCCTGCCGAAGAATTGCTGATTCCAGTATTTCAAGGAGCCTTCTAAATTGGTTAAGTTCAAAAGCAAAGCGGAATGAACACTAAAGGCACATCTCAGGCTGCAGTTCTTGTGTCAGGGTGAAGCATTCTTCTTCCGTGGTGCTTGTACAAGCAGGGCCGTGCAGTCCTGTTGCCCTCCCACTCCTTTGTGTCACGTGCGTCAGGTCCCCTTCACCCACACTATCCACTGAGCAAGCAAACAGGAACCTGAGTAGGGGGCTGTAGGATCCGGGAAGGGTGGATGGGGGGTGTTGGGCTGGTGGTGGGCACCTGTGGAGTGGTGATGCAAGCCACAAATTTATGGTTTGTCAATGTGCCTGTGAATTTCCACGATTCTTTCAAGCCGAACTTGCATTTTAAAAACGAAAAAAAAAGTGCCTATTTTCTGGACACTAGGACGATCTTGCTTTGTCTCTGTAATCGTTGGAGGGACTGATGCGTTGCTGCTTGAAGGGCTTGAGAGTCAGAAGCAGCCATACATCTTTGTACCTCTACCCCCCACCTGTGGCAGTTTTGGGAATTAATTTCTGAAATGGTTGATTTCCAGTGGCAGAACAGAGTACCAGACCACCAAAATCAGTAAACCACGTCGGCAAGTGTCCTTTGAGCGCCGGCCCAGCAGACGCTATTCCAGAAGATCGACGCAGCAGCGAGGTAATAACCTGACTGACGGCAGAGTGCAGAGAGAGAGAGCTGGAAATGGCTTCTAGTTATTGTCTATTAGTAAATGGCACACCTGCCCTTTTGTGTTAAAGCCATCATACGTTGTAATCTCCTGGCATTGAAATGTACGCAGAGTGCACTTCTTAAGTTTATTTATTAGTGTCACAAGTCTCACAACACCAGGTTAAAGTCCAATAGGTTTATTTGGTAGAACTAGCCCTCGGAGCACTGCTCCAGGTCACCTGATGAAGGAGCAACACTCCGAAAGCTCGTGCTACCAAATAAAGCTGTCAGACTTTAACCGAGTGTTGTGGGACTTCTTACTGTGCTCACCCCAGTCCAACGCCGGCATCTCCAATCATGTCTCAAGTAGGCTTACATTAACTCTGTAATGAAGTTACTGTGAAAATTCCCTAGTTGCCACACTTGGGTGCCTGTTCAGGTACACTGAGGGAGAATTTAGCATGGTCAGTGCACCTGATTCATTCTGATCCATCTAGCCTGTTCTCAACAGTGTTGGCTGTCCACCCCAAAACCATTTTGGGGGAAAGAAAATAGCAAGTTTGATTGGAACCCAAGTCCAGGAGATCTGTTTGTTCCTGAAATGCAGTGACATTTTTTTGTGTATGGTGGTGCAATGTGTCATGATATTTCTGACTCGGATGTCTCGGAAGGTTTGTTATTGAGGGTGTAAAGGGGTATCTGTGAACCAGTCAGCAGATTTCTGCACTACTTTCACAGAATCTTCCAGCAGCAAATGTGGCCATTCAGCCCACATTGCCTTGTGCCAGCTCTTTGAAAAGAGCTATCCAATTAGCCTCACTCCCCTGGTCTTTTCCCCATAGCCCAGCAGTTGCTTTCTTTTCCATCGATTTATCCAGTTTCCATTCAAAGGTTGCTACTGAATGTACTCCCATCATAGAACCGTAGGAAAGTTACAGCACAGGATGAGGCCATTCAGCCCATCTTGCATGTGTCAGCCTGAGGGCACCCTACGAGGTGGTGAGCTCCAGGGCATAACATGTCTTCCTTTGCCGCACATGATTTTTTTCTTTGCTGTTGTACACCAGGTAAATATTTGGCTATGTTTGTTAATAAAGCCATGCATGGACCGTTGGAAGCACTGCTGCCATCTTTTTAGGGGGGGGATAGTGTGCATCAGATGGTGGTGGGGGAGACACCAGAAACCCCCACCCGTGGTGGGGCTCTGGAGATGTGCAATTGCTATAAATTTCAGAGCATCCAAATGTGCCCTGTGCTTCTCAGTGGAAATTTGAACAGTTTAATTAGTTCAGAGGGATGGTTTGCTTTAGTGTTTTTTTTTTCCCCACCTGGTTGTGGTATAAGATTGGCATCACCTCAGATTTACCTCATCTGACCCACCCCCACCAACACGTTCCTTCTTGTGACGTCGAATTCAGTGCATGAGCAGGCAAGTGTGCCCGCGTGGAAGGATCTTGAGAGCCATCTTGCATGGTTGTCTTCCGTTGCCAAGAGCACAGTGTGAATATTTTTCCGTCATGTTTGCGCTGCTTTCCTTCAGATCGTTCAAGCTCATCTTTTGCAAGTTCAGGCTGAGAGTTCCTGTGAATGTGTCAGCGTCTCTGTGGAGAGGGTCTCCCACACAGTAGAAGTGTGAATTTGCACCGCAAATTTCTGTGGGGTTTTTGGTAATGATTTGTGTTGTGAGGAGGAGGTTGATGTTTAATCATTCTTGAGTGTTGCAAGATGAATTATTGGGAAAAAATGTCATAGAATCCCTACAGTACAGAAGGAGGCCATTCGGCCCATCAAGCCTGCACCAACAATAATCCCACCCTATCCCTGTGACCCCGCGTATTGACCCTGCTAATCCCTCCGAAACGAGGATCAATTTAGCGTGGCCAATCAAACTGATTCGCACATCTTTGGACTGTGGGAGGAAAGCCCATGCAGACATGAGGAGAATGTGCAGACAGTGACCCAAGCCAGAATCAAACCCCCCAGGTCCCTGGCACTGTGAGGCAGCAGTGCTAATGCAGCTGTAAAATTACTTCATTTTCATTTTAATTGATTTTGGATTGCAGTATATACAATCTGTCTGCACTAACATTAGCCGTTAAATATTATGTGGTTAACACTGCTGCTTCACAGTGCCGGGGACCTGGCTTCGATTCCTGGCTCGGTTGACTGTGTGGCTTTCCTCTGGGTGCTCCAGTTTCCTCCTATAGTCCAACGATGTGCGGGTTAGGTGGATTGGCCGTGGTAAATTGCCCCTTAGTGTCAGGGGGAACTAACTAGGGAAATGCATGGAGTAATGGAGATAGGGCCTGGGTGGGATTGTGGTTGGTGCAGACTTGATGGGCTGAATGGCCTCCACTGCTGTAGGATTCTATAGTCTACTTCCCTATAAGACTACTAACTGTCTTTATTCCTGTACTTTTACAGCTAATCCGTTCAACAGGCACTTGGAACCAAGGTAGGCAATACTTCACTGAATTCAAACTAATGGGTAACCTGGAGTCACTGACCAGGTAGAATCTGCCGAGCAGGTTTCGTTGATCGTTCTTGAGCGTGACCTTGGGACCAGTCTGCAAGTCTGAGAGCAAAGTACTGCGGATGCTGGAATTCTCAAATAGACTGGCTCAGATTTGTGGAGAGAGAAACCGAGTTCACCATGACCTTGGAGGGTTTTGGGGCTGGAGGTGACAGAGACAGGAGGGCTGAGGACACAGGGATTTGAAAACCAGGATGAAAATATTCAAACAGTTATTTGCAGCCAGTGAGGCCGGTGTACATCAGTGAACAGGAGGGAGTGGTGAACAGCATGGAGTGCGAGCCAGAATAAGGACAGGGAGTTTTTAAAAAATGTCATTATTATTGTCACATGTATTAGGGTATAGTACAGTGAAAACTATTGTTTCTTGTGCTGTACAGACAAAGCATATCATTCATAGAGTACATAGGGACAAAGGAAAGGAGAGGGTGCAGAATATGGTGTTACTGTGTACAGTGAGGGTGTAGAGAAAGATTGGCTTAATACATAGTAGGTCCATTCAAAAGTGTGGCAGCAGGGAAAAAGCCGTTCTTGAGTCACTTGGGACGTGACCTCAGACTTTTGTATCTTGGGTGAACTAGGGGCAGGCTGGGAGACCAACCAGGGCAGTCTTGCAGTAGTCGGGTCTAGCAATTTATTGAAGGCATGGGTTTGAGCAGCAGATGAACTGAGACGTGGGGTAAAGTCAGGTGTGATTACAGAAGTGGGAGGAGTCAAGATCAGGAGTAGAAATGTACGGACTGAAATACCTATCACATTCCTGATACAAATGTCTCCACTCAGTAAATATCCTGCTTGAGACTGTTAAGTATTCTGGCCCATCGAGTCTGCTCCACCATTCAATCATGGCTGATATTTTTCTCATCCCCATTCTCCTGCCTTTTCCCCATAATCCCTGATCCCTTTATTAATCGAGAACCTATCAATCTCTGTCTTAGAGACACTCAATGAGCCTGCCCTCCACAGCCTTCTGCGGCAAAGAGTTCCACAGATTCACCACTCTCCGGCTGAAGAAATTCCTCCTCATCTCTTCTGTTTTAAACGATCGTCCCTTTGGCTTGAGGTTGTGCCTCATTGTGAAATGAATGTCATTTCAAATTGTTACGCATGTCACACCATATAGCCTCATTGAATTCACTCCTTGTAATTCTCATTAAACTGATAGTGACTTAAAAGGGCCACCTTTTTTTAAAAATATTCTCAATCAGGTCTGCTCTCCTTCCCAGTAGCAGTCACTTGCAAACGAGCAGCAGATCCTGTTTAAGAGTGACGCTGGAGTGTCACTAGACAGTTATTGGGTGGGATTCCCCGGCTGTTCATTCCAACGGCATTCTCTGATCCTGCCAGCAGCACACCCCCACCCACGGTTTTCCCAGCGGCATGGGGTGCCATCAGTGGGAAATCCCATTGACAGCAGCAGGAGCAGAGAGTCTCACCGCCAGCGAATAACATCCTGCCTCCCGCTGCCAAGAAACACACGCGGCTGGGAGGCTAGAGAGTCCCCCCCCGCCAGTTTGTTTGGAGCTCTTACATCCATTTATCGAGACAATTCAGTTTCCTTTAAAATGTGGCACAGTGGTCAGCACTGCTGCCTCACAGCTCCAGGGACCCAGGTTCAATTACCAGCTTGGGTCACTGTCTGTGTGGAGTTTGCGCATTCTCCCTGTGTCTGCGTGAGTTTTTCCTGGGTGTTCCGGTTTCCTCCCACAGTCCAAAGATGTGTGGATTAGGTGCACCGATGATGCTGAATTGCCCCTTAGTGACCCGGGATCTGTAGATTAGAGGGATTAGCGGGGTAAATATGTGGGATTATAGGGATAGGGACATAAGAACATAAGAAATAGGAGCAGGAGTAGGCCATCTAGCCCTTCGAGCCTGCCCCGCCATTCAATAAGATCATGGCTGATCTGTCGTGGCTCAGTTCCACTTACCCGCCCTCTCCCCATAACCCTTAATCCCCTCTCTTATCAAGAACCCATCAACCCGCTTCTTAAAAATATTTAGCGAGGCAGCCTCCACCACTTCAACGGGCAGAGAATTCCAGAGATTCACCACCCTTTGAGTGAAGAAGTTCCTCCTCAACTCCGTTCTAAACCGCCTCCCCCTTATCTTGAGGCTGTGCCCCCTAGTCCTACTGTCTTTTTTGAGCGGGAAGAGTCTCTCCACCTCTATCCTATCCATCCCATTCATCATCTTACATGTCTCAATGAGATCTCCCCTCATTCTTCTAAACTCTAATGAGTACAAGCCTAGTTTATTCAGCCTCTCCTCATAGCTCAATCCCCTCAACTCCGGTATCAGCCTAGTAAACCTCCTCTGCACTCCCTCCAGGGCCAAGATATCCTTGCGCAGGTGCGGCGCCCAAAACTGCACACAGTACTCCAGCTGCGGCCTCACCAATGCCCTATACAGCTGCAGCAAGACCTCCCTACTTTTATATTCAATCCCCCTCGCTATGAAGGCCAGCATCCCATTCGCCTTCCTGACCACCTGCTGCACCTGCAAGCTGGGTTTTTGCGACTCATGCACAAGGACCCCGAGGTCCCTCTGCACCGTCGCTTGCTGCAGTTTTTCGCCACGTAAGTAATAGTCCTTCCTACCATTCTTCCTACCAAAGTGGACCACCTCACACTTGCCAACATTAAATTCCATTTGCCATTTCCTGGCCCATTCGCCCAGCCTATCTAGATCCTTCTGCAGACTCTCCACACCCTCCGCACAATTTGCCTTTCCCCCAATCTTGGTGTCATCAGCAAATTTCGACACCCTGCACTCGGTTCCCTCCTCCAGATCATCTATATAAATGGTAAATAGCTGAGGCCCCAGCACCGACCCCTGGGGCACCCCACTAGTCACCAACCGCCAATCCGAATAGCACCTATTGACCCCCACTCTCTGCCTCCTATTTGACAACCAATCCTCTATCCACGCTAACACCCTACCCCCAACTCCATGTCCCCTGACCTTCTGCAATAACCTCTTGTGAGGTACCTTGTCAAACGCCTTCTGAAAATCCAGAAAGACCACATCCACCGGCTCTCCTCTATCCACTGCCCTAGACACATCCTCATAGAACTCCAGTAAATTTGTCAGACACGACTTCCCTTTAATGAAACCGTGTTGCGTCTGCCCTATCAAGCAATTCCCTTCAAGATGCCTCGCAATTTCCTGCTTAATGACGGATTCTAACATTTTACCTACCACAGACGTTAAACTAACCGGCCTATAATTCCCTGCCTTTTGCCTGGCACCCTTCTTAAACAACGGCGTAACATTAGCCGTTTTCCAATCTTCCGGCACTTCCCCGGAATCCAGCGACGTCTGGAAAATAACCACCAAGGCATCCACTATCACCTCCGCCATTTCTTTCAGAACCCTCGGATGCATTCCATCTGGTCCTGGCGACTTGTCCACAATCAGCCCCTCCAGTCTGTCGAGCACCACCTCTCTAGTAACAGTAATGTCATTAAGACCCTCCAGTCCTATCACCTTTCCATCGCTAACACCCGGCAAATTATTCACGTCCTCCTCCGTGAAGACAGAAACAAAAAAGTTATTCAAGACCTTAGCCATATCCCCATCCCCTACCACTAGGTCCCCTTTCTCATCCTCTAAAGGACCAACGTTCACCCTAGCCAGCCTCTTCCTTTTTATATATTTATAAAAACTCTTGCTATCCTTTTTTATATTAAGTGCTAGCCCAGCTTCATAGCTTCTCCTACCCTCCTTTATCAACTTCTTTGTCAATCTTTGTTGACATTTAAACCTTTCCCAATCCTCTTCTCGCCCACTGCTCTTAGCTACTCTAAATTCCTCCGCTTTTAATTTAACACTTTCCTTCACCTCCTTCGTTATCCACGGCTTATTACCTCTCCTCCTACTGTCCTTTTTGACCATCGGAATAAATTTCTGCTGAGCACCAAGAAAGATCTCCTTAAAGATCCTCCACTGCTCCTCAGCAGACCTACCTTCCAACGCGCTCCCCCAGTCCACATTCGCCAATTCTTCTCTCATCCTACCATACTCCCCTCTGTTCAAACAAAGGACGCGTGTCCGGGAACCCACTTTCTCCTCCTCCATCTGCAACAGAAACTCCACCATGCAATGATCACTCTCTCCAAGAGGATCCTTCGCCGCAAGGTCCCTAATTCTACCCGCCTCATTACATAGCACCAGATCCAAGATAGCTCGCTCCCTCGTCGGCTCCAACACACACTGTTCAAGGAAATTATCCTGGGTGAGATTGTTGTTGGTGCAGACTTGATGGGCCAGATGGCCTCCTTCTCCACTGTACGGTTTCTATGATGATTTAGCTGCTGCTCAGTGAAATATAGAGGTCCCCAAACTGAACTTTTTCCAGAGTTCTGTCACACCTGCCTGTATGATGCTGTCATTCTAAACTGTCCTTGTGCCTGTGACGACTGTCATTTTAAAATTCTTCCATGGAATGGCTTCATTATACTTCTGGACATGATCTCTTCGCCAGGTTTCGGTTTAATTGTTGTACTATTTGTGGTTTCTACTGCTGTGATTTAACGCTGTTTTTGTGTTAAACAATTAGAATCACAGTTTTAAAAAAAAACAGTTCAGCTTAGATCCACAAAAAACCTCAAGTCATAGTTAAAATATTATTTCACCCTTTGTTTTTCTGTATAAGTGATTGCAATCATTGTTTTCTCTTGTTTTGTTTTAAAACCAGTTCTCACAGTAACGCAGCAAGCCAGAAACCTTCCCAGGTATGTGTCCGTTATTGTCCTGTGTATGTGGTGTCTGGCTCCCTCTTAGGAGCAGGAGTAGGCCATCTGGCCCTTCGAGCCTGCTCCGCCATTCAATAAGATCATGGCTGACCTTTTCGTGCACTCAGCTCCACTTACCCACCTGCTCACCATAACCCTTAATTCCTTTACTGTTCAAAAATTTATCTATCCTTGCCTTAAAAACATTTGATGAGGTAGCCTCAACTGCTTCACTGGGCAGGGAATTCCACAGATTCACAACCCTTTGTGTGAAGAAGTTCCTCCTCAGCTCAACTCTTCCATCCGTGGTTTGATTTTCTGAGACCCTGCCAGGCTGTACTCTATCTTGTTGTTGGCCCAGGAACACTGAAAACTGTACATCCTGGGAAAATGTAAATTCTTTCTTAAATGTTGATAATGTAATCAATAGCAGAAACCTTAAAAAGGAACATTGCCTGTCTGCATCTGATTAAGCTTAAAAGCTAAATGTGTGCCTCTACACCTCATAGAATCCCGAGAGTGCTGAAGCAGGCCATTTGACCCATTGAGTTTGAACTGGCTGTCCGAAAGAGTATCTTACCCACGTCCACCTCCCCTGTCCTATCCCCATAACTCTGCGCGTTTACTGTGACTAGTTGACCTAACTTGTCCATCTTTGGAATCTGGGAGGAAACTGGGTCACCTGGAGGAAACCCACGCAGACATGGGGAGACTGTGCAAACTCCACACAGACAGTAATCTAAGGCCAGAATCGAAGCCAGGTCCCCGGTGCTGTGAGGCAGCGGTGCTAACCACTGTGCCACCGTGCCGCCCAGTATTCTGTAACAGTGGCAATCGTGTTACAGTCATTGACTTGTACAGCACAGGAGGCTGTTTAGCCCTTTCTGACTGTATGAGCTTTTTGAAAATACTGTTCAGTAATCCTACTCCGCAGCCCAGTTTTAAATGAGTGGCCCTTTACCTTGCAGTTGTGTCCCCTTGTTGACTCTCCGACTAATGAAAACATCTCACCATCTACGCTGTGAAGCCCCCTCAGGATATTGTATGTCTGAATAAAGTCTCCCCTCATTCTTCTAAATTCCAAGGAAACAAACCCAGACTATTTAATCTCTCTTGAAAGAACAACGTTCTCATTCCAGGAATTGGCCTGCTGAATCTCCTTTGGACTGCTTCCAATGTTACTATGTATAGCAGTCGCACCCCCATCCCTCCCCCTCAGAGTTCTTTATAACTGGACCAGAAAAGTCTAATGTCTGCAGTTTCATCCCATATGGTCTGTAGTCACCAAAACCCTCCATCTCTTCATGCAAATGTTTTAATTTCTGTCTCAGGTCTCAGTGATGAGGTCCGCTGTCCCTGTTGTGGCGTCCTTACCCAGTGCCCCTGTACCCATTGAAATCGAGAACCTTCCCAGAAGCCCAGGCCCCAACCAGTCCGAGAAGAGGAGGTAAGGATTGTGACCTTCCTACTTTCAACAACCAAAGTGATATAGTTACAAATGAAAGCAAACCTTAGAACAATTTGAAATGTAATTGCGCAGTTCAAACTGAGTCAACGCGTTTGCGTTGAAAGTCCTTGTTGAAGTAAATTCTTGTGGCACATTAGAAACTCAAAAGTCACATATGATATTCCGTGACCTGTGAATGTCACCTTCCATTGTTGGCTAAAAGACTAAACCCAAACCGTAAGCCTGAGTTAAGAGGCTTTTATTCATTGGTGTGAGAGGATATTAATGGGCCTCTGTTCTGTCAAATTTGTGACAATACTCCAGCAATTAGCTTTCGAGAATTTTTTAAGGAACAGATTTCCACGGAAATTGCATATTTTGAATCCATTCATAATAGTTTGGTAACCGCACACCCAAGTCAGCCTACCATCTCAGCTACAGCAATGCTGTGCTTTTTAAAAATGAATGCTAGGCTTTTTACTGAGCAATTAACCGCGGTTCCAAAGTTGCTTTCATCATTAAAAGTGTAATAATGTTGGGATGAAAAATGTCGCGGTGAGTTTTTTTGTTTTACAGAGGAAGCTCTTGAATCATGTACCAGACCTGTCCACGTATCAGAGCAGGACTGTGGGACTCCTTTGCAGGCCCAGCCTTGAGGTTTCATCTGTGCAGGATTCCGATGGGGAGACGGAACTTGACAGCAATAACCATGCGTTTTATTTGCACTCTTAAATGTTAGAAAGAAGACCCTTTCACAGAGGTCTGGGGGAGGACTGACCCTCGAGATGTGACCAAAATCAATTAACATTACAGGACCTCAGTGTTACAAACTCAGCCTGTGTGGCAGCTCCATTAATGTCACTGGAAGTCCTCCCATCTCGGTAAGATGTTGAGAGGAACTGTGTTAATATCCATGAGTTGGTAATAATGAGGTTCCGCTGCCCTTTTCTGCCATGGTTCTTGCACAGGTCTGGGCATGGTACCAGTAGACCAGTTTTTAAACTGTGTCCTAAGTTGGGCTCTGCTAATGATGGTTGTCGCCAGGCTGCCACTTGAAACATTGATGGCCTTTGTTGTGTGCTGCTGTGTCCAAATCAAAAGCGATTGAATCAACTGGCTTCTTTGAATTTTTGTCTCGCCTCTGATCTTGTTCAGTTTCTGGACTCTGTATGCTCAAGGTGGTGGAACTCCGGTGCTTGACGTATTGCCGGACCGTTGAACGCGGTTCTTCCTTCCTGTGGTGGTGGGTGATGGTTTTCCTTTTTGACCTGATTGCTGCCGGGTGTGTGATCTGAGGGTGGGTGGAGCGTAACGGAATAAATCATCCGCTGGCTCTGTGAAGAATCATTTTCTGCATGCCTTACTTTCTGTTCATGATGAGAGATAAGAGACGACGCTCACTCTTTTGCAAATCCCCTCTGATTAACTTTCCCGGCTGTGCGTGAAATTGTGTGTGTGTGAGATTTCTTTCTGAAACGTAAGAAATAGGAGCGGGAGTAGGCCTTACAGCCTCTGGAGCCAACTCTGATATTCAACAAAACCTGGCTGAACTCTTATCTCAACTCCCCTTTCCTGCCCTACTACCTTCTTTTCCTTACTGCTGGAGAACCTTTCACTCTGCGATTGAACATTCACAGCTCTCTATAATAAATTCTAAAGATCCACAGTCTCTGGAACGAATAAACCTCTCCTCTTTTCAATTCTAAATGGCTCACCCCCTATTGTGCGACTTTGACCCTAGTTTTAGATTCCAACCAGGAAAATCGATCCCTCTGCATCTACCTTGCCAGCTTCTCTAAGAATTTTTGTTTCTGCAAAATCATTTTGCGCTCCTCTAAACTTTTTAGAGTATAAGCCCATTGTCCTCGCTCTGTCCTAGGAAAGACCTCTCTAACTTACTAATGCACACACACAGGCACGTATATTAACATGCATACACTGTGCTTTGGGCTCTGCTTTTGGTTTCCCTGCGTGTTTCGTGGTTGCTGTTCTCAATATAAATCTCCAATTCTCCTCGAGTTTCGATAAACTGCTTAGCCTGAGCTTCACAATAATTCGTTATAGGCAGGGCCGATTATTCTTTAACCAGTGATTTTTGATTTAAAACCAAAAGAACCATAAGCAGAAGTACTCTGTTCGGCCCATCGACTGTGCTCCACCGTTCGGTGAGATCATGGCCAATCTAATATAATGCTTAACCCGACTTTCCCGCCTTATCCCCATAATTCCCTTACTGATTAACAATCTGTCTGTCTCAGTCTTGGGTATACTTAATGGGCGGAATGTAGCAGCCTCGCTGTTCCCCAAATTGTAAAATCCCGCTCAAGGTCATGGTCTGCCCCCTCCCATTCCGATTCCCATGGCGGGCCGGACAGTAAAATCCTGGCCAATGTCTCCATAGTCTCTGCAGCCCAATGTGGTAAAGAATTCCACAGATTTCCTACCCTCCTTGAGAGAAGAAATTCCTTCTCATCTCTGATCAGCTTCTAAAATGATTACGTAAATTGACATTTCTGCTGGGTCTGTAATGCCAGCCGTAACTCCGTGGTCCAGTGCATGTACCTAGTTGATTGTCTGTTGTCCAGCAAGCGGGTGGAGGCCGCAGAATTTAGTGCCACAGCATTTTCTTCCTTTTAAACCTCCAGCAACTTCCTGTTGGAGAATTCAGCTCAAGCCTGTAGGCCTGAATTTTCACTCCAGAGTCAATATCTCCGCGTTAAAGCAGAAATATTGTACTTTCAGAGATCTGTCCCCCGTTGTAGATCAGATGGATGCATTAATATTTCTGTGACTGATGCATATTGTCACTAATGTGGAGAATTAAAAAGATGATGATTCCATCTTGAGTTGAGGCAATCGTACACTGCTGTACCTTCATTCCTCCAAGTTTATGATGATTTAAACATAGAAACTAGAAGGAGCAGTAGGCCATTCAGCCCCTTGAGCCTCATCTTGATCATGGCTGAATACTGAATTTAATATCATGATTTCCCCCCTTCCTCCCTGGTCATTTTAACCCCAAGAGCTACGTCTAATTTCTTCTTGAAATCAGACAATGTTTTGGCCTTTCTGTGGCAGTGAATTCCACACATTCACCACCCTCTGGGTGAAGAAATTTCTCCCCTCTTCTAAAAAGTTTGCCCCTTATCCTCAAACTATGACTTCTAATCCCTTCTGCCTTGCCACCTATTGTTAAGTTGCTAGCATTAACCTAAACTTTAACTTGCAGATGAGAAGTTAGTGGCAGACTCACCGATTTATTGAAATAACACTCCTGGCCAATTCCTTTATATCTCCTGTGGAGATTATCTCTCATTATTGGACGCAAATTCTTTTTCGGCTAACAGATGTATTTGGAAGGAGTGAGTGAGGCACCTTGAAGAAAGCGATGACGCCCTGTTGCTAACATTGCATGTCGACGCTTGCTCTGCTTTGCTCTGCTCCGAAGTAACAATTGCATGAAGACAAAATGGCCGATTTGCTCTGTGGCAACACTGGAAGACTGACTGACTGGCAGAGTTGTAAGCATAGCTTTGTAAAGGCAAGGGAGCTGAGCTGTGTCTCCCTAAGCGATTGTGAGGGAAATTGTATCATTGTGCCTGCTTAATCATGCTGAATTCTCTGAAAGCCCTGTATCTCTCACTGTCCACTCTACGTTGCTCATTTTAGACTTTATCACTGTCCCTCAAATTTCTCCACTTGAATCTTTAAACATTCTTACACCCGTGAATTCTAAAGCATTGATATCTCTTTGCATGGAGCACACACATTGGACTATCATAGAATTTATTTACGCTTGATAAATTTTTGCAGATCTCACACTCGCACACGTTCTCATTCCTATCCGATCCCATTTTTGCCAGCAGGGAAAAGGGGGCAAAACGGAATTCACACAGGCGGAAAACACAAACTCGGGAGGGCCATTTTAACTTGCTGCTGAGTTCAAGTAGACCCCATTTTGGCCATTGCAACATAACTCAGTGTGGTGGGGGGGTGGGTCATAAGTTGATGGAAAAGACTTAAACACTCATGGAGGTGGAAATAAGATCTTTATAGTTGTCCATGATAAGTTTATTCATTACCCAGATATGCGGCAGCTGACAGTGACATATTTTCTTTTCGAAAGACCTCTGCTGAAGTATTTGATTGATAGATGTTGGTGGCACTGTTACCACGCTGAAGGGAATAGGTTTCGAACAGATCTAGCAGCTCGAAACTGGGCATCCGTGAGTCACTGTGGGCCATCGGCAACAGCAGAATTGTACTCAAACACAACCTGTAACCTCATGGTCTGGCACATCCCCCACTCTATCATTACCACCAAGCCAATGCATCAACCCTAGCTCAATGAAGAGTGCAGGAGGGCATGCCAGGAGCAACACCAGACAAACCTGAAGAACGTGATGCTAACCTGGTGAAGCTACAACACGGGACTACTTGCATGTCAAATAGCATCAGCAGCGTGTGACAGACGGAGCTAAGTAATTCTACAACCAACGGATTAGATCAAAACCTGCCACATCCAGTCATGAATAGTGGTGAACAATTAAATAACACCTCCTCAACAATGGAGGAACCCAGCACATCAGTGCAAAGGATAAGGCTGAAGCATTCGCAACAATCTTCAGCCAGAAGTGCAGAGTGGATAATCCATCTCAGCCCCTCTGAAGCCACTGGATACTGCAAAGGCTAAAGGCCCCTGACAATATTCTGCCAATAGTACTAAGGTTTCCAGAACTTGCCATGCGCCTAGCTAAGCTTTTCCGGTGCAGCTACAACACTGGGATCTGTCCGACAGTATGGAAAATTACCCGGGAAGGTCCTGAACATGAAAATCAGGACCAGGCCAATTACTGCCCCATTAATCTACTGTCGATCATCAGTTCAGTGATGGAAGGTGTCATCAACAGCGCAAGCAACACTTACTCAGCAATAATCTGCCCATTGACGCTCGGTTTGGGTTCTGCCAGAGTCACACAGCTCCTGACCTCATAACAGCCTTGGTTTGAACATGGACAGAATAGCTAAACTCCAGAGGTGAGGTGAGAGTGACTGCCCTTGCATCAAGGCAGCATTTCGCTGAGTGCAACATCAAAGAACGCTGGCAAAATTGGAGTCAATGGGATTGGGAATAAAGCTCACCTCTGGTTGGAGTTGTACTTGGCACAAAGTAAGATGGCTACAGTTGTTGGAGATCAATCATACCAGTTCCAGGACATCACTGCAGGCATTTCTCAAGGAAGTGTCTGAAGGCCTAACCATCTTCATCTGCTTCATCAGTGACCTTCCTTTCATCATAAAGGCAGAAGTGGGGTGTTCGCTGATGACAATGTTTACCATTCGTGACTCCTCCGATATGAAAGGAGTCCGTGTCCAAATGCAACAAGCTTTGAATGATATCCAGGCTTGGACTGGCAAGTAACGTTCACACCAGACAATGACCATCCCCAACAAGAGAGAACCTGGTCATCGCCCTATGACATCCTGTGGCTTTACTCAATCCTCCTCCTATCAACATCCTGGGACTTACTGCTGACCAGAAATTGAACTGGAACCGCTGTACAAATGCTGCGACTACAAGAGCAGGTTAGAAGCTAGAAATCCTGAGGTGAGTCACTCACCACCTGACTCTCCAAAGCCTGTCCACCATCTACAAGGCCCTTGTGTGATGGAATACTCTCTACTTGCTTGGATGAGCGTAGCTCCAACAACACTTGAGAAGCTTGACAGCATCCAGGACAAAGCAGCCCACTTGATTGGCATCCGATCCACAAACGTTCACTCCCTCCGCTACTGACGCACTGTAGCTGTGGTGTGTGCCATCTATAGCATGTGCTTCAGGAACTCTCCACGGCTCCTTAGGCAGCATCTTCCAAACCCACGACTGCCGCCATCTAGAAGGACACATGACAAGACCACCACCTGACGGTTCCCCTCCAAGTCATTCAGCATCCTGACTCGGAAATGTATCACTGTTCCTTCACTGGGTCAAAATCCTGGAACTCCCTCCCTAACAGCACTCTGGGTGCACCTGCACCTCGGGGACCACAGCGGTTCAAGAAGATAACTCAGCAGCAGCTTCGAATCATAGAATCCTTACAGTGCAGAAGGAGGCCATTTAGCCCATTGAGACTGTACCGACCACAATCCCAGCCAGGCCCCATTCCCATAACCCCAAATATTTACCCCGCTAATCTCCCTGAAACTAGGGTCAATTTAGCAGGGTCAATTAACCTGACCCGCACGTCTTCAGACTGTGGAAAAAAACCGGAGCACCCGAAGGAAACACACGCAGGCACAGGGAGAAAGAGTGAAGTCCACTCAGACAGTGACCCGAGGCTGGAATTGAACCTGGGGTCCCTGGCACTGTGAGGCAGCAGGGCCACCGTGCCAACGTTTATTGCCATCACTAATCTTCTAAAGGACGGTTATAGACGGGCAGTAAATGCCGGCTTAGGTAGCGACGCCCACACCCCAAATATGAACGAAAAGGAAATCAAATAACCTGGTGTGTGGTAACATTTGTCAGTTTTTGTTTCTGGCTGTGTGAGAACACTGTCACAGAGACTGCGGCACCTTTCTAGTAATGTCAAAAAACATGAAATCTGCTTGGCCGCACTCATCGAGTCCAATTCTCTCTGCATGACACAATTTTTCTTTGAACCTCCAGGCGCATTAGTCCCAGGCAAGTAATCAGATTAGGTCAAATGAATAACTTGTCTGTGTTTTACTTCCTGTTTGAAATGAGGGGCTTTCTGCCACTTGATCAGAAGCACCAGCGATGTAAGCAGCCAGGGCGGGTGCAGTTGAAGTGTGTTCTACCTACGTACGTTTCTCTGCATCCTACACATTTCTCTGCATCCTACACAACGCTGTGTGTCCCCCACCCCACACCCCGGCCCCCCTGCAGCTATCCGTCCAAGATAGGACCCTCGGGCACTTCCACCTAGTGGCTGAAGCATGAAATTGTCAAGCCGCCCATGTGATTTGGGGTGGCGGGCCAGCACTGAGGTTTGGATTGGAAAATTTAAAGCAGTGGCTGCGAGTGTTGGCATTCAGCTAAACGATGCTGTAGGTAAACTATAAAAGTGGTAGATGTGACTTAAAAACAACAACAGCGCACATTGAGATAGCGCCTTGAAAAATGGTATAGCACCAGGGACCCGGGACCGATTTCGGCTTGGGTCACTGTCTGTGTGGAGCTTGCACGTTCTCCCCGTGTCTGCGTGGGTTTCCGCTGGGTGCCCTGGTCTCCTCCCTAAGATGTGCGAGTTAGGTGGATTACTAAATTGCCCCCTAGTGTCGGGGGACTAGCTAAGGCAAATGCATGGGGTTATGGGGATAAGGCCTGGGTGGGATTGAGGTCGGTGCAGATTCGACGGGCTGAATGGCCTCCTTCTGCACCGTGTTATTCTAGTAAACCCCCAAGACCTTCCACAGGGCTGTAATGAGAGCCAGAATACTGATACTGAGACAACACTGGGAAAGGTGACCAGCAACATGATCAATGAAAGTAGGTCTAAGAGAAAGCTCCTAAAGGAGAATGGATAGGCAACTAAGATTTAGGAATTCCAGAATGAGTAAAAGAGCTCTGTAAAGGTAGTTGCCGAGGACAATTTTTATTTTCCGATGCTCACCATTCAAAGTTTGCAGAATGTGCATGCTTCCTGCGTGACATTTGCGCTGAGAAAGTTCAAAGTGCAGAAGAATGCTGCAGCAATGGTGTGTGAAACTGTGGCGGGAGACCTCAATGCTTTTAAAGCTGTTTCTGTCACCCCGGCTCTTGCACTCTCTTTGCCACCCTTTCTCTTCCTCGCAGTCTCATATTTGTTTCCATTTCCATCCCTGCCTGCCTGTCGCTAACAGCTAACTCTGCCCCACGGTCCAGGCTGCCCCGTCCCGGTGACACCCGTGGACGTCCGTGGAACTCTCCGGCTCTGGCCTCTGCGATGGACAGAAACTACACTGAGTTTGTGCATGAGCAGAATGTGAAGAATGCAGGAGCACAGTAAAAAAAAAAGCAATGCCGTGCCTTTGTAATTCCAGCTCCAGGACAAGATGTTTTCGGCTGTCTCTCCACCCCGATAAGTACGCAAAGACTTGCAAATTGGCCAAGAGGTGCTACTGCCCACTCAGTGACGATATGCCTTGAATGGTTAAAGGGCGGAGGGTGGGGTGGTGGTGTTAGTTGGTGTGGGGAATGAGAAGAGGGACGTTCATTGAAATCTCTCGGTAATGTGCTCCTAGGTAAAGTAATATTTTGCGTGCATTTTTTCTCGTCAGTTTGCGTTCAGGTGAGCGGGAATTAAGTGTCCTGGTTATGATTGAATGAATGGTTTTTTTTTGGCCTGTCAATCCTGTTCCCTTCCACCCACCCCTCCTCAAAGCCATGACTTGTTTTGAGTGTAGCTTCCGTCCACAATGGATGGTGTTGAGTGACCACGTATCTTCCATAGACCATAAGAGATGGGAGCAGAATTAGGCCGTTCAGCCCATCAAGTCTGCTGCACCATTCGATCATGGCTGATATGATCCATTCTCCTGCCTTCTCCCTGTAACCCTTGATCCCCTTATTGATCAAGAACCTATCTATCTCTGTCATAAAGACACTCAATGTACCCTTTCTTATTTTGCGGCGCATGTACACAAATCTAGACCCCCCGCAGCAGTGTCCTTGGATTTTTTGGACAAAGAATTGATCGGGTTTTTAAAAAACAAACATAACCTGAATTTGGATTCTTGACTTGAGGGGGTGTGGGACTAATTGAAAGCGTACTATCTCTGCTTGTTGAGCAGGAGAGTAATAAAATCTGCAATGGTTCTATGTTGGAGTGATGTCCCTTTAAAAAGAATGAATTATTCTGTGGTTCACTATTGGGTTAGCCCCTGAGTCTCTCATTCTGTTCTCCATTCGCTCCCATCCCATGTCAAGGCACCAAGTTCAGTTGACACCATCCAGGACAAAGCAGCCCGCTTGATTGGCATCCCATCTACAAACATTCACTCCCTCCACTACTGACACACTGTAGTGGTTGTGTGTGCCATCGACAGCATGTGCTGCAGGAACTCTCCATGTTCCTTAGGCCTTCCAAACCCATGACTGCCACCGTCTAGAAGGACGAGGCCAGCAGACACATGAGAAGACCAGCACCTGACGGTTCCCCTCCACGTCATTCAGCACCCTGACTCGGAAATGTATCACTGTTCCTTCACTGTCGCTGGGTCAAAATCCTGGAATTCGCTCCCCAACAGCACTCTGAATGCACCTACACCTGGGAGACCACAGTGGTTCAGGAAGATACTCAGCGGCACCTTCAACTCATAGAATCCCTATAGTACAGATGGAGGCCATTCAGCCCATTGATTCTGTACCGACCACAACCTCATCCAGGCCCTACTCCCTTAACTGCACACATTTACCCTGCTAATACCCCTGACACTCATGGCCAAGCAACCTGACCCGCTCATCTTTGGACTGTGGGAGGAAACACATGCCTTGGACTTTCTTTTTGAGCAGAGCTGCTTTTCTGACATTGATCTGAACAAGCAAAGGGCTGAAATGACAATTTCCTGTTTTTTAATCAGTAAGGAAGAGAGGGCGGTACAGTGGTTAGCACTGCTGCCTCACACCCGGGTTTGATTCCAGCTTGGGTCACTATCTACGTGGACTTTGTACGTTCTCCCCGTATCTATGTGGGTTTCCTCCAGGTGCTCCGGTTTCCTCCCATAATCTGAAAGATGTGCTGGTTAGGTGCATTGGCCATGCTAAATTCTCCCTCGGTGCACCCAAACAGGTGCCAGAGCACGGCGATGAGGGGATTTTCACATTAACTTCATTGCAGTGTTGATGTGAACTTACTTGTGACACTAATAACTAAACCTTAACTTTAAAAACTTTAAAAAAACTTTACGAACAGGAATATTGTTGGTTGCGATTTCCCTTTCTCCCCCTTGGAGTCTTTGGCCAATTGATTTCTAAGGGGTGTTGAGGCTGCATCTGGTGTGTAGCAGGTGAGTGCCTACACGGAACTGGGTGCTTCGAAAGGGGAACCTACTGCTCCTCACCTCCCTGTTAATTTTGACCGGAAGTTCTTCGTTCAGCGATAGAATATTGTCTGTGCTGGTGCTTATATTTTTGTCAAGGGAATTAAGGGGCTTGAACAGGGGTGGGGGAGGGAGGGGGGAGGGTGGATAGAAAAGCTAACATGGTGTAATTATGCAGGAGGTGGGTGATGCACATATATATAAATGTACCTTATTCATCAGTATCACATTAACTGTGCCTAATATTAACAGACCAAATGTGGTGGTTGATTCCATTCTTGTTCTTATGTGTTTTTCAACGTTTTAGAATTGTAACCAATACATTTTTGGCTGTAATTCTGTTTCTATTACTGAACCATTGTCAGTGTTGGGTAGATTCTTCTATAAAGTGCATTTTACAACTACATTCTGTTACTGTTCTATATGCTTTTAATCTTTTGAAGGATGGGAAACGTAAGCTTTAGCTTATTTTTTTGGGTCAACTGTTTACCAGCAATTTGCGTGTATCTCGATACTAATTCTAGCAGTGCGAAGTGTTCTGATTTTAAGATATAGCCAATAACAACCTACATCCCCCCCACCCCCCAACTCCCGCCGAGGCAACAGAACTGAAAAATTCCACAGGCGCAAACTGAGAAGCAATTTGATTTTATTTGGAAATTGGACTGAGTTGCCTGAGGGCTGCATTGTTCCATGGCTTGGAGCCACACATTGCCCAAGGCCACAGAAAGGGCACCCATGCATTGGCATTTTGTCAGAAAGGGCCATTCAATGCCAGAAGCCTGTGACTGGTTTGACTGTGGCCGCAACCCTTGTTAATGGTCACTCCCGTCTCCCCCTAGAAACAAATTTACATGTTGTTTTAGCACTCTACTAATGTCTGACTCACCCTTTCCTCGTTTCGCCAACACATTTTATCTTAAGGATGGAAACAGTGCGATGTTCATTCCTCAATTTTAATTCCTAGCTTGTCACCCCTGATATTTCAAATGAGCTTCATAGAATCGAATCATAGAACCCTACAGTGCAAAAGGAGGCCATTCGGCCCACTGAGCCTCCACCAACAATCCCACACTCTCTCCCCGTAAACCCACATAATTACCCTGCTAATTCCCCCCCTAAACTAGGGTCGATCTAGCATGGCCCATCAACCTAACCCACTCATCTTTGTACTGTGGGAGGAAACCCACGCAGACATGGGGAGAACGTGCAAGCTCCACGCAGACAGTGACCCAAGCCGGGAATTGAATCCGGGTCCCTGGCACTGTGAGGCAGCGGTGCTAAACACTGTGCCACCGTGCTGCTGAGTTTCCAGCAGTGGTGTATCTAACTTTATTCCTGCGTCTTTGCAAGGTACGTCACTGGCTGTAAAGCACTTTGGGACATTGTGAGGTTATGAAAAACATTGGCCGGAAAGTTATGGCTGCTCAAGCTGGCAGGATTTTACCATCCCATTGCAGTGAATGGAGATTTGGCTGGGCACCCAATTCTCCATCCTCACTGCGGCGGGAGCGCGGCGTGAACGGCCAGTAAAGATGGTGCCTGCTTTACAAGTGCGAGTCTTTTGGAATTCTTTGGATTGTTGGCTCCTTTATAAGTTGTAAAGATCTAAACATTCCACACTCTACATAATAAGTTGAACAGAGGCCAGAGGTTGAACTGACTTGTCTACTACAGCTTTAGTGCTGCATCCTACACTTAGAAAGAGCTGTATTTATGTATTGCCTTTTACAACCTCTGGATAATGCCAATAGAAAAGCTTCATTACCCATAGTCACCATGGTACTTCATGGAGGCCTGTCTCCTTACCTTGTCTCTCGCTTGATGAGTGATTCCTTTCCAGAGGCGAATGATGCCTATGGTTCTTCTCGGGCTGTGGCTCATTACTATCCCACCAGCTAATGAAATGTAGTCAATGTTATAATGTAGGAGGCAAAGCAACCAATTTGGGCATAGCATTGACCTAAAAACAGCATCCTGTCCCAAAGATGGTGTGTGACAGTGCCCCACTCTCTCAATACCACACTGGAGTGTGTTCCTAGATCTTTGTGCTCAAGTCTCTGGAGTGGACCAAACCACTGTTTCAAAATAAACTTGGGAGGATTTCTTTTCTAGGATGTAAGAACTTTAGAGAAGGGACAGAAGCGCACTGTCTGTGTGGAATTTGCATGTTCTCCCCGTGTCTGCATGGGTTTCCTCTGGGTGTTCCAGTTTCCCCCCTTATTCTGAAAGACATGCTGGTTAGCTGCATTGACTTGAACAGGTGCTGGAATGTGGCGACTAGGAGAATTTCACAGTAACTTCATTGCAGTGTTAATGTAAGCCTTACTTGTGACAAATAAATAAACTTTAACTGTCCCTATGTTCAAATCCTGTTGCTATGAAGACCAATATACCATTTTCCTCCTTGACTGTCTGCTGTACCTGTGTGCTTTCAACGACTGACGCACAAGGACACCAAGGCCTCATTGAGTATCCATCTCTCTCAATTTACACCCATTCAAGTAATAATCTTGTCTCCCTATTATTGCTACCAAAGTGGATAACCTTGCATCATACTGCATCTGCCATGCATGTGCCCTTGCACTCAGCCTGTTCAAATCTCGCTGAAGCATCTCTGCATCCTCCTCACAGCTCACCCTTCCACCCAATTTTGTATCATCTGCAAATTTGGAGACTTAGTTCCCTCTACCAAATCATTAATATATAATGTGAACAGTCGGGGTCCTAGCACAGAGGAACCCCACTAGTCGCTGAATGTCAGTCAGAAAAAGACCTGTTTATGGCAAATTTTTGCTTCCTATCTGCTAAACAGCTTTCTATCCACCTCAAGACATGTCCTGCAGTCCCATGTGCTCTAACTTCACATAACAGACCACTATTATGTGAGACCTCGTTGAAAACCTTCTGAAAGTCTAAACCACATCCACTGGTTCTCCTCGATCAACCCCACTAGTTACATCCTCAAAGATTCCAATAGATTTGTCAAGCATGATTTCCCCTTTATGAATCCATGCTGACTTTGTCTGATTATACCATTGCCTTCCAAATGCCGAGTTATGAAACCCTTGATTAATGGACGCTAGCAACTTCCCCAGTACCAACATAAGGCTCATTGATCTATAATTTCCTGTTTTCTCTTTACCTGCCTTTTTGAATAGTGCATTTACATTAGCTACCCTCCAATCTGTAGGGACTATTCCAGAGTCCAAAGAATTTTGCAAAATAACCACCAACAGATCTACTACTTCCAGGGCCACTTCCTTAAGTACTCTGGGATGAAGATGACCAGGAGCTGGAGGTTTATCCTCCTTCAATCCCATCAATTTCCCTCAAACCATTTCTGTACTAATGCTGATTTCCTTCGGCTCCTCATTAAAACTTGTTTATCTCAGAATGGCTCCAGAGACAAGGAGCTTGAGCACTATAATAGACTGGTGAAGCTGGGGCTGTTCTTGCCAAAGAGAAGGTTGAGAGGAGATTTGATAAATGATGCACAAAATCACGAGGACTGTTGATGGAGTGAGTGGGGAGAAATGTTCCGTATGAGGGAAGGGATGAGAACCAGTGGACACCAACTTAAGCTGAATGACAAAAGAATTAAAGGCAATGCGAGGAGAAACCTTTGCCCATAGAGATTGTTTAGTATCTGGAGCGTGCTGCCTGAGAGGAATGTTTGATCATGGCTTTCAAAGTGAAATTGGGTATGTGTCTAAGGGGGAAACCTTTGGACGGCTGTGGAAAAAGGGTAGGAGAGCGGCAATTGCTCTTACATGAGAATGCCAGTATGGATTCAGTGAGTTAAATGGCCACCTTCTGTACTGTAAGCATCCCATGATTCTGTCCTGTTCACAGCCTTCTAACTCGGAGGCGTGTGTGCTACCAACTGTGCTATGGCAGTGACTGCTACATAATGGTGTGTGTCGTTAAGGAAGAATATGCTCTTAATGAATTGATTCATTTAACTTTTTTAGTAAAAATCAGCATCTCTCGAGCATGGATGGAGATGTGGATTGTATCATACGTGAGACTTACTTGAAAAATGGAAAAGCATGATCTTCAGAATTAACCAAACATGTTTAAAGAATCCTTTGACATGCACATGCCACATATAAATTTATGTTATGCAGGCTCTGTTAGTCTCTGTTCAATGCCCCTCTGCGGTTTTAACAAGCAATTTTCTCTTCTCTCCCTCACCCCCACTCTTCTCCTGTCCCCATCACTATGTTAATTCCCCCTCAACTCTGCCCTTCGATATCAGAGAGATTTCCTGTCACTCCCTTTCCCTGTAGGTTTTTTTGTATCCATTGCTTTCCTTCAAGGATTTATCTTTTAAATGTTATGATTGAACTTGCTTCAATCGTTGTGTTTTCTGTATCCGAATCCATCAGCAATTGCCAGCCGGTGTTGTGAAGTCTTGTATGAAAAGATGAAAGATTTGCATGTATATAGAACCTTTCGTGACCTCAGAACACCCCAAAGATCATTGTCACAACCAGTGAAGTACTTTTTGAATGGTAGACATTGTTACAATGTGTGGAATTACGACAAGGACTTGGAATGCAAACAGGATTGGATTTCCTAGTAATACCATCCCCTTTTGCTCCCACCACCTTCCCACCTCCCGGCACACTTGAATTCCCTTTGATGCACTCTGTCCAAGGTGACACAGAACGGTAACTTGAGCAAGGGCATACGGTGGCACCGTGATTAGCACTGCTGCCTCACAGCGTGAGGGACCAGGGTTCGATATTGGTTTGAGTCACTGTCTGTGCAGAGTCTGCATGTTCTCCCCATGTCTGTGTGGGCCTGTCCCAAAGACGTGCTGGTTAGGTGCATTGGCCGTGCTAAATTCTCCCTCAGTGTACCCAAACAGGTGCCGGACTGTGGCAACTAGGGATTTTCACAGTAACTTCATTGTGGTGTAAGCCTACTTCTGACAATAATAAATAAACTTAAAAAGGTGACAGAGGCCTGACACTTCCTGTAGTCAGCAAAGATCAAACCACTTTAGCAGGGAGTGAACAGACTTTGATAACATGACTACTTTGTTGGCAGTTTCAGTGTTGTGTGTACTAAAAATAGGCGCCTCACTTGTTTGTATGCCTTTTTGAGTTATTGCATCTGTAATTGAACACATTTTTTAGAGGGGATTTTTGTAGGAATTCTACACTCCCACCACATAAACGGCCCCAGTCACGTGCTGTACCAGGAGGTGAGAGAGCCTTGAGTACACATCCCACTCGCTTGGCCTGACAGAAACCAGACGCGAGTATCCATCGCAGGATGTTTTGATCTAGTCATTTTCAGAGAGCATTCTGACTGTAAATACAACAGTTTTCTTCTTAAAACATTTATTAGGGTCATGGAACTGTTTTTTTTTTAAAAAAAAGGCAAGCTCTAGGAAGTTGCAGTCCATTCATATTAATCAGTTCAGTCATTCGCCTGAACAAGTCCCACTGCTGCAATCTCACAATATCAACATTGCATTTTGGAATAATTTACCCCGGTGTCTTGCAGTTAGGATTTCAGCACTGCAGCTCGGGTTTCATTTCTGTTTTGTCGAACTTTATTTAAAGAATGGCTTGAACGGATATTTGTGTGAGGAGAGATAAAACGCACAAACATCTTTTTTTTAATTTCTCCCCCGGCTGGGCGAGTTAAAAATAATTCCGCCTCTTCTTCCACATTTCTGCTCGTGTTTCTGCTGAGTGTGGGGCCATTCCAGCCACTGGTGGACTTTATAAATATCCGTGTGGAAATGCGCAGTGCTGATTGGTGACTAAATGCATCTCCACTCTGAGACTGGTGCAAAAGCGTCTATCCAATGAGCTGTGTGGCTGACCTTGCCTTGTAGTGAGATTCATCGCTCCGCTGATAGGTTCCTACTTTCCCATCCTTGGACCCCCAAGGGTCTGGTGAGCAGAAAGGTTTGCAAATGTTACCCCCCTTGTTTCAATAATGAATGACCCACAGTGCAATATAGAATCATTGAATTCCGACAGTGCGGAAGGAGGCCATTTGGCCCATCGGCCCTGCGCCGACTCAGCATCTTACCCAGGTCCACACCTTCACTCCCATCCCCACCCCCACCACCGCCGAACCCCACCCATCCACCAAAACCGCCCAATCCCTGTAACCCCTAATCCCTATCTACACACCTTGGGAACCAGCAATAAGGACAGCAAATGTATGGTAACACCGTCACCTGCTAGTTCCTCTCCAAGTGGCTGACCATTCTGACTTGGAAATACATCACTGTTCCTTCACTGTTGCTGGGTCAAAACCCTGGAACTCTCTCTCTGTAACAGCAGTCTGGGTGTACTTGCCATGGAACCATAGAATCGCTGCAGTGCAGAAGAAGGCCATAAGATCCAGTGAGTTGGCCCTGATTCTCTGAAAGAGCATCTTAACTCTCCCACGCCCTATTCCCGTAACCTGTGCATTTACCATGGCCAATCCACCTAACCTGCAGCTCTTTAGTCACTGAGGGGCAATTTAGCATAGCAGATCTGTCTGCCAGAGCTGTCATGTTCCTGTCACCTTTCTGGTTTCTCGAGAAAGCGTTTCCTCTGTGACATTTTTCTCATCTTCCTCCGCTCCATTGCTGTCTGCTACAGCCAGTTCTGGGTGGACTCCAGCTGAGATGTGAACCAGTTTCGCCTCTCTCCGGGGCTGATGTAAAACCTTTTTAGTAGGGAGCATCCATCCTGAACAAATAGCTTGAACAAACCCTGTAGCCCATGCTTCTATTGATGGCTGAAAAGCATAGTTGGAAATGATATTTTGATTGAAATGTGGTTATATCGTGATATTATTAATCTGAAGATGCGGTCCAAGCTTTCAGGTACTAATTTTGGTAGCAATCTCAAAAGTATTAAAGGCTTTATTCGTGTTCCTTCAATTATATCGGCGTTTGAGAGCAGAAATCGTGTTCACAAAAGCTATTTTAACAATGAATGGAAATTGGGTTAAGTTGCCTGCCAAAGGGCTGAGATATGGCTGGAAAGCTCGCAGCTGCACTTTACTTTTGAGTGGCTAGTTATTGATGTTTCCACTCAGAATTCCTGCAGCAAGGATTTGCAAGTGAAGGATAAATTTGAAGGGAAAGAATGCATGTTCACTTAAGGCCCAATTTGCTTCTTTTCCTACTTGATTGAAGGTTATTTCCTCAGCAAATCGCCCACTGAGTTGTATTGTGTAGCATTTTCATAACCAATATATTTCGGGCTGTGTATTGAATAATTCTCCTGGGTCCAAGCCAAATAGTGATCCCTTCTTAGAATAGAATATTGCTAATTTACACCACCACTTAAAACTTTCAGTGATATTGTGTACTTAACTTGGTAAAATGTCCCAAGCAATTCTTGCCTGGGGTTAGAATTCATTTAGACACTTGACAATGGGGCTTGGGGTTCCTGATTACAATCCCATTCGAGACTGTTAACATTTAAAGAGAAATTTGAACACCCAGCGATTAACTGATATAACTAGGCCATAAAATTCCACATTTCTAAACCAAAGAACTGTCGGGTTTGTGAAAACAAATTGAGCAAACCCAGCATCGCTAACTTAGTTTTTAAAGATTTATGCTATAAATTTACGTCATGGGTGGCACAGTGATTAGCACTGCTGCCTCACAGTGTCAGGGACCCTGGTTTGATTTCAGCCTTGGGTGATTGCCTGTGTGGAGTTTGCACATTCTCCCTGTGTCTTACGTGGGTTTCCTCTGGGTGCTCTGGTTTCCCCTCTGAGTCCAAAGATGTGCAGGTTAGGTGAATTGGCCATGGTAACTGTGTGGGGTTATGGGAATAAAGGGAGGGGGTTTGCCTGAGTAAGGGGGGTAGTGGGAGATGCCTGAGTAAGGTGCTGTTTTGGAGATCAGGTGTAGCCTCATTGGGCCGAATGGCCACCTTTTGCACTGTAGAGATTCTGTGATGAATTCAGTTCTACATTTTACTCTTCCTCTTTCCCCACAACCCCCAAACCACCTAAGACTTCCCTTGCATCTTACATGTATCTTGAAGGTTCATTCATAGTAACTTCATTGCAGTGTGAATGTAAGCCTACTTGTGACTAATAAGTAAACTTTACTTTTGGGTCCAAACCAAGGGTATGCTACAGTTCTCTGGAATTCTCTTTAATTCTTCTCAGCATTCCAGCTATTCTGTCAGGTCCAAGCTTTTATGAAGATCCTTCCATTAATTTATGGCCACGTGACCCTCCAACTTTCCTTTCAGATCTCAAAGGTGGAGTCCTGTGACCAGGTGTGGACTTTACTATTTTCTAGCTGTGGGCTTTGAACATTCAGAATGTCTCTGGTTCCTAACAGTGCTCTCTGCTCCTAGTTTAACAGCTGTTGACGGATATTTTCCCCCTCAGTTCCAAGCTGACTGTGACTGCAAAGTGCAAACTTTCTGAGGGAAACATCCAACTCATCAAAACAAAACTGTTCTAATCCCCACATCATATCTCTCTGATAATGGAGTGCTTAGAACAGAAATTTATTTACCTCCAAAACAACCCTTTGATTCTGTGACCCATATTAATAATTTCTTTCTCTACTGGATAGAAGCGCCTTCGGACATCCTTAAGTCCACAAAGAAACCCTCTGGTTTACAAAGCTGCTTTCAGCTTCTTTTTTTCATTGGAAACTGCATGAATAATTTAAATACCGTAGATGTTGAAATCTGAAACAAAAACAGAAAATGCTGGAAAATCTCAGCGGGTCTGACAATATTTGTGGAGAGAAAATAGAACCAAGGTTTCAAGTCTGGATAATCCTCTGTCAGAGCTCTGGTGAAGGGTTATCCAGACTCGAAACGTTGACTCTGTTCTCTCTCTGCAGATGCTGCCTGACCCGCTGAGATTTTCCAGCATTTTCTGTGTATAATTTAAATCCCTCATAGGAATAATTGATGTTACCAAAACTCCTCCAAAAGTTCGACGATGGGTCATTTATTGTTAAGTTTCTCCCCATCAACTCTGACCTTATTGCTTAACCACAACTCACCTTTGAAGTGTAATTAAGCATGGATTGTTTCTTTAGTATTTATAGCAGTATTGTGTTTACCAGTTCCTGATCTACATTTTTGAAAAAATGCAACACCCCATCTAAAAGTTATTTTCTGAAATGTATGAATTATAAACCTAGATATTCGTGAAACTGGATTATGTCAATCTTGACGATACTTACTTGGGGGCAATGTTATTATTTTACAGCATAGAAGTTAGTTTAAGCCTGTTTTTTGAGGCTTGCAGTTGAATAACAAACACTGGAAGTCTGACGTTTGGTTAGAAAATCTGACCAATTGCTGAAAATCATGTAGCAATAAAGTTGATGCTCCAAATATATACGGTGGCACAATGATTAGCACTGTTGCCTCACAGCTCCAAGGACCCAGGATTGACTCACAGCTTGGGTAACTGGCTATGCGCAGTCTGCACATTCTCCCTGTGTTTGCATGGGTTTCCTCCGGGTGCTCCGGTTTCCTCCCACAGTCCGAAAGACATGCTGATTAGGTGCATGCTAAATTCTCTGTGTATCTGAAGAGGCGTCGGAGTGTGGCAACTCGGGGATTTTCACAGTAACTTCATTGCAGCGTTAATGTAAGCCTACTTGTGACATTAATAAATAAACTTTAACTTTAAATATATGCAGTATTTGATTGCAATGGATTAGCAAAACCAATCGAAGGGATCTTTTCTTTCACTCAATTCCGAGAAGGTGGATTGTGGTTGTAAAGCCCCACCCTGCCAACAGTCCTCCAGGTATCCTTGTCAAGGAGGTATGCTTGATCCTGAGTACCGACTGTCCGCACCGTTTGTTCAACCACATTGTTGGAATTAAAACCAATGGGTTGCCAGGTTGTTCCACATCATCACCCCAACCCCCTCCAACCAGTCCTGGAGGTGGTGGACAGATGCCTGTTGTGTGCCACCAATTCTACCCAACTAAGACCAACAAACACAGCTGGGTATGGAAGCACTCAGTTTGTTGACCTCTGACTCCATGTGGTATTGAGATTGAGCCTGGGAGGGTGCTGAATTTCCATTGATTTTATTTCATACCCTCCCTCCAATGCTTCACCTAAAACCTGAACACCCTTCCATTTGCACATTACCAATCTAGCATTGTGTCCATGGGTTATTGCATTGTACCACCTTGAAGAAAGACAGGAATTCTAATTTCTCGCTTTCAGAAATGTTTTAAAGGTTTTTGAAAATCTGGTCGTCCATCTGTTGTAACTGAAACAGGTAAGCATGTTTTCATAACTGCTTAGGAATAGATCCAAGGTGCAGAGTACTTGATCTTTCCGATTGTGGTTACACAAATGGCTCTTGACATGACCATTGCCCGGGATGAAGGTATGCTTTATCAATGAATGTTTGCTGCCATCACACTGTGCCTGTGGAGTGACTAATCAAGTCCAAGACTATTGTATTACACTAATTAGTGACTGCCTCTACCTGTGGCTGCTTTGGACTTGTGCTAATAGCTTCAATCATTTGATTTTAGTGGCTGAATTGAGCAATCAGTTGACGGGGCCCAGCGGTTATTGGATAGGCTTCTAGGCATTTTTTGCCAGTGCTTGCATTCTGAGATTCTGTGCGGTTGTTCTTTGAAATTACAAATTGTTGGCCATGATGATTTGTCTGACTGTTGCTGCCACCCTTACCGATAGTACGTTGGGAGCGTCAATGATTGGGGTGCGACCAAATTGGCAAAATGACTTTGGCGACGATATTTAAAAAGGCAAAATCCTTGGGTAGTTTGGTGGGGAAGGTGACACTCTGCCAACCTGCTAATGTGATCAGCTTTGTGTCGGGAAGTGAACTTGTAAACTGCAATTTTTTTTTCTCTCGCAAACAATCCAGGCTCTCTTAATTCTTAACCCCACAGAAGTAACTCTTGACGGCAATCTCTTGGGTGCAGCACCCCTTTAATGGTTACCAACCCTTTGAGCACTGTGAGCACGCTTCTGCCACTAATTATAGCCCCAACAGATTCGCGAAACAAAAACAAACGCAGCGAGTGCTGCAAATCTGAAATGAGCATTGAAAACTCTTGAGGGGAGAAATCGAGCAAAGTGGGTGACCGTCCATCCTGAAATTATTAACGCAATTTGTTGCAAAGCTAGTGCGTTGGACGCGGGGACAAGTCGGGAGGAAGCCTGCCTTTCCCCAAGGACGTGCGATAAAATACTTGTGCGCCTGGGAAGTTTCGCTCAGCGCTCAAAGGGTTAACAAAAGCAATTGAAGTTTGACTTTGCCTGGCTGAAGGATCGATGGTGTGGGTGAACGGGGCGCTATCTTCCTCCGTGGCTTGCATGCATGAGGGTGTTGGTTCCAAGGTGGGACGAAACCTTTCCCCCGAACGTTCAAGGACTGAAGCAACATTTTAAAAGTGTTGCGCTGATTTTGTTTCCACAGCGGGCAGATAGCAGACTTACTCGATACCAACGAACTGCTGGAGACTTGTGTGGATGATGTCATCGGAGTACCAGTTGCCATGACAGCGGCAGGAATGTCGGAAGATTCGGTTCAAAGTTTGACCTCTGCTGGAATGACTGAGAGTGTCGGTGGGAAACCAGATTCAGCTGGTAAGAGGCAGGTTGCTTCCAGCGCTTTGTTAATGTGGTGGTGGGATAAGGAGTGTTGTGTGTGTATATAATTTGAGGTACCAGTTTTATAAATAATAATTGCACTTGTAAAGTCCTTCTTTACTTCAAAACAATGCCACACACTGAATTAATCTTGTGTTGCAGTGTGTTTCAGCGCTAGTGAAACATATTTATTAGTCATGAGTAGGCTTACGTTAACACTGCAATGAAGTTACTGTGAAAATCCCTTGGTTGCCACGCTCCGGCGCCTGTTCGGGTACACTGAGGGAGAATTTAGCATGGCCGGTGCATCTCATCAGCACATCTTTTGGACTGTGCGAGGAAACCGGAGCACCCGGTGGAAACCCACGCAGACACGGGGAGAACGTGCGAACTCCGCACAGACGGTGAGCCAGGCTGGGAATCGAACCTGGGTCCCTGGCGCTGTGAGGCAGCAGTGCTTGCCACCATGCCACCCCACCGTACCAGTGGAGTTGAAGGTGTGACGTTGATTTAAAGATTATTTATTATCCAAGGGCACTTGTGTAAAGCTTAAGTGATCTCTTCATACACCTCGAATAGCTTCTGACTATCTTCAGTCAAGCTCGGTCCACTTTCCAGTAAGCCTGGGTGAAATATTCTGCCAGGGAGTCAGTGCAGACTCAATGGGCCAAGTGGCCTCCTTCTGCAATGCAGGGTTTCTATGATTCCAGGTTTAAAAAAAGGCCGATTCCAGAACACTGAGGACGCCAGAGCGATTGATGGTGGCCGGCCAGCAAATATCTAGACCAACGCGAAGACTTGGATTTGAAACTTGCAGAAGTGATTTGGTGTGTGGCCATGGTTTTGAAGTGATGAAGAACTGTCTAAGTGCAATTATTATTTATAAAACAGTGCACCTCAAATTATATACACACAACACTCCTTAGCCTGCTATCACATTAGGTCGGTTCCAAATCTCAAAACCCTGGAACTCTGCACCTCCCTGTAAGGTATCGGCAAATCTTTAAATGCCAATGTTATCGCCATTACTTGACTTATTTTACCTTCCTTCCTGTATTCAGCATCCTGCATTATGGGCCTGGGGCCTTCATTTAGTGGTTTGCTAATTTAAACAGAAGATTCCAGTGAATTGAACTTTGATTGTCCATATTGGTGTTACTGATTTTCATGTTTAGATCCTTCCATGGCCTTGCTTCCTCTCAACGTTGTTTAACCTCCTCGGATTCTGTCATTCTCCAAGGTCTCTGAGCCTCTTTAGGTCTGGCTTTTTGAGCATTCTTGATTTTTTTATATATATGTATCAGTGCACCATTAGCAGCCATATCTTCAACTGCTGAGACCTAAACTCCCTCCCTGAACCCCTCTGCCTCACTACTTCCCTCCCTCCTTTAAGTAGCCCTTTAATAATTACCTCTTTGAGGCCAAGCTTTAAAACGCTTGTCCCTAACATTTTCTAGAGTGGCTCAGTGTCAGACTTTGTGGATATTGTTACTACATTAACAGTGTTGGAGGGTCAGCGCAAGACTTAGTGTTGGTCTAGATATTTGCTGATCGTCCATCATCAATCACTCTGGCGTCTTCAGTGTTTTGGAGTCAGTCTTCCCGACCTATAATCATAAAAAGCCTACAATGCAGAAGGAGGCCATTTGGCCCATTGAGTCTCTTTTAACCAAGTGTACTCCTCCATCCTATCCCTGTAACCCCACACATTTAGCATGGCTAATCCACATAGCCTGCGCATTCTTGAATCCCTATAGTGCAGAAGGAGACCATTTGGCCCATCAAGTCTGTACAGACCACAATCCCACCCAGGACCTATTCCTGTAACCTAATCCCCCTGACACTAGGGTCAATTTAGCATGGCCAATCAACCTAAACCGCCATATTTAGAGCGTGGGAGGAAACCGGATCATCCGGAGGAGACCCATGCAGACACAGGGAGAACACTGAAACTCCACACGGTCACCTAAGGCCAGAATCGAACCTGGGTCCCTGACGATGTGAAGCAGCAGTGCTAACCACTGTGTCACCATGCTGCCCATAATGTTGGAGTGTGGGAGCTGGAGGAAACCCATGCAGACACTGCAGAAACTCCATGCAGTCGCCCGAGGCTGGAATCGAACCCGGAGCTGGACAGACATACACAAACAGTTAGTATATGCATTGCACTGCAATGTGAATTGTCTGTGGTGAGTTGAGGAAGGATACTACATTAAAGCAAGGCCCAGTTTTAGATTAATACAGTGGATGAATTATATTGCTTGATGTATTTGCCTCAGCAGTTTCCCTGAGAATAACCAATTTTCCAATCGAGTAATGAAAAATTAACTTGTTGGCTCATCAGCTTGTTGCTGGAGATTCCTCCGAATGGAGTGGGGAATAGTGGGGGACGCTCGATGTATAAATTGCATTAACGATGGGAACACGTTTGTTTAACCGCTTGTTATTGATCCCTTTTGCCCTCTCCATGTTCCAGCATTGGATGAAGTAGTGGCAAGGCTGAAGCAGCTCCAGATAGAGAGCAGCCCTGTTCCTGGGACCAGGCCCAACATCAACCTCCATGTGAACGCCAATCACCAGGTAGGAATGAGATTGGTGGCTTTACCCTGGTTTCAACTGAGATACCCGTATCAAATCAATACCTTCTCTTCACCAAGTGAGGCTGCTGGCCAGTACCTATGTACTGACGATGGCACCAAACTCCAATTACATAGAACGTAGAACAGTACAGGCCCTTCGGCCCTCGATGTTGTACCGAGCTTTGTTCAAAACCAAGATCAAGCAATCCCACTCCCTATCATTCTGGTGTGCTCCATGTGCCTATCCAATAACCGCTTGAAAGTTCCTAAAGTGTCTGACTCCACTATCGCAGCAGGCAGTGCATTCCACACCCCAACCATTCTGAGTAAATAATCTACCTCAGACATCCGTCCTGTATCTCCCACCGTGAAACTTATAGTTATGCCCCCTAGTAACTGCCACCTGAGGATTTTACAGATTAAATTGCTAATGTTCTAAATTGAATGCAAATTATACTTTTGTTGCCTAAGGGCATCACAAAACCTCAAACGGGCAAAGGCCTTTCAACCTGTAAGAATATAAGGAATCGGGGCTAATCTCTTTGGCTCTTCAAGCCATCTCTGCCATTTGATAAGACTAGGGGTGATTTACTTTGATTTTGGGATGTGAGTATCGCTGGCTAGGTTAACATTTATCACCCGTCCCTAACTGCTCTTGGGAAGTTGATGGTCATCCAGCTTTCTTGAACCCTTGCTGTCCATGTGCTGTGAGTACGCCCACAGTGCTGTGAGGGCATTCCAGGATTTTGACTGTGAGATGGTCTAAGAACAACAATATAGCTCCCAGTCTGGAAGGCATGTGGCTTCGAGGGAAGCTTGCAGGTTGTGGTGTTCCTGTGCATTTGCTGCCCTTGCCCTTCTAAATGGTAGAGGTCCTGGTTTGCTCCCATCGAATCCCTACAGTACAGAAGGAGACCATTTGGCCCATTGAGGCTGTACCAACCACAATCGCACCCAGGCCCTATTCCCATAACCCCACACATCTACCCTGCCAATCCCCCTGACATTAGGGTCAATTTAGCAATCATCCTAACCCACACATCTTTTGGAGTGTGAGAGGAAACTGGAGCACCCGGAGGAAACCCACACAGACACGGGGAGAATGTGCAGACTCCCCGCTGACAGTGACCTGAGGCCAGAATTGAAATTGGGAGCCTGCCGCTGTGAGTGCTAACCACTGTGCCATCGTGCCAACCCTGTGTTCTTGAAGGACCCTTGACCCCAGCTTCCCTTCAGTCCCTTAATCCAAAGGATTTTTCTGTCTCTCTCTGGAATAGTCTCAATGATGGAGCACCCACACAGCCCTGAAGTCAAAGATTTATAACCATTTCTGTGAAGCAATGCACTCTTATACCAGCTGTAAATAGCTGACCCCTATTCTAAAATTATGTCCCCTATCATGCCATTCCTCCCATATGTTCAAGTTACTCTATCGTTGGTTATATTCCACTCATTTCATCAAAACCTCCCTTCAAACACACTGATTCCTGATGACATTTGAAGGAAGTCCATTCTCCAGTTTCACCAAATGTTAACATCCTGAGATGTTTTCTCCTGTTTTGTGTCAATGAGTAGCTCAAACTATGGCATCAGATGGCAGCATTTTAAATATTGCCTGTATGAAAGAAGGCGCCTCTGATGCTGATGATATTCTTGGCGTTGTAGTTCAGAGTGTGTATGCTTTGGGAAGGGCCAATTGATTTTAAAATGTTGTCTTTGTGTCAGGATGAAATTGTTAAGTTGATGGACAAGGACCTCAAGAACACAACCAGTGTCCCGTGCCCGATTCCTCCCGAGGACACGAAAAGTAACAGTTTTAAAGTGCAGACGGAGGCTGGCGTGAAGGTAAAACATTGACAAGGGTTCGTTTTGTACAATCTAAATAACCTGACTGTCAACATTGTAAAAAGTCTGACAACACCAGGTTTTAGTCCAACCTATTTATTTGATAATATACTCACTAGCTTTCGGGGTTACCCCCTTCGTCAGGTGAATGGAGAGTTCTGGCCTCAGACAGAGCATATAAAGCACAGACAGTTTAGAGATTACTGATTAAAATGCGAATCCTTACACCTAACCTGCTGTTCAAGACCTGAAGTGGCTGATAATGTGAGTGGAAGGAGCACTGATCACAGTTTAAAGAGATGTGTATTGTCTCCAGACAGTACAGTAAGTGAGGTTTTGCAAACCCAGGCAAGTCATGGGGGTTACAGATAGTGCGACATGAACCCAAGATCCCTGTTGAGACCGTCCTCATGTGTGCGGAACTTGGCTATCAGTCTCTGCTCAGCGACTCTGCGCTGTCGTGTGTCGTGAAGGCCGCCTTGGAGAATGCTTACCCGAAGGTCAGAGGCTGAATGCCCGTGACCACTGAAGTGTTCGCCAACAGGAAGGGAACAGTCTTGCCTGGTGACTGTCGAGCGATGTTCATTCATCCGTTGTCGTAGCGTCTGCATGGTCTCCCCAATGTACCATGCTTCGGGACATCCTTTCTTGCAACGTATCAGGTAGACAATGTTGGCCGAGTTGCAAGAGTATTTACCATGTACCTGGTGGATGGTATTCTCACGTGTGATGATGGTATCCATGTCGATGATCCGGCATGTCTTGCAGAGGTTGCTGTGACAGGGTTGTGTGGTATTGTGGTCACTGTTCTCCTGAAGGCTGGGTAGTTTGCTGCGAACAATGGTCTGTTTGAGGTTGTGTGGTTGTCTGAAAGCAAGAAGTGGGGGTGTGGGGATAGCCCTGGCGAGATGTTCGTCTTCATCAATGATATGTTGAAGACTCCGGAGAAGATGTCGTAGCTTCTCCGCTCCGGGGAAGTACTGGACGACGAAGGGTACTCTGTCCACTGTGTCCTGTGTTTGCCTTCTGAGGAGATCGGTGCGGTTTTTCGCTGTGGCGCATCGGAACTGCCGATCTATGAGTCGAGCACCATATCCTGTTCTTATGAGGGCATCTTTCAGGGTCTGGAGGTGTCTGTCACGATCCTCCTCATCTGAGCAAATCCTGTGTATACGGAGGGCTTGTCCATAGGGAATGGCTTCTTTAACATGTTTAGGGTGGAAACTGGAGAAGTGGAGCATTGTGAGATTGTCTGTGGGCTTGCGGTACAGTGAGGTGCTGAGGTGACCGTCCTTAATGGAGATGCGTGTGTCCAAGAATGCAACTGATTCTGGGGAATAGTCCATGGTGAGTCTGATGGTGGGGTGGAATTTGTTGATATCATCATATAGTTGTTTCAGTGATTGTTCACCATGAGGCCAAAGGAAGAAAATGTCATCGATGTATCTAGTGTATAGCATCGGTTGAAGATTCTGTGCAGTGAAGAAGTCTTGTTCGAACCTGTGCATGAAGATGTTGGCATATTGAGGTGCAAATTTGGTCCCCATGGCTGTTCCATGTGTCTGGATGAAAAACTGGTTGTTGAAGGTGAAGACATTGTGGTCCAGGATAAAGCGGATGAGTTGTAAAATTGCATCTGGAAACTGGCAGTTGTCAGCATTGAGTACTGAGGCAGTCGCAGCAATGCCATCGTTGTGGGGGATGTTGGTGTAGAGCGCTGAGACATCCATTGTGACGAGGAGTGTCCCTGGTTCAACTGCTCCGTGTGTGCTGAGTTTCAGTAGGAAATCCGTAGTGTCGCGACAAAAGCTGGGGGTTCTTTGTACAATGGGTTTCAGGATGCCCTCAACGTAGCCGGAGAGGTTCTCACACAGAGTCCCATTGCCCGATACAATGGGACGGCCAGGTGTGTTTGCCTTGTGTATCTTTGGGAGGCAGTAGAGATCTCCAATGCGGGGAGTACGTGGAATGAGAGCACGGAGGGTGCTCTGAAGGTCCGGATCATGTTAAAGAACATGTTAAAGAAGCCATTCCCTATGGACAAGCCCTCCGTATACACAGGATTTGCTCAGATGAGGAGGATCGTGACAGACACCTCCAGACCCTGAAAGATGCCCTCATAAGAACAGGATATGGTGCTCGACTCATAGATCGGCAGTTCCGATGCGCCACAGCGAAAAACCGCACCGATCTCCTCAGAAGGCAAACACAGGACACAGTGGACAGAGTACCCTTCGTCGTCCAGTACTTCCCCGGAGCGGAGAAGCTACGACATCTTCTCCGGAGTCTTCAACATATCATTGATGAAGACGAACATCTCGCCAGGGCTATCCCCACACCCCCACTTCTTGCTTTCAGACAACCACACAACCTCAAACAGACCATTGTTCGCAGCAAACTACCCAGCCTTCAGGAGAACAGTGACCACAATACCACACAACCCTGTCACAGCAACCTCTGCAAGACATGCCGGATCATCGACATGGATACCATCATCACACGTGAGAATACCATCCACCAGGTACATGGTAAATACTCTTGCAACTCGGCCAACATTGTCTACCTGATACGTTGCAAGAAAGGATGTCCCGAAGCATGGTACATTGGGGAGACCATGCAGACGCTACGACAACGGATGAATGAACATCGCTCGACAGTCACCAGGCAAGACTGTTCCCTTCCTGTTGGCGAACACTTCAGTGGTCACGGGCATTCAGCCTCTGACCTTCGGGTAAGCATTCTCCAAGGCGGCCTTCACGACACACGACAGCGCAGAGTCGCTGAGCAGAGACTGATAGCCAAGTTCCGCACACATGAGGACGGTCTCAACAGGGATCTTGGGTTCATGTCGCACTATCTGTAACCCCCATGACTTGCCTGGGTTTGCAAAACCTCACTTACTGTACTGTCTGGAGACAATACACATCTCTTTAAACTGTGATCAGTGCTCCTTCCACTCACATTATCAGCCACTTCAGGTCTTGAACAGCAGGTTAGGTGTAAGGATTCGCATTTTAATCAGTAATCTCTAAACTGTCTGTGCTTTATATGCTCTGTCTGAGGCCAGAACTCTCCATTCACCTGACGAAGGGGGTAACCCTGAAAGCTAGTGAGTATATTATCAAATAAATAGGTTGGACTAAAACCTGGTGTTGTCAGACTTTTTACTGTGTTTACGCCAGTCCAACGCCGGCATACCCACATCATGTCGACATTGTGGCAGGTTTAGAATACCTTAGAGGGACAAGTTTGGAAATGTCTAAGACCCTTTTCTCTACAGTCAACAGGTGAATACGGTTAGGTTCACATATATTTTTAAACCTCTCCTAGCTGCACTTATCTCACCTTTTTAAGCCGATAGTGCAACAATTGTAATCCTCGGCTGGAACTTTGCAGTCCTTTCCCGCAGTGGGATTGTCCAAAGTCAATGGGTAAGCGAATGGCTCGCCACCCTCACTGCGGGGGCACCCTGCTGCAGTGGGGACAGAAAATCCACAGCCCTTGTTCCTAAAGCTGGCCAACCTGATATTATCAACACTCATGGTGTAAAATCAAAGCGAGCATTTTGAGAGATTGTGATTAAATATAATGAACAAGCCGCCTTTGACCGAGACTTGCTGTCAGTTGGTGAGGCTGGAAACGTGAACCGGCCCAAGAGTTACCTTTGGCTCCGTGATGGCGCTTTCACTTCTGGGCCAGAGGTTGCGGGTTCTAGTCACGTTCTCGGGGACAAAATGGAGGCTGACCCTTCAGTGCCACACTGAGAAAATGTTAAAGGTGCCAACTGTCGAGTGAGACGTTAATTTAAAGGCCTCATCTGTAGGATGGACACTAAAGATCCCAAGACAATATTTGAAGAAGGGCAGAGGAGTTCCTTTTGCTGTCCAAGCCAATACCTATTCCTTGTTTTGTATCACTAAGCAAAGGACTATCCAGTCATTGCCATGTTGCTGCTTCTGGAACCTTGCTGTGTGAAAATTGATGCTGCGTTTCCAACGTTACAGTGGTGATTAAAAAGGAAGTACTTGACCGGCTGTTTGAGACACCTGAAGGTTGTAAAAGGTGATGTCTGAAATACAATTCTTCTTGTCAGTGCTGCTGGTGACCTGGTTAGGGGCCAGACTTGTACAAGTGCCCACTCTACGCTGGGCACAGCTGTCGTGCCAGTGTTGGAACTGGATTCCTAACGGTCGGAGCTGTAAATATTCACCTAGATAAGTAACTTCAGAGAAAATCGCAATCAGAATCCGTTGAATTTATAAGACTTGAAAGCAGGAATCTTAATAAATTGGACTTAATAGGCTTGCACTGTCCAACCTGTGTTGTACACAGTCCAGTCATTCAGTAACACTTTGCAATGCGTATGAAGGAATCCGAATTGTTCATGTCATAGAGGTTTACAGCATGGAAATAGGCCCTTTGGCCCAACTTGTCAATGCCATCTCTTTTTTTTAAGCTCATCCCGATTGCCTGAGTTTGACCCATATCCCTCTATATCCATGAAACTGCCCAAATGCTTTTTAAGAGACAAAATTATACCAACCACTACTACTACCTCTGGCAGCTTGTTCCAGACACTCACCACCCTCTGTGTGAAAACAATTGCCCCTTTGGACACTTGTATATCTCTCCCCTCTCACCTTAAACCTATGCCCTCTAGTTTTAGACTCCCCTACCTTTGGGAAAAGATATCTAGCTGACCTATGCCCCTCATTATTTTATAAGATCACCCCTCAGCCTCCTACACTGCAGGGGAAAAAAAAGGCAGACTATCCGCCATCTCCTTGTAACTCAAACCATCAAGTCCCGGTGGCATCCTCGTAAATAATGTGTTAAAATTCTGCACAGGTCACAGAAGCCTGGATTGACTTGGGAACTTTTGAATTAAGTGCTACTGTAAAGAGCCCCCTTTAAAATAACTTGTTCAAATTTTAATCTAAAATTTAGAAGAACCTCACTGATATTCCAGACAGAGTTGTGGCTTCATGTCATTTTCATAGCGGGGCAGTGAGATATGACCAGAGGGGCATGTGTACTGTATATTCTGTCCATGTTAATAAGGTGCGTATTATTGTTTAGATTCTTTCATAATAGTTTTACATATTTCTTCCCAGGTGGCGCGAGATGATACCAGGCTGAATGACAATAACTCGAAGCTGTTTGACACAGCCTTCAGCTGCAGGTCAGGACACGATTTTTTCACAGTACAATTTTCATTTTGGGGCCAGATGTAATTTCTTTGAAGTTTTTTTTAATTGTCCACTGTCCTTCCCCTGAGAGTGCTGATTCTCCCCCTGGTATATTTCCACCGACACAGGCAACCCCTCAATAGCGTTTTTAAGCTTATTTATTAGTGTCACAAGTTGGCTTACATTAACACTGCAATGACTGTACTGTGAAAATCCCCTGGTCGTCACGCTCTGTTTGGGTACAGAATTTAGCATGGCCAATGCACCTAACCAGCTTGCCTTTCGGACTATGGGAGGAGACCGGAGCTTCCGCCGGAAACCCATGCAGACACGGGCAGAACATGCAAACTCCACACTGCACCCGAGGCTGGAATTGAACCCGGGTCCCTGACACTGAAAGGCAGCAGTGCCAGCCAGTCTGCTGCTGTGCCGCCATCGCTCACATCGGCTATTCTTTGAACAAGGGACGCAAAGTTTGCATGCTCGTGCAGCAAGCTGTTAGAAATCTAAATAGGACATTGACCTTTACTGCAGGGAGACTGGAGTATAAGAATTAACCAGTATTGCTCCAATTGTACACGATTTTTGGTGAGATCACATCTGGAGTACTGTGTTGCAGTTTTGGTCTCCACGTTTAAGAAAGGATTTACTTGCACTGGGAGTGGTACAGGGAAGGTTCATTAAATTGATCCCTGGGACGAGGACATTGCCCTATGATAGGGTGGACATTTAGAGACTGTTTCTACTGATGGGGCGGGGAACCTAAATCACAGGAGCACAGTCTCCGGATAAGGGCCCAATCCTTTAGGACTGAGATGAGAAATTGCTCCAAAGGATTGGAAATCCTTGGAATTCTCTATCCCAGGGGTTGGTGTTTCTCCATTTGTTGAATGCATTTAAGGCTGGGGCAGGCAGAATTAAGGTTTAAGATTTATTTATTAGTGTCACACATAGGCTTACAGTAACACTGCAATGAAGTTGCTCTGAAAATCCCCTAGTCGCCACACTCTGGTGCCTGTTTGGGTACATTGTGGTCCTTTGGGAAGTTAAGCGATATGGGGGGGAACTGGGACAATGTAGGTGAAGCCCAGGATCAGCCATGATTGTACTGGATGTTGGAGTGGGCCCAATGGCTGTGTAGCCAACCCCTGCTCCTTGGGTGTCTGCAACCCTAGATAGTAGTTATTAGCAGCTTATTTTACTGTATGCACTTTGCAGCATTCAAATGGAATCCTGCCCTTGCATCATATTTGGCACGTGTTTTCCTGTGCATGCAAGCAAAGACCGTCAGACCCACTTGTATAGTTCCCTTAGCCAGGTGAGTGCCAGGGAGCTGGTTATATGCATATCTTTGATATCTTTTCTCCTTCTAATGGTGCATCTTTACCATGCCAAACATTACACAGGGAGTGCTGCACATTCGGAAGTGCTGCCTTTTGAATGAGATGTTGAACTGCTCAGGTGAATGTACAAGATCCCACGGCACCACTTCGGAGAGGAGCAGGGGAGTTAGATCCTGGTCAAGCTGCAAGTTATTTCCTTGCCCTGTTGTTCCTATCCTGGCCACTAGATGGTGCATGAGAGTGGCCTAGATTAGAATGACTATCCCCCAGTCCCCCATCACATGTTCCTCCTTTCACAGTGCTCCCCTCCTCTTGGTAGACATGATGTGTCTGTGCAATTCTATTCAACAAAACACTGAAGTGTAATTGTGTGTCTTTGTTTCGTAACTGGTTTAAATGCTTCTGATCAGGACGTCTTTATGAAGATCTGGGGAGGTTTCAGTTTAACCCGTTACTGAAAAGTGACAATTTTTAGACATGGTTGTGATTTAATGTATACCCATCTCCCAGCACCTTAATTAGTTAGCAGCCAATGAAGCTGTGTGGACCAGAAAGACTAGTGTTTTTTCCCTGAGTTAGTTGGTCTCAGATTGGGTGTCAGCGAGGGAGCTGGAATTTTCTTCTGTGGCTTTGGGTTCGAAAAGGGACAGTCAACTCGAGTTCAGAGATCCTGATCTCTGCTCAACAACTGCTGCCACAGCTGTGTTTGTATTAGCTCCCAAAAATGATGCCTTCCCAAGTTCAATAACCCATCAGGACTCATTGTCTTGACTAGCTGGGTGAGGTGGAGCGTTTCCATGGAACCTCAGTGGAACATAAGAACAAGGAGCAGGAATAGGCCATCTGGCCCTTCGAGCCTGCTCCACCATTCAATAAAATCATGGTTGATCTTTTCGTGGACTCAGCTCCATTTACCCGCCCGCTCACCATAACCCTTAATTCCTTAACTGTTCAAAAATGTATCTATCCTTGCCTTAAAAACATTGTGAGGCAGCCTCAATCCCTTCACTGGGCAGGAAATCCCACAGATTCGCAATCCTTGGGTGAAACTCGAGACTAAAACTGTTCCCCATTATTTTGAGGCTAAGCCCCCTAATTTCACCTGCCAGTCCCTGCTTCTGTCTTATCTATTCCTTCATAATTTTATATGTTTCCATAAGGTCTCCAGTTATTCTTCCTAATTCCAATGAGTATAGCCCCAGACTACTTAATCTCTCTTCACAAGCCAACCCTCTTAACTCTGGAATCAACCTAGTGAATCTCCTCTGCACCCCCTCCAGTATATCCTTCCTCAAGTTGGGAGCATTCAGATGTTCACAAAAAGGCAGAATTGCCTGGGTCTGAGGGACAATATCACTTGTCAGCTGACACTGATGCCCATTAACCTGCTCTCTGCCCCTATTGTGACAATCAAAGCTTTGTCTGAGTGCAGCACACTGTGATTGTGTTCATATTTTAAGCAGGGGATCAGGAGCTGCGGAAACCATGTTAGTGACGAGCAAAATCCCAGAGCGACAAGGTTCCTGGGGCCCAGTGAAAGGCAATCCAGTCAGCACTGCGTTCAACCTGTAAGTATTTCCAGGGGTAAAACCCTCGCTGCATTGCAGTTGTTGAGGTTAAAACATCTGTGATGGGGGCAAGCGAGTCTACTCTGTCATCGTCTTACAAATGGGACAAATTCTGGACCAGATACGATCACAAAATAATTAACTGAAACAGGCTAGAGCTGTGAAATCAAAGCAACGATCCCAATGCAGGAATTGGGAGCAGGAGTCAGCCATCCAGCCCCTTCGAGCTTGCTCTGCCATTCGATAAGGTCTTCACTCATCGCGTTGTGATGTTGACTCCACTTTCTTGCCTGTGCCCCATAAATCTTCACCCCTCCCAATAACCATTCACCCACCCCCTTCACCCCCCCCCTCCCCTGTAACCCTTCACCCTCCCCTCCCCCATAACCCTTCACCCCAAGGGAGCGGAAACATCTCAATCCTGCTTATTCTCAGCAAAGTAATCAATATTTTTGCAAGTACTGAAACACTCTTATTCATTTATTAGTGTCACAAGCAGACTTACATTAACACTGCAATGAAGTTACTGTGAAAATCCCCCAGCTGCCACACCCTGGCGCTTGTTTGGGTACGCTAAGGGAGAATTTAGCCTGGCCAATGCACCTAACCAGCACATCTTTCGGACTGTGGGAGGAAACTGTAGCACCCGGAGGAAACCCAAACAGACATGGGGAGAATGTGCAAACTCTGCACAGACAGTGTCCCAAGCTGGGCATCGAACCCCGATCCCTGGCGCTGTGAGGCAGCAATGCTAACCACTGTGCCACCTGACTGCTTCGTTACTGTATCCCATCACAGCCAGGTTTGGAAGCATATCTATTTCCAAGTTAAATATATTTAGTGATATTTGGCCTCCCCAGCCTTCAGTGGTAGCCTGCTCCATTACTATCCTGGGAATGGTGACCCCTTGTTCTAGACCACCCCCCCCTGCCCCCACCCCGCATCACCATCAGCCAACATCTCTGCATCCAGTCTGTCCAGTCCTGTCCGAATTGCCTCTGTCAATTAGGTCCCCTCTCATGCTTCTAAATTCCAGTGAGCACACCAGGCCTAGTTGACCCAATCTGTCCTCCATACCTAATTCAGCCATGCCAGAAATCAGAGTGTGGTGAACCTTGACTGCTTGAACCCGATGTGGCCAAGTGTCGGGAAGGCAGAGGTAGTTTCAGGTGAGCTAGGTTTGTAATGTTAAATATTAGAGATGAGCTATGGATTTAAGTGGGTTAATTTCGCGCTTCTGTGTAAGAGGAGCAGAGTTCTGGTTAGATTCATGCTAGACAAAGGTGTTTGGGGTTTTGGTCAGTTCAAACTCATCATCCTCAGTGTGAAGGAATTTCTTTTCATCTCAGTTTACCCCCCACCCTCAATGCTCAGTATCCTCAGACTGTCACCCCTGGTTCTGGACACGCCCACCATCAGGAGAATCCTTCTTGCATCTACTATGTCTAGGCCTGTTAGATTTTGATGGGCTTCTATGAAATCCCCACCCCACACCTCATTTTTCTGAATTGCAGTGAACATGATCCTAACTGGCACAATCTCTCCTCATACCCGCCATCAGCCTGGTAAACCTTCTCCACACTCCCTCGAGAGCAAGAACATCCTTCCTCCAATAAGGAGACCAAAACTGCACACAATATTCCAGATGTAGCCTCACCAAGGCCCTGTATAATTGCATCAAGACATCCTCTCACTGTGAACATACCATTTGCCTTTTTTACTGCCTGCTGTACCTGCACGCTTACTTTCAGAGTCTGATGCATAAGAACACCCAAGACTTCATTGTACATTCCCCCCAATTTACAGCCATTCAGATAATAATCTGCCTCCTCCTTTATGCTGAGGGGCACTGGCCATTTAGTTTCAGAATGCTTTTATCTTTGAACCTAACGGAACTAAAGGAATATTGTATTATAATCAAACTTTTATGTTTCAGATAAGTTGTTGATAAGAACTAATTGGTGGCCCTCTGACTTGGTTCCTCCACCTTTTCTTTTTAAAAGAAAGTAGAATCATAAAATAGAATCTCTACAGGATGTGGAGACTTTGGAGAGAGTACGGAAGAGGTTTACCGGGATGTTGCCTGGTCTGGAGGGTATTAGCTATGAGAAGAGATTGGACAGACTCGGTTTGTTCTCTCTGGAACGATGGAGGTTGAGGGACCTCCTGATAGAGGTCTACAAGATTATGAGTGGCATGGGACAGAGTGGAGAGACAGATGCTGTTTTCTAGGGTAGAAAAGTCCAGCACTAGGAAACATAAGAAATAGGAGCAGGAGTAGGCCATCTAGCCCCTCGAGCCTCTAATGGGTTTAAGTCCATGGGGAAAAATTTAGAGGAGATGTGCGAGGCAAATTTTTTACAAGGAGGGTGGTGAATGTCTTGAACGCGCTGCCTGGGAAGGTGGTGGGGGCAGGTATGATAGTAGCATTGAAGGGACAACCAGATGAATTCATAAATAGGCTAGGAATGGAAGAATAAGTGCATATGGCTTTGGTTTCGGCAGGCATCGTGATCAGCACAGGCTTGGAGGGTCGAAGGGCCTGTTCCTGTTCTGTACTATTCTTCATTCTTTGAAGATGATCCTCGATGACCATCAGGTTGAGGGGGTTCAATCCTCGATCGTTTATATATTATTTATGTAGGAGATAAGCCTGGCTCTTTTTGAGTTATCATTGTGTCATAATCTCTGCCATCTCTCCCCCAGTGATGAACTGAGTGAGAAGGAGACGGCTCCATACTCTGAAATTCCAAAGCTTCCGTTGACTCCGGCACCCACGGAGCCGCTCAGTGACCTTCCAGCTTTAAAGGTAAGAGGAGCTTCAAGAACAAAACTCCAGCATCTTTTTCATCCAAAGCATTTTCGCAAACAGTTAAGACTCTTTTTAAGTGTAGTCACTGTTGTTATGTGAGAAAATGTGACAGGAGACCAGCACGCAGCAAGCTTCCTCACGTATCAGTGTGACGACAGCTCAATATTCTGTTTTGGTGATGTTAGTTGAAGGATTGGTTGACAGCTGGGGCACGGAGAGCATTCCTGCCGGAATGAGCAGCAATCTCTTCGGAAAGAGCCTGGGCAATGCAACAGCTCTCAAATTGCAACCAAGTTAACACACGGGAATCCTCCTCCGTTGGTACATATTTGGATGCAGTGTAGACTCGGCACCAAGTGCTATCTCCAGTACTAAGATTAGGCTGCACGATGGTTAGTACTGCTGCCTCACAGCGCCAGGGACCTGGGTTCCATTCCCGGCTTGGGTCACTGTCCATGTGGAGTCTGCACGTTCTCACCGTGTCTGCGTGAGTTTCCTCCGGGTGCTCTGGTTTCCTCACCCACACCGAAAGACATGCTGGTTAGGTGCGTTGGCCATGCTAAATTCTCCCTTCGTGTACCCAAACAGGCGCCAGAGTGTGGCAACGATGGGATTTTCATAGTAACTTCATTGCAGTGTTAATGTAAACTGACTTGTGATGCTAATAAGTAAACATTAAAACTTTTAAGATTAATAAACACTGGACCATCCCACTTATACTGTGCATTAATTTTAAGTTGAATAAGTAGGCTTACATTAAAACTGTAAGGAAGGTACTGTGAAAATCTCCTAGTCACCACACTCTGGCACCTGTTCAGGTACACCGAGGGAGAATTTAGAATGGCCAATGCACCTAATTCTTTTGGACTGTGGGAGGAAACCAAAGCACCTGGAGGAAACCCATGCAGACACGGGGAGAACATGCAGGTTCCACCCAGACAGTGACCCAAGCCAGGAATCGAACCCGGGTCCCTGGTGCTGTGAGGCAGCAGTGCTAACCTCATGCTGAATGGCCCAATTCTGCTCCTGTATCTTCTGGTCTTATGCACCATGAGTGCTGGCAGTGTATTCGCGGTGAAACTCCTAACTGTATTTGTTCTTCCCCTCTCTAACCCAAGGTTCATTGTGTTCCTTTGTACTTCACCTGAATATGCGCTAACTGAGCAAGAGCTTGGTGCTGCCTTTGGGGCCATTGTCCTGTATCACTTATCACCGAGTAACACGTACCCAAGCCTGGCTTTATTGTCTCGCTTGCCACATGCGTTTGTTTGTTGGCCCATGTGCCTTGTGAGCTCGGTTGAACTATAGTATCCTTTGTGTGTCTTGGCTGAGTTTGCATGTGTCTTTTACAGCTGACCTTTTCCTGGTCTGGGCCATTTTCTAGACCCAGCAAGATCCAGTGGTGGAGGTGGGTCAATGAGGAATATTGTAAGGCTAAATTTTCCAGTGATGCTTTTGCCTGTCGATGAGTACAGGATTACTCGTGACTCCAGCTCTCTCACTCCCTGTGGGTTCGCGGTAGCTTTCATTGGCCTTGGCACTGGGCTCTGGTGACCCGCTTCAGAGCGGACATGAAGATTAGCCTTTATGTTTAGGATTCTCCAGAGGTTTATATTCATCTGACCTACAGGCAGCAGATCACAAGTCCTCCCAATCTGAATACGAAGGAACTCCTCACCACATGGGTGTGCTGTTGGACGTTCCGCTGCTTGCTGTTAATCCATTTTACCACAAGAGGGCAGTGGAGCCACCCAATCAGCTAATTTATCAGGAGCTGTGTCCCTCTGTGACAGCCAACCCGTTGTCCTGCTAATGTTTGACAGCTATGTTCGATACTGTTCAGGTTGAATTCTCTACAGATGTCCAGAAGGAGAATTGCCAGGGCAGCAGCTGGGAATTCTGCAGCGCGTAACTTGCTTCCTTACTCCCCAAAACCTGCCCACCAACTCTTAGATTCAAGTTTATTTATTAGTGTCACAGGTAGGCTTAACACTGCAATGAAATTACTGTGAAAGCCCCCTAGTCGCCACACTCCGGCACCTGTTTGGGTACACTGAGGGAGTATTTAGCATGGCCAATGCACCTAACCAGCACATCTTTCCAACTATAGGAAGAAACCGGAGATGTAAAAGTCTGAGGTCACGTACCAACAGAACAGCTCAAGAACAGTTTCTTCCCTGCTGCTGTCAGACTTTTGAATGGGCCCACCTTGCATTAAGTTGATCTTTCTCTACACCCTAGCTATGACTGTAACACTACATTCTGCACTCTTCCATTTCCTTCTCTATGAACGTTATGCTTTGTCTGTATAGTGCGCAAGAACATAGAACATAGAACACTACAGCACAAACAGGCCCTTCGGCCCACGAGTTGCGCCGATCACATCAACACCTACCAATCTATAGACCTATCTATAACCCCCAATCCCATAAAACCCCATATACTCATCCAGAAGTCTTTTAAAAGACCCCAGCGAGTTCGCCTCCACCACCACTGACGGCAGCCGATTCCATTCACTCACCACCCTCTGAGTGAAAAACTTACCCCTAACATCACTTCGGTACTTTCCTCCTTTTCACTGTATGCTAATACATGTGAAAATAATAAGTCAAATCAAACCCAGAGGAAACCTACAAAGACATGGGGGTGGGGAAGGAACAGTGACACAAGCCGGGAACTGAACCCGGGTCCCTGGAACTGTGAGGCAGCAGTGCTAATCACTGCGCCACCGTGCTGCCCACAAGACAGGAGTGTGTTGGGATTTACTAAATACGTTTAGCATCAATTCAACTCTAACAACATACGAAGCTCGACATCATGCAGGTCAAAACATTGCCCCCACCCCAAATCCACCCCCGAAACATGCCCTTCCTCTGCACCCATTGCAGCTGTGTGTACTGTTTATAAGACTTCAGCTCCAAAAGATTGCTTCAATAGCACCTTCCAAACCTGCAGCAAGGGCAGTGAGAGTCTGGGAACACTACCGCTAGGGATGGGTAATAAATACTGGTTTTGCGAAAGACCATAGAATCCCTGCAGTGCAGATGAGTCCATTCGGCCCATCAAGACTGCATCGATTCTGTTGACAGAGTATCTTACCCAGATCCTTCCCTGTGACCCCATACGTTTACCATGGTTAATCCCATCTGTTCTGCACATCTTGATACATTACGGGGCAATTTAGGATGGCGCCAGTCTACCTAAACTACACATCTTTGGACTATGAGAGGAAACTGGAGCACAGAGAGAACACTGACATTATGAGATGGCACAGTGGTCAGCACTGCTGCTTCACAGCGCCAGGGACCCAGGTTCGATTCCTGGCTTGGGTCACTGTCTGTGTGGAGTCTGCATGTTCTCCACGTGTCTGTGTGGGTTTCCTTCAGGTGCTCTGTCTCCCCCCCCCCCAACAGTACTGGTTAGTTGCATTGGCCGTGCTAAATTTTCCCTCGGTGTACCTGAACAGGCGCCAGATGTGGCAACTAGGGGATTTTCACAGTAACTACATTGCAGTGTTAATGTCAGCCTACTTGTGACACTAATAAATAAACTTTTAATTTAAAAAAACAACTTGGGTTGACTGTCTTCATAGTAGCTTCATCACATTACCACCTAACTCCTACAGCTCCACAAGTCAAACAACAGTTTTAAAAAACCCTTTGTCAGCCTATTTACAATTAATACAAACCAATATTTGCAGAAAATGCAAACACATGACAACTCCAGTGAATATTCCCTGGGTTAGCTTGTTACAATATCCAGGAGGGTTTAATTTTTAATTCCTGGGGATCCTGTCCAATCCTGGAGGGCTTGGCAATTCCACTCACTACCTTGCAGACACTACAACAACAGACGAACAGACACCGCTCGACAATCACCAGACAGGAATGTCCCCTTCCAGTTGGTGAACACTTCAGCGGTCACGGGCATTCAGCCCCTGATCTTCGAGTAAGTGTTCTCCAAGGCAGCCTTCACGACACACGACAGCGCAGAGTCGCTGAGCAGAAACTGATAGCCAAGTTCCACATGCACGAGGACGGCCTCAACCGGGACCTTGGGTTCAATGTCACACTGTCTGTAAACCCCATGACTTGCCTGAACTTGCAAAATCTCGCTGTCCTGGCAGGAGACAACATGCATCTCTTTAACCTGTGCTTAACCCTCCGCTCGCATTGTCTGCACCTGTAAAGACTTGGTTACCTGTTAAGACTCACAATCCAACCATTATCTTGTAAATTGAGTTTGTGTCTTTATACGCCCTGTTTGTGAACCAAACTTTTTTAAAACTTTATTCCAATTCGATCCAAGCAAATCAAATCCAATTCAGAGTCCCAACAAGTTGGGACATTCCCGATCCAAGCTGACAAGACAGGGCTCTCACCTCCTGTTTTGGGCTTGATCTACATGATCCAAGCTGACTGGAGTAGGTGTAGCTCCTCCTCCAAGGCTTGATCTCATTTGCATTTTAGCCAAAAGGCCAAGATGCCGCTTTTAAAAATTGCTTCAAATTAAGCTAAAATGTAACCTTATGACTTCAACCAAGTGCAGCATGTCAATACTACACTTAATCTTCGCCAAAAGGCCGAGAAGCGTTTGTGAACCAAACTCTTCAATCACCTGATGAAGGGGCAGTGCTCCGATAGCTAATGCTGCCAAATATACCTGTTGGACTTTACCCTGGTGTTGAGAGACTTCTTACTGTGCCCACCCCAGTCCAACACCAGCATCTCCACATCATACCTTGTCTGTGGCCAACGTTTTAAATCCCCGCGTCAGAATTTGTACATGTATCTGGCTGGTGCTCACAGCATTTCATGATCAGGAACAGAGAACTTGGCCACTTTCATTTATCTCCCCTGCCCAACCTCAACAGCACCTGGAAAGTTTAATCGGTAGTCAAGGTTGTCACTCTCCTGTGGTGAATGAGCTCCCTCTGCTGGGATACTCTTAAAACTGCATTTTTCAAACTCAAAGTTACGTTGCGTAAATTTGTTTCTTGAATTGGTGTTCAACTTTAAACATTTTTTTTGGATGTGATGTACTGAAGATAAAACTTGGACAGGCAAACCCTACCTCCAACAGGCTGACCTGGGAATGCTTTTCATTAATATAGCGCCTGTAACATAGTAGAAATTCCCCGTAATCCCACGTATTTACCCTGCCGGTCTCCCTGACATGAAGGAGCAATTTAGCATGACCAATTCACCCTAACCCATACATCTTTGGACTGTGGGATATGGGGAGAACATGAAGACTCCCCAACAGACATTGACCCAAGGAAGGAATTGAACCCAGGTCCCTGGCGCTGAGAAGCAGCAGTATTTTGACTCTGCCACACCAATGTCCCGAGCTACTCCCTAGGAGTGATTATCAAACCCAAATTCAATGCGTGAGCCCTGGGATGAAATTTTGGCGGAAGGTGCCCGAAAGCCTTGGGTCAGCGGTAGATCTGCGGGACTGTCTCAAAGGAGGGACAGGATTTGGGGAGGGAATTCCGGAGCGTGGGACCAAAGAGGCATGGCCACTGATGGTGGAGTGATTCAAATCGGAGGAGTGAAAGAGGCCAGAATTGGAGGCACGTAGGGGATTTGGTGAGCTTGCCAATGTTAGCGATCCAGGGGGACGAAGGCATGGAGCGATTTTGAAAGCGAGGAACGGAATTTAAAATTGAAGTGTTGCCAGGCTGGGAACCAGTGTATGTCGGCAAGATACAAGGGTGATGGGTGAATGAAACCTGGTAACTGTTAGGCTGTAGAGAGCTGGGTTTTGGAAGAGCTTAGGTTTACAGAGGGGTTCACAGAAGCACATAATATACAGTGCCGAAGGAGGCCGTGGGCCCATTGAGCCTGCACTGATGACAATCCCACCCGAGCCCTATCCCCATAACCTCATATACCCTTCTAGTCCTTCTGACACTAAGGGGCAATTTATCATGGCCAATCATACCCTTCTAGTCCTTCTGACACTAAGGGGCAATTTATCATGGCCAATCAACCTAACCCGCACCTCTTTGGACTGAGGGGAAACTGGAGCACCTGGAGGAAACCCACGCAGACACGGGGAAAATGTGCCAAATCCAGACAGACAGTCCCGAGGCTGGAATTGAACCCGGGTCCCTGGTGCTGTGAGGCTGCAGTGCTAACCACTGTGCCGCCCTGGTTTGCAAGGTGGCAGCCACCAACACTTGAACGATAGCATCTACCGATAATAGAGGCAAGGATACAGGAAGGAAGGGTCACTCGTTTAAGACAGAGATGAGGAAAAATTCCTTCAGAGGCTTGCGAGTCTTTGGAACTCTCTTCCTCAATAGACAGCTGAACAGAGTCTTTGAATCTTTTTGAGGCAGAGTTAGATAGATTCTTGATTAGCAAGCGGGTAGAAGGTTATTGGGGGTAAGCAGGAATGTGGGGTTGAAGTTACAAGCAGGTCAGTCGTGAACTCCTTGAATGGTGGGGCAGGCTCGAGGGGCGGAGTGGCCTACTCCTACTCTTAATTCATATGTATGATTTCAGCAGCAGTGTTGGAGTTGGGCATTGGGAGGTAGAAGTGGGAAGTTACAACAGTACAACTTCCTAAGCCATGTTCACCGTCGTGATTTCACAATATCGCTGTCCTTTCACTGTCATTGGGTCAAAATTGGGGCGGCATAGTGGCAAATGGGGCAGCACAGTGGTTAGCACTGATACCTCACAGTGCCAGGGACCCGGGTTTGATTCCTGGCTTGGGTCACTGTGTGTGTGTGTGTGTGTGTGTGGAGTTTGCACATTTTCCTCGTGTCTGCGTGGGTTTCCAACCACAGTCCAACATGTGCGGGTTGGGTGGATTGGCCATGCTAAATTGCCCCTTCGTGTCAGGGGGACTAGCTAGGGTAAATGCATGGGGTCATGGGGATAGGGCTTGGATGGGATTGTGGCTGGTGCAGACTTGATGGGCCGAATGGCCTCCTTCTGCACTGTAGGGATTCTAAATCCTACACCAGATGGACTGCAGCAGTTTGAAAATGCATCTCGCCATCACCTCCTCAAGGGCAATTAGGGATGGTCAATAAATGGTAACCTAGCCAGCGATGCTCGCTTTCCCGTAAATGTAGAAAAGAAAATACTTAACCTGCCCCCTCATTGGTATGGGAAACAAGAGTGATGCCCACATCTGATGAAAGAACATTTGTGTAAAAAGCTGAGCTATTTTAGGGTGGCACAGTGGCACAGTGGTTAGCACTGCTGCCTCACAGGGACCTGGAATTGATTCCCGATTTGGGTCACTGTCTGTCCAGAGTCTGCATGTTCTCCCCATGACTGTGTGGGTTTCTCCTGGGTGCCCCCGTTTACTCCCAGTCCAAACATATGCAGATTAGGTTGATGACCATGTTAAATTGACCCTTAGTGTAAGTGGGACCAGCAGGGAAAATAGAATCATAGAATCCCTACAGTGCAGAAGAGGCCATTTGGCCCATCGAGCCTGCACTGACTCTCTGATTTAGGCCCTCTCTCCTGCCCTGTCCCTGTAACCTCACACATTTACCATGGCTAATTATTCTAACCTACGCATCTTGGGAAACTATGGGCAATTTATCATGGCCCATCCACCTAACCGTCACATCTATCAGACTGTGGGAGGAAACCCATGCAAATACAGGGAGAACGTGCAAACCCCACACAGACAGATTGAACCTGGGTTCCTGGAGCTGTGAGGCAGCAGTGCTAACCACTGTGCCACCATGCTGCCGGGTTTATGTGGGGTAATTACAGGGATAGGGTCTGGGTGTTTTTTTTCGTGTGTGTGGGTGCAGTCTTGATGAGCTGAATGTCCTCCGTCTGCACCATAGGGATTCCATGATCTCGAGTGCCAATTCTATTTTTCTTTCCCTAATTTATTCACCAATTACTCCCTCCTCTGCTGAAGGTACCGATTTGAGATCCGACGCATTTCGTGGTTGCTGGGCGCCTCGGAGTACCTGTGCGGTTGTGTGTTATCCGGGACTGAGAGTATAGGCAGGCTGTGGGACCAGTTGGGGACTCGCTCAGCCTGATGCTGTTAAAATGGGAAGGGAGGCCTCTGTGCTTTGCTTCAGTCTGAGGCATCTTTCCGTATTATTGGGAGTGGCCTTGCTAAGCTGTACCAGGGAAATGACCTTGCTGTGCTGGCCTAATGAGAGCCTCCCATCTCTGCTCTCTCCATTTTTGCCGTTTGACTGGTAATTAATCTCCGCTAGTAAACTCTGTATCTTCAACTTGACGACCTGACAAATCGGCCCCCTCACATTCCTCTCTTTATTACTCTATTAGGCTATCTGGAAGGTGGATGGGGGAGCAGAGAAGTATCTGCAGTTTGCACAGGCCTCTCGCTCACCAGGCCTCCCTCCCACCCCCTGTTCTCTGCCTTTTCAGTTTTCAAGGCAATTGCACTATTCTAAGGCAAGGTCATGGTGCTCCTTAGTGTAGAATCACATTAACCAACAGTCAGAAGAAAAAGACCAGCTAAAATGAGGTGGACGGTAATTAATTTGTGATTTTTACTCGTGTGTGTGTGTTAGCCAAGTGATCAGATTAGAAAATGTTTTGTTTCTGGTCTCCACGCATCAGCTTTCCTTTCGTTATCTGACAGTTCCACCTGGCAAAGATTTAACTGCAGCATTCTTCAAGGCAGCTGCCAAATATTTACATTGACACAGAAACTCGACTTTACTTTCCCAGCCTCCCCCACCACCCCCCGCACCCAACACCCACCCCCCCCCCCCCACCCCCCCGTCCCCCCGCACCCAACAGAATCTCACAAACTACTTCCAACTATTGAATTCCTTTAAAATGAAATGTTAAATCTGATCCAGCACCCCACCCCTCCCCGCGTCCAGACAATCTCAACCTTTAGCTTATGTAAGGTTAGGAGTGAAAGTAATAGGGTAATTGTTATGGGGGACTTTAACTTTACTAATATTGATTGGAATTGCTATAGCTCTAGCTCATTAGAGGGGGCAGTTTTTGTACAAAGTGTGCAGGAAGGTTTTTTGACTCAGTATGTTGATAGGCCAACTAGAGGTGAGGCTATATTGGATTTGGTGCTGGGAAATGAGCCAGACCAGGTGCTGGACTTGGAAGTTGGTGTGCATTTTGGTGATAGTGACCACAATTCGGTTACGTTCACCTTAGTGATGGAAAGGGATAGGCATGAACCTCGGGTCAGTAGTTTTAGCTGGGGGAAGGGTAATTATGAGGCTATTAGGAGAGAATTAGGAAGCATAGGTTGGACTAGGAGACTACAGGGACTGGGAACGTCCGAAATGTGGAGTTTTTTCAAGGAGCAGCTACTGCGAGTCCTTGATAGGTATGTCCCTGTCAGGCAAGGAGGAATTGGTAGAGCTAGGGAACCGTGGTGCACTAAAAAAGTTGATTCGTTGGTTAAAAAGAAAAAGGAGGCTTATGTCCAGATGAGACTTGAGGGCTCAGGTAGTGCACTAGAAAGCTTTAGATTGGCAAGGAGGGAGTTGAAGAGTGAATTAAGAAGGGCTAAAAGAGGACATGAGAAGACTTTGGCTGATAGGATTAAGGAGAATCCTAAGGCGTTCTATAGGTATGTTAAGAACAGAAGGTTGGCTAGGGCAAGATTGGGGCCAGTTACAGACAGCAGAGGGAAGTTGTGTGTGGAACTGGAAGAGGTTGGTGAGGCATTGAACCAATATTTCTCTTCGGTGTTCACGCAGGGGGACATGAATGCAGCTGAGGAGAACACTGGGTTGCAGGGGTGTAAACTAGACAGTATTGCAGTTGATAAGGGGGATGTGCTGGATATTCTTGAGGGTTTGAAAATAGTTAAGTCCCCTGGTCCGGACGGGATTTACCCTAGGATTCTCTGGGAGGCAAGAGAGGTGATTGCAGAGCCTCTGGCTCTGATCTTCAGGTCGTCGTTGGTCTCAGGTATAGTACCGGAAGATTGGAGGATAGCGAATGTTGTCCCATTGTTTAAGAAGGGGAACAGAGACTTCCCCGGGAATTATAGACAGGTGAGTCTTACTTCTGTTGTGGGCAAGGTTTTAGAAAAAATTATTAGGGATAGGATTTATAGTTATTTGGAGAGTAATGAATTGATTGGAGATAGCCAGCATGGTTTTGTGGAGGGTAGGTCATGCCTTACTAACCTTATTGAGTTTTTTGAGAAAGTGACCAAAGAGGTGGATGGGGGAAAGGCAGTTGACGTGGTATATATGGATTTTAGTAAGGCGTTTGATAAGGTTCACCATGGTAGGCTTCTGCAGAAAATGCAGATGTATGGGATTGAGGGTAATCTAGGAAATTGGATCAGGAATTGGCTAGCAGATAGGAGACAGAGGGTGGTGGTTGATGGTAAATATTCGTCATGGAGTTCAGTTACGAGTGGTGTGCCTCAGGGATCTGTTTTGGGGCCACTGCTGTTTGTAATTTTTATTAATGATCTGGATGAGGGTATAGTTGGGTGGATTAGTAAATTTGCTGATGACACCAAAGTCGGAGGTGTGGTAGATTGTGAGGAAGGGTGTCATAGTTTGCAGGGTGACTTAGACAGGTTGCAGAGCTGGGCCGAGAGGTGGCGGATGGAGTTTAATGTGGAGAAGTGTGAGGTAATTCACTTTGGTAGGAATAACAGATGTGTCGAGTATAGGGCTAACGGGAGGACTCTGAATAGTGTGGATGAACAGAGGGATCTAGGTGTATGTGTACATAGATCCCTGAAAGTAGGGAATCAAGTAGATAAGGTTGTTAAGAAGGCAAACGGTGTCTTGGCGTTTATTGGTAGGGGGATTGAATTTAGGAGTCGCAGCGTCATGTTGCAACTGTACACAACTCTGGTGCGGCCGCACTTGGAGTATTGTGTGCAGTTCTGGTCCCCACATTATAGGAAGGATGTGGAGGCTTTGGAGAGGGTGCAGAGGAGGTTTACCAGGATGTTGCCTGGTATGGAGGGGAGGTCCTATGAGGAGAGACTGAGGGATTTGGGGTTGTTTTCGCTAGAAAGAAGGCGGCTAAGAGGGGATCTTATTGAAACATATAAGATGATTAGAGGTTTAGATAGGGTGGATAGTGATAGCCTTTTTCCTCGGATGGAGAAAGCTAGCACGAGGGGGCATGGCTTTAAATTAAGAGGTGTATAGGACGGATGTCAGGGGTAGGTTCTTTACCCAGAGGGTGGTGAGGGATTGGAATGCCCTGCCTGCTGCAGTTGTAAATGCGCCTAGTTTGGGGGCGTTTAAGAGATCCGTGGATAGGTTTATGGAGGAAAAGGGATTGGTTTAGGTTAGAGGGTCATTGCTTTTTAACTGGTCGGCGCAACATCGTGGGCCGAAGGGCCTGTTCTGCGCTGTAATGTTCTATGTTCTATGTAAACCCTCCTTATTTTTCTTCAGGAGGGTATTGTGGTCAACGTGACGGTAAGGTCTCATTCCAAATTAATCACCGCAACAGGAGAAAAGTCTTCCCCGGACGGAGCTGGCCGCTAGGCTTTCCTCACCAATGGGATAACAGCAGCAAAAGCAAAGCCCGGCAAAGAGTGGGAAATATGATGGCGAGTCAATTAAAATCTCGTCTCCCCCAACCCCACGAGGGCCATTTGCCACATGTCTAAGGCTGTCCTTTGACATTCTGCACCTTTGTTCTGCCACTTACACATTTCAGTCTTTTCCGGCTTGGGTCACTATTTGTGTGGAGTTTGCGCATTCTCCCCGTGTCTGCATGGGTTTCCTCTGCGTGCTCTGGTTTCCTCCCACATTCCAAAGATGTGCAGGTTAGGTGGATTGACCATGCTAATTTGCCCCTTAGTGTCAGGGGGACAGGCTAAGGTAAATGCATGAGGTTATGGGGATAGGGCTTGGGTGGGATTCTGGTTAGTGCAGACTTGATGGGCCAAATGGCCTCCTTCTGCACTGTAGGATTCTATGATTCTAATGGGTAGCACGGTGGCATAATGGTTAGCATTGCTGCCTCACAGTGCCAGAGATCCAGGTTTGATTTCTGCCTCGGGTCACTGTCCTTATGGAGTCTGCATGTTCTCCCTGTGTCTGTGTGGGTTTTGTCCCACACTCCAAAGATGTGCGGGTTGGGTTGATTGGTCGTGCTAAATTGCCAATGTGTCAGGAAGACTTGGAGGGTAAATATGTGGGGTTGGGGGATAGGATCTGGATGGGATTATTATTGATGCAGGCTTGATGGGCCAAAAGGCCTCGTTCTGCACCGTAGGATTCTATGATTCTATTTGTATCATTCTCAGCCTTTGCTACCACCATTTATATTGCCTTTATCTTTTTGTCTGTGACAACTTACAATCCTCCTTCTCACCCTAACTGTATGAATCTTATCCTATTTTCTTTGTCTTTGGCTCTGACGAAGGGTCATCCGGATTCGAACCGTTGGCTCTATTCTCTTTCCTAGATGCTGTCAGACCTGCTGAGATTTTCTGTTTTTGATACGATGGGACGGAGTTGTCCGTGACTGTGGTCGATAGTTGGACTTCTCTATCCCAACTGCATTAATATCCCTGAAAAGCTTCTTCACTCCAACGCTTGTTTCTGAAATGAGAGTCCTGAATTATGATTTCAGCTTTTTTTTCCCTCCTTGAAATCTCACCCTTTTCTGTCAGCTCATCGCGACCTTTCATGACCCAACATGGTTGTTATTCAGTTCTTCCAAATCTGCAATCTCTTCATACGGAATTGTTCCACGTAACAATGCCATGTTGGACAATCTGGAGTTTGCCTCCTTGGTGTGGTGTTCGATGATCTTAAATGTAAGCAGCGCAGGCCTTGTTTGATATTTTTGACATGTACAACCTGTAATTCACATCAATTAAAGGCCTTGTTAATTTGCTCTGTCATTACTCTTTGATCTCACGCTAACTCGGAGACGTTCTGACGCCCCAGCCCAGCTCTCTAACTGTTGTTGTGCGACTGGTTGGCGGCCTCGAAAGCCAGTCTCAAAAGAAATTAATTCCTTAACTTGCAAAGTGCTTTGCGATGATTCGGTGATGTCATGAGGCGCTACCTAAGTACACGTTGTTTTAATTTCGCCAATTTGAAAAGGGAGACGGGTGGCTTTGTGGTAACGTCATTGGACTAGCGGTCCAGAGGCCCAGGCTAATACTCTGGGATGTGGGTTCTAATCTGATGGTGGCACAGTGTTTTAGCACTGCTGCCTCACAGCGCCAGGGACCCGGGTTCAATTCCAGCCTTGGGTCACTGTCTATGTGGATTCTGTATGTTCTCCCCGTCTCTGCTGGTTTTCTTCCGGGTGCTCCAGTTTCTTCCCATAGTCCAAAGATGTGCGGGTTGGGTGGATTGGCGCTGCTAAATTGTCCCTTAGTGTCCCAAGATGTGCAGACTAGGTAGATTAACCATGGAGTTATGGGGATAGGACGGGGATGAGGGCCTAGGTAAGACGCTTTGCCAAGAGTCAATGCTGACTCGATGGGCCGAATGGCTTCCTTCTGCACGATAGGGATTCTTATGTCTCTATGAATTATTACACCTTGAGTTGAAAGCTGGGGTCAGTAATGGTGGCCATGAAACTATCATGGTGGAGGATATGCTCCTGTCTGCATTGATGGGGACAAAGTAGAAATGGTTGCGCACTTTAAATTTTTAGGTGTTCAGATCACCAACAACTTGTCCGGATCCCTCCATGTGAATGCTGTAGTTAAGAAAACCCTACAAAGCCTCTACTTTCTCAGGAGAGTAAAGAAATTTGGCATGTCCACTAAAATTCTTACCAACTTCTACAGATGCACCATGGCAGGCATTCTCTCTGGTTGAATTACAGCTTGGTATGGCTCCTGGTTTGTCCAAGACCACAATTAACTATAAAGGGTCATGAACGGAGGCCAGTCCATCACTCAAACGAGCCTCCTATCCATTGACCCCCCCCCCCATCTCACTTCCCGCTGCTTCGGGAAAGCAGACAGCCTAATCAAGAGCCCCACGCACCCGAACATTCTCTCTCCCACCTTTTTCCTTTGGGAAAAAGGTACAAAAGCCTGAGGTCACATACCAACCAACTCAAGAACAGCTTCTTCCCTGCTGCCGTCAAACTTTTGAATGGATCTACCTTACATTAAGTTGATCTTTCTCTGCACCCTAGCTATGACTCTAACACTATATTCGGCACTCTCTCCTTTCCTTCTCTATGAACGGTATGCTTTGTCTATGTAGTGTGCAAGAAAAAATACTTTTCACTGTATACTGCTACATGTGACAGTAATAAATCAAATCACATCATTGATTCTCATTTTAAAAAAAACTCGTCAGAGAATGCAATTTGTCCCCTAAATCTAGTCTAGATGTGCCTCAAGATTCAGAGCGACCTAGCTGACCCTTAACTGTCCTCCTGAAAGGACTGAATAAGCTACTCAGTTCATGGGGCAATATATGCTGGCTTTCAGTGGCACATGAAAGAGTTGAAAAAAACTGCAACAAGCTTGAATATTGAGCGTTAATAAATGATCTTTAATGGAACGGCCACGAAAGTTGGTGCTGCCACATGCTGCGTGTAATAATACTGTTGAGATTCTGTGTAACAGGTTATCATTGTACAGTGGAAGCTGTTTACAGTGTCACCACAGGTGCTGTGGAGGAGTTCCTATCCCACAATTAACTCGCTCACACACAATTGCGGACCATTAATAATGTTTATTTTTAGAGGTGGTGTCTCGTGGGATCGTGACGGTTTCAACCGGCCCTGCCCCTGCACCTTAATTGACTGTAGATGTGGCTTGATTTGCAGGGTTGTGTTAATGTGTAGGTTCTCGTAGTGTGACACACTCGCTCCTGGTGTTAGATGCAGACACACAGCTTGTCTATCCCTATGGTTGTAGGCGCCAGGATAACCTGGATAACAAAGGCACTGATGTCAGACTCCTATTTATTGACTACAGCTTAGCCTTCAACATCATTATTCCTGGAAACTCATCTCCAAACTCCATGGCCTGGGGCTCGAACCCACAGACTGCAATCAGTTAGGATAAGCTACAACACCACCTCCACAATCATCCTCAATACCGGTGACCCACAAGGCTGTTTTCTTAGCCCCTTGCTATACCACTTATACACCAATTCCCCTCCACATTTTCACGTTTACTGATAACACCATTATCTCAAACTATGATGAGTTGGAGTACAGGAATGAGATATAGAATCTGGTGAAGTGTTGCGACAAAAATAATCACTCCCTCAATGTCAACAAAACGCAGGAAATAGTCATTGACATCAGGAAGTGTAGTGGACGATATTCCCCTGTCGATGGGGACAAAAGAAGAAATGGTCAAGAGCTTCAAGTTTTTAGGTGTCCAGATCACCAACAACCTGTCCTGGTCCCTTCATACTGATGATATAGTTATGAAAGCCCACCAACGCCTCTACTTTCTCAGAAGATGAAGGAAATTTGGCATGTCCACTACGACTCTCACCAACTTTTACAGATGCACTACAGAAAGCATTCTTTCTGGTTGTATCACAGCTTGGTATGGCTCCTGCTCTGCCCAAGACCGCAAGGAACTACAAAGGGTTGTGAACGAAGCCCAGTCCATCACACAAACCAGCCCCCCATCCGTTAACTCTGTCTAAACTTCCAGCTGCCTCGGCAAAGTGGCCAGCATAATTAAGGACCCCACGGACCTCGGACATTCTCTCTTGTATCTTTTTCCCAATGGAATATGATGGAAAAGTCTGAGATCACGTACCAACCAACTCAAGAGCAGCTTCTTCCCTGTTGCTGTCAGACTTTTGAATGGATTTACCTCGCACTAATTGATCTTTCTCAACACCCTAGCTATGGCTGTAACACTACATTCAGCACACTCTCCTTCTCTATGAACTGTGTGTGCAAGAAAGAATACTTATTACTCTATACTAATATATATGACAACAAATTAAATAAAACCAAATCAAAGGAACCAAATGTTAGCACCGCCAGTTTATGCCAAAATGGAACAAGTAAAGCATTCCAAGGTGTTTTAGAAGGGGGTGGGCTGGGAGTCCAGTTAAAATGGGAGAAGGTTTGAGGTGAAACCAAAGGCTTTGTTGAAGAGATGTTTTGCATCTATTAAATAATCTACAGTAGGAAATAGACCTTTTAGCCTCACTGTCTGTCCTTCACACGAGCCTCTGTCAATCCCTCTCATCTCACCCTGTTGGCTTACTTTTTCTTTCTCCCTCATGTACATATCCACCTTTCTCCTTTAAATGCATGCCATTCACACAGTGGTTAGCACTGCTGCCTCACAACGCCAGAGACACAGTATCGATTCCCGGCTTGGGTCACTGTCTGTGTGGAGTCTGCACGCTCTCCCAGTGTCTGCATGGGTTTCCTCTGGGTGCTCCGTTTCCTCAGAGTCTGAAAGACATGCTGGTTAGGTGGATTGGCCGTGCTAAATTCTCCCTCAGCGTACCCGAACCCTGGAGTGTGGCGACTAGGGGATTTTCACACTGGCTTCATTGCAGTATTAATGTCAGCCTATTTGTGACACCAATAAGTAAACTTTAACAAAAAAACCTCTGCATTGTGATAGAGTTCTTCCTGAATTCCTTATTAAATGTCTTGTAGAAATATTTTCTCTGTCACACTACTTTGTAATTTTGTAGACAATAATTAAGATCCCTAACCTCATGCCAAATTTTCTCTTTTCTGGAGAGTAAAGACCCAGCCTTGTTTGGCCTTGACTAAGAAATGTTTTTTGATTTGATTTATCATTGTCACATGTACTGATATATAGTATTGTGAAAAGTATTGTTTCTTGCGTGCTATACAGACAACGATACCGTTCATGGAGACAGAAAGGAGAGAGTGCAGAATGTAGTGTTACAGTCATAGCTAGGGTGAGGTGGGTCTATTCAAAAGTCTGATGGCAAAAATGGTAAAGTTGTTCTTGAGTCTGTTGGTACGTGAGCTCAGACTTTGGTATCTTTTTCCTGTTGGAAGAAGATGGAAGCGAGTATGTCCGGAGTGCGAGGGGTCCTTATGCTGGCAGTTTTTCCGAGGCAATCGGAAATGTAGGCGGGGCCAATGGATGGGAGGCTGTTTTGCATGATGGATTGGGCTATGTTCACAACCTTTTGTAGTTTCTCGTAGAGTTGGACAGAACAGCAACCATACCAAGCTGTGATACAACTAGAAAGAATGCTTCCTATTGTGCATCTGTAAAAATTGGTGAGAGTTGTAGTTCATGTGCCAAATTTCCTTGAGAAAGTAGAGGCATTGGTGGGCTTTCTTAACTATAGTGTCGGCATAAGGGGAAACCAGGAGATTATCTCAGTCCTGGCTTCCATCAGTCTCGTGGATCTTTATTTTTTCACAATCCTGAGTTCCTCTACACTTTTTAAATACAATTTGGGAGACTGGAGCAGTGCGTAGTTTCACTCTCAAATTTGAAAGTCTGATAGCCTTTTTGACCGAGTGAGTTCAAATATTCCTGTGTAAAGAAGTGTTTACTGTGCACTGCCCCTGCCCTACAATAACTCAGCTACGCACCATTGCCACTCAAGATCTCAGCTGCAAACTCTGAAGGATGGAACTTAAAATGTATAGTATGTTGTTAAACATACCATGAAATCAAATTAAACATTGTCACGCTCCCCGTGTCTGCATAGGTTTCCTCTGGGTGCTCCAGTTTCTTCCCACAGTCCAAAGATGTGCAAGTTAGGTGGATTGGTCATGCCAAATTGCCTCTTAATGTTCCAGGATGTGTAAGTTAGCGGGATTAGTGGGATAAATATCTGGGGTTACAGGGATATGGCAGAAGGGCAGGCCTGGGTAAGATGCTGTGCCGGAGAGTCAGTACAGACTCGATGGGCCAAATGGCCTCTTCCTCCATGGATTCTATGATTTTTTAAAATTAAATTTTTAGCAAACCTTGTTTCAGAAACGTACTTCAAATGTGTCCAAAAAAAAGCATTTGGAAACATTGTGGACCACTTGTCCTGTATTTGTCAATATTGGTAACTGACTCTTTACAAAGTGCTGTGTCTAAATTGGCCGGAATTAGTGTCCGAGGACAGTCGGAAAATGCACAGTAATGCAGACATACGACAAACCCATCTCCTGTGGTTTCTGGTCACCTGAAACTCAATAGCAATAATAGAAAACAGGACAGGGATGAATTTCTTAAGAAGAGTTAGATGGAATCATTCGCTTTTTTCTCGATGATTCCCACTCTGGAATTTGGCCCTGCTGTATAATGTTTTGAACACTTTTATGAATGAGTTTCTGGATGATGTCTGTGGCCTGGTATTATTTTGGATGAAGATGTTAAAGGAGTGGGAGGGTGGGACATGCAAGCGAGAACTTTAGTTACTGAATTCCTGGCAGCTGGAGGATTTTCCACTGATAGAGGAGCAAAGTTTTTTAAAAATTAATTCAAAGGATCTGGGCCAGCATTTGGACAGCACAGTGGCACAGCAGTTAGCAGTGCTGCCTCATGGCATCCGGAACCCGGGTTCGATTCCCGGCTTGGGTCACTGTCTGTGTGGAGTTTGCACATTCTCCCCGCCTCTGCGTGGGTTTCCTCTGAGTGCTCCGGTTTCCTCTCACAGTCCAAAGATGGTTAAGTGGATTGGCCGTGCTAAATTGCCCCTTAGTATCAGGGGGATCAGCTAGAGTAAACGCATGGGGTTGCGGGAATACCTGGGTGGGATTGTGGTCGGTGCAGACTCGATGGGCTGAATGGCCTCCTTCTGCACTGTAGGACTCTTATGATTAATTGCCCGTCCCTAATTGACTTTGCGCTGCGTTCTTGAACAAAAGAGGCCCATGTGGTGTAGATCTGATGATGGGGATGCAACAATGTACACTTGGTCGGCAGCAGATGTGAACAGAGAGAGAATTGGAAAGGTAGGGCAGTGTGTGCGGCCGCAGAGTAATTAAGTAGCAACTGGGGAAAGGGTAGGTAGTGGTGGAGACAGCAATGATTGGGATGATATGGGGATGCAGAAACGGGTTGAGAGAGGAAAGTGCTGTGAGGTGGAAACCATGCAGAGAGAATTGCAGATGGCGACGGTGTCTCGTGGGTAGGCCAGCTGGTGATTGAGGCAAGCATTGTATCAGTTCCTTTGCACGGGTTTCCTCCGGGTTTCCTCCCATACTCCAAAGATGTGCCAGATAGGTGGATTGGACATGGGAAACGTATGGGGTTACGGGGATGAGGTGGAGGTTATATTCTCAGACGGAGAGTTGGTTCTGACTCAATGGGTCGAAAAGCCTCTTCTGCACTGGCAGGATTCTGATTTTTCCTTAACGGCCAATTTGTCCAGGCCTCCGTGGGCTAATATGGTTCTCGCCGTGTTTGCGTGGGTTTCCTTCGGGTGCTCAGGTTTCCTCCCACAGTCCAAAGATGTACAGGTTAGGTTGATTGGCCATGCTAAAATTGTCCGTTAGTGTCACAGGAATTAGCAGGGTAAATACATGGGATTGTGGGGATAGGGCCTGGGTTGGGATTGTTGTCAGTGCAGACTCGATGGACCGAATGGCCTCCTTCTGCACTGAAGGGATTCTGCGAGCCTCTTTCTTCTATGGACTGGCATGAACCTGCTGTAGAATGGGCATAGTCGAGGTCTGGGGCAACATTCCCTCATTAATCTTCAGCCACCACTGGTTGTACGAGTTAATTGCCTTCCCCTCCTTGAGTATTGCTGCACTGTAATGAGAGAACACCTTTCCACAGCACGGTATTGTGGCACCAAATCGTATTGCTTTATTTCTCAGCCCCTGGATCTGAAACTCTTTTGTTGTGTTTGCAGAATGTTGCTGAGGATTTGGACAACCTGTTATCGGCACTGAGTGAGAATCTGATCGATTTCACTGACCCTACGCCACTGGTAGGTTCTATTTCTAAAGGTGCACCTCCCTCCTGCTGTGAGATCATTGTAATTAGAGCCAGCAAGCTGCAGTCTCTGCCGGAGCCCACTCACTCTCTGCTTTCTCTATCCCTAAAGGATCTATATGATTATCTGTTAACAAGAAGAAGGCTGAGGCAAAAATATTAGCGTTTATATAGTGCCTTTCATAACCTTGGGGTGTCCCAAAGCACTTTACAGCTGAATAAATCATTTATGGAGTGTAGTCACTGCGGTAATGTAAGAAACACAGCAGCACGTTTACCCATAGCATGGCCTAGTGGTATAATTGCTAGACTATCATTCCAGAAGCTCAGCTAATATTCTGGAGTGCCGGGTTTGAATCCCCCCACCGCAGATGGTAGAATTTGAATTCAATAAAAACTACCAGGAATTAAGAATCTATTGATGACCATAAAACCATTGCCAATTATTGAAAAAACCCATCTGTCCTTTAGTGAAGGAAATCTGCTCTGGCCTACATGTGAGTCCAGAGCCACAGTAATTTTCACAATAACTTCATTACGATATGAATGTAAGCCTACTTGTGACTAATAAATAAGCTTTACTTTACTTTTTAATGTGGCTGAGTTTCAACTACTCTTGGGCAACTAGCGATGGACGATAAATGCTGACCAGCCAGCGACCCATGTCCCATGAATGAATTAAAAAAACGCTCACACAATCAATGCTGAGATAATAATCAGATCATCTTATCTGTAATGTTGATTGAGTAATACCTATTGACAAGGACAGCTGCCCTAGACTTCTTTCAAATAACACCATGAGTCTTTTCCACCCACCTTAGAAGGCAGACAGAGCCTTGGTTTAACATCTCATGTCATTCTCATTCAAAAGATGGCATGCCAACAGTGCAGCACCACCTCAAAGCCGCACTTTGATTTTTGAACTCAAGCCCTAGATTGGCACTTGAACCAACAAACTTGTGACTTTAAAGTGAGGGAGTGTCACCAACGGAGCCATGGCAGATGCTGAGTCAGCTGTGACCCTGAAACTTCTTCACAACTGATGGTCTGTAATTTAATGACCTATGTTCCCAAAAATCTCATTTCAGAGCCACATGAGTAATTTGTACTTTTCAACGCCTTATCAGAATTATTTCTAATTACATTTTAATGCCCCCCTTTACACTGGCCTTCAAGTGACTTTTTATAAAGCTAATTTAACAACCGAGCCACTCAGATAGTTGATTCACTTTCCATTTGGCAGCTGTCACTACCAGCTTCATTGCAGAATTATCGTTGAAGAATCCAGTGCCAGTCTAGAATTGATCATTGATGTTCCTGTAATCTTGCATCATTCCAGCTATCTTGCTCAGGCAGTGCAGATTTACCAATCTATCTGTTGAAGTTATTCACAGAAAAAAATGTAGCTTTTTGAACATTGCAGAAAAGAGAAAAGTTGTCAAAGCTTTTGGTTTTGCACTCATCAGGACAGATGCAAGAATACCAAATTTCAAAGGGAAAACAATTTATACTGCATGAGAAGTGGGTGGTGTTTGGTTGGCATGAGCACTCTGGTAAAGGCATTGACTTGGAGAATGCACTAGGGAACAGTTAACCGCAAGGGTGCTGATTGGTTGGTAAATGGTCTCTGGCCGAGGCATTGCCATAGGGAATGCACCAAGGAACAGTTATTCTCTCGGCTTTTGTTTAATTGAAAAATGCCTGGACATGTTCCTTTTGCCTGCAGCGGACAGGGCCTTATGTACGAGTATTTCCAGCAAGCATATTTGAGTTACATTGTGAGCCCGACTGGCGATGATGATTTAGTAGTTAGTATAATTCTTAGCGCATTTAGGTAAGTGCTGTCCCATCACTGAATCATATATAATGTTGGACATTTGGGAGTTTTGCAAACATGGGTTAGTTGAGTGCGGGCACTACTTTTCCTGTTGCGAACAGTCGGGGATGAGGGGGGGAGTGCGTGATGTTTGATACAATCCACCACTGGGGTGTACAGTCTATATAGCTGGTATCGTACCGCCACTGAAATTAATATATCACATTACTCATTTGTGTGGAAGGTAGCGTGTCCTTTTGGCTTATCGGCAGCTTTCTGTTAGTGGATAATAAATACCATTTGTGTTGCTACTGCAAAAAAGCTTTGACCACATGCTTGTGTTTTTTCCAGCAATACTCCAGTTCTGTAATACCAAAGGACTGTTCAGCTATTCCTTCTGATCTTTGTGTGTTTGTGAATGTTTTTGACGTCGATATAGGGCAGGGTGGTTCCGAATGGAATTTTCAGTCGAGATGGCTCTTCCGCTGTAAAGGCATCAAAACCGCTCACCGAACCTGTACTCTTTCCGCTCCCGTCTCCCACTCCAGCTCAACGTTCCTTGGAGACGACATTTACTACCAGGTAAAGTCTCAGTAATAGCATCTGCCGCTGAGGAATGAATGAGTGTGATTTAAACCCAAGCCTTGTGTTTAGTTGGAAATGGGAAAATGGTTATAATTTTATGGAATGTGGCATTTGAATTTCTCTACGTCACAATTTCAATGATTTAATCCTCAAATCCCCTCCTGACTTTGTGCCATCTTCCAAATTTACTGCCAATTTCTGTGGCACGGTGGCACAGTGCTCAGCACTGCTGCCTCACAGCTCCAGGGACTTGGGTTCGATTCCCGACTTGGGTCACCTGTCTTGTGGAGTTTGCGTATTGTCCCCAGGTCTGCGTGGGTTTCTTCCGGGTGCACTGATTTCCTCCCACAGTCTGAAAGATGTGCTGGTTAGGTGTGTTGGCCATGCTAAATTCTCCCTCAGTGTACCCGAACAGGCACCGGAGTGTGGCAACTAGAGGATTTTCACAATAACTTAAATGAAGTGTTAATGTAAGCCTACTAATAAAACGGTGTCCCTCCCCCCATCCCCTCAAAATCCCACTGCAGCATTTATGGGGCCAAACTCTGGGCTTCCTTCACCTCCCCAAGTCACTCCACCTCGTTGCCCCCCCCCTCCCCTTCAATGGAGAAAGAAAACTGCCTCTCAGCCCACCTTCTCAAGCAAGAGCTTACGTCACCTCCCTTCATGCCCTCACCCTCTCTCCAACTCCCCTCGCTGCTCTCCTCTGAGTCCGGTGCCTTGGGACCTCTCGCTGCTGATGATGTTCGGTCTGTTGTTAACGCGTTGTTTATCTCCCGCAGCGCTCCCGCGAAGGATGTGGAGAAACCTGCGAAGCCCAAGGGGTTGTTGACAACAGAGTTGTGAGGTCGACTGGGCTCACCTTTTGACCTGTTTATGAAATGGAAATTGACAGTCAAAGGTGGCCTGCCTGCATTTAGACTCTCAGACATTGTGTGTGGAGTAAACCAGCAACATTGATGACCTCCTTTTGTATAAAATCTGAGCTCCACGCTTTCTCCTTATTGAGTAAACGTTATGGGCCGTTTGCTGTAGGAACACTCCCCTGTGGAATCTTTGCTTTTCGTACCCACAACAAAAGGAAAAAGTTTCTAGTTGCTATTAGAGAATGTGAATTCCTCCTGGATTAAGGCTACTGGAAAATTAAACATGGGTACAGGAGGCGCCTGGAATAATTACCATAATTTCATCTCAAAGAATAAGATGTGCTTTATCAGTGAGAGCGACGGTTTCTGTTGACTACTGATCCTGAGGAACTGCTGTCAGAGGCGCTAGTGGAATAATCGCTGACTCCGGGCAGGGAGTGAAGGTTGGCGATGGAGTTACTACACTACAACCCAAGCATGGCTCTCCATTGGAGCAACAGATCACTGGATCAGTTCTGCCCAACACTTTAGTGAAGAGTAGAACTTGTAACATCTCAGATTTTAACTACTGAGGCATCACGCAATATATGGACCCTGGATCTAACTCCAGTTTCTTGGTGAAGGATGTCCAGGGAGCTCCAGAGCAGGGTGGCGACACCAGCACAGATTCTGAATTACACTGGTTCTCCGTGAGCTTCCTCATATCCTGGCAGTGGTTTGAATAACTTTCCAATTTGAGGTCCTCAGAAAGGTTGGGTGTGTGTGTGGGGTAGGGTTGTGGGGGGGCCTTTCAAAGCGGAAAACAAACTCGAGCCTTATCGGAAGTATCACATTTTTGACCATTGTTCGCTCGCCTGTGCGGTGTGTTTTAACAGCAGTAAATGAGGGGAAAAGCCTGGAAAGGCATGAATCGCCACTCAGCGATGGTTTCATCTGGCTTTCCTTCAATGGATATCTGAAGCATGATGGGAAGAAGGACAGATATGGCTCGCAAAGAGGGCGGGGGAAGAACAAGTGTGACCATGCAACTTTCACAAAGTATTACTTATAAAACTGTAACTTTTTTCCAACTGGTTTTATATTGAAGTTGCAACTTATTTTTAAACTCCTTTCATTCTCTCTGTTTGGATCTTCTTGCCACCCTCTCCCAACACTCCACCCAATCTCCAAACACTCTGTTACTGCACCCCATCATGCCGGCATAGTGTGCTCCAAGCCGGCTGTGACCTGAAGCAGCCGTGTCTGAACACATATCAGCGGATCATGGTGAGTGAAACCTGCACTTAAACTAAACGTGCAGGTACTGCTCCACTCAACCTTGAACCACACCGCAGCTTTTGATGCTGGTCTCATCCAATTTGGACACCTTTTTGGGGTCTACTGTTGTGAATCTTTTCTGTGACTTTAGTAAGGTCAACAGCGTGTGTACGTGTGGATCAGTGCGTGCTTGAAAGTTCTTCACATGAGTATTGCAGAGTAACACCACACCTGTGCTTGCCGTGACTGGTCCTTCATCTTTTTCCTCCCTTTTTTTGGGAGGGAGGATGTCTCCATTATAATTAGCACCTTGTTTCCCTGGTGCCATGATTAGTCTTTATATAATCATAGGATGACTGAATCTGCTGAGTTGTAATTGTTTCTCGTAGGTTCATAGACCCCTTTCCCCCACTACAAATGTCCAGATACTCATATTTTGTTGCATCTTTTCATTATTTGTGAGCTGGTGTGTACACTTGTCCTTCTCTAGTGCTCTTACCCACCCAATCTCCTGAGAACTAGTCTTCGTTTCGTTTGTATCCCAAGCTACTGATGTTTGACTGTAACCACTGCAGCTCCCCGGCTAACAGTGCACAACCCCACTGCTTCAAGATTTGTGACTTATGCTTGTTATGTCGTAATGTTCCCTGAGCGCCCCAGCTTTGCTCATTTCTGGCTCAGAGGGTCGTATGTTTAGCCTGTACACCAGAGATCCCTGCGAAGTCCTGTGCTGCTGGCATTGCTGTCCTTTGGGAATGGGATCCCACCATGAACTGAGATCTTACCTGCCTGCTCATGGCAGCACTCGAAAGGCAGGCAATTCTCCCAGTATCCTGGTCAATGATCCACCCCAATGCTTGAATGATCATTCACGTCACTACTATTTATAGGGCATTGGCCCACAAGACTGTTCGAGAGTCATTATGGCACAGAAGGAGGCATTTGGCTTATCAACTCCATACCAGTTAGCAAACTCCAAAGGGTAATGCATCACAGTGGCACAGTGGTTTGCACTGCTGCCTCTCAATACCAGGGACCTAACTTAGACTCCCGGCTCGGGTGACTGTGTGGAGTCTGCACGTTCTCCTCACGTCTGCATGGGTTTCCTCCGGGTACTCCGGTTTCCTCCCACACTCCACAGGTGTGCAGGTTGGGTGGACTGGCCATGATAAATTGCTGCTTAACATCAGGGGGATCAGCGGGGTAAATGTGTGTGATTACGGGAATAGGGCCTGGGTGGGATTGTTGGTTCGAGGCTTGATGGGCCAAATGACCACCTCCTGCACCGTACAGATTCTATGATCACATGAACCACTATGAATTGGTTCAATGACCCTCTTGAAATGCAAGTAATTTAGTTTATTTCCTTGTTCGTTGTGGAATTAAGGCTTGAACCTGTTCCCATTAGAAAGATTGACACTTTATTAAACAAGAATCTTAACTGGCACACCTCTCTGAACTCTGATGTCATGAAAATATATTGTTTTGTTTAAGATGGTATTGTAAGTTTGTCTCATCATAAGAATAAGTTCATTGAAGTTTCTGTGGTCACAATTGGCAGCTGCTATGATTTAAGATGGAGACTGATGAGGATTCTCCTCTTATACAATGTGTTTGTGTACTTTCATATCCATGTACTTCATTGTGATCCCTACTGGAAATTAAGGGTGTACGAAACTCAAAAAGACACAAGTCTTTCTCAACTTGTCTTTACCAGGGAGTTGAATGAAGTCAGTTGGAGCTCCTGCAAATGATGTACAAAAATTCATGAAGATAATTAATTATACACCACAGTTAAGCTGATGCATAATTTTAGCCTCATCTCGATTATAGTTTGCGTTATGTAAGTCGGGTGTCACTGGTACTACATGAGGTGAGGAGGGAATAGTTCCTGGGCGAAATGATCTTGCATTGTTTCAGGTTTTGGGCCTGCTGTGCCCAGCACTAAGCCACGTTCTCGTCATCCGGTAAGCTTGAATAGAACGTGTCAAACTTTAGTTTCCTTGTGACTTTGAGGGATTTTATACTCAGAGCCAAGAGGCCTACACAGTAAAAACAAAGCGCTGTAAGTATTTAGCAGATCTTTGGCAGGAGAAACAGGAGTTAATGATTTGAGTGAAATCCTTCAGAGGTTATATCTGTTTTTTTTCCCTCTCCTCAGATGCTGCTAGCCACTGTGAGTACTTGTATAGAAACATACATAGAAAGTAGAAGTAGGCTATTCAGCCCTTCAAGCCTGCTCTGCTGTTCTTTTGATCATGGTTGATCATTAAATTCAAAGCCCTGATCCATCCCTTCTTCCCATATCCCTTGATCCCTTTAGCCCCAAGAGCTATTTCTAATTCCTTCTTGAAATCTCACAACATTTTGGCCTCAACTATTTCCTGTGGTTGTGAATTCCACATGTTCGTCACCCTGTGGGTGGAGAAATTTCTCCTCACCTCAGTCCTAAAAGGTTTAACCTTATCCTCAAACTATGACCCCTAGTTCTGGACTCCCCCACCATTGGCAACATCCTTAACCTACTCTGTTAGAATTTTATACGTTTCTATGAGGTCTCTGCTGGCTCTTCTGAACTCCAATGAATTTAATCCTGACTTAGTCTCTCCTCATATGACAGACCTACCAACCCAGGTATCAGCTTGGTAAACTTTCGCTGCACTCTCTCTATAGCAAGAACATCTTTTCTCAGATAAGGACACCAAAACTACTCATACTAATCCAGCTGTGGCCTCATCAATTTGGAGTAACGATGTTGAGGTCTGGTGTCCGGAACTCAGGAAAGATATATTGGCCTTGGAGGGGCTGTAATGCAGATTCACTCGACTTAAAGAGGAATTTAAGGGGTTAAATTACGCAGGGATTACTTAAAAGATGGCGACTAATTCTTTGCATATAGAAAATAAAGGAGCACTCCAGTTGGGTGTTTAAAATAATAAAAGGATTTGATAGGGTAAGTCAAAGTGAATCTACTTCCTGTGGTGGGAATCCAAAAATCACAGGACATATTTGTAAAATTTGGGCTCGCATTCACATAGTGGGTAGTGGAAATCTGAAACGGAAGTCCAGACTGTTAATCTCTCATAAAAACCTGGTGGCACTGAAGGATGCCATTTAGTCCCATACACTGGCTCTTTGAAAGCACTATCCAATTGGCAGGATTTGAACTTCAACTTGGAAAGAGCAGACCAGGTGGGAAGGGTAACAAAGGCATTGGCTCACCAAACGAAAGCTACTTTTGTACGCAGCAGGATACTGAGCCACAGTCATGGCAGGATGAATCCAGTCTGTCCTAAATTAGTTGACCTTTGTTGAGGTTGCCACAGAAAACCAGTGGGGAGATGAAAATTATTTTTCTGACATTGTGTTATGATCTGGAACGTGCAGCCCGCAAGTGGAAATTGTCACTTTTCAAGTATTTATTGCGTTCTCTTTTAAAAGGAGAAACAAAGGAGCAAGAGAGGGTGGGATTCGAATTCAAAGAGCTATCACGGACACAAGGCTTCAGAAGGCCACATCCTGTAAGGTTCTAGGAGAAATTGAGAGCATGGACTGGGTGAGAGAGGAGCAGAATCAGCCAGGGTTCCCATTCCCAATAAAGAGATTCCGGACACACTCCATCATTAGGCTGTGACATGATCCGGTTTCTGGATGATGCCCACTGCAGTTCAATAGGCCCATTCACAACAACTGGGGCTGAGCCATAAAGGATTGCCATTTGTTTGAGATGGCAGTGGTGTCCTACAGTTTGCTCAGAGTCCAGGTTGCTATGGGAACACGCAACTTTGGTTGTAGCCCAGTGCTATGGGTAGTGGTGGTAGAGATTCCAATTTCTTTCCATCATATTGGTGAGCAGGAATCTCTCCCACCTTTACCACCAGTCACTGGCGTGTATTGGAAGGATTTGCCGGTTTGCTCCTTAGCCTGTTTGCCCACGAACTGGGACTCAAACCCAGAGTCTTCGGCTCAGAGACAAAGACAAGATACAACTCACCACACCCTGTATCTTGGATAAGCTATTGGATGGCGTTTCAGTGTCTGCCATCGAGAGGAGCAGAGAACTATTGAATAGAAAAAGGTATACAAGTATATTTATCAGCTAGTGTACAAGATACAGCCACTGTCCTGCAATTTGTCTTGTTAATTTATAGTGCTAGATCTTCATATACAAGTGCAATTTTCATTAGTCCCCAAATAATTTATTTGATTTATTAAAAAAATGCACGTTTCACTGTATTGTCACAATGAGTAGTATATGTAGCAAGCAGTATTAGGGGCACGGCACTGATTTCTGTATTTCTATGTGTTTGTGTATGTGGTTTGTAGTTTACTAACTCTTTTGTACATTTATATGGTGTAGTTTTCCTTTTTCTCCTGATACAATAAAAGTTCTACAACTGATGGGAAGTTTCTGTGTCTGTATATCTTCTGCCTTTGTTTTTATTTTAACTCCTTTTTAAAACAACACCCTTGAACTCATTCCTTAGCCCGTATGCTAAGGAACATCAGAACTGGGAATAGAAGTAGGCAAATGCAACCTTCCGAGCCTGCTCCACCAGTCAGATTACGGCTGATCTCTCCCTGGTCTCAAATCCATCTCCCCACATCTCTTTATCCCTTATTTTGTTCACAATATATCCATCTACTTCTTGAGACCATTCAATGGGCCAGGTCTCAACACCCCTTTGCTGAGCTACACTGGCTCCCAATTCAACAATGCGACAATTTTTAAAATTCCCATACATAGTTAATCGTAGCTTTCAAAAGGGAATTGGATAATATTAAATTGCAGGGTCACAGGGAAAGGGTGACGGAATGGGCCTGGCTGAGTTGCTCTTGCAGAGAGCTGGCACAGGTGCAATGGGCCAAATGGCCACCATCTGTTCTGCTGTAACCATTCTGATCCATCAGTGCCACCACTCTCTAAATGTTCAGTGTTCTTCCAGTTCATACCTCTGGCATGTTTCTGATTTGAAACGCTGCATCATTGGCAGCTGTGCCCTCAGCTTAGCTCTAGAACTCCCCCCCCCACCGCCGACAAACCTCTTCAGACACATAGAGAAGACCCCAGTCACACAAGGCAGGAAACGATCCACAGTCCCTGGCACTGTGAGGTAGCAATGCCAACCAGGGAACCACCTGTGTCTTAAAGAAGGAGAGAAAAGTTAACAGTGGAGCACATTCCAGAGGCTTAGCTGCTAAAGCAAGGTAATGGTTTGTATTAGAATGAAAATAGATAGTGCTCAAGGGGCCGGAGTGAGAGCACTGCAACATTCTTGGAGATCTGTAGGACTGGAGATGATTACAAACTTGGTGAAGCCCCAGAGGGATTCGATCACAAGATGAACATTTTGAAACACAAGGTATTGCTGGACTTGGTGGCACCACTTGAGGGCAAGAGTGAATCTGGAGCTAGATGGAACAGGAGTGTAAATTTATGCACTATACAGTGGTCAATTCGATTGAGCACTGGAATCAAAAGGAATGCTTTATCCACTACACTAGCAACCACGCAGAGGAGGTTAAGCCCTGTGGGAATTAACTCCCTCTCTATTTTTATTGTGTTTATGTTTGAGGTTCGATGAACAAGTAAAAATTTGGCAGTCATGTTAACTTGTATATTCCTGTGGGTTCGGGCTCCAAAAACGAACACACAAAAAAAAACCAAACTATTATTTTGAAGCTTCTGAAGAAAGTGACCTAAAGCAACTGTAGTTGTAAACATTAGCTTTTATTTGTTGTGTAAGGCGCACACTCGGTTCTGGGAAACATTCCACAAGAGAGGAAAAGGTAAACATTACAAACATCAGTCGGTTCGACAGCAAGAGCGTCAAACCCAGTGCATCTCTGTCAGAATATTTCACTGGTCTACCAATCATACATTGCAACAGCTACCTTTATTTTCAGAGTATTTTGTTTTCTGACCTTTTACATTTTGTTAACATTTGCATCGTAAACATCTGAAAAAAAACGCGCGCGCACACGTTTTCATGGAATCATAGAATCCCCACTGTGCGGCAGGAGGCCATTCGGTCCATCAAGCCTGCACCAACAAGAATCCCACCCAGGTCTTATCCTGATAACCCCACATATTTACTCTGCTGCATTTCATTGCATCAGTTCCAGAGAGGCAAACGCGTGCCTTTCGGACACCAGTTAATGCTCCAGAAGCCTTTTTTTTACATGAGGCAGTGGCCTCAACATCACTTTAATTTTGAAAATAAGTTACAGAGAAATGGGTTTAACTGCCAGCTTTTTGCAGACATTTGTGTAAAATTAATGTGCAGGAAAGGATTAGTGTGATAGGAAAAAGTGGGCAACATTTGATACAGATTAACCGAACCAGTGATCCATAAGCAGGACACTGCATGGCTTTTCTTTCTATTGCATTTGATACAACATCCCGCATTCACAACACTGATTATAAAACATACTCGTTACAGTTCTGCTGCAAGTCAGTCTAAACACTCCCCTGTTCTAAAAATAAGCTTACACGTTGGTTCAAACTCTCTCACCTCCCAATGTGGTATGGTGGAGGAATTGTAATCAGTGCAAGCACCACAGACGTAGATGCAAAACACACTTTTGATTGTGGAATTCTGGAAACAGACTTCACCTGAGGGATTGCTGGTGACAGCAGCGGAAAACATAACGCACTGTTGGTGCCAAACACCACTATGTGCACCAAGAGAAGGCAAACCGCCCACGTGCCTCTTTAGCCTGGCATGGTTCATATTGTGTGTGTCAGTGTGTGAGTTGCATAATTAATCAAGACTCCTGGATTGTGCGTGACCAAACTGGAAGGTGATACAGATTTTCATCAAATCTGAACTCTCAGCCATTATTCGACAAGGCAGTCTTTACCCAGTAACTTCATTGCAGTGTTAATATAAACCTGCTTGTGACACTAATAAATAAACTTTACGACAGCATGCGTCTATCTTTCCCAAGCCGTTATATAAATCTGTAAACCTGACAGCAGAGCATTTAGTAAACATCTACACACACAACCAGTTCAGGATATGACAAAGAGTCAATGCCACGTAACCAGTGTAAATAGGTGGCTAAGCTTAGAGGCACCCAACAAGGCTGATATGATCCAGAGTGTCCAAAAGGCTGCGGGGAGTGGGGGACAGATTCAATGGCAACTTCCAAAGGGGAAATTCTAAAGAAAAGGAAAAGATTGCTATGAGGGTAGAGAAACAGGGGAGTGGGACTAATTGTTCATGGGTTCAGAGAGCCAGCCACAGATTGATGGGCTGACTGGTCTCCTCCTCTGCTGTATAAATCTAAAATTTGCCAATCTTGCTGCGTATCTTTGTTCTGGCTGTACAACTGGAATGAAATCATACAAAACAGCATCCCAAATTCTGACAGGCACCCGCAGGGAGAAAAGCAGAGACACTTAAGAGCACCAGGAAAGGTAACGTGGCAAACAAGCTTCCCACTGCACTGCTACTGTTCGGACACAAGGTGATAAAATAGGGTCATTGCTTCAAAGGAAAAAAACATTTTTTCCAAGCCCTCTATATCATTCATTTCATGCAGTTTGCCACAAATGTGTGAACAATTACACACAGGGTTCCTCAAACCACCTTACCCACTCCCACTAATTGCCCCCTCCCCACATGCTGGCACCCATCGTCACCCCAAGTTTTAAAATCCATTTATTTAATGGTTGTGATCAGGATCACTAGCATTCAGTGAGGATTTAAGGCTACTTTCTGAAGCAGGTCAGTTCCCTTCTTCAACGTTGAGGTGATTGATGTTCAAGTATATTTTTTAGCAAACAAAAAGTACAACAGCTTATAATCAGAACTATAATAAGAATCAGCTTATAATAATTATTATAAATCAGAAGTATTCTGATTTTAAATGGCAGTGCATGGTTAGCAGAAGGCATTGAATGGATTTAAATGTCCAGTTACTCGGGGGAGTAGAGATGGCCAATGTAGCAGAGCAGGTGCGAGACTGGCACAAATGGAAATGCGGTCCCTCTGTTACAGGGGGGTAGGGATGGCAAGAGACACGTGCACAGTTCAGCACTGTGAGACTGTAGCCCGCTTCACTACAGGCGGCCATTCCACTGCTCACACCTTCCCTGCTAGCCCTGCCACATCCATTACAGACTCAAGCAGCACTTGAGCCCATTCCCTCCTGACTGATTGTAATAGAGGACCTTGTGAATGCTCCAATAAAAAGTGGCTGCATAGCTCATGTATCAGCTGGACCATCCAGCACACCCTGGTCACATCTTTTGCTGGCCCTGTTGCTGTTGTCATGTTGGTGGCAGCTACCATTGTGTCTTAGTCACTTGCCTTGGAGATTGTGTGGGGGGGGGGGGGGGGGGAGAAATGGGGGAACGGTGGGGGGGGGGGCGGGGTGGTGGTAACCAAAAGCTGGCACTACTGGGCAGACAGGTTGTTTCTCTCAGCATTGTGGCGGACTGAAAATAACAGCGGTTTTTAAGAATAATAGAACCGTAAAGAAATGACACATGTCTGATATAACACCTAATTATAATGTATGATACATTAATTGTGCTCTGGTGCCATTTGTCTCCCACTCCTCAGCAACTTTTCTTTAAAACTTTACCATATCTAAAACACCCAAAAGGACCTCACGCACAACCTGAAAAATAATACTTTTAAAAACGAACCATACATTTTAAAATGCCAGACAATGCGTTTAAGATAACAATTTAAGCTCTGCTAGTCTTCAGGATTATTTGGGTGAATTTTATGCTGTGCAGTGGTTTATAGATTCCAATGCGCAGTGCTGGAACAATTTTCCATATTTATTGATTAATGTCACAAGTAGGCTTATATTAATACTGCGAATAAATTACTGTGAAAATTCCCTAGTCGCTACACTCCGGTGCCTGTTGGGATACAGAGGGAGGATTTAGCATGGCTAACGCACCCACCCAATACTTTTGGACTGTGGGAGGAAACCAGAGCACCCGGAGGAAACCCATGCAGGCACGGGGAGAACATGCAGACTCCATACAGACAGTGATCCAAGCCAGAAATTGAACCTGGGTCCCTAGTGCTGTGAGGCAGCAGTGCTAACCACTGTGCTGTTTTGGGGGTAGGAAGTCCAGTAAATACTGTTAAAATAGCACTAATGCCCCACTCAATCCACCTCTCTTACAAAGCCGTCGACTGAATTAAAATAGATTTCCCTGAGAAGGGACATGTTCCTCTCTCAAAGTTACTGGCTGAATTAAAATGCATCTCTCCGGAAAATAACTCTTTATTCTTATTAGCTATATTTTCCTTCTTTGCAAACTCGATCCCAGCTTTATTCCACAAGTGTACAGGCCAGATTCCCCAAGTTACCTACTCAGGTGCAGCAGTGCAGTCAAACAATCAAACTTCCCACAGCCAACCGGAGAACCCTTTAATGCCACACAATCTTAATGAGCAAGCACTATTGTTTAAACAGTTTGTGGAAGGCAGCTACTGGGCACAATTTGTTTCTGTAAGGCACTGCTAGTAACAAGTACTTATCATTTGCTACTATCTAACTATGCAAGTATGCTCAAAAAGCATCAGGGGAAATAGTAAATTAGCATGTGGACCGAGACGTCTGATCGATTTGCACTCGTGTAAAGGTCATTCTCATGACTTTTGTCCTAAAAATAAACCTTTTTTTTAAAAATGCATCCTGTGCAAATGTCACACTTGGCTTTTCAGGGATCAGAATGCAAATCTAATCCTGCAGATATTAATGATTCAATTTCACTGTAAATGTATAAATACAAATATAACAGTGAACAAATGCTTCCAATAGTTCTACACAACATAATTAACATAGATGAGAAAATAAATACATGTTCGATCATTAATATGAATTCTTTAGCTTTGTTGGTTTTTATTTGATTCCATTTGTGGATTTCACTCAAATCCACATCAAGCAGGCATGTCAACCCCTTGGAACATTACCTGTGTAAAAGTTGACTCCAGGACCTTTAGCTTAAAATAAAGTGGTTTCAAAAATTCGACAATTGCACAAGTACATACAGTATATTCAGCAGAACTCTGGCAAAGGATCTGGTAGGAAAGAAATAATCCTTTTGTCTCTTTCAAACGATACCTGAATTTTCATGCTTTCGTGTCATCTGAGCTATTCCCAGATCGCAATGGGTTAACCCAGGTTTTATGTGTCAACTTTTTAAAAGAAAAACTTCCACTATCATTTATTGTGTTTTTTTCTTGTCAGCTACAAACTGCGTCTTCCCCGGTTTAGTGGGTGAGTTACCACAGCAATGGACTCTGGCCTTCTTGCCCTTGGACCTAGGGGAATGGATAAGCAGTACTTGCTTTGGAGATTGGGTAAATGAAGGATTAAATGGATTTTTTGCAAAGTGGGACTTGATGAGGTTTTCCTGACTAGCACTGTGGATGGACCTACACCAGGTGAACTGCAGCTATCCAAGATAGCTGTCTTCTCACTGGCAATTAGGAGTGGACATTAAATGGTGGCCTTTCCACAAACACTCTCATCCCAAGAGTGAAAGAAAAAACTCATGACAGTCCAAATATACAATTCATATCAAATCTGACATGAAAGCAGTCACACAAATCTCACTCCAATTTGTCTCACAGGCAGTGCAGTGTCCAGTGGTGTTAGCACAATCCCCAAGAATCTACTGAAGGCTGTCTCTACTTATTGCTACAAGTCCGTTGCCCTTCCTCTGCCTCCTCAGGTTTGATCCGTATCAAATGCTGCACATTCCTCAGGGTTGCCACTGGAATCCAAAGCATCCCCAATAGTAGAGTAAAATCTTGGAGGAACATGTTACCTTGTGTTCAGAAGGACTGAGCTGCCAGGCGAGGAACCCATCTATTTGAACTGTTGTAACAAAGGCACTTACAAGGGTGATGCCAGTTTAGCGACTGACAAGGAAGCAAAGAGTTTGCAATATACATCAAGTTGCAGCTTATAACCTGGTTTCCAGTTCAATCCCAATGCGACCTCTCCAGTTTGAATACACTCACCACATTGGTACTCACCACCTCAGAACTAACCTAGCTGTTGTGCTATTTAACATACATACAATGATTCCGTCAAATCTATCCCCTCTTCAAACACATTGGTGTCAATTGTCACTCCTTTCCCCTACCACTGAAAGTATCAGCTCTTACTGGGGAGACAGGTCCCCAAAGTGGCTGCTAGCAGCTCCCCCCGAATGGATGGTGATCCGAGTCTGGGACAGTGTGGAGCAGGCTATCTAACTGGAGGAGGAGTGAAAGTGCCCGAGCCTCTCCAAACAGCAGCTCCAGAATAGGGCTTTCCTGCAGGGCTCCTGCTGGCCAGCAGTCAGTAATGGGGTGGGGATCACCAGCTAATTTCAGCCAACCATGCTTCCCCCCAGCCCCACTCAAACACCTCCCTCCACCGCCACACCCCCTATCCCCAACCCAAAACCACCCCTGCACAAAACCCCCTGGAGCACATGTACCTTCCCAAGAAAACCTAATATGACACAGGCCGGGGATCGAGCTTGGGACCTTTGAACGGCTTCACACTCCATCAAGGAGCAAGAGACTCCAAATGGAGCATCCAGACTGTGTGCGGAATCTTTCTGTGCTGACAGGCAAAAAGAATGCTGATGCAATTTGCTCTTTCATGGCACTGGGCTGAGGGACAACACGAGTTCAGTCACTGACATCTGTGGCTGGAAGTAGCAACGTCAGAACAGAGAAAATGAGATCTATTGCTTATCAGCCCTGCTGAAACCAAGAACTAAAGAATAGCATTTGCAAAAAGTGCCGAGAGAGAAAAAGAGAAGAAAAAAGCCCGTTTCCTGCCCCCCATCAGCAGCACTATGCCCAGTGCTATCTGGAATACCAGGAGACTTGTCCACATTTTGCCCACAAGACTTTTATCGCCTGACAATTTTAAGTTCACCACAGCAATTCTGCAGCAACTCTTGATCAGAGTGCCACCAGAAGACGAGCTTCCTTTCCTTAATAAGGATGTTGATTCCATCCCTACCACCAGTCACCCAATAAACTGGAGTATGAGAGCTAATAGGTGCATCTGCCATTCTGCTTAAATGATAGAACCCGTTTTTGCACATATACGTTCTGCGTTTCTGTCAGATTCACATTAGGAGATGCCCCTGACGCATACAAAATTAGATAAAAATATGCACAATTTGCCTGTCTGCACGTTTGAGCTTACACGCTATACAAAAGCTATAAAAATATAAAAGTTTGTTAGAAAATGTTTGATTTGAATTAGCATATTAGCACAATAGCAAAAAGTACAATTAAAACTCTCAATAATGTTAGGCCTCTCTATGACCAAGCATGCCAAAAAAAAATACTAGTTACTGTTTGATGTGAATTGTCTTGTTATCACACCCTATGTCAAGTTTGTACGGTCTTTTTTAAAGGCCTTCTCTGTTAAACTAGCACTTTAAAAATGTTTCACATAGCTTCATCTGCCACATAGAGATGCAGCCTGTCTCGGACAATGGTTTGCCCCCTACAATCAGCAGGACCTCAGGGAGACTATCCCGTGAGTGGAGCGTCACTTCACCTTGGTCAAGACAGAGTGTCCCGTCTTCTCCCGCTATACTGTTGTCATCGCTGTTCTCATCGGCGCTGTAATCAGCAGCAGGTTGCTCCTCTGGCTGGATGGGGAGGTGGTGGCCGTTCTCGCCCTGCCATTCCCCATCAGGAGTGTTCAGGCTCAGGAGGTTTTCCTTGCTCTCGGTGCACCGCACGCTAAACGTCTTCATCTCGATGTTCGAGTAGGTTTTTTTGGCTCTGAGCTTTATGGACGACGGGCTGCGGTATCCTGGCGGCTGCGTGGAAAAGTTCAAACAACAGGCCCCCTTCAGGACAGCCAGGGGCTTTCCGTTGCACGTGTCCTGCAGGCCAAGGCTGCTGTCGTGACAGATGATGCTTGGCGGTGACATTGGATGAGGTAATTCTTCCACGTGCTTCTCCTGGAAGCTGGGACCAACACCTATTGTGCAATGATAGATTTTTGGTGGTGGGCTTGTGTCCGTCGCTGGGCTCAACCTCTCCCAGGTCTGTGCTTTGAGATAAAATTTCCACAGGCTGTTGTCCGAGTTGTTATGGTCTCTTCCCCCTCCAAAGATTAACATGCTGTCCTGGTATACGACTGCGGAGTGACCCACCAACTGGTGAGGGCCCGACCTGAAAAATAAAGAATGAATGAAGGGGCTTATTCACTCGCAAGTTCGAATTACAATCACGGTCTGCATAGTTTGAAGTTTTTACTAATCGATCAGGGGTATGGCTGGCAGAAACATAGAAAGTAGGAGCAAGAGTAGGCCATTCAGCCCTTTGAGCCTGTTCTGTGCCATCCTTCATGATTATGGCTGATCATCCGACTCAATAGCTGGATCTCACCTTTCCCCCATAACTTTTGATCCCTTCATCCCAAGAGTTATATCTAACTCCTATTTGAAACATACAATGTTTTAGCCTCAACGAATTCCACAATCTTACCACTCTCCATATGAAGAAATTTCTCATCTCAGTCCAAAAAAGTTTACCCCATATCCTTAGACTATGACCCCTGGCTTGGGGCACCCCCACTATCAGGGACATCCTTCCTGTGTCCACCCTGTCTAGTCCTTATAGAGTCATAGAAGTTTACAGCATGGAAACAGGCCCTTCAGCCCAACTTGTCGATGCTGCTCTTTTTTTTAAAACCCCTATGCTATTCCCAATTGCCAGCATTTGGCCGATGTCCCTCTGTACCCATCATACCCATGTAACTATCTAAATGCTTTATAAAAGATAAAATTGTACCCGCCTCTACTACTACCTCTGGTGGCTTGTTCCAGACACTCAGTATCTTCTGTGTGAAAAAATTACCCTTTGGACACTTTTGTATCTCTCCCCCTTCATCCTAAACCTATGTCCTCTAGTTTTAGATTCCCCTACCTTTGGGAAAAGATATTGACTATCTAACTGACCTGTGCCCCTCATTATTTTCTAGACCTCTATAAGGTCACCCCTCAGCCTCCTACGCTCCAGAGAAAAAAGTCCCAGTCTATTCAGCCTCTCCTTATAACTCAATCCATCAAGTCCTGGTAGCATCCTAGTAAATCTTTTCTGCACTCTTTCTAGTTTAATAATATCCTGGAATTGCTGTTCCATTGCCTACAGGACTACAACATCTCAGCATATTTACCTCTTCATGGAAGCCAGCCTTATTAGAGTCATAGAGGTTTACAGCCTGGAAACAGGCCCTTCAGCCCAACTTGTCCATGACACCCTTTTTGTTTTAAAAAACCCCTAAGCTAACCCCAATTGTACCTGCCTCTATTACCACCTCTGACAGCTTATTCTAGACACTCACCACCCTCTGTGTGAAAAAATTGCCCCCTGAACACTTTTGTATCTCTCCCCTCTCACTTTAAAGCTATGCCCTCTAGTTTTAGACTCCCCCACCTTTGGGAAAAGATATTGACTATTCTAGCTGATCTGTGCCCCTCATTATTTTATAGGCATCTATAAGATCACCCCTCAGCCTCCTACACTCCAGAGGAAAAAGTCCTAGCCTATCCAGCCTCTCCTTATAATTCAAGCCGTCAAGTCCTGGTAGCATCCTAGGAAATCTTTTCTGCACTCTTTCTAGTTTAATAATATCCTTTCTAAAATAGGGTGTCCAGAATGGCACACAGTATTCCAAGTGTGGCTTTACCAACGTCCTGTACAACTTCAACAAGACATTCCAACTCCTGTATTCAATGTTCTGACTGATGAAACCAAGCATGCTGAATGCCTTCTTCACCACTCTGTCCACCTGTGTATCCACTTTCAAGGAGCTATGAACATATACCCCTAGATCTCTTTGTTCTGTAACTCTCCCCAACTCCCTATCATTAACTGAGTAAGCCCTGCCTGGTTCAATCAACCAAAATGCATCACGATGCATTTGTCCAAATTAAACTCCATCTACCTTTCATCAGCCCACTGGTTCAATTGATCAAGAACCTGTTGCAATTGGAGATAATCACCTTCACTCTCCACTATGCTACCAGTGATAGTGTTATCTGCAAACTCATTAACCATGCCTCCTATTCTCATCCAAATCATTAATATAAATGAAAATAACAGTGGATCCAGCACTGATCCCTGAGGCACACCACTGGTCACAGGCCTCCAGTGTGGAAAACAACTCTCCACAACCACCCTCTGGCTTCTGTCAAGAAGCCAATTTTGTATCCATTTAGATACCTCACCCTGGATCCCATGAGATTTAACCTTATGCAACAACCTATCATATGGTACCTTGTCAAAGGCCTTGTTAAAGTCCACGTAGACAACATCAATTGCACTGTCCTCATCTACCATCTTGGTTACTCTTTCAAAAAACTCGATCAAATTTTGAGACATGATTTTCAACTCACAAAGCCACGCTGACTGCCCCTAATCAGTCCTTGCATCTCTAAATGCCTATAGAACCTGTCTCTCAAAATACCTTCCAACAATTTACCCACCACAGATGTGAGGCTCACTGGTCTGTAGTTCCCAGGCTTTTCCCTGCAGCCCTTTTCAAACAAAGGCACAACATTTGCCACTCTCCAATCTTCAGGCACCTTACCCATGACTATCAATGATTCAAACATCTCGGCTAGGGAACCCACAATTTCCTCCCTGGCCTCCCACGATGTCCTATTTTCGCATTGTAAAAGTGAATTATCCAGCATCAGGCTTCAGCCTACAGATCTCTGTGAAGGAATACAGTATTGGACTTTGGTTCTGGACACGCATGAAACAATGATTCTTTGTTCTGTGGTCTTTTCCCTGTAAATTTTCTTTCTCTACCCATTCTTCCTTGTACCAATACACAGGTAGCTACATAACAGCACTCCTCATCCTGGGTGAATAAATTAACCCTATGAGTTTACCGTATCTTAACTTTGCCGTGGGCTTAATAATAGAAAATTGAATCATTTCAAAACTGACAGGTTGGGAAATATGCCACTGCTTAGAAAGCGGGAAATCAAAATCAAAATTCCTAACGGAAGGTGGGAGGAGAAATCAGGGCTGTTTAAATTAAACCCCCTCCTGTCCATAACATTATCTTCAGAATAGTTTATTCAATAAGATTTATCTGCCGTGCACTAAAACACAATCACGTGCTACTATTGAAATCTTTTACCGTGCTTTGATTCTGGACCACGTGGCATTGTTGAAATCCCACTTCCAAAAGTCATTCTGTTCTACAAGTCCAACCAGTCCCCCAAACAGGTACATTCCTCCCTTGTAGACAGCTGCAGAGTGACTGTACCGAGGTCCGGGACCCACATCACCATAGGGGGTAGACACTGGGCACCAATCCTTGGCGTCTGTTGGAAGAGGTATTTTGGTAACATTGCAACGGCGATATAAACAGGTAGCTTATTTTCAAAGTATTATTACCACCCACACTCTTTCCAAACGATTCAAGTGCTTTTCTTTCTGGTCACACATCAGTCTAGATTTTCCACTCCAGTACTGCTGATGCTGCCCCCAAGTTTGTCTCTGGGGCAATGACTGTCGCAGGGGACAGAAAACGCAGCATCTTGGGGAATAATAACCTTTCCATCTCGGTGGATCACCAAGACCTGTTGCAAATCTGACATCAGCAGTAGAGTCTGAATCATTAAAGGAGGAGATAGATACATTTCTAATAAAAAAAAAGAGTTAAAGGGATATGGAGAACAGGTAGGGAGGTGGATTTGAGACCAGGGAGAGAGCAACCATGATCTGATTGAAGGGCAGTGCAAGCTCGTAGGGCTGAGTTTGCCTACCCCTGCTCATATGTTCCAATCCACGCACCCGACACTGTCCCAAACTCTCAAGCACAGAAAGTCCTTTGGCCAGCTGAGCTCATCCCCCTAAAAATAACTTGCCTCCAACTGTTTTGTAACCGGTTTGGTATTAGACTGCACCTCAAGTACATTGCATGTGTTAATTCTTCTTGGTATAAAGAGCTTTCTGATGTGAGTGCTAGATTTACTTTTAGTTACTTTGCAGCTCAGGTGCCTTGCTGCAGTTTAATTTAGTTTACATCTTCTACACGGCTCACACACATGCCTCTGTTGCAGGGTGCCAACTAAACAGAGGCTCTGGCCAACTGGTGGTTTCCTGTTGTGCCAGCTGCAGTATCAATTGCAGCTTGCACAATGCGCACACAAAAATAATCAGACCCAAACTGACTGTTAATTTGGGGTAAAATAAGCAGAGAAAATGATTGTTTTTATTTTACAATGTCGCACAATGACTTCAAACCATCCTCACAGCTGCTGCATTTGGCTGTGACAGCGCTACAGTTGTGTGACGTGAGGCATCGCACACACACACACATATACATACTGGGTGAACCTTGCCAATTCAGAAGGCGAATGTGTAATAAGTCCTTGATTTCCTCAGCACCATCGGAAGCTAAAGGGAGCACCGGCTGCTTTCCATTTTCCTCATTGCTAGCAAAACATTTTTGATTTAATTTATTATTGTCATATGTATCAGTGAAAAGTATTGTTTCTTGTGTGTGATACTGACAAAACACATCGTTCAAAGAGAAGAAAAGGAGACAGTACAGAATGGAGTGTTACAGTCATAGCTAGGGTGTAGGGAAAGATCAACTTAACACAAGGGTCAAAAGTCTGATGGCAGCATGGAAGAAGCTGCTCGAGTCGGATGGTCTATGACCTCAGATTTTTGTATCTTTCAAGACTGTTTCTCAAGTTCTTGTCTTTGAGGCGTGCACTGTCAGGTTTTTAAAAAAACTAATTCAAAGGATTTAGGTGATGCTAGATGGGGGCAATACAGTGGCACAGTGGTTAGAAGTGCTGCCTCACAGCACCAGGGACCCGGACTCAATTCCCAGCTTGGGTCACTGTCTGTGTGGATTTTGCACATTCTCTCCATGTCTGCGTGGGTTTCCTCCGGGTGCTCCGGTTTCCGCCCACAATCCAAAGATGCGCGGGTTAGGTGGATTGGCCATGCTAAACTGTCCCTTAGTGGCAGGGAGACTAGTGAGGGTAAATGCATGGGGTTATGACTTATAGGGCCTGAGTAGGATGGTGGTTGGTGCAGACTTGATGGACCGAATGGCCTCCTGTACTGTAGGATTCTATGATTGTGTGCTGGCTGGGCCAAGATTTATTACCCTGCCCTAATTGTCCTTGAACTGCATGGCTCGCTGGGCCATTTCAGAGGGCAGTTGAGTCAACCACATTGCTGTGGCTTTGGAGTCACATATAGGATGGCAAATTTCCTTCCCAAAAGGACATTGGGTGGCAAGGTGGCACAGTGGTTAGCACTGTTGTCTGACAGTGCTAGGGACCCAGGTTCAATTCCCGGGGTCACTGTCTGTGCGGAGTCTGCATGTTCTCTGCATCTGCATGGATTTCCTTCGGATGCTCCGGTTTCCTCCCACAGTCTGAAAGACGTGCTGATTAGGTGTGTTGTCCATGCTAAATTCTCTCTCACCAACAGGCGCCTGAATGTGGCCACGAGAGGATTTTCACAATAACTTCATTGCAGTGTCGATGTAAGCCAACTTGTGATAAATAAATAAACTTCAAACCTTTCGTGCGTCAAGATAGGTTTTTACAACAATTGACAATGATTTCATAGTCAACATAAGAACTTCTAATTCCAGATTTTTATTGGGTTAAAATTTCTTTATTCGCCGTGGTGGGATTTGAACCCAAGTCCCCAAAGGTCCCCAGATCTCTAGATTACTAGTCCAGTGACAATATCATATGCCACCACCTCCCCTCCAACCCTGTGGATTGGATTGCTGAACTGCACAGATTAGGAAGGTGGCAGCTTCAAGCTCCTTTGGGACATGGAGTTAACAGATCTCATTCTCAATCATTAACAGACTGAGGCATCAACAGGGCTGCAGTCTCTGTCTCTGCACTGACCAGGTCTCTTGCTCCCAGTCTTCAAGAAGTCTAGTTGGCTGAAGGCACATAGCGTAGGGATTTTAGGTAAGGAGTATGAGGAGAGCCAATGTTACCCCAGTACCCAAACAGCATACCAGATGGTGACATGGGCAGTATCCACCATCTTGTGCTGCAGGAAACTAAACCTCTTCAGGAGAGGAAGCCACGGAAAGGGAAACACTGGGGAGAAAATAAAAATGATGAGACTCACCATAAATTGAGTTCGCCTTACTTAACTTGAGGGCAGCACGGTGACAGAATGGTTAGCATTGCTGTCTCACAACTTTAAGGACCCAGTTCAATTCCGGAATTGGGTCACTGTCCGTATGGAGTTTGCACGTTCTCCCTGTGGGTTTCCTCCCACACTCCAAAGATGTGCAGGTTAGGTGGACTGGCCATGCTAGATTGCCCCTTAGTGTCCAAAGGTGTGCGGGTTAGGTTGATTGGACATGGCGAATTAGTGGATAAATACATGGGGTGTAGGGTCTGGATGGGATTATTGTTGGTGCAGGCTCAAAGGGCTGAATGGTCTCCTTCTGCACTGTAGGATTCTATGACTGTTCTATGATAGCTACTGGCAAAAAGTTACAGGCAACACAAAACGAAAGGGAACACAATGCTTGACAGAGAACTGATCAAAGAGCAACACAGAGGCCATTAGCTCCCACTCCCCTCTGAGAATGCTTTATGCTTAATGTTTTGTAGATCAAATGTTACTCCTTGAAACATTGACTCCTGAAATAATTTGAACATTTAGCTGGTATCTCCACTCACCAAAGTTAAAGCTCCAGAACTCCTGCGAGGGTCCCTTTATATCGACATAGCCACCATACACATACATCTGAGCCTCAAACACCACAGCCGTGTGCCCCTTCCTATTCTTGGGCACCTGTTTCTGAAGAAACAAAGAAGGTGTTAATGGCATTTCCTCTATTTTTAGTCTGGCTACAGAGGCAGGTAACATAGAAGCATAGAAACTAGATGCAGGAGTGGGACTAAGCCGTTCGGCCCTTCAAGCCTGCTCCACCATTCATTTTAATCATAGCTGGCCATTGAATTCAATATCCTGATCCCCCCCTACTCTCTTTCTCCCATATTCTACTAATCAGTAATCTCACCCCTGGATAATTACTTGAAATGAAAAATTTCACAGGGCCATGCAGGGGAGCAGGATGAGGCGAATTGCTCTTCCAGAGAGCCAGCATGAACATGAGGGGCCAAATGGCCTCCTTCTTCACTGTAACCATTCTCTGATTATATGTCCTCTGCCACCATCCCCACATGAAGCGTACAAGCACGACTCTGGGTGAATTACTTCCGTTTCTGAAAGTGGCATGGCTTCTGGAGGCCTGAGACTTCTCAATCAATCAGGGTTGCTAATCCAGCCAAATACCTCACCCTCCCAATCTGCTCTTAAACCTTCACATGAAAAGAGCAAGTCAGGGGCTCTGTCCACCATCTATTACAAGACACATGTCAGATGTGAGGTGAAACACTCTCCACTTGCCTGGAGGAGTGCAGCTCCAACAATCCTCAAGAAGCTCAACACCATCCAAGTTAAGCAGCCCATTTAACTGGTGCCCCTTCCACCAGAATAAACATTCACTCCTTCCACCACTGACACACAGTGGCAGCCTTGTGTATCACTTGTGCAGAAACTCGCCAAAAGGTTCCTTAAACAGCAGCTTGCAAACCCACAATCGCTACCTAGAAGGACAAGGGCAGCAGACATACGGGAATCACCACTGAGAAATTTCCCTCCAAGTCACTCACCATCGTGACTTGGAAATAGAATACCATTCCTTCACTGTCGCTGGGGCAAAATCGCGGAACTCCCTCCCTAACAGCACTGTGGGTATACCTACACCATGTCGCCTGCGGTGAGTTCAAGGCAGCAGCTCACTGACAACTTCTGAAGGCCAACTAGGGGTGGGTAGTAAATGCTGGTCCAGCCAATGATGCCCACATCTCCCAGATGAATAAAATAATATTTATCAAGAGGAAACTGCAGCTCATGCAAGTCTGATTGTCAAACAGTCTGACAGCAGAGCACTGGCATAAGGAACAATGGTGCAGTGACAATGCCACTGAATTGGTAATAAGAACATAAGAACATAAGAAATAGGAGCAGGAGTAGGCCATCTGGCCCTTTGAGCCTGCCCCGCCATTCAATAAGATCATGGCTGATCTGTCGTGGCTCAGTTCCACTTTCCCGCCCTCTCCCCATAACCCTTAATCCCCTCTCTTATCAAAAACCCATCAACCCGCTTCTTAAAAATATTTAGCGAGGCAGCCTCCACCACTTCAACGGGCAGAGAATTCCAGATATTCACCACCCTTTGAGTGAAGAAGTTCCTCCTCAACTCCATTCTAAACCGCCCCCCCTTTATCTTGAGGCTGTGCCCCCTAGTCCTACTGTCTTTTTTGAGCGGGAACAGTCTCTCCACCTCTATCCTATCCATCCCATTCATCATCTTATACGTCTCAATGAGATCTCCCCTCATTCTTCTAAACTCTAACGAGTACAAGCCTAGTTTATTCAGCCTCTCCTCATAGCTCAACCCCCTCAACTCCGGCATCAGCCTAGTAAACCTCCTCTGCACTCCCTCCAAGGCCAAAATATCCTTGCGCAGGTGCGGCGCCCAAAACTGCACACAGTACTCCAGCTGCGGCCTCACCAATGCCCTATACAGCTGCAGCAAGACCTCCCTACTTTTATATTCAATCCCCCTCGCTATGAAGGCCAGCATCCCATTCGCCTTCCTGACCACCTGCTGCACCTGCAGGCTGGGTTTTTGCGACTCATGCACAAGGACCCCGAGGTCCCTCTGCACCGTCGCCTGCTGCAGTTTTTCGCCACGTAAGTAATAGTCCTTCCTACCATTCTCCTACCAAAGTGGACCACCTCACACTTGCCAACATTAAATTCCATTTGCCATTTCCTGGCCCATTCGCCCAGCCTATCTAGATCCTTCTGCAGACTCTCCACACCCTCCGCACAATTTGCCTTTCCCCCAATCTTGGTGTCATCAGCAAATTTCGACACCCTACACTCGGTTCCCTCCTCCAGATCATCTATATAAATGGTAAATAGCTGAGGCCCCAGCACCGACCCCTGGGGCACCCCACTAGTCACCAATCCAGAGGTCCAGGCTAATGCTCTGGGTACAAGGGATCAAATCTCACTATTGCAGCTGGTAGAATTAGGTATTTTGTCAGTTGTGGCTGATCATCCAACTCAGTAACCTGATCCTGCTTCCCCCCCCATATCCTTTGATCCCCTTCCCCACAAGAGCCATATCTACAGAAACATAAAATATGGTCTTGACTTAAAAATTTAAGGAATGCTATTAAAATTTGGCACCAAATTGTACTGAGGATTATGAAAGATTCCAGGAAGTCAGAGATAGAACGGGTATTGTTCAGCGTTGCCAAATAATAGAATCATGGCCCATCAAGTCTGCACCAACACACAAGGAACATCAAATGTGAAGTAATTCATTGTGGAAATGGGAATCCAGGAAGGAAGCATACCTTAAATGGTAGGATTTTTAAACATGAGTATACAGGAGCTTTAGCAGGCAGAAGCATTGCCACGTGGCAACGTAAACAAATAGATTCTGTCAAAGCAGAAGTAGAATTCTTGGGTTTGTATCAAATACAAAAGCAACATGGTAAAAGCAACTTGCACAAGAGCTTAGTGGGGCTGCAGTTGCAAATTGTATGAAAGCAGTGGAAAAGGTATCGCGTACGTGGTCTAGGGTGTTATCTCTGACAGAGGATTAGATTTACCAATAATAACTTGCAAAGCTACAGTCTTTTATGATGGGAGTTTAGAACATTGAGGAGTGGCCCGATAGAGGGTGTTCAAGATCGTGTGGGTTACGATAAGGTAGCAAATCTGTTACATCATTTGGTGAGGTGTGCACACAAAATAACTGAAGGGAATAATGGAAAACAATCCTGTATATGGAACACAGAATTCTTTGTGGTAAACTTCAACTGAAGCTAAGCTCATAGATACTTTTAGAAGAGGAATTAGGTGATTGATTAAGGATATTATTGAAGGTTACATCAATAATAGCAAACAAGCCAGCGAATAGATTTAGGGTACGTGATTCATGTGGAAAAAGAATGATAGACTCGATTGGCCAAATGATCTGCTAATATGCGGTGACATTTGCTAATTCAATAACGACAGCGTGATATCACGGCTGCAAGATTTGGCTTCAGGTAAAAGAAGTAGCACTTCCATTTAAGGGGTGATTTTTATGACCAGATGTCCCAAAGCACTTTACAACCAAATAGGTTGGGCTAGTGGGCTGGCGAATGGCAGATGGAGTTTAATTTAGACAAATGCATTTTGGTAGATTGAACCAGGACAGGACTTACTCAGTTAATGGTAGGGCACTGGGGAGAGTTACAGAACAAAGAGATCGAGGTGTACATGTTCATAGCTCCTCGAAAGTAAAGTCACAGGTGGACAGAGTGGTGAAGAAGGCAATCAGCATGCTTGGTGTCATTGGTCAGAACATTGAATACAGGAGTTGGGGCATCTCGTTGCAGTTGTACAAGACATTGGTAAGGCTACACTTGGAATACTGTGTACAGTTCTGGTCACCCTATTATCGAAAGGATATTATTAAATTAGAAACAGTGTAGAAAAGATTTCCTAGGATGCTATCGGGACTTGATGGTTTGAGTCATAACGAGAGGCTGAATAGACTGGGACTTTTTCCTCTGGAGTGCAAAAGTCTGATCTTTTAGAGGTCTATAAAATAATGGAGTGTACAGATCAACCAAATAGTCAATATCTTTTCCCAAAGATAGGAGAGTCTATAACTAGAGGACATAGGTTTAAAGTGAGAGGGGAGAGATACAAAAGTGTCCAGAGGGGCAATTTTTTCCATACAGAGGGTGGTGAGTGTCTGGAAAAAGCTGTCAGCGGCAGTAGTAGAAGCGGGTACAATTTTATCTTTTGAAAAGCATTTAGACAGTTACATGGGTAAGATGGGTATAGAAGGATATAGGTCAAATACAGACAATGGAGATTAGCTTAGGGGTTTTAAAAAAAAGGCAGCATGGACAAGTTGGGCCGAAGGGCCTGTTTCCATGCTGTAAACCTCTGAGTCTATTAAAAAAGTCCCTTTTGAACTGTGGTCCCTGTTGTAATGCAGAAAATGCAGTAGCCAATTTGTGCATGTGATACTGGCTGGACACTGTTTATTTCTGAGTGATTGTGGGTTAAATATTGACTACAACGCTGGGAGAACTTCCTTGCTCTTCATCAAAATTATGCCATGGAACCTTCTACACGACCAACATCTAGTTTGAAGTTAAAGTTTATTTAGTAGTGTCACAAGGTTTATATTAACACTGCAATGAAGTTACTGTGGGAATCCCCTAGTCACCACACTCGGCTGCCAGTTCGGCTACACTGAGGGAGAATTTAGCGTGGCCGATGCACCCAAGCAGCACATCTTTCCAACTGTGGGAAGAAAGGAGCACCCGGAGGAAACCCTCGCAGACAGGGGGAGAACGTGCAGACTCCACAGAGACAGTGATCCAAGCCGGGAATCGAACCTGGGTCCCTGAGCTGTGAGGCAGCAGTGCTAACCACTGTGCCACCCTAGCATCTCATTTGAAAAGTAAATGTAAATATCCACAAACTCCCTCGCACAGAATAAGCAAATATCCTTACCGCGACCTCACTTGAAAATGTCTTGTGCCACCAAGTCCAACTCACGCCACCTATTAGAAATAAAACCTTTGTTAAACTCCAACATCACTTGTAACTACTTTTGTGTACCACCAGAGGGTGGTTCACTAAGCTTGTTAGTCCCAAAATGAAGCCTTTTATTGCCAATCTGGATAAAAGTAGCCAAGAGAAATTTCCAATGAAAGGAAACAAGATTATGCAAGGATTCAAACATTCCCAATTACAAGTTCGCAGAATTCCCAATATATTGGATCTTGTATTTACTTTCTGCTTTATTTTCACATTTTAAAGTTTATTTATTAGTCACAAGCAGGCTTACATTAGCATTGCAATGAAATTAACTGTGAAAATCCGCTTGTCGCCGCACTACCTGTTCGAGTACACACAGCGAATTTAGCATGGCCAATGCACCTCACCTGCACGTCTTTCAGACTATGGAAGGAAACTGGAGAAAGCCCACACAGCCACAGGGAGAGTGTGCAGACTCCATACAGACAGCGACCCAAGGTTGGAATTGAACCTGGGTCGCTGGAGCTGTGAGGCAGCAGTGTGAACCACTAAATAAAATGAAACAGTGCTGGAAACTACAGCTGTAAATGAGGCCTATACGGATTCTATATCTTAAACACATTTCTCGTGTTGATAATTACTTCAAGCACTACAACATCTCAAGTAGGTTACTCAAGGAAAAATACAAATTTATCCTGTGGCCAGGTTGTTGCTGACCCTTGGCTTGGAAGCTTATTCATTTTCCAGATATTACACAAGAACAGCTCACAATTACAAATACAGAAGAATTCTCTCTTTGTTTTATCCACTTTTGAACCATGGCCAACAAAAAGAAGATGTTTCTGTCCAAAAATCTAGTTACTGAACCACAACCAACAGAAAGAAGATATTTCTTTCCAAAAGTCTAGTTGTTCAATAGGCTGTGTTCATTTAAACTTCCAAGCAGAACTTTCAGACTTTACAGGATAATTGCTGCAGTGTATTTTGTAGACATATCGACACCTTGCACTGAATGAGATGTCTGAATGTGTTTTATGAGGTGGGTGGAGGAGGCAACCCCAGTTAGAAGAAGGCAGGAGGTCAGGAGTAGCATGGCCAAAGAGTAGCATGGCCTTCTGAATGTGGGCAAGAGTGTTAGTTAGTGAGAGAGAAAGGGTTTAGGAGAGAATGGAGCGTGCAGAGAAACTTGGTGGCTTAGTCCAGATGCTAACCCTGTATTCAAGCAAACCTAACATTTACACTTTCTTCAGTAAATTTGCTTTGCAATGCCTACTAATAATATGTTTGTTCCACATTAAAATCTATCATGTTCACACATCAGAAGATTTCTTATGAGTTAATTTTTGAAGAAACTCAAGTAACTGGCTCTTGAGGCAGCCACATAGAGGCAGGGAAAATGATCCATCAATTATTGACAAGCGTCCTAACAGAAATAAGATAAATGCACTTGGCAAAGTTGTGAGAAGTTGCTTTGGATAAGTGGTTCATGAGGTAGAATTGGAAGACAAACGAGACAAACGTCATCACTTCTGAAACACATCTTTTAAAAAAAAATCTTGCTGGAATGGAACAAAGGCCCAGTTGAACATTTCCTTACATTTGTACAAGTTCAAAATGAAAAAAATTTTCAGTCAGATTAGCTAATGCAGCGCCATGGCAGGACAAGTGCCTGAAATTTGCAGTCTCATTCAGTGTAACTTCAATTCCAAGAATGGTAATCGGAGAGCATACTAGTGCAGTATTCTTCCAAGGATGGTGGTTTGTCTTCAATAATGCAATAACTATCAATGGCATCTGCCTATTATTATGCTCAGTTGGCTTGGAGCTATACTGGCGGTTTCACAATGCCCTGAGGTCAGCAACAGAGGAACTGGCTGCACAATAAGGCTCCCTTTTACGAATGGTTACATTTCAATGTTAGGAACTAGCAGCACAAAGGGAAGCCATTTACCCTAGCTTACTAGCTACCTACTTAGTCCCTTTTCCCACTTCTTTCCTTACCTCCTTTTTATTTTTTTTAAACCAGTTACCAATTTGTTATATATTAAAGAAATGATGTACTTGGGACACAGGGTGTTAAAATAATGAAGCTTTATTTACAGGATTTACATAACTGCTTCTTCTCTGTCTGTCTGCTAGCGATTTGTGGCACCACGTCCTGTGAAAACATGAACTCATTAACACAACACAGCTTCACTAAAAGCAAATAAGAATTAATACAAATAAATAACCATTCCTCCACCCTTAAACTGAATGTCCCCAATAGGTTCAAAACAAGTTCAACATGAATAATAGAGTCAGAGAGTCATAGAAGTTTACAGCACGGAAACAGGCCGTTCGGCCCAACTTGTCCATGCTGCCCAGTTTTTAACCACTAAGCGAGTCCCAATTGCCCATATCTCCCTATATTCATCCTACCCATGTAACTGTCTAAATGCTTTTTAAAAGACAAAATTGTACTTGGGTCTACTGCTGCCTCTGCGGCTCATTCCAGGCGCTCATCACCCTGTGTGGGGAAAATTGCCCCTCTAGACTCTTTTGTTTCTCTCTCCTCTCACCTTAAACCAATGCCTTCTAGTTTTAGACTAAGAAAAGATGTTAACTAACTACCTCATCTATGCCCCTCATTATTTTATACATCCTCAATAAGATCATTTCCAAGTCTCTGACACTCCAGGGTAAGAAGTCCCAGTCTAGCCAGCCTCTCCTTGTAAGTCAAACCATCAAATCCTGGTGGTATCCCAGTAAACGTTTTCTGCACTCTTTCTAGTTTAATAATGCCCTTTAAATAATAGGGTGACCAGAACTGTACACAGTATTCTCAGTGTGGCCTCACCAATGTCTTGCAGAACTTCAATAAGATGTCACAACTCCTGTATTCAACGTTTTGACCAATGAAATGAAGCATGCTGAATGCCTTCTTCACTACCCTGTCCAGCTGTGATTCCACTTTCAAGGAGCTATGAACCTGTACCCCTAGATCTCTTATTTCAATAACTCTCCCCAACACCTGACCATTAACTGATTAGATCCTGCCGCAATTTGATCTACCAAAATGCGGCACCTCTCATTTATCTAAATTAAACTCCATCTGCTATTGATCGGTCCAAATGAACAAGATAGTCAATAGTCATTAAATCACTCACAATTAATAAGTTAGTTGATGTGAAGGTTGTTGCTTTTGGAAGGGTTGATGGCAAACCTTTGGCATTTTTTTTCTTTACACTGGTGGTAACCTCTGATATTTTTGTCCTTCCATTAATGTCATCATTCGTTACTTTGACCAATGCCAACACAGGCACTGGAGGTTGTCTCGGTGCCTGATCTGCAGTTGAGGTGTTGTGTGCCTCAACAGTGTTCATTAGTGTCAGGGTTGTAGGAAGATGCAGGTCAGGACTTTGTAAGGTTGAATCTGGATTCTCTGCGGATTCCAATTCCGGTGGATCTGTTCTTCCAGCTAACAGCTGGTCCGCACGTCTCCTCTGGAGAACGCCATCTCACGTCTGGGCAGTATAAAAGAGACAGGTCTGGTCTGTGCAAGGATTGTGGCTGAAACATATTACTCTCCTGTGGAGTCATTCCTAATGTGGAGATGCCGGTGTTGGACTGGGGTAAACACAGTAAGAATAACCTCGAAAGTTCGTGAGTTTACTATCAAATAAATCGGTTGCACTTAAACCTGGAGTCATTCCTAGCCACTCCTACTGTTTATGATAGATCTGAAGAGGTTGAGTTCAAATTCCAACTTGACAAATTGAACGCTAGGAAAGGTAAAGTGGCCATGAAAACAGCTGGCTAGTGCTTAAAATCCAGCTAACCATCTACTCCTCGAGTTTGCTTCACCATTCAAGTAGATCACGGCTGATCTGTATCTTAACACCACTTCTATCACCTTTAATACCATTGCTTGACAACAAACTAACAGTAGGTTCTGGAATTTTCAATTGGCTTTTTGGAATTTGGGAAAATATCAGTGATTTTTTTTATTCATTCGTGGAACATGGGCATCACTGGCTGGCCAGCATTTATTGCCCATCCCTAGTTGCCCTTGGAGCGCAGTTCAGTGTCAACCCCATTGCTGTGGGTCCGGAGTCACACGTAGGCCCGACCAGGCAAGGACAGCAGATTTCCTTCTCTAAAGGACATTGGTGAACCAGCTGGGTTTTTCCAACAACTGACAATGGTTTCATGGTCATCAGTAGATTCTTAATTCCAGATTTTTTTTTTATTGAATTCAACTTCCACCATCTGCCGTGGTGGCATTTGAACTCCGGTCCCTGGAACATTAGTTTCTAGATCAGTAATACCACTAGGCCATCACCACCCTGTATTAAATTAATTCCATCATAACTATCTCTTTTATAAAAAGAAAAGTTGGGGCCCACTCACTTGGCTGTTCAGTGTGCATACTGGGAAGACAAAGCATTTTTCCAATGTAACTCTCATTTAATGCCAACATCAAATCATTCTGGCACAGGCCTTATTTATCAGTGTGCTAAATATGGCAGTGCAAGTCACGAGTTCTTTAACCGCACCCCGACACAATCAACTCTTGCCAAGGTTGTTTAATCTGTTCAGAATTGTCAGGCAATGACAAAAGGTCACTTCCTTGAGGCCTGGGCCCACATGATGCAAATATTCAATTAGGCCTCACTTCCTTGCTCTTAGTCCACAGCCCTGATATTTCCTTTTCATCCTTTCCAAGTATACAACCAATGCCTTTTTTGAAAGTTCCCTGTGAATTTGGGTGCCTCAACAACTTTCTTTCTTTGTGGTTGGGGTTGAGGGGAGGAGTGGAAAAGAGCTCTTGATTTCCACTGCCACATTTAACATTGCTGCAAGGCTATGCGTGTGTGCTGGAATTAATTGACACTAACAGTAAATGACTTAGATTGGAAAATATTCTCTCTTCCCAGTACACATACTGAATACCCAAGTGAGTGCTCCCAACTTCTTTTTTTTGGTAAAGGGAATAGCCATGCAGGAATTAATCACTAGTATGTTCCCAAATTTTAATATACACTCGCTAGGGCAAGTCTGGTAGTAATTATTGTTGCATACTCCCAAGAAGCAACTGTATTGTGGTGCGGATGTCATCTAACTCTGTGTCTGCTCGATTCCTATTTGGATTTTTAATAGCAAGTAAAAGCGATGACATTTTTACTGCAATCAATAATAACTTCACCCACGCATCACTTACTTCTGCTGTGGAAACCTCGGTAATTTAAGATGGAAAAGTAAAGGCCAAGGGAAAATGTGAAGAGTGAGCTAAATTTGATACTGGCATTTTAACTTGGATCTTGGCCAATTAAAAGGGGAGAAAGCAATGCCACAGGCGCAAAGTTCCCCAGTTATTAATACATTTAAAACTGCCAAAGGGACAGGATGTTGGACAGCAGTAGTAGTGGGAGATTGATTCACTATCAATTCCAGAATTCTCATTTTATTCCATTCAGACTAAAGCAAAATGGCATTCAGAATGGTTTTAGGAATTGCCAATGGAAAATGGAAAGGTGACACCCCAGGTTTCATCGAGGCACCAGTCATGTGGTTGGGGCTGATTGCGAAGAGCTTTGAATTGCAGCCGTTTGTCTGCCCCTGATTCGGGCCACGTCCGACATGGATCTTGGGTCAAAATCACATATTCTTCCAGCGCTTTGGCAATCCTCATCTTAACTAGCGTAAAAATTCACCGTGACATCAAAGCAAAACCCAAATTAAGTTAACTAATGAGGCAGCACAGTTATATTGTGGAGAGGGGTGGTGAAAAAGAAACAATTTCTCAAGTGACTATTGAAAGCTTTGGAAGATGTAAAGCAACATTATAATTAGTCTGATCTTCCATTGTCAATTACAATCACTTATAGATTAGCCTGGCTATTAAACCAGGGGATTTTCACAGTAATGTTATTATAGTGTGAATGTAAGCCTATTTGTGACTAATAAGTGTAGGTCAGATGGACTTTAGATTGGTTTCATGGGTCGGCACAACATCAAGGGCCAAATGGCCTGTACTGTGCTGTAATGTTCAATATTCTATATAATAACTAAACTTTAAAAATAGACAATTATGAGTTAAACTTTATTGACGACTGCAATACTTTCCAAATGTCGTGGTTTTGCAATGTTAAACGTGCTGTTTATCCATGGGCCTGTAAGACGATAACTTTTTCAGAAAGTGTGTGATAAAAATCACAGTTTTCTCTTCCCGCAGACAAACTGAAGGCTTTCGTACAAATCCGATTGGTAAATCGCTTCCATCTCTTTTCCCAGTTTATTGAGTTATTCATATCCTTTCTCTCAAACTTTATGTCAAAACTATTCTCCCCCTTGCCTCTAGATCTCAACAAAACTTTCTCTTTAGCTCTTCAGGTGAGATATTACTCCATCAGGAGTTATACAGGAAATTGAATCCAAAGACTATGGGGATTATGAGCCAAACACACTTGCAATGTAACCCCAGCAGTACATATTTCTCTTACCAATGTCATAGATCCAGAGAGGTGTTTTCCCCTGGGTGTAAGCAGAGTCCATCATTCCACCAAACACATAGATCATTCCCTTCCAAAGAAAAATCACAGGAAAATTTGAAAACTTAAACTGTGAATAACTAAATTTTTCTTCATTCATTTTATTTTCTCAACATTTCCAAAACACAGCCAACTCTCATCAAGATTGTTTATGCTGGTCAGGCATGGCAATAGCTATAGGATTTCAGCATGGAAAAACGTCACTTAACCATTGTGTCAGTGCCCTTTCTGTGAAGGAGCTACCAGTATTCAGTGAGACCCACTTTCCTGCTCGTTTTCCACAGCTCCTGACAAAGTTCAGCTTTTCAAGGACACATCCAATATCTTTTTGAACGTTACTACTGGATTTACTCTGACCACTCTTTGGGAAGTGCGTTCCAAATCGCTACATAACACAACTTGCTGCAGAGTAAAATTTTTCCTAATTTCCCATCCCTCCCCTGGCTTTTTTGACAAATATCTTAAATCTGGCTCCTGCCAGTGGAAACAGTTTCACTGTCCCATCAAAGCCCCTCATCATTCTGAACACCTCGACTCAATCTGCTCTTAACCTTCTCATTCCCAAGGGGAACAACCCCAGTTTCTCTAGTCGTTCCACATAACGGAAGTCCCTCATCTCTGGTATTGTTCTGGTAAATCTTCTCTTCACCCTCCCCATGGTTTTGCCATCTGGGTTTGCTACCCAGAATTGGACAAAGCTGAAACCACCCTGTGGCTTGGAAAGGTTTCCTATAACTTCCTTCTGGCTCAGAGCATGGAGGTGAATTTGGAGCTGTGGATCCAAAAGAATATTCCTCATTAACAACATATCCATGCAACTAGATCACTTTCAGATCTATATGAAAACTGGGATGGCAAACATCTGCTAACTTTTCTATTAATCCTAATTAAATTCCTCCTGTCCACTATTCAGTGCAGCCCACTTGCTAACAATCTCTGCAACCGCTCAATAGCTGACCGATATTTATCTAAGGAAGTACGTAGATCTCCAATCATTACCTCCTCATACCATCATAGACAAGAATGCCATCTCGCTGCTTAAGGAATTACAGGCATGAAGCCACATCCTGCCACTCCCCAGTTGTCGCGCCTGGGGCAAAAATTTTAGGGCAGCGTCAACACATTTTATACTAGCCACATAAATACATTTTTGATATAACCCACATGGAGGTGGGTGAGTATCTGGCGTAACATTTGCACCATTTTCAACAAAGGCATTGGGTCGCACCCACTCAGCTCTTACTTCATGGGCTACCAGCGAGGGCTCCTCCAATTCTTCTGGTGCAGTTCCAGCCACATCATCCAGCTCCTCCCAGGCATTCTGAGCTGAAAAACACAAAGGCATCAACTGGCATTACAATAAATTCCTATTAAGAGGAACAGAATTTGTGAGGCTGCAGTTATGTCACATGTGGATGACAGGGATCTGGCACTGCTGCCTCACAGCGCCGGGCACTGCTGCCTCACAGCGCCAGGGACTTGGGTTCGATTCCCAGCTTGACTCACTGCCTGTGTGAAGTTTACACATTCTCCCCATGGGTTTCCTCTGAGCACACCTGTTTCCTCCCACAGTCCAAAGATGTGCAGGTTAGGTGGATTGGCCATGCTAAATTGCCCCTTATTGTCAAGGAGACTAGCTAGGGTAAATACATAGGGTAATGGGGATCGAGCCTGGATGGGGTTGTGGTTGGTGCAGATTCAATGGGCCAAATGGCCTCCTTCTGCACTGTGAGTTGTCTAATAAATAACTGTATGTTGTTCACAGTATGAGGACTACAAGTTGGAACATACACTGGGACAGTTGCAGACTATTTCCAGATCTAACTCACTATATCTGTGTTTACTATATCTTGTGTTTACTAGGCTGATACCGGAGTTGAGGGGGTTGAGCTATGAGGAGAGGCTGAATAAACTAGGCTTGTACTTGTTAGAGTTTAGAAGAATGAGGGGAGATCTCATTGAGACATATAAGTTGATGAATAGGATGGATAGGATAGAGGTGGAGAGACTCTTCCCGCTCAGAAAGGACAGTAGGACAAGGGGGCACAGCCTCAAGATAAAGGGGGGGGCGGTTTAGAATGGAGTTGAGGAGGAACTTCTTCACTCAAAGGGTGGTGAATTTCTGGAATTCTCTGCCCGTTGAGGTGGTGGAGGCTGCCTCGCTAAATATTTTTAAGACGCGGGTTGATGGGTTTTTGATAAGCGAGGGGATTAAGGGTTATGGGGAGAGGGCGGGAATGTGGAACTGAGCCACGACAGATCAGCCATGATCTTATTGAATGGCGGGGCAGGCTCGAAGGGCTACATGGCCTACTCCTGCTCCTATTTCTTATGTTCTTATGTTCTTATCTATTGCAAAGAGCACACAGCCATACAAATAATAGAATGTGGCCAGTGGGAAATTAAAATAGAATGGATAAAATGCTGGCATTTTAGGTAACTGCATTATAATAATGTTTCTGTGCACATTATCCCAACATTGGATTTTATTAACCCAACACTAATGTACCAGACCATTAAACAAAGGATTGGTTTAATAATCCCAAGACCCTGAGCTATCATGACTGCCTGGAATCTGGTGTCAAAGTGATCATGATGTTGTTGAACCAACTGGTTCACTCAAGTTGCAGTGTTAATGTACTTGTGACACCAATAAATACATTTTAAGTTCATTCAGAAAGGACATTTGACTCCACATCCATACCAATGTCATCTGAAAAGTGGCCACTTGTCTTGAATAGATTCAAGAAATGCTGCTGGTGAACTTGCGACTCAAGAAGGTGAGTGACCACCATCTCCCACTTCCCTCCTGGAAACCTGGGTTGGGCAATAAATGTTGGCCTTCCCAGAGAGGCCCATTTTTGATTTGAGGAAACGAGAGAGTGCAGAATGTAGTGTTACAGTCATAGCTAGGGTGTAGAGAAAGATCAACTAAATGCAAGGTAGGTCCATTCAAAAGTCTGACAGCAGCAGGAAAGAAGCTGTTCTTGAGTCAGTTGGTACGTGACCTCAGACTTTTTCCTGACAGAAGAACGTAGAAGAGAGAATGTCCAGGGTGCGTGGGGTCCTTAATTATGCTGGCTGCTTTGCCGAGGCAGTGGGAAGGGTAGACAGAGTCAATGGATGGGAAGCTGGTTTATGTGATGGATTGGGCTACATTCACAACATTTTGTAGTTCCTTGCAGTCTTGGGCAGAGCAGGAGCCATATCAAGCTGTGAGACAAACAGAAAGAATGCTTTCTATGATGCATTTGTAAAAATTGGTGAGAGTCGTAGTTGACATGCCAAATTTCCTTAGTCTTCTGAGAAAGTAGAGGTGTTGGTGGGTTTTTTTTTTAAACAATAGTGTCGGCTTGGGGAGACCAAGACAGGTTGTTGGTGATCTGGACACATAAAAATTTGAAGCTCTTGAGAAGCCCGTATCTTAAGAATGACTAACAAAACAATCACTGGTAAACCACTACATTAGGAAAAGTTTGTATTACCATGGCTAGTCCTTCACAAACTCCAAAATCTGCCAAATACACCCTACTCAGCACTGAGATCAGCCATGATCTTATTGAATGGCAGGGCAGGCTCGAAGGGCTAGATGGCCTACTCCTGCTCCTATTTCTTATGTTCTTATGTTAAGATTTATGACCCCATCACTCCTTCTCTCACCTTCCTTCATTGTCTTCCCCTGGCAAACGTTACAACAGCGCACATCTATTGCTCTTTCATTTTGGATTTCCGCTCCATCTTTGGCCACAAAGCTTCAGCCACCTGAGTACCTCATCCTGGAGAGTTCCACCCAAAGTCCTTCAAAGGGCAATCTTTCACCCCCTGAAAGTCTACCTCCATGTCCATGCCATTTGGTCATGGACTCTAAAGCTTCCCCAACTGCTATGCATAATGATGTTTCTCCCAGAGCCAGGATTCTGATAACAGATCAGGGAGTTATTAAACGCCTCTCAGTGCAAGTAAGTGCAAGAAGACTTTTAGCTGTTTTTGCCGTTTTGTGAAAATTCATAATTCTGGCTATAGCCACTCACAAAGAGAAAATTAACCAGAGCCAAAGAGAAGCTCAAAATGAAGTAAAATAAATGAAAGGGAGAGTCTTTTCCTTGAATTGGTGGTTTACCTGCAATATTAAGCAGCTTGATCGCTCTCCCAAATGACTCAATCCTCTCAAACTTTTGAAATCCGCCCACAGCACTACACCCAGAGGTCGAACTGCATACCGCCGAGTGATCACACCTTAATACCCAGTACACCACAACCCCCCTGGTCACCAACGGTGAGTCAACCTCCCAAAGAGGTAATTCCTGTGGTGTGAACAATTGCTGCATTGATTTGATCTTCAGAGGTAGAAATCTTAGAAGAGATTTATTTCTGTCTGACTGTACCAAGATAAAAGTCTTCAATACTCCCATCTGTACAAAGTTATTAAAATGAGTCACTCTGCGAAACAGCTTCAGCGTCTCACTATTTTGGGACATTTGGACAACGATTTCAGTCTCTTGCTCTGGAAATGAACTAATTTCTAGTTTCCCTTCTGCAAAACAAGTTAATTCACCAGCCACACCTGTTCAGAAAGCATATTTATACCTTTTTCAAGGTAGAGAAAAGCAGAGTTTATAATATTTATAGATTTTTTTTTAAAAGAGTGAGCCATGGATCAGTTGGCACTCTTGCCTCTGAGCCACGAGGTCCCAGGGTTCAAGTCCCACTCTGGGAAGTAAGCACAAAAGTCAAGGCCAACAATCCAGTACATCGCTGAGGGACACCTGCACTGTCTGAGGAGTCCTCTTTCAGAGCAAGCAATGAACTGAGGCGCTGGCTGCCTGTTTAGGTGAAGGATCCAGTCGCACCATTTTGAAGTGGAGGGAAGTAGTTATCCCAGTGAAGAGGCCATTATCTGTCCCTGAATCAACATCACAAAATCAGATTTATCACCTCATTGTTACATTACTGTCTGTGGGAGTTTGCCATTTGCTTTGAGAGGTCTGGTGGCTGTGAGGTACAATTGCAGCTTTTTATAGACTGAAGTTTGTAACGATGGCACGATGGGCTAACACGTTTCACACTCTGTCGTGTGTTGCTCCTGCTGTGTAGCATGCATTATGCCCAGTGTTGTAGTGTCACCAGGCTGGCATTTCCTTTTTAGTAAGAAGTCTCACAATACTGGGTTAAAGTTCAACAGGTTTATTTAATAGTAAACGCGACTAGCTTTCAGGGTTTGCCCTTTTGTCAGGTGACTGGGAGTTCTGATCACAAACAGAGCATATAAAAGCACACACAGTTTACAGAACACTGATTAGAATGCAAGTCTTTACAGCTAATCTCGCATTCTTATCAGCATTCTATAAACTGTGTGTGCCTTTATATGCTCTGTTTGTGATCAGAACTCCCACTCACCCGACAAAGGGGCAAATCCCGAAAGCTACTGGCGTTTACTACCAAATAAACTGGTTGGACTTTAACCTGGTGTGGTGAGACTTCTTACTGTGTTTACCTCAGTCCAACGCCGGCATCTCCACATCATCAGCATTTATGCATAGCCCAGCCACTCTTGGTGATGGATGTTGAAGTTGCCCACCCTAGGGTACCACCCACAGCACTTCTTCCAACTGGAGTGCAACATGAGGAGTACTGATACATCAGCTGAGGAAGGTTTCCTTGCCTATGTTTGACTTGATGCCATGGGACTACATGGGGTCAGGAGCCAATGTAGAGGATTCCCAGGGCAACGCCCCCTCAACTATGTTAACCTCTGTTGGATCTGCCCTGCTTGACGGCAAGGACATACCCAGGGATAGGGATGGTGGCACCTGGATTATTGTCTGTAAGATATAATTTGGTGAGTTTAACTACACCAAGCTGTTGCTGGAGCAGTCAGTGGGTCAGTTCTCCCGAGTATGGCACACAACCCCAGACAAACGTGAGGACGCCTTTATAGCACTAACTGGATGAGGTACGGCTGTCAACATTTCCGGTCTTGGGTGGTCCGTTCAGTTTTTAAAAGCTTTTTTTAAGTTTGTTTATTAGTGTAACAAGGAGGCTTGCATTAACACTGCAATGGAGTTACTGTGAAAATCCCTTAGTCTCCACATTCCGGCACCTGTTCTGGTACACTGATGGAGAATTTAGCATGGGAGGAAACCAGAGCACCCGGAGGAAACCCACACAGACACAGGGAGAATGTGCAGACTCCACTCAGACAGTGACCTGCGGCTGGAATTGAGCCTAAACCCTGCCACTGAGAGGCAGCAGTGCTAACCACTGTGCCACCGTGCCGTCCACTTATTACTTTTTTGACTTTTCTGTAGTGGTTTGGTGCAACTGAGTGGCAGTTAAGGACAGTTAAAAGTCAACCACATTGCGGAGTCAGGAGTCACATGTAGGCCAGACCGGTTAGGGAAGGAAATCTGCCATCCCTAAAGAACATTCAGTGATGTGGAAGTTAGGTGGATGGGTCTTTTTTTTTAAATGACAATCTGATAGTTTCATGGTCACCTTTATTAGATTTTAATTCCAGATTTGTTACTTCATTGAAAGTAAATTCCACCACCTGCCCTGGCGGGATTGAAACCCATGTCCACAGAGGTTAGCCTGTCCCACTGGATTACTAGTTCAGTGACATTACCATCATGCCATCCTGCCCTAGCGCTGCAACTGGAAGCGCACTGAGATATTGGTCACATCTTCCACTGCCGAGTTTCCCATTTTCAGGGGAACTCGCAATTAGTTCCAGGGATCTGTTCAAGTATCCGGCTGGCTGATCCCCACTGGGGTTGGGGGAAGCCTCAGTGAAGCATTCAGCTGCTCTACAGCCCAGAGACTCAAAGGGAACAGGGACAAGCAGAGCTACCCACTGAGCCTGGCAGGACATGAGCCGTACAATCGCCAAAACGAAGAACGAGGCGTGTGTCTGATAATCAGAGCTTCTGGAACGACAAGAGAGCTTCCTGAACAATCAAATCCTGCGGTGAGTGAATAGGAACATAGAAATGCAGAGGACCAGAAAAACCATTCAAGTTTATCGGGTTGGTCATGGTATCTGAATATCCCACCATATCCCTCCAGCAAATTTTTCTGACAGACAACAATCTCTTGGTTCTGCTGATACAATCCACTCCAATTGCATTCCTCGGCAGTCAGTTCCAAACTTGCAAATCCTCTACAGATGGTACAAAGAACAAAAAAAAATTACAGCACAGGAACCGGCCCTTTGGCCTTCCAAGCCTGCACCGACCATACTGTCCAACTTAACTAAAACCCCCTATCCTTCTGGGGACCATATCCCTCTATTCCCATCCTATACATGTATTTGTCAAGACGCCCCTTAAAAGTCACTACTGCATCCGCTTCCACTACCTCCCCCGGCAACGAGTTCCAGGCACCCACTACTCTCTGTGTAAAAAATCTGCCTTGTACATCGCCTTTAAACCTTGACTCTTGTACCTTAAACCTATGCCCCCTAGTAACTGACTCTTCCATCCTGGGAAAAAGGTTCTGACTATCCACTCTGTCCATGCCTCTCATAACCTTGTAGACTTCTATCAGGTCTCCCCTCAATCTCCATTGCTCCAATGAGGACAAACCAAGTTTCTCCAACCTCTCCTCATAGCTAATGCCCTCCATACCAGGCAACATCCTAGTAAATCTTTTCTGTACTCTCTCCAAAGCCTCCAGAACCTTCTGGTAGTGCGGTAACCAGAATTGAACACTATATTCCAAATGCGGCCGAACTAAGGTTCTATAAAGCTGCAACATGACTTGCCAATTTTTAAACTCAATGCCCTGGCCGATGAAGGCAAGCATGCTGTATGCCTTCTTGACTACCCCGTCCACCAACATTGCCACTTTCAGTGACCTGTGCACCTGTACACATAGATCCCTCTGCATATGAATTTTCTTAAGGGTTCTGCCATTTGCTGTATATTTCCTATCTGTATTAGACCTTCCAAAATGCATTACCTCACATTTGTCTGGATTAAACTCCATCTGCCATCTATCCACCCAAGTTTCCAACTGATCTATACCCTGCTGTATCCTCTGACGGTCTTTATCACTATCTGCAAATCTACCAACCTTTGTGTCGTCCGCAAATTTACTAATCAATCCAGTTACATTTTCCTCCAAATCATTTATATGTATTACAGACAGCAAAGGTCCCAGCACTGATCCCCGAGGAACACTACTTATCACAGCCCTGCATTCAGAAACGCACCATTCCACTGATACCCTCTGTCTCCTTTGACCAAGCCAGTTTTAGTTCTCATTTTGGTGATCGTACAGCTCATGTCCTGCCAGTTGAATCTAAGCTGCCTTTTCATCTTCTCTTTAGAAGTTTTGCCTCCCTGTTTGAGAAGCCGTGACTGTGCTAAACACAGCAATACTCATCTCAACTGTGCCACTTTGCATCTTTAACAATTCAATAAGTTTATCCAAGCTTTCTTCTCTGCGCTGTAAACATCAACAGCCTCTGCAACCTTTCCTTGTGCTGAGGTATCTTATAGAAGTCAGGACAGAGGGAGGCCATTCCGCCCATCAAGTCTGCACCAACAATAATCTCACCCAGGCTTTGTCACCGTAACCACGCATATTTACCCTGCTAATCGATGGGTGACATGGCAGCACAATGGTTAGCACTGCTGCCTTAGTGTGCGGTTCGATTCCCAGCTTGGGTCACTGTGTAGAGTTTGTACTTTCTCTCCATGTCTGCGTGGGTTTCCTCAGGGTGCTCCGGTTTCCTCCCACAGTCCAAAGATGTGCAGGTTAGCTGGATTGGCCACGCTAAATTGCCCTTTAGTGTCGGGGGACTAGCTAGGGTAAATGCATGGGGTTATGGGATAGGGATTGCGGTCGGTGTAGACACATTGGCCCGAATAGCCTCCTTCTGCACTGTAGGATTCTATAATAATCCCTTTCACCTACGCATCCTGGGACACTAAGGGACAATTTAGCATGGCCAATCAATTTACCCCCATATTTGTGGATTGTGGGAGGAAACCAGACCACCCGGAGGAAACACAATCAGACGCAGGGAGAATGTGCAAACTCCATACACACCCAAGCCAGGAATCGAACCTGGGTCCCTGGAGCTGTGAGGCAGCAATGCTAACCACTATGCCACTGTGTCACCCACTAATTTAGTTATCCATCTCTTTATTCAGAACAGTAAGGGCGTGGAACGCCCTGCCTGCAACAGTAGTGGACTCACCAACATTAAGGGTATTTAAATGATCATTGGATAAACAAATGGATGATATTGGAACAGTGTAGATTTAGACTGGTTTCACAGGTCAGCGCACCATCAAAGGCCAAAGGCCTGCAATGCGTTGTAATGTTTTATGTTCTATCATTGTAGCACTTCCGCTATCTGGATGTCTTTCTAATAATCTGGCAAATAGAACTGTGTACAGTGCTGCATGTTAGTACAGGACAAGTTACTCTACAATAACGCATTCACTTTAGAAGCAGTTCGGTGAAGGCTCACTGGACTCATTCCTGAGGTAACTTATGAAGAAAGGTTGAACAGATTAACCCTATACTCATCAGCGTATGGAAGATTGAGAGCTGATCTTGTTGAAACATAAAAGTTCTTGAGGGGACTGGATGGTGTGGGCAGCCAGAAGATGTTTCCTTCTGTCAGTGTGTGCATGTGTGTTGGGGAGGGGGTGATTAGGATAAGAGCTAGGGAATATATTAAGACACATTTGAAGAGAAACCTTTTCTCCCAAAGAGTTATTGGTTGTGGAGTTCACTTCCCCAGAAAGTAGGGGAGGCTGGGTCTTTGAATTTATTCAAGGCAGGCTTAGATTTTTGTTAGGCAAGGGTTGAATAGAATAGAATCCCTGCTGTGCATAAGGAGGCCATCTGGCCCATCGAGTCTGCACCGGCCACAATCCCATCCAGACCCTATCCCCGTAACCCTGCATATTTGCCCTACTAATCCTGCTGGCACTAAGGATTAATTTATCACAGCCAATCAACCTAATCTGCGCATCTTTGGACTGTGGGAGGTAACTGGAGCACCCAGAGGAAACCCACGCAGACACGAGGAAAACATGCAACTCCACACACTCACCCAAACCAGGAACTGAACCCGGATCCCTGGGGCTTTGAGGCAGCAGTGCTAACCACTGTGCTGCCCTAAAGGTTATGGAGGGATAATGGGAAAATGGAGCTGAGACCACAGCCAGATCAGCCACAGGCCTCAATTTTATCGATGCGGGAGCGCAACTGGTGGCACCGCAAGCGGATGTGAAATCCGTTCCTGTCCTCCACCGGTTCCCGACACGCTGCCTGGCTCATTACCTGGCAGCCATGAAACGTGCTCATTAGTGGTGGTGGTGGAAAAGCCATAAATCTGGTTGCGGTCTCAGCTCCAGTTTCCCATTATCCCTCCATAACCTTTAGGGCAGCACAGTGGTTAGCACTGCTGCCTCAAAGCTCCAGGGATCCGGGTTCAGTTCCTGGTTTGGGTGAGTGTGTGGAGTTGCATGTTTTCCTCGTGTCTGCGTGGGTTTCCTCTGGGTGCTCCGGTTACCTCCCACAGTCCAAAGATGCGCAGATTAGGTTGATTGGCTGTGATTAATTAATCCTTAGTGCCAGCAGGATTAGTAGGGTAAACCACAAACATATTCCGTCCTGGATTGAGAATGGTGAGAAAACATGAACGCTGCCTGGCTGATTGCACCAAGTGTAAAAACACACGGGGTCATGGAAAATTAAGGACAATGTCATGCTTAATGGGCTTAATCATCCTTTTATTTGTTGATGAGCATGCTTCCAATTCCTGCACGGATCTGCTGACCATAGTGGCGCCATGATGTCAGGATGCGAAACCAACGTTTGCTCGGCGATTTCACACAATCAGCTGCTCGCCTGACGGGCCGGGTGAAATTCCGGCTACAATCTGATTGAATGGTGGAAAAGGCTCAAAAGGTCTACTCCTGCCCCTATGTACAAACCAAGAGTGATGCCTGTCCTATCTATTGCTCTGGCTATGGCCCAAGACATCCTTAGATTCCTTCACTATTTCATGTTCGCTTGTTTCAGCAATGTATCCCAACAAAAACGTCAAATCCCTCTAGTGGATCCAGCTCAATACAATTATATCAGTTAGCATGCGACATCCATGCTTACTAGCTTTTCCTATTCTCATGACTGTGCCTTTCTCCACAATAAATAGCATTTATCACTTGTCATTTCAGTTCCTCTATCCAAACTGATCCCTCTGTATTCATCTTGTGTCTGGTTATTTGTAGCCCCTCCCACCTTAGCACTGAGCTTTAACTCTCTTCCTCCAAGAGAAGAACACCGAAAACTAACAGACTGATCCACTGATTGGGGCAGCATGGCGGCACAGTGGTTAGCACTGCTGCCTCACAGCGCCAGGGACCCAACTTTGATCCCCGGCTTAAGTCACTGTCTGTGCGGAGTCTGCACATTCTCCCCTGCGTAGATTTCCTCTGGGTGCTCCAGTTTCCTCCCACAATCCAAAAGATGTGCTGGTTGGGTGCGCTGGCCTCACTGTAACCGAACAGGCGCTGGCGTGTGGCAAGCAGGGGATTTTCACAGTAACTTCATTGCAGTATTAATGTAAGCCTACTTGTGACACTAATAAATAAGCTTTTAAAAGTTACTTGACTGGTTACCTTCTTCCAAACTGATCCAGCTCCACGTGTCGCCCGGCACCCTTTGCTTCCTCAGCCTCAGCTACTCAATCTGTACCACGTGCGGGACAATCTCAGATACAACACTGCTTTCAATGAAATCTGAATGAGCAACAGACACTGCATTTGGCCTTTCCTCCAGTTTGTTATCTCCTTGAAAAAATGTTCTACTGAGACTTTGCCAGATTTCAGATCACTGCCACTCCTCTCAAGCAAACTTCATAGAGCTTTGTCGAGATGATCTAGCCATAACTCCACCCCTAAGTTCTGTATTTCTTCAGATGGTTCTCAGCTCATTCCTTCTGATTGTCCTCCCATGTACGTTCCCTATCACGTCATTCTCTGGGTCGCCTCCTGAACCTCTTTTTGAAGGTTTGAATTATAGGAGAGGCGGGCCTTTTTTCTCTGGGGTGTAGGAGGATGGCAGGGTGGGTACAATTACAACATTTAAAATACATCTGGACAGGTACATGGATGGGAAAGGTTCAGAGGAATACGGGCCAAATGCAGACAAATAGTTCAGTTTCCGAAACCTGGTCAGCACGGATGAGTTGGGCTGAAGGGCCTGATTCTGTGCTGTATATCCCTATGACTCAAGGTGGCGTTTCAATTCTTTTCCCCTAATCCCAGGCACAGTCCTGGTGTTTAGGAATTTCCTAAGGATACCCACCAGAATGTGTCCTGTTTCATTAGTGACTGCCATGAGGATTCTCACATGAAGTGTGTGACAAATTTGTCCATATCAACACTTTCACTTTGAAATAATGTGACAATCTTATGCCACTCCAGCAGTTTTTGTTCCCCAAAGTTGTGCATTTTAAATGGTTTTAATGGCCCTTAGTTGTCTTAGTCCCAGTCCCTGGTAATCACAGCCTCTCGATGTCCAGCTGCCTCAGCTGATTTGCTTATCCAGTCTGTTGCAGTTGAGTAAAGTTTATTTATTAGTCACAAGTAACGTTTACATTAACACTGCAATGAAGTTACTGCGAAATTCCCACACTCCGGCACCTGTTCGGGTCAATGAACCTAACCAGCATGCCTTTCAGAATGTGGGAGGAAACTGGAGCACCTGGAGGAAGCCCATGCAGACACAGGGAGAATGTGCAAATTGTACACAGACAGTGACCCAAGCTAGGAATCGGACTCAGGTCCCTGGCATTTTGAAGCTGCAGTGCTAACCACTGGGCTACCGTGCTGTAATAGTTGACTATTAAGCAGGTAACAAAAAAAAATGTTCTGAATCTATTAGCTAACAGCAATCTTCTTTCTCATTCCTTAATAAGTTACATCCATTTATTCCACACACCTTCCACATTCAAAACTGTCTCAGTGACTGGGCAAAGTTTTCTCCCCACTGATTTCCTGCCTGATTAAAGCGCAGAGATCAACGTGGCTATATTGCACGCGTTTCACTAAGTGCACATTTCAGCAGGTGAGTTCTGCAGCATCTGAAATGTCTGGGGATTGAGGAGCTGCCGACTAAAGACGATTTGAAAAAAAATGTTGTCAGTAAACCAGGCACTGGTTCCAGTAGCTACAGCAGGAAAAAGCAACTGAGGAAGAAAAGGAGAGGGGGGCGGGGGGCAAATGGAGCAGGATAAATTCCGCAACTGTGAAACTTTAAAGGGCCGGCGGAGAATGATCAAGCCATTTGCCTCCTAAAGGAACGTGCATTTTTTCAGAATTATTCTCCTTAGCAAGATCTGAACTTACAAAATTAGAGTGTCTCAATACACATTGAATTTTCTATCATTTAGTTATAAAGAACCCCTAAGTTTTCCACTTCCGCGCTCCACTCTATTCCCCCCATTTTCAATTTGCAGTCAGAGTGCACATTGGCACTACTGCCTCACAGCACCAGGGTCCCAAGTTCAATTCTCACCTCGGGTCAACGTCTGTGTGGAGTTTGCACTTGCTCCTCGTGGGTTGCCTCTGGGTGCTCTGGTTTCCTTCCGCAGTCCAAAGATGTGCAGGTTAGGTAGATCGGCTATGTTAAAATGACCCAGCTGTCAGGGGAAATAGCAGGGTAAATGTGTGGGGTTATGGGAATAGGGCCTGGGTGGGATTGTGGTCGGTACAGACTTGATGGACTGGATGGCCTCCTTCTGTACTATAGGGATGCTATGAACCCAGCCACAGCTCTCCATGTCTCTGGCGCGTTTTTCCAAAATTCTCCTTCTTTTAGTCCCACTGCCACTTGGGACATCCCAAACAGGACGAGGAATTCAATCTTCAGCAGCTACTTGTCTCCTGTTTCAGAATCCTTTCGACTCACATCACTCCAACCCCATAGTGTGGTGAAGACTGAATTATTAAATGATTTCAAGGAGGAGACAGATATATTTCTGATTCAAAAAGACAGGTTAAAGGGAATTGGGGAAGAGGTAGGGAGCTGGATTTGAGACTAGGGAGAGATCAGCCACGATCTGATTGAATGGTGGAGCAGGCTTGAAGGGCTGAATTTGCCAACTTCTGTTCCTGATTCCTGCATTCCTCACCTCAGGTCAGGTCAGGTCAGGTCTGACCTCAAGCAACTAGTGTGAATAAGTTACATTAATCCTTATTCAGGTGCCATTAGCTAAAATTTGATCATGATAACACGTCACAAGAAAGAGCCAATGGAAACCTGGCATCTTACCAATGTTGTACCTCCAAAAGTCCTTCAGCCCATTTTGCCTCCGACCGCCATAAAGATAGACATATCCCTCATAGGTGCAGCAGCCATGCTTGTATCGTTCCACCGGTGCTGCTCTCGACTGGGGGAGCTGCCTCCACACAGGCTGCCCAATTCCTTTATGCATAACGTTCTTGTCACAACCAGGTTATTTCCCAAATGGCCAGCAGCTGGTGAACCACCATGCTGCTTTGCCCCAGAAGCCAGCACTCAAAATTCAGCCAAAACCGTATGGATGAACGTCACAGGATGCTCTAGGAATAGCAGCAGGAGGTTACCAATCATTTCTCGCTCGGGGTGCAGAACACAAGCTGAAACTCTCAAATTACAAAGCAGAAAATGCTGGAAACGCGCAGCAATCGTGGCAGCACCTGTGGAGAGAAAAACAGTGTCAATGCTTCATGCGTGAGACTTTAATCAGCGATTGGTTAAAACATTCAAGAGTAAACTCAGAGATGATGGATTTTGTAGATGTTACGAAATCCTGAACGACAAAGTTACAACGATCTCAATGAAACACATCTGAAATGCGTACCAATTTACTGACACATGTCCTGGCATGGGGTGGCACAGTAGTTCACACTGCTGCCTCACAGCACCAGGGACCAACTGCAGCCTTGGGTGATTATCAGTGTGGAATTTGAACGTTTTTGCTGTGTCTGCGTGGGTCTCCACCCTCAGTCCATAGGAATTGGGATGGCTTGTTGAAGTTGTACAAGACATTGGTAAAACTACATTTCTAGTTATCCTATTATAGAAAGGATATTACTAAACTAGAAGGAGTGCAGGAAAGATTTACTAAGATGCTACCGAAACTTGATGGTTTGAGTCATAAGGGGAGGCTGGATTGATTGGGACCCTTTTTCTCTGGAGCATAGAAGACTGAGGGGTGATCTTATAGAGGTCTATAAAATAATGAGTGGCATAGATCAGCTAGATAGTCAATATCTTTCCCCAAAGATAAGGTAGTCTAAAACTAGAGGGCATTGGTTTAAGGTGAGAGGGAAGGGACACAAAAGTGTTCAGAGGGGCAATTTTTTTCAGAAAGAAATCCCACAGCACCAGCTGAAAGTCCAGACAGGTTTATTTGTAGCAAAAGCCACAAGCTAACTCCCAGCCACCTGACGAAGGGACAGGCTATCCCGAAAGCTTGCGGCTTTTGCCACAAATAAACCTGTTTGGACTTTAAGCTGGTGTTGTGGGATTTTTTTCACACAGAGTGTGGTGAGTATCTGGAACAAGCTGCCAGAGGTAGTAGAAGAGGCGGGTACAATTTTGTCCTTTGAAAAACATTTAGACAGTTACATGGGTAAGATGGGTTTAGAGGGACATGGGCCAAATGCGGGCAATTGGGATTAGTTTAGGGGTTTTAAAAAAAAAAGGGTGGCATGGACAAACTAGGCCGAAAGGCCTGTTTCCATGCTGTAAAAATCTATGACTCTGTGCGGGTTAGGTGGATTAGCCATTGTAAATGTGTGGGGTTATGGGGACAAAAGTAGTTAAAGTTTATTTATTTGTTACATGTAGGCTTACATTAACATTGCAATGAAGTTACGTGAAAACTCCAGCGCCTGTTCGGGTACACGGAGGGAGAGTTTAGCTTGGCCAATGCACCTAACCAATACGTCTTTGGATTGTGGGAGCAAACTGGAGCACCTGGAGGAAAACTACACGGACACGGAGAAAACATGCAGACTCCGTGCAGACAGTGACCCAAGCTGGGAATTGAACCGGGGTCCCTGGTGCTGTGAAGCAGCAGTGCTAACTACTGTGCCATCACTCTGCTTCAGGGCAACGGAGAGCTGACTCTGTCAGAGAGTCAGTGCAAACTCGATGGGCTGAATTACCTCCTTCTGTATTGTGGGGATTCTATGGTCCCCACATTTTGACTGTTGGAAGTTACTTATGTTGCCTTCAACTGAAACCTTAAGAGTTCATAGGATCTGCAAAGAGTCAAGCATGCTGAACAAAGCCTGTCTTATCTTCTTAGTTAAAAAAAACCAGATCGACCCGCAGCGACTTGCCTTTGTATCGGCACCTTCCATTTTATCACCAAGATGTTGTTTCTGATCTCTATACACCTCTTCCTCCCACCTGATAGTCCGTGTGTATTGTATGAACACAACACGTGACTCAGATTCAATTCATGGCATCTTAAACGGCAAAGTCCCTTTAAAAAATAGCTGAAATCACAAAAATCTAGTGACTAAGGCTGAAAGCCCATCTGGGTACTTTAAGGAAGGAAATCTGCCACCTTTACCTAATCTGGCCTCTATATGGGCCCACAGCAACGCGGTCGATTCTTAACTGCCCCTCTGAAATGGCCTTGCAAGCCACTCGGCCCAAGGGCAACCAAGGATAGGCAATAATCATTGGCCCAGCCAGTGAAACCTACATCAAATGAGTGAATACGAAAAGTATTTACTTTGGGCCTCTCTAGAAATTGGGTGGAGGGGAAGAGAGGAACTTTACCAGCCAAGCAGTTGCCCAGATATAAATGTTAACGGCCAAAATTATGAGCACGTGTACAACCTCTGACCTCTGACCTCCTAGCAGAGGGAATTCAGATGAGCAGTTTGACACAGCTAGCTTAGGTCTTTGCCAGTTTCCAAGGCTGGCTTCACAGGGTGGAGGCGGTAGGCTTCATGGGGGGGGGGGGTGAGGGGGTGAGGGGGGGGGGTGGGGTAAGAGGGATGGGTGAGGCTGGCTTCACAGGGTGGGGGTGGAGTGGGAGGGAGGCTGGCTTCACAGGGTGGAGGCGGTAGGCTTCATGGGGGGGGGGGGTGGGGTAAGAGGGATGGGTGAGGCTGGCTTCACAGGTTTGGGGGGGAGGGGTGGTAGTGGGGGAGGCTGGCTTCACAGGGTGGGGGGGATAGTGGGGGGGAGGCTGGCTTCACAGGGTGGGGGGGATAGTGGGGGGGAGGCTGGCTTCACAGGGTGGGGGGGGGATAGTGGGGGGGAGGCTGGCTTCACAGGGTGGGGGGGATAGTGGGGGGGAGGCTGGCTTCACAGGGTGGGGGGGGGATAGTGGGGGGGAGGCTGGCTTCACAGGGTGGGGGGGGGATAGTGGGGGGGAGGCTGGCTTCACAGGGTGGGGGGGGATAGTGGGGGGGAGGCTGGCTTCACAGGGTGGGGGGGGGATAGTGGGGGGGAGGCTGGCTTCACAGGGTGGGGGGGATAGTGGGGGGAGGCTGGCTTCACAGGGTGGGGGGGATAGTGGGGGGGAGGCTGGCTTCACAGGGTGGGGGGGGGATAGTGGGGGGGAGGCTGGCTTCACAGGGTGGGGGGGGGATAGTGGGGGGGAGGCTGGCTTCACAGGGTGGGGGGGATAGTGGGGGGGAGGCTGGCTTCACAGGGTGGGGGGAATAGTGGGGGGGAGGCTGGCTTCACAGGGTGGGGGGATAGTGGGGGGGAGGCTGGCTTCACAGGGTGGGGGGGATAGTGGGGGGGGGGAGGCTGGCTTCACAGGGTGGGGGGGATAGTGGGGGGGAGGCTGGCTTCACAGGGTGGGGGGGGGATAGTGGTGGGGAGGCTGGCTTCACAGGGTGGGGGGGATAGTCGGGGGGAGGCTGGCTTCACAGGGTGGGGGGGGGGATAGTGGGGGGGAGGCTGGCTTCACAGGGTGGGGGGGGGATAGTGGGGGGGAGGCTGGCTTCACAGGGTGGGGTGGAGTGGGGGGGGAGGCTGGCTTCACAGGGTGGAGGGGGGAGTGGGGGGAGGCTGGCTTCACAGGGTGGAGGGGGGAGTGGGGGGAGGCTGGCTTCACAGGGTGGGGGGGAGATAGTGGGGGAGGCTGGCTTCACAGGGTGGGGGGGATAGTGGGGGGGAGGCTGGCTTCACAGGGTGGGGGGGATAGTGGGGGGGGAGGCTGGCTTCACAGGGTGGGGGGGATAGTGGGGGAGGCTGGCTTCACAGGGTGGGGGGGGTTAGTGGGGAAGCACGCACACGGTGACAGATCAGCCACTGACCCCTTCAAACTGCCATCGATTCACAGCATTCTCCCCACATTCTAGAACTTTCCAATTTTGAACGCCTGTGTTCCGGCCTCTCAATCTCATCTGCAGAGGAAATTCTCAAAGCTGTGGAAAAGAATGAGGCCATCTGATCCACAGTGACCGCGCTGATATTTTGGTACGGGTGTCCAATTAGTCCCACTCGCCAATGCTTAATGTTGATTTATTAGTGTAACAATTAGGCGTATACTAACACTGCAATGAAGTTACTGTGAAAATCCCCTTGTTGCCATACTCCGGCGCCTGTTCGGGTACACTGAGGGAGAATTTAGCACAGCCAATGCATCGAACCAACATGTCATTCGGACTGTGGGAGGAAACTGGAGAACCCAGGAGGAAATACATGGGGAGAACGTGCAAACTCCACACAGAGTGACTCAAGTCGGGAATCGAACCCAGGTCCCTGGTGCTGTGAGGCGGCAGTGCGAACTACTGTGCCACCCTAAGTCAGTACCCGTGGCTTTTTCCCCCTTCACCTATGCATTGAATTCTCAGTTGAAAGTTCCTATTGAATCTGCTTCCAGCAGCTTTTAGGTAGCACATTTCAAATCACAACAACTCACTGTGTAAAATAATGTCCTCACATTGTTTCTGCCAATTACCTTCAATCTGCGGCTCCTGGTTACCAATCCTTCTGCCACTGGATTCAGTTTTGTCATACCTGCTCTATCAAACCATTTGTGATTTTGAACACTTCTACCAAAAGCCTCCCCTGCTTTTTCTCAGTCATTTTACACAAGTCCCCTCAACCCTGACACCGTTCTCATTAACTCTTCCGTACCAAACCCAAGCTCTCGAAACACCCTTTCTAAAATGCAGTGCTCAGAACTGTACACGCTGCCAGTGCACGATAAAGATACTTTTGTCCCCAATTTCTGAATTAACAAACCCAAGCATCCCATATACTTTATTTTGCCAGACTTCTCAGCATGCCCTGCTACATTTGAAAAATACTGAGGTTTGGAGTTACCTCTGATTTTTACTGCTTTGACAATGGTCAATGTGCCTCTAGCTACCTCAGTGCTAATCCCTGCAATTCCATCCCTAAATGACAAGTAAGGTTTGTCAACCATTCCTAAATGGTTGTCAGACTATCAGATTCACCATCAGACTCTCCTAATGGTTATTGGGTGGCACTGGTGCCCCACAGTGCCAGGGGCTGGGTTTGATTCCAGCTTTGGGTCACTGTCTGTGGAGTCTGCACGTTCTCCCCGTCTTGTGGGTTTCCTCCGGGTGCTCCGGTTTCCCCCCACACTCCAAAGGTGTGCAGGTTAGGTGGACTGGCCATGCTAATTTTCCCCTTAGTGTCCCAAGATGTGTAGCTTATGGGGATTACCGGGGTAAACACTTGAGAGTTACGGGGATGGGGCCTGGCTAAGATGCTCTGTTGGAGGGTCAGTGCAGACTTGATGGGCTGAACAGTCTGCCTCTGCAGTGTGGGGATCTGGTGAAAGCAATCTGGGAGATTTTAAAATGACAATTCTGTGATTCGATTCTGTAACTTGTGGTCCCTGGCCACAGCCCATTCATGAATGGTGATAATTGCACTTGCAGCAACCGACCTGGTGCAGCACGATAACATAGATCCTAAACGACATGAACATGCACACACACTGCTCATCAACATTGCTGCCTGTTCTTTCCCCAGTAAGAAGTCTCACAACACAAGGTTAAAGTCCAACAGGTTTACTTGGTAGCAAAATCCACTAGCTTTTGGAGCGCTACCCCTTCGCCATTGTGACTAGAACTCCCATTCACCTGAAGGGGCAGCGCTCCGAAACCTAATGGATTTTGCTACCAAATAAATCTGTTGGTCTTTAACATGGTGCTGTGAGACTTCTTACTGTGTTTACCCCAGTCCAACACTGGCATCTCCACATCATGTTCTCTCCCCGCCAGCGCTGTCTGTACTTCCAGTTGAGAAGAAGGATTTTGAATCAGAAGCAAAGGGTAACTGTTGGAATTTTCGACTGCCTTTGCTTAGAAAATTCACAGCATGCAGTGACCAGCCTAAAAATGCTTAGCCAAGTGGCTGCAAGGAAGGCCCAGGATTCAAGGTAAGAGGGAGCACTGTTGCCTGCTTTGCAACTGGGTTATGAAAATTACCACTACAACTCTCACCAATTCTTACAGATGCACCACAGAAAGTATCTTTTCCAGATATATCACTCCTCCTCTGTCCAAGACCACAAGGGTTGTGAACATAGCCCTGTCCATCACACAAACCACCCACCCATCCATTGACACTGTCTACACTTCCCGCAGCCTCGCATGGATCCCACGCACCCTGAACACCTTCTTCAGTTGGGAAAAAGATACACAAGTCTGAGATCACGTACCAACTAACTCAAAAACAGTATCTTCCCTGCTGCCATCAGACTTTTGATTGGACCTACCATATATTAAGTTGATCTTTCTCTACACCCTAGCTTTAACTGTAACACTACATTCTGCACTCCCCCTTCCTTCTTCCCTACGTACTGTATAAGCGGTATGTTTTGTCTGCAAAGCGCACAAGAAACAATACTTCTCACTGAATCCAAATGCACGTGACAATAGTAAATCACTTTGTCCGAAGATAGTGTAATCAGTGATTTCACAACTTTCTGTTTGTGAAGTCGCTTTAATGCTCTTGAAAAAATGTTTGACTTGACAAGAGCTAAAACATGTGTGAAATGGGTAGCAACCAAGGAGGAAATAATGACCCAGGCCCTGTTTAAAGCCTGGGCCTTTTTTAGGCCTGTCCCCGAAGGTTGAGTATGTTACTTCAACCCTGAAGAGACGGTGAATGGGAAGGAGTCACTGATTTTCTTTACTCCAGTTGATTTATTGATTTTGTTGTTTAATTTGCTTTCTTCTCATCACGGGACCTCAAATGCAACTCGGGGAAGAATCTAGAATTCAACATTGCAAAGGCCAAACAAAAGAGCCACTTTCGTCCAAAAAAACTTGCATCTGGGAGAGTTGCCAAAGGAAATGTGATGAGTTGACGGGATGGACAGGAAGTTGGGACAGTGAAGAAACTCCCCTCCTTGTGTCATCCAGTCAGCTGTAGCCTCAATTCTGTCACTGCCTCCTGGATTATGCCCAGCCAGAGTTGGCAACCCTAAGCAAAAACTGGGCGCACCTTCAAACTATGCAGGTTTCTAACCACGCTATCAGGTGGGAGAATCTCATTCCCATCAACACCAAAGACAGTTGGAATTGTCCCTCATTTCCCATCCCTCTCTCATTACTTGCAGTGCAGACATTGCAGGACACACCATCCAACCCATTCTACATATTCGAGGTCTCAATTCTGATTGCAACATTGTCAGGAATACTCTGAGCAAGAACTGAGCTTATTCCCTTTAGCTATTCCTTCCCCTTCAACGCAACAGCTGTTGCCCAACATCCTCCCAATGCAACTGAAACCCAAATTAGCTTACCTTTCATACAGTTTTGTAACAAGAATTTCTTCACACCTTTGTGAGGGTATAACAAATAGCACTGGATCCAACATAGGGTACAGATCTAGACTGGCTGTCAGGTTTATACAGTAAGAAGTCTCACAACACCAGGTTAAAGACGACTACATTTCAAGACGTGCTTCATTCGATGTTAAATGATCTAGGGTGGTGTGTGTGTGTGTGTTGGGGGAGAGGGGTCTAAATTTTCTCAGATACGATGTGTCATTTCAGTTTTTTTTCACAAGGGCAGGATGACCAGCTCAGGAGGAAATAATTAAGGGACACTTAGCAGGGTACAAATAAAACCAGAAACCATAGGAGCTGCAGAAGGAGGGGGTTGGGGTGGGGGACTAGGGGCTTCTGACAGGACAACACACCAGGGCATTGGGAGGGAGTGGTGACCAAACTATAGGAGTGAAGGGCAAGGGGTAATTTTCTTTCTCTCAAAGAGGCTACATGGTGGCACAGAGTTTAGCATTGCTGCCTTACAGCGCTAGGGACCTGGGTTCAATTCCAGCCTTGGGTGACTGTCTATATGGAATTTACACATTCTCCCTGTGTCTGCATGGGTTTCCTCCCACAGTCTAAAAGTGTGCAGGTTAGGTTGATTGGCCACGCTAAATTGTTGCTTAGTGTCAGAAGGATTGGTAGGGTAAATATGTGCGGTTAAGAGGATAGGGCCTGGGTGGTGCAGGCTCCAATGGCCTCTTTCTGCACTGTAGGGATTCTAACCCCCTCACTCTCTCTCCGCTCCTTCACACTTTTTTTCCTTCCTCAATGACTCTCTCCCCTCCCTTCCACGCTCCCTAACCCTTCCCTCTCCCAATGCACCCCTCCCTCCACCTCTCTCTCCCCCTCCTTCCCTCTGCTCCCTCTCTTTTCCACAGCCTTCCCCACCTCTTTCCCCTGCCCGCCCCCATCTCTCTGGGCAGCACAGTGGTTAGCACTGCTGCCTCACAGCGTCAAGGACCCGGGTTCATTTCTGACCTTGGGTGACTGTATGAGGATAGGGCTTGTGTGGGATTGTTGTCAGTGTCGGCTAAATGACCTCCTCCTGCCCTGTAGCGATTCTATGATTTCTCTCACCCTCCCCCTCCCCCTTTGCCTCCCCCCATATCTCCTCCTCACTTTCCCCTCTCCCCCCCTCTCTCTCCCCCTCCCCGTCCCACCCTGCCTGTCTCACCCCTCTCTCTCCCTCTACCCCCCTCCCTCCATCCCTCTCATTCACCAGTCCCTTCAGGTAGTGAGTGGTCGGTTTCAGACTGTTCCACGCCCCCGGTTCCCGATCCCGTCCTACTCACTCTGTCACTCCCAGCAGCACAGACACAGCCCCACACCCACTCTCCACTTTAAAATATCAGTCTCCAGAGAAATTGGCAGGAAGATCACAAACTCGAGGGTAACTCACAGCGTGGTACCTTCGAGGTTTTTATTAAGGGGTTCACCGTGGCGATTGGCTGGCCTGGTACAAGGACTGGTGGGGACAGCCTGTGGATCGAGGGCTTTTGTTGGACAACCTTCTGCTAGGATGTCCCAAGATCACAAAAGATGCTGCATAAATAGAGTCATAGAGGTTTACAGGATAGAAGCAGGTCTTTCAGCCCAACTTGTCCACGCCACCCAGTGTTCATCACTAAGCTAGTCCCAATTGCCCGAATTTGGCCCATATCCCTCTATACCCATCTTACCCATATAACTGTCTAAATGCTTTTTAAAAGACAAAATTGCACCCACCTCTACTACTGCCTTTGGCAGCTCGTTCCAGACGCACCCTGCCTTTGCTGACTACCTATCTAATCTTTGTCCCTTATTATTATACATAAAGTAACAGTTTATTTCTACAATGCTGTACATGGACTTTTTTTTAAAGTTTGCTGCAACATCCTAATGGGGCAGATTTTGCGGTTGATCCTGTCAGCATTCACCGTCACTACGCCACCGAAATCGATAGCAACTTCTGTAGGCCACACATTGTCACAACGACAGGAAACTGCGACTGACAGAGATCTACCTAATTCATCAGCTAACCACATACATAGTGAACTGTTTACAACTTGTTGCAATAATGTTACAACTGTACAAAACTCTGGTGCGGCCGCACTTGGAGTATTGCACACAGTTCCGGTTGCCGCATTATAAGAAGGATGTGGAGGCATTGGAAAGGGTGCAGAGGAGGTTTACCAGGATGTTGCCTGGTATGGAGGGAAGGTCTTATGAGGAAAGGCTGAGGGACTTGAGGTTATTTTCATTGGAGAGAAGAAGGTTACGAGGTGACCTAATTGAGGCATACAAGATGATCAGAGGATTGGATAGGGTGGACAGTGAGAGCTTTTTTCCTCGGACGGTGATGGCTAACATGAGGGGACATAGCTTTAAATTGAGGGGGGATAATTATAGGACGGATGTCAGAGGTAGGTTCTTCACTCAGAGGGTAGTAATGGCGTGGAATGCCCTGCCTGCAGCAGTTGTGGACTCGCCAACTTTAAGGGCGTTCAAATGGTCAGTGGATAGGCATATGGATAATGTTGGAATAGTTTAGGTTAGAGGGTCATTAGATTGGTTCCACTGGTCGGCGCAACATCGAGGGCCAAAGGGCCTGTACTGCGCTGTAATGTTCTGTGTTTAAAGAAGAGCAGCTTGTAAAAATAAATAAATACAAGAAATGATGCCGATCACAAACAACCAAGTCACCTAATGGCCGATGTGCTTTCTGTGGCCACAGACGTGACTCCAGGATTGGGGTGCTGCCTCCCTGATACCTGGGTGAAGGATATCACAAAGCGGCTGCAGGACATTCTACTGCAGGAGGGTGAACAGACAGAGCTTGTCATCCACACTGGTACCAATGACTTGGGTAGGAAGGGGGATATGGTCCTGCAATAGGTGGCAGAAAAAGGAGATGCATTTTGGGCGGAAGAACATGGAGAGACAATCAAAAATAAAGGGTAATACCCTTAAAGGGGTGCAGGAGCAGAAAGTAGCAGGGCAGGGGGAGAAAGCAGTTAATAAATCAGGCAATATTCTGGCCTTTGTTAACAGGTGCAGAGTGTATATGAGGAAGGAGGTTATGCTGAATTTATATAAGACACCAGTTAGACCTCAGCTGGAATACTGTGTACAGGGTGGCAAAGTGGTTAGCACTGCTGCCTCATGGCATCAGGGTCCCAGGTTCAATTCCAGCCTCGGGTCACTGTCTCTGTGGCACTTGGGCTTTCTCTCCGTCTCTGCGTGGGTTACCACTGGGTGCTCTGGTTTCTTCCCACAGTCCAAAGATGTGCGGATTAGGTTGGCTGGCCATGGTAAATTGGCCCTAGTGTCAGGGGGTTAGTAGGATAAATGCATGGTGTTATGGGAATAGGGCCTGGGTGGGTATAGACTTGATGGGCTGAATGACCTCCTTCTGTTACTGTAGGGATTCTATGAGTTCTGGGCGCCACACTATAGGAAGGGTGTAAATGCATTGTACAGAGTGGTTTACAAGAATGGTCCCAGGGATGAGAAACTTCAGTTGTGTGGATAGATTGGAAAGGTTGGACTGTTCTTGGAGGCGGCAATGAGGCAGCTAGACAGAGTAGATAGGGATAAACTGTTTCCACTCATAAAAGAATTAAGGATGCAAATATGATGAGAGAAGAAACTTTTTCACTCAGTGAGTAATTCAGATCTGGAATATGCTGCCGGGACGAGTGATGGAGAGGTTTGCAATTGGGGCACTGGATGACTACTTAAACAGAAACAACATGCAAGGTATAAGAAAAAAGGAAGAATGGGCAGTAAGTCACATCACTCAATTGAAGAGCTGGTACAGACACAATGGGCCAACTGGCCTCATTCTGCACTGTAACAATTCTGTAGTTGTGAAACTTTAAGTTGACCACTTCTCTGGAAAGTTTTGATATGAATTGCACTGTAGACCTGTTGCATGTTATTTCACACTGGGGGATCTTTCAAGGTCCACTTCAAACAGGGGCAATCTGGAAAGGAAGGAGAATTTTGGACATTTTGAAGAATTGGACATTAATCAACTGCCATTCTATCAAGAAAATGATTGGCCAAATCTTCATTCACCACAGTGGGATGGGAAAGTCCCACCAATGTGAACAGTGATATGATTCCAGCTTCTGCCCTCTGGTCCTTGGATCTTCCATGAAGGGAAAACATCCTCTCAGCATTTAATCTGTCAATCCCCCGAAGAATCTGATATGTTTCAATGAGATTACATCTCATTCTTCTAAATTCCCATGTAGAGAGCCCCACCCTGTTTAACGTTTCCTCATATGACAATCCCTCCATACTGGGGATCATCCTAGTGAACCTAGATCATAGGTCACTACAATGCAGAAGGAGGCCCTTCGGCCCATCGAGTCTGCACCAAACACAATCCCACCCAGGCCCTACCCCCATATCCCCGACATATTATACCCACTAATCCCTCTAACCTACGCATCCCTGGATACTAAGGGGCAATTTTCTTAGCATGGCCAATCAACCTAACCCACACATCTTTGGACTGTGGGAGGAAACCGGAGTACCCAGAAGAAACCCACGCAGACATGAGGAGAATGTGCAAACTCCACATAGACAGTGACCCGTGCCAGGAATCGAACCCAGGACCCTGGAGCTGTGAAGCAGCAGTGCTAACCACTGTGCTACCGTGCTGCCCTAGTCTTTGGAATTCTCTTCCAGCAGTGGAGGCTGGGTCAATAAACATATTCAAGGATGAGCTGGGGAGATTTTTTAATCGAAGAGAAGTGAAAGGGTATGGGGGGGATGGGCAGCAAAATTGAATTAATGCCACAATCAGATCAGTCATGATCTTATCGAATGACAGAACTGGTTTGATGGGCCGAATGGTCAAGTCCTATTACGACTTATGATGTTATATTTTGTTCTATCAAAATTTAATCAGAAAATTTATTCTGTTTTCTGAAAATTAAAGAAAAAAAAAGGAATTTGATGCTTTTGACTTCCTGATTTGCTGTCTGTGAGAATACTTCAGTGAGACTGGCTACTTATCTTGCTTGCTAACATCAATGTGCCTGGAGATGCCCTTGATCTGCTGCATTTGTGAGAGGGGAATTGGACCTTTGGGGGTAGTCTTCTTAGAGGTCAAGTGTGAGTGCTATTGCTTCGCTGCTATAACATATTATTTGTTTGCCAGAAGGGAGAGATCGCGACAGGAGTGGATACACAAAGGATTGCAAATGAAGTGCCTGTGTGCTGGTTCACAGTATAATGAACTGAACGCTCTGGAGTAAATGGTTTGTATACAATCTACCCTTGTCATGGTGATAGCCTATCAACATCATGTCAATGCACTGCTGGCCTCAGAGAGCGAAGTGACTCATGGAATTAATGCGCCACGTGTTACCTGCTTAATTAAGTAATACAATCCTACTTGCATCTGCCAAGTACACCCAGCAGCAACTAAAAGACATTGAACTGATGAGAACAATTATTTATTTCACGTAAATGACTTTCTGTGGCATTGTGTATGGAACAAAAACAGGAAATTCAAAGCGCCTTGCAGTCAAAGGTAGAAGATACAACACACTATATATATATTGCAGAAGCCTCATAACAACATGATGCATGCTGCTGAAGCCTCAAAGGTTCCGTAAGTATTTTAGGTCCCAAAAGGATCAAATCAAAAATACTCAATTGAAATGCTGACAATTTCATTTCTCTCTGAACTCATAATGGTGTTTGTGATGACTTAAAGAGTGGCAACTGCATCCGTGAGAAAAGGGCTTGGGAATTTGTAAAACGAAGATACAAAAGAGATGTTGGTGGGTTTATAGTTTACATGCAACACCAAGGAAAAGACCAGCTGATAAAAGCAAATTACTGTGGATGTGGGAATTTGAAACCAAAACAGAAAACGCTTGAAAATCTCAACAAGTCTGACAGCATCTGTGGAAAGGGAACAGAGCCAATGTTTCGAGTCTGGATGACTTTTTGTCACAGAACAGTCATCCACACCTAAAACAAACTTGTCCAGTGACAGCTTATTAAACTGCCCTTAGTCCTTCCTGGCTCTGTTCTTTCTCGCTCTCTTTCCACAGATGCTAAAAAACCAATGGATCAGTTTTCATGTGTTTAAGGGACGAACGCTGACCAGGTTACTGGGAAAACTCCCTACGCTTCTGCAAGTAATTCCAAGGAATCGCTTATATCTGACATGATGGGCAAATGGGAGCCTGAATTTAACATTGTGTCTTCAGCCAACGCAAGATGGCCACCAACATCTGTCTGCACATACATAGTGAAGCAATGATGTCCTTTTGCAGGGGACACAGGGCCAGTTTGGATCTTATGCAGATTCTGCAGCAGATGAATGAAGAATTACAGTTTAAAGTGAAGGTGCATGCTGGCCTCTGTTGTACAGTTTTGTTGTGTATAACTGTACAGTTTTAGCAAGACTGCATTGTGACGGCACTCCCGACCTTAACCCTCCTATCTATACATCAAACCTCCCCACCTGCAAAATCCATCGAGTTGAACTTGGGGAATTTCAAAATTACTTTGATGTGGTTAATTCGTTTCCTCTCCTCTTTTTACTTATTAAAACTACTACATTCCTACTGTCCAGTGACAGCTTATTAAACTGCCCTTAGTCCTTCCTGGTTCTGTCTTTATAATGTTGTGCAAAGTGTGTGTGTTTCACACAACAATCACACACGATACACTGGTTAGCACTTCTGTCTCTCAGCACCAGGAACCCCGGTTCAATTACAGTCTAAGCTCACAGTCTGTCTGGAGATTGCGCGTTCTCCCCGTGATCCACGTGGGTTTCCGCCGGGTGATCTGGTTTCCTCCCACATTCCAAAAATGTGCAGGTTAGGTTGATTGGCCATGCTAAATTGACCCTAACATCAGGAGGATTAGCAAAGTAACTCTGTGGGGTTACGTGAATAGGGCCTGGTTGGGATTACGGTCGGTATAGCCTCAATGGGCTGAATGGCCTCCTTCTGTACTGTAGGGATTTTATCATTCTATGAAAGTTCGATGGGACACTAATGTATAACCTGAGGAGGAAAAATTAGCAAATTGAGTTCAACGGTCTGAGTGAATGGGAAAGAATAACCATCAAAACGTTAGATTCTTTATCATCTTTCTGTGTCATCCACAAAGAGAATATTTGAAAATATGCACAGCATTTGAATCATTACACCTAACATGAGAAGACTACTTGGAGGTGTCGCTCTGAAGTTAAATAACCATGGCAATACAAAGGCTGGTTAAACTTTATAAAGTTTAAACTTTAGTGGTGTTGTGGTAATGTCACTGGATCAATAATCTGGAGACAAGAGCTCAATTCCCACACTGGCAGCTGCTGAAATTTGATTTTATTTTATTCATTCATAGGACATGGGCATTGCTGGCTAGCCTGCATTTATTGCCCATCCCAAGTTGCCCTGAGAGGACAGTTGAGAATCAACCACATTGCTGTGACTCTGGAGTCACATGTAGGCCAGACCAGGTAAGGACAGCAGATTTCATTCCCTAAAGGGCATTAGTGAACCAGATGGGTTTTTACGACAATCATTTCATGGTCATCAGTAGATTCTTAATTCCAGATATTTTATATTTAATTGAAATTTCACCATCTGCCGTGGCAGGATTCAAACCCGGATCCCCAGAATATTAGCTGAGTTTCTTGATTAATAGTCCAGGGATAATATCACCAGGCCATCACCTCCCATAAATTCAGGTAATAATCTGGAATGAACAAGCTAGTTCCAGTAATGTGACCATGAAACCCATCTAGTTCGCTTACGTCCTTGCCAGCGATGCCCACATCCTATGAAAGAATTTTTAAAAATCCTGAAGGACACAGACACACAAGTGCCTGTCAAATCCTTTTCAAAATTATTCATCGAATGCTTCTGCCACCTTTTCAGATAAAGCGTTCCACATCCTGAGAACTTGGCATTAAACCATTGCTTATCTCTCCTCTGCTGATAATTTAAACTTATAATTGCTTGCTGTTGACCTATTTGCCTGAGAGAATAGTTGTTTCAATTTACTCTGCATTCTGTCCTGCAATAAAGTTTAAACAAATAAGCAATGCTTCTGGTTTATTACTTTAAATGCCTACATTAGCCTAAATCAGGGTAAACAGTTTACTCAAGTCTGTCATTCACTGTAACGGGCTGTTTACAGATCGCCATCAATACACTGACATTGTCCAAACTGACCACAGCACCACATCAAGAATTCCACCCTCCTGAATTAATTATACACACTTAGTCAATAGAAACACCCAATCGTTGTGGAAAGACATCTCATTTGGCAAGTAAATAAGCAGAATACAATAGAAAAAGTGATTGAGAATCAAAATGATTGCAGAAAAATTAAAAAGTGGGGTGAAACGCAAACAGCCTTCAAGTGATGTGGAGGCAGAAAATGATAATAATGGCATAAAAAATTTGTCTTATCCACTGATAATCACCAATATGCCCTGATGATTACTGCAGTGTATATTATTCCTGGCTGGTTCAGAGCAGCACAGTGGTACAGTGGTTAGCACTGCTGCCTCACAGCGCCAGGGACCCGGGTTCAATTCCAGGCTTGAGTGCGTGGAGACTGTGCGCGTGGAGTCTGCACGAATTTCCCCCAGGTGTTCCGGTTTCCTCCCGCAGTCCGAAAGACGTGCTGGTTCGGTGCATTGGTCATGCTAAAGAAAAAAATCACCCTCAAATGTACCCGAGCAGGCACAGGAGTGTGGTGACTAGGGGATTTTCACAGTAACTTCATTGCAGTGTTAATGCTTGCCTACCTGTGACATTAATAAACATAAAGTTAAAGTTACCCCACCAGAAATGTTTACTCTAAGATGACACTAATGTTTTAGCATGACATCCAATATTGGGTTGTCTTTCAGACTATGGTAGTCCTTTTAATATTACAGGACGCCCTCTTCTTCCAAGCTTTAGATATTACAGGATGGGAATGAGTAGGGATGAAAAAGTTGTGAAATGTAGCTTGGGGCGATTCAAATGCAGGCAATCAGGCACCCTCTGCCCTGTACCACTCTCACTTCCTGTGGCAACCAGACCAAGAGCAGGCACTCGTCAGGTAATAAATTGCAACTTGAATAAACTGATGCAAACAACAAGAGGCACAACCATTCTAAATCAGCCTTTAAATCGACACCCATGATGTGGCAGGAGAAATGGCTTTGCGTTGCTCCATGAGGCACTACAATTACATTGTGACGAAGACCAAACTGCATTTCAACATACTGCAACCAGTCTCTACAGATCAGTTTAAGTTTTGCCACATGACCCATTTGCATATGAAAACAGTGATTCTTCCTATACCTGTCTGTTGAGTCATACTGACATGGTGAAATGTTGCCACGGTGAGATGCATCAAGCTGAGATGCATTTCCTATTATTAAAATCCCATACGTTCTTGTATGTTTGTTCTTCCGCACAATGCCTGCAGTAGTTCAAATAAACTAAAGTAAACCTGTGTTGGTGCACAGTGCAAATGCTGAAGTCCGTTGAAACATGTATATAGACACAGGCCTTAAGCAAAGACAAGATCGGACTTGCTGCAATGGCTCGACAGGTTAGCTACGGAGAGGTTTCTTCCACTGGTTTGGGAATCTACAAAATGGAGTGAAAACCTCAGGATAAGGGGCAGCTCACTTAGGTCTCAGAGGAGGAGAGATTTCTCCTGTCAAAGGGTTTTGAATCTTTGTGGTTTTGTCCTCTTTCAAAGCCAAACCAAATAGACAAACTCAAACTAAATTAGGACAAAGTAAAAGGGGCAGCTCCCCAAAAGGAAGGGGAACAGCCCGAACAAAAGCAAAAGTACAAAGGAAACTTAAGACACGTCATATCAAAATGTGATTGTCGGGGTCTATAATGCACCTGAGCCCCTGTGGTGCCCAGCGGGCACGGAAGGCTATACCAGAATGTTCTAGATGTTCCATCGTTGACTATATTCAAGGTTGTGAAAGGCAGATTTGATCTCTCAGGGAATCAGGTTATATGTGAAGTGAGCAGAAAAGTGGAGTTGAGGGAAATCAACCGTGATTGTACTGAAAGGTTCGAAGGGCAATCTGGTCGATTCCTGCTCCTTCATTCTTAAAGCACAGTTTTGCCACTGCTGCCCTCAAGAACAGCTTCTTCCCTGTTGCCATCAGACTTCTGAATGGATCTATCTTATATTAAATTATCTTTCTCTAAACGCTAGCTATGACTGCAACACTACATTCTGCAACTTCTCTTTCCTTCTCTATGAATGGTATGCTTTGCCTGTATAGTGCAAGAAACAATATTTTTCACTGTATACTAATACATGTGACAATAAAAAAATCAAAGCAAAACCCTATACTTTGGCACAAACCCCTTGATTTTTGATATGCATTATTTCACCTCACCGCATCCCCCACTTCCACTCTAGGTCTTTCTGGTTAATCATGGTCCATGATAGTGGGGAGGGCGGGCAGGGAGAGAAGCAGAAAAGATACAGCAGCCAATTTGAGCACACTGATGTGATAATGGCCAGAGAATCTATTTTTCTTTAGAGTGCTGATTAAGGTACGGATATTGTTGAGGTGAGAATTTCCCTCTTGTTGTCTTTCAACATAGCGCAACAGTGAAAGTAAACTGGCCTTCAGTTTTATGTCTCATCTGAAAGGTGACATGCTCGACAGTTGAGTGCTGCATTGGAGTGGCAGCCTAGATTCTTGTGGTCGAGTGTCAGCCTCAGTAGTTAGCACTCTTGCCTCACTCTGAGTCACAAGGTTCCAGTCTCATTCCAGGGCTTGTGCACAAAAAGTCAAATCTGACACTCGTGCAGTGCTGAGGGAGTGCAACACTGTCAGGGTGTTGTTTGTTTGATTGAAATATGAAACCCATTTGCCTGCCTGGGCGGACAAGGTCAATCCCAGGACACTGGCTGGAAGGTGAGCAGCAGAGTTACCACCAGAAAGCTGTCTGGTGTCTACTCCTCAACCATACATTAAGTTTATTTATTGGTGTCATCAGTGGGCTTACATTAACACTGCAATGTAGTTACCGTGAAAATCCCCTGGTCACTACACTCTGGCGCCTGTTCAGGTACACCAAGGGAGAATTTAGCATGGCTAACGCACCGAACCAGCATGTCTTTCGGACTGTGGGAGGAAACCAGAGCAGACACATGAAGAACGTGCAGATTACACACAGGCAGTGACTCAAGCCAGGAATCAAACCCAGGACCCTGGCGCTGAGAGGCAGCAGTGCTAACCACTGTGCCACCATCACAAAAACAGCTGATTCGGTCTGTGGGGGTTAGCTTTGAGCATAGTGACTGCTATCTTTCCTGCATTACAATAACAACTATGCTTCAAAACTGATACTCCGCTGGCTGTGAAGCGCTTGGAGAAGCGATCGTGAGAGGCGCTATATAAATGCAAGTCGTGGGGCTCCAGCGGTCAAAAGTGAGCCGGGGTGGGGGGGGGAGACAAATCAGCTGGAAGAAAGGTTGGGTCGAAAATTGCATGTCAGCCAGTTGAAGGGCGAGTTTACACAGTCGCCACACGTGCGGATTCCCTATAACACAGCAATGTGAGTGTCAGCGACAAGCAGCAGCGGAATCCCCTCGCAGCTCAAACCCTGCCCTTTTTTAAAAAAACACTTAGCAACAGGCTCTAAAGTTGGGACATTTCCTCCCTTAAGCCACGTCCACCGGACGATATCCTGCTGCTGAGCGATCTAACAGTCAGTGTGAATAGTGGAACTGTTCTATTTCAGAAATAACAGCGAGGGCACCGCTGGCTACATCAAAGTTGCTACAATTCACAAAGTATCCATTTGTCTCCCAATCTGGGTCGGCGCTCCAAACCCGCCTGCAACATCCCTCCCCAAAGAGTAAGAGCAAAAAGTTAAATACCATGTATCCAGGGCAAAACACACTGAGTAAAAACTCTCCTCTCCACTCCGCTCGCACCCACCCCCCCGCGACCGGCTGCTCGCCAAGAAGCCACTGAGAGCTCAGGAGGCACCGCCCTGTTGGCAATATTGCCTTTCCCAGCGTCTCGACTGGTGCTGCCTCCTGCAGCCTTGGATGGTCAACCAGCAACCCTGGAGGGCCAAGAGGACCCCTTTCCCAAATGCTTTGCAGCCCTCCAATCCCCACTCCCCGACCCTAAAGCAGGATGCCAGATAGAGATCATATTATATAATATCTATCTGATATGTGTCAATGAGGCAAATTGTGCATCTGCCTGTGCCCTGCATAAGACTTGGGGGTGGGGGTGGGGGCAGGGGGGTGTGAAATCCATCCTTAAGTTGGCTGCAGAAGATATTCCACTCCAACTTAAATAAATTTCCAAATCTTTAACAGTTTCTCCTTTTAAAGGAATAAATCCGGAAGAAGCCATCGGTGGATCTTTATCTAAAACCCATCCCCTGAGCTTAGAATCATAGAATCCTGACAGTGCAGAAGGAGGCCATTCAGCCCATCACGTCTGCACCGCATCTTACTCAGTCCCACCACTCCCCTCTCCCCACCCCTCTCACCCTATTCCCAGTGTGCCATGCATTTCCCATGGTTAATCCACTTAACCCACACATCTTGGGAAACTAAGGGACAACTTAGGATGGCCAATCCACCCAACCCTGAACATCATTGGAGTGTGGGAGGACAGTGGCCGGGATTCTCTCAAAAAAATTCAAAGTGTTGAGATTGCGTGAAAATTGGAGTAAATCGCTGTTTTATTTAGTGGGTTTTAAAAATGAACTTCCCACACTCCGTGCACTGCAGGGGTCACTAGCGTGAATCACTCCAGAAGACTGGACGCAGGGCCTATTCCCACTGAAGAGGCAGAAACCAGCGCGCTGAGCAGGCCTCTGCGCACGTGCACATCTCTGGGAGATCATTAAACAAGTCCTCCCAGCATTGAAATCGCCGACCTCAACGGATAGTGCTGGCCTGATTGCTGGCCTCTCACCAGTCTACCACTCCCCACCCCCCCGTCCCCCTTTTTCCAAATGTGATTAATACATTTGAAGGGGATGAGGCTGGGCAGAATGGAAGATCAGTGATAGATCAGAGCTAGGGTGAGGTTGACAAAAATATCATGGACATAAGACAAATGGACCGTTCAACAACTTTAGGCCGTGATCCTTCCCCTACATCTTGAATTCCCGCTTTTTTGTTCTATGTTATTCAGTTCCTCGGACTTGTTCCAATACAACCCCATCCCTGCCCCACATGGCCACTGTCCCATGTTGCTCAGTTTTGCTCCCACTGAGAAATAATCTCTGATCTCCTATTAACATGTTCTGTTATGCTACCTTTGCTACCTTTTAACCCTCTTCAGTGCCTGATGGCATCATTAACGGCCCCTTAGTCCATGACGTCTTTGTCAATCTCTCTTTAGCTATGATCTATCATTGACCCTCTTTCCATTCTGTTAACCCCCCCCACCCCGCCCCCCACCCCTCCCCGCAGCAAATATATAATTCATCACATTTCTATTGCCCTTTCGTTGTTTAGAACGATCATATGGACTTGGAACGTTAACACTAGTAATGGTGAATGATTGTTTTTAAGAGCGAGAGAAGGCGTTTTCCAAGGATTAGGACCACTGCTTTTCTTAATCAAAAATTTGGAAGTATTATGAACTGTGAAGAGTATAGTGATGGACCTAAAGAGGGCACAGACAGGCTGGTGTAATGGGCAGACACGTGACAGATGAAATTTGATGCAGAGAAATGTGAAGTGATACATCTTGGGAGGAGTAAGGAGAAGCAATACAAAATAGGTGGGATGCTAAAGCAGAGGGACCTGGGAGTAAATAAATCCAACTTTTTTGAAAGTGGCAGGACAGGTTGAGAAACTGGTTAAAAGGCATATAGGATCTTAGGCTTTGGTTTGCCTCAACTGATGTATTGTGTCAAACATGGAAAAAAAGTAGAAGGGTGGAGAGAGGTGTAGGGCCAGCTGAGCTCTCTTAATGATAGCCAACATAGACACAATGTGCAAATTGTGGCTTTTGATTGATAAGGGGATCATGGGTTATTGGGAAAAGAGAGGGGAATGGGAATGAGAAAAATATCAGCCATGTTTGACTGGCGGAGTAGACTTGATGGGCCAAGTGGCCTAATTCTGCTCCTATGTCTTATAACCTTATGGTCTAAATGGCCTCCTTCTGTGCTGTAATCACTCCAAGATTCTATGATAAAATAAAGACATGCATTTATATTATACCTTTCATAACATCAGCACATTCCAAAGTGCTTTACAGCAGGTAGGAAATAAATATGGAGAAATTCCAGAATCTATTTATGGTAAAAGTATTTGTTGATAATAAAACTCAAAATACCAACTGAAGATTAATTTATTGGCCAATTCAAATTACTTATTAAAGTCCCAGATAAAACAATTAGATCCAGATATATCGATATGTTTGTTATTGATATCACACATTGGCTGGAATTTTACCATCCTGCCTGTTACGGGAATCAGAGCGGGCGAGGTATGGAGCAGTGAGAGGTCCTTTGGCCTCAGGTGGGATTTTACGGTTTGGAGATGAGCATAGCCATAAAATCCCATGCATTATGTTTTAAAGATGCCAATATGGAGAGACAAAGATGGACTGCAGTGCTCTTTGTATTTAAACAGCGGTTCACTGTGCATTATATATGCACTGAATGTGTTTTGGCATTAGAAAAGTCTATCTTTTCTTTCTTTCAACTTATCCCAATTTAATTGGGGTTGCCACAATGCTGATTGAGGGCCCTCTCTATCTCTTGTCAGTCACCCGTGCCTCTTCCAATCCTGCTGTGTTTAAACGTCTTGGCGTTTCATCATTTAATGCATTCATAGGCCTTTCTCCTCTTCTCGGCACTCCCATCTCCATCATTCACCTCACCACATTTCCTCTCCTCACAAGAATCCCTTCTCGAGGGGCTACTTTCTTTGATGCTCCAATGATGTTCAATGACCCCCTGATACGCTTTTTCCTGTTTTTCTCCTTTCCCCACGCATCCACATCAGCTTCTCATCAGTATCCAATCACTCTTCCTTTCTTCTTGATGTTGCCCAAGGTTATTGATTATATAACAAGGCCGATCTCCCAGCTGTCTTGTGGATTCTTCCATTTAGTTTCAGTGATACTTTTTGATTTGATTTGATTTGATTTATTATTGCCACGTGTATTAACATACAGTGAAAAGTATTATTTCTTGCACACTATACAGACAAAACATACCATTCATAGAGATGGTAGGAGAGGAGAGTGCAGAATGTAGTTTTAGTGTCATAGCTAGGGTGTAGACAAAGATCAACTTAATGCAAGGTAAGTCCATTCAAAAGTCTGACAGCAGCAGGGAAGAAGCTGCTCTTGAGTCGGTTGGTACGTGATGTAGGAATTTTGTATCTTTTTCCCAAAGGAATGTCCGGGGTGCGTGGGGTCCTTAATTATGCTGACTGCCGAAGCAGTGGGAAGTGTTGACAGAGTCAACGGATGGGATGGTTTGGCTACATTCATGACCTTTTGTAGTTCCTTGTGCTCTTGGGCAGAGCAAGAGCCACATCAGTCTGTGATATCACATAACACTCCACTGGACTTCTTCCAATTACTCCAAGCAGAGATAATCCATTGCTTAATTTCCACTTCCATCCTTCACTTTTCTGCTGCCACTGACCCCAGCTCCTAGAAGCTATTCACTTTTTCTCCAATTCTTCACCCATAATCTTTACACCTTCAGTCTTATCCTCCTACCTAAGCTCAAACTGACAATCCATAAATTGGGACTTTCGTCTACTGACCTTCTATATTCCTGTGCTTTTCTCCAGTTTTCACCCCAGAGATGTGTATGTTAGGTGGACTGGCCATGTTAAATTGCCCCAAGATGAGTAGATTAGGGGGATTAGTGGGGTAAATATGTGGGGTTACAGGGGATAGCACCTCAGTAGGATTGTTGTCAGTGTAGGCATGTTGGGCTGAGTGGCCTCCTTCTGCACTGTATAATCTATGATCTTCTCAATATCCCCACCAAGTGGCTCAATGTTGTCACCAACCCGTCAAATCCAAATGATGGTTGATATGAGAAAGTTCAACATAACTTGGATATTCATTTGGGAAGCAACATTAAGCTCTGCATATCCTCAATTCCTCAGTGGGCTGGATTTTTGTCTCCAAATGGAGGCAGGAATATGGTTGGAAAAGTTTTTAAAAATAGGATTTTTAACTGCAAGTTGCAATTTGCAATGCCTTCCCAACTTTGTGTTATTTATATGGAGTTTTTAGAGGATCAGTAAAACCTTGAGTACGAACACAACACGCACTTCTTCTGAGATCTGGGTCAACATTGTGAACCCCAGAGGAAATTTGAATTTCTGTCTCTGCCACCAGTTTTAAGAGGTTATGAAAGGATTATTTGTTTTTTATGTTGTAAGTGTTTGCTTTTGCAACGGAATGACCGCTTGAGGGGATTTATATATTTTTGAATGGGTTTATAGAGGAGAATTCTTTTTCAGAATGAGATGGCCTTGAATGTTTCTGCTATATTAGATTGCAAGAAGTTTATATTTTTTGAATATCCATTTCAAAGGTACCCTAAGGTCTGATCATAATGGTACTGGATGAGTGGCTATAACGGATGAGTGGCTATAACGGATGCATGGGGGAGTAAAGAGGTGACATGATGGGGCATGAGGTATAATGGGGCGTGAGAATATAGTGCATAGGGGATATGGGGGCTACATGAATTGGGTTATTAGGACATAAGAACTATGTTGGAGATCCAAGCCAAAACCCAGTGAACTGAGAAGGGCCTTCTAACGAGGCCATTGCCGCACCTGCACTCCTCTGATGCTGCCTTAGAACTTGGAAAACCAGAACACTGTTTCCCACTAATGTCCAGTAGATGAAAATATGACAGATATGGGCAGAGGACACAGGTTTGAGTTTCCTAACTTGGGGAATGGCTTGACTCGCATTTCTGGACAACTGCTTAATATTTACACTACCTGCAGTATAACTCCAAATCCATGCAAAAAGTCACACAGTGCAGAAGTGCACTGGACAGCATGGGAACTTTGAAGATTTCAAGCAAAGATTCTGAACTTGAAAATGGATTGCTGCAGGGAATGGAATCTCTGTGCACGTGCCAGGGCTCCATAACCGCTGACCCATCCACACTTTGCCTCAGGCAGATAGAGATATAGTGTTAGATTGGTTGTTGCAGCGTAATTGTAGCCTAAGTAGAAACTGAGGAAAAGTCCTCACAGAGATAAGATCATCCTAGTGGGGATAGGTATTCAAGAGAGCTTGCACTATTTGAATAGAAACAATATGCAAAGGAAAAGAAGGGAACGCACAGTACTCCAAATGTGGTCTTACCAGTGCCCTGTACAACAGAAGCATAACCTCCCCACTTCCGTATTCAATTCCCTTTGCAATAAATGATAACATTCAATGTTGACAAGTGTTGACAATGCATCAAATTTAACTTCTGTTCTTTTCATGTATTATGTTTTAAACAGTTCTGCTTGGTTTGTTGATATATCTGTGAGATGTGTGTTTTCAAACTAAGAAGGGTGCCAGGGACCTGGGTTCAAATTCCAGCTTGGGTCACTGTCTGTATGGAGTTTGCACATTCTCCCCGTGTCTGTGTGGGTTTCCTCCGAGCGCTCCGGTTTCATCCCACAATCTGAAAGATGTCCTGGTTAGGTGCATTGACTGAATAGGTGCCAGAATGTGGCAACTAGAGGAATTTCACAGTAACTTCATTGCAGTGTTAACGTAAGCCTTACTTGTGGCTAATAAATAAACTTTACTTTTTACTTTAAAAAACAAACCTCTTCAGTGTTGATCCCAAGTTCTAAATGTCTCAGTGCAGCTTCAAGGGCTGGTAATTAGTTTGCTGCTGATTATTTTAACAGACTGAGGATGAAAAGTACCCCAAGAGTGATTAGCTGAATATTAAGGCAGTTGATAAGTTTTCAGGAAAGGAATCAGTTCTTCATCGTAGCCATATAGTCTCTAGAATCATACTTTTCTTTTGACAAGGTAGGAGACTTTGTATAAATCTAGAAACCACAGTCATAAAACTGTGAATTTGATGCAGATGTGATGGGCCAAATGACCTCCTTCTGCATTGTAATGTCTCTGTGATTCTGTGAAGTGATGTTTGGTATTAGTCTCCAGTGTGAAAAATTCCCCAGAAGGACTGATCCACAAATTCTCCAAAAACACATCAGATCTTTCATACAATGGCTCCATCAAAGGAATCAAGTGGAAGGTGTTGCTCAGTTTGTGGCAACCTTAAAAAGGCTGGCACAGTGGTGTGAGTTTGGTGCTCTCTGGCTGTGGGAGACGTGCCTGTGTTGGGAACATGTGCACGAATACCGCTAAATGGCCGACACGTACATCTCCCAACCTGATGCACCAAAAAACGTGCGTGCCGGGATGAGAGAATCGGGCCCTATGTGTGCAAGCCGTATCTTTTCTTTTCATTAATACCCATGACCCCTAACACAGTTAGGACATTACAGATAGATTCTTGTTAAGCGGGTGGTAGGTTAACAGGGGATAGGTGGGATGCAGATTTGAGGTTACTATCAGATCAGCCGTGATCTTATTAAATGGTGGAGCAGGCTCGAGGGGCCTACTCCTGCTCCTTGTTTATATGTAACATTGAGAGACTGACTCCAGCAATAACCTTAATGGTGAAAGTAGTTTTGATCATTTGACAATTGTTTTTGACAATTCAATAACGATTAAAAAACACGGGGCAGGATTTTCAGTCTCTGCCGGTCGTAAATAAGGAGGCAGAAGGAACCTGACAATATGGTTCATATATCGGCTGGTTTGCTGATTCCATTTCTGGGTGTAGTCAGCTTTGCAGCAGTGAGTATGGGACAGGGAGCACTACGAGTTAACAGTATAATTAAAGGCACTGAAAGCGTCTTGACTGGGATTTTTCATTCGGCTTCTAGTTTCCTCCACCTGTAAGTGGACACCTCTTATCCCTGCGCCCACTGCCTTACCCAGCTGGTGGTCCAACTGTATAAACCACTTTTTAAATTAAACTTTTCAACCAAAGTTGGTGAGAAGGCACCTCCATAATGAAGTGCCCTCTCAGCTTCTTATTATCCTTTGCAGCATGCGGCCTCTCTCAGGACAGAATGCCTTTGATAAACCCAGTAGCTTCCCAAGCCAGTCCACCAACCCAAATTGGGCAAAGAATCTATCAACAGCAGGTTGGGGGCAGGGGGGAGGCGTAGAGGTGGATGGGTGGGGAGGTGGCGGTAGAGAACTGGTGAGCTGGTAAAAATTCCAACCAGTGAATGTTTCCACCTGGGAGCAGGTTGAGGATCAGGAAGGCTTGTGTTGCCCTCTGCTTCAGGGAAAATCAGCCTGTATTGTCTCCCTTCTTTAACGTGGAAAACAAATTAACCACAAAGTTCTGCAGAAGGGTCATGATGGGCTTGGAATGTTAGCTCTATTTCTCTCTCCACTGGCAGACCTGCTGAGTTTATACAGCATTTTTATAACTGCAAAGGCATTCTAAAACGGCCGCCTGGGTACCCATTAACAACTGTCTGTATAATTATTATTACAATATAATGAAAGAAATGATTCTAAAGATCAGGAATGATTTTCCTATAACAGTTTATGACTGTCTGGCAGAGGGAACGTTAACATTATCCTGTCATTTTCAATTTAGTCCTACTCATGGCTAAATGTTAACATCTCCCTGGCTTCCAAAGATAAAGGAAATGAAGCTGCAGCATGCGTGTTCACTGTTCTCAGAGCTGATTAATAACTCATGCTGCACCTAAAATACATTTCTCAGAATGCTAGCATTATCAGCTCAGGTAGGACATTTTCCTGGAGGTTTCAAACTACTCTCCTATCCAAACGCCAATTGCCCTCACATGAACCCCTCACATTCCCCTGTATTAACAGCAGCAACATACCTTCTCATTCAAATGTCAATCTGCACTACTTTTGTAACAGAAGAGGTAAATTGTTCAAAATGAACAAAAACCTTTATAAATTCCTCAGTGATTTTTCTCCTGCCTCACTTGCAGCATCCTGAAGATTCACAGACTACTCTGGAGGGTTAAGTTAATTTATTAGTATCACAGGTGGGCTTACATTAACCCTGTAATGTAATGGGCAGCACAGTGGCACAGTGGTTAGCACTGCTGCCTCACAGTGCCAGAGACCCGGTTCAATTCCTGGCTTGGGTCACTGTCTGTGTGGGGTTTGCATCTTCTCCCTGTATCTGTGTGGGTTTCCTCCCACATTCCCATATGTCAGTATTGTGAACATTTGAATGAGAAGGTACAATGCTACTGTTAATACAGGGGAACGTGAGGAATTAATAAGAGGGGAATTGGCGTTTAGATGGGGGAGGGGTGTATTTTGAGACCTCTGGGTGCTCTGGTTTCCTCCCACACTCTGAAAGACGTGCTGGTTAGGTGCATTGACCCAAACAGACGCTGGACTGTGGTGACGAAGGGAATTTCATAGTAACTTCATTGCAGTGTTAATGTAAGCCTTTCTTGTGACTATCAAAATAAACTTTACTGCAATGAAGTTGCTGTGAAAACCCCCAAGTCTCCACATTCTGGCACTTGTTCAAGTACACTGAGGGAGAATATAGCATGGCCAATGTACCTAAGCAGCATGTCTTTCAGTCAGTGGGAGGAAACTGGAGCGCCTAGAGGAAACCCACGCAGACACAGGGAGAATGTGCAGACTCCACACAGACAGTGACCCAAACTGGGAATCGAACCCAGGTCTCTGGCGCTGTGAGGCAACAGTACTGGCCTATAATCCTATTCAAGAGCAATAATCCAACATGATGACGGCAGGACGATTGTGAATTATAATGGATGGCATGGGTGAGAATTCGGATACACAATGGTTGAGTAGATACTTTTGTGAATTATGTGACCAGCAATTCTATCCTGAAACACTTACATTAGCAAAGTCTGATCGATGTTACACCTAATTGAAAGAGAACAACAATAGTGATTATGATCAGTGGAAAAAGAACTATTTGGTGATTAATCCTGAAAGGTAGTTGCTACTGTAATGTTATGTTATACCGGGAGATTGAGATGTTTTTAGGAAGTAGAAAGGAAGATGAATTATTTTGGAAATAATAAAGTTTTGATGCCTTATTTCTGGAATCAAGCCAATCGTTTCTGGAAGGGGATCACAAAAGAATTTTTGAAAGAAGGTTCCCGAATTAGTTGAAGACTTTCAATTTTGTCGCAACCTACAGTGTGGGCCCTAAAGAACATAGCTGCTGGACTGGGACAGTGGCAGATGATGAGGGGACCAACAAAATGGACAAACATACTTGACCCCATCCTCACCAAGCTGCCTGTTGCCCACAGATGCATCTGTCCTTGACAGTATCAGTAGGATTGACAATTGCACGGTCCTTGCGGAGACAAAGTCTTGTCTTCATATTGAGGATACCCTCCATCATGATGTATAGCACCCATTTACCGTCACGCTAAATGGGATAGACGATTTGATCCATTTGTCCTGCTCTATTGCCTCAATAGATGACAACACCATAAATAGTACCCATTTCGAACCACCAGCTCTGTAAACTCACTTAAGCAGAAGCAGTTTGGCAGCATAATTAATGACACCGCCAAACTCAAAGTAAATCTCCCTGACCATCCACTTTCTGAAAATGAAGGGATTTTTCTTGCACACCGTTTCAGTTTTGGTGTGCCTTTGTCCCACATCAAGTGGGCAGAGGTATTTGTTGAGTTCAAGCTCCTCTACTTCTAGCTATCCCACCACAAACCAGCATCCAATGAAGATGCTGTGTCTGTGAAAGCTCACTTAACTTCTCTCGGACCTGCATATCGTAGGATATCCAATGCTTTGACCAATTTCTGCCTGAAGCATGAATGTCTGGTAATGTCAACAGGCCTCAAGATCTACCCAGAAATACATATCTGTACACTTCACACAATGACCAAAATAATTATCTTTAACAAGGAAGCTATGTTGACAAATTGCATGCTGTTCTTAATGATGGGTCTAAATTGGTATCGATGGGAAATACTGCTAAGAGAGACCATACAAAAGGCTTGTCAGACTTGTCTGAGAGTGATGAGCTTCCTGGTGGTGTATACCTCATAGTTCATTGCATCCACATATGTACAGACTGCCCAACACAACAGTGATGTTTCTCTACATTCTATTTAGTCTATCACTGGTCGTGCGCAACATCAAATGGCCAAATGGTTGAGTGAGTTGCCGCAAACAGTTCTGAGCAAGTTTTCCATATATACAGAAAGGGATTCCTTCACCTTTGTGAAGACCATACAGGACTTGCGTATTGTCAATGGAGAAAGAATGACTACAACAATGATTTAACAACAATATTGGCAATAGTAGCTTTAAAATGGCTAGTCTGGCTAAGAGTTAAGCATAATGGGATCTCTTTGGTCAGCTTGTAATTATAACCAGATGCAAGTCGTAAAGTTGCTCTGAGTCAGGTATCTGACTGAGGAAGGGTCATCTAGACTCAAAACGTTAGCTCAACTTTCTCCCCACAGATGCTGTTAGAGCTGCTGAGATTTTCCAGAATTTTTCTGTTTTTGTTTCAGATTCCAGCATCTGCAGTATTTTGCGTTTATCAAGGTGTCTCAACAATTTGACAACAGGGCGAAGGTAGCCATTTCACACTGCTACTATGCAGTCACAACATGAGTGGTATTCTCCACCAACAGGATGTTACCATCTAACCAAAAAGATGTTCTGTCCATTACACCAGTGAGTGATGTGGTATATGGATTTCAAGCTGGAGTGATACCAGGTACCAGTGATGGGCGGATTGTATCAAACAGCACATCCCCTGAGCTGCAGCAGGCAAAGTGCTGACCACACTCAGACAGGCCATGCTTGCAAAACTCAGAACATAGTGTTCAACATGAGATGTGATTCCATTTTGGACAGCACTTGTCCTGATTGTGCGAAGAATTACACTGAAAGCCAATTTAAGGTTATCAGTTGAGTTTGCAGTGGGACTGGCTTAATGCGTACTGGAAGCCACATATATTCCCACAGAAGGCCCTGTCTTTTGCAAACAAAAAAATGCACGTCCACATATTTTCAGCTAAACAAAAGCTTGGGAACAGCCATTCATTGGTTCATTCCACATGGCAGTGCCTTAATCAAGCAGAGTAGAACTTCCTGGTTTGAATTTAAACTAAGGCTTGGCAGTTTACTGTTCCCTGGTGCATTCTCCATGACAGCACTGCCAGCAATAAGACTTCCCTTGTCATCCAATAAGCACCCTCTTCTCACGCTGTATAAATTGTAGTTGCTTTGAAATTTGGTATACTTGTGAGTCTGTCCAGAAGAGTGCAGGATGAAAAGCTTCAAAAGCATGTCTCTTTTTAAGCAATACTCAAGTTCTGTGATAACAAGCATTTTTCTGATTGATACAGAGAAAGTCAGACATAGAGCGGGTAGCATGGAATCTTACACTACAAAGGGAGGCATTCAGCCCATCATGCATTTGTTGTGTTCTTGAAAACTCTATCCAATTAGTCACACTTTCCTGCTCCTTTCCTGAATAAAAACTGGAAACATTCATTATATCTTGCTAGATGGGTGGCGTGATGGCACAGTGGTTAACACTGCTGCCTCACAGTGCCAGGAATCCATGTTTGATTCCCAGCTTGGGTCACCACCTGTGCGGAGTCTGCACATTCTCCTTGTGTCTGCATGGGTTTCCTCCAGGTGCTCTGGTTTCCTTCCATAGTCTGAAAGACGCGCTGGTTAGATGCATTGGCCGTGCTAAATTCTCCCTCAGTGTACCCGAACAGGAGCTGGAGTGTGGCGATTAGGGAATTTTCACAGTAATTTCATTGCGGTGTTAATGTAAGACTACTTGTCACTAATAAATAAACTTGAAAAAAAGATTTGTGGGTAAATGTTACACCTGGTGTACTTCCAAACCAGACAAACTCGATCCAGCCAGGGCACCAGGAGATGGAAGTTTTCAGTACGTTACTGGTGTCCCTGGCTCTGCATGGTGAAAAATCAATCCTAGTTCTGATTCTCATTTGATGTTGGAATAAAGCCATAAAATGATGAAAGTGCACAGCTGGTTTTGCAGATGTAAGGAGAGGTTACCTTAAAAAAATGTATCCTTTTATCAGAGAATGGCTGGTTTGATCCAGCACGGAAAGGATAGCCAATTGGTATGATGCTGGAGGCTGCCCACATTGCGTGGTATCATGCCTCAGCGTGTGTACTGGTGTCGACACTGAAGGGAATGGAAAAATGGCAGGAAGTCAAAAGAGAGCTGTGGTTTTTTATCAGCAATTTGTTCCCAGCTATCCTGAAACCTACAATTTCACATAGACAAGAAAGTTGTCCTTTTTTTTAAAGTTTATTTATTAGTCACAAGTTGGCTTACATTCACACTGCAATGAAGTTACAGTAAAGCTCATTTATGACCTCAGGATGTTCTAAAATGGTTTAAAGTACTTTTGGAGCGAAGCAACTTGTTGCTGTGTAACCAAGAAAGCAGCATGGTTGGTTAGCACTGCTGCCTCGCAATGCCAGGAACCTGGGTTCGATTCCCAGCCTGGGTCTCTGGCTGTTTGTGAGTTTGCATTTTCTCGCTATGTCTGTGAGGGTGTCCTCTGGGTGCTCCAATTTCCTCCTACAGTCCGAAAGGTGTGCCAATTAGGTGCATTGGCCATGCTAAATTCGCGCTCGGTATACCTCGGGTCCTTGTGTATGAGTCGCAAAAACCCAGCTTGCAGGTGCAGCAGGTGGTCAGGAAGGCGAATGGGATGCTGGCCTTCATAGCGAGGGGGATTGAATATAAAAGTAGGGAGGTCTTCCTGAGGCTATATAGGGCATTGGTGAGGCCGCAGCTGGAGTACTGTGTGCAGAATTGGGCGCCGTACTTACGCAAGGATATTTTGGCCTTGGAGGGAGTGCAGAGGAGGTTTACTAGGCTGATGCCGGAGTTGAGGGGGTTGAGCTATGAGGAGAGGCTGAATAAACTAGGCTTGTACTTGTTAGAGTTTAGAAGAATGAGGGGAGATCTCATTGAGATGTATAAGATGATGAATGGGATGGATAGGATAGAGGTGGAGAGACTCTTCCCGCTCAGAAAGGACAGTAGGACTAGGGGGCACAGCCTCAAGATAAAGGGGAGGCGGTTTAGAACGGAGTTGAGGAGGAACTTCTTCACTCAAAGGGTGGTGAATCTCTGGAATTCTCTGCCCGTTGAAGTGGTGGAGGCTGCCTCGCTAAATATTTTTAAGAAGCGGGTTGATGGGTTTTTGATAAGAGAGGGGATTAAGGGTTATGGGGAGAGGGCGGGAATGTGGAACTGAGCCACGACAGATCAGCCATGATCTTATTGAATGGCGGGGCAGGCTCGAAGGGCCAGATGGCCTACTCTTGCTCCTATTTCTTATGTTCTTATGTTCTTATACCCGAACAGGTGCTGGAGTGTGATGACTATGTTCCATCTGAGAGGGGATAAAATTATAGATAAACTAAATAATAGTTTAGTTGAGTTAAACTTAGATGATAGGTTGTCTGAAGTTTTTACAATAAGCTCCTCTGCAACAAAATTCTGGATGTGACCACAAGGTGAGATAAATTTGTAATGTACCCCCAAAACCCTAGGCTGCTTTTAATGACACAGTGGTACAATGGTTAGCATTGCTGCCTCACAGTGCCATGGATCCAGTTTCGAATCCCAGCTTGGGTCACTGTCTGTGAGGAGTCTGCACGTTCTCCCCGTGTCTGCGTGAGTTTCCTCCGGATGCTCCGTTTTCCTCCCACAGTCTGAAAGATGTGCTGGTTAGGTGCATTGGCCATGCTAAATTCTCCCTCAGTGTTACCTGAACAGATACCAGAGTGTGGTGACTCAGGGATTTTCACAGTAACTTCATTGCAAAGTTAATGTAAGCCCACTTCTGACATTGATAAATAAACTTTAAAAAACTGACCGTTTTTAATAAAAAATCGTGAGAAATGGTTTTATCTGACTGATTTTAACTGGGATTTAGTGAATCGGTATTTTAGAAAGCTGCCTTTGTCATTAATGGGAACGAAGTGACTAAGAGTGATGAAGGAAAAGCAATATTCTTCTCTGAACTACAATATAGAAACATGGAAACTAGAAGCAGGTGTAGGCCATTCAGCCCTTCGAGCTTGCTCCGCCATTCATTTTGATCATGGCTGATCATCAAATTTAATATCCTTCCCCCATATGCCTTGCTCCCTTTAGTCCCAAGGGTTATATTTCATTTGTTCTTGAAATCAGACAACGTTTTGGCCTCAATTACTTTCTGTGGTAATGAATTCCACACTTTCACCACTCCTGCATGAAGAAATTTCTCCTCACCTCAGTCCTAAAAGGTTTACCCTTTATCCTCAAACTATGACCTTTGTTCCTGGACTACCCCCACCATCGTTCTTTCTGAATCTGTCCTGTCTTATCCTGTTAGAATTTTATAAATACAGCAAGATATCCCCTCTCACTCTCCTAAACTCCAAAAAATATAATCCTAACCGACTTAGTCCCTCCTCATATTTCATAAAATTTCATAGAACCCCTACAGTGCAGATGGAGGCCATTCAGCCCATCAAGTTGCACCGACCACAACGCTATCCAGGCCCTATTCCTGTAAGCCCACATATTTACCCTGTTTATCCCCCTGACACAAGGGTCAATTTTGCATAGCCAATCAACCTAACCCACACATCTTTGGACTGTGGGAGGAAACCAGAGCACCTGGAGGAAACCCATGCAGACATGGGGAGAATGTTCAAATTCCACACAGACAGTGATCCGAGACCGGAATTGAACCCGGGCTCCTGATGCTGTGTGAGGCAGCAGTGCTAATCATTGTGCCACTCTCCTGCCCATATAATAGACCTGCTACCCCAGGAATCAGCCTAGTAAACCTTCGCTGTATTCCCTAAATAGTAAGGACATCCTTCCTCACATTAGGACACCAAAACTGCACACAATATTCTAGGTGTGGTCTCACAGTGCCCTGTATAATTGCAGTAAGATATCCCTATTTCGAAACTCAAACCCTTTTGTTATGAAGGCCAACATACCATTTGCCTTCTTTACTGATTGTTGAGGTTTAAGCTGGCACAGAAGAATTTTAATTGAAGAAGAGGAATGAACGATTTTCAATGGGAGACTGTTTAAAGTTTATTTATTAATCACAAGTAAGGCTTATACTAACACTGCAATGTAGTTACTTTGAAATTCCCCTAGTCACCACAGTCCATCACCTGTTCAGGTCAATGCATCGAACTAGCACATCTTTCAGAATGTACAAGGAACTCCATGCAAACATGGGGAGAATGTGCAAACTCTATACAGTGACCCAAGCTAGGAATTGAACCCAGGCCCCTGGCATTGTGAAGCAGCAGTGCTAACCACTGTGCTATCATGCCACATACTTACTGCAGTCTAGTTGTATTTATAGAATCACTTTTCCTCAAAGGGTTTAGACTCACTGTTCATATAAAAGTTTGGCTGGGACACAGTAGATAAGCAACTTGGAAAGAAATCATTGTAACCAAGTGAAGCAGAAAGAAATTTTAAAAATTATAGCTAATGTGCTGCAGCTTCACATTGAACAACATGAAAGTGCAGCTGGCAGAATTTAGGGGGAAAAAAAGCACTCAGTGGAAAACATTACACCATGGAAAGTTGAAAGTTAGTGTATGGAATTATAGAAGATTGCATATCCAATATTGCCAGCGACACTTTTATTCAGCAAGAACGGAATTCTTGTAGTCATAAGCATCTGGTGACCAGGACAGAAAGCAAGTCTGAAATCCAGACATGACAAGTGAGCTACTTGTGAGGAATTATTCTGAATGTAGCGAATACAGTGATCTTCCCGAACAGGCGCCGGAGTGTGGCAACTAGGGGATTTTCACAGTGGTTTCATTGCATCGTTAATGTAAGCTTACCAGTGACACTAAAACGTTTAGACAGTTACATGGGTAAGATGGGTATAGAGGGATATGGGCCAAATGCAGGCAATGGTATTAGCTTAGGGGTTTAAAAAAAAGGGCAGCACGGACAAGTTGGGCCAAAGGTCCATCCTGTAAACCTCTATGACTCTAATAAATAAACATTAAATACTGTCACATCCACAAAAGTCCCACAAGTATTACAATTCTGTTGCATATTTAATGCTGCCTGCATTCTTCCACTCATCCTTGGGCTACAGTGAAGTCTTTTTGAATTAAGATCTTGGGTTTTGGGTTTTATTATTGATTAAATGGTGACACTTCTGGCCTCATGTAGCCATTTCCTAAATAAAGGGAAATGTGGTGAGCAGACATCTTCTGTTAACATTCTTAATGTCCTTGGTTGTCTACTCAAGTAGCTATTTGAGGCTTCAAATGAAAGACCTGGCACCTCAATCGATGAGAACTTTGAAGAAAAATGCTAGAACTGCTTTCATGGGGTAATCCCATATACAGTTTGTTTCAATTTCACAATTCACATTTCCAAGTGTAATACTCCTTCCTTTTAACTGTGAAATAAAATGCAGTGACACTAAACACTGCTGCTTAGGGAAATTGTACTCACAGTCAGGAAGCTCTTTACATTGTTTGGCACTTTCCTGCCTGGAAGTGCAGTGTTTCTCGCTCAGGAGAGTTATAGTCTGGCAACCCCAGCACTCATTCTCAGCAATTACTGTACGTGTTTAGACAAGGAAGAGTACTCCCTACTCTCTAACAATTCAATAAAACCCTGGGGAGATTTAATAACAAAAAAACCCCTGTATTGGCGCTTTGATTTTAAAGTTAAAATTTATTTGTTAGTCACACGTAGGCTGACATTGACACTGTAATGGAGTTACTGCGAAAATCCCCCAGTGATCACACTCCAGCGCCAGCGTTTATTGCCCATTCCTAGTTGCCTTTAAGACTGAAATGGTGAGCTGCCTTCTTGAACTGTTGCGGTCCTCCAGCTGCAGTTGAGATTTATCTTAATGCGGATTCCTGGGAACATCCCACAGAACACACAGTGCTGCATTACAGAAATGTTCAGGACTCACCTTGACAAATGTCACTCCATCTCTAATGGACTGGCTTTGCAAATGTACACTGTGGAAGGAGGTGGGTGATAGTCCCCCTCCCCACCCACCTCCTGGGGATCTTGCGGAGACTCTGGTCACGCAGGTGGGCTCTGATGGGGGAAGGCCCTTCTCATCACCAATGAAAATACATTGTGGTGCTTGTTTGAAAGGCGATGCAGCAATCTGTTAAATGATTTTGACAGTCTGCCCTGGGAACCATCTGAGAGGATCCACAATCTCCTTCTCCCACAGGGAATATATGTTATGTGTTTATGTCGATGATGTGCTGTACCCTCTCAGAATTATGCTGTTGATAGAGAATATGTTCACATTTGAATATTCACAGTATTTGTGAAAAGGTGAATGAAATAATTGCAAAATTCATAGAATCTCTACAGTGCAGGAAAGGCCATTTGACCCATCAAATCTGAGCTGAATCTCTGACAGACTATCCCGTCCAGACCCTCTCCCTCACCCCACCCCTGTAACTCCACATTTACCGTTGCTAATCCAGCTAACCTAAACATCTTAGACACTAAGGGGCAATTTAGCGTGGCCAATCCGTTTAACCTGCTCATCATTGGACTGTGGGACAAAACTGGAGCACCCGAAGGAGGGCCACACAGACATAGAAACATAGAAACTAGAATCAGGAGTGGGACTTCAGCCCTTCGAGCCTGTTCCACCTTTCATTTTGACCAAGGCTGATCATCGAAGTCACTATCCTGAACTCCCCTTTCCCCCTGTATCCCTTGGTCCCTTTAGCCGCAAGAGTTAGATCTAATTTCTTCTTGAAATCAGACAATACTTTGGCCTCAATTACATTCTGTGGTGGTGAATACCACACATTCACCACCCTCTGGGTGAATGCACATTCTCCCCAGACATGGGGAGAACATCCAAACTCCACACACACATTCACCCAGGGCTGGAATTGAGCCCTTGTCTCTTGAGCTACGAGGCAGCAGTGCCAAACACTAGGCTACTGTGGTAAATTGGTGTGATATGATAGCCATTACAGCGATAAAGTTCAAGGCGACCAAGGCTGAAACCTGAATATCCAGGGGTGTTTAATATTTTGGAGGGACAGTAGGGGGTAGAATAGCTCTGTTAATGGATGATATCAGTAAGGCAGTGAGAAATGATCTTGGTTCAATGGATTGGCCATAGAATCAGTTTGGGTGGAGATAAGAAATAACATAGGGAGTAAATAATTAGTGGCAGCGCTTTTTAGGCCCCCTAACAGTAACAACACTTTAGGATGGAGTATAGGAGAGAAATAATTGGGGGCTTGCAAGAACTGCAACAAGTCATGGCAGATATTGATTACCAGAAAGGTTGGATGAATCAAACTGGCAATGGTAGAGTTCATTAAGCGTACTTGGGGTAGTTTCTTAGAACAATATAGTCTGGAAGCAACTTTGGAGCAGACTTTATTAGACCTAGGGTAGAACTGCCTCTCCTTTCACTGAGTGCTAGCTGAGGCGAGAAAACCAAGCGTCTCCTCTCTCCCTGGGGGCTATTTACTTAGTTCTCATTATTAAAAACCGGTTGTAAACCTTGCTGACATGACGAGATGAGATTGCAGTGTGTGTGTGTTTGTGTGTGTGTTTGTGTGTGTGTGTGTTTGGTGGGGGTGGGTGGGGGGGGAAGGTAGGCTACAGCAGGGAAGCCATTTAATGACATAATTTATTTGAATGAGGTTGCTGACTTTTTTCGGTGACAACCTTGCCATGTCACCAGCGGGGGCCAGGGAAAAATCCGAAAATGAGATTTCCCCTACGAGATTCTCACTTTCCAGCTCTTGCAGGATTTTGCCACAATGCTGATGGTAGATGCTGAGTCCCTCCCAGGGAGTCTAGAACTTGGAGGCACAGTTTAAAAATAAAGGGTGGGATCTTCCACACAGTCTGCTGCATGCTTAGTGGCAGCCTGCACGCATTGGCCAGTGACGGGGTCTTCTGGTCCCACCATTGTCAATCCGGTTTGCCATTGAATGCAGCCCTCGCTGCTGGAAAACCCACAGAGGGAGTGTGCTGTCAGTGGGACCGGAAGACCCCGCTGGAATGAATGGCTGGAAAATTCCAGCTGAGTGGTCTCCCGTTTGATTTTGCGGTGGCACAACGGTTAGCACAGTGGTTAGCCTCACAGCGCCAATGACCCAGGTTCGATTCCTGGCTTGAGTCACTGTGGGCAAAGTTTGCACATTCTCTCCGTGCCTGTGTGGGTTTTACTCCGGATGCTTGGGTTTCCTCCCACAGTCTGAAAGATGTGCTAATTAGGTGCAATGGCCATGCTAAATTCTCCCTCAGTATATCCGAACAGGCGACAGAATGTGGTGACTAGAGGATTTTCACAGTGTTAATGTAAAGCTACTTGTGACACTAGTAAATAAACTTAATAAACTTGACACTTAAATAAACTTAACAACCACAAGGGACGTGGGACATGGAAAATTGGTTGATCTTGTACTCGGGCAAATGATTGACCTAATGAGGTCAGTCCACTGAGCTGGCACATCTTAGCAACATCATGTCCACTCAAGCTATCCATCCATCAAAACAAGCTCTGCTACTTAGAAACTTCAATGCTTTTTTTCATGCCTTTCCACACGCTACCATGGTTGAAGATGAGCTTTTGCCAGGTGCGATCGATGCTAATCATTAGCGTTAAGAAAGGTTGCACACCTTTAATTGCCCTTATAAAAGACTTAAGCTCAACGCTACTTACCCACATTCAATCTCATTTCAGCCGAGGACATTGCTGAGCAACTCTCAGCAAAGGGAAAGCAAGGGCACCAGAAATGTGCTAACTCACAAGAAAAGCAGTCACTCTCAGTTTATGTAACTTCTAAATCTTAATGCACCAAGGAAATATAAAACTGGTAAAAACAATTTCCAGTTGATGTGATGATAGTGGAGAAGGGACAGCGTGGAATATAGATCAGCAGGAAATGTTATCTCATTTTTTGAAAGGCTTGGTTGACGCTGGTGATAATTGTGATCCCACACCCCTGCCTTCCCATCCAGGATAGGATGGGAATAGAGGGATACCTGCAAGCGTGGGTGGTTTTAGTTGAGTTGGGTAGAATGATCGGTGCAGACTTGAAGGGCTGAAGGGCTTGTTCCTGTGCTGTAATTGTCTTTGTTCTTTGTGGTGGTGGCGGTGGGAGGAGGAGGGGGTTTGATGAAGATACTGGCGATGATCGTGGGGGGGAGGAGGTGAATAAGTTTTGTGTTCACTTTAAAGATGGCACCCCAATCTCAGTGTCGCCTGTCTCGCCAGCTCTAAGAGACGTGCCTCATCATAGAGGCTCCAAATCTGGAGGGAAAACTGGTCAGAGGAGCTGGTGAACTTCCCGCTGGCTTTCTCTCTAGAACTGACACTTTGCCAAATTCAAGTAAGGTTGCCCCCCCCCCCCCCCCCCCCACACCCTCCATCCCAGACTATTTTTTGGACCTTGAGTTCCTTTCACTGGCGGCCATATTCTATTCAAGATTCCCGGACACAGATGACCACCAGCAAGTAAACGTGTACCAAACCTCTCTTGCTCAGGTCAAGACAGTTCTTGTAGTGTAGCAAAGGGGCTAATCTACATTCAGGATAGTTTTCCATCGTTGTGCCTGCTGTGCAGTCTGTTTTCATCCTTATATGGTAGACAAATAACTGTGAGTAGACGCCTTGTTAATACAACTAATATTTATTTAAGTCACACAATCAATAATCACCCACCCAACCAAAAATAAGTTATAGAAAATACAAGAACTTGACTTAATTTTGCGTGATTGGCAAGTACCCAAGCAGATATTGGTCTTTAACTGTGAGTTGGTCTCAGTCGTCCTCTGTGTAGTCTGGTCCTTTGGTCTGGTTTGGCACACTGCCTCTGGTCTTCCTTCCTTCTCAGGTGTGGTGGCTCTCATGCTGGTCGTCGCTGGCGATGGTCACCAGTGTTGTAGCTCATCCATGGGGTCAGAGAGAGAGAGAGGTCTTGGTTGTGCAGCACCCTTTATACCCCATTGGGTTTCACGCTCCTTTTGGCCATTGTAAATCAATCGATCAGGACTTGATCACCCTAATTGATAAAGCGCAGTTGGGTGCTGCCACACCAATCTCCCAACGTCCATGTCTGCAGGCACTGGGGGCACATAGGGTTCACACCTTCCTCCCAAATAAGGGGTTATGGCACCCTTATGGCACCAGTTTGTCCAGAAAATCTCTTTTGTCCTGGAGATGACCCAAATCCTGTGTCTCCACTTGTCTAGGTTGCAGCCTGTTTATCTCTGTCTTTTAGGCTGCAGCCTGTCGTTTTAGTTCTTGCCCAATTGTCCCAGAGTGCTTTACAAACTGCCATTTAAATGGCCTGTTTGGCCACACCATCTTTCATACCCGTGCTGCTTTCCTCCTGAATAAGCAACTCCTTTCATGGAAGTATGAGCAGAATAGTTTGCAGCACCAAGAATTTATAAGTAACTTTCTAGGGGCAGTGGGGCTGCTGGATAAGGTACATGGTCCCAAAGTTCCTTTCTTGGCTACAAACCTGTTTTGCAACTAAACTACACAATTATAAACACATTACTGGCTCTTATAGTGCTATTTTTAAATTGCCCAAGGTAATTAGGATTACAGCATTATTTTGCTGGCTGTTTCAACACTGCTGGAAAGTCAAGCTGATGTAAAATTGGATTTTACAATTGCAAGTGACTGGAATCAATTTGAATATGACAGTTCCCAGCCAAATGATCTGAAAATCAATGGTACACTGTCCATTTGGAGTACAAAGTCAATGGACCATTAATTAATTGTATTTTGTTTTTAAATCAATAATTCCCCTAATGGAGATCGGAAAAAAAAACTTATACCTCCAGGGAGCGAATATAGGGAATGGAACAGCAACATCTGAAAAAAGTTAACATTGGCTGGAATATTCTGGCCCCCCCAACACACACACACACACACACACACACACACACACACACACACACACACACACACACACACACACACACACACACACACACGGAGAGGAAGGAGGCAGGTGGACCTGAGAGATCAGCGAGTTTGCACTGGGACCGATACCTGGAGCTTTCCTGCCTCCACTGAAAATAGATTCTGGGTGGGAAATGTCCATTGTTGACCTTAGTTTGGTTTGATTCATTATTGTCACCTGTACCAGTAAACAATGAGAAGTATAGTTTCTTGTGCGCTACACAGACAAAGCATACCGTTCATAGATTACATAAGGGAGAAAGAAAGGAGAGCCTGCAGAATGTAGTGTTACAGTCAAAGCTAGGGCGTAGAGAAAGATCAGCTTAATACGCAATAGGTCCATGCAAAAATGTGATGGCAGCAGGGAAGAAGCTGTTCTTGAGTCGGTTAGTATGTGACCTCAGACTTTTTGTATCTTTTTCCCAGTGGAAGAAGCCGGAAGAGAGGATGTCCTGGGTGCGTGGGATCCTTGATTATGCTTTTCCAAGGCAGCAGGAAGTGCCATTCTGCCTCCACTTCAGTTCCTCAAGTGGCTAATTTATAACTACTTAAAGGCCTTGTCCCATCGCTACAACCTTCCCAGCTCCAGAAAAGCCTGCTAACAGTTGAAACTGGTTGACTATTTAAAAAAAATATAAAGTCGCCATCGTCTCAGATGACCATAGGCTGCTGTCCACTTTGATTGGGCAACTGGTGATGATTTAACCTGAGGATCACCACATCTCAGGTGAGTGGTTGAGAAGACAGGGCCTTCATGAATAACCTCAGCCAGTGCGGGAATTAAACCCACACTGCTGGCACTTCATTATGAGCCAGCTGTCCAGCCAACTTAGCAGGCCAACTCCTCTAGACTGGTACATGTCAACTGGAGGGGATGGGGTGGGTCACTTGATCTGTGCATAATTAAGGACATGAACATGAGCAAGGGTTGTTCATTTACAGCCACCTCACCCCACCCCACCCTGGCTGCCAATCCCCATGCACCCCCTCTCCCCCTGACCTTCATCCCACAAGATCCCCTGCTCCCAAAAGCACTTTTTAAGGTTTAAGTAGGCTTGCATTAACACTGCAATGAAGTTACTGTAAAAATGCCCCAGTCACCACACTCCGATTTCTGTTCGGGAACACTGAGGGAGAATTTAGCATGGTCAATGCCTCTAACCAGCACATCTTTCACACTGTGGGAGGAAACCGGAGCACCTGGAGGAAACCCATGCAGACACGGGGAGAATGTGCACACTCCATACAGGCAGTGACCAAAGCTGGGAATCGAACCCAGGTCACTGGTGTTGTGAAGCAGCAGTGCTAACCACTGTGCCACAGTATTGCCCATACCCTTTTCCTTGGATAATTCTCCAATACTGGCACTCCGAGCGGCGTTGTACCAGTAGCAGCAGTGGTTTCCTCTGTGCCGTTGCCAAGGGCAAGAGCTGCTGGACTATGATGGGCCAGCCGTTCATAGGAGGCAAGAAGTCATCTTCCTTGAAGAAGGTGTGCTGCTGACCACTTCACTGCCTGACAGGTGACACCGTGGCACAGTGGTTAGCATTGCTGCCTCACAGCACCAGGGACCTGGGCTCAATTGCACCCTTGAAAGGAGGGTAAATCAAGCGCATTATTGTGGATCTAAAGTCACATGTAGACCAGAGCAGGTAAGGGCAGCAGATTTCTTCCCAGATTCAGCATGGGTATCTGGTAGCATTTTCAGGCAGCAAGTGAGACACTCATTGAAAATGGGAGATTCTGCCCAGTTCCTTTTCATCAGAATGTTACATCTAATAGGTCCTTCCCTTAGGCGGCATGGTGGCACAGTGGTAAGCACTGCTGCTGCATAGTGCCAGGACCTGGGTTCAATTCCCGGCTTGGGTCACAGTCTCCACATTCTTCCCGTGTCTACGTGGGTTTCTTCCGGGTGCTCTGGTTTCCTCCCACAGTCAGAAAGACGTTCTGGTTAGGTACATTGGCCATGCTAAATTCTCCCTCAGTGTACCTGAACAGGTGTTGGAGTGTGGCGACTTGGGGATTTTCACAGTAACTTCATTGCAGTGTTTCTGTAAGCGTACTTGTGGCAATAAATAAAAACTTTTAAAAAACTTAACTTTCATACTCTGATCAAGCTCCTGAATATTTCTTACGATTTCTACTTCTATCTGATTTTCTGTTCACTGTTGCTGAAAATAACTAATCATCCAGGAGTCATTGTGAAAAGTTTTATTATCTTTTTCACACCACTCTTAACAGAAACCCTGCCGTGTGTTTGTTTTGGTAAAAATCAGTGCTGCGGCTGCTGTTATTGGAATCCATTTACCGTTTGCAGTGGACAAAATGGAGCTTGAATCTCAAAGTTCCTCTGTAGCCTCTGACACTTTGTTTTTTTCCCTTTCTTCCCCTTTTCGATTCAAATGTGTTCTCGAAATAAATTCTATTTTTGCATCCATGGTATTTGGCTTTTATTTCTCTTGATAACTTCAGCTCACTTCCCTTCCATTTGCTGCTGACATTGTTTTCCCTGTATTCCTCCTATAATGAGGCCTTTTTCTTGTATGAAGTGAACAGCCTACATTTATGCCTCTTCCCATCCTACCTCGTCTAACCCAGTCAGCAGAACTCTCTATTCCATTCTCCCTCACACACACGTGGCTTCCCCTTCAATAAATCCAGACTATTCATTTGAACCACTCCTTTTGGAAGTGAGATTCTTTAAATTTGTTTTTATCATGTGAAGTGAGCCTTACTGACATTTGTCGCTGTCCCTGATTGTCCTTGAAATGAGGGCAAATCAGGCACATTATTGTGGATTTTAAGTCACACGTAGACCAGACCAGGTAAGGACAGTAGATTTCACAGAATCTTAAAATCCCTACAGTACTTGAGAGGCCATTCAGAGGTCTACACCGCCTCTCTGACAGATTATTTTACCCAGGCCCTCCCCCCATTACCCCACGCATTTCACATTGCTAATCCTGCTAATCCATCCATCTTGGGACACTAAGGGGAAATTTAGCATGGCCAATCCGCATAACCCACACATCTATCGACTTGGAAGGAAATCAGAGGACCGGGAGGAAACCCATGTAGACATGAGGAGAATATGTAAACTCCACACAGCCATCCATGTGTGGAATTGAACCCGGGACCCTGGTGCTGTGAGGCAGCAATGCTAACCACTGTACCATGTCACACATTTCTTTCCCTAAAGGGCATTATTGAGCCTGATGGGTTTTTACAACAATCAATGATAGTTGTCATTGTCATCATTACTGAGATTAGTTTTATATTTTAGTTTTACTGATTGAACTTAGATTCTACCAGCTGCCATGCTGGGATTTGAACTCATGCCCCTAGAGCATTAGACTGGGCCTCAAATCTAGTGATACTATCATAACACCATTATCTCCCCCATAGTTCCACATTCTTACCATAAAGAAGTTTCTTTTGAATTCCCCGTTAGATTTCTTGGTTGTTGTTGTTACCTCTTCCTACACCTAATGGTGTACAAGACAAACTTTCATCTGCTCCCATAACAAAGTCTTACCTGGATCAGGTCACTAGCCTATCATCAGAGGTTTATAGCATGAGGCACACCACTCCACACTAAGCATGGCTGATCAGGAGTCTTTCCCGCTCATCCCACCTTTCATTGGCGTATTGGAAGAATTTTGCAGGTCGATATATAACTTGTTGGCTGTATCCTGAGTTGAAACAGAACTTCTGGATTAGATCTAGGGACACATGGCACCACAAGACCTCTATGTTTCTTGGTGACCATCACATATCGATGGTCTCCAGTGTTGCTCTTTTCCACAAGTGAGAAAGCTGTCTTGCTATTTGCCTTATCAAAATCTTTCATAATAGATCTGATGCCTATGAGGTCAACCCCTGCTTTGCAAGAGAGGGAAAGATCCAACCTGTTCCAGGTATAACCTGGTAATCATTCTATTTTTTTTCCAACTTCTCCATTAACTTTAAAACCCTTTTACAATATGGCAACAAGAATTGTACACGGTATTCCAAATATCATCCAGCCAAGCTTTGATATATCTAGATTAATTTCTCTTCTCAGTCCTGTCTCTCTAGAAATAAACCCCAGCGCTTAGTTTTATTTTATAAGTGGGCTCATTTGCACGCTTTTGTGATGCCAGATCTCTTTGCTCCTTTAACTTGCTTGGAGTTTTATTTTCCAGTTAATATGTGGCCCTGTTGTTCACCTCACCACAGTACAATAACTCACATTTATCTATGTTGAAATTCAGTTGCTAATTATATACCCATTCTGCAAGGTTGTTAATGTTTTCCTGTAATTTCTTGCAGACCTCCTCAGCATTGGCCATCAGCCACCTCAGTTTGGGTGTTCACCACAAAATTGGAAATGATGGCTGGAATTTTCTGGGTCCATTGGTGACATGCTGGCAAAATGACATCAGGGAGTCTGCTGACCCCCATGCCAAATTTTCGTTAGCTGGAAAGGTAGCAGATCAGCTGCTGGCACTAAGTCAATTGACCTTAAGTGGCCAGTTAAGGGTCACTTCCGGCCACCATGGACATTTTGCCCATGTCAGGAGACGACAGCCCAGTGAAACCTAGCAGCATCCTAGTGGACTCTGGGTGGTCACCCTGCTTATAGGTTACCCCAAGCTTTGGGTGTGAATTTTCCCGTGCCGCCCACCACGGGAATCATAGTGGGTGAGGGACAGACCATGGAAAGGATGACCTCGGATGGGATTTTCTGGTTTTGGGTGAGCGCGGCTGGAAAATTCCACCCTTAGTCTCTGATCTCCACCAGATTGGACTTCCCTCTCCCTATTGTCCCGCCTTCCCCCAACGAAACTCTTTGAGGATTCTCAGCCATCAAGGAGTCCTCTTCTTGGATCTCAACCCTCTGCACTAGCCACCATTAGCTGTGGCACTGCTGAATTGCTGGCCCCCTGACTGGGGCAAGGCCCTGGACTTTAATTGATCAACAGCCCCAGTCTACTGGCAAAACACTGACCAACTTCCTCTGCCTGCCAAAGTCAGGTTGCTTTCTACCAAAAGCGATTGGATTTCTGCCCTCTCCACAAAATGCAGCTCAGTGCTTTTTGACTTCAAAGTTTTAAATCATCGATATAAATTGTAAACAGCAATGGTCCCATCACCGATCCTTGTGAGATCTGACTTTCCACCTTCCACCACACTGAGGAGTTACCCTTCATCCCTACTTTCTGTTTTCAGTCTTGCAGCCAGCTAAATGGACTGGTTATGTGTTGTAAATTCTGTGTGATCAAAACAAGGTTTGACAGTAGAGATTGTAGTAGTAGGATCTGGTATATAAAGGGTTAATATGAGACTGAGTGCAATACCACTCACACAATGATGTAAGAAAACACATGACTCAGATCCTGGGGCAGTCTGGAGATGGACAGAGTTGAATAAAGACCTAGGATGGAATTGGCTTCATACCTGTACCCTGTACTATAAATATCTACGTACGAGTTGTTCATGAAAACTTGCTGTTAACATACTCTGGTCTGTGAAGCCTATTTCATGGTGTCTGAAGCAGGGGCGGCCTGGCGGCAGGGTGGTTAACACTGCTGTCTCACAGTGCCAGGGACCTGGGTTCAATTCCGGCCTCGGGTCACTGTCAGTGTGGAGTTTGCACATTCTCCCCGTGCCCGCATGGGTTTCCTCCGGGTGTCCGGTTTTCTCCCACACTCCAAAGATGTGCCGATTAGGTTGACTGGCCATGCTAAATCATCTCTTAGCGTTAGGGAGACTAGCAGGGTAAATAGGGGGTGTTAAGGAGACGGGGCTTGGGTGGGATTGTAGTTGGTGCAGACTTGGTCGGCCAAATGGCCTCTTTCTACACTGTAGGGATTCCATGATTCCATACAGTAGCATCATCAGGATCAAAAGAATGCTGAGAAACGAAGAGAAAGGACACCTTCAACGGATTCTGCACCAAGCCTAACTCCTAACTGAAGCTATAGACACTGACAAATTCACCAGAAAGAAATAAAGAAGAAGCTCCAGAGACAGAAGAGCTTGGAAGTAAATAAGAAAGGTAGAAATTTTAACTCAAGCAGATAACTCCATTGCAGTCTCTTTGGAAATACAGCTTCAGGCAAAGGTTATTATGTCAGAATTGCTGTCTGAAAACAATACCAAACCCAATCCCTGTCTCTGAATCTCCATCCATGTCTCCCGAGTCCAGCACAAAAAATACCCATTAATGATTAATTTTGCCTACTCCATGTACATTGCAACTGTCTATGTTCCAAACAGCAAGTCCATGGTTCCCTTTCAAGAGTACCGATTCGTAGCATGATAGCACTGTATGAATAAAGCCGGCAGCTAGCTGACTGATACCACCCTTGCAGTCCCTTCTTCTTCAGGCGGAAAAGCACTGCCGCCATTTTGAAAACGACTGCCAAAATCTAGCAATTGTGGGAAGATGCTTTGTTCAGCAGCAGTGGACAATGCTATCTTGGAAGCCGGTAATCTCTTAAACCACACTTCTTAAAACCTTCAAAGAATGGATTGCAATTCCCCATTTTCCAGCTCCACCAGGATCTGCTCTTGGCCCAGACCAGTCACAGAATTGGAGTCTTTGAAGGAGAAGATTTTTAAGATACAACATTGCCGCAGGCGTAAATAAAAAATCTGAGGCAGAGCAAGTTAGTACACTTCTTACTCGATCGGGTCAATGGCAGATATCATCATTTCATGACATACTATTGATGAATCGCCTACCAAATTTATAAGAACATAAGAACTAGGAGCAGGAATAGACTGTCTGGCTCCTCAAACCTACTCCACAGTTCAATAGGATCATGGCTGATCTTTGATCTTTATTTGACTTATTACTGTCACATGTATTAACAAACAGTGAAAGGTATTGTTTCTTGCGTGCTACATTGATTTGTGCGCTATACAGACAAAACATACCGTTCATAGGGAAGGAAACGAGAGAGTGCAGAATGTAGTGATACAGTCACAGCTAGGGTGTAGAGAAAGATCAACTTGGTGAGAGGTGGGACCATTGAAAAGTCTGACAGCAGCAGGGAAGAAGCTGTTCTTGAGTCGGTTAGTATGTGACCTCAGACTTCTGTATCTTTTTCCTGACAGAAGAAGGTGGAAGAGAGAATGTCCAGGGTGCGTGGGGTCCTTAATTCTGCTGCCTGCTTTGCCGAAGCAACGGAAAGTGTAGACAGAGTCAATGGTTGGGAGGCTGGTTTGTGAGATCGATTGGGCTACATTCACAATCTTTTGTAGTTCCTTGCGATCTTGGGCAGATCAGGAGCAATGCCAAGTTGTGATACAACCAGAAAGAATGGTGCATCTGTAAAATTTCGTGGGAGTCATAGCTGACATGCCAAATTTCCTTAGTCTTCTGAGAAAGTAGAGGCATTGAGGACCAGGACAGGTTGTTGGTGATCTGGACACATAAAAACTTGAAACTCTTGATCCTTTCTATTTTGTCCCCGTTGATGTAGACAGGGGCATGTTCTCCTTTACACTTCCTGAAGTCGATGACAATCTCCTTTGTTTTGTTGACATCGAGGGGGAGATTATTGTTGTCACACCAATTCACCAGATTATCTTTCTAATTCCTGTACTCTGTCTCGTCACTGTTTGAGATCCTCCCACTATGGTGATGTCATCAACAAACTTGAAAATCAAATTGGAGGGCTCTTTGGTCACACAGTCATAGGTGTATAAGGAGTATAGTAGGAGGTTGAGAACATAGCCTTGTGTGGAACCGGTGTGTAGGATGATTGTGGAGGATGTGTTTCCTATCCATACTGATTGTGGTCTGTGAGGTAGAAAGTTCAGGATCCAGTGACAGAGGGAGATACCAAGGCACAGGTCACAGAGCTTGGAGATGAGTTTCATGGGAATAATGGTGTTGAAGGTTGAGTTATAGTCAATAAATAGGAGTCTGACATAGCTATCGTTGTTATCTAGATGTTCCAGGATTGAGTGCAGGCCAGGGAGATGCCGTCTGCTGTGGACCTGTTGCGGCAATAGCCAAACTGTAGTGGATCCAGGTAATCTGGGAGGGTGGAATTGATTAGTGCCATGACTAACCTTTTGAAGCACTTCATAATGATGGTTATCAGAGCCACCGGCCAATAGTCATTAAAGCATGTGGACTCAGCTCCACTTACCTGCCCGCTCACCATCATCCTTGATTCCTTTACTGTTCAAAAATTTATCTATGCTTGCCTCAAAAACATTCAATGAGGTAGTCTCAACTGCTTCACTGGGCAGGGAGATCCACAGATTCACAACCTTTTGTGTGAAGAAGTTCCTCTTCAACCCAGTCCCAAATCTGGTCCCCCTTTTTTTGAGTCCATGCCCCCTAGTTCTAATTTCACCTACCAGTGGAAACAACCTCCTTGCTTCTATCTTATCTATTCCCTTCAGAATCTTGTATGTTTCTATATCTGATGATGTTCGAAATCTTTTGATGTCTATTTCAACTTGAAATCCAATAACATACAGGAGACAGCTAAATTTAATATGAAAGTTCCAGTTCTTTAGGAACTTGTCAGTTACTTCATTTCTGATCTCTATGGGGTTTGTAGGAGGATATGAATGTGGCTATTGGCAATCTGAGCTCACCCGAGACAGAATTGTGGTGGGTGTTGCAGATGACTCACTCTCTGACCTCCTGCAAGATGAGGCAGTAAGGCAATCCAGCTAAATAAACCATCTGAGCTATGTAGACACCACAGTCCTCAGGGAAGGAACTCTTCACTGGGCAGTAACCAAGCCTCCATTCATCACATCAAGTGGCAAAAATACAGGGACCACCCAAATCAGGGAAAGCAATCCCTGACCATTTAATAGAGTGACCTTGCCAATGCTGTGGTGTGGAACGCCCTTACTGGAAAGATTAGTGTCCATCGGGTACAGCTCAATGCTTCCATTGCAACAGCCAAGGACACTTAGGTAAATCGTGCAAGAGCAAACCTCAGCACCACACAAAGATAATCCACAAGGCTGAGACCAAAGACCCAGAAGGCACACAGCCATTCTTCTTGGGTGACATCAAAGAATGCAATTCCTCATTTTAGCATGCTGACATCCTGATAAATGGTCACCTCACAAATCTCAAATTATTCCAGGTGGCTGTCCTGCCAGGTGAGGAACCAAGATCATTGAATTTGAATGACAGACACTCCACTCTATAGAGCAAAGGAATCTGACTCCTTGAGTGGGATTTTCTGGCCATGCTCACCCCAAGACACCACTGCCCCCCCCCCCAACTTCACCGCCTGCGACAATTCCTGTGGCAGGCAAGATGGGAAATTTCTGTCCCCTGTCATTGGCACATTTCTTGAACCAATGACAAACAAATCTTCACCTAATATATGTCATCTGCTTTCCTGCTGAGCAGGGATAACCGTGTAGCCCTTGATCTTCTCTAGCCAGAGGAAGATGTGTAGACTAACACAGTCAGAACAACAGAGTCCTGAGTCCTCAAACACTGAAGACTATTTAGGCTGTGGTTTCACCTGTGATCTCTCTTCTCTTTTTGTGAAGCAGGTTTGTCTATCAGCACTCTGGGCCCCAGAAAGTCCCCAGTGGTCAGACCAACATACTGCATGTTAGATTACCATGGTACCACCAATGGAGGGATTAACAGCTTGAGGAGCCGTTGCCTCCAAATACAATGATGGTACAGTTGGTGGACACAACAACAGCGGAGGTGAGCAGGCTACTCAGTCTTCTTCATGCCACGGGGGTGCTCTTATTATAGAATCATAGAAACACTACAGTGCAGAGGGAGGCCATTCAGCCCATCGAGTCTGCACCAAAAATAATCCCACCCAGGCCCTATCCCCGTAACTCCACATGTTTACCCTGCTAATTCCTCTAACCTATGCATCATGGGACACTAAGGGGCAATTTAGCACGGCCACTGTGCCTAACCTGCACATTTTTGGACTGTGGGTGGAAACGGGAACATCCAGAGGAAACCCACACAGACATGGGGAGAACGTGCAGACTCCACATAGACAGTGACCAGAGTGGGGATTGAACCTGGGTCCCTGGTGCTGTGAGGCAGCAGTGCTAACCATTACGCCACTGTGTTGCCCTTTTTTTGGCAGTAGTGCTAATCATTGTGCCACCTTGTTGTTCTTTCTTTGGGCTCGGAGAGCTTTCAAATGGCCTAACGGAGAAGAAATAGGGAAAAACACCAACAAGAAGCTGAACTTATCATTTTTGTCCATCCTGCAAGAAACAGTCAAGAGTAACAACACCCATGTACAGACAAGCCAGCCAGACCATCAAGCAACGAAAAACAAATGGATGAAAGCATATTCCAAAACTGTCAAACTTTCCAAGTCAGCAACAAGAACAAACAACACCAGAGGCCACCCCTCTCCTGACAGAATGGTAAATGAGGTGTGGAAGGCATAAATAGTTTCCAGACTGCCTGAATTTTAACTTCAAGGATTTGAAATGGTTAGATGGAGTTGTCAATGTTAATCCTATAATGACAAAAATGTTAGACTAGCACTAAGGTTGTAACAATAAGGTGAATGCACAAGACTTACAACAATGTAACTGGAATAACTCTACCTCTTTGGGATGAAGATTTGGGGGAAGGTTTAGCAGTAGAATCTGGTACATAAAGGATTAACGTGGGACTGAGTGCTGTACCGCCTATATAGTGTTACAGGAAGACACATGGTCCCAGAAGCAGGCAGTTCAGAAATAGACAGAAATGGGTAAAGACCCATGGGGTGCTCTTACCATTGCACCCCGCAGGCTGAGGGATGTGTGAGATCGTAAAATCCCGAGAGAGCCTAGAAATCAGGTTTCGCACCCAATTTCTTGCCTCTTCTGATCTCACCGACACAGATATCTGATGTGATCAGCCTCGTGCCCATTTCCAGCGCGAGGCTGAATAAATTATTTAAATTCAACTTGTGCCTATTTTTAATGTGCTTAGCGAGCCTGGGGTTCAACTATCCAGACTCACTTGCCTCAGTGGCCTGACCACTCTCCGGCGAGAATCACAGCTGGTCGCCATCAACAGGGACCGGTCTCACTGGTAGAACCAGAGGCCATTTGTGTATATCTGGGTGATCAGGAGCAAGGGGGATGCCGTTGGATAGTTCCAGCATGGCATCCTAGCATTGGCCATGGGGAGAGGGGTTGGGCCGGCGATCGGGGGAGGGAGGGAGGGGTCGCAGGGTCGATCGGTCTGGGCAGGTGGAGGGGGTCACAATAGCCTGGGGGCCTACATGGTAGCTTGCGGGGTGCAGTGCTTAGGCAGAGATGCTGGCTGAAAGCAGCAAAAGTTGAGTAACAGGCCTCTGCTGCTGGAGACCTGCACATGCGCAATTGCACCCTTTGTTGCTCTCAGCCCATGTTCGGGTGATTTAAGCCCTATCCTCTCCCCCTATAGGCGAGAAACCATTTTTGAGGGGGTTTTTTTACCCTAAGTGGATAAGATAGTAGATCTGAACTCACCCAAAAAACGGATAAGAAATTCTCCTGTTTTCCAGGCCAGTTGGGTCTTAGAATTTTTTTGATAAGATCGTTCCCCCTGGACCGGAGTCAGCTCCATACTTGTACCTTCTGCTATAAACATGTACATAGTTACATATTGTTAGTAAAGATTAAGATACTCAAGATTTCAGGATCTACTTCATGGTGTTTGAAATAGGGTTCTTCAGAGCTCTTGCCTGTTCTCACCTGCAATTATTATTTCAAGACATACGTTTCAGGTTTGCTGTGAAGAGGCCCAGGTGGTGTCTACACTGAAACCTCCTTCAATTGACATTTTTGCAAAAACAGAGACAAGAAGAGGAGGCTGATGGAGAGAAGAGAGAGATCAGAGGGTACTGAGGATCTGTCAGTCATTTCCTTTCTAAATATAAACATTTTCAGAATAATTTTAGAATACTTTCCAAATAGTAAAGACTGACAATACTAAAAATCCTAGCATATGGTAGGGCCACAGATTAATAATTTGTTCATTGTCAATGTCATTTTAAAAAGTGCTGCAAGGTCATCCTGCTCCATTTTGACTTGTTTTAACATAAGGGCACTGATTTAAGTAAAGTATTTATTAGTGTGACAAATAGGCTTACATTAACACTGCAATGAAGTTACTGTGAAAATACCTAGTCACCACACTCCGGCGCCTGTTCACATAACACGGAGGGAGAATTTAGCATGGCCAATGCACCTAACCAGCATGTCTTTCAGACTGTGGGAAGAAACCGGAGAACAGGAGTAACATGGAAACACCATATTAAGATTCCAGTCCAGGACAGAATTATGGCATTAGGAAATGCTTCCAATCTCACCTCTCTTGCTAAGTTGGAACAGAATTCTGCTTTAACAAACACGTCACCATAGGAACTGTAAGAGGAAGGTAATCCAAGATTATCGAGAGGTAAAGACAATAAGGGATGATTATAGACACTGAAAAGATTAATTGTTTCAACTGGCCGATGCAGTAAATTACATATTGCTGTTCATCATCCATATCAGCATCATTGTAGTTATAAAATTCCAGATACTTCTCATTTGGCAGGTTGCTATTGCGACCTAAAGACAGATTACTTTACTTTGCATGCCAAGTATAATGACTGGATATTTCACAATCCTATCACCCTCTTTGAAATTGAAGCATCACTCTTTTTTAACAATCTGCTTCAAATGACTTCCAGATTCTGTAAAAACCTGAGAACCTTGGAATCCCTTGGGTGCAGAAGGAGGCCATTTGGCCCATTGAGACTGTACCGACTCACTGACAGAGTATCTTATCCAGGCCCTCTCCCTGTAACCCCACATATTTAATCCCTACAGTACATAAGAGGCCATTCAGCCCATCAGGTTTGTACCATCTCTCTGACAGAGTATTTTGCCCAAGCCCTCTCCCCATTACCCCACACATTTCCCAATGCTAATCCATCTAACCTACACATCTTGGAACACTAAGGGCCAATTCAGCATGGTCAATCCACCTAACCCACACATCTTCGGCATGTCGGAGGAAACCAGAGCACCCACAGGAAACTCACGTAGACATGGGGAGAACGTGCAAACGCAACACAGACAGCCACCCAAAGCTGGAATTGAACCTGGGTCCCTAACGCTGTGAGGCAGCAGTGCTAACCATGGTGCCACAGTGCCACCTTGGTAGGAACATAGGAAGACATTTAGTGAGGAAATACATAGAGCCCATTTAATATTTTGTGAGGAAATACTTGCTTGTTCCTCTTTCTTAGCAGGAGAAAATTACCCTGTCATAAATTTCACACCAAGTTCTTTAATCACTTGAGGACTGATTTGACAATCTTTCCCCCTGCCCCTGAAGTAATAAAGTGAAACTCCAGAACACGTACTCAACCTTTCAAAATGCATGATTCATTCTTGACTGCTTTGAATCTCACAGGATGACAGCTCACCAACACCTCTGTCGACTCCACCACTGTTGCTAAGTTAACAGACTGTTTATCACACATCCCGTATTGGTTAAAGGAACCATTGTGTTCCATAGCGAATTGACTGTCTTAACCTATCCTTTGCCCTGTAACTTCCACTACTTTAAGAAGAATTTTCCCATCCTGTCCGGCATGGGGATTGTAGTGGGGCGGATCATGCAAAGTCCATTGATCTCAGTTGGGAGTTTTTGGCCTTGTGGTGAGTGCAGCCAGAATATCTTATCCTTCATATATCAACGTAATTTGCTTGGAATATATTGCACACCTTCACTGTGGAGGTGAACATTTCTTAATTTAGGTTTTGTTTGATCTTATTACTTCTGCACTTGTGAATCCTAAAATTAATATTGACATGTCAAATTAACTAAACCTGTTTGGAACGACACTACCTATGTCTCCCAATAATTTGGGGAAGCTGGCGTTGGACTGGGGTAAACACAGTGAGAAGTCTCACAACACCAGGTTAAAGTCCAACAAGTTTATCTGATAGTGAACCCACTAGCTTTTGGAGTTTGCCCCTTCGTCAAGTGAGTGGAGAGTTCCACTGCTTGTGACCAGAATTCTCCACTCACCTGACGGAGGGGCAAATCCCGAAAGCTAGTGGGTTCACTATTAATTAAACTTGTTGGCCTTTAACCTGGTGTTGTGAGACTTCTTACTGTCCTAATAATTTCACAGAGTCACTGAGTTGTTACGGCACAGAAGAGGCCATTTGGCCCATAGTGTCTGCACTGGCTCTCCAAATGAGCTTTTCCCCATACCCCTGTACATTGTTTGTATTCAAGTAATTATCTAATGACCTCTGAAGTGCTTCGGTCTAACCTGCCTTAGCCACAATTCCAGCCAGTTCATTCCTGACCCAAACCATTCATTGTGTGAAAGTTTTTTTTTCTCATATCACATTTGCTTCTTATGTAAATCACTTTAAATCTGTGTTCTCTTGTTCTTGATTATTTTGCAAGCAGGGACAGTTCCTCCCTCATGATTTTGAACATCTTTATTAGATTGCTTTTCTTTCTCCTCTCCAAGGACAATAGTCCCACTTCTCCAATCTATCCTCATAACAGAATTTTCACATTCCAGGAACCATTCTTTTAAACCTCTTCTTCACTGTCTCCAATGCACTCAGATCCTTCCCATAGTGTGATGCCCAGGACTGTACACAATATTTCAGCTGAAGTCTAATGAATGTCCTGTATAAGTTTGCTCTTATTAATAAAGCCCAGAATACTACATGCTTTATTAACTGCTATTTCCACATGTGGATCTCATGGCGCCAGAATACTGGCACTGGGAGATGCATTCATGGCAGCAATGCATGCCCGAATCCAGTGCTTGCCCAGGCTTGCGTCACTGTCTGTGTGGAGTCTGCATGTTCTCCCCATGTCTCTGTGGGTTTCCTCCCACAGTCTGAAAGACGTGCTGGTTAGGTGCGTTGGCCATGCTAAATTCTCCCTCAGTGTACCCAAACAGGCACAGGAGTGTGGCAAGATTCCCCCACTCTGCTGTTCTAGAAAATTGGCCCAGCGGGGTGGGAGAACCACTGCCATTATTTGACCTGCAATAAAGTTCCAGACTTTTTCTGCTTTTATTCGGCGGAATAAATATTTTTAAAGATCTTTCCTACATACACGATATCAGGCAATTATTTGATTTCAACACTGAACTTTAGTTGATGCTGAGTATAGGATAGTTACAACCTGTTTGGGTATACCCAATTGATTCTAGGTTGTTTAAATTGTTGATGCAATCCTAATTTGAGCTACATTTTTAGTCTGCAAGAATTGATATCTGATGGGGTCCAATACTCAATGGGGGCGGCACAGTGGCACATTGGTTAGCGCTACTGCCTCACAGTGCCAGGGACACTGGTTCGATTCCCAGCTTGGGTCATTGTCTGTGTGAAGTCTGCACGTTCTCCCCATGTCTCTGTGGGTTTCCTCCCACAGTCCGAAAGATATGCTGGTTAGGTGTGTTGGCCATGCTAAATTCTCCCTCAGTGTACCCAAACAGGCACAGAAGTGTGGCAACCAGGGGATTTTCTCAGAAACTTCATTGCAGTCTTAATATATGTGTACTTGTGGCACTAATAAATGAACCTTAATATAATTGTCAAAAGGCTGACACTCCAGTGAAGTGCTGACAGAGTGCTGCACTATTGGAAATGCTGTTTTTCCAAAAGGACATTGAACTAAGGCCCCTTCTGCCAGCTCGGGTGGACGTGAGAGATCCCAAGGCAATATTTTGAAGAAAGGTGAGGGAGTTGTTACTGTTTATTCCTCAATAAAAATTGCAAGAACAGATTACCCAGTCGTCATGACATTGCTGTTGTGGGAATTTGCAATGTGCAAATTCACTGCTGCATTTTCTGCATAACAACAATGACTGCACTTCAGAAACACCTCATTGACTGAAGTGCTTTGAGACCTCTGGTGTGCTTGAAAATCCCAATATAATTGCAAGCCTTTCCTTTCATAAGACTAGTTTTTTTGTAGTCCTCATGAGCTTTATGATGATGAACCTAGAACAAAAGAGATAAACAGTTACAACTTAACAAGGATAGGACAGGTTGGAATTTAAAGGCTAAAAGAGACAGTTGTACAACATGCCACTTACCTCGACAGCTAATTAACTAGGAGATAAACTGGCGAGTTGACCTTGCACTGACTCCATCTGTTTCCCTTCCCCTCTGAATATTATTTCTTCCCTTCACAATCCGAAGAAAATCACCAATTTTTTTTTGGTTTTCTGCAGATGTGTTTTCTGCACATTTTACTACATTCGCAAATCTAAACAACAGCAGAGGAGCAAACTATCAAAAAGCGGAAGTTTGTTAGCGATTGATAGAGCAGTACAAGAGGAAACAGGATCTGAGCTGCTTCATGACCATCAACAGTTAGCTTCCTGTGCAGGGTTGTAGCATTAGCAGCTATCCTTCGACAGTACATTGCCAGATTAACTTGCATGATTTCATGTGTTATCAATGTGTTCTTGGACAACGTGACAGTTTCAAAATTATGTCGAACTAAGGCTGGAATCTTATCATCATTCACACCAACGTGATTTTCCCATCCCACCGTAGTGAACGGAGATTTGGCTGGCCGCCAAATTCTCTGACCTTATTGTAGCAGGAGCATGGCATAAATGGAAGGTAACCCTTAGGGTGGGATTTTCCAGTTGCACTCGCCCGAAAACTGGAAATTCCTACTCAAGGTCAACGGATCTTTGCATGGTGCGCACCCCCCCACCCCCCCACCCGCTACAATTCCCATGATGGGCAGGGCGAGAAAATTCCTCCTTAAGCTTTGACAAAGGGTCATCTGGACTTGAAAAACATCATCTCTTTTCTCTGCTGCCAGACCAGCTGAGATTTTCCAGCATTTTCTCTTTTGGTCTCAGGTTCCAGTATGCGCAGTAACGTGCTTTTATGCCCCTTAAGTGTTTTATGTAACATATCCCACATGATTTTCCACTTCAGGCAAATTTATGTTGCAATTTAAAACTATTCAACAAGGTACTAAATTAACAATATTCATTATTGTTACAACTGTGAGATTTCGTAAGATTTTTATGTTTATCTGTTTTAATATAGGATAAAATGGAGGAATGATGGGGGTCACATGACCTGTTCTGCGTTCTCCTGGCAACAAGCCAGGATAGCATGAATGTTAAGAATGAAAATGAGGCCATTTTACTTGCAAGAAAATGCAAGGAGTTCACACTTGTCACCAATGATATAAGCTTTAGTGCAAACAATGGATGGATTGTTAACCTCCAAAGTCCCAGTGAGGTGTTGAGAATGTCAGGTTGTAAGTCATTCTACCTTAAACTGCCTATTTAATTCCAAGGAAGTATAAAGTTAAGGGCTCAAGGTTAGTTAATCTGCATTTCTACATGGATATAAGAGCCGCACGATTCACATTGCCTTAGAGATGAGTTTCGAGAGGGGAGGGTGCATAAGAAACTATTGTAGGAATGATTGCACGATTCTCCTGAACGATATCTCTGAATTTCACTGATAGGCAGTCTACTAGGAACTAAGAGAGATAAAGGGAGCAGACTGAATTGGCAAGTTTCTATGGTTCACCATGCAGGAATGCAGGCAAGGGCTCATACTCAGAGTATAAAGACCAAATTGTGATGCTTTAAAAATGAGAAAGGGAAATTTACATAGTTTGTACTAGAGGGAGAACCTCCAGGAAAACCCTCACCATGATAGTTAAAAGTTACTAAGCTAGGAAAGTAAAATGGTGGAAGTAAAACTTCAGGAGCTAAGAATCATTCTTTCCTGGAGAACTGAATGTCTACTTAAGAAACAGTGTAAAGGAGAACCAAGGAGCATGAGATTTTTGGTTATTTTAATGTTAGAAGGGAAATTTTCTGCTCCTTAGTTTAAAGTATAAGTTTCCTAAAAAAGATGTGTTTAGTCAATGTTGCTTTTAGTCTGTTTGTTACAGTAAAAGTTATAAAATATTAAATCTTTTCTGCTCATCCTTTACTGGGAATGTGAAATTATTTTGAAGGTTATGAGTCTCTATGTAACATTACATATTTCTATTCACGTAAGAAAGTATGACATTGAGCCTCACATTATTTTTCCTAGATGATAATATTTGACCCATTACCAATTTTTAATATTCTTTGTTTCTACAATGCTGCGATGACTTCAGTCAGGCCATTGAAGTTGGCCTATTGGGGTATGAACTCCCTGATTAAGGATCTATTGGATGAGGCAATCGGGGAGTCTTTGCCTTGTACGTAACTAGGAGTGTCAGTTCCTCTGACACCCCCTGAGGTAGACTGCTGAGTGCTAGCACTCTGTATACGGCTGTTAAATAAAGGGATTTTTGTGAAGGGACTTCAGCTTCCAAAGACTTGTTAAATGCACAGATGAATGGATTTTAATAAGAAATCAAAAGTACTGGCCCTATGTTGCATATATCCATTAACAAAATCAAAATGGGTATATGATTTTCTCAATGGGAGAAAGAGAGTTAGCTGCAAATTGGATGATTTTGTTTTTTAACTTTGATATATGTGTTCCTGATTGCCCTTATAGGTATGTCCTTGCAAGCATTCACATTTATCTTTCAAGAGTCAGAGAGATGGATTTTTGCTCGGTCAGATTTTCAGGGGATAGGGAGCAGAGGGAGGTCAATGGAGTTGAGATACAGATTAATCATGATCTAATTGAACAGTCTCGGGAGGCTGAATTGCTTAAATCTGTTCCTATGTTAAACCTGGGGAAATTTGATAGCCCGCCGGTGGTTGTGAACAGAAATGTTTCTTTAGACTTGTGGATCGCCCCTGGTTCGATCCCATGCCTTCACAAGATTTCCCTCGACTTTGAGAAGTGGCAAACACCAGATATAAGCTTGAACACTTCATCAAATGTAGTTCAGAATGATCAGGCAAATAAATAACTGAAGTTTGGCGTGTAATTTTGCAGCAATTGACAAAAATTTTTAACCCGTTGGTCATGATTTTTGTCACCTTTCCATCACATTTTCCTGGATGATTGGGACAACAGTGAGGTGTGAGTTGCAAAAGAAGCCAACATTGCCGCTGATGTGATGTTGAGGGAGGCTTCAATATAGACAGTGGACCTCCCACTGGAGGTAGGCAGGCAGGACAGACTAATGCAAATATTCATTGCGGGATCCTATCACATATTTCCGACTCTGGCACCAGTTCGGTGTCAGTCAATAACACCATCATTGACCTTTAAAGCCGCCCGCTATCCACATGCCAAGTTCTTCCTTCTTGTCACTGAGGTAGTTGTAGAGTAGCAGTTATAATTTTACATTCAGGTAATTAAGCCAGATCATTGCACCAAGAGAGGAGTCTATCACCATTGGGGCCTCCTGCGTAATTGTGAGTATCCATATCTGCCATGGCTTGTGTGAAAGGCGGTTTTGGGTGGCCAATGAGCTTCACGAACTATTTTTCTTATTAGTTCATGGGATGTGTACTTTGCTGACGGGTCAGCATTTATTGTCCATCCCTAATTGCCCTTGAACTAAGTGGTTTGCTATTTCATAGGGTATTTAAAAGTCACTTGACCCGGAGCCACATGTAGGCCAGACTAGGTAAGGATGGCATATTACCATTAGTGAACCAGTTAGGTGTTTACAACAATCAACAATGACTTTATGGTGAGAGTTTTAGTTCCAGATTATTATTGAATTCAAATTTCAAGTATGGTCAAATATTGCTTACTAATAGCCTATACAAACATCATCAACCAAATTATGACTGGGGCATTGGAGCAAATTACTCCTGTTAAATGGTTTCTTCTCAACCACAGCTTTGAGCTGCTCCTCCAAAGTTTTCAGTATGTGAGTAGAGCCTATGACAGAAAAGATTGAAACATAGAAAATAGGTGCAGATGTAGGCCATTCAGCCCTTCAAGCCTGCAGCACCATTCAATATGATCATGAAGTATTTTAATGTGACATGATCCTGGTTATTAGTACACATTGGCCGGAACTCTACCACCTTGCCCGCCACAGAATCAGCATGGGTGAGGATCCACCAATTATATTCTCCATTGACCTCAGGCGGAAATTTCCGGTCTTGTCCGAGCGAGGCCATAAAATCTCACCCACAGACTCTAGCCAAAAGGATCTGAATTCAAGCAATAATGCAACTTAATAATTTGAGGGGGTGCGGATACTGGATTATTGGAGTGGGGACAATGTGGTCTGTGTTTCACACAAGATGTCAAACTGTACTGTGTATAGTGACCCAATGAATGTTAAAGATCAGGGAGCTGGGATTGCTTTTCAACCACTGAGCACTTGTTTCTACCTCAGAAACTGGCGGGGCAGTAACTCAACATGGTAGGTGCTGCCCCATTAACCCTCTTGATTATGTTAGCAGTTCAACGGCTTGAGCTTCATCCCAATAAGAATGGCTTCATTGATTGTGAGTCAAAGGTATCTGTTTCTCCATACCTTTCAGCATGGCACATGTTGATGAAAAGCAGGGGTTGGTCCTGGTCAGCATTCTTATAATCAACACAAGCAGAAATAGTTAGTGATTCATCTTATTGTTGTTTGTAGCATGTTGCTTGTTCCAAATGGCTGTTGTGTTCACCCATATGGCAACACGACAGCGTGATGGCATTCATTCTATGTGAAGTGCTCTAGCATGCTTATGAGAGATGTGATAAGGTGCTATGTCAATGCAAGTTGTTACTTTTTATAGAAACATAATACAGCATAGTTTAGTCAAATGCTCAGCTTGCATTCTACTTTTTCTATGACCTGCCATCATTTTCCTCTCAGAGTCTGCATTTAATGATTAAAGATAATAGCTTACAAAGCATAACTTTGACATGACACAGAAGGTACATGAATACTAAAAGCATGATACACAGATTTGAGCCAAATTCTGGGTAGTGTCCAGAAGTTTCATTTGAGATTGTATTAGGTTCTCTCGGCACAGAACAGAAATCTAACCCTGTATGTATTTTAAAAACATCATCCTTAAAAATTTATTTATTAGTGTCACAAGTAGGCTCACATTAACACTGCAATGAAGTTACTGTGAAAATCCCTGAGTCGCCACACTCCGGCGCCTGTTCAGTTACACTGAGGGAAAATGTAGCATGGCCATTGCACCTAACCAGCACATCTTTTGGACTGTGAGAGGAAACTGGAGCATTTGGAGGGAACCCACGCAGACACGGGAAGAACGTGTAGACTCTGCACAGACAATGACCCAAGCATAGGGAATTGAATCAGCAAGGGAATTGAACCCGGGTCCCTGACACTGTAAGGCAGAAGTGCTAACCACTGTGCTGCCCTAATTTCTATTTCTTATTTTTAAACTGCACTTTTCTACTGAACAAAGAAGATCCAGCTGGTGACCAACGAGAGCTGACTCTGCTGCTGGGAAAATACTCCATGACTGTCCTGGAAAATCTGCCACCGAGTTGGAAGCAGAGCAACAATGGGAAGGAAGGTTCAAAATTATACAAAATTTATTTTTCCAATCATGGATTGGTATCATCCTGTTCTGAGGTCATACTTAATTGTCACTTCCTTTTTCTTTTTCAAGACAATGAAAGTGACACACCCAGAGGCATATATCAAAGTAATAATGAAGATTGGTCTTCATTTTGAGATGTATAACTAAAATACCTATTGATTGCCATAAAAATATCCTCAGAGTATTTATTTTGTAAAACATACAAATTTGCATTTAGACTTCCATTCTTTTCCTTGACATGCATTTTCCAAATGGACCATTTCATTAATCACTTACGTAACAGGAACAAGTGGAGAAACCAGGGGGAATTTGCAAACCTTGTATCTTATTAATCAAACGACAGCCAACTTCGGATTGTCTGCTTTGAAAATAGTTTCAGCTTTGTGGAAAAGCTGCATATAATGAGGGTTCATATTTATGGCCATCTTAAAATAAGTGATCTAAATTCTTGTTAAAAAGAAAAGGTGGCAACTTGTAAAAATTGATATGAGATCCAATATTCCATCAAAAGGACGATTGGGTACAAAAGCAAAAAGGTAATGCCAGACCTGTATAAATCACTGTTTAGGCAAATGGTCAGTTATTGGCCCAGAAACGGAACTTTGTTTTTCAGGCTAAGAGGAGGTCTTATTGAGGTGTTCAATATTGAGGTGTACTTTGGTAGGAATAATGGTAGGAAGGACTATTACTTACGTGGCGAAAAACTGCAGCATGCGACAGTGCAGAGGGACCTCGGGGTCCTTGTGCATGAGTCGCAAAAACCCAGCCTGCAGGTGCAGCAGATGGTCAGGAAGGCGAATGGGATGCTGGCCTTCATAGCAAGGGGGATTGAATATAAAAGTAGGGAGGTCTTGCTGCAGCTGTATAGGGCACTGGTGAGGCCGCAGCTGGAGTACTGTGTGCAGTTTTGGTCGCCGCACTTACGCAAGGATATTTTGGCCTTGGAGGGAGTGCAGAGGAGGTTTACTAGGCTGATTCCGGAGTTGAGGGGGTTGAACTATGAGGAGAGGCTGAATAGACTAGGCTTGTACTCGTTAGAGCTTAGAAGAATGAGGGGAGATCTCATTGAGACGTATAAGATGTTGAATGGGATGGATAGGATAGAGGTGGAGAGGCTCTTCCCGCTCAGAAAGGACAGTAGGACTAGAGGGCACAGCCTCAGGATAAAGGGGGGGCGGTTTAGAACGGAGTTGAGGAGGAACTTCTTCACTCAAAGGGTGGTGAATCTCTGGCATTCTCTGCCCGTAGAAGTGGTGGAGGCTGCCTCACTCAATATTTTTAAGACGCGGGTTGATAGGTTTTTGATAGGCAAGGGGATTAAGGGTTATGGGGAGAGGGCGGGAATGTGGAACTGAGCCACGACAGATCAGCCATGATCTTATTGAATGGCAGGGCAGGCTCGAAGGGCTAGATGGCCTACTCCTGTTCCTATTTCTTATGTTCAAAAGTTTGAACTGTTTTGAAAACAAAATCAATTCCACCAGCCCCTGAATTAGTAATTAAAGGGCGTGAAGATGAGATTGTCACCAAAAAAGGAGAGAAAGAATAGGGGATTTGTTTCTGCAGAGACTTAGTTGAATACTTGGCAGATTTGGTGGTATAAGCAAGGTTTAAAAGGAAACTGAACAAGTATTTGCGAAAGAAAATCTTTAAATTGCATGAGGAAAGAGTAAGGGAATGGGAATTTCAGAGATCAAACACAGGGATGATGGATTGAATGGTATACTTATATGTAATAGAGTTCAAAGCTTCGGTCAATGCATTTGCAATTTTATATGAGACTGTGTATAACACTCTTCCTTATTTGTCACACCATGAATGTTTATAAACGCTGATGAGGGAGCAGTGCTCCAAAAGCTTGTGATACTAAATAAACCTGTTGGACTTTAACCTGGTGCTGTGACACTACTTACTGTGCCTAGCCCGGTCCAATGCTGGCATCTCCATATCAAGTCTTTAAGATTACACTGTACAGATGAAACATAGCATTGTGGTTATTTGGGGAGTATAGCATGGTATCTGTGGCACAGAGTGGGGCTTTAGAGGGTAGGTGTGGGGCATGAATGGCCATTGGAGCTGGGTGGGGACCATGATGTGACATGGGTTAGAATGGACGGGGCATGCGTGTGGTTGACGGGAGGTGAGGGGAGAAGGTTGGAGGAATGTTTGGCATTTTATTCTTTCCTCTTAAACTTTGGACACCGTGTTGGATCTCCGAGGCACACCGGTTGACTATCGGAGGAAACCAGAGCACTCAGATGAAACCCATGCAAACTCAGCACAGACAGTGACTCATGCCAGCAATTGAGCAAAGAGCGTAAGAACATAAAAACTAGGAGCAGGAGTAGGTCATCTGGTCCCTCAAGCCTGCTCTGCCTTTTAATAAGATCATGGCTGATCTTTTTGTGGACTCAGCTCCACTTACTCGCCAGCTCATCATAACCCTTAATTCCTTTACTATTCAAGAATCTATCTATTCTTGCCTTAAAAACATTCAAAGACGTAGCTTCAACTGCTTTACTGGGCAGGGTATTCCACAGATTCACAACCCTTTGTGTGAAGAAGTTCCTCCTCAACTCAGTCCTAAATCTGCTGCCCCTTATTTTGAGGCCATGCCCTCTCTTTCTACTTTCATCTGCCAGTAGAAACAATCTTCCTGCCTTATCTGTTCCCTTCAGAATCTTATATGCTTCCATAAGATCTACCCTCATTCTTCCAAATTCCAATGAATATAGCTCCAGTCTACTCACTCTCTCTTCATAAGCCAACCCTTTCAACTCCGGAATCAAGCTAGTGAATCTCCTCTGCACCCTCTCCAGTCCCAGTATATCCTTTCTCAATTAAGGAGACCAGTCCTATACACAGTACTCCAGGTGTGGCCTCACCAGCACGTTATACAGCTGCAACATAACCTTGCTGTTTTCAAATTCCATCTCTCTAGCAATGAAGGACAAAATTCCATTTGCCTTCTTAATTATCTGCTACACCTACAAACCAACTTTTTGTGATTCATGCACAAGGACATCCAGTTCCCTCTGCACAGCAGCATGCTGCAATTTTTTAATCACTTAAATAATAGTCCATTTTGCTGTTATTCCTACCAAAATGGATGACCTCACATTTACTAACATTGTACTCCATCTGCCAGACCCTCATCCACTACTTAGACTATCCATATCTCTTTGCAGACTTTCAGCGTACTCTGCACACTTTGCTCTGCCACTCATCTTCGTGTCATCTGTGAATTTTGACACACTACACTTGGTCCCCAACTCCAAATCATCTATGTAAATCGTAAACAATTATGGTCCCAAAACTGATCCTGAGGCACACTACTGGTCACTGATCGCTAATCAGAAAAATACCCATTTACCCCCACTCTTTGCTTTCTTGTTAGTTCACCAATCCTCTATCCATCTGATACATTACCCATAACATTGTGCACCTTTATCTTATGCAGAACTGGCACGGTAGCATAGTGGTTAGCTTCACAGCCCCAGTGACCTGGGTCCGATTCCTGGCTTGGGACACTGTCTGTGTGGAGTTTGCACATTCTCCTTGTGTCTGTGTGGGTTTCCACTGGGTGCTCTGGTTTCCTCCAACAGTGTCAATAGTAGTCATGATGTGGAGATGCCGGCGTTGAACTGGGGTAAACACAGTAAGAAGTCTCACAACACCAGGTTAAAGTCTAACAGGTTTATTTGATAGTAAACGCTACTAGCTTTCACAGTGCCTTTCCTTCGTCAGGTGAGTGGAGAGTTTTGAATAGCAGATTAGCTGTAAAGACTCACATTCTAATCAGTATTCTGTAAACTGTGTGTGCCTTTATATGCTCTGTTTCTGATCAGAGCTCTCCAGTTGCCTGACGAAGGAACAGCGTTCCAAAAGCTAGTGGCATTTACTATCAAATAAACCTGTTGGACTTTAACCTGGTGTTGTGAGACTTCTGTGTTTCTCCCACAGTCCAAAGATGTGTGCGTTAGGTTGATTGGCCATGCTAAAATTGCTCTTTAGTGTCCTGAGATGTGTAGGTTAGAGGGATTAGCGGGTGGATATAGGGGTAGGGCCTGGGTGGGATTGTGGTCTGTGCAGACTCGAAGGGCCTAATGGCCTCTTTCTGCACTGTAGGGTTTCCATTGTTCTTTTCTATGGTTTCTAACCCAGGTCCCTGGTGCTGTGGGGCAGCAATGCCAACCACCGTGCCACCAGTGGTTAGCACTGCTTGTATACTTGTAACACTAATAAATTAATTTAAACTGGTAATGTAATCTAATTGACAGCCTTCTTGAAAGGTTTGCAAACTGAAATGTAAGCTGTGTCTACTCATTAAACACAGGGTGGTGAATCTAATGTCTTACTTTTCCACTCTCTGCCTATTTTTATATATATTTGCACTGGGCGGGGCGGGGGGGGGGGGGGGGCGAGGAGCCTGGTGGGTGGAGCTGAGAGGGGCGGAACCTTTCTTTTGCACCACCCACTCAGCCTCCCTCCCACCAGCGGGAGGGAGTGGGGGGCTTTTTGAGGCGGGACGCGCGCCGTCACTTCCTGTCTGCTCCGGCCGCGGTAGCAACCCATGGAGTGACCGACTGCCCGGCAGTTTTCATGCCCGCCCGCGGATAGCTGGCTCTCCGCGTAAGTAGCCGCGCTTTCGTCCCGCTGACGCCGCCGCCCTTTAGTCCTGGCTCCCGCCGGTTAATTCACAAATTTTACTTCGAAGAGGGAGAGGAGGGGAGGGAGGGAGGGAGCGGAAAAAAACCGTGAGCGCTCAACCCAGCTTGATAATTCGAGGTGTGATTGACAGCTGCGCTGACCAATGGAGATTTGTCATGGGCCATCAATTGACCAATGGGCCCTCTGGGAGGGCGGGGCTAGGGCTGGCTTTAGCAGGATTGGTTGCACTGTTCCCTTTCAAAGGTTCCTGCCCAGGTTCAGTCTCTAATCTCTGGAATTGCTAACAGGCAACTGGGCACTGAGCTTTTCTTTACCATGCTTTTTTGCAACTTATTTTTTAAGTTCTGTTTATGTCACGATAGGCAGTATGTAAAACGAGCTAAATAAATTGGGAAGTTTTATTCCTGATTCCTATCGTATCACTCATTTCCAATCCAGTAGAAGCCCCACTCACTTATTTTTGTGCTTTTTTTTGGATTTTTCATTTATTTATTTAGTGTCACAAGTAGGCTTACATTAATGTTGAAATGAAGTTACTGTAAAAAATCCCCTAGTTGGCACATTTGGCACCAGTTCAGGTACATTGAGGGAGAATTTAGTATGGACAATGCACCTACCCATATCATTTTAGACTGTGGGAGGAAACTGGAGGAAACCTCATGCAGACATGGAGAACATGCAGTCTCCACAAGACAGTGACCCAAGCTGGGAACACAACCTGTGTGCTGAGACAGCAGTGCTAACCACTGTGGCACTGTTTGCGCCTTTTTCAGCTCTGGTGCAAGGTATGCTATTGAGGATTGAACTTGGGGCCAGTGCAGCTACTAAAAGTGGCAAAATTCTCACTGAGGGAGGATATTAGTGTGGTCAGTGCATCTTTTGGACTGTGGGAGAAAACAGAAGTGCCTGGAGGAAACCCGCATAGCCATGGGGAGAACTACAGATTCTGCATAGACAGTGACCTAAGCTGGGAATTGAACCTGGGTGCTCCTCCACCCCCCCCCCCGCAAGACAGCAGTGCTAACCATTGTGCTGATAAAAGCACCTCATTATTCACGTCAATTGGTCAACATCACTTGCAGTCCTAAAAGGGTTTTTAAGGGTTTTTTTTAAACACTCATTTGGGGTTTGCTGCCAGTGATGAATATTTGCAAAGTGTGGAAGTACCATTTTGCTTAAATGTCTTGATATTGACACAATAATTTTTCAATTCTGAGCAATAGGTGCTGCTGGAAAGGCAGGAGTTTAATATCTATCCCTCAGTTGTGTGAGGTGGTTGAGCCTCTGCCAAAAATTGCTGCAGTCTGCTATGTGGAGAGCTTGAAAAATTGGACTGTATGATGGCAATGTATGTCCAAGTCAGGTTGGTGTGATGGAGATGGTGGTGTTCTTGTGTGTCAGTTGACCTTGTCCTTAATGTTCCATGGTTTGATAGGTACTGTCGGAGAAACCTTAAAGAGTTGCTGCAGTGTACCCTGTAGCTAAAACACATTACAGCTACAGTGTGCTGGTGGTGGAGGGTGTGAATGTTTAATGCATCGGATGTCTTCTGTGTGAGCTACTTTATCCTGAATAGTGTTGAACCTCTTGGTATTGCTGCAGTTAATACTCCTGTCAATTATCTTTGTTATATTTTTGAGTTTCTGGCTGAGCTGCATAGTATATAGTGAAATGTTAAGGATTATTTGGTTGAATGTGGACCTCTAACAACCATTTTGAATGTATATTTTGTACAAGTTAACACTTGGGTTGAGATGACTTTCATCAGGATTGTTCTGTTGAAAGCTCTCCTTAACCTGAAAGGATAACTCTTAACTTTCAGCAGGTGCTGCCCGAACTGCAGAGTATTTCCAGTATTTTATTACTTCAAATATGCAAACAGTTGGAAAGTGGTCTGTTTAAATGTGCTCGGGGATTGTCAAACTTCACACATCCTGTGAAAAATTTGCAGGAGCAGATGCCAGAATTTAGCTGCCACTGATATATTCTTGGGCTATCTTAGCTCACAAGTGTGGAGCGAGTCATTTTTTTAATGCTGCAGAGCAATCTTAAGCCAAACAATCCAAAGATGGGTATCTGTTTAATGTCATCTGTAAACTGATGTGAAATGCGTCCTATACAATGATTGCCATCTGTCTGCAATATCATTTACTGATCCTTGAGCTATTTGTATCCTTTGTATTAATTTTAAAATGTGTTTGCTGCAGTGGGAGTTAGTGAAATGATAGCTGTTGATTAAAGTAGTGGTACAGGAGCGGGACTGGTGTCTCTGTTCTTGGACTGTGTGGGGTAAATCAGACATGGCTCCTGTTCTTGATTTCTTATTTAATTTGGGAACTGCATGCAGGCAGATGAAGAGCGAATTGTGTTTGAATATGATACTCGTTAGTTTGCAGATAGTCACTGAATAGTAACTCCACAGAGAATGCTAAGTAAAACAACTGCACTTCAGCAAAAAGTTAACACTGTCAGGAGAAAATCCATTTCCTGCAGGGATTTTTTTTTTTAAAGATGAAATTGTAAGAGGATTGGGAATGTTGTTTGACTGGTTGCTCATCATGTTCAGTCTGGTTAAAGCTAAATAGAACATGCTGGCTTACAAAATGTAACACATCTATGAATTTATAGAGAGGCTGGTAACACTCAGCATCTGTAGAGAAAGAAGGATAAAAGTCAGGTCTTTGTTTGAACTGGGTGCTGGATTATATTAAATTATTTGACTTAAATCCCTACTAGTCCTGTCAGTTTTATAGTGCTTGGGCCTGGTTGCATAAACATTTAATCCTTCCACCACTGGTGAGCAGGGGCAGCAATGTGCACCATCTACAAGAGGCACTGCAAGCATTCACTAGGTTCGTTAGGTAGCCCTTCCAAACCTACAATTGGTACCATCTAGAAGGACAAGAGCAGAAGATACTTGGGAACATCACCATCTGGCAGTTCTCCTTCCAAGTCAGTCACTGTCCTTATTTGGATACGTATTGCTGTTCCTTCTCTGTCGAGTCAAAATCCTGGAATTTCCCTCCTGTGGGTATATTTGCATCTCAGGAACTGCAGTGTTTCACCACCACCTTCTGAAGGACAACTTGAGGTGACAAATGCTGCCCTAGCCCATATCTTGCAAAATGAATTTTAAAAAAGAGCTTTTCACACTAGAGGACAGTGGACAACATGTGGCCCACAAGACATTGACTGCTCATGCACAGGTTTGCCAGATTCTGTTGGTTTCCATCTAGGTAGCTTTTCTCCTCCTGGCATGACTGAAGTCAAGTATGTGTGAAGTGAGGTGCATACTCATTGACTGACTGAGAGCCATGCACTCCCACTAGGTCCAAAGGGTTAGAAGTTATTTTGTTTTACCAACTGAAGTTGATAGAAAATGATTATATATTAAATCAAACTATCACTCATTACAACATATTTGGTGTATATTAAATGTGTTTAATTTTATTGACTGGGTCATAGTTAGTGAACAAGCCCAATTTGCAATCTTGTGGTTCTCTACGACGGAGGCGTGCAGCCCACTCATTTGCCTACATTGCCCATCACTGCTGTAGGAGGATAGAGCAGAGTAATGCAACTAAAGCTGTTGTTATAGAAGCAGTGAGGTTTCTGCAACCATAAACTGATCTGAAATCAATTTGTAGCAGGTCTGCAGCATGGTGCACGTGCTTCTAGCAGTGTTGGTAAATGGCAGTCAGGACCAGGAACTGTTCTCTTTCTGATTACAGCTGCCTGGTAATCTTCAGACCAATTTATAAGATCTATCATCCCAGCTGAAGCCAACTAACTTTGCACAGATGAAGAATTAAAACTAGACCTTCCTGGCTGCAAGACTCTGATCTTGCTAAGTTTGTCTCAGCTGGCTTTAACCAATCTTTCTTCAGGCTATTTTTTTGAGCAAATTTATTACACTAAGTTTCCAGCATATGCACATCCTCTGGGTTTTTGTCAGCATGTAGATGCTGCCTTGAAATATGCCTTAAATGTTACATAGAAATAGGAGTAGGCCCTTTCAGCATTCTCCACCATTCAGTATGATCATGGCTAATCCTCTGTCTCAACACCAAGCTGCCACACCCTCCCCATACCCTTTCCCACTATTATTGTCTAGGGAATGCTCTAAGAAAATGGAGGGTAGTGTTTATTTTGAAGATCTTCCTTTGGTGCAAAAGCTTTTTATACTGAAACATGTCCATTGTACTAGTGTAACTTCTTAGAAAAGCTTTTCATATTTCTCAATATCCTATTATTTTCTAATGGCAAATATTCATAGAATCCCTATAGTGCAGAAGGCCATTGGATCCATCGAGCCTGCATCGACCACAATTCCAACCAGGCTCTATCCCCATAACCCCATGCATTTACCCTGCTAATCCCTCTGACATTAAGGGGCAATTTAACATGGCCAATCAACCTAATCTGCACATCTTAGAGAAATATAGTTAGAAATGCAAAGAATAGAAATGGTTTTGATATATAAAGAGAAATGTTGGTGTTCGTGCTTGTGTAGCCCACTGGGGTATGTTCAAGCGATTATTCTTTACAATTCCTCAGGATTTGGCTGAGGGAAGAGGCCTGTCCTGTCACTAACAACGTTGTTCCTGGAATAGTTGTAATCTATTACCACACTTCTGAGAATTAATTGAATATTGTTTTATTTGACACAGTGAAGTTTGGCAATGGCATGCTGATTTTGCTATCAGCACACACTTAATGGTGTATGTTGTCATAGTGGTTATTTTGCTGGATTAGAAATCCAGACAAGTGGATGAATGATTCAGACGCAAGTTCAAATCCCGTTGCAGCATCCGGAGATTTGAACTCAAATAATGATCACCATGAAACTATCGCGATCTAGTTCATGACTGTCCTTGAGGAAAGGAAATCTGTTGACCTTTGGGTGGCACAGTGGTTAATGCTGCTGCTTCTCAGCCCCAAGAACCTGGGTTCAATTCCTGGCTTGGGTCACTGTGTGGAGTTTGCACATTGTCCCTGTGTCTGCATGGTTTTCCTCCCAGGTACTGATTTCTTCCCACAGTGCAAAGATGTGCAGGTTAGGTTGATTGGCCATGCTAAATTGCCACTTGGTGTCCAGGGGTGTGTATGTTAGAAGGATTACCAGAGTAAATATGTGGGCTTTTGGAGATGGGGCCTGGATGGGATTGTCAGTATAGACTCAATAGGCTAAATGGCCCCCTTCTGCACTGTTAAGGTTTCTATGACTTCCCCTTTGTAGGACACCAAACGCACACCATTATAGCTAATGCCTACCTATCCTATGACATCATGACAAGAAGATAGCTCATAATCTGCTAAAGGATGGGTAATAAATACTAGTGTTGCTAGTGACATTCCCACCTAGTGAACAATTTATTTTTGCGACACAAATGACCTAAGCTGCTTTCTTTAAATGTGAAAGTCAAGAAGGATATGGCTCCTGTGAGTCAAATATTCTTCACACTTAACAGCATAAACTGTAGGGTGAGCACGGATTGGGTTAAATTCAGAACAAAGTACTGTGCTGCAGTGAGCATTTAACCTCAACTTTTGAGCACCCTTATTACGCCATGTTGACCATTGTTACTTGCAAGAACACACCCTCATTTGATAGTCTTTAGATCCAACCTATAGGAAGTTTGTAAACACATACCTGAAAGGAGTTGAATTAAAAGCTGTTTTATTTGTTTTCTTACTACATTTTATCACATCAGCCTAGGCTATATTAAGTCTGAAGTTGAATGACTAACCAGCTGCACCGTCCCTTTGGGAGCTGAATTGACAAACTGTTGTGGTTTGCAGTTCTTGCACACCAAATTGCTGGTTCTTTAGGACAGTCCGTCTCTGAATTCTGGTTCAGCATTATTGCTTTGTTTTGTACTGTTCATGTGTGAACTGCTGTGTTTTTAAAAAAAAAAGCTGTTGTGCTAATCTATATTTGGTGTGCAGAGAGATTTGGCCAAGAAGTCAGTGTGAGCACAGTATAATATGAAATCTTCTGAATGTATCTAATTTAAATGAAATTGAATGTGATAGATATTGCTTTTTTGTGGACCATAAGATAATTCATTATTCTGATTTCTGTTTTGTGGAGGTGGCTTTGTAATCTCTTAATGGTGAGCATTTTGTCCAGAAATCTCTTCAGATACTTACCCATTGACTCTAGGAATTTTAACCATTCATGTTTCTCATTTAGTGTAATTTGGTCTAACTTGTTCCTTTATCATATCTGCGTCTCCGACTATTGCAGTGAGGCTAACACAGGAGTTAGTCAGAGGTTTATAGTGTGGAAATGGGCCCTTTGGGCCAATTTGTCCATGCTGTCCTTTTTTAAACCCATAAGCTAATCCCAATTGTGTGCATTTGGCCCATATTCCTCTTACCCACGTAACTGTCTAAATGCTTTTTAAAAGAAAAATTATACCTGCCTCTGTTACTACCTCTAGCAGCTTATTCCAGACACTCACCATCCTCTGTGGAAAAAGTTGCCCCTCTGGACACTTTTGTATCTCTTCTCTCTCACCTTAAACCTATGCCCTCTAGTTTGACTTCCGATCTTTGGGAAAAGATAATGACTATCCAGCTGATCTGTGCCCTTCATTATTTCATAGACCTCTAAGATTACCCCTCAGCCTTCTATGCTCAAAAAAGGTTCCAGTCTATCCAGCCTCTCCTAACTCAAACCAACTCCCAGTAGCATCCTAGTAAATCTTTTCTGCACTCTTTCTAGTTTAATAATATCCTTTTCTATAATAGGGTGACCAGAACTGTATACAGTATTCCATATGTGGCCTTACCAATGTTTTGTCCAACTTCAATAAGACATCCCAATTCCTATATTCAGTGTTCTGACCGTATTCTGACCAATGAGACCAAGCATGTTGAATGCCTTCTTCACTACTCTGTCCACTTGTGACTCCACTTTCTAGGAGCTATGAACATGTACCCATAGATCTTTGTTCTGTAACTCCCCCCAGCACCCTACCATTAAGTCCTGTCCTGTCCTGGTTCAGTCTACCAAAATGCATCACCTTGTATTTATCTAAATTAAACTTCATCTTCCATTCGTCAGCCCACTGCTCCAATTGATCAAGATCCTGTTGCAATCTGAGGTGACCTTCACTGTCCACAATGCCACCAATCTTGGTGTCATCTGCAAACTTACCAACCATGCCTCCTGTATTCTCATCCAAATCATTAATATAAATGACAAATAACAGCAGAATGAGCACTGATCCCTGAGGCACACTGCTGGTCACAGGCCTCCAGTTTGCAAAACAACTCTTTACAAATTTTGTATCCATTTAGGTACCTCACTTTGGGTCCCATGAGATTTAACATTATGCAGCAACCTACCATGCGGCAACGTTCCATCAATTGTGAATGTTTGTGTCTTTTCAAAGTTTGTCTGCTTTTGCTGTCAAATATGCTAACTACACAACAGTGGAATGGATTAAGCATTAACTTTTCCGGGAGTTTTTGAAAATCTGCTTATAGATTGACTTTTGCACCTGAGCCAAGCCTTTTAGTTAAACCACTGTTGGCACTGCCTGAGTGGCAGAAACGCAAACCCTAAATTTGATGTAAAAAAAAAACTGGGAAGCCTTATAAGGCTACAGGCCAAGAACTGGGTCATGGCATTAGACTAGGTAACTTTTTTTTTGGCTGGCATAGTTATGATGGCTTCTGATCTGTTGTCTTTGATCCTATTGTTCCTACCAGTGAAAACACTGTTAAAACCCAGGAAACTTCCTCTGAGGGAGCATTGTAGTTTAACTATTAGATATCTCAACCACAAATGGAGCTAATCAAATTTTCGACTTTGCCACAATGAAACCAGACTGTACCATTGTGACCAACCTCTTTTGGGTGTTCTGTGACTTGGTTTGCTTTCTCTCCTTTTCCTCTTCTGCCTCCTTTTTCTCGATTTGTGTCATCTTAGTTGTGACTGGAAGCTTTCGATGCTGAACGTTTCAGGTCATGTCTGCAGTGCAGCTTCTGCACCTTGTCACATGTTATAGCATTTAATTCAATTAGTTTAGTGCCTTTTTAATTTTACTGGTGGTTTTTTAATATCACTAATGCCAGCCGCTTAATTTTTGTGATGACCTAGTGAATGATTATAGCCAGGGATAATCTAAAAGAGAATGCTGGAAATACTCAGTCCAGGCAGCATTCTGAATGACAGTTTTACAGGAGCCAGAAATGCTGATGGGGCAGAAAAGAAACACACAGGATGATGTGCTTGGAGTAGGTGTGCTGCTGACTGGAAGCAAAAAGAGAAACAATGGGTGGGACTGGCAGCAGACTCATCATTTGTTTATCCCTGGAGGACTGACTCCTGTCATTTAGTCTCCTATTTTTCACCTGTTGCAAGTCTTCCCTTTGTCCATGTCCCGTTCACCTTGAACAAAATCTGTTTACATCTAACTTTTGCCAGTTCTGATTAAAGGATGTTGACCCAAAATATTACTTGTTTCTCCATCTATGATGCTGCCTGGTCTCATGAGTATTTCTGGCCCTTTTCTGTTTCTAATTGTGATTTCCAGCATTCAGAGTATTCTTTAAGACAGGACCGATGTTGGACCTGAAATTCTATAGTGCAATATGACTACTGCAGTATTGTCTAATTCTTTTGTTAAAATTCACCAACTGTCTTTCATGGTCCTTTTCAGTAACCCCTGTTTGTTTTTTTTAACTATACTGGAACATTATCATATGTTGTTGCAGTTTGCCCTTGTGGTGTCCAGGTACTGAAACAGATATTTCTGAACAAGGCGAAAAGAGGCAGTCCGCAAGAACTGGTGTGGGGATTGAACCTATGCTAATGGCAATATTCTGCACCACACTCGCCATTTGGCCAACTGAACTAATCTTGGATTTGCTATATATAGATCTTTCAATTTAACAGTACTATGGGAACTAAAAATTACACTATTCAAAATCTGCTTATGATCCTGAAGTGCAATGTGGCATTAATATTTCTGAGCCTGTGTCATTAATGCATTCATTGGGGGCCACTATCCTCCGCCGAAACAATTTGCAATATATGTCTTAAAATTCACTTAAAATAAGACCATTGCCATTAAAGTTGTGAAGACAAGTCCTATGAAGCAGATTGATGAGATTGCTAGACCCAAGTTCCACTTGAGGGCCTTTCCTATCTTGTGCAATTTAATGATCTTTTGAGACAAGCCTGATGTGTTGCTTGTGTTGGAGGATGACATGAGAATTTTCATTTGAACACCTTCCCCTGGCGACGACCACTTCCAAGAAAACTGTGTACTCTTTTAGTCATATTTGCGTCATTGCAAGTCAGAAATTAAAGCAGTCTTGTGTCACATCTGATCCTGAGGTGAGTCTCTGACCTAACGTGTGTCATGGTTAACTTGTGTCTGATTTTTCTGGACCAGCAATAAATGAAGGGTGGGGCTTTTTTGTATATTTTTGATCTCCTTACTTGAAGGATATAAATACATTAGAAGTGGTTCAGAGGTTTCATTAGATTGATTTCGGGGCTGACGGACTTGTCTTACGAAGAAAGGTTGAACAGTTGATGCTGATATCACTAGAGTTTAGAAGAATCAGAGGAGATCTAATTGAGTTATAGCAGATACTTAAGGAGATTGACTGTATATGTAGTACGGATGTTTTCCCTTGTTCATTCTAGAACAAGAGGCCATAGTTTTTGGCTAAGAGGTGGCACATTTAAAACAGAAATGAGGAATTACATTACTCAAACATTGTGAATCTGTGGAATTCTTTATCCCAGAGTGCAGTGGATGCCAGGACAAATTTGAGGAGAGAGTTAGGTTTTTAATTGGTAGCAGGATGAAGAGCTATGAGTGTGGTTAGGAAGTTGGAGATGAGGCTTAGATGAGATCAGCCAAGATTGTATTGAATAGTGGAGCAGGCTCAATGCTTGCTCCTCCTAATTATGTTCTTTTGTTTTGATGGGACTTGAACAAAAGTGTCTATTTAATTTTTGCTCTGGGATGGCAAACTTCACTGCTACGCTAGTGCCAAAGCCCAGCAAGTCACTATAATATTCCAGGTTTTGAGGGTGGAGGAGCAAGCTGTAGCACATGGATTCAGAACTGATTCCCCACGGCATTGAGCTATGGTCCTGGCCACATCACAGAAATGCCAGGCAAAAACCTGAGGTTTTTGAAAGAGGGGAGAGAAATGGGAGAATGTCCCATGTGAGGCTGATTTTTGGAGGCAATTGGCCGTCTCCAGCCACATTTTGTATGTATCCTATGTTTGTTCAGGGAAATAGAAAAGCACTTGAGGTGAAAATAGCTTCCTGCACTCTTATCTTCTGTATTAATTGCAGATTTAAAACTGCTGAGTTTAACCAAATGCTCTGCTATATTAAATACACTTTTATTTTCTACTTTAAGGCTGTTGTCCAGAGTGCAAGTAAAGGTTGGAAATGTCCTACTGCATGTGATATTTAGTTTCATGAGGTCAAAAATGCAATTCTAGATAGTAACTCAGACTTTCCCAGTAATTCCGTAGTAGAAATGAAGAATAAGTCTGCTATGGTCAAAGGTGGGGTTGAAACTTCTAAGTCAATCTCACTGATTTTTCTCCTCTGTTTGTTCTCTTGACCGAGGAGAAGAGGATGTGTGGGGGGAGGGTTCTGCCTGAAGGTCAACCTGTTTTTCTTCTAAACTTGCAATGCTAACTAACTCCACAATCCTGGAAATATACAGTTGTACAAGCCACCTCATGGCATGTGTGTGAATTGAGAAGTGACCTTTTGTATTTTTTCAAAAACTAAAACATTATGATCTTGTATTTAATGAACTAATTATTAGTCACGTAGTCCCATTCACAGTGCTATTTTAAATCGCCCACATCCTGTGAGCAGTATTTTTGTCCCATAGCATCTGGAATATAACTTGGAAATTTTTAAGCAGGGGAGTTGAGTTGGTGAATATGTCAATAAATATTAAGTTATGGGAATTAAATCTGAACAAACTATTTTACTTTGGAACAACAAAAACGTTGAGAGGAAAGTGGCTGATTTTTATTTGGAAAATGTAAACGTCTAAGACTGAGATTAGCAAGGATGTCAAAGTGGAATGTTACAAGGCACTGTCACTGACTGTACAGTGTCCTAGTTATCAGGCAAAATCATGGTTGCATGGGGCATGGATCTGAGCTTTAGGTGTGTAGGTTATAAAAATGTACAGAGGTCTAGTGTATGTGGAATTTTATGATGTGTGCCAGGATTTTATTTTCCATCCTTGTAGTTACGGATATGATTTCATTGTGTCAACAGATGGTAGCCTGCCTATTTTATTTTGCAGCATTTCCACAACTAATTTAAAGAAAAATGATTAATTGTTCCTTTTTTGTTCTATCCCAATGATGAAAATTCTCATCAGTTACCAGAGATTAGTGATAAAAAGCTTCATATTTAATTACTAGTTTTTCATTCATTTTTAAGTGAGTAGATAATTATGATGCAGTAAGTCAGTGCTTGATTTGTAGAATGTTAGCTTGTGAATGTTAAATTTCATGTGCAGATGCATATGATATTTCATTTAAGTTGAAACTCTATGAAAAATTATTCATAATTACTGATGTCCTGTGATTTGTTTTTGAATGCAAAATGCTGCAGATGCTGGAAAACGAAACTGCCAGTCTCTTTTGCCTTCCACTCATCCAATCCCTGCCTCTGTATTTGCTTAAAATTCATTTAATCTCTAACTCCTTTCAGTTCTGACAACAGGCCAGTAAGAACTGAAAAATTAACTGTCTACAGACACTACCTGACATGATGAGTATTTGCAGCATTTTCTGTTCTTCTAATTTACTTAAAATTTGTTTCTGCTGAGTTTTGAAAGTGGAGTGATGCAGGAAACCTTTGATTGCAAAATTAATAATGACATAGAGATGCTGGTGTTGCACTTGGGTTAACTCATTAAGTCTCAACACTAGCTTAAAGTCCCATAGGTTTATTTGGTAGCAAAAACCACTAGCTTTCGGAGCACTGCTCCTTTATCAGCTGAGCGGGTGATGGGGGAGGGGAAGCAAATTTTAATGCAGAAAGTTATGATCAAGAATGGACTGCCTAAAATGGTGGCAGAAGGAGATTGTGGTAATTTCAATAATAGGAAATAGTAATTGGCACAGGACATGCTAAATGGCCTCCATCTGCACTGCACAGTATGACAGACTCTAGAGGTGGTGCTAACACTGAAAATTATAGGCGGGAGGTGATAAGTGTGGTGATTTTGAAATTCTAGCCAAATAAGAAAGGTGCACTGTTTTTCCAATAACATGGCCATGCAGGGGTGGCAAAAAATCAGGTACCTATGACAACATTTAGTTTGTTTTCCAGAGGCAAACATCAGATCATTTTTGTTTCATTGTCAATGCCAACAGGCAAATTGTGGCAAATAAACAAAATTATGTTCACACATCTATTAACTGTAGAGTATTAGGTTGACACCACCCAGATTAGTAAACAGCAGCTCTGCCACAAAGATTTAAATTCTAAGATACTGTGTAGCTCAATTTCAGTTCTCTTTTCCCACTCTTTCCACCCCCCCCCCCCCACCCACCAAGCCATTTAATTTCTGTTGAATAATCATAAGAATATCTAATCCCCCCCCGCCCCACAATCCCATCCCTATTTCCATAATATCACCCTTCTCTCTTCCACCTCAGTTCATCCGAAATGGTCATCATGCCTGTCATTTGTAGACTTGACTGTTCTATGCTGTGTGACTTTCCTTAAATCTTGCACCTTTTATAAACTTGAGCTCATTGGTATCCTTTGTGCCAAATTCTGATGAAGTATAATTGACCTGACCTGCTGAATATTTCCAGGATTTTCTGTTGATTTCAGATTTCCTGGCATCTGCAGTGCTTTGCTTTTGTCACATCGAGTCCAATTCATCCATCACCTCTGTGCTTGCTGACCTTCATTGGCTCAGTTTTTATGTTTTCAAAGCTCTCTCTACCCTCGCCCTTCCGTATCTGTGTAATCTTTACCAGCTCTGCAATCCCTCAATTTGTGCAATCTGTGTTCACATGCAGCCCCGAATTTCTTCATTAGACAGTTCTCTGCCTTAACCCTGGAATTTCTTCCCCCGTACCCCCCTCAATGACATTTCTTAAAACTGATTTAAAACGTCTTGGTTTCGAGTTTTGTTTATTTGCTTAAGAGACTTTGTTTAAAAACAGTAAATAAATGCAAATTGCTGCATAAATCTCTATTTTCTTAAAAATTAAAGAAATCAAAGTAATTAAACAAAATGTAGTTTTTCTATGATTCTATAAAATGTGCAAGATGCACTTGGTTGATGGTTTATGGTAGGGCATGTGTCATTCCAATTTGTAGTGTTGGATAGCTGATAAATTGCCAATTATTAGTGAGTCAGCTTGAAATTTGAGATTTTTTGTTTTTAGTAGATTGCAGAGTTTTGTTTGCGCCAAAGAGATTTCACACCCCGTGCTTCACCATGGCAGTTTACTTTCACTCCTTAATGCTAATCTGCTTGACTTGCCCCACTTCAGGCAGGTCCTTTTTAATCACACTTTCATCTACTTAATATATGAATTTATATTGTCTAATTGCATTTTCAGGACATCCTAAATGCACTGAACCATTCAATTACTTTTTGAATTAAGGTCATGCACTTTTTATTAGGCAAGTGTGGCAACTAATTTAAACAGCAAAATCCTCTTCCTTTAAAATAAAGGCAAGAGTGGGAATGAGGAAAATGTCGGCCTTTTTTGGCAGTAAATGAAGGAATAGTCACCAGGACACTAATGTCATGGAATTGTTTGTATCCACTGAGCAGGCAGCCAGAGCCTTGTTTTAAAACCTCATGTGAAAGATGGTGTTTGACAATTGAGTGCTTCCTCAGTACTGATTTGTCATTTTGGTGCATTATATGGGGGTATAATTGCTGACTAGGCCCCACAATCTGGAACTTGCTGTTTTCAGTTAGTCTGTTTAATCCCTTAAAACTGCCTCTCTGGCAAAACATATGTGCACTGATGACCACCTTTTCAAAAAGTAAGCATACAGTACAACAACCAGGGAGGCAAATGGGATTTTGGCTTTCATTGCATAAGGACTCAAGTACAAAAGCAAGGATGTCTTACTGCAGCTGTACTGCACCTTGGTGAGACCACACCTGGAGCATTATATGCAGTTTTAGTCACAGGAATTTTTTGTCCCACCTGCCATTGGAATCTAGCAGGAGGGAGGCAGTCCATTGATCTTGGGCAGGATTTTCTGGTTTTAGGGTGAGTGCAGCTGGAAATTCCCCCCCCCCGCCGCCACCGCCATAGCTTTACAGCACGGAGAGGAGCCCTTCAGCCTATCACATCAGAACTGGCCATCAAATACCTATCTATTCTAATCCCATTTTCCAGCACTTCATCTGTAGCCTTGTATACTATGATGTTTCGAATGCTGTTCTGATTGCCTCTCGAATGTTGAGGGTTCCTGCCTCTACCACCTTTTCAGGCAGAGAGCTCCAGACTTCTACCATGCTCTGGGTGAAAAAGTGTTCCTTCCAGACTCTTCTAAATCTCTTGCTGTTTACTTTAAACCTATGCCCCCTGATTGTTAACCCCAATACCAAAAGGAACAGTTTCTACCCTCCAAGTTCCTCATAATTTTGTACACCTTGATGAGCCACCACCCCACTACCTCAGCCTTCTCAGCTCCTAAAAACAACCCCAGCTTTCCACGTTGCTGAAATGCTGTAGCCCACACAACATCCTAGTGAATCTCCTCTGCACCCTTTCTAGTGTTATCATACCTTTTCTATAGTGTGACCATCAGAACTGAGTATAATATTCTAGCTGAGGCCCAACAAGTATTTTATACAGCTCCATCATAACCTCCCTGCTCTTATATTCCATGCCTTGGCAAATAAAGGCAAGTATCCCATAGGCCTCTTAACCATCTTTATCTAGCTATCCTGCTGCCTTCAACAGTGTTTGAACATACACTCCATGGACCCTCTGGTCCTCTGTACTTCTAGTGTTTTAACATTCATTGTATACTCCCTTGCCTTGTAAGGTGATGCATTCTGGGAGGGCTAACACTTTTAAGGTTAAATTCCATTTACTACTGTTTTGCCCATCTGACCAGCTGGTCTATCATTCTGTAATCTGAGGCTTTCTTCCTCACTTACCACACCATCAATTTTTGTGTCATCTGCAAATTTGCTGATCATATCCTTCACATTCACATCTTGATCATTAACACACTACAAGCAACAAGAGACCCAGCATCCATTCATGAGATACACCACTAGACATAGGCTTAGCGGAACGGTCGAAGATTGTTTTTGAGTGGAAGCCTATTTTGGATCCAACTTGCCAGATTGTCCTGGTTCCATGGGTTCTTACCCTCTTGACCAGTTTCCCATGCAGGACCTTATCAAAAGCCTTACTGAAGTCCATGTAGACTACATCAGCTGTTTGTTCATTTATTAATGTCACAAGTGGGCTTACGTTAACGCTGCAGTGAAGTTACTTTCTAAATCCCTTAGTCGCCACTCTAGTGCGCTGGTGGGTACACTGAGGGAGAATTTACTATGGGCAATGCAACTAACCAGCACACGTTTTGGATTGCACTACCCTCATCTGCACACCTGGTTATGTCCTTGAAATAGTGAATCAAATCTGTTAAACATGACGACCACACACACACACACACACACACACACACCCCCATTCTGACTATCCTTGATTGATCCTCCCCTCTCCAAGTGAAGATAAATTCTATTCCTCAGATTTTTCCAATAATTTCCACACCATTGATGTTAGACTAACTGGTCTGTAATTACCTGGTTTTCCCCACTTTCCTTTTTTGAATAACAGTACCACATTGTTGTCCAGTCCTCTGGCACTTCTATGATGTGGAGATGCTGGCATTGGACTGAGGTAAAACCCAAATAAATCCCACAACCAGTTTAAAGTCCAAACAGGTTTATTTGTAGCAAAAGCCTCAAGCTTTTGGGACAGCCTGTCCCTTTGTCAGGTGGCTGGGAGTTTTCCTGTGGCCAGAAAGGAGTTGCATTAATGCCTCTGCAGTCTCCTATGTCTTGCACAGCAGCTGAGGATACATCTCACCTGGGCCTGGAGATGTATCCAATTTCAAGCGCATAAGAACTGCAAACCCCAACCATGCTAATCTGTTCAATTATGTCACAGTTCCGCTGCCTGCGTTTTATACTTCGTCCCTTTCCGTAGTGAACAGAGAAGCAAAATATTCGTTGAATCTCTCACCTATATCTGACTCTTTGGTCCCTAATTGGCCCTTCTCTTCCTCAGGTTATCCTGTTGCCCTTAATATATTATAAAATACCATGGGATTTTCCTTTTGTTTTGCCCATCGATGTTTTCTCATGCCACTTTTTGCTCACCTAATTTATTTTATTTCACCACCCTTGCACTTTCTATACTCTTCTAAGGCTTGCACTGTTTTGAGCCCCTGAATCTGCCATAAGCCTCCCTTTTTTTCTTATCATATCCAATCCTGAATACTCCTTTGACATCCAGGATTCTCTGGACTTGTTGGTCCCATTGCTTACCTCTTACAGGAGCGTGTTGGCATTGTACACTCTCTCTCATTCCTTTTTGAGTCTGTGGATCTTCCTACAAGCAGCTGCTCCTAGTCCACTTTGGCCAGATTCTGTCTTATCCTGTTTAATATTGGCATTCCCCCCAGTTCAAAACCTTATTTTTGGTCTATCTGAATTTTCCCATGGTCACTATCATTGAAATGGTTCCCCCACTGACTACTCTACCACCTGTCCAGCTTTGTTCTCTAAGATTAGGTCAACCACCGCCCCCTGTGCTTGTAGGACTTTCTGTGCTTGATTAAAAAGCTCTCCTGGGCACACTTAATTCTGACTTCTAAGTCTTTCACACTTTGCCTACCCCGATTTAATGTTGGAGGAATTGAAATCCCCTCTAGTATTTTTATCCTTCTGAGATTTGCCTGCATATCTGCTTTTCTCTCTAACTGTTTGGTCTCCTTACTTAAAGGACATACTTGCCATGGAGTGAATACAGCGAAGGTTAACCAGGCTGATTCCTCGTTGTAGTATGAGGAAAGATTGGAGCGACTGGAATTCAGAAACATGAGAGGAGACCTGATTAGACAGACTGGATGCGGAGATTTTTGTTTGATGTGGCTGGGGGATCTAGAAGGGGTCACGGTCTCCATGTGGAGTAGGCCATTTAGACTGATGAGGTGAAACATCTTCACTCAACGGATGGTGAACCTGTGGAATTCTCTGACGAAGAATGTTGTGGAGGCCAAATTACTGATATATTTAAGAAGGAAATGGGTTTCTCGGCTCTAAAGGTGTCAAGGCGCATGGGAGGAGTGCTGTAGAATGGTGTTGAGAGAGATTGTCAGTCATGGGCATGTTGAATGATGGGTAGGCTTGAAGGGGCAAATGGCCTACTGATTTTTTTCAGTGTCTCCTGACCAACATTGAGGGATAAATCAACACTACTAAACAAAACAATCTGGTTGTTACCATTGGTGTTTGTGGGACCTTGCTGTAAACAAATGGGGTGGCATAGTGGTTAACATTGCTGTCTCACAGCACTAGGGACCTGGGTTTGATTCCTGGCTTGGCTCACTCATTGGGTTTTCTCTAGGTACTCTGGTTTCTTCCCACACTCTAAAGATGTGCAGTTGGGTAGATTGGTCATGCTAAATTACCCCTTAGTGTCAGGGGGACTAACTAGCATTAATGCATGGAATTATGGGGATAGGGCCTTGGTGGTCTGTGGTTGGTGCAGAGCTAATGGGCCGAATGGCCTGCTTCTGCACTGTAGGATTCTGTAAATGGTTTGCTGTGTTTTCTACATTACATGACTGCAATTGGAAAGTGTACAAGTGGTTGTAAAACTCACCCTGTGCGGTTTCTTTACATTGAAACACAATAAGTGGGAGTACTGTATCATTTTGAATATGTTGTGGCCAGGGTGGTGTAAACAGCTGTTCACAAAATTACACAGTAAATGATCAGGTTTTTGTTGTACTTTGCAAATTTCCATCAGTTGCCCCATACAGTGCAGTGTACAGAGAATTTTTCATATTCAGATTAAACCTGGACTTCCGTTCTAAGTCTTTTTAGTTTAGTGGGTGTGGCTGAAATTGCATGCATATCAGGAACGGAGGATCTTGTGACTATTTGATCTGAAGATTGGGTAAGTTAAGGTTTGTTGCAGGAAATCAATATTCTTTGCTCAAAATTACTGTAGTGCTAATTAGTGCATTTTCAATGTTACATCATCCATAGCTGACAAGCTATTTGTCACATTTACACTAAAGTAAATTTACATTAAAAGTATTTTCCTTAGAATTTATAATGCTGCAATAAGACTGTCATTCTAACAGGCTTCACTAGGTGAAATTGCTCCTGCAGATCCCTGGTATGCTGCAGTTAACTCTAAGTAAGAATTGATTACAAATAAAGATGCTTTAACACTTTTTGTGGTAAGTCTAAATAACTTGTGTATCCTGCAAGGTGTATTCCGAGGCCAATTTGTAGTGTAAATATTTGACTTTTTTTGAGTATTTGCTTGAGAGCCGGTTTGTCTAGTATTTTTGTTAATTGGAGCCCCTCAGCTGCATTGAGCTCACTTTTATACCCAAATATGTTGGCACCAAGAATTTGTCTTCAAAGTCTTTGAGTGAAATTGTACTATAAATTGTTAGGTTGAGTCATCAATATCTTACTGGGTGCCATTTTTGTTTCTGATTCAGGCAACTAGAATTCAAGTCCCACTATGGAGATTTGAGCGCAAAGTTTAGGTGGTTACTACAGTGCAGTTGTGTCTGAGCTGCAATATTTTAGCTGAGACGTCCACTGGAGAGAGCAAGCTAACATAAGATTTCATGGCACTACTTCGCAGTAGAGCAGGGGACTTTGCCTTGGTATTTTGGCCAATATTTATCCTCCATCAACATCTCAATGCAGATTATCTGATCATTATCATATTGCTTTTTGAGACCTTGCTGTGCACAAATTGCTGTCATGTTTCCTACATTACTACAATGAATATACTTAAAAAGCCTTTGGGACATTTTGACTTTCCTATATGTACCTTTTTTTGAGGTCCATTTTTCTATCATCGCTAACCCCTTTTTCAAGATTCCATTGCAGCCAGGCTGTCAGGAGATGCACTCCCTGCCCCTTTTTACTTCCTCTGTACCTATCACCCAAGGCCCCAAATAGTGCACTTGGGTAAAACTGCAATCTAGTTCAATTTATTATATTGATAGGATTTATTATTGTCACATGTATTACACTGAAAATTGTTTCTTGCGCGCTATACAGGTGAAGTATACTGTACATAAAGAAGGAAAAGTGCAGAATGTAGTGTTGGTCATAATAAGGATGTAGAAAAAGATCAACTTAGTGTGAGGTAGGGACATTCAAAAGTCTGGCAGCAGGGAAGAAGCTGTTCTCAAGTTGGTTGGTATGTGACTTCAAACTTATCTTTTTCCTGACAAAACAAGGTGGAAGTGTATGTGTGCTGTGTGTTGGGTCCTTCATTTATGCTGGCTGCTTTTTTTGAGGCAGCAGAAAGTATAGATAAAATCATTGGATGGGAGACTGGTTTGCATGATGGACTGGGTGTTGTTCACAACCGTTTGTTGTTTCTTGTGATCTTGGACAGAGCAGGAGCCATACCAAGCTGTGAAACAACCAGAACAAATGCTTTCTATGGTGCATCTGTAAAAGTTGATGTGAGCTGTAGTGGCCGTGCCAAATTTCCTTAGGCACCTGAGAAAGTAGAGGAGTTGATGGGCTTTCTTAACTATAGTGTCAGCATGGTGAGACCAGGAATGTTGATGATCTGGACACCTAGAAGCTTGAAGTTCTCGACCATTTCCACTTTGTCCCCATTGATATAGACAGAGGCATGTCCATCTCCTTTAGAACTTAGAACATTACAGCACAGTACAGGCCCTTCGGCCCTCAATGTTGTGCCGACCAGTAGAACGAATCTAATGACCTACACCTAAACTATTCCAATGTTATCCATATGCCTAGCCACTGACCAATTGAACGCTCTTAAAGTTGGTGAGTCCACAACTATTGCAGGCAGGGCATTCCCTTACTACCCTCCTGAGTAAAGAACCTACCTCTGACATAGGTCCTATAATTACCACCCCTTAACTTAAAGCTATGTCCCCTCGTTAACCATCACCATCTGAGGAAAAAGGCTCTCACTATCCATCCTATCTAACCCTCTGATCATCTTGTGTGCCTCAATTAGGTCACCGCTTAACCACCTTCTTTCTAACGAAAACAACCTCAAGTCCCTCAGCCTTTCCTCCATAAGACCTCCCCACCATACCAGGCAACATCCTGGTAAACCTCCTCTGCACCTTTTCCAGTGCCTCCAAATCCCCCTTATAATGCGGCAACCAGAACTGTACACAATACTCCCAAGTGCGGCCGCACCAGAGTTTTGTACAGTTGCAACATGACCTCATGGTTCTGAAATTCAATCCCTCTACCAATAAAAGCTAACTCACCGTACGCCTTCTTAACAACCTTATCAACCTGGGTGCCAGGTTGCATCAACAGCTCACATCAACTTTTACAGATACACCATAGAAAGCATTTGTTCTGGTTGTTTCACAGCTTGGTATGGCTCCTGCTCTGTCCAAGATGGCAAGAAACAACAAACGGTGGTTTTGTTGACATTGAGGGAGAGGATATTGTTACATCATTTCACCAGATTCTCTATCTCTTTCCTGTACTCCGTCTCATTGTTTGAGATCTGCCCCACCACGGTGGTGTCATCAGCAAATGAGAAAATCGAGTCGGGTGGAATTTTGCCTTAAGTTTATTAAGAATATAGTAAGGGGCTGAGGACACAGGTGTTGAGCATGATCATGGAGGAGTGTTGCTGCCCTTCCTTACTGTGGGTTAGGAAATCTAGGATCCAGTTGCAGAGGGAGGAGCCAACCCCAGGCCATGGAGTTTGGAGATGAATTTTCTGGGAACAATGGTGAATAATAATGTATTATTCACTACTAACAATTTGCCCCATGCAGTGGGCAATTAACTGAATGATAACATCGTAGGACAAGCATGACTGAGCTTCTGGTTGACTGTCATAGAAGTTTACAGCATGGAAATGGACCCTTCAGCCCCACTTGTTCATGCTGTCTCTTTTTTTGTTTTAAAACCCCGAAGCTAGTCCCAATGCCAGTGTTTGTCCCATATCCCTCTATACCCATCTTAACTATGTAATTGTCTAACGCTTTTAAAAAGACAAAATTGTACATGCCTCTACTACTACCTCTGACAGCTTGTTGCAGACACTCACCAGAGTCTGTGGAAAAATTGCCCCTCTGGACCCTTTTTGTATCTCTCCCCTCTCTCCTTAAATCTATGCCCTCTAGTTTTGGACTCCCCTACCTTTGGGAAAAGATTTGACTATCTAACTGATCTATGCACTTCATCATTTTATAGACCTCTGAGATAGCCCCTTAGCCTCCTACAGTCCAGAGAGAAAAATGCCAGTCTATCCAGCCTCCCCTTATAACTGTAACCATCAAGTCCTGGTAGCATCCTAGTAATCTTTGCACCCTCTTTCTAGTTTAATATCTTTTTCTATAATAGCTGATCAGAACTGCACACAGTATTCCAAGTATGGCCTTAACAATGTCTTGTACGACTTCAAGATGTCCAAGTTCCTGTATTCAATGTTCTAACCAGTGAAACCAAGCACTATGTCCACCTGTGACTACTTTTAAGGAGCCATGAACCTGTACCCCTAGATCTCTTTTTCTGTAGCTCTTCCCAGTGCCCTACCATTAACTGAGTAAGCCCTACCCTGGTTCGATCTACCAAAATGTATTACCTCCATGTGCCATTCATCAGTCCACTGGCCCAATTGATCAAGATCCCATTACAATCTGAGATAATCACCTTCACTGTCCACTATGCCACCAATCTTGATGTCACCTGCAAACTAAGTAACTATGCTTCCTATATTCTCTCCCAAATCATTAATATAAACGTCAAATAACAGTGGACCTAGCACTGATCCCTGAGGTACACTGCTGGTCATGGGTCTCCAGTTTGAAAAACAACCCTTTACAACCATCCTCTGGCTTCTGTCATCAAGTATTCATTTAGCTACCTCACTCTGGATCCTGAGAGATTTGACCTTGTGCAACAACCTACCATGCCTTGTCAAAGGCCTTGCTAAAGTCCATGTAGTCAACATCAACTGCACTGCCCTCACTTACCTTAGCTACCTCTTCAAAAAACTCAATCAGATTTGAGACACTCTCAAAGCCATGCTGACTGTCCCTAATCAGCCCTTGCATCTCTAAATGCCTATAGATCCTGTCTCTTCAAAAACCTTCCAACAACTTACCCACCACAGATGTGAGGCTCACCGGCCTGTGGTTCCCAGGCTTTTCCCTGCAGCCCTTTTTAAACAAAGGCATAATATTTGCCAACCTCCAATCTTCAGGCACCTCACCTGTGACTATCGATGATTCAAACATCTCTGGTAGGGGACCCACAATTTCCTCCCTAGCCTCCCACGATGTCCTGGGATACATTTCATCCAGGTCCTTAAGATTTATTTACCTTGATGCGCTTTAAGACTTCCAGCACACCACCTCTGAAATATGTACACTTCTCAAGACGTTGCAGTTTATTTGCCCAAGTCTCCTAACATCCATGCTTTTCTCAACAGTAAATACTGATGAGAAATATTCATTCAGGATCATGGAGGAGCTGTCATTTTGATTTCTTGCCACACACCCACACTGGCCTCCTCTTCCAGTGAAGCTTGAGAAACTCAATGCCCCTCATTTTTAATTTGGCACTTTGCAACCTTTCAGCTTTAACCGAGTTCAGCAATTTCAAATAACAACCATTACTTCCATTTATGTTAACACTGCAGCTGTTGATCGTGAATGTCATTGCCAGTTATACTTCCTGTAGATCCATCTTTTGTCCCTTTTTTGTCTTGTCTCATTACCATCTCCTTTTGCCTTGCACAGTCATGCCTTGTCATTTAATTTCTTCTGACTTTCACCTTTTTCACAGATCCTTCCTTTGACTCTCCTGCCTCTGCAGTTGCTTAAAACCTGTTTCGTTTCATACACTTTGTTTCTGATCTAAGCATTCTACCACTTTCTGCTCATGCTTTGTCTTATTTCAAATCCCCTAGGCTGCTATAAATAGTTTAATTTAAAATTTTGCTTTTATGTTGAAGGCAAAGCCCACAGATCCTCAAGAGTAAACCTCCACCTAACCTCCATGTTTATACTGTGGGAGAACATGCAAACTCCACACATCAAAGGCTGCAATCAAACCCAGGTTCCTAGAACTGTGTGGCATGCAGTGCTAACCACTGTGCTGGCACTCCGAATCTGCTGCATTGAAAAAAATCAGATCAGAATATTCCATAGGATTGAGCGAGAGATGGATGGATGTCTAATTTCTGGGCCACTACCAGCTTTAGCAATTACTTGAACTGGCTAGATAAGCTCAGAGTAGCACCTTGATTTTTAATTGGGTGCTATTCTGAGTTTATCTAATCAGTTCAAGCAATTGCTAAAGCTGGTAGTGGCTCAGAGGTTAGTCATCTGTATCTTTCTCTCTAATTGTATGAAATATTCTGACCTGATTCCAATGAGTTGCATTGAGGAAACACCAAGCCATAGTCTTGTGACAATAGCATAACAAACCCCTAAATCTGATAGTTCTTTTGCTGCATTAAATCTGTAATGCAAAAACTCAGTTACAGGAATGTGACTTGCCATAATAGCAGATCTGGTAGGAGCAGAAAGGGAGACAGATGGAATATTTGCATCCCAATTCACTAAGTCCAACTAGTCAAATTCTGACACCATATGACGAGTGGTTTGCTTGATCTGTCATTTAATTGATAATCCCTCTGCCAACAAGACACTGGTTCAGGGTTGTGCCAACCACAGGAAGTATTATAATTCACTATGGTTGCTTAGACGTTAACTCATTCCTGCAACAAACCCTGCCATGAGAATGATGGACAGTAATGTTGTAAATGATCACATTGAGTCACACACCAGCTTGAAATGGATATATGTTGTCATTTCTTCATTATTAAGTAGTCTGGAATTTGTTACAAATACAAGTTTTTGTTAGGTATCAAATCTTTAATGTAGTAGTATGTCTAAAGTGTCACACAAGAACATTGTCAAACACCATTTAAAACTGAGCTCCATCTGAGGAGGTATTGGGGGGATGGGGGGGGGGCGCGAAGATCAAAAACTTGGTAAGAGGTAGGATTTAAGCATATAAAGGGAGGAAAGAAGTATGGAAACAACTTCAGGGCATTGACTGCTGAAGGCAAGGTTGCTTGTGGTGGAGCAATTTAAAATCCGGGTTGCTCAAGTAGTCAGAACTGGAGGAGTGCTGATATGTTGGAGGTCTGGAGGTGGTTACTACGTTGTGTAAGCAGAAAGGCTGTAGTGGCTCAAGGTGAGAACCCACTGCCCTGCTTCTCAGGTCAGGCAATAAATGTGGCTTTGCCCAATTCCTGGAAATGCAAAACCCCAGATTTAGTAACTTGTCTTGCTCAGCTTCAGTGTTGCATTAGCCTGTACTACAGTGATTACACTTCAGAAGCAATTCATTGGAGACAAAGCACTTCAGTACACCTGAGGATATGAAAGGCACTCTATAAATAGAATGTCATTACGTTTTTAAAAAAACTGCCAGTAGGCATACGGAAATTCCAGTCTCCTTGAACTGGTCATTAAATTTTTGGCTCACACACCAATGTTGAAATATTTGGTATGAAGTGATTAAAGTTCCAGTAGTATCTCTGAGGCTATGGAACTAAAATGTGTTTATACACAACTTGAAATTTCCCTTGCATTATTTTTATTCCTATGGCCTTTTGGTACTGATATTTTAAAATCTGCATAATGCCTATTTTTCTAAATGGAGATTAAAACTGGCCTTATTTTTCCATAACTCACTCCATCCACCCTGATTTACTGAGACCTACTGTGGAGATCGAAACTGTTGGGGCAATTACTCTGAAAACTGATTACAATTTTTCTCAACAAATTGAGTGTCAGGAACTTTGCTGTGAGATGGATTAGTACTTTTAGGTATTTTGATTAATTTGCCTCTTGCAATATGTGCATGTCCAAATTTCATTGCTGTTGTTAGATCTTGCTGTGCATTATTTAGTTACTGTGTTCTTACACTAAAATAGTGACTGCACTTTGAAGATAATTGCCAGCACAGATGCAGTAGGTCAGATGGTTGTATCATGTTTTGATCTGAACGGGGAGGCACTGGCCTAGTGCTATTATCATAAGACTATTAATGCAGAAACTCAGCTAATTTTCTGGGGCCTGGGTTCAAATCTCACAGCAGATGTAGAATTTGAATTCAAATAAAAACCTGGAATTTTGAATTTACTGACCATAAAACCATTGTCAGTAAAACCCATTTGGTTCAGTGATTTCCTTTTTCAGGGAAGGAAATCTACCATCCTTACCTGGTCTGATCTACATGTAATTCCAAAGCCACAGCAATGTGGTTGACTCTGATTTGCCCTCAAGGGCAATGAGGGATGGGCAATAAATGCTGGCCAGCCAATAACACCCATATCCCATGAATGAATGAAAAAATTATTCACCAATCTTTCCCAGTGATGAGCTGAAGAGGGAGAGCTGTAAGGCACAGTCAGAGGGGGCTTGAATAGAAGATTCTCAAGTTTGGGTGGGATTGTGCATGTCTGAAGCTGTGTGTGGCTATGAGAGGACTAAGGCAGAGAATCTCGACTTTGAGGTGTTGTAGAACTGGGAGCCAATTCAATAAATCTGGAATGTTGGATGAGCAGAAGTTGGAAGGAGACAATAAGGAGAGCTGAAGTTTGGATATTTCAAAAAGGGAGACTGCTCAGCAGAGTATTTGAAAATTCAATACCAGAGGTGACAAATTTTCATTGAAACAAATCTATCAATCTTTAGGATGTCACTACAAATCAATTTACTATTTCATTTTGTGTACACCAGACATTGCAAGACATTTTAAGAACATAAGAAATAGGAGCAGGAGTAGGCCATCTGGCCCTTTGAGCCTGCTCTGCCATTCAATAAGATCATGGCTGATCTGTCGTGGCTCAGTTCCACATTCCCGCCCTCTCCCCATAACCCTTAATCCCCTCTCATCAAAAACCCATCAACCTGCTTCTTAAAAATATTTAGCGAGGTAGCCTCCACCACTTCAACGGGCAGAGAATTCCAGAGATTCACCACCCTTTGAGTGAAGAAGTTCTTCCTCAACTCCGTTCTAAACCGCCCCCCCCTTTATCTTGAGGCTGTGCCCCCTAGTCCTACTGTCCTTTCTGAGCGGGAGGAGTCTCTCCACCTCTATCCTATCCATCCCATTCATAAACGTTTTGTTGAAGTGGAACCTTCTACTTCAGAAATAAGAGCTGCCAACTGAGTTACACCTGACATCTAGTCAATTTAAAAGATGCCTGTGTCATAAGTGCTTGATTTTAAGAACCATCTTCAAAGACCTACCAATGGGCATAATGGAGAAACATGCACCAGTAATTAAATTGATCTGGAAGCATGTTCAGTGAGTGGAGGAGGTGGACCTGCTTCTGGTGCAATGCTTTTTAAGCAAACATTTAAGATTGTTGAAATTCTATATGCTGAATATAATCTGCACTTGAAATCCTCATGATCTTTTGCGCTGATTTTGGTGGTTTTTGCTGCACTGTACTGGGAATACCAGCTTTACTTTTGCTCTGAGGTGTTTTTACATTATAAAAGTTAAAGCCAGAGGCAAATGTGCAGTTCCCACATCATGTATGTTCTAGGATTGCTTTGCTCTAGCATTAGTGGCTTTTGACTTTAGATTCTAAAATTTCATCTGTCTCCCCAATACCATCCCTTCTTTGGACTTCTGGTCACCCCTCCTAATAATTCTGTTTGCTCATTGTTGATCTTCTGTGAGGCACATGAGATTTTAAGTGTTATTTAAGTGCAACTGTCACTTTTTTTTTGTATTATTTGAAGTGAATCTATAACATGCTGCATCCTCACTGAAAAAGGTGAATTGAGGTTTTCCTAACTTGTATTCATCTCCGCCAATACAGATTAACTGACCAGGCCATCTGATTTGCTGTTTGAGACTTTGTGTCTGCAGAAACTGACATACTGGGGGGAATCCTCCTATCTGTCCACCATGGGAATCATAGTGGGCAGTGGGGTGGCCCATACAAAGGTCCATTGACCTCAGGTGGGATTCTCCACTTTTGGGGTGAATGTGGCTGGGGAATCCCACTCATTTTGTATTTTTGCCTACAGCCCAATAGGGATTATACTTCAGAGGTAATTAACCTGTAAATTGCTTCAGGCATCATAAAATTTCAAGTAGTATATGAATGCAAGTTCTTTTCTCTATTCAATGGATGTGGGCCTTGCTGACAAGGCCAGCATTTTGTTGCTCATGAGCTGCTGCCTTGAACTGCTGCAGTCCATCTGGTGCAAGTACACCCATAGTGAGGCTCGGAAGGGTTACAAGACTTTGACCCCCATGACAGTGAAGGAATAATGATGTAGTTCCAAGTCAGTGTGATGTGTGGCTCGGATCTGTTGTCCTTGTTCTTTCAGCTGATCTCAGTCTCGGGTTTGGAACAAATGCTGTTGAAGGAGCTTTAAGTTGCAGCAGTGCCTCTTGTAGTGGTACATTGCAAATCTGAAGGAGGGAGTAAATGTTTGGGTAGTAGATATGCTGGATAATGAGCTGCCTGAGTGTTGTTCAAGTTGCATTCATTCAGACAAATGGAGTGTGTACCATTACACTCCTGTTTTATGCCTTGTTGGTGGACAGGCTTTGGGGGATCTGGAGGTGAGTTACTCGCTGCAGGATTCACAAACTCTGATCAGCCGCTGCAGCCACAGTATTTATATCACTGGTGTTCAGTTTTTGATGTGGGTATGCCGGCGTTGGACTGGCGTAAACACAGTAAAAAGTCTGACAACACCAGGTTTTAGTCCAACCTATTTATTTGATAATATTCTCACTAGCTTTCGAGGGGACAGCCTCTTCGTCAGGTGAATGGAGAGTTCTGGCCTCAGACCATATAAAGCACAGACAGTTTAGAGATTACTGATTAAAATGCGAATCCTTACACCTAACCTGCTGTTCAAGACCTGAAGTGGCTGATAATGTGAGTGGTAGGAGCACTGATCACAGTTTAAAGAGATGTGTATTGTCTCCAGACGGTACAGTAAGTGAGGTTTTGATAGCCAAGTTCCGCACACATGAGGACGGTCTCAACAGGGATCTTGGGTTCATGTCGCACTATCTGTAACCCCCGTGACTTGCCTGGGTTTGCAAAACCTCACTTACTGTACTGTCTGGAGACAATACACATCTCTTTAAACTGTGATCAGTGCTCCTACCACTCACATTATCAGCCACTTCAGGTCTTGAACAGCAGGTTAGGTGTAAGGATTCGCATTTTAATCAGTAATCTCTAAACTGTCTGTGCTTTATATGCTCTGTCTGAGGCCAGAACTCTCCATTCACCTGACGAAGAGGCTGTCCCCTCGAAAGCTAGTGAGAATATTATCAAATAAATAGGTTGGACTAAAACCTGGTGTTGTCAGACTTTTTACTGTGTTCAGTTTTTGGTCAGTGCTTAGCCCCAGGATATTGATCCCCTTGTTCTCCAATGCCTCTTTAATATGTCTAATCCTAGAATTCAATGTCACTGCATGTCAGGGGATGATTAATTAGATTCTGTCTTGTTAAAGACAGTCATTGCCTGGCACTTGTGTGGGGGGAATGTTACTTGCAATTCACCAGGCTAAGCCTGAATGTTGTCCAGGTCTTGATGCATATTCTGTCTGAGCAGTTGCAAATTGTATTGAATGTTGTACAGTCATCAACAAACTTCTGAACTTACGATGGAGTCATTGAAACAGCTGGTTATTAAAATAATTGAAACTGGCTGAACCTAAGCCTAACCTGTGTAGCTTCTACAGCATTGTCCTGGGAGTAATTTATGGTTGTGACTGCTGTATCAAAACTTAAGCTTTAATATTGAGCATAGCACACTTTTTTCAAGAGTTGTTTGTCTTGCGGTAGAATATTTTAACTGTTGGAGCTTCATATGCTCTTTTCCAGTCACAAACCCAGTGCCCTATTTAGGGATGGGTTGAAGCAGTAGCAAACTGAATCTGCTACTTCAGGTATAGTGCTATAGAATTACTGCGTTCACCAGGGATCAGTGCTGGGACACTTTTTTAAATGTAACTGGTTTGATTAGTTTGCAGATGATGCATAGGTTGGTGGAATCTCAAAGCAATGAAAACTATTTGAGGATATAGATGGGTTGGAGTTTAATTTGGACAAATGGGAGGTAATGCATTTTGGAAGGTCTAATACAGATGGAAAATATAGAACCGTTGAGTATTGATAGGCAGAGGGATCTGGCTGTACAGGTACACAGGTCACTGAAAATGAGAACACAGGTGAAGAAGGTAGTCAAGAAGCATATGGCATGCTTACCTTCATTGGTTGGGGCATTGAGTTTAAAAATTGGCAAGTCATGTTGCAGCTTTATAGAATCTTAGTTAGACCGCACTTGGAAAGTAGTATTTAATTCTGGTCACCTCACTACCAGAAGGATGTGGAGGCTTCAGAGTACCAAAAAGATTTACCAGGATGTTGCCTGCAATGGAGGGCATTAGCTATGAGGAGAAGTTGGAGAAGCTTGGTTCATTCTCATTGGAACTGCATGGACAGAGTAGATAGTCAGAAGCTTTTTCCCCAGGGTGGAGGAGTCAGTTATTAGGGAGCATAAGTTTAAGGTGTGAGGGGCAAGGTTTAAGAGATGTACAAGGCAAGTTTTTAATGATGTGGAGATGCTGGTGTTGGGCTGGGGTAAACACAGTAAGATGTCTCAACACCAGGTTAAAGTCCAACCAGTTTATTTGGTAGTAAACCCACAAGTTTTCAGGTTAGCTGTAAAGTTGTGCATTCTAATCAGTATTCTGTAAAATGTGCGTCTTTTATATGCCCTTCTCTGATCAGAACTTTCCACACACCTGACGAAGGAACAGCGTTTCCAAAAGCTTGTGGGTTTACTGTCAAATAAACTGGTTGGACTTTAAACTGGTGTTGAGACTTCTTACTGCAAGTTTTTTTTAAGAGTTGGGTGCCTGGAATTTGCTGCTGGGGGAGGTAGTGGAAGCAGATACAGTAGTGAGTTTAAGGGCATCTTGAAATAGAGGGATATGGTCCCTGAAGGATAGGGGCTTTTAGTTCAGTCAGGCAGCATGGTGCAGGCTTGGAGAACCGAAGGGCCTGTTCCTGTGCTGTAATTTGTGTCCTTTACTGCATGGAAGTTCTGTACCCTGTTTTAATTATGAAAGTTTCAAAATAATATGCTTATCATTAAAATTGTTTTCCTAATTTAAATTCAAGGCTAATGAGGTGATAATTTGTGCTGTAGCATTTGGTTATAACTTGAAACTTCTGTCACCCAAGGTTTAAAAATGTTTAGGCATTCAGTAAAGTTAACATTTTGGCTGATGTACTAATTTCAGTGAGCCTGAAGAGCAGTCTCTGTGTCACTTCTACTTTGACAATGAATCTTCTGATCACCTTGGACCCAGTTGAGTGGTGGTATGCTTTTAAAAAGCATTTAGACAGTTACATCAGTAAGATGGGTATAGAGGGATATGGGCCAAATGCTGGCAATTGGGACCAGCTTCATCCCTTCTTTTAAAAAAAAGGCAGCATGGACAAGTTGGGGCCAAAGGGCCTGTTTTCATGCTGTAAACCTCCTCAGACTCCTTTTTTTTTTGCTGGAAATTGTTCAGATCTCATTTAGAGTTCCTCACTACTTTTTTTTGTTTTAAATATACAAAATTAATAGGTTTTGCTCAGACTTTGGCAATGACTGGAAAAGTATTTAAAAAAAAATCCCAACCCTTCTTTCAGTTTGCTTGCCTTGTCCTGATGCTGTTTCCCACCCCCCTGCCCCAATACTGTGAATCTTTGTCAGTAAATGAATCTGGCAATTAATTTTCACTTGGAACCATCTATTTCAAAATCACTGGTGTACAGTATGTGGATAAACTGGACAACTTAAGTGGAGGAGATTTGATAAAGATGTTTAAAATTGTGAGTAAGGAGAAACTTGCCAATAGGTGAAAGGTTAGTTGAAGGGTTTGGTTTAGCTCAGTTGGTTGGATGGCTGGTTTGTGATAGAGTATCAGTAAAAGTGAAGGCCCTGCCTTCTCAGTCTGGCTCCTCACCCTGAGCCTATGGTCATCTGGGACTATGAACATTTTATCTTTTTTTACTTAGTAACCAGAATATTTGCAATTGGCTGAAGAATCAGTGGAAGAAAAGCTTTTTATAAAGCAGGTGGTAAAAGTAGATCCATTGTTATCCTTCAAAAGGGAAGTGGGTGAATATTTGTTTGGAGGAACAAAATATAAGGCTGTGGGAAAGAATGGATGACTGGGATGAGCCAGATTACTCTTCTGAAGAAGTGTAGACTTGATGGACTGAATGGCCTCCTCCCATGCTGTTTAAATCCATGGTTTAGCATTTCTCATGTGAAGGACACCACAACACCATTTTACAATGCAGTGGGGGGAAAAACTGAATTTCAAAGGTGCATTTAACTTGTCATTTCTTGTATGTACTTACTGTTCCTTGACACTACTTCAAACTTTTTATGGGTAGGTGATTCAAATTTCTACCTGCAGAAATTATCTCGATTTAAGCCCTGCCTCCCTGTTTACTTCTCAGCAATTTGTGTACATTGACACTAAAGTAAATATTGACTTCACTTTTGCAGTTAGAATTTTAATTTAATTATATTTTGATAAGCATTTCAATTCATAAACTATTTTAAATAACTTGACATTTCTGCATTTTATGCTATATGCCACTGTACTTAATTTGTGTTGATTAATTGTAAAACAAAAGACACATGTCATATTGTATAATGTTAAGCCATAGTTCAAAGCTTGTTTGCATAGTGGAAGTGTTTTTAGTGTCTTTGATAAACAAACAGAACGTGCACAGCCTTAAAGTCAATGTTTAGATCGTTTCCATTGTAATTCCAAAAGTGCGTTGAATTATAAGAGCACTGTTTTTATACAGAAGGTGGTGGGTGCCTGGAACTCGCTGGGAGATTGTCATGTCTGCTTCCACTGTGACTTTTAAGGGGTGTCTTGACAAATACATGAATAGGATGGGAATAGAGGGATATGGTCCCTGGAAGGGTAGGGAATTTTAGTTCAGTTGGACAGCATAGTTGGTGCAAGCTGTAATTTTCTTTAATCCTTGTACTTTCACAGAATTTCCCACTTGATTCAGCTATCAGTTCTCTGGTACATATTGGAAAATGGACTCAACTTTCTTAATTTATGTTGAAAACTTCGTATCTTTTCTAGTTTATAACTCATCTGTTTTTTTCTATGCATGCATGATCAAGTAAGCATGACTACCAGGGTAAACTAATTACTTCTGTTTCCTGAACTTCTTCATTTGTATGGTTAATCCCAAGTTAACTGGGACAAATAACATGCCAGCATGTTTCCATTCTATAACAAAACATTTAACTACATAAAATTGTCCCGAGGAAATGAAGGAGTGAGTTTCGTTTTATGGTAGGGAATCTAATCTGTGCTGCTTCATAACTTGAATATTAACATAGCTGAAATGTTGCTGCCCCCTTGTTTGTTTTGAGGCAGGAGAAAAAGTGACCTGACCTAATCTCATGTTTAAAAACTAATCAAAATGTTTGTTTCATACACAGCCAAACCTGTCAATCAAGTACTGCTTATCCATTTGACAATCTGGTCTAAACATGGCAGCTAACAAGAACAAGAATCAGAGCTCGTTGGCACTGCACAAAGTGATTATGGTGGGCAGTGGTGGTGTAGGCAAGTCAGCACTAACATTGCAGTTCATGTATGATGAGGTAAGAGAATATCTTATTCAAGCTAATATTTTTTAAAGGGCAATCTATTTATTTGGGATGGCAAATGCAGAGGGTATAACATGCAACAATTTGGCAGTTGCCTCAGGTAGAAGTATCAAGTACTGTGTAGACCAAATCTTTACATATTTTATAAAGGGGCCTGTTCTTTTTATACATGTGTACAATCCTGTAGTGCAGGCTCATCAAGCCTGCAGAGATGACAATTTCACCTGGGCCCTATCCCCACATTTGCACTAATCCCCATGACACTAAGGGCAATTTAACGTGGCCAATCAATCTAACCTGCACATCTTTGGACTGTGGGAGGAAACCCATGCAGACAGTGACAGAACATGCCAACTCCATACACACAAGTCATCCTAGGCTGGAATTGAATTGAGGTCCCTGGTCTTTACATGCCTCTAAGATGATTGGAGGATTAGATAGGGTGTACAGTGAGAGCCTTTTTCCTCAGATGGAGATGGCTAGTACAAGGGGATACATCTTTAAATTGAGGGGTGATAGATATAGGACAGATGTCAGAGGTAGGTTCTTTACTCAGTAGTAAGGGTGTGGAATGCCCTGCCTGCAACAGTAGTGGTCTTGCCAACATTAAGGGCATTTTAAATGGTCATTGGATAAGCATATATGGATAATATTGGTATAGTGTTGGTTAGATGGGCTTTAGATTGGTTTCACAGATTGGCGCAACATCGAGGGCCAAAAGGCCTGTACTGAGCTGTAATGGCATTGTGAGGCAGCATTGTTAAATACTGTGCCACCATGCTACCTGGGTAGGAGCATAGAAAGACATTTTATTTTAAATTTGCAAGTTAGGAAACAGGGAAGCAAGGAATGTTTAGCATGTGTATATATTTAGTCCTTCAATCTGAACGATTTTACATTTTGTTACAATAGGAGCTTGAAGCATAAATTAGTGATTCTTTGTCCTTTTGAATTTGCATACAATTGATACTGAAATTTTCCTGCATACCATCACCATATATCATGCCTTGAAGGTGAAAACTGCTCCTGTAAATTGCATCCTGCCATGAACCTCAAGGAACACATCAGGTTATGTTTGCAATACTATTTAGAAATGTTATTTCTTCTGCACAAACTGTTTCCTTGAAACCAGCAAATTTGGAGCAGAACTACTGTCCTTTTTCTAAGCAGTTATTCCCTTGAATAACTTCTTGCCCCTGTTATTCATGAAGGCCCTGCCTTCTCAACCTTGCCCCTTGCCTGAGTTGTGATGAACCTCTAGTTAATTCACCACCAACTAGCTCTTCTCCTTAAAGGGTAAATTTACCTTTTTTACCTTTACCCCTGTCCTCTACATGATGGTTTTGGAACTGCCTGGAGTGTTCCCCCTGCTCTCTCATTCGATAGCTGCTATTTACATAAGTGTCTAAATGTTGTCAGCTTCTGCCTTTAAATTATGATTTACTTTTTAATATTACTTGGTAATAAGCACAGCCTGACATATTTTTCTTTACATTTTCTAATCTGAATATAACAAGTGTGTATATACACACCATGGACCTGATTTTTACCATTTTCATTCGAAGTGCTGAATCTCAGCTTAATTCAGATCTGTCTTAGAAATCTGCTGTAAGGCACCCCCATACAGTCAGTCTGGGGAAAAAAAATTGTGGGTCCCATTCATGCTGTGGGTGGGGCTTAATGTGGCCAAAACAATTGGAGCTCTGAACTGCACATGCACAGTTAGGGGGGAAAAAATTTGAAAAAGTCCATCCCTGTCAGATTGCTCCCAGGCCATAAATGGCCCAGGAAAGACCAGCAGGAGCGATGATGTGTGCACACAGCAGTGCCCCCCTGCCTTATTCACCCCCACACTGCCCGCAGAGTGGCAGCAGACCCACTGTCTCTGCTGCTACTACGGGTTGGGGAGCCATCAGGAGGTCTGAACTTGTTCTGACCAGTCGCTGGAGCACCTGATTCAGACATTTATTCAGCAACTTCATTTTGGCACGATTCCAGATCGGTGAACATGGCAGTAAAGGGGGAAATGTTGATAAAGTTGAGTAGGCAGTTCATTAATTCAATTGAAATACATGTAAATGCATTTAAATTGCCATTGCACCTGTTATGGGCACAAATCGGATCTCCGCCATTCCTGAGTTTCAGTAAAGTGGCCTTCTGTGTGGACATAGGCATGTTAATAGCCTCACACCCGTCTTTATCATGTTTTCGTGACGTGATTGTAAAATAGTGCCCCGTGTCCCATACACATTACTTGCAGCAAAATCTATATATTGGCTTGTAACTTTATATTGTTGCAAGTATACAGTTGATGGCTTCTGAGAGGGATATTCATTTTTCGTGAATTTTCTGCATATGGAGGGCACGAGTGTTTGCATACAGTTTGCTTGGTGTCTGCATTAGGCAATAGCAGATAACTATACAGTAAAGCTGGCTTAGCTTTGATTTGCTTCTTCAGAAGAGCACCCTCTGCTGTTACTGACATAAAAAAATTGTGTACCATTTCCTCAGTTATGGTCTGCCTGATCACTGGTGTGAAATTAAGGAGATAACTTTGTATGCACCCACAAACAACTGGATTTAAATGGCCCAGTCTCATTTATATAGGATCCTTTTAGGATTTGAAAATATATATTTTTGCATAATATTATGCATTGTGAATGAACATAATTTTTATGATAGCGTGGCAGTGTATATAATGGTTTTTCAGCAGATGTTTGAGTGCAACTCTCCAAGTGTCAATTTAGTATTTTTAAAATCCAGAATTTCTCAAATGAAGATGAGGAATGGCCATATGTTCTATTTAAAGTCATTCTGTTGATGACTTCCCTTAATACTTCAGTAGTGTCTAAAAATTTCTTTACTGTACTTTTTTCCTCCCCCCCATTCAGCTGATTATTCCAATATTTGTCATTTTCCAAGTCATATCTAATATGTTTAAAGTTTCTTTCCTTAAACACATTGGCTAGTCCCATCTTAACCTCCAGTATCACTGACTCTAACCCTACTTAGCACCAAAAGTATGGATATGGTGGCTTTATAGTGGGTGCCAAGAACTGAACACTCTCTTGATGGGCTTGGTCCAAACTTCCATTAACCTCTTCTAATATAGATTAATTTCCCTTATGGATAAGGGATTATCATCTCATCCAAAAGGAATAGAACAGATAAATCAGCATCTTTTTTAGCCACCCAAAAGAATGTCGAACTCTTGCCATCTTCTAGCATCTACCTTCATAATAGCCAAACTGAAGCTGCCTGTATCCTGTGTAGTCATGATGTGGATGTGCCAGCATTGGACTGGGGTAAACACAGTAAAAAGTCTGACAACACCAGGTTAAGTCCAACTGATTTATTTGATAGTACACTCACTAGCTTTGGGGTTAGCCCCTTCGTCAGGTGAATGGAGAGGTCTGGCCTCAGAGCATATAAAGCACAGACGGTTTACAGATTACTGATTAGAATGTGAATCTTTACACCTAACCTGCTGTTCAAGTCTTAAAGTGGCCGACAATGTGAGTGGAAGGAGCACTGATCATAGGTTAAAGAGGTGTGTATTTACCTCATAAGAATAGGATATGGTGCTCGTCTTGTAGATCAACAGTTCCGATGCACCACAGCAAAAAACCACACCGATCTCCTCAAAACAAACACAGGACACGGTGAACAGAGTACCCTTCGTTGTCCAGTACTTCCCCGGAGCGAAGAAGCTACGACATCTTCTCCGGAGTCGTCAACATATCATTGATGAACATCTCGCCAGGGCCATCCCTACACCCCCACTTCTTGCTTTCAGACAACCACTCAACCTCAAACAGACCATTGTTTGCAGCAAACTACCCAGTCTTCAGGAGAACAGTGACCACAATACCACACAACCCTGCCACAGCAACCTCTGCAAGACCTGCTGGATCGTCGACACAGATGACATCACATGTGAGAATACCATCCACCAGGTACACGGTATATATTCTTGCAACTCAGCCAACATTGTCTATCTGATACATTGCAAGAAAGGATGTCCCGAGGCATGATACATTGGGGAGACCACGCAGACGCTACGACAACGGATGAATGAACATCGCTCGACAATCACCAGGCAAGACTGTTCCCTTCCTGTTGGCGAACACTTCAGTGGTCACAGGCATTCAGCCTCTGACCTTCGGGTAAGCATTCTCCAAGGCGGCCTTCACGATACACGATAGCGCAGAGTCGCTAAGCAGAGACTGAAAGCCAAGTTCCGCGCACGTGAGGACGGTCTCAACAAGGATCTTGGGTTCATGTCGCACTATCCGTAACCCCCGTGACTTGCCTGGGTTTGCAAAACCTCACTTACCGTACTGTCTGGAGACAATACACATCTCTTTAACCTGTGATCAGTGCTCCTCCCACTCATTGGCCACTTTAAGACTCAAGCAGCGGGTTAGGTGTAAAGATTCGCATTCTAATCAGTAATCTGTAAACTGTCTGTGCTTTATATGCTCTGTCTGAGGCCAGAACACTCCATTCACCTGACAAAGGGACTAACCCGAAAGCTAGTGAGTGTACTATCAAATAAATTGGTTGGACTTAAACCTGGTGTTGTCAGACTTTTTACTGTATCCTGTGTCTCAGGTTCTTGTCCATCATTTCTATGCTCGCTGACCTAAATTGACTCCCTGTCAAAAAGCAAATAAATCTGTCAATTCTCCTTTATTTATATAAAATATTCTCTCAGCATCTACCCTGCCAAGCCCCCCCTCAGAATTGTCTCAATTGTTATTGTGTCTCAGTAAAATCATCTCTCATTCTTCTGAACTCCAATGAATTTGGGCCCATTTGCTCAGCTTTCAATAGAAGACGACCCCTTTTATCCCAAGAATCAGCTTGGTGAATACTCTCAACTGGTTTGATATGAGTACATCTCTCAAACTGTTCACAGTACAGTGATTAGTACTGCTGCTCACCGTGCCAGGGACCCAGGTTCAATTCCAGGCTGGGGTCACTAGAGTTTGCATGTTCTCCCTGTGTCTGCATGGGTTTCCTCCAGGTGCTCCAGTTTCCTCTGTCCAAAAATGTGCAGTGTTAGATGGCCATGCTAAATTGCTCTTTGGTGTCAAGGGGACTAGTTAAGGTCAATGCATGGGGGTAGGGTGTAGGGTTAGATTGTGGTTGGTGCAGACTTGATTTGTGGTTGGCTGCCTCCTGCACTGTAGGATTCTGTTATTCTACTCCTAGATGCAGTCTTGCCCTGTTCAGCTATAGCAAGACTTTCCTACTTTTTATATTCTATCCCCCTTTAAATAAAGGCTAACATTCCACCTGTGTTCCTAATTGTCTGTTGTACAGGCAATTGATGACTTTACATGATGCATGTACTAAGACAGCAAGATCCCAGTGTACCTAGCATATTCTCATTTTAAGCAATCTGCTTTTCTATTCTTTCTACCAAAGTGGCAAATCTCATGTTCCACATTATGCTCTATTTACCAAACCTTTGCCTACTCACTTAACTTGCATCCCTTTCTGTTCTACCTTTGTTGGTAAAGCCTTCTAGCTGCCACATCTTGTTTTGTTGATCCACCCCAAATTGTGTCTGCCTTTTCTTCACCATTTTTAACCTTGTGAAAACACATCTATAAAGCTTTTGCCTAGTTTTCCCTGTTCTCCTGCAAAGCATTGACTCTTGTTTTCTCCTGTGGAAGGCATGGGACAATTTTCTACATGAAAGACACTATCTAAATCCAAGTTGTTAAATAAAGCTTTATTTTTGAAGTAGCACCACTGTCTTCAAGTATCAAAGTATTTTCAACCCTATTATTAACATGCTGGTTGGTATGTATTGCAACATGCTTTGCCAAATCAAACATGAAAACATACAATTAAACTGGATTGAATACTGTCTTCCCCTACTTATGGTTAAATTAAGGCAGCAATTAGTTAAGGTATACAGTCTAAAGGTGCTAGGATTATTATTATTATTTTCTCTTTCCCCCCTCCCCAAAAAATAAACAGGTTGTTCTAAGGGAGCAGAATGGAAGGTATAACAAACTTCATGTTACTGATAAAGCTATTCAGAAATATCACTCTTGCTATGAAGGATTTGAGCGGTATGTACAAGGGTGAAAACAAATTTTGGCCTACTGCTGGTACACTCATAAAACCATCCACTGCAGTCAAGTCCTGAAAGGTACACATGAAACTATACTCCAGCAAACAACCTAATTCCCTCACCTAAAAAGGAATGATATTAAAATGGAGAAGGTTAAAATCTTTCAAATGTGTTCGATTTTATTATTATGCTCTTTTTATCTTTCCTTTCAGTTCGTTGAAGACTACGAGCCTACTAAAGCCGACAGTTATAGGAAAAAAGTTGTTCTGGATGGTGAGGAGGTCCAGATAGACATCTTGGATACTGCTGGACAGGAAGACTATGCAGCTATACGGGATAATTACTTCCGCAGTGGGGAGGGCTTTCTCTGTGTCTTTTCAATAACTGAGCAGGAATCATTTACAGCCACTGTAGAATTTAGGTAAGGTTTTTTTGGTGACTGGCTTTGACTTTGTATTTGATTTTGGGCAGCACTTTTATCTTTCTTGCCACTTTGAAACATTAGTTATGGATTTCTGAATTTGCAAGTATTGTATGTTGTGTACTAACATTGCACCATGGAGCAGTATAAAATTACTGCTTCCTCGTTTTTTTGAGATTTGTTTCCTCAAAAATCGAGGATGTTTCTATCCTCACCCAATCTTTGCATCTTCTAATTGAAAGGACCCATAGGCCGATCATACCTAATCAATTTTTTGTAGATCACATACCACCTTCTCATCACATCTCCTCATTTTGTTTCTTCAGGAGTTTGGTCAGTTGTCTCGAACCTATCTGTGCTTTCTTTTTTCCATTATGTTTTGATCTTTTTTCCTGAACTGTATTGCACTTTCAGTTGAAAGTTAGATCCCCATTGTTTCTTAATGTGACTTTCTCAGGTGTTGAAACCCTTCCAAATATTTGTTTTTTTAATATTTGACATTGAATCCCCATGCCACATTTCAGTCTCTGGCAGGTGTTGGTGGAAGGGATTGGTGCTTCTCCAAAATCTACATGCAGAATGTGTTTGCCCTATATGAAGATCACTGTTCCCATTCATTATCATACCTTTTTTTAAACTTGAATTCAGATGGCATGGGGTGTTTCAAGTTTGCACAGTGGTAAGAGTTTAACTGGTCCAAACCAAGTAGCCTACCAAATCGGAACATTGTTAAACTTGCTGTTGGAAGAAAGAGCTGCTGCTTTTCTGATATAGTGCTTTCAAAGACAAAAAATAGTAATGTTTTATGTTTTTCTTCTGAAATTTTGCCCTCTTGAGAATATGATACAGACTGAGAGAATAAATGGAGAAGCCTTGATGGCAGTGCAGAATTTTCTCAAGATTGGTGTCTGCAGGAATTGGCAATGTGTTGTGCAGTGCACTAGCGATGTTTTCTTTTGCTATGTAGCTCTGCATCAGTGTTAAAGGGACCATGCAGTACAGGCAGCAAACAGAGGTTAAATAGAACATTGGCTTGTGACACCCTGCTACCAACTTCATCCTTTGAATCATAGAATTCCTAACAGTGCAGAAGGAGGCCATTCAGCCCACTGATTCTGCACTGACCACAATCCAATTGGGCCCCGTCCCCATAACCCCATGCATTTACCCTAGTTAGTCCCCCTGATACTGCAGGGCAATTTAGCATTGCCAACCTACCTAAACCGCACATCTTTGCATAATGGCTTTGCACATCTTTTTTCCTAAAGTAGTTACATTTTTTATGTAGTTTTGGAATACATTCTGCCCATCTCCATTTTGTTTTTGCAGTCCTCTATTTTTCTACTTGGGCCCCTAATTGTTTCTCTCGACATTTTTCACTACTGTCAGGACTATGCAATTCTCTACCCCCTCTCAATAGACAACGTTCAGCATTTTTTAAGCTATTGGCACACATTTGCATGGTGTAATGCACAATTCCTCTGTCCAAGAAACCAAGCTTGACAAGCTGCCTGCTGCAAACACCCTGAATGAAAATAAACTGAATTGATTTCAGATTTTCCAGGCGCTACAATTACTCCCTTTGATTTACTATGCCCTCTGCATTGAAGTTCAAAAGGTTTTTTAAAGATCAGGCCCCAGGCTAAAGATGGCAGATGTTGAAAACATTTATATAGACTTCAAGATCAAATATTGTCCTTCCTACCAGTCCACTTCATGCTTCAATGCTTGTTGCTGCCTGCGTTTTCTAGTAGCTCTGTTTTATAACCATCTTTGTGTAGCAGATTGGATGGAGGTATATTAGTGGCGCATTGGATCTTTATTGTGTAAAGCTATTTTCATGTTGGGTAAAAAAATGTCACCAGCTCCTAATAATTCTTGGACAGTATGTGACAAAGTACTGGATTTGTGTAATCTTGTCTGAACTATTGAAGTTGTTACATGGTTCGTGTTAATGGTTAAGAGGTGAGTATTGGTTAGGGGAACTCCCTGCCCCTCTGAATATAGAATCTCTCTCGTCCATCGAAATTAATACTTCACAACACTCAGTACACACTGAAGTCTCCTCTTAGGTTGAGGGAGCTAGGTCTCTTCTCCCTGGAGAGATGAAAGTTGAGAGGTGACCTGATAAAGGTTTATAAAATGTTGAGAGGAATAGATAGGGTGGATTCTCGGAGGCTGTTTCCCAGGGCTGAAATGGTCGCTGCGAGAGGACACAGGTTTAAGGTGCTGGGGAGCAAGTACAGAGGAGATATTAGGGGTAAGTTTTTCACTTGGAGGGTGGTGAGTGAGTGGAATCGGCTGCCATCGGTGGTGGTAGAGGCAAACTTGCTGGGGCCTATTAAAAGACTTCTGGATGAGTACACGGGATTTAATGCAGATTGTTCTATGGCCTGGTAGGCATGGATATGATCGGTGCAACTTGTGGGCCGAAGGGCCTGTTTTGTGCTGTAGCGTTCTATGTACATTATGTTCAAGTTTTTAGCCTGTGGCTTGATCTCAGAGGCAAGTGTGCTATTACTAATGAATCAAACTGGTGTTGCATAACAAAGGGTTATTTATCCTGTTAAATTCCAGAACAAACTCGTGCACAAGGAAAATACTTATTGTTTAGTTATGTTCCATAACCAGATAATGGCATGAGTGTCTTCATTTATTAAAAAGAAGCATTGTAATCAAGATGTTCAAACTATAAATTTGAAGTTTTAATTACTCCATGTGAAACATTTGAAATTGAAAAGGCAGGACCTGTTCCACTTAAGTTTTGGCTGTTTTAATAGCTGAAGCAGCATCCTTGGAATTGATACAAATTAGAAATGTGCTCCTTGCATGTAGGTGAGCGAATTATTACAAATGCATTTGCATGTGATTACATTACTCATAGACATACAGGATGTGATGTATATCAATATAATTGCTTTCAGCTGAATTTGGTTATGAACCAGTGGCCTTTGAGTGTGATATTGGCTCCAACTATCTGTTCTAAATCGGTTTAAAACAAATTTTTGATTTGAGATTCATTTGTTGACTCCATATCATTGCTACTGATTTCATTCCCCTCCCTGATCATACTTCTGGGCATCAGTTAAGTTTTTGGCCCCTATCCTGCACACTGAAGACAGCTTGCTCCTACCTTTTTTATGGCATTGCCTGTTTCTTTTCCCATCTTGGTTCATCTACTGAACCTTCATCTGTTGTGTGATTTACTTAATAGTCACAAGTAAGGCTTACATTAACACTGCAATGAAGTTGTGTGAAATTCCCCTAGTCGCCACAGTCTGGCGCCTGTTCAGACTGGTCAATGCACCTAACCAACACGTCTTTCAGAGTGTGGGAGGAAACCGAAGCACCTGGAGGAAATACACACAGACACTGAATAGACTCAGCACAGACAGTGACCCCAAGCTGGGAATCAAACCCTGGTCCCTGGTGCTGTGAAGCAGTAGTGGTAACCACTGTGCTACCATTCTGCAAGAAGAAATTAGATATAGCTCTTGGAATTCAAGGAATATGGGTGTTTGGGGGGGGGGGGGGGGAGGCGGGCGGCGGGGAGGTAGGACCAAGATATTGAATTTTATGATCAGCCATGATCAAAATGAATGGCGAAGCAGGCACAAAGGGCTGAATGACCTGCCCCTTCTAATTTCTATGTCACCTGCACACTGTTCTCCTGCCCAGCCACCCTCATGCATGCTGTGAACTTAACTGATTCAAAACTGTGGTGCCATATCCTGGCCTGCACCAAGTCCTGCACAACTGCTACACTGTCCTTCATGACTAACATTTGCTCCTGGCCCCATAATGCCAGTTTTTATCCATGTTTAAATCCCCATTACTAATACTTTTCAAACCCCACAGTATCTTTATGCTTCTGAAAACAGCTGGGCTTTGCTATTGGCAAAGGATGTGTTTTTGAGCTGTGTCTTTATCATTTATTCAAGCTTTCCTTTTTGCAATATCAATGTGGTAACTTCCCATGAAAACTTGAGTCAAGTTTATAACATTGCCATGTAATCTTCTGCTGTTCATGTCATACAATCTCCCTTTTACTCTGTCCCCCTCAAAACAGAAACACATTTGGATTATTTTTGTAGATAATTGTGCTTTATTGCATTGAAGTTCAACTTTGTACTCATTTTTATTATGAATAAATATTTGTCATCTATTCTGCATTTTCTGGAAATTATATCCTTAAGAAATGAGTGCTTTTTAAATGCATTTTTAATGTCTTTTTTTTATAATGTGTGCATTATCTTAGGAGCACTGTGTTAATGAATGGCTCAGTTGAATTTTGGATTCACTGCAGGTTCTACTTATGAAATGGTTCTTGTGTTTTTTTTTGTTTCCTTCAGTTTTCTCCTGCATCCACAAAATATATGGGTACAAATTTAGTCAATTGAAACTGCTCTCAGCTTTTGAATATGTTGCTGGGAGATGTGTTGTCTGTCAGATTGATGCTAGAAGGCCACGGAGGCTCAACAAAGTAAGGAACTTTTAAGATGTGTTCAGTACAGACTGCAAACCTATTCTGCATAGTCGCCTGCATGAATGCTCAACCATGCAAAGTGCTCAATTCACTTTCAATGCTGCTGATAAATCACTAAATTTACAACATTTCCTCCCCCTTTAAATCAAATATCCCCAATAGATTTAAACAAATATAACATGAACAATGATCAATAAGTCACGTGATTTTGGAGGTTTTCGTTCTCTGGTTGTCAGCAAACCTCAGTCACATGCTTCTTGTGGGCCTTTTGCTTGGCCCCAGTTGTAACCTCAGCTTTGTATGAATGTCAGTGGTTTTGAGCAGTATCAATGTTGTGACTAAAAGTTGATAGCAATTGAGATGTTTTTTCCCCAATCAGTTTCATTGTGGTCAGGTTTTCAGGAAGGTTCAGATCAGAACTCGGCTCAGTTGGATTTGGACTTATTGCAGGTTCTACTTGTGTAAGAGTTCTCCCCCACCAGCAGTTGGCCTGTATGCTGCCTCCAGATGACATTGTCTCAGGTTTGGATGGCCTATGAGACAGGTCTGGATTGTGCTATGATCTTGGCAGGAACCAATTTTTCTCTTGTAGCATTGTCTGCTGCCAAGGGTAAGTGACTGTTTTGCTTTGTTTTCCTGCCTTTCAATCTGACCTTGTTGCTTAAGGATTTCTTTACTTTTGATAAGTCAGATGCCTTCAGTAGTAATGCTGGAGAAATTTTTGTTGAGTGAACAATATTCCTGTACCTGTAGGAATTGGTTCAGATGTTTGGTCAATGAACTGTTTCCTGGTTGCCTATCCTGTGCTTCATCATTTGCATGAAACATTCTGTTAGTCTGTTCGTAGCAGGATGGTATGGTGTAGACCTAATATAGTTGTATGCTGTTCTTCAAAAAACTTTCAAATTCTTGACAGATGAATTATGAGCTTGCAGGTGCAGCAGGTGGTCAGGAAGGCGAATGGGATGCTGGCCTTCATAGCGAGGGGGATTGAATATAAAAGTAGGGAGGTCTTGCTGCAGCTGTATAGGGCATTGGTGAGGCCGCAGCTGGAGTACTGTGTGCAGTTTTGGGCGCCGCACCTGCGCAAGGATATTTTGGCCCTGGAGGGAGTGCAGAGGAGGTTTACTAGGCTGATACTGGAGTTGAGGGGATTGAGCTATGAGGAGAGGCTGAATAAACTAGGCTTGTACTCGTTAGAGTTTAGAAGAATGAGGGGAGATCTCATTGAGACGTATAAGATGATGAATGGGATGGATAGGATAGAGGTGGAGAGACTCTTCCCGCTCAAAAAAGACAGTAGGACTAGGGGGCACAGCCTCAAGATAAAGGGGAGGCGGTTTAGAACAGAGTTGAGGAGGAACTTCTTCACTCAAAGGGTGGTGAATCTCTGGAATTCTCTGCCCGTAGAAGTGGTGGAGGCTGCCTCGCTAAGTATTTTTAAGAAGCGGGTTGATGGGTTCTTGATAAGAGAGGGGATTAAGGGTTATGGGGAGAGGGCGGGAAAGTGGAACTGAGCCACAACAGATCAGCCATGATCTTATTGAATGGCGGGGCAGGCTCGAAGGGCTAGATGGCCTACTCCTGCTCCTATTTCTTATGTTCTTATGAATTATCACTCTCCAATTCTCCAGAGAAACTGAATCTACTAAAGTTTTCTTCTAACTTCTGAATTGTCTTACCTGATGGTGACTTCTGGTCACTTTGAGCATCGATTGTGATTAGGAACATGTGTCCTTCAGAAGGTCCTGCGTTATTGAGATGTTGCCATTGCCAAGCCTCTTCAAAGTGCAGCAGTGCTAATGGTGACAGTTTTTGCAACTTTATGCAAAAAGAACATGTTCCAGTCTTCTCCTCCTGTTTTCTGCATTCAATCCAAGCCACCAAAAGTAGCTCCTCGCTATCTCTTACGTTCTCTCAATTCTACAATTGTCCTCATGTAATTTGTTCAACATTCATCTCAATGGAGGCAGAATAATTACACTCAGCTCTCAAAGGAGACATTGTGCCTGTACAGATAACGCCACCCTTTGCTTGTGGAACGGTTTCACATCAGGGTTTATTCCTAAGGTCTTGCTTTGAAACACCATGTCCAATACCTTGAAGAGTATTGGATCACTCTTGGTGTCCTTCACTTGTTATGAAGTGACAGTTCAAAGCAGAAAATGCCTTCGCTCGAACTGTTGGAGATTGGTAGTGATAGTTGGGGGAAAGCCCATTGGCATTACGTTGAAGGCATGATTGACAATACTTAATGGTAGACATGCTGGCGACAGCAATGCCCATCTTTGCATTCTGCTCACTGTCTCTGAAATTCCTGCATGTGGTCCAAAAATCGTTGTTCAGTTAGTGAGTTTCCTTTCTGTATAGAAATGTCTGGGAACTTTTTATTCTAAAGATAATCCCTAAGGCTTCCTTTTCAATGTGTACATAGTTACTTTTAGCTTTGCTCAATGTTCTGGACACAAAAGTAATGGATTTCTTTTCCCCTGACAGCAAAATGAGATGCCAAAGCTTCAATACCATAGGGAGATGCATCAGAAGCTAACTGTAGGGATAGGTATGGATCAAAATGTGTTAGGGTTATTGATTTGAGCAGCTCCTCCTTGGCTTGCACAGATGTGTTATTGATCCAACCACTTCCACTTTTTGACACAGCAGGTTATGCAACAGTTTTAAAAGGGTCACAAATTTGGAACAAACATTTTGTAGTAATTCAGTAATCCTGAATGGGTCACAGCTGGTTAACATTGAGGTACAGGTCCCTCCTGTGATAACATTGACCTTCAGAGAGATTTGTGAACACCTGTGGCATAATTCATCTGCCCCAAATACTCTGCTGAACACAGGAAAAACAGACATTTGTCCTTATGGACTCGGTGCATATTTGAAGGGTGGTATCCAAATTCTGAAGGTGTTCTTTGTCTTTACCAGTTACCAGAAGTGTCATCCAGATAACAACACTGAGCAATGGACCAAATCTTGAGCAGGTTAAGTTGAATCCAGTGTCGGAATTGATGCCAAATGGTAATCTTGGGTATTAAAACAACCCTTTAAGTGTCACAATCATCAGAAGCTTTTGCACATTCATTTTGTAGGTATGCCTGGTTTAGGTTGATATTGCTAAAATGTTGGACCCCTGGGAACAGATCATCAAGGTAGAAAATATTGTTCCCCATACAATATTGAATTGAGTGACTTTGAAGTGTCTACAGATCCATCCTTTTTTGAGAAACAGTACAAATAATGTAGCCCATTTACTGATATTGACAAGTTCCAAAACACCCATCTTCACCAGTCGTTCCAAATCCACCTCTATTTTGGTCTGATAACAAAGGGTACTCGCTTGTCTTCAAGTGTTTTGCTTGAATCCCTTTGATCATCTTCACTGAGGATATCTTTCATACTTCCCAGTTCACTGTCAAAAATAAGTGTTGCTTCAGAATTTTGGCACAGCTTGATTCTGCGTTAATCATATGATTTGACTTTGGCCCAATTTAGTCTGATCTTTTACAACCATGTTTGACCCATTAATGCTGGATAATTGCCTTGTCCTGTGTGTAAGGACAAATCTGCCATCTGTTTTAGTTGTACAGCTACATCAATGAGGCCCTCCAATGGAACCACTTTACTAGTGTACATCTTCAACACTTGAGGTTTCAGGGGCATGTGATCTTTGGCACCAAAGAGACTGCTGCCCCAGTGTACACTTCCATCTTTACTGGCTGTCCATCAGGTAGTGGAGCGACTTAGTATCTGTCCATCATGCCAGCAATGGCTAGCATATTTAGTGACAATTCATCTTCAGACTGCAATCAGAATAGCTTCTGTTGCCCTTTTTGCAGAGCATGGACACTTTGTTCTGACGTTTTATTCTGCTCTTGCCTTTTGCTTGAAGCATGCATTTTCTCCCAACATGTGCACTTGATGTGACTGCTCCTTTTTTCACAACTTCCGCATACAGTATCCTCGCACTTGCATTCCACTGCTGAATGTCATGCTGCAGATGTGTGAAGACAAGTGAGTCTGTGTTTTGAGTTTGACTTTCAAAACTTGAGGTGTCACTTCAGCTGACATCTTGTGAATCCTCATATTCAAACTTGCTAAGCTGCTTTTGCTGCCAGTTCTATTGACGCAGCAGAAAAGTCAACTTACTTTTGGTTAGCAATCATTTCTGTGTTGCCTTGCTTCTCAGACCACAGACCTGTTCGTCCTGGATTGTATCATTTAATGTATCACCAAACTCGTGATACGCAGCAGCCTTTTCAATATAGCCACAAATTGTGCAATTGATTTCCCCCTCTTGATGACATTTTGTTAAATCTGAAATTACACTTTGACAAATCGTGGAAATTTTGCAAGCACACTATTTCAACCTGTTTTGGTGTCTGGTTTCACTGGCTGTATTGCACTCCTGACGAGATTAAATGTTTCCAACCCCCTCTCTGTTATGCTTATGAATGTGGGAACCCTTGTGTCTTTGCTTTTTTAAAAAAGGTGAAACCACCCTGTATAGGAGTCCAATTGCTTCGCATTTGTCAAAGAATCCCATGGTGCCAAAGCTCCCACTACTTTCTTCCTGTGGAACAGTGTGATGTGTTTTTCAGCAGCCACTTTGCTTTTCCCTTTTGAAACTAGGTACAGCCTGAGCTTGCCTGTTTTCTTGAACACACCTAGTTCTATATAATTGCTTTGGCAGAGCAATTATTCCTGGTGCCCACCAGGCCTATTGTCTGGAGGACCTAGGGAGCTCTTTTTTTTTTCAAAGTCCCTTTTTTCTTGACCATGTGGTGGTTGTTTTTTGTTTCCTCCCAGGTGGCGAGCAAGCATTGTTTGACATCCTTGTTGCCAGTTTTTATGTCCACAGGATTGATGCTAGGAGGCCAGAGGTTTAACAAACTAAGAGCTTTACGAAGATGTGTTCAGGCTGCAAACCTACTCTGCGCAGTTATCTGTCTGAATGATCAACAATGTCACTTCTGGTGATGTCATGCATGTGTTATCTTAAAGTGCTTAATTCAGCTTCCATGCTACTGATAAGAAATTACTAAGTACTCAACTATATGTGCATTGTTATTCACTTTGAACACTCCTGGGTACTGGTAATACTTGCTATTACTTTGATCTCATGAGCAAATTGATTTGTGTTGATACTCCTTTTTTGTAGGCAAAAATAAGATAACCATTGAAGGATCACCAACGTTGCAGCTACAAATCGATTAAGAATGTAGATTTCTGTCTGTCGATGTCCACTCTGTACAGGTGTTGCCTACTAAACATGTTACAGCTAGTATTACATATGAGCCTCATTTAAACAAATTATCCCAGTCTTGTAATCCTGACTGGTTATGACATGTCCTTAACTAGATCTTAGTTATTTCAAGGTGTCAGCTGCAGAAATGGAAAAGATAACTCGGGAGGCTTTGGGAACTCCCTATTTTTTTTGTCCCTATGGTAGCCATAAGGCATCACTTTTTTTAATGCCCTGGATGGCTTTGCAACTCCTGAAAGGTCCTGTTTTAGGCACATATGAAGGAGCTTTTTAAAAATCTGTTTTAAAGCTACCAAACCTTATTAACAAATTGTTCTGTAATAATTGGATGGATTGGAGCAATTGGTAATTGGAGCATTTTTGACCATTGAACTGCCAGTACAATCAAATTAATAGGCGCAATGTGGATATTCACTTTCTTTTAAGAAAATATAACCTCTTCAGTCCAGATGAAGCTTTTAAACCTGAACTAATGCAGTGGTTTACTAATGAAGGCAGCAGGTGAGGAGGAAAGGTGCTGAATCATAAGTCAGTAATGGAACAGTTAAGAAACACTAGCATGAATGCATGTTTTTTTGATGTGTAAAAGGGATGTCTGACAAACACTTTTTACCCACCAGTCACCTATTACTTTGAAAAGTTTTCTTAATTTTAGAGACCAAAAGCATCAAGATTTTTTTTTATTTGAGGTGTCAGGTGTTTTCATTGCATTTCTCTCTGCAGCTTCTCCAGTAACAATTGTTACAAGGATTATTTGCACATGAATTGGAGCAGCATTTTTAAAACAGGAGCCAAAGGTTTCTCTGGCTGACCCAGAACCTGGTGTTGTCAGACTTTTTACTGTGTTGACCCAAAATTCCCTGACACTGGCAAGCCCTCTGCTGGTTAATGCACAGCAGTACGCCATTAGTAAAGCCACGCCAAATAATGGTGTTGGTAAACCAGGCTGTCTGGGATGAGTGATTGTTGTGGGCACTAACAGCTCTGGAGGGAAGCTGGGATCCATAATGGTGGCCTTGGAGAGCAAGAATAAAGAATCAAACCAAGGAAGAGTCAGATTTCCCAGTTCACCCATCAATAAAGTATACAATATCTAAATGTTAATATCTTGTAAATGTGTTTCTTCCCCTTGCGTTTTTTGGTTAATCAGTAAAGTATTAAACTGAAATACAAATCTGCTATTTTTGTTTTCTTTCGGGGGTTCTTGCCCAGTGTGGATTTCAGGATTGCTGGATTGCCAATTCGGTTGTAGGACACAAACTGAGTATATTTCTAATAGCAATGAAATGAAGGTGCTTTCATGCTTGAATCTGACTTGCAATTCCAATAGCTGACAAGCTTATTCAATTTTAGAAGAGTAGATCTACCATGAGCAGCTATAACAGAATGTGTTCACATTTTCTCAAACGTTCTTTTGCTTTCTGCTGTGTTCCTTTGTGCACTATCCTTCCATGCTGATTTCAGCTACAGCTTTTCATCTCTCATTCTGACCACTAGTTATGGAGGTATCCCTCACCTTATTGAGCCCTAAACGCTAGAACTCCTTTTTGCCATCTCTCTGCTTCCGTTTCCTGCATAAGGTACTCCTTTAAAAAGTGCTCTCCTCGGCCAAGCTTTTGGCCCTCTGACCTCCCTTATCTGGTTTGGTGTCATATTTTGCTTCCTAATATTCTTGTGAAGTAGCTTGATGTTTTATACATTTAAAGCACTATGCAAATACAATATTTTAGAGGAAATAGTGAAGGGAGAAATCATGAAGGTATCTAAATATGAAGATTTTTAGATAAAAGCAACAAAAAAGACAGCAATTTGAGAAGCAGTGAATTCACCCCTTGTTTTTCAAATCCACACCACCAAAAACAGATCAACTTTTCACTTCTGATTTGCTGCTAACTGAACTTGTCTTCATACAAGTTAACTACCATGTTTGCCTTGAGTAAAAAGCATCTGTAGTGCCTTTAGGACATAAGGCACTATAACTGTGAAGTGTCTTTAGGATACTTGGCACAATATAATTAAGGTTTTTTGTTGCTTCCCCTTTTAAAAACAAAACTGTGCTAACTACACTGCACAGTTAAAATAGTAATTTTACTGTTTACTGAGTCATGGGGGACCGACCATGGAAAGGTTAGTTGACCCTGGGTGGGATTTTCCAGTTTTGTGGCAAGAAAATTCCACCCAGGAGATTAATTCGGATGAATGCTTTGCTAGAGATGTAGTACAAGAGGAAGGGTTTTAGATTTCTGAGACATCTGGGTGGGATCTGACAAGGTGGACAGGTTGCACCTGAACTGAAGTGGGACCAGCATCCTTGCAAGGAGGTTTGCTAGTGCTCTTGTTGAGGGGTTAGGTTTCAGGGGGAAATGCACAGCCAAAATTAGATGGAAAAAAAACTAAGGAGCAGTAATCACATTGGGAGTGCTCTGGAGATCCCCTAACAGCCTGAGAGAAATAGAAAAGAAGATATGCAGGCAAATTTCAGAAATGTGAAAGTAATAGGATAGTGATAGTGAGGAGACTTCAACTTCCCCAACATTAACTGGGGTAATCAGTGTGAAAGATTGAGGGGGAGTGGAATTCTTAGTGCGGTTCGGGAGAATCTTTTAAGCCAACATAGAACGTTACAGCGCAGAACAGGCTCTTCGGCCCATGATGTTGCGCTGACCAATTAAAGCAATGACCCTCTAACCTAAACCAATCCCTTTCCATCCATAAACCTATCCACGGATCTCTTAAACGCCCCCAAACTAGGCGCATCTACAACTGCAGCAGGCAGGGCATTCCAATCCCTCACCACCCTCTGGGTAAAGAACCTACCTCTGACATCTGTCCTATATCTACCACCCCTTAATTTAAAGCTATGCCCCCTCGTGCTAGTTTTCTCCATCCGAGGAAAAAGGCTATCACTGTCCACCCTATCTAAACCTCTGATCATTTTATATGTTTCAATAAGATCCCCTCTTAGCTGCCTTCTTTCTAACGAAAACAACCCCAAATCCCTCAGTCTCTCCTCATAGGACCTTCCCTCCATACCAGGCAACATCCTGGTAAACCTCCTCTGCACCCTCTCCAATGCCTCCACATCCTTCCTATAATGTGGGGACCAGAACTGCACACAATACTCCAAGTGTGGACGCACCAGAGTTTTGTACAGTTGCAACATGACGTTGCGGCTCCTAAATTCAATCCCCCTACCAATAAATGCCAAGACACCATATGCCTTCCTAACTACCTTATCTACTTGATTCCCAATATGTAGAAAGTCCCATGACAGAGGGAGCAGTCCTGGATTTGATTTCAAGCTGAGCAAGAGGTTGAAGTATCAATGGGGGAGTATTTTGCAGTCAGTGATCGTAACTCCATTAGTAACAAGATTGTTACTGAGAAGGAGAAGAGTGGGCCTGAAATCAAAGTCTTTTCAAAAAGTTTAAAGCTTACTTTTTCAGACAGAAGGTGGTGAGTGTCTGTAGCAAGCTGCCAGAAGTGGGTGTAATTTTGTCTTTTAAAAAGCATTTAGCCAGTTAAGTGGGTAAGATGGGTATACAGAGATGGGCCAAATGCGGGCAATTGGGATTAGCTTAGGGGTTTTAAAAAGGAGGCATGGACAAAGTTGGGCTGAAGGGCCTGTTTCCATGCTGTAAACCTCCTATGACTTAGTCACAAGTAGAGTTACATTTACTGTGAAAATCCCCTTCATGTTGAAATATACTTCAAACTTCTTATTGAAATAGGAATTCCTGAGATGGATCTGTAATGTTTGTGGCAGATCTTTTGCTATTTGAATCAGCAATGTAAAACCAGTATCAAACCTGGCCTTGCATGGTTTCCAGACTAAGTCCATGTACTCCTCTCATGCTCTACTACATCACTATGCAGGATACCCCAATGGACTTTTATTTTTCTTGGAGACTCACCTTTTAAGAACACAAGAAATAGGAGCAGGAGTAGGCCATCTAGCCCTTCAAGCCTGCCCTGCCATTCAATAAGATCATGGCTGGTCTGAAGTGGATCATTCCACTTTCCCGCTCTCTCCCCATAACACTTAATTCCCTTGTCTATCAAAAACCTATCTACCTGTGACTTAAATATATTTAGCGAGGTAGCCTCCACTTCAACGAGCAGAGAATTCTGAGATTCACCACCCTTTTTGTGTTTGTTTTAAATATATGGATTCAGATTTCATTTAATTCCATTTTCTTGTTCAGAAACTATAATCTGTTCCTGTAAAGACATAGTACCTAATGTACTTGGCAATGCAGCACTGTAGTGTTTAATTGTAACCCATGGCTCTATAATCTCTCAGAAGTCAGCAAGTGGAAAATGGACCACACCCATGGTTATAGAATGAATTGCCAGTTGTTAGACAAGTGGTTTACCACGCTGTGCACCTCTGTTTATAACAGATTAAATGTTTAAGAACTAATGTGTATTTGTGGACTGACTCACTGTGCCACTGAACAATAGGGTGTGCATCTTGTGGTAGTGTAGCAAAGGCTTCAGAATGGGCTGTTTGCCTGTTCCTTTGCTTACAGATGAAAGACTTTCTTTGGTGATGCAAATTTTAGAATTGCATTTTATCCTGTCATGTACATTTCCCCTAATTCAGATTTAACATCCACAGCTGGAAAAAAAACATCAGGCTCTCAAAATGCATAATAACTTTTTTATGACATCATGAATGTGAACAATTTTGTTTCTGGTTTTAGAACTGTGCCAGTAGAGAATTTTATAGAATAGAAGTGGGATTAGATGGCTTTATTAGGAGAAACACCTGTGGACCAAGTTTAGTTTGTGCTATAGGTTGAACTATACATTTTTGCTGTGCAAGTCCAAGGTAATACAAAATGACCAGTGAAGGGATAATTGGTGTGATTCTTGTATTTATTGCTAAATTATCCAAAGACAAATCGATTGTTTGCTTTAATATTTTTGTGAACTAACAAATATTGATTACATTATTCGTTTTGATTTCTCATGCCTTAAAGAAATTCATTGGATAGGGTGATTTGATTGAAAGGACCATGTAACTTGAGGGTAGCTGGGAAAATTGTAGCCTGTTTGAGCAGAGTGGAATCAAGAGTGATGTTGGGGAGTTTGGAATTAAGGGTGTAAAAGGCAGCATGGACAAGTTGGGCCTTGACTCTGATCTATCAATTTGTGGTCCTTAGTTTCTGCAGTTAATACTTGCACTTCAGTCTTGGACTTGTTCTGTTTTTATGTAAAATTTAACATTCTCATTTCTTTCTATGCTAATGCAATAATGGGAAATATTTTGTTACATGTTTTCTAATTTGACTACTGTATATTGTTTGCTGGCCTACCTGCTTAATATTTTATCCAAATTGGTGGCACAGTGGTTAGCATTGCTCCCTCTCAGTGCCAAGGACCTGAGCTCAATTCTCGGCTTGGATCACTGTGCAGAGTCTGCACATCCTCCCCTTGTCTGCATGGGTTTCCTTTTGGATACTCTAGTTTCCTCCCACAATTCAAAAGGTGTGCTGGTTAGGTGCACTGGCCAAGCTAAATTCTCCCTTTATTGTACCTGAACAGGTGCTTGAGTGTGGTGACTAGGGGATTTTCACAATAACTTCATTGCAGTGTTAATGTAAGCCTACTTGTGACACTAATGAATAAATCATTTCCTGAGCCACCTCTTTGGTTATATCGATGAAACAAATGTTTTGAGTCTAAACTGAAAGCAATGACAGTAAAAATTGAGCACCCCACTAAAAATAAAATTTCCACATCCTCCCTGCCGATTTGTTTTAACTTTTCTCCCCACTACCAATTTTTCCATTCTCTAATCTGAGTCTTGGGTTTTCTTAAGGTGTCACTACTTCAACAGGCAAGTTAAGGAAGTTCAATATTTTGGGCCTTATCTCTTTGAATCCATTTTGACTGCTGTTTACAAAATTATTGTACATTTTAGTCCTGATCACTTCCAGTGTTGTACATGTTAATGAAGTAGTCTGGGTCTGTAGTTACCTTCTGCTTAACATTTTTTTTGAAAAAGGACACTTTTTTTTGTCTTTCTAATTTACTGCTATCTCCCCAACTCCCCCTCAAGCCTGTTTAAAAGGTGTACAGATGTCCTCCGTCAGTCTTGACAAGTTCATCACTCAAGACCTTGAGCATTTTTTTGATCAGTGGACAATTTTTTTGCATCTTTTTTGTCCTGTCTGTTTTTATACCTAACAATTCTGCACAAAGGTTTCATTTCTTTGCTTCTCTCTGGTATCTTGAATTTTTATTTTGTTGATTTTGTCTTGACTGCGTTTCAGTCACTACTATTTTTAAATAACTTCTAAGATTTTAAGAGTTTCACTACAACCTCTCATTGCCAGAGGACCCAAGTTCAATTCTGGCCTTGGGTGACTATATGGAGTTCTCACCATATCTGCATTGGTTTCCTGTGGGTGCTCTGGTTTTCTCCTACAGTCCAAAGGTGTGCAAGTTAGGTTGATTGGTTGTGGTAGATTTTCCCTTAATGTCAGGGGGATTAGCAGGGTAGATATGTGGGGTTATGGGGATAGGGCCTGGGTGGGATTGTTGTTGGTGCAAACTCGATGGGCTTCCTTCTACAGTCTATGGATGTTATTATTCTTAGCCCAGCACACTCCCAGTTTAATTTCCTTAAGTTAGCCATCCTGGACTGTTTCACATTTGTTTTGAGGCCTTTGGCAATCAAATAGCACATTTCACTGAAAATAAGTTTGTGGTTACTTTTACTCTTAAATATTGTAGCTCCTGATTGCACAATGCTCTCTTGTGGTTTTTTATCTCTGGCATCCTGGTGGTGTCTGTACATTTCCAGATCACGATGAAAGATTGTGAAAGCCCTCTTGAGCAGTGCTTGCACTGTTTGACTGGAAATCAAGGCTCTGTGTTAATTATTTCTGCACATGGGCAATAAATTTGCAGTCAGGCTCAGTTAATGCAGTTGCTGAGAATTGTTGCTTGTGATTTCACGTATAAGGGATCTGGGACCTGCCTGATTGGTATGAGAGTATTTTCCTGCAAATTTTGATGGCTGCTGAAACGGTCCACGAGGGCCACTTTATTAGACATTGTCTTTTTGTTAAACTTGTTCCAGCTGCGTACAGCCATACCAGTGAATTTCAAAAACAACAGTACGGCCATAGAGGTAATGAATGATTCTTCGTTTTTAGGGAACAAATCCTCCGTGTGAAAGCAGAGGAAGATAAAATCCCCTTGCTTCTAGTGGGTAACAAGTCTGATTTGGAAGATCGGAGGCAAGTGTCTGTTGATGAAGCAAGGAGCAAAGCAGAAGAGTGGGGCGTTCAGTATGTTGAGACTTCAGCTAAAACAAGAGCAAATGTAGATAAGGTAAGAATTCATTTTATTTGTATAATTTCTCCATCCATATTAAAAATGGTGAAATCTGAAAGATATTTTAACCTGCTGTGGATGTAATATTTCTACAGGAATTCCAGCTGAACTTTCATTCTGCAGAGGGATTATTACAACCTATGTATTGCCAGCATTTTTAAATTTGTGATAACAGTATAAACTGTTCAGTGAAGATTTTGCTTGTATGATTTTGGAAATGCATTGGATATTTTTGGCATTTTTAATTTTTTTTTGTAAAATTCGTATTTGATTTCCTTAGGTATTTTTTGACCTGATGAGAGAAGTTCGAGCAAAGAAAATGTCAGAAAACAAGGACAAAAATGGGAAGAAGAGCACCCGGAACAAAAAGAGCTTCCGAGAACGATGCTGCATACTGTGATTTTTTTTTTGGGGGGGGGGGGGATCAGTTGGCAGCAATTTGAACTTGGGCACTTAATGTTCATTTAGCCACTCAATTTGTTTATAATCAATCACTGTTTATTTTGTAGTAAAATGGTGTTTATTCAAAGCATTGAGTAATGTTAGGTTCATTACCAATGCTCTTTGAACTATAGAGTGAGCTGTATCCTTTGGACCTACTTGTAGGATTTGTATTTCTTTGCCTTTTTTTTACAGACACTTTTTTAGTTTTGCGCAACTGTTCTTATCAAGCAGTAACATGCTTCCAGCTTCCATGTAGATCTCTGGATTCCCTTGTCCAGTTAATTGCTAATTATTCATGACCTCTCTTTTCAAAATCAATTTGGGCAGTAATTAAAGGGCAGATTCCTAATGCATCAAAAGCAAACTGCAGGCTTATAAAAGGCAGCATGTTGAAACTCTTATAATGCAGGGTGTTCAAAGTTTAATTTGTCTTTTAATGTGAAGATCTTGTTCAAAATGACATTTGATAAACAAGTTTGAACACTCTGATCCTCTTTATATCGCACCATATGTGGTCTTGAAGTACAGCTAAACTCAACTTGTGCCATTCATTGGAGGGAGAGGGGAATGATTTTTAAAAAACCTAGCCTTCTGGCTGTTTGTTAATAAGTCAAATTTATTAAAGCAACTAGCGTTTAAAGTCCAGAGAAATAATTTCCCATGTACAGTATAATCATTTTCTGCTACTCTTGCTTAAGTCATAACAGATTGGAGGTACATTCTCCACAAAATTAAACATCTAGTGTAATTAACTGAAAAAATCGTTACTTTAGATCAAATCTTTTCACTAGCACAACAACCTCCTTCTCCCCAACTCACCCCACCCAATCATGGTTTTGATATTTTGCACCCAATAATGTAAGTAACTCTAACAGTGAAGGGATCTATTTCACTGTTTCATAAGTCCATTATGTTGCATTCTCTACCTCCCATGTGATGTATTAAAAGTGCTGGCGTTCAAGATCTGATGCACAAACACATCATTGGCACTGAAGAGTATTCCATGTCTACTTCGCAGATCAGCAGATACATTAGTAACGAGTTGGATTGTGTTCTTGTCTGTCCCTTTTGGTAAAGCATTGGCATGAAGAAAATAAGTGAATATTTGTAAGAGCAAATACCGTGAATGACTTGAGCACACATGAAACACAGCAATCATAGGTTTAGAGTTCAGTGTTTTTTTAAAAAGTCCTTTTACGTTCTTGTGGTAACAGAAAATTAATGAAAAAAATCCAATTCTTTCAGATGTTTTTAAGAATACAAAGTTGACCTGTGTGAAATGGACCAATATCTCGCACTGATTTTTAGACATTTGTAAAGAAATGAGATTTGGATGGTGTTAGTTTTTATGTAGTATCATATGAATGATTTGTACAAACCTTGGGCTAATACTGACTTGTGTTTTTAAAGACCGATTTCTGGACGGAGGTAGATTGTTAGTGTAGTTAATGCATTAAAACACTAGGTTATTGGGACAGTACAGCAATTGATTTTTCTACATTTGCCTTAACATAAATTGCATGTAATATGTACTTCACTTTTCTTTGGTTGTAGATAATGTAACTAATTGAACCGTTGTGATTTAATGCAACTTTTTTTGTTGAGCTGAAGGGGTTAGGGGTTCTTTGCCAGTAATTAACTGTGGTATTGTATTTGCCAAAAACTAAGTTACCCAGATTGTTTACATTGCTTAACAAAACTAATAAAAGTTTCCAAATCGAGACAAAACTAATGTCATCATGAAAATGTGAAATATTTTGACATGAATTATGAATAAAGCCAATAGCATAACTTGACTAATCTCTTGTCTCCAGCATTCCTTGAAATTAATTTTAGGATTTAAAGTTGGTGTGCTAAAATACTATTTTCATGTCCTGGGATCTGTTTAAAATCTGATACTTTTCCCACCACTTATCTCTAATAGATGGAAAGATGCTAAGAGAGAGTCTGGCCAATCTGAAATTCTTAAGTACGAGTGTACAGTTCAGTCCTCATTTAAAATCTCTGGTCAGCAGGATGGCTGGAGTGAGAAATAGAAATGGTGCTATGGCCTGACTCGGCTGGCACAGTGGCTAGCATTGCTGCCTCACAGCACCAGGGACCCAGGTTCAATTGCAGCCTCGGGTCACTATCTGTGTGGAGTTTGCACATTCTCCCTGTGTCTGCATGGGTTTCCTCAGGGTGCTCCGATTTCCTCCCACAATCTGAAGATGTGAGAGTTAGGTTTATTGGCAATGCTAAGTTAACCCTGGTATGAGGGAATTGGCAGGGTAAATATATGGGGTTACAGGAATAGGGCTCAGGTGGGATTGTGCTCAGTGTAGATCCCATGAGCTGAATGGCTTCATTCTGCATTGTAGGGATTGTATGATTGTTAAGCTCCATCTACATTGGACTGAGAAGCTGTGCCCTCATCATTATATTTTTGTCTACTGTAAGTATTTTAACATTTAGGTGCAAAAGGAGTGAATAAATGTTTGATTTAGTAAGATTTGTGCTGTTTTTCTTCCCCGTGCATCCATCTTTTTTGCATTTATCTTGTTGCTGTACCTCCTGGTCTTGCTGTGGGGTGAAAAGCTGCAATTTTTAAGAGGTGTCTAGATGGGCACATGAATAGGGAGGGAATAGAGGATACAGTCCAAGTAAGGGCAGAAGGCTTCTTTTAGTTGGGCCATCATGATTGGCACAGGCTTTGAGGGCCCAAGGGCCTGTTCCTGTGCTGTACTTGTTCTTTTGAAGCCAGCCTGATGACTTCTCAAGGTTTAATCCGTACTGTTAGATTTGCCCCTGCTTTCTCAGTAAGCCTCTTGCATCTCAAGACAACCATGTGTGTTTTGCCAATTCACTTGTGGGTGATCAAGCATCATTGTATCAACACTTCTGGCCTAGGTTTTAATTGTATTTTCAATTGTATAACCATTGGTGTTTTTAATTCTATTGATACGACTTGTAATAAAAGCCAGACCTCTGACTTGTGTGATCATGAGAAAAGCCTTCTGAAATCTCTTATTTTGGTACAAGGAATGAAATGTGAACTTGTGCTTTTCCCACTTCATTTGGGGCAATCTGAGTTTAGCCAGAAACAATTCACTGAGTGTGGTATTCCTTGAAACACTTCCGTGCATGCTTTTGTCAATTGCTTTTCAACCACATCCAGCTTGAATTAGTCGCCTAACTCTAAGCTTGTGCTGAAATCAAGTAGCAAATAGGGCATTTTGTTAGGTGCACTAGCCATCAAAACCACTCCTTATTTGGATACCTTGGCCTAAATTTTTGCCTAATGAACAGGGATGAGAATTCCTTCTCGAGGGTATCTTAATAAACATGCATGAAATGAATTGTCAGGTTTGGTGTAGGCATTTTTGGTTCATGCAATAGAAGAATCAGAATATTGATACTTTATACCTGAAGTCCAACAGATGCTGCTTTCTGAATGATTTGTGTTGATCAAAATTCTAGTCTGGACAAGCTTATTGGGTCCATGTACAAGTAATTCTTGGAGCACATTCCAGAAGCACTTGGCTATAGTACATCTTGCAGGTTTCAGTAGAACAATCGTTTCCAATTTTGGTTAGAGATTCAAGAACAGTGTGCGTGGCAAAATGAATTGTTAAGTCATAGAAATAATGAAGCTAAAAGACAACAGGTGTGATAACAACATTTTAAGGGGAAATTGCCGAGATGTAGGCTGAACTTGTAGCAATAGTCTGAGCAATGTTTTAGTTATGTGTTTGAAACTGGTGACTAGACCATCTGTTTCTATTTAAAGTATCCCTAATTTGAAATCAAATGCTTGCAGCTCAAAAGTACGTACACAAAATCAAGTATTTCAATTCATGGGACCAACGGCAAAGCATTGTTTGAGGATTGAGGAGAAACCGGTGTTTTGATAGGAAATTTTTTTCATTGGTTGTAACTTCTGGCCATGGATATGCCTTGTAATGTGAAATTTTACTTTTTAAAATGCTGCCAAGTAAAATCGATTGTAGTAATTGCTCCTTTAACAAATTGCATCCTGATTTTTCCCAACCTTATTACTCAAAGGAATATTTGCACATTTATACTCTGGTAGTATGTCAATTTTTGTTTTGATACTATATGTTTGTGCATTTTTCAAATCCTTTGGTCTAATTATATAATTAACCATGATCTCGGCATAGATTACTTGCCACACCTATTCCCGTTTTAAGAGCTATTAATATGTTAACTACCCTTGTAATGCAGCCAACTTTCAGTGGGTACTGTTATAGTATGTTAAAACTGTCCAACTCATAACTTCATTGCATGAGTTGGGATATTCGCTCACCTGTATCTCAATGTACAATGAGTACTCTTGTGTTTTTAAGGCATGTTTTGGTTAATTAATTTTCTAATGTTATAACTTGACATGTATAATAAACTATAAATAGTCAATGCAATAAATTGAATTCTTTTGACTTGTGATGGAAAATCTCATTTATCATGAGTGGTGCAATGCTGTTGGATTCTGGCTTACAAGCTACAGTTCAGTTTGAAACCACCTGTTCACTCATCCCTATCTGAGATGCCAGTTGTATATTACAAATGTTTTCCTAGTAATGTGGATTATGAAATGGTAAAGCATGTGACTGTGAATCTTTTTTAAAAATGGTTTGAACCATTGTACTAGGCTGTGACTGTTTTTGTTTGTTACAACTAGTCTTGCATTAACACTGCAATTAAGTTACTGTGAAAATCCCTGAGTTGTCACACTTCGGCACCTGTTTGGGTGCACTGAGGGAGAATTTAGTATGGCCAGTGCACCTAACCAGCATGTCTTTTGGACTGTGGGAGGAAACTGGAGCGCCCTGAAGAAATCCATTCAAACATGGGAAGAACATGCAAATTCCACACAGACAGTAACTCAAGTCAGGAATCAATTTGAGGTCATTGGTGATGTGAGGCAGCAGTGCTAACCACTGTGCCACTGTATTGCCCCTTTTCCCTACTCTTTTCCCCATATTCCTTTCATCCATTCCTGTTACTGATTTCATGTTTAGGTCCAGCTACTGTGGTGGCATGGTAGCACAGTAGTTAGCATTGCTGCTTCACAGCATCAGGGACGTGATATTGATTCTGGGCTTGGGTCACTGTCTGTGTAGCTTTCATGTTCTCCCCAAGTTTGTGTGGGTTTTTCCTGGGTGTTCTGGTTTCCTTCCATAGTCTGAAAGACATGTTGGTTAGGTATATTGTCATGAACTCGTGCTGGACTGTGGCAAGTAGGGGAATTTCATACTAACTTCATTGCAGTGTTAATGTAAGCCTCATTTGTGACTAATAAACTTTAGCTAAAGCTTTGAAGGCTGGCAGTGGTAACTCTTTTCCTCCACGTCTAGATGGTGAGTGACAAGGTAATTGAATGGCCTAGGCTTTGCTTTCCAGTCCATGTTAGCTAGTGGTATCAGCCAATTTGTGCTGATCAGAATACAGCACACAAAATGATCATTGACCCACTGAGTCAGGAGGCTGATTTGACAAGCAGACCAGTCAGAACCACTAGTGCTCTGTCCCTATAACCCTGAAGGGTTTTTCTTGTATTTATTTAATTCCCCTTTTGAAGATTCTGGAATCTTTTATTGGCCAACTAATCTCAGGCAGTGCCTTTCAAATCCTCACCAATCTCCAAAGAGCTGGTAAAATCTAGCCTGTGCACTCTACTGATCTTGGTGGGGAAATGGGTTCCTTTTATGATTATAGGAATTTGTAGAAAGAGTAAGTCTTTAAATAGTCCAAGAGAGCTTGTGAGATGAGTGTTGGGAAAGAAATGCAAAAATGTTGTGTGCCATGGCTCTGTTGCACAAATGGGTTGTATTATTTTTAACCCTGGGAGGAAATCCAGTTGAGCAAGGGTTGCAGTTAGGCTTGAACAGTGTTCAAAAACCTGGTTTTATTTGCAGCCCCATGTTTGCATCTCAAAAGCAGCCAGTAGGAGTTGGCCACTCAACCATTCAAATCAGAAGGGGAATGGTCCCTGTCTCAAGGGAAATCCCATCAGATGATTTGGGTAGGGAATTGTAGTTGCTCAGAGAATGGTTGGTGGATGCCTGGTCCTGAAGAGGCCCAAACTTTGTGGTGCTTGGATGAAACATGCTTGCTTCTCCTGGCCCAGAAAGGAAATGGTGGCAAGTTTCAGGTCCTGGATCCAGATCTCAACAACTTGACATCGCTGCTTCCCTTTGTATGGGTAAAAATAGCAGTTGGGTCTCAATGATACCATTGTAAGCCTGATTTGTGTATTTGAAGATCAGCCCTGTAGATTGTAGGAAGGTTTCCTTGTCACCTGCAGCTTAAAATCACAGTCTGCTAGATCAGAATAGAAATGGGTAAATTCTGCAAAACTAAAAGGAGCGGTTTAAAGCAATCCTAAAATATCAAGCCTTTGTTGTGCTAACCTGGTTTTCATCTAGAAATAATATGCCATTTAACATACAAAATCTTTTTGACCTGGTCTGAAGATGATGTGCATTTATTCATAGAATCAACAGCACAGAGACAGACCCTTCAGTACAAACAGGTCTCTGCCAACCGAAATGCCAATTTAAGCTAACCCCATTTGCTTGCATTTAGCCTGTATCCCACTAAACCTTTCTTACCTGAATACCTTTTAAATGTTGTCAGTGTCCCTGCCTCAACCATTTTCTCTGGCAGCTCATTCCACATACGTACTGCCCTCAGTTTAAAAAGTCCTCCTCCAGTTCCCATTCATTCTTGCCCCTCTTAATTTAAATGTATGGCCTTTAGTTCTTGATTCCCCAACCCTGGGAAAAAGACTGAGTGCATTCATCTTATCCATACCTCTCATGATCTTATACACCTTATAAGATTAACCCTCAGTCTTCTACGCTCCAAAAGAAAAAAAGTCCTAGCCTATCCAATCTCTCCCTATAACTCAGTCCCTTGAATCCTGGCAGTGTCCTTGTAGATCTCTTCTGCTCTCCCTCCAGTTTAATAACATCTTTCCTATAGCAAGATGACCAAAGTAGAGCACAATAGTCCAGGTGTGTCCTTGATCTATAATGGAATCATGGAATACAATTTTTTCAGATTTAAGAATTCAGTTTTTCTATACTCTGATAACAGGTATAATGCAAAACCAATCAGCAGCAAAAGAATGTGTTGATCTGTTTAAAGAAAAAATTAAACACTACCTTTTTTCATTTAGTAGGACAAACTTGAATGCTGATTACAGGATCAATGGCAGGCTTCTGAGGTAATTTTGGAGGAACAGAGAACTTGGGGGTTCATATCCACAGATCTCTGAAGATTGCCACTCAAGTGGATAGAGCTGTGAAAAAGGCTTATAGTGTGTTCATGTTTATTAACAGGGGGTTTGAGTTTAAGAGCTGTGGGGTTATGCTGCAACTATACTGGACCTTGGTGAGACCACATTTGGAATATTATGTTCAGTTCTGGTCACCTTACTATCAGAAGGATGTGGAAGCATTGTGGAGAGAGTGCAGAGGAAATTTACCAGGATGCTGCCTGGTTTGGAGGATAGGTCTTATGAGGAAAGGTTGAAAGAGCTGGGACTTTTTAGAGCGGAGGAGGATGAGCGGTGACTTAATAGAGATTTAAGATAATGAGGGGGGATAGATGGTCTCTGCATGCCCACTCTATTTCCTTGGGTGGATGTAGCTGTTACTAGGGGGCATAACTATAAGGTTCATGGTGGGAGATATAGGAGGGATGTCTGAGGTAGATTCTTTATTCAGAGTGGTTAGGGTGTTGAATGCACTGCCTGCTGTGATAGTGGAATCGGACACTTTAGGAGCTTTCAAGCGGTTATTGGATAGGCACATAGAGCACGTCAGAATGATAGAGATGAGATAGCTTGATCTTGGCTTTGGATGTAGCTCGGCACAACATCGAGGGCCAAAGGGCCTGTACTGTTCTATGTTTGTCTTATAGCACCCGTGCTATTGTATTTTATGTCCATCACAATCTTGTTTTTTCTTAACTTTCATATGCCAGTGCAGAGCTTCCTACCTTGGATCCTTTGAAAGTTACAAATGCAATTTGCTGGTTCTCATCTCTATTAAAAAGTTAAATTATTAGTCAAGTAAGGTTTATGTTAGCACTGCAATGAAGCTTCTGTGAAATTCCTCTAGTCACCACACGCAGGCACCTGGTCAGGTCCATGCACCTAATCAGTACGTCTTTCAGACTGTGGGTGGAAACTGGAGCACCTGCAGGAAACCCATGCAGACATGGGGAGGACATGCAAACTCCACACACTGACTTAAGGCCAGGAATCAAACCTGGGTCCCTGGTGCTGTGAGGCAGCAGTGCTGACCACTCTGTCACCACGCCACCCAGACTGTTCTCACCGTTGAAGTCAATTTTCACCTGTTCTAATGTCCCTTTTTCCCTAGGGAAATCTCTGAAATTCTCATTTGCTTCTGTCCTCCTCCAAACTTGAGGCTTTTAAAAAGCCAGAAAAATTCTCCCTTTAATGTTTTAGAAGAAAGATAACAGTTACTGTTACTGCAGCTATCCACACCTGTTGTATCGTGGTGGCTCACTGCCAGTGAGATGAAACTAAATATTCTAATGGGTGTAAGTACCTGTCAAGCAGTATATTTTAATTTCAGTAATGAATTTTACACTCATTGAACAGATGGAGCGTCTTGCCTCACCCAGTGTCACCAGGAGTATAATATGTGACTGGAAATGAAAACGACTACTTTGAATAAATTGTACCCATGTGGGAAGAAGCAAATTGTTACAAATTGTCTTTGTCATCTTGATAATGTAGGTTTCATGTGACAGTTGTCCTAAGGCTGTTCACTTTGTACTTCTACATAAAAGTCATTCACACAGCTCAAACTGAGCATTCTGATAACTGATAGTCTTAATGTGAAATCAATCAGTAACAAAAAAAAATGAAATAAGATGCACTGATATAAAAATAATCCTTTTTATACACATCTGCCAGACACTGAAGTGTAAATTCCCACTGAGGTCAGGCAGAACTTTTGTTTTTGGTTTTGGAATTCTTTTAGTGCATCTTCACGCCCACACTTTTTTTTCTACCCTTTAGGGAGTGGGGGAAGGTTGGAAAAGATTCCTGAGCTGATTATCCACAGATGTACAGGTTAGGTTGGCCATTATAAATTGCACCTTTAGTGTTGGGGCGGGGGAAATTGTCAGGGTAAATGTATGGGGTTAGGGCCTGGTGGGATTGTTGTTCGTGCAGGCTTGATGGGCCGAACGGTCTCCTGCACTGTAGGGATTCTATGATTATCAGCCCTTTGCTCCTTCTGTGGCCAGTAACGATTGTGCCAGAGTGAGGAGACTTCTTGCCTATCCTCACATTTCATCTTTTACACATTCTACACTCTTAAAACTTTACAAACGGTCTGTTTCATGCATGCTATACAGATGAAACAATGTGTCACGTATGTGAACACAGGAAATAATACATCAAATTAAAAAAGTCCCAGCATTGGCCTCAAATGGAGTTACTTTTTTTTAAAAGTTTATTTATTAGTGTCACAGGCCTACCTCAACACTGTAGTTAAGCCACCGTGAATATCCCCTAGATGCCACATTCTGGTGCCTGATTGGATACACGGAGAATTTGGCATAGCCAATGCACCTAACCAGCAAGTATTTTGGACTGTGGGAGAAAATCAGAATACTCGGAGGATACAAACACAGGCATGGAGAGAAGATGCAGACTCTGCACGGACGGTGACCCAAGCAGGGAATTGAACCTGTGTTGCTGGCGCTGTGCCAACATGCTGCCCCAAAAGTCCAGAGGTAGGGATGCTACCACTGCACAGCGCGGCCTCCGGTTTTGGATTCCTGCCCTGATCAATTGTGGAAGAGAAGTCTGGTAAATCAGGAATCTTAAACCTTTCTCCCACCAATGGATTGTCAATTAGCGAAGGGTGCTACAACAGGCAAAGGCCATCGACATGCTCAACCTTCTTGGATGGTGCTTCATTAATCTTTGAATCCGTTGAATCCAAAACATTACTGACCAATTGTTTTTTCCAGTCACGCTCTATCAGCCAAATGCCTCGCTGAAGTTGAGAATACTTCTGTATATTGTGTAGGATGAGCGCATCATTTTTTTCATTTCTCTGAGTTTGGACATCAATGGCAATTTATTTCATTCCCTTAGTCATCTCAGGTTGGAGGTGTGGGTCACTGCCTTCTTGTATTGCAACAGTTTGGTACAACTTCAGAGATTTGCTGGGCTGATTCAGAGGGCAGTCCGAAGTGAACCATGTTTGTGTGGGACTGGAGTCGCGTCAAGGTCATACCAAGCAGACAGAAAATTCCCCTCGCCTAAAGGAAATGGCTCGCTAGGTGGTTGAGATTCTAAAAGCAACCCAATGATAATGTAAAAGCAAGTTACTGTAGATGCTGAAATCGGAAACAAAAGCAGAAAATGCAGGAAAAACTCAGCAGTCTGACAGCATCTGTGGAGAGAACAGAGCTAAAGTTACAATCTGGATGACTCTTGTTAATGATAATGATTGCTGGTACTAGTTTTTAAAAACTTTGAAATTAAAATGTTAAATTCAAATTCTCAAACTGCTATGGCAGGAATTAAACTTGGGTCAGGCTAGTCTAATAGTGCAGGCCTTTAGATTGCTAGTCCAGTACCATGACCTCTGCAGCACCTGACTCATTAGTGTCTCAGAGGGGGAGGATTTACTAACTACAAAGAATAAACACTGGAGCTGACCATGAGGACAAGTGTGGGCAAGATATCAGAAAATTAAGGACCGGCAGACCTGGCGATTAGTTTGGCATAGACATTGGATCAAACGCTGAAGAGTTTAAGGATGACACCGTGGCATAGTGGTTAGTGCTGCTGCCTCACAGCGCCAGGGACCCAGCTTCGATTCCCAGCTTGGGTTAATGTCTGTGTGGAGTCTGCACGTTCTCCCTGTGTCTGCATGGGTTTCCTCCGGGTGCTCCGGTTTCCTCCCGCAGTCCGAAAGGTGTGCTGGTTAGGTGCATTGGCCATGCTAAATTCTCCCTCAGTGTACCTGAACAGGTGCTGGAGTGTGGCAACTAGGGGATTTTCACACTAACTTCATTGCAGTGTTAATGTAGGCCCACTTGTGACTAATGAATAAACTTTATTTCTGACAATATTGAGAATGTCCATCAGAAGAACACAGTGTATAGATCTCACTATTCTGTTGGCGAGGTAACTAAACTGATGGAGAGAATTTACTTTGATTTTTAGAAAGCACTGAATGAAAGGTCAGGTGTCAGGCTATTAAAGGCTAATAATATCAGTGCCCCCAAATTAGCTGCACTGATTGGAAACTAGATTATCAGTATGAAATGGATAATTTAAAGTAAATGGAGAAAGCTATCTGGGAAATGTGATTGGAGGGGTTTTGTTCCTCCCATTCATTCATTTCATAAATGAATATGGTAGGATAGTTCCCTGTACTGTAATTCTATAACATTTGCTGATGATACTGAACTGTGAAGAAGGTAACCACTATAAGAGAGAGAATTAGCATTCAATGTGATTTGAACCTGTTAATGTATAGCAAATTGATTTTAATATAAAGTAATTTTAATGTAAGTTAGCACTACTGCCTCACAGCGCCGGGGGACTCGGGTTGGATTCCCAGCTTGGGTCACTGTCTGTGCAGTGTCTGTGAGTTCTCCCCGTGTCTGCGTGGGTTTCCCTCCAGGTGCTCTGGTTTGCTCCCACAGTTCGAAAGATGTGCCAGTTAGGTGCATTGGCCATGCTAAATTCGCCCTCAGTGTACCAAAACAGGCGCCGGAGTGTGGCAACTAGGGATTTTCACTGTAACTTCATTGCAGTGTTAATGTAAGCCTACTTGTGACACTAATCAATAAACTTTAAATTGAGGCTGGATGCTACTTCAGCCAAAACAGAGTAGGATAGGGAATGGGGCAATATCTAGCAGCGAGGCTAATTATTGCCTCACTTTCTAAAACTGGATATCCCTTCCTCCTCCTGCCTTGGGAACATTCTGACTGTTCTTGTCCTGACCACTGCTTGGAAAGTCTAAGGGAAGGCATAACCCTGATTTCCGGGCCATTTTCCTTTTACCTGCCCTAATCACTAGCACTGTGTGGAAGGTGATCATACACCAGTGTAATACTAGCTATGACTGTGATTTTCATTGCTCCATTACTGGCAGCTGTGCCTTCATTGCTGAGGTCCTAAGCTTTGGACTTCTTGGCTGCATCTCCCCTCTCCTCCTCTATGCATTTCTTTGGCCAATCTTCTGGCCTACAATCCTAATAACTCCTTAAGGGGTTGTCTCCTGTGAAACACCATGAGACATTTTATTATGTTAAAGGCATTGTTGCATGGAAAGAGAGAATATCTTATTCTCACATATTTACCTGCGTAAGCTTCAGTCTCTGTTGAAAGATACCAACATCTTGGAGGTTTTTCTGCTCCTTTAAGTGCTTATTTTCTTTTATTCATTCGTGGGCGTCGCTGGCTGTCCAGCATTTATTGCCCATCCCTAGTTGCCCTTGGGAAGGTGGTGGTGAGCTGCCTTTTGAAACGGTGCAATCCACATGCTGTGTGTTGACCCACAATCCAGTTAGGGAGGGAATTCCAGGATTTTGACCCAATGACTGCGAAGGAACGGTGACATATTTCCAAGACAGGATGGGAATTGGCTTGGAGGGAAATTTGCAGATGGTGGTGTTCCCATGTATCTGCTGCTCTTGTCCTTCTAGATGGAAGTGATTGTGCATTTGAAAGGTGCGGTCTAAGGATCTTTGGTAAACTTTTGGTTGGCAACAGCAGACCATACTCTTGGCTACTGGAGACTTGTTATATGTCTTCAATGACTGACTTGGGGAAATGGGTCAGGGCAGAGTTGGAATGGTGAATGAAAATACTATCCATATTGTATCTTATGTCTACTGGAGCGGGATCCATCAAATATTCAATACTGAAGATGTGTCCATTAGCAATGGAGAGAAAGGTAAAAGATGTGGGTATGACTATTACAAAGGATTCCAGTTATCATTATGAAAGGTACTGTAATTATAAACAAGCACCAGATCATTAGTCAAAACAAGTTATTCTAACCTTTCCTAAGCCACCGTTGAGGTCCGTTTTGGAACATACAGTATGTAATTCTAGGCCATTTGTCTTCAAAGCAAAAGTAAAATACTGCAGATGCTGCAAGTCTGACATAAAAACAGAAAATGTTGGAAGCAGTCAGCAGGTCTGGCAACTTTTTTGGAGTAAGAAGTCTGACAACACCAGGTTTAAGTCCAACCAATTTATTTGATAGTAAACTCACAAGCTTTCGAGGTTTCCCTCTTCGTCAGGTGAATAGCGAGTACTGGCCTCAGGCAGAGCATATAACTGCTATCAAATAAATCGGTTGGACTTAAACCTGGTATCATCAGACTTCTTACTGTGTTTACCCCAGTCCAACGCCGGCATCTCCACATCATAACTTTTTTGAAGAGCAAACAATCTGTGACCCATTATCAGAATCCCTCACCAAACAATGTTGACGTCTTGGAGAGGTTGCAGAGCAGAATGAAGGAGGTGATTTTGGAACACTGCTCTTAAGTTATGGGACTGGAGAGATTGAGATCAGCAGAAAATGAAGTGACACAATCCAAGCCTTTGAAATGCTGAAGGCACTAATGTAGATCTATGTGAGTTACTTGACTTCAGATTGTGGGCACAACTCCATTAGGAGTAAAAGGGGAGGTGATGGCCTAATGATATTATCGCTAAACTATTAATCCAGAAACTCAGCTAATGTTTGGGGGACCTGGGTTCAAATTCCACCATAGCGGAGAGCGGAATTTGAATTCAATAAAATTAAAAACCTGGAATTAAGAATCTAATGGCAACCATGAAACCATTGTTAATTGTCAGAAAAACCCATCTGGTTGATTGATGTCCTTTAGGGAAGGAAATCTGCCGTCCTTACCTGGTCTGGCCTACTTGTGACTCCAAGGCCACAGCAATATGTTTAACTCTTAATTGCCCTCTGAAATAGCCCGGCAAGCCACTCAGTTGTTTCCATCAAGGGCAATTAGGGATGAGTAAAAAGTGCTGGTCAGCCAGAGATGCCCATGTCTCGCGAATGAATAAATTAAAATGAAAAGTCAAAAAAAGCAGGTGGTCTATGGCAGGATAGGTTGGATAAAATGGTTACAGGTTAAGACAGATATAAATGGGCTGAATGGCCTCTGACTGCACTGTAGGAATTCTATGATTCTATGATTCTACCTGTGGAAAAGTAATATGGATTTCAATAGGAATCAATTCTGGGACCTGGAGCTTTTGACAGGGTTTGTGAAGTACGTGGACCAGGGCATCTGCAGTGTTAAATTTACTGATGAGGCAGAGATTTGTGGGCAAGCTGAGAGGAGACTGACTATCTTCAGAGAAACTTGGTCCGATTACATTGATGGCAGTGAGATATGGCAGATAGAATTTAACATGGATAAATGTAGCATAAAGCATTCAGGATCAAGTAACAGCAAATGCATACAACTTGAAAGGATTTCCATTTGCATGATAGAGGTCTTTGAAATAGAAGAAAAAGAATTTGGGAGTGATCATGCTCTGAAAGCATCTGCTTGGTGTCAGGCAGTTATTAAAAAAGGTAATTGGGTACAGTGGGGTGCATCAGAAGGTCAGCAAAACTTATACTGTCATAGTTCAGATCGACGGTGAGACCCATTCTACAGCAAAGATGCAGTTTTTGTTTTTGTAAACCACTTCCCTTTATAGATGTGTAACAAGGAAAACTTACTGGGATGACTCCCAATCTTAGTGGACAACAGTCTCATGACAGAACTAGTGAAAAGACTTGAAGGGATATGATTTCCACAAAATAATGAAAAGCATAGAATTTAACTGGCAAGTTACAGAACAAAGGGATCTAGGGGTATATGTTCCTAGTTCCTTGAAAGTGGAGTCACAGATGGACAGAAGACATTCAACATGCTTTCGTTGGTCAGAACATTGAATACAGGAGTTGGGACATCTTGGTGAAAGACTCTGGTAGGAAAACTTGCTAAGAAATTTTTAAATACAGAGAGAGAATGAATTTTATTTTTTCATGGGATATGGGTGACACTGGCAAAGCCAGGAATATTGCCCATCTCTAATTGTCCTCGAACTGAATGGTTTGCCAAACCATTTCAGAGGGTAGTTCAGAGTCAACCACATTAGTGTGGGTGTGGATTCACATATAGGCCAGACCAGATAAGAATACATTTTAAAATTCTTACCTTATATATTGAATATTTAAATATTCAATGGCGCATCCATCAGACACCATGGTAATCCATGTGAAAGTGAATCTAATAGATGTCAATAACATCAAATAGGGTTTCTTGTGAGATTCGCATTCAAAGTAGACTTTGACTTGCTAGCTAGCTCTTGCTTTCAGAAGACACTGAAAACTCTGCTCTCTTTCACACTGCCTTAAAACTCCCAATATTCCCCTATACCTATCCCCTTTCCCCTCCAATCCCATCAAATTATTTTTCCTACATCCTTAACTGATTTGAGGTGGCGGGGGTGGGGGTGGTGTGATGGCTTTTGTCAGGGTGGAGGATGATGGTGGTGGTAGTTGTTATATAACATCAATGGTAGCTGTAGCTTCATGGTCACCATCACTGAATCTAGTTTTCAATTCCAGATTTATTAATGGGATTCAAATTTCACTAGCTGCCGTTTGGGATTTGAACCCACATCCCCAGAGGATTAGCCTGGGCCTCTGGCTTACTCATCCAGTGATGTTCTCACTACACGACTCTATAAGCTTTGCTTATGAGTTTTGAGTTCGGAAATGCTGGGGCAATGGATGAAAAAGCTCTCTTCTACCATCTCAAATTCCCTCCCCCCACCAGGGGTTTGTAGGGGGCAGAGGCATTAAAAAGGAAATGGTTGGATATTCCTGATCAGTGTGTAAAAGTCTTCCTGTGGGAAAAGCGCTTTGTGGCACAACGCAGGGAAAAGAGGATGGATACGAAAAAGGAAAATTGAAATGAAAGCAAAATACTGCGGACACTGGAATTTGAAACAAAAACAGAAAATGCTGGAGAAGCGCAGCAGGTCTGATAGCATCTGTGGAGAGCCAACATTTTGAGGCTGGATGAGCCTTCGTCAGACATGAAACATCGGAAAAATATTTTGATGGGAGAAGGTTGAGGGTGAATGGTGTGTGTTTGAAAGCAATGTGAAAGAGAGCAAAGCTTTGGGTGGCCTCTGTAAGGACTAGAAAGTAGGTCCAAGTCAATTTTTCAGAGAATGTAAAGGGGGCAATGTTCTACTTTCACCAACAAGCAAGTGCACAATGGTAAAGCATAGATCCCACATGAATCCCTATTTGATGTTACTGACATCTGTCTAATTTCCTTTCTCATGGATTACAATGTTGTCTGATGGATGCGCCCTTCAATACTCTGCAAAGTAAGGAGATTATTAAAAGCTGACAGTGCAGGACACATAAGAGGGTAGTATCGCTTTCTACTACCTTTTAATTAAAACAAATCAAAATAATTTAAATGGTGTGCAAAAGAAACCCCACACAAAATATGTTAATTACAGCAGCTGTCTTCTTTGCATGATGGCCTGTAATAACCAGCAGCAGTTTTTGTGATCTCTGACACGCATAGGATCTCTATCTGATCTGATCTGATCTGATGCGGTTTTTATTGTGTTATCCTATACCCCGAAATATGAGAAAGTAATACCCTAAAGCCCATTTGATTCCCATGCAGGCCACAACATTATCTCATCCTCTCCTTCATAAGGCCTGCAAATATGTATCAATAATGTGAAGAAATGTATTCACAAGAGTTGTCCCTTTTTTATGCTTCTGGGTAATGACGCAAACATGTGTTTATTATGAGTTGAGCATCAGGATGAGCCAATACCTTAGGGCACCATGGGGATTCAATTTAATGCTATTATATTATGTTTACATCTGAAACAATGAGATCTGGATCAGATTGAAAACTTGGTAACCTAAGTACCTTCAGTTTTAATGATCTCAAGGGAAGCAGAACGGTCATCTCAGTACAGCGCCATGTGGTACCTTTATTAACTACCATCAAGGCAGCTCTCCCAATGACATTTAATAAAACAGCATTCAGTGTAATCTCCTAGGTGCTGAGCTTTTATAGAATGCCTTTTGGATTCAGAACATGTTGAATATACAAACAAGGAGGGGGTACAGGCCACTCATTCCCCCCAGCCTACCCTACTATTCAATAAGATCATGGTTGATCTGACACTAAACTCAAATCTGGATCCCATCTACTCTTGATATCCTATCACCGCCTCCCCCCACAACACCCCCCCATCCCAACATTGCCCCCTCCCCCTCACCCCCCACCAGCTCATCAAGAATCTATTTACCAAATAATCTGCTTCCACTATCTTTTCAGGAAGAGAGTTCCAAAGACCCTCTGAGTGAAAATGTTTCACCTCATCTCCATTTTAAATGGGTCACCCCTTATTTTCAAACAGTGATCCCCTAGTTCTATCTCTTCCATAAGAGAAAACAGCCCCTCCACATTCACCCTGTCAAGATTCCCTCAGGATGTTATATGTATCAATCAAGTCGTCTCTTACTCTTCTAAACTCCTACACCTATAAGCCTCAGCTGTCCAGTATTTCCTTAGAAGTCAACCCATTCATTCTAGATATTCTGTAAAAGGGTCATATGAACTTGAAACATTAACTCTATTTCTCTCTCCATAGATGTTACCAGACCTCCTCAGTTTAGTCAGCATTTTCTGTTTCTATCCAGGTATTAGCCTGGTAAACCTTCTCAGAGCTGCTTCCAATGCATTTACATCATTCCTTATATAAGTTGACTAATACTGTACACAGTACTCAAAATGTGGTCTCATGAGTGCTTGAACAATTGAAGCATAATCTCCCTACTTAGTATTCAATTCACATCACAATAAATGATAATATTCTATTAGCTTTCCTAATTACTTGCTGCACTGGCACAGTAGTTAGCACTGCTGCCTCACGGCGCCAGGGACCTGGGTTTGACTTCTGGTTTGGGTTGCTGTCTATGTGGAGTTTGCACATTCTCCCTGTGTCTGTGTGTATTTCCTCCAGGTGCTTTGGTTTCCTCCCCACAGTCCAAAGATGTGCAGGTTAAGTGCATTGGCCATGCTAAATTCTCCCTCCATGTACCTGAACAGATGCTGGAGTGTGGCAACTAGGGGATTTTCACAGTAACTTCATTACAATGTGTATGTAAGCTTATTTGTGACTAATAAATAAACTTTACTTTATCTGCATGGTAGCCTTTTGTAATTCATACACTAGGACACCCTGATCACTTTGCACCTCAGAGTTCTCCAATCTCTCACCATTTTAATAATATGCTTTTTTAATCTTTCTACCAAAATAAACAATTTCACACTTTCCCACTTTATACTCCATTTGCCAGATCTTTGCCCACCATCTTAACCTATCTGTATCTTTTTGTAACCTCCTCATGTCCTCTTCACAACTTACTTTCCTATCTAGCTTTGTGCAAATTTGGCAACCATCCCTTCAATCCCTTCATCCAAGTCATTTATCAATTGCAAAAGGTTAAAGTGCCAGCATTGATCATTACACCTTGCCAACCTGAAAAAGACCCATATATGCCTACTTTCTGCTTCCTGTTAGCCAGCCAATCTTCTATCCATGTATTGGAGCTTTCATTTTCCATAATAACTTTGATGTGGTACTTTATCATATGCCTTCTGGAAATCTAAGTACAGTTTATCTGCCGGTTCTCCTTTATCTATGGCACCTTATTTCCTCAAAAAACTCCAATAAGTTATGATTTCCCTTTCACAAAACTATGTTGACTCTGTCTGATTACCTTGAACTTATCCATGTGCTCTGCTATAACTTCTTCAATAATAGCTTCTAATATCTCCACTGCAACAGATGTTCAGCTAACTGTAGTTTCTGTCTCCCTCCCTTGTTGAATAATAGAGTTGCATTTGCTATCTTTCAATCTAATGGGTCCTACGCCAAATCTGTGAAGTTTTGGAAAATTAAAACCAATGCATCAACTATCTCATTAGACACTTTTATGATTCTGTATCACCTGCCATCCAGCAATGAGACTTAGATAATGCGCACATGAATTAGGAGCAGAGACACCATTCAATAAGATCATTGCTGATCTGATTGTAACCTCAACCCCACATTCCTGTCCACCTCAATAACCTTTCATTCCCTTGTTAATTAAATGCCTATCTAGCTCTGGCTTAAAATATTAAAAGACTCTGCTTCCGCTGCCTTTTGAGGAAGAGAGTTCCAAAGACTCATAACCCTCTGAGAGAAAAAAATCTTCTCATCTGTGCCTTACATGAGCAATCCCTTATTTTAAACCTTGCCCCTTAGTTCTAGATTCTCCAACAAGGGGAAATATCCTCCCCACATCCACTCTGTCAAGACCTCTCAGCATCTTAAAGGTTTCAATCAACTCTTACATTTCAGTGGAAACAAGAGCAGCAGTAAAAGCCCTAACTGATTTGTTTTATTCTATTCTAGGGGTCTGTGGTCAGGTGCCACAGCACCTCTCCCACTGTAGCTGAGGACAGTCATGTAACTTTGATGTTATACCAATGGAACCTCACTTAGATAGATCAAGGAATGAATGACAACTGGAAAATTAAATGCAGGTTTTTAATTTGCATCTTCAACACTTTTGTAACTTCCAAACCATCTCTTTAATGTTGAACTTGTAAACTGCATCATGGACAAATTTCTACAGAGACAGCAAAGAATCCAATCAATAGAATTACATGGCATTTACAGCACAGACCAAGACATTTGGCTGGTACATGTTGCTGTTTATCCTTCACATCAGCCTCCACCCATCCTAATTCATCTAATCTCATGGAGCTGTCTATCCCATTACCCCTCATATATTTACCTAGCTTCCGCTCATAGGCGCCTACGCTTTTCATCAATCTTGTAATTGTCCTTTGTTTTGTGGTTTGCTGGACAGCAGTTTGAAAACTTGTGATGTTTTACCTTAGACAGTTTAACCAGAGTCAGATTCAGTCTGAACATTCCCTGAAGAGCCTAAGGTTGAGATTAATATCCCTACCTGTGGCTGTGGAACACAGAAACCAGAAGGGGCATACTTATATCGTTTACATCTACACGGGCTTGGATACTGCAAGAATACATGTTTGGGTCTGAGGTATTTGAAACTTATGGTCAATGACACAGATGAGAGGACTTAATGTAACCCAGCCAAACTTCCTTATGACACTAAAAGGAACAGCACGATGATGCAGTGGTTAGCGCTGCTGCCGCACAGCACCAGAGACCTGGATTCGATTCCCAGCTTGGGTCACTGTCTGTGTGGAGTTTGCACGTTCTCCCTGTGTCTGCATGGATTTTCTCTGGGTGCTCCGGTTTCCTCCCACAATCCGAAAGACATGTTGGTTCGATGCTATTGGCCATAGTAAATTCTCCCTCTGTGTACCCAAACTTGCACTGGAGTGTGGCGACTCGGGGATTTTCACAGTAACTTCGTTGCAGAATTAATGTAAGCCTACGTGTTAATGTAAGCCTACTTGTGACAATAATAGTGAAATAAATAAATAATAAGTTAGATGGGTAAGTAAGTAAGTAAGGAGAATGCAAAGAGGTTTCTAAAGGATTTAGGCAGGAGTGTGGTAGGTGGTATACAATGTGGAGAATTGTGAAAGTTATTCACTTTGGTAGGAAAAACAGAATATTTTTTGAAGTGTGAGGGACTGGAACATGTTGACATTCAGAGGGACCCGGATGCGCTTGTACACAAAACGTAAAAAGTTAACAGGCATGTAAAGCAAGCAACCAGGAAAGCAAATGACATGTTAGCCTTTATTATAAAAGAGTAAAAGAGTAAGGAAGCCTTACTACAATTATACCAGACCTGGTGAGACCACACCTGGAGTATAGTGCACAGTTTTTGTCTTCATACCTAAAGAATGATATAATAGACAGAGTGCAATGTAAGTTTACTAGGCCGATTCCTGGAACTAATGGTGGGGTTTTCTGCGCCGCTTGCCCCAAAGCTGGAAAATCCTGTCCTGGGGGGAAGCGGGGGGAGGAGGGGTGTCAACGGACCTTTCCATGCTCTGCTCCTCATTTGCTACAATTCCTGTGGCAGGAGGAATGGGAAACTTCACCCCTAAGTGTTTGTCTTACAGGGAGAGATTGAGTATTTTAGGCCCGTGTTCTCTCAAGTTTAAAATAATCAAAGCTGATCTCATTGGAACGTATAAAATACTGAAGGTGCTTAACAGATACATGCTGGGAGGGTGGAGAATCTGGATCGGAGGGCTGGTCACACTCTCTGAATAAAGAGGCTACTATTTATGAGGTGAGGAAAAAATATCTTCACTGAATGGATATGGGATATCCATGTCGAGACAGAAGATCATCCATAATCTGCTGAGTACTGGAGCAAGTTTGAAGGTCAGATTGACCTCCTCCTGCTCTTATTTCTTATAAAGAACAAAGAACAAAAAAATTACATTACAGGAACAGAGCTTTCAGCCCTCCAAGCCTGCACTGACCATGCTGCCTGACTTAACTAAAACCCCCAACCCTTCCGGGAACCATAACCCTCTATTCCCACCTATTCATGTATTTGTCAAGATGCCCTTTAAAAGTCACCACCATATCCGCTTCCACCACCTCCTCTGGCAATGAGTTCCATGCACCCACCACTCTCTGTGTAAAAAACTTGCCTTGTAGATCTCTTTTAAACCTTGACTCTTGCACCGTAAACCTATGCCCCCTAGTAATTGACTCTTCCACCCTGGAAAAATGCTTCTGACTATCTACTCTGTCCCTGCCTCTCATAATCTTGTAGACTTCTATCAGGTCGCCCCTCAACTTCCAACGCTTCAGTGAGAACAAACCAAATTTCTCCAACCTCTCCTCATAACTAATGCCGTCCATACCAGGCAACATCCTGGTAAATCTTTTCTGTACCCTATCCAAAGCCTCCACATCCTTCTGGTAGTGTGGTGACCAGGATTGAACACTATATTCTACGTGAGGCCTGGCTAAGGTTCTTTAAAGCTGCAACATGACTTGCCAATTTTTAAACTCAATGCCCTGGCCGATGAAGGCAAGCATGTAGTATGCCTTCTTAATTACCTTCTCCACCTGCATTGCCACTTTTAGTGACCTGTGTATCTGTACACCCAAATCCCTTTGCCTGTCAATACACTTAAGGATTTTGCCATTTACTGTATATTTCCTATCTGTATTAGACCTTCCAAAATGCATTGCCTCGCACTTGTCCGGATTAAACTCCATCTACCATCTCTCTGCCCAAATCTCCAACCGATCTACATCCTTTGATATTCCTCATCGCTATCTGCAAATCCACCAACCTTTGTGTCAAACCAATAATCAAACCAGTTACATTTTCCTCCAAAACATTTATATATATTACAAACAGCAAAGGTCCCAGCACTGATCCCTGAGGAACACCACTTGTCATAACCCTCCATTCAGAAACGTACTCTTCCTCTGCTACCATCTGTCTTCCTTGACCAAGCCAGTTTTGTATCCATCTTGCCAGCTCACCTCTGATCCCATGTGACTTCACCTCCTGCACCAGTCTGCCATGAGGAACCTTGTGAAAGGCCTTACTGAAGGTCTTACTTATGTTCTTTAAGTTCTTAAAGAGTCTCATTATGTCCTAGTTTTATAATTAATGCAAGTTACGTGACTACTATAGCAATAATCCACCTGGAATTCCATACAAGACCTCAACCTGGAACACAGAAGAGACAAGGAAGAAGCAATCTGGTGGAGAGGAATCAAATTGGCAAGAGGTGTCTTGGAACTTGAGGCTAACAATAAAACGTTATGATTCTGTGCTGAACCCAGCAAGAAGTGCAATGCCCTCACTTCTGAGACAGGAGTTTGTGTGTTCAAGTCCCACTGTAGTCTGTGTATGTAATCTAGGCTGACACTCTGGTGCAGTGTTAAGCATTGCATTTTGGAAGCTTTCATCCTCCAGGTGAGGTAGCAGACTCAGAGACAACCTGCCTGTTTTGAACCCATGCCTATATTTAAGAAAGCGTGGAGAGTTTTTTTCTTTTAATCATTTGTGCTATGATGGGTGTCGCTGGCCAGATCAACATTTATTGTCCATCCCTAATTGTCCTTAAGAAGGTGGTGGTGAGTTTCCTTCTTGAGTCACTGAGGTGACTCAGTCCATGAGGTGTAGGTGCACTCACAGTGCCATTAGAGAGGGAGTTCCAGTATTTTGAGCCAATGAAGGAACAGTAACATATTTCCAAGTCAGGATAGTAAGTGAATTGGAGAGGAACTTCCAAGTGACGATGTTTCCATATATCTGCTGATCTTGTGCTTCTCCTGATGTCTTAGTCAAAATCCCTGTTGCAATTCATGCCACAAAAAGTAATCAACCAATAATTTAAACCAGTGTTGTTTGAGGAATCTTGTTTGAAACAAAGTGATTTCTATCTACCTATATACGTTAGGCCACTGCATTTGAAAGTTCATTATCATTGGAGACCTGATTGCTGGTACATAAATGCAGGTTCTTCCTTCCCTTAAAGGATTGGGATTGCTGCATTCAAATTAAATTTTACTTAATCCTCTTTGCTTCTAACTTCCTTTTACCAAAGATTATTTAATACATTTTGAAAGGGTGAAAGCTCAACCCTTGAAGTGTTTCATCTCTCTCCAACTAGTCCTCAGGCTACATGGCGTGACATGTATGAAAGCTAGCCTGCCCCACGTTGACATTGTACCACCCACATCCTGCAATTCAGGGTTGAGTTGCAGAACATAAGGAATATGCTGATACAGGCTACTTAGGGTTTGACAAGTGGTAGGGGAGAGGTAACAGGAATAGCTCTGCAATACCATAAATCATGTGTTATAATTCAGATTAGAAACTCCGAAAGGTTTTATGAAGCCTGTCTGGATCATAAATTTTGCATCTTGAATTTGGCTAGGATAAGCATGATTTGTTTCACTTTAGGAATGATTCAAATGATTTCAAGAAGAAATTAGATATAGCTGTTCGGGCGAAAGGGATCAAGGGATATAGGAGGAGGGGGGGTGGGGGCAAATCAGGACATTGAATTCGATGATCAGCCATGATCAGAATGAATGGTGGAGCAGGCTCAAAGGACTGAATGGTGTAGTTCTGCTTCTAGTTTCTATGTTAAATGACCCGCTAGGGAACATTTATCAAACAGAATTTATTGAAGAATATAGTTAACATGTGAAGCAAAAAAGCTAGCAATAGCTTTTATCAATTACAGACAAAAACCACCATGATAATGTATAACTCTTAACTATAATATATTAACTTAATATATCTAAGATGTTCCAATCAAACAAAAAATTCCCATAGACAAAAAACCATTTCCACAGGTTTGACACAGCAATGACTAATGCTCATGTGATACTGGAACTGAGTCTTTTGGTTGGAGAATTGAAAATCCTGACTTCTCAGCTTGTAATTTCTAGCAGATCTCTGGACTCACCCAGAACAGCTCAAAGTCAGACCAGCTTCTCAGAACACCAGGGACAGACTCTGGTCAAGCCACCAACAGCAGATATTCTACTCCAGGAAGGCAAGAAATCTTGCTTTCAATGAATGAGCAGAATTTCCAAAACCAGGGAGAGAGAGAAACAGTTCTTATCCACTTGATGTCCCTTCTAAACCTCACACAGCTAGCCAAACAGAAAATTCACAAGGAAGAAAAGAATGTCCAAAATGCATGACTTTCCTCCTAACATTTCAGGTCATAAAAGACCACAGAGTAAAAGTAAATAACCCCATTTAAACCACAGGAGGAGCAATAAAAAGACTTCTAGCAGACGGCAATGAAATCAAAACAGCTTATAGCTGCAGAGAACACGATTTTAAAAAAATTCTTCAAGGTACACTAACTTTCACATGGAAGGAGTTTGATTTGTTCCCTTGCTATGCATTTCCACGGAATATTTCATATCGCTATCAGATTTATGTCTAAGTTTGCTTTAATGATGATTTCAGGCTATAGTTTCAATTGAGATTTTGATCCGTTTATTTATAAATTACCGAACTGGGGTGTTTTGCAAATTGTAAAGCATGTATTCACTTTTGCTTCTCATCTTCATTTAATGTGGTAACAATGATTTATTCTGAAATGTTAACCTTGGTATAAATCTGCGCAGTGTGTTCCAGAAACAAGATAAACACAATGAACTTTGGCTCTGATGTGTCCTACATTACACCAATAACTACGCTTCAAAATGTACTTCATTAGTTGTAAAGCACTTTGGGATGTTCTGTTTGGGATTTTTTTTTCTCTTTAATTGTTCTCTCTGTTGTGTCCATTAGTGTCAAGGGGATTATCAGGGCAAATACATGTGGTTATGGGGATTGGGCCTGGGTGAGATTGTTGTCGGTGCAGGCTCAATGGGCTGAATGGCCTCCTTCTGCACTGTAGGGATTCTATGATTCTATGGATCATAAAATATCTGATAGAACAGTCACTTCACATAATTATTGAGTACTAAGTTAATAAATAGATGTTTTAGCATGTCACAGACAGGAGGGGATTTAATTTGAAACAGTCCTGATTTCTCCTTTGCCCGTAAACAGAAAGGTACTTTTTGATTTATGGTTTTCCCCTTTATCGGTATTTTCCCCGACTCCACAGCTCGATTACTAACCCCACAGCAAACTCAAGATAGGTTAAAATCAGAGGGTTAGTTTATTTTACATACATTCAAAATGTAGGAAAGTGGTTCGCTATGTAGCTTGCATTCAAGCAATAAAAAAGGATAAGGAAAAGAAAGAGGGCAAAGACCACAAACAAAATAAACGTTTTTGTTTCACATGAGTCCAGAATCAAAAGTCCAATGGTGTGTTCCTTCAGAGCTGCTAGCAGGCTGAATCTGATATGGAGCAATCCAATTTTCCAGTAGTCCTGTCTTCCACAATGGGATTTGATTTGATTTATTATTGTCATATGTATTGGTATACAGTGAAAAATATTACTTCTTGCACTATACAGACAAAGCATACTGTTCATAAAGGAAAAAAGGAAGGGATGTGGAATATAGGATTACAGTCATAGCTAGGGTGTAGAGAAAGATCAACCTAATATAAAGTAGGTCCATTCAAAAGTCTGATGACAGGAGGGAAGAAGCTGTTCTTGAGTCGGTTGGTATGTGACCTCAAACTTTTGTATCTTTCTCCTGAAGGAAGAGGATGGAAGGGAGTATGTCCAGGGTGTGTGGGGTCCTTTATTATGCTGACTGCTTTTCCAATGCAGTGGGAAATGTAGACAGAGTCAATGGATCCACGTAGAGCTGAATTAGTCTTGTGGTAGGTTCTGGGACAGAAGTTCAGACATTCCAGTGGAAAGCAGTGTAAATGAGGGCTAACCAATTGGAAGCCTGGGCAGAGCTCTGTTCTGCTGCTGCTGTGATGACGGAAGATAGCAGACTGTCTCTGTGTAGCTCCACGAGGTAATAGTACAGGTTCTAGCAGTTTTAGAGCTAGGGTGGTAGCCATGTAACATAATTCCCACTTCTTCCCCTTGGTTTGAGCAAAGGACGTATGTTCCTGGTTTGGGTTCTTGAGATGGCTAATGTTGCATCCACAAATATGTTTGAAAGGTTTTATAGCCCCTTTGTCCTTGCAAATGTGTCATCTCTGTTGACTAGAGCTCTGCCTTAGAAATGGAAAGAATCTTTGCATATTTCCTTGCACAGGGGGCATTAGTGCCTCTTTAGAGATAACAAAATCTTTCTGAAGGCTATATATAAATGCCTTTCATGTGAATCATAGTTAGTCAGGCTTCAGTCAGTGCAAAACGTTTGTCCAATAAATAAGAATTTTATAAAGTAGCCAGAATGATATTATATATATATATACTGTCACATCTTCTGGGCATGACTCATGTTAAAACAATCAAAACATCAATATTGCTGAAAAGAGAGAGACATGTTGGTGGAAGCTGTTTGTCTTGTACTCATCAGGACAAACACAAGAATGCTAAATTTTCAGCGAGTGATGTCTTGAAAGTTTTAGCAACATGTCTCTTTTTTCAGCAACATCTCATGTTATTGGTTACAGCACCTCAATCAATGCTGTAACACTGAGTGTGCAGCAGTCCTCCTTCTGGCTACACATAAATACAGCAGTTCAGTAATAACCTGTGTCTGAACTGCTCTCTGATCAGCCCTTCTCTGTGAACAGTCCCTCTCCATCTCCCTGACCTGCCAACCAACTCAATATGGCAGCCAAATGATCTTCTACCCTCCCGCAGCCAGTGAGCCTTCAGTGTGATGCCCACAGCATTAAAAGGATGCCCGACCTGGAAAGTGGCATGAACCTCTCAGCTTTTGGTGGGTGGCATGGTCACTGCATCAAGCTTTCACTCATTCAGTGCAGATTTCCTCTCAGATTGTCCTGGTGGCCATTTCTGCCCTCATGTGTAATGCGGGTGTACTGCGGATACTTAAATCACAGACTAGAGCTATCTGGGAGCATTCATTTCTGGACATTATTCCTCAGGAAGGATATATTGTCCTTGGAGGGACGTAGCATGATCTCACTTGAATATATCAGGGCTAGAAGAGTTAAATTAGAAGAACTAGTTGCATAGATTAGGTTTGAGAAGCAGAGCTAACCTTGCAGCCCAATGATCTTTTGTTGGAAATGTTCCGATGAAAAGTCACCAATCTGAAATGCTAACTCTGTTTTTTTCTTCACAGATACTGTTAGACCAGCTGGAGTATTTCCAGCATTTTTTGCTTTTGTGTAAGAGCTACCCTTGTATGTCACGACACTTAGCATACTCACTGCTAAGGTGGTATTACAATCCTTAACCAAATTATACACCACTGAAGATTGATCATGCCAAGATTAGACTGTGAGCAATATCCCATGTATAATCTCTACTTATTACCAGTCATCTGAGGTCTCCTCCCATTGCTTACTTCAGCGGTTCTGCCATTCCAGTAGCCAGAACAGAGACGCAAGACTTGTGTTTAACTCGGATTTTTGGAATGATGAAAGAAGTACAATCCAAATTTGTGAAGATGAGCATTAAATAATGCCTGGGGCCATAAGTTAATGGCACATCATGAGTTACTTGATAAAGCCCATCTTCACAGATGCAAGCTCTATGAACTGTGAGAAAGATATTTTGATTTGCTTTTGTGTTTTTTCTTGGGACATGGACTGATGGGCCAGCATTTATCACCCATTACCTAGTTTTCCTGAGGATATTAAGAGTCAGCTATACAGGATGGGACTAGAGACACGTTTAGGTCAGATTGGATAGTGATAACTGACCCTATCCCTGAAAGACATTACTGAACCTGTTCACAGCAGCTTTCATGGTAGGTTTTATGGCGCCAACCTACAAAATGGGCAGATTTGTTGACTTAAGTTCGACACCCAGAGAGTGGTTAGAACATGAAACTAGTCACCACAAGGACTAGTTAAGGTGAAAGCATAAATACATGTAACCGAGCGCTAAATGCATACATGTGAGAGAAAGAGATAGGGTGGCACGGTGGCACAATGGTTAGCACTACTGCCTCACAGTGCCAGGGACCGGGTTCAATTCCGACCTTGGCTTACTGTCTGTGCGGAGTCTGCATACTCTCCCTGTGTCTACGTGGGTTTCCTCCAGGCGCTCTGCTTTCCTCCCACAGTCCAAAAGACGTGCTGGTTAGGTGCATTGGCCATGCTAAATTCTCCCTCAGTGTATCTGAACAGGTGCCGGAGTGTGGCGACCAGGAGATTTTCACAGTAACTTCATTGCAGTGTCAACGTAAACCTACTTGTGACACTAATAAATAAACTTTAAAACTTTAAAATGTTTTGTCAACGGGGGGAGATGAAGGAGAGTGGGAGAGTGCTCGTGCAAAGCATAACCCAATGGGGAAAATGGCCAGTTTTTGTGCTGTAAAGTTCTTAGCTTGCCATGGTTTAATTTGCTGATTCTTTATGCAGGGATAGAACATAGAACATAGAACATTACAACGCAGAACAGGCCCTTCGGCCCACGATGTTGCGCCGACCAGTTACAAAACAATGACCCACTAACCTAAACCAATCCCTTTTCGTCCATAAACCTATCCACGGATCTCTTAAACGCCCCCAAACTAGGCGCATTTACAACTGCAGCAGGCAGGGCATTCCAATCCCTCACCACCCTCTGGGTAAAGAACCTACCCCTGACATCCGTCCTATAACTACCACCCCCTAATTTAAAGCCATGCCCCCTTGTGCTAGATTTCTCCATCAGAGGAAAAAGGCTATCACTATCCACCCTATCTAAACCTCTAATCATCTTATATGTTTCAATAAGATCCCCTCTTAACCGCCTTCTTTCCAGCGAAAACAACCCCAAATCCCTCAGCCTCTCCTCATAGGACCTCCCCTCCATACCAGGCAACATCCTGGTAAACCTCCTCTGCACCCTCTCCAAAGCCTCCACATCCTTCCTGTAATGTGGGGACCAGAACTGCACACAGTACTCCAAGTGCGGCCGCACCAGAGTTGTGTACAGTTGCAACATAACGCTGCGACTCCTAAATTCAATCCCCCTACCAATAAACGCCAAGACACCGTATGCCTTCTTAACAACCTTATCTACTTGATTCCCAACTTTCAGGGATCTATGTACACATACACCTAGATCCCTCTGCTCATCCACACTATTCAAAGTCCTCCCGTTAGCCCTATACTCGACATATCTGTTATTCCTACCAAAGTGAATTACCTCACACTTCTCCGCATTAAACTCCATCCGCCACCTCTCGGCCCAGCTCTGCAACCTGTCTAAGTCTTCCTGCAAACTATGACACCCTTCATCACTATCTACCACACCTCCGACTTTGGTGTCATCAGCAAATTTACTAATCCACCCAACTATACCCTCATCCAGATCATTAATAAAAATTACAAACAGCAGTGGCCCCAAAACAGATCCCTGAGGCACACCACTCGTAACCGAACTTCATGATGAATATTTACCATCAACCACCACCCTCTGTCTCCTATCCGCTAGCCAATTCCTGATCCAATTCCCTAGATCACCCCCAATCCCATACATCTGCATTTTCTGCAGAAGCCTACCATGGTGAACCTTATCAAACGCTTTACTAAAATCCATATACACCACGTCCACTGCCTTACCCCCATCCACCTCTTTGGTCACTTTTTCAAAAAACTCAATAAGGTTAGTAAGGCACGACCTACCTGCCACAAAACCATGCTGACTATCTCCAATCAATTCATTACTCTCCAAATAACTATAAATCCTATCCCGAATAATTTTTTCTAAAACCTTGCCCACAACAGAAGTGAGACTCACCGGTCTATAATTCCTGGGGAAGTCTCTGTTCCCCTTCTTAAACAATGGGACAACATTCGCTAACCTCCAATCTTCCGGTACTATACCAGAGGCCAACGACGACCTGACATACGTCATTGTTTTGGTTTTATTACAAATTTCAGAATGAATGTTGCAACACTACACTTAGGTTGAGGGAACTGGGTCTCTTTTCCCTGGAGAGACGTAGGTTGAGAGGCGACCTGATAGAGGTTTATAAAATGTTGAGAGGAATAGATAGGGTGGATTCTCAGAGGCTATTTCCCCGGGTTGAAATGGTCGCTACGAGAGGACACAGATTTAAGGTGCGGGGAGGAAAGTACAGAAGTGATGTTAGGGGTAAGTTTTTCACTCAGAGGGTGGTGAGTGAATGGAATCGGCTGCCGTCAGTGGTGGTGGAGGCGAACTCGCTGGGGTCTTTTAAAAGACTTCTGGATGAGTATATGGGGTTTTATGGGATTGGGGGTTATAGATAGGTGTTGATGTGATCAGCGCAGCTCGTGGGCCGAAGGGCCTGTTTGTGCTGTAGTGTTCTATGTTCTATGTACAGTTTTTAATATATGAAAGATTACAAGACAATTCCTAAAATCAGGAATTAAAAAAGGACAACTGTAGATTTTCTTTTTCAGTTTACAATTTGACACTTCATTAACATATTGTTAATTAGAGTTGCATTGCAAATGAAGTAATCGAAATAATACCCTGGTCTATTGAGATTATCATCCTTTGTTCTCTTATGCTTCTCAATTTGCAATCATTATTTCAAAAATGGCACATTTACACGGTTAAAAGTGTACATTGCAGGGTCGTAGAGCAATACAGCACAGAAACGGGCCCTTCAACCCAATCAGTCCATGCTGACCATGGTGCCCTCTCAGCTAGTCCCAATTGCCTGTGTTTGGCCCATATCCCTCTATACCTTTGCCATGCATGTACTTATCCATATACTTTTTAAATGTTGCTTAAATGCAGCCTGAAATTTTCTGCAACAGAAGAAACTAAAGAGGTTACAAATTGTATTATAGTGTGAATTAAAAGGCGAGGTTTATATTACTTAGAAGAGCAGTAAGTCTGATGATTGAGTGAGTTCACGTACCAGCAAAGGATGACCAAAACATTTATAGCAAAGGTGAAAACACAGTATTAAAGAAAACTAACAAGAAATGTAAAAACAGATTGTAAGAGCTTTTGCCAATATGTAAAAAGGAAGAGAATGATGAAAGTATACGTTGGGAAATTAAAGTAGACGTGGAGACAGGGGAAATTAAAATGGAAAATAAAGAAATGTTGCCCCTCAGGTCCCTTTTAAATCTGTCCCCTCACCCTAAACTTACGTCCTCCAGGTTTTCAATTTCCCTACCCTGGGAAAAAGACTGTGTTTATCCTATCTATGCCCCTCATGATTTTATGCACTACACTGGAGATTGCCAAAGTTCTTGGTCACGTCACTGGAATATTAATCCAGAAGCCCAGGTTCATGGTCTGGTGGACACATATTCAAATTCCATAATGGCAGCTGGTGAAAATTAAATTCAATTAACAAATATGGAATTTAAAACTAATCGGTGGCAATGAAACTATCACTGATTGTTGTTAAAAACAAACCCAATTTGATGCACTGTACCCATTAGGAAGAAAAATTCACTCACCTGGAATCAATGGGTGCTTTTCTGGTTGGCGGTTGGTGACTAGTGGAGTGCCACGGGGATCGGTGCTGGGGCCTCAACTGTTTACCATTTACATAGACGATCTGGAGGAGGGGGCTGAGTGTAGGGTAACAAAATTTGCTGATGACACGAAGATGAGTGGAAAAGCAAGTTGCATGGAAGGCGCGGAGAGTCTGCAGAGAGATCTGGATAGGCTGAGTGAATGGGTGAGGACCTGGCAGATGGAGTATAACGTTAGCAAATGTGAGGTTATCCACTTTGGTAGAAATAATAGTAGGAGGGATTATTATTTAAAGGGTGAAAAGCTGCAGCATGCTACAGTGCAGAGGGATCTGGGAGTCCTTGTGCACAAATTGCAAAAACCCAGTCTGCGGGTGCAGCAGGTGATCAAGAAGGCAAATGGAATGTTGGCCTTTATAGCGAGGGGGGTAGAATATAAAATCAGGGAGGTCTTGCTGCAACTGTACAGGGCACTGGTGAGGCTGCAGTTGCAGTACTGTGTGCAGTTTTAGGCCCTGTATTTGCGAAAGGATATATTGACCTTGGAGGAGTGCAGAGAAGGTTCACCAAGCTGATACCGGAGATGAGGGGGTTAGCTTATGAAGAGAAATTGAATAGACTGGGTCTGTACTTGTTAGAGTTTAGAAGGCTGAGGGGGGATCTTACAGAGACTTACAAGATAATGAAGGGGCTAGATAGGGTAGAGGTAGAGAGATTCTTCCCGATTAGAAAGGATAGCAGAACTAGAGGGCACAGCCTCAAAATAAGGGGGGGCAGTTTAGAACGGAGTCAAGGGGGAACTTTTTCGCTCAAAGGGAGGTGAATCTCTGGAATCCTCTGCCCATTGAAGTGGTGGAGGTTACCTCATTGAATATATTTAAGTCACAGTTAGATAGATTTCTGATAGACAAGGGAATTAAGGGTTATGGGGAGAAAGTGGGGAAGTGGAACTGATTCACTTCAGATCAGCCATGATCTTATTGAATGGCGGGGCAGGCTCAAGGGGCTAGATGGCCTACTCCTGCTCCTATTTCTTATGTTCTTATGTTCACTTGAAGAAGAAACGATACTCCAAAAGCTTGTGATACCAAATTAACCTGTTGGACTTTAACCTGGTATTTCTGGCATATCACTCCAGACCCATAACAATATGGTTGATCCTTAACTGCTATCTAGCAAGCCACTCAGCTGAAGGGCAATTAGGGATGGGTAACAAATACAGGACTTGCTAATCATGACCATATTCCAATCAATAATGATTTAAAAATTCTGTACCATAATCATTTCATTTATCAAATAGAAGACAGACTAGTTTTAGTTTAGTTTATTTCTTAGTGTCACAAGTAGGTTTACATTAACACTGCAATGAAAATTCACTACTGTGAAAATCCCCTAGTCGCCACGCTCCGGCACCTATTTGGGTACACTGAGGGAGAACTTAGCAGGCCAATGCAGCTAGCCAGTTCATCCTTCGGACTGTGGGAAGAAACTGGAGCACCCGGAGGAAACCCACGCAGACACAGGGAGACCGTGCAGATTCCACACGGACGGTGACCAAAGCTGGGAATCGAACCCAGGCCCCTGGTGCTGTGAGGTAGCAGTGCTAATCACTGTGCCACCGTGCCACCCATAATGGATTTAATGGGATTGGGAGGTACAGATAATTCTATGGCTTGGTAGGTATGGATGTGATCGGCGCAACTTGTGGGCTGAAGGGCCTGTTTGTGCTGTAGTGTTCTATGTTCTATACGTTGAGGGCCAAATTCCCTGGGACTGCATTGGGTCGTGGAAAAGAAATCGCACGATGAAATGAGTTGGATAGTGTTTCCTCAAGTTTACCCTTTCATGCTATTAAGTATTGAATAATTTCATTGGCAACACAAGTCCGGGCTTTTAGCTGTTTAGGAAATTTGGAGCTACAACAATTCCCAGTGTTGACTTTCTTTGAAAAATACAGAAGAAGCTACAGTCTTCAGAGCTTTCATAATGTGAACCAACACAGGGTTCAAAATATGCTTTTCATGTACATTACCTGTGTCACACTTTGATCTTGAAACAGATTTCAAAATGTTTTAGACCAAGTTCTAAAGTGCATGAACAACCACAAGATTGTCAGTTAACAACACATTTCAACCACACTAATTTTTTTTCAAAGCTACACTTTTAAATAATACATGAAGGGTGTGATTAAAGCAACCTACTGATTTCATTCATTTTTTTCCATACATTTATTAGGTTGGAAGAAAAGTATTAATTAAATTATTATTCATCATCTTGGAACCCTTCTTAAACTTGTGAGTTTGCATTTTGAACGAGCAAATGTTATAGGAGCACGCACGAAACAGCACCACAAAAGTTCTTCGGGTATTTATACGTCAAAAGTGCAAATTAATCATTTTCTATGGATGGCGAAGGAGGTAGAGATTAAGGTGAAGCAATAAAAAAGTGTCCTTATGACAGATGTCAGGTAGATAATGCTGAATTTCGAAGGTTCAGAGGAGAATTGAAAATCCAATATGAGATGTAAAGGTAGAGTATAAGAAGAGGCCGGCAGCTAACATGAAAGGGAATCAAAAGTCCTCTATAGACACATAAATAATAGAAGGGTGGTAAAAGGAAGAATGGAACTGATTGGGAACCAAATAAGGGATTTATGAATGGAGGCGTGGGTGTGGGTGTGGAAGGGGGCTGGGGGGGGAGTGGGGGGTGTGGTTGGCTGTACAGGTTGGGGGAACATGACTAAGTTATTAAAAACTTTATATCTATCTTTACCAAGAACTGAAATGCCTAGCAAGTCAAGGCCATAATTCGCCTCAGACTCGGAGATGGTGCCAAAGGATTGGAGAAATTTAAAATTTACGCCCTTGTTCAAAAAAAGGTGTAAAGATAAGCCCAGCAACTACAGGCCATCTAGTTTAACCTCTGTTAAAGCTTCTAGAAATTCAAGACAAGTTTAATAGTCACTTTGGCAAATGCGGGTCTATTAAGGAAAGCCAGTGTGGAGTTGTTAAGGGCAAATTATGTTTAACTCATTTTAACTTCCCTGGTGATCTAATGGTTAGGATTCGGCGCTCTCACTGCCATTGCCTGGGTTCGATTCCCAGTCAGGGAAAGTAAATTTATTTGGGTGGCACGGGGACACAGTGGTTAGCACTGCTTCCTCACGGCACCAGGAACTTGGGTTCAATTCTGGCCTCGTGTCACTGTCTGTTTGTGCGTTCTCTCTGTGTTTGCATGGGTTTCCTCTGGGTGCTCCGGTTTCTTCCCACGGTGCAAAGATGTGTGGGTTAGGTTGATTGGACATGCTAAATTGACCCTACTGTGAGGGGGATTAGCAGGGTAAATATGTGGGGTTGCGGGAAATAGAGCTTGGGTGGGATGTGGTCAGTGCAGACTCAAAGGGCCAAATGGACCCCTTCTGTACTGTAGGGATTCTATGATTCTATGAATTTGCTGGGTTTTTTTGATAAGGTAACAGAGAGTGTTGAAAGTCATTGATGTGATGTATATGGATTACAAAAAACATCTGATACAGTGCTAAAACAACAGACTTGTGAGCAAAGTTAGAGTTCATGGAATTAAAGGAACAGCAGTAACTTGGATACAAAATTGGCTAAATGACAAGAACCAAGGTAATGGTTAATAAATGTTTACCAAACTGGAGGAAAGTTTGTAGTGGAGTTGGTTTTAGGCTATCAGCTCTTCCCAATATATGTTAATGACCTGAATCTTGATGTACAAGGGAAAACTTCAAAAATTGCAGACAATACAAAAGCTGTAAGTATTGCAAAATTTAAGGAGGATAGCATCAAACAACAGAAGGACTTGGTGGAATGGCCAGACAAGTGACGATGAGGTCTAATGTAGCGAAGCGTGAGGTGATTTATTTTAGTAGGACGAATGTGGAGAAACTGTATAAAAGAAAGAGTACAATACCAAAGTGCTTGCAGGAGAAGAGAGACCTGGCTGTATTTGTGCATGAATCTTTGAAGGTGAAAGGCTAAGTTGAGAAGGAGGTTAATAAAGCACGCAGCATCCTGGGCTTTATTAATAAGGACATTGAGAATAAAAGCAAGAAGTTATATTAAACTGGTATAGAACACTGTTTCAACTTCAGCAGGAGGAATGCATCCAGTTCTGGGCACCACACTTTAGGAAGGATGTGAAGGTATTATAGAGTGCAGAAACAATTCATGAGGATGGTTCCAGGATGAGGAACTTCACTTATGTAGATAGGTTAGAGAAGTTGTGTTTGTTTATCTTGGCGGAGAGAAAGCTGAGATGAGATTTGATAAAGATATTTAAATACATGATTGATCTGGGGAGTAGATGGGAAAAAATTCTACCCAGTGGCTCTCTTCTGCCTTCTCCCTGTGCCCTGCACATTCTTCCTTTTCAAATAACAATCATATTTCCTCTTAAATGCCCTCGACTGAACGTGCCTTCAAGTATACTCTCAGGCAGTGCACTCCATATCCTCGCCACTTGCTGCATAAAATATGTGTTACCTCATGATGCCATCACTTTTTTTTCCAATTAGCTTAAATCTGTGCCCTCATTTTCTCAATCCTTCCACCAACGGGAACATTTTTTCCCTATCTACTCTATGTGGACACCTCATGATTTTGAGTGCCTCTTTCAAATCTCTTGGCCAAGAAGAGCTTCTTGCTCTCCCTTCACCAATCTCAGAACATCTCCAACTCCACGTCCATGTTTGCTGATGAGTAGTGGGTCAGATATCAAACAATGACAAGGTGGGGTACAGGAAAGAGGTAGAGAACCTGGTACGACAACAATAATCTCTCCCTCAATGTCAGTTAAATGAAGGAGATGGTCATCGGATTCAGGAAGCAGAGTCGAGGACATGCCCCTGTCTATACCAGTGGTGATGAGGTGAGAATGGTCGAGAACTTCAAGTTTCTAGTGTCCAGATCACCAACAACCTGTCCTGGTCCCTCCACGCTGACACAATTGTTAAGAGAGCCCACTAACTTTGGAAAACTAAACCCAATGAAACAACTTTCTCACTAGACCAGCAGCCGAGGCAGATGCTAAGCTGTGACCAAGCTGAATGGCAGATCAGGCTTAAGGGGCCGTATGGTTCTACTGCTGGTTATTTCCTACGGTCTTATGGCTCAGAGGTGAATGTGCTAGACATTGAGCCAGGCTTGACACTGAAAGACAAATTACGCTGGGTAAGCTGAATGGTCATAATCTCATTTACAATTATTATTATGGTTATAATGAATATTTCAATGTGCTTCATACTGGTACAGAGACAGAAATAATTAAGACAATGTGCTGAGTTTACGAGTTTGAAGTAATTCAGTAATCATCTTGCTGCTGCTGACTCAATAGCTAAGGAGCAAGTGAGACACGGCAGGAAAGAAAGGTGACTGCGATGGTAGAAATACTTTTTTTTCCGTCAGGAGCCGGGTTACACTTTCCATATCAGTAGTGAGTAAAGGTTATAATTTATAGCTCTAAGGGTGCACTTATACTGCAGCTACCAGTCTGCGTGGAGCTCTTCCAGTAGTTTAAACCTAAACGTTTGCAGAGTGCAGCTACAATGGTAATAAGTTCAACTAGTGCCACTCAGGTTTGAGAGATTTTAAACCCAGTTTGACCTGGAGTCTCAGTTTGTATGGTGACAAACTGGTGCAATACCAGGCTGATCTTCTTCAGGAAGTCTCAAAACTGCTTCTCTCTGGAGTTGGAATGGGTCTGGACTCTGGGGCTACCTGATAATTTCAGCATGATGCAAAAATGACACTAAAGGTTTTTAAAGTTTATTTAAAGTAAGGCTTATATTAACGCTGCAATTAAATTACTGTGAAAATCCTCCTGTGAAAGTCTGGCACCTGTTCGGGTACACTGAGTGAGAATTTAGCATGGCCAATGCACCTAAACTGCACATCTTTGAACTGTACGAGGAAACTAGAGCACCCGGAGGAAACCCATACAGACACGGGGAGAATGTGCAGACTCCACACAGACAGTGACCCAAGCTGGGAATCAAACTGGGTCCCTGGCACTGTGAGGCAGCAATGCTAACCACTGTGCCACTGTGAAAGGTGCATATAATAAATATGAAACATATGATTGGGGGTAATATATTGGCGTGGATACAAGATCAGTTGGCTTACAGGGAGCAACTTAATCTACTAAAACAGGTGGAGCAAACTTCTTATCAAGTGAGACCACCTGAGGCATAGGTTGTTTAGTAGTTTTATCTTGATAGGACATCTGTGCTTTTCTTTCAATAATCCGAACACTGCGGTAAATGGACTTTAATCAAGAATTCCGTCGAGGCTTTACATCATGTCACAGGTTGGTGCCATAAGTGTTGTTGGAGACATTCAATGTTAATTAAACCTGAAATATTATTGCCTCAAAACACATTTCTGCCCGTATTTTTCAGTGAAGTGAGTAGACTTTATGGAAGTAGTTCAATTTGATTTGGACCAGTTTATAGGTCATGGACTTGAGTCAAATATTATGAAGTGGAGGTGCACATCAGCTGACTGCAGTGATTTGTACTTGTCTATATGTTGAAGCAAAACAACATGCACTAAATATTATTAGGCAACAATGCACCTATGAATAGTGAAATACATGGTTAATTCCAATCAAATCCATCATGCAAACCAGCTTCCCATCCATTGACTCTGTCTACACTTCCTGCTGCCTTGAAAAAGCAGCCAGCATAATCAAGGACCCCACACATCCAGACATACTCTCTTCCACCATCTTGCATCAGGAAAAAGGTACAGAAATCTGAGATCACACACCAACTGACTCAAGAATAGTTTCTTCCCTGCTGTCATCAGACTTTTGAATGGACTTACACTAGATTGATCTTTTTCCACACCCTAGCTACATCTGTAACAGTACATTCTGCACTCACTCCTTCCCTTCTCCCCTATGTACTCTATGAATGGTATGTTTTGTCTGTATAGCGTGCAAGAAACAATATTTTTCACTATATCCCAATACACGTGACAATAATAAATCGAATCAAATAAGGTGCAGATCATTACATTTACCTGTGTTACATAAAATTATCTACTCTGATTAGATGTGTTCCAAGAAGATTGGCGTAGATAGAAGATCAGCTGGCTTACAGGAAGCAACTTGATCTCCCACCTCCAACCTCCCTGCTATTGTTTGCTTGGCAGGCCCATCCTGAAACCATAGACTCAGCCCATACCAATTGGGAAGTGAATAAATGCCCCATTACCCAATGGAATGATACTTGACTGTTGGGTCAAACAGCCTTTGTACCTCTCTCCAGTATTGTTCTAACTTATGAAAAAACATTTATTATCTTGTGGCCTAATTGTACTAGTGATCTAGAGATTCGTATTTAATTTCTGGAGCCTCCAGAACAATCCTAACCATCCAGCAACCATAACGTTACACATTATGATACAGTACATTTAGATAGTAGCACAAGGAATTCACCTTATAAAGAATATATAGAAGCATCAATTCCCAGTGAGACAAGTGCAATAGTTCAGGGCATATCCATCAACATCACATTGATATGTGTTCAGACTACCTAAAAGAGAATATTATCAATGATTAAAATGGTTGAAACCCTAATAACATTCATTACTTTGGGTTTTATGTATTGCAATGATACTGTGCATTTAAGAAATGTGTTTGTGTTAGGTTTCTTGCGCAGAATTGTTTTGAGAAGTCAGTTCTATTTACCCAGTGCTGCTTTGTCTATAACCAGCAGCCCAAATGTTGATACTGCAGAAGCATAATTGATCGAAATTGCTGGAATGTTTTCTTCAATTTAGGTTAATGCAGTTTTGTTTTTATTGAGTTCTTCCCCTGGGATTTTACCGAGTGAGGTTTGATAATGTTGATTGACAGGGAAAACCATGTGACTGGACAGGGATAGGCTCACAGATAGAAACAAGCATTCTTTACAGAGAAGTAGTTCTCTGTCTCTCCCTTTCTTTCTCTGGTGATTGGAGTCTGGAACCTGCCAGAAAATAGGTCTCTTTCTCTGAAATTCTGCTGTTTGAAGATAGATCTTCCTCTGGAGGCTGCTGCACAGGGGGTCAGAAGACATGTATCTTTCTGTATTTCTGTCCAGAGATGCTAAAAGGCTGGAATTCTACCAGTCATGTAAGCCTACATGTCTTGTGCCAACTGATTCTGAAGAGGGATTTATGTCTGTGGGGATATTGCTTAAATTGGAACTATAGAGATAGCTAGCAGTCAAAAATTATACCTTGTCATGCTTAAGTATCTCAATTGGGTAAAAATTATGTTAATTATTTTTGCTTTCAGTGTGACTAAATAAAATTTATTTTAATAAAAGCTCCCTAGTGGGTCACACCTGGAGCGAAACACCTTATGTGCACATTGATGCAAAAATCAAAATAAAGTTGGGATCCAGGCTAACTTCATAATATACATTGGACTTTTTGATACGGGGCCAAAAAGTATGAATACAATGTTTATAAGAATCAATTTAAATTAATATTCTGATCAATTTTGTATCATACAGGAAGGGAGATAAATTATCCCCTTTAGTTACATTCTGTATGACGTGCCACATTACAAAGTGGCCAATTCCGATTTCTGCATAAAAATCCAAGTTTTATTTAAGGCACAGCATTTGGAACTCCTTCCAGAATCTGCCTGTCAGTTCTTACGATGTGGATATGCTGGCGTTGGACTGGGGTAAACACAGTAAGAAGTCTGACAACACCAGGTTTAAGTCCAACCTGGTGTTATTTGATAATAAACTTGCAAGCTTTCGGGGTTTGCCCCTTTGTCAGGTGAATGGAGAGTTCTGCAGAGTTCTGTTATATGCTCTGTCTGAGGCCAGAACTCTCCATTCACCTGACGAAGGGACAAACCCCGAAAGCTCGCGAGTTTACTGTCAAATAAATCGGTTGGACTTAAACCTGGTGTTGTCAGATTCTTACTGTGTCAGTTCTTACAACGGACAGTGCATAAAATCCTGTCACTGAGCTATACAAAGGAGAGTTTCACTCTTGGGCTCTTTGAAGTTGGCTAATCTGAGCCAAGTGGAAAAATGAGTTTTGTTGCACCTCAGTACCACATGGGGAGGGGTGCCTGCCAGAAACACATGTGTGTAGGCATCAGATTAATATTGGGTCAGTCTTATCCTCCAACACAGAATACCTGTCGGGTGAATAATCCTTACTTGAAACTGGAATTTGATGGTTCATTTGATTCACCGCAAGCTGAGTGAGATGGGTGGATAGCAAGACTCACTGAGCCAATTCATCCTTGAACTATCACTTCAAAGATTCCAGCTGGATTATCAGACATCAGAGGTGAAACTTTATTAAGTGCTGGTTTGGCTTCAACTGAAGTGTTCTGTCCAACTCTGGGCATCCGACTTTAGGATGTGAAAGCATCGGAATGAGTGCAGCAGCTATTTATGTGGATGGATAGATTGGAAAAGCTAGGACTTTTCCCCTGAGGAAATTGACTTGATGGCAATGTTCAAAATCCCAAAAGGATGACGCTAGTCCATTGCACAGGGGGGCTTTGGACAGAGTTGATAGGGAAAAGTTGTTCCCATTGTCAGAAAGGTCAAAAACCAGAGGACACTATTTTAAAGTGACCAGTAAAAGCATTGGAGGAAAATCATTTTTTACCCAGCAACAACACAAGAGCTAGAAGCAGGAGTTGGCAATCTATCCCCTTGAGCATGTTCTGCCATTCAATATGATCATGGCTGATCTCATTTCAGCCTCATTGCCACCTTTCTATCAGCTCTCTATACCCTTCATACTGCTACTAATTAAAAAAAATCTATCTCCTCCTTAAATTTATTTAGTGTTCGGGTATCCATTCTGGGGTAAGGAATTCCACAGATTCACAACCCTTTGAGTAAAGTAATTACTCCTCATTTCTGTTTTGAATCTGCCACCCCTTAGCTTAAAACTATGGCCTCTCATTCTAGAGTATCCAACAAGGGGAAACATCCACTCCAAGTCTACGCTGTCAATCCCCTTTAGCATCTTATATGCCTCAATTAGATCTCCTCTCATTCTTCTAAACTCCAGCACAACAGCTCAATCTCTTTTCATAAGACAAGTCCGTCATCCCTGGAATCAATCAAGTGAACCTTCTCTGAACTGCCTCTATATCCTTCCTCAAGTAAGGGATCAACACTGTGCAATGCTCCAGGTGTGGTCTCACCAATGCCCTGTACAGTTGTAACTGCACTTCCTTATTTTGTACTCTATTCCATTAGCAATGGAAGCCAAAATTCAATTTGCCTTCGGTATTACCTGCTGCATCTGCATGCTAACTTTCATGCACAAAGACAACCAGATCCCTCTGCACTGAAGCAATTTTAAGTTTCTCTCTATTTAGATAAAATGTTGCCTTTTTATTCCTCCAACCAAAATGGGTAAACTCACATTTATCCACATTAAATTCCATCTGCCAAATTTTGACTCACTCACCTAATCTATCCATGTTAATTTGTAAATTTTTTATTTCTTCTTTGCAACTTGCTTTCCCATCTATTTTAACGTGATCTTCAAATGTTACTTTAATACCTTCTATCCCTACATCCAAGTAATTAATATAAATTAACCATTGTAATTACTAGTTGCAGATTGCAACCAGAAGACTACTTATCCCCACTCTCTTCTTTCTGTTGGTCAGCCAATCTTCTATCCAAGCTACTACATTAACCCCAGTCCCATGTAATCTTATCTTGTGTACTAACTTTTTGTATGGCACCTTATCAAATGCCTTCTGGAAGTCCAGGTTGATAATGCCCAGGCCAGAAACTCCAAGGTGCTTTATGAAGTTAGCCTAGACCCTATGTTTGGAATTGGCTGGCATAAGGTGTTCCAATCTAGGTACTGTTCAAATGATCTACTGGGAAGTTTTCATCAAACAAAGTTTATATAAGAACACAGTGAAAATATAACAAAAAGAATTAGCATAACTTGTACCAATTACAAGACTTAAACATGACACAGTGTAATTCTTAACAGCTAGCTATCTCTGTTGTTCCAATTTAAAAGCAATGCCTCATAGATATGTGCTCTTCTTCAGAATTAGTTAACACTAAAATAAACAAGTTCATATGATATTAGGTTTCCAGATTTTAACACCTATGGACAGTACCAGCAGTTTTCAGAGAAGGATATATCCTCAAGACAGTGAAAAAGAGAAGTAAACCTACACTCTAGTAGTTTCCAGTCTTCAGATGTTAGAGACGGGAGAGGATACCTCTCTCTCTGCAGCTTTCAAAACAGCAACACTCTGATAGCACAATCTCCAACTCCACAGAGGGGAACGAAAGAGAACTTCACTCTCTCAACTCCACACTGCATCTGAAAACAGCATGAGGCTGTGAAAGCCTAGCTGTCCCCTGTCATTTTACTTGACCTGTCTGTTATTCTAATTAAGCTGTACTCTGCAATCTCAAAGGAACACTAAAACAACAGAACACTGCATTAGTTCAGATTAAAATACACATGGTATTAGTTATACTGGGTGGCACGGTGGCACATTGGTTAGCACTGCTGCCTCACAATTGAACCTGGGTTCAATTCCTGGCTTGGATCACTGTCTGTGCAGAGTCTACATATTTTCCCTGTGTCTGTGTGGGTTTCCTCTAGATGCTCCCATTTCCTCCCACAAGATCGAAAGATGTGCTGGTTAGGTGCATTGGCCATGCTAAATTCTCCCTCAGTGTACCCAAACAGGCACTGGAGTGTGGCGAACAGGTGATTTTCACAGTAACTTCGTTGCAGTGTTAATGTGACACTGATAAATAATCTTGACAGGTTAGATGGATTGGCCATGCTAAATTGCCCCTTAGTGTCAGGGGGACAAGCAGGGTAAATATGGGGGCTGCGGGGATAGGTCCTAGGTGGGATTGCTGTCAGTGTAGGCTCAGTGGGCTGAGTGGCCTCCTTCTGTACTGTAGGGATTCTAGGATCTTCAGTAACAATAGAGGACACCAGCTGTATACAAAACAGCTCTGACAAAATGCCAAGGACTGCTCGAAACATCCTGTAGAAAAACATGATTAAAATACACTTCTTAAAGGCACAGTATTGTCACAAGATACACTATATTTGCAGGGCCCTCATTATCCACTTTATTGGCTACATCTTCAAAGAACACGAGCAAATTAGTCAAAATGGTTTACCCTTTATAAAACCATGCTGACTCTGACGGATTTGACTTTCTACATATCCCGTTATTATTTCTTTAATAATGGATTCCAACAGTTTCTCAACTCCAGATGATAAACTAACTGGTCTATAGTTTCCTGCTTCCTGCCTTCCTCCCTTTTTGAACAGGGGCATTACGTTAGTATTTTCCCAATCATTTGGAACTTTGTACTCTCTGTCTATCCTTGTTACAAGGAGGAACAAGTCAGATCCAAGCTGACAAGACATTGCATCCCATCTTGGGCTTGATCGAACAAGATCGAAGCTGACAGGACGAGGTATTGCATTTCCTCCTGGATTTGATCTAATGCTTCATCTTGGCCAAAAGGCCGAGATGGTTTTGAAAAATTGTATCAGGTAAAACCTTGGTTTGACCTCATTGGTTACCCTGATCCTTTACTCTACCCTAGCTCAAGCAAACCATGATCGCAGGTATGGCATACCCCTAGTGCAATGGGCTAGCCTCGTCCCCTGCCTGATCATGGTTTGACCCCTCCAAACTAAATATTTGGGTCTTGTTTTTAATACCCTTTGCCTTTTCTGCTTTAGGAACCAGTCATAACCAGTTTGTTTAACTGGTGTCTCAGTTAAAAACCCAGATTACAGCAGCTTCTCCCCCTTAGGAGAGTTTGCTTTCACTCTCCTTAGGCCTGAAAGATACTTAAATGTTTACCCTTCTCATTAACCCAACTAAACAACTGATCTTATCAAAGAACCAACAGAATCACAGTACCAGATTTTTAAGTGTTTAGGATCAGGAATGCTCTACCTGAAAGTACATTGCAGTCAGATTCCAGCTGGGTGGCACTATGGCGCAGTGGTGAGCACTGCTGCTTCGCAGCACCAGGGAGCTAGGTTCAATTCCAGGCTTGGGTCACTGTCTGTATGGAGTTTGCACGTTCTCCCTGTGTATGTGTGGGTTTCCGCCAGGCGCTCTGGTTTCCTCCCACAGTCCAAAGATGTTGTGGGTTAGGTTGATTGGCCACGCTAAGTTGACCCTAGTGTTGGGGAATTAGCAGGGTAAATATGTAGGGTTATGGGAATAGGGCCTAGGTGGGATTGTGGTTGGTGCTGACTCAATGGGCCGAATGGCCTCATTCTGCACTGTAGGGATTCTATAATCGTGGTTTTCAGGCCTTCAGCGAAAAAGCAGGGAAGTGGAACTCACTGTGTTGCTTTCACAGAGAACTGCCACAGATAAGGTGGGCTAAATGGCCTTCTTCTGGGTTGCAATCATTCTACGATACGTCGGGGGAGTGAATTTTTTGCATCAAAGATCTGTGGTTTCAATTTCTGCACCAGGACTTTCAAGTGCAAAATCAAAACACAAAAGTGCACTGAGGGATTGGATGCCCCGTCTGCATGCCAGTAGACACAAAAGATCTTACAGGGCACCTTACAGAAGAGTAGGGGTGGGGTGTGGGGGGTTGGGGAGTGGAATTATCCCCACAGTTCCTGGCCAACATCTCTCCCTCAATCAACATCACAAACTATCTGTCCATGGAAGTCTGCCATGCACAAGCTGTCACACACTGCACATCCCAAAAGCAGCCAAAAGGGAGCATCGTCGCTCCCTGACAGTATAGAAATTCAAGCACCCTGGATACTTATAGTGTCGGAATTGCACTTGTTCAGATTTGGCTCAGTGAATACAAAACACCTTACACCAATGCCAAAGAATAAAAATGATGGCACTGTTTAACAACACATACCCTGTCAATGAGTGACACATTCGAAGAATCAGAGCTCAACTGAGTGACTAGAGTTGCTCGAAATCATTCCCTGGTCAGTGAAATAGTGCTTGACATAGGCATGCTTGTACTGGCGCAACGGTTCTGCGCTCCGCACTCCAACATCTGAACATTTCTTACACTCCGACAGAGAGTGGTCAGGGCAGTTTTAGTTTTTTTTTTGTCAACATTAAAAAGCTTCAAATGCTTCCAGGAGGTTCAAGAAAATCATGAAACTTTGGCTAAGAATGGGTACTGTTTGTGGGATTGTGTGAAGGTGACAAATTTGAATTGGGGTGAATTGTGCCCCAACCACATCTCACAACGGTGTTGACACAGCACCAAAAGAAAAGATTGAATTGAGTTTCTCATCCATTCAAAATGGGGTTCAGTTCCATTCCTATCACACTGTGGTAAATATGGTACGCAAAAGTGGATTACCTGATGCCGTGATGTACAACGAACAAAGAACAGTACAGCACAGGACCAAGCCCTTCAGCCTTGCAAGCCTGCATCGATTATGATGCCTGCCTAAACTAAAACCGCTTGCATTTACAGAGTCCCTATCCTTCCATTTCCATCCTATTCATGCAATCATCTAGTTACCCCTTAAATGCTGCTATTGTACCTGTTCCCACCCTCTCCACGGGCAGCGCGTTCCAGACATTCATTACCCTCTGTGTAAAAAACTTGCCTCGCAACATCTTCTCTAAACTTTTCCCCATGCACATTAAACCCATGTCCCCTTGTACTTGACTTTTCTACCCTAGGAAAGAGCATCTGACTATCCATTCTGTCCATGCCACTCATAATCTTGTAAACCTCTGTCAGGTTGTCCCTCAACCTCTGTCATTCCAATGAGAACAAACTGAGTTTATCCAATCTCTCCTCATAGCTAGCATCCTCCAGACCAGGCAACATCCTGGTAAATCTCTCCTGTACCCTCTCCAAAGTATCCACAGTGTGGCGACCAGAATTGTACACAATATTCCAAATGAAGCCTAATTAAGGTTCTGTACAGCTGCAGCATGACCTGCCAATTTTTATACTCAATATCCTAACCAATGAAGGCAAGCATGCCATATGCCTTCTTGACTTCCTTATGCTCCTGCGTTGCCACTTTTAGTAATCGGTGGACACGTATGCCCAGATCTCTCTGCCTGTGAATACTCCTAAGGGTTATACCATTTACTGAATAATTCCTATTTTGTAGCATAACCCAGTGCAGAGGTATATTTTTGTCAGTGGACATTAGTCTTTACAGTTAGATAGTCTTGAGACTGGAATATGCATTCACATTTGTATAGGGCTATAAATACTGCATCGGTTGCAGGGAACTAATATAGAAGGCCAAATTCTGATTGCAAATAAAGTTTTTCCAATGCTATCTAGATCATGGAAAACGTAAATGTCCTTAATTAATCACTAAACAGAAAGTAAATAGTATGATTCTGCAGGGAAATGTGTCAGTGTGAATGAGGTAACTTGGCAATGTTACTCATCACAGCATCACAGAATGGTTACAACACAGAAAGAGGCCATTTGGCCTGGTCCTATGTAGGAGCAATTCACCAAGTGCCACTCCCTACCTTTTTCCCACACCCCTGCACATTTCTCCCCTTTCAGTTAAAACTTTAATTCCCTTTTGGTTGCCTCAATTGACCGTGTCCCCACCATTGAGCAGAGCATTCCAGATCCTAACCATTTGCTGTTTAAAACCATAGAACCATAGAATCCTACAGTGCAGAAAGAGGCCCTTCAGCCCATCGAGTCTGCACCGAACACAATCCCATCCAGGCCCTAGCCCCATATCCCTACATATTATACCCACTAATCCCTCTAACCTCCGCAACCCTGGACACTAAGGGGCAATTTCTTAGTATGGCCAATCAACCTAACCCACACATCTTTGGACAATGAAAATGTTTACTCCTCATGCTGCCATTGCTTCCTTTTGGCAATTATTCTAAATCTGCATCCTCTGGTTTTCAATGCTTCCACCATTCTGGCTGATTCTGTATACCTCTACCAAATCTGCTTGCAACCTTCCCTTCTACAAGGAAAACAGCCCCAGCTTCTCCAATCTATCCACATAACTGAAGATTTTCATCCCTGGAATCATTCTCGTGAATCTTTTCTGCTAATTCCTTCATATCCTTCCCAAAGTGCAGTGCCCAGAACAGGGCGCAGTACTCCAGTTGAAGTCAAACCAGTGTTATATGCATGTTGGATACCACTTTCTCACTTGTGTATTTTATACCCCTATCAATAAAGCTCAAATGCGTTATGCTGTATTTACTGCACTCACCACCTGACCTGCCAGCTTCAATGATTTATCATGTATACACTCAGGTTCCTCTGCCCCTGCATACCCTTCAGAATTGTACCCTTTATTTCATATAGTCTCTATATTCTTCTAATCAAAATTAATCATTTCACATTTTTCTGCTCCTTGTCCACCCACTCCACTAACCCATCTACGTCCTTTTGAAGTTTAACACTATCATAGAAACCCTACAGTACAGAAAGAGGCTCTTTGGCCCATCAAGTTTGCACCGACCACAATCCCACCCAGACCTACCCCCAATCCATATATATTTCATCCACTAATACTCTCTAACCTAGGCATCTACGGTCAATTTTAGCATGGCCAATCAACCTAACCTGCACATCTTTGGACTGTGGGAGGAAACCAGAGCACCCGGAGGAAACCCATGCAGACACGAGGAGAATGTGCAATCTCCACACAGACAGTGACCCAAGCCGGGAATCAAACCCAGGTCCCTGCAGCTGTGAAGCAGCAATGCTAACCACTGTGCTACCGTGTCGTCCCTGTCCTGCTCACAATTTACAATACTTGTAGGTTTTGTATCATCCATGATCAAAATGAGTGGCAGAACAGGCTTGAAGGGCCAAATGGTCTATTCCTGCTTCTAGTTTCTGTTAAATGACCCATTAGGGAACATTTATCAAATGAAGTTTATTTAAGAATATAATTAATATGTATAGTAAAAACATTTTGAAATGGTGTCCTGTTCCTCAAGGTTTAGGTCATTTATATCAAAATAAGGAAGAATTGGGGTTCTAATACCAACCCCTGCCCCTGAAAAACACCATTCTAGACATTCCTCCTATCAGAAACACAACAGTTCACTTAGGAGGAAGCCTTGGCCTAGTAGTAATATCGCTAGAGTATTAATCCAGAAGTTCAGCTAATGTTCTGGATTTGAATCCCACCACGGCAGATGGTGGAATTTGAATTCAATAAAAAAAATGTCAGTAATTCAGAATCTATTGATGACCATGAAACCATTGTCGATTGTTGAAAAAACCTATCTGGTTCACTAATGTCCTTTAAGAAGGAAATCTGATGTCCTTAACTTGTCTGGCCTAGATGTGACTCCAGAGCCACAGCAATGTGGTTGACTCTTAACTGGCCTCCAAGGGCAACTAGAGATGAGCAATAAATACTGGCCAGCCAGCGATGCCTGGCTTCCATGAATGAATAAAGCCTATTTAGTATCCATGTTTTTCCTGTCCCTTTTATTCTGTGAGCTCCAACTTTGCTCCAAGTCAGTCGTGCAACATTTTTTATCAAATGCCTTTTGGAAGTCGATGTACACCACCATTTAATAGCATCACTGACCCTCTCTGATACCCCAGTAAGAAACCCAAGAAAGGATATGATTTGCCCTCAACAAGCCAGTACTGCCATTCCTGAATGACTCACATTTGCCCAGTGACTATTAATTTTATCAGTTATATCTAAGGTGTCAGCTCATTGAAACTGTTTAAGGAGTAGTACCATTCACAAATTCATTCCATATTACACCTGTCACTGAGCAGTGCTTGTCATTCGTTCCATGTGGCCACACCAGGAAAAGCAATAGAATACCATTGCCACCTGAAAGATGAAAGCTTTGATCTGATATGCTCCCTTCCCAAAAATAATATAGAGTGAGAAGACATTGGGCAAAATATTCTGGTTGTTCAAACTGTTGGGATCTTCTGGTCCTGATCTCAGCGGACTCCTCCCCCGCTATGGATTTAGAAACATAGAAACTAGAAGCAGGAGTAGACCTTATTAAAGTTATTGCTAGTTTTCTTACTGTACATATTAATTATATTCTTAAATAAACTTCATTTGATAAATGTTCCCTAATGGGCCATTTAACAGAAACTAGAAGCAGGAGTAGACCATTCAGCCCTTTGAGCCTGTTCTGCCACTCATTTTGATCATGGCTGATGATCAAATTCAATATCCTTCTCACCCCTTTACCCATGTCCTTTGATTCCTTTAACCCCAAGAGCTATATCTAATTTTTTCTTGAAATCATACATTTTAGCCTCAACTACATTCAGTGGTGGTGAATTCCCCAGATTTACCACTCGCTGGGGGAAGAAATTTCTCCCGCCTTCAGTTCTAAAAAGTTTACCCCTTACCCTCAAACTATGACCCCTAGTTCTTGACTCCCCTACTATTGGGAACATTCTTTCTAAATCTACTCTGTCTAATCCTGTTTGGATTTTATAAGTTTCCATGAAATCCCCTCTCACTCTTCTAAAGTCCAGTGAATGTAATCCTAACTGACTCTCCTAACTGTTTCTCTTCAAATGTCAGCCCCGCCATCTGAAGAATCAGACTGGTAAATCTTCCCTGTACTCCTTCTATAACAAGGACAACCTTCCTCAGATAAGGACAACAAAATTGTACACAATACTCTAGGTGTGGCCTCATCAACCACCTATACAATTGCAGTAAAACACCCCTACTCCTATACTCAAATCCTCTCACTTTGAAGGCTAACATATCTTTTGCCTTCTTCACTGCCTGCTGTACCTGCACACTTACTCTCAGCGACTGATGCGTAAGGACACCAAGGTCTTGTTGAGTATCCACTTCTCTCAATTTACACCCATTCAAGTATCAAGTCTTCCTTTATTGCTTTATTATCCACATTATACTGCATCTGCCATGCATATGCCCATACACTCAGCCTGTCCAAATCACCATGAAGCATGTCTGCACCCTCCTCACAATTCACCTTCCCACCTAACTTTGTATCATCTGCAAACTTGGAGATAGTACATTTAGTTCCCTCTTCCAAATCATTACTACATCATAGAATCACAGAATCCCTACAGTAAAGAAGGAGGCCATTCAGCACGTTGTGTCTGTGCCAACCACAATTCCACTCAGACCCTATTCCCTCATTTACCCTGCTAATCCCCCTGACACTAGGATCAATTTAGCGCAGCCAATCAACCTAACCTGCACATCTTTTGGACTGTGGGAGGAAACCAGAGCACCCAGAGGAAATCCATGCGGACAGAGGGAGAATGTGCAAACTCCACACAGACAGTGACCCGAGCCGGAATTGAACCCGGGTCCCTGATGCTGTGAGGCAGCAGTGCTAATTACTGTGCCATCGTATAATGTGAACAGTTGGGGTACTAGCGGAACCCCACTAGTCACTGACTACCAATCGTAAAAAGACCCATTTATGTCGACTCTTTGTTCCCTATTTGCTAATCAGCCTTTTATCCATCTCAAGACATTACCTGCAATCCCATGTGCTTTAACTTTACATAGTAGTCTGTTGTGCGAGACCTTGTCAAAAGCCTTCTGAAAGTCTAAATAAACCACATCCTCAGTCAACTCTATTAGTTACATCCTCAAAGAATTCCAAAAGATTTGTCAAGCATGATTTCCCCTTTGTAAATCCGTGCTGGCTTTGTAATATTATACCATTGCCTTCGAAATGGTGAGTTATGAAATCCTTGATAATGGACTCCAGCAACTTCCTAAGTACCGGAGCTAGGCTCACAAGTATACAATTCCCTGTTTTCCGTCTACCTCCCTTTTTGAATAGTGGGTTTACATTACCTGTAGGAACCAGTCCAGAGACCAAAGAATTTTTTGAAAATAACCAGCGCGGTGGCACAATGATTAGCACTACTGCCTCACAGCGCCAGGGACCTGGGTTTGATTGCCAGCGTGCATCACTGTCTGTGTGGAGTCTGCATGTTTCCCCCATGCCTGCTTGGATTTCTTCCCACATTCTGAAAGACATGCTGGTTAGGTGCATTGGCCATGCTAAATCTTCCTTCACTGTACCCAAATAGGCTCCAGAGTGTGGTGACTAGGGGATTTTCACAGTAACTTCATCGCAGTGTTAATGTAAGCCTGCTTGTGACACTAATAAATAAACGAAACCAATGGATCTACTACTTCCAGGGCCATTTCCTTAAGTATTCCGGGATGAAGATTATCAGGACCTGGATTTCCCGGCGACATGGGTGGAATCAATGTGAGATCCCATTGATGGCGATGGGACCTGAAGATCCCGCTGCTGGCCAACAGCACACCACCGGGAAACATGCCACAGGGAAGCCAGAGAATCTCGTCCTTTGGCTCCTCCTGCTGTGTATGTATATTTACCAACCTCAACACACCAGTGGGACAGATCTTTCTTACTGGCTGCTCACACATCTATAAGTTGAGTGACACTTGTAGCAATGAGCACGGATCCCAAAGCCCAGAGAATAAAGAAGCTGGTTCTAATTATTTGGCAGTGCCCCCCCCCCACCCCTCACAGCTCACCACACCCATCTGCCCAGCATCCCATTTTGACACCAACTTCCTTAGAAACAGTGGGGGCAATTCTCCCATTCTGACCCACTAATTTTTTGGCTGGTTGGGTTACTAGGTACACATGTGCCTGAATAATGGGATTTGTGCATGCTTTCCCAACATATGTGAACTCCCACCACTAGAAATCTGGTGTGGTCGGGATTATGCAGGAAACCAGCAGGAACACCAGGTAAGTCATTTTAATCTGCCTTTAATGTTATTTGAATGTCATTATTGGGCTCGGGACTGAATTTTCCATGCCCAATTTCATCTCCCATCCTGCCAGGAGTATTTCATTACAGCAGGGTTTAGAGCAGTTCCCCACTTGCTGGGAACTAGTGGGAGAGCCTGTTGGAGGAAAGCGGGGGGAACAACTGGGGCCAACCAGAAGGTTGCGTGGCAGGGAGTGGTGGCCCCGGGCATGGGCACCCTGGCAGTGCCAGCCTGTGCCCCTGGCACCTTAGCACTGCCCACCGGGCTTCAAGCAGTGTCAAGGAAATGGAATCAATGAGGTGGGGCTTATGGATGGGGCCAGCTGTGAGCGGGTAACCTAGAGCCAGGCCTAGGAGTGATCAATGGGGGTGGGGGGGGGGGGTCCTGCTGCCACTTTGCATTGGGGTCTGGTCAGGGCTGGACAGAGGCCAGCCACTGGGGCTGGGTGGTGGGCGCTGGGGAGGGGGGCAGTGGTCTGCCTCCCATGGGGGAGAGTCTGCCAAAACTGTTAGACCCTGGCGTGAATAGGTCCCATCCCATTGATATTCACGATTGTGAACTCTGCATTGCACAGAGTGTGGGAGATTAGGATCTGAATTCCCACTGTAAAAAAACACAATCGTGATTTACACCAGTTTTCCTGCCAATTCAAGACTTAGAATTTTTTTTTGGGGGGGGGGGAGAATCGCCTCTAAAATCAGAAAGTATTTGACTTTAAAAAGTGATTTTATTCTTAAGTTACAGGCAAGCCAATAGCAGCGATGAAAGCGAGCAAGCTGTAATTTTGAGTGGGTGCCATCAAGATCTTAGGTAGACAATATTCATTATCGCTGGCAATCTGTCCATTATTGGCACCCGTGGAAGGGGTTCCTTAGCCTGAGCATACATTCCCTTTGTCAGCCTTAATTAGGCGGGCAGAAGGAGCTGGAAGGCATTTTGTTTTAACATTGGCATACAGAATTGTCCCAGTCAATCACTCCAAATTTACCTGAAGCAGTGGCCAAGACATCCTCCATTTGTAATGACCTCAGTGTCGGTCCGGTGGTGCCGTTTGCTTCCCTGACGAGTGTCTCGGTTCGGTGAATCAGCCTTGGATATCGTTCGGTGCCCACTGGCCTCTGTGCGGACCACCACAAGGCAAGGGTCAGGCCGGAGGCCAAAGGAACACTTGTCATTCGGATAATCGCACTTGACCCCGACTGACCACCCACTGTTTCTAATGGCCGGGATCAACAGTAATGTTGCAGCTTGTAATAGTCAGTGATTATTCGGAATCCAGGGGTGGCTCCAATTCAAATCTGGACCTGATAGAGTGAATTTTAAACACACGCTTCTCCCACTGCGCAGAACGATTAACTTTATTCCTGAACCATACACAAAATACCGCAATTTAACAACAAAACCTCGAATGCCCGTTCCAGACACTCGACAGAATTACAATCAATAGTTAATTCGAGTTATTTAAAAAACAACAGCAAAGACTGGAGATCTGCGCGAAACTGCCCCGAAACGTGCTTGGAAAACCCGGGTAATAAATCCCTCAGAGGAAGCGGAACATGTGGGAAAATCTGATTTGGCCAGCAGTAACACGACCTGAAATGACCCAACACACACACTGTCTCCCTCTCTCTCTTCCTCTCTCTACTCAAATGTAATTTAGAATATCAGCCCCTCACACTGCAAGTACTATCGCCAAGCTTCAGAGTAACTTGGAGAAAAGAGAGAGAGAGACACACACACCAAACACATATACACACTGTCACCCTCTCTCTTTTTCTCTCTCTACTCAAATATAATTTAGAATATTAGCCCCTCACACTGTAAGTACCATCGCCAAGCTTCAGAATAACTTGTAGAAGAGAGAAACAGAGAGACAGACACCAAACACACACACACACACACAATCTCTTTTTCTCTCTCTACTCAAATGTAATTTAGAATATCAGCCCCTCACACTGAAAATACCTTCGCCAAGCTTCAGAATAACTTGGAGAAAAGAGAGAGACACCAAACACACACACACACACACACACTCCCTCTCTCTCTTCCTCTCTCAAATGTAATTTAGAATATCAGCCCTCACACTGAAATTACCATCGCCAAGCTTCAGAATAACTTGTAGAAGAGAGAGAAAGACAAGAAGCACACATACACACACATACACAGAGGACACAACCTTCTTTCTGTGGAGTTTTTTATTAAACCGCACGCCACCGAACTTTAATCTGTCGCTGTCAAAGCTGGTGGAATTGTTCTTTTTTTCAATTTAAGAAGAAGAAGAAAAAAATAAAGCTTTGAGTGCGAATATCCCGACAGGAAGCGGCAGTCCCCCCCCCTCCCACTTTGGGGGAAGATCTGGTCTATTCCTCTGGACCCAGCCAGTTAATAGGTGGAACTTTCCACGTGGCCCTGCCGACCATATATATATAAAAAGTTTACAGCAAAGTGACACAATGTGGCAGGGCTGTGTGGGAGAGCGGATAGTTAATGCTGCTTATGATAGAGGGGAAGAGGGCTGGATCAATTCAGTGCCACAGTCACTGCACAGCGTGTGGACCGAACAACATTCATGATGTGTCGCTGCTGACAAATGTTGGATTATTGCTTTAAAAAAAATCATCAGAAACTCCTGCCCTGGCGAACCACAACTGGATCTTCCTCCCCCCCCCCAACCCAACCCAACAACCTCCTCCCTCCCCATCTCTCCATAAATGTATATAAATGGGACCATTAAGATGACTTTAAAGTTGAGACTTGAGGAGCAATCATTTTCTTGGCTTCTGTGCCGCGCAGATTAACTTCAAGCAACCCTGAGCCGGCGCGGGCTGCCTGCACAAGTGCAATAAAAGGAGTTAGTGCATTGAGTGTGGATGCTAATTTTTTTGTGTGTGTGTATCCCGGCGGCCCTTAGTTTGGGAATTTTTTTTTTGGAAAGTTATTTAACGCAAGGAAGTCGGTGCGACCTGGAAAGATCTAGAATGTCCACTTTCTGGCGGTACAATGCTGATTGAGACTCATCTACAAGACAGTGGCGACCCCAGCACCAACACTAACCCAGGTTTAAGCCATATTTGATAGCCTCTTTTTTTGTGTGTGTGTGTTAGAGGAGAGAGAGAGAGAGGGGGGGCGAGAGGCTTTCTTCGGGATGAGCTGTCTGCTCGGGGAGATGAGACTGTTGTGTGTGAGCTGTTTGATCCTGGTGTGTGCCGGCTCCACTCCGGCCCCAGCCTCGCCCCCCTTCAGCGCCGGCTCCTGCCCGGCTTGCGGAGTGCAGCAGCCGGAGGAGCCCAGCCGGACGGACGCCCTGCTCCTGGAAGCCGTCAAGAGGCACATCCTGGAGCGGCTGCAGATGCGGGAGCGGCCCAACATCACGCACCCGCTCCCCAGAGCCGCCATGGTCACCGCCCTGAGAAAGCTTCACTCGGGCAAGATGAGGGAGGACGGCCGCTTGGAGATCCCCAACTTGGACGGACACGCCACAGCCAACTCCCGGAGGGAACTGCAGGAACAAACCTCGGAGATCATCAGCTTCGCTGAGACAGGTCGGTAAACTCTTTTATTTCACTCCCCCCTCCCCAAGAAGTCACCAGTATTCAACTTCAGAAATCCCTGGGATAAGACAACTGAGCCTTTTATTATACTGACAGTGACTTTCCCCGGACAGAGAGCTCCTTTCCTGCTGCCGTCAGACTCTTGAATGCACCTACCTTTTATTGAGCTGACCAGTCTCTACACATGACTGTAACACTACATTCTGCACCCTCTTCTCTATGTACGGTATGCTTTGTCTTGTATACCGCGGAAGAAACAATACTTTTCACTGTGTACTTATACATGTGACAATAATAAATCAAATCAAAGGATAGTTGGGTTTCAGAGGCCAGGGGACTTTCCAGACTTTGGCTTTGGACGAAGCAGAGTGCGAGTTTCGACCAAAACAAGCCCCCACTGTCCAGGACCCCCCCCCCCCCCCCCTTATCCCATTCTATGGAAGCACTCTGCAGACTGTCAAGAGCTGTGTGAGCTGTAACGTGCCTTCACCGCCACTAGAGTGGAGCCTCGTACCGCTTGTAAGACATGTGCTAGGACCGGATTTGGGGACCGTTTCGAGATTATATCCCGATGACTGAAGGGCATTCGCTCACTTGCTAAGTCCCTTTCACTGCAGCGGTTTATTGGTGTACAAATTTGACCAGCGTCAAAAACAGAAACATTAATTTATAATTGAATCCAGGGGTTTGGCCAGAGCGGGAGAGTGTGCAGATTCTCAACAATAACTAAAGATAGTCCTGAAAAGAGTTACAGTCAAAAAAATGAGGTCGGAGATCATTAAATGGGGCCAATGACACATTATTTGAGAGAGTGTGGTATATGTGTGTGCGTGTTTATAACCATCACATGAGGAAAAAGTGATTTGATATCCTGTTCTACAAGACTTTGGGATAAAAATAATTGACCAGATACACCCCTCACCCAACCTGTGCTCTCTCCCAGCTGTGAATTGTGATGGGGTATCAAATGGGACCCACTAAATATGAGCAAAAATTGCACTACAGATTCACCGTAATCTTAGTTGCACTGGGGGTGTTTACTGTACACGCTGTGGTTAGGCGCTAGGCGGAACAAAAAAAAACTGCAGCGAAATTTAAATGAGAGAAGATTTCTAGATGTTCTGATTCTGGTGCCTGTCTGGTTCAGGTGAAAGTGCACCGGCTTGGAAAGGTGCCTTTGTTTAAAATACCACAAGAACGTTCACTCTTAACTTAGCATAACTTTACCACCGTGTGGGAGGAACACAAACCCATTGCATCTATTCTGGGCAGTCTCTATTGACGTAGAACATTGAAGAAGGAATATTCCCTCTGGAAGAATAATGGTTGCTCGATTTTCTTGTATGTGGCGGAGGAAAGCATTTCGTCTGATTTGAAGCGAAATTACCTGTCAGGATTAAATCGTGTTTCGCTGCCATGTCGCGATATGGCCATGGGTTACCTCTGCACTTTCTAAACAGTCGCTGGCTGGCGGGAAGTCTGGGCAAAGGGATGGGGGGATCAGATTGAAATGGGAAGCAGTTTGGAAGATGCGCACATGTCCCTCATTCCTCTCCTTGCAAGTTAGATCAGAGACCCACACACACACACATATACACACACACACATATACACACACACACGCACAGAAACAGACACACAGAGACACACGACATGCCCCCCCATCCCACACACAGAGACACCCTCACACACGCGCATCCACTTATACACAAACACACACAGACACCCACACACAAACACACACATACAGGCACCCATATATACAGGGACACACAAACACCCACACCTACATAAAACCGCACACAGATACACACACAGACACAAATCCACACAGACACACACACACAGACACACACTCACTCGCGCACACAGATACCATACACACAACCGCACACAGACTCACACAAGTCTACAAAGTCATCCCCACCTACACACACGCAGAAACACAGACCCACACACCCACCCACACAGAACACTCCCCCTCCCACACACACAAACAGGCACACACAAACTCCCTCACAACCCCCCCCTCTACACCAGCACCACCACACACACACAGCCACTTACTGAACATAGAGTTGACCTTTGAAATAAATACTACAGCCCAGTTTGCCCACAATAGCGGTGTAAGCTTGGCATTACCGTCTTGTAAAGTTTACAGTAGGGCTGAGGAAACGAGTTTTTGAAAGTTGAACTGGCTCCTTATAGGACGAAAACCCATGCTCTCTCCTGGAAGCAACATTCGAGTTTTTTTCTTGTTTATCGGGTCGGGAACAATACAACATGTAGATCAGGTTTGAATCCCGGGCGGAATATATCTGGTTTAAATGGTGCTTGCATTCGGGACTGTCATAGCTGCTCGGAAGGCTTGGGTATTTAAAGCTAAAACGCTCCATGTATCCGTGAGTCTTCCCCATAAATCATAATGCAAGTATTTAATTCTCTAAACCTGTGCACAGAGTACACGCTCTAATTTAGTCAAATTCTGCGAATCATTTCGACAGGATTACCTTATTAAAAAGATTTTTGTTTTTTAAAGAAAGTCAGCCCACCTAACTGCACATCATCGGAACCACTTGCAGTGGGCGAGTGACCACCTCAGTTTTGCCAGTGTTTTGCCCGGGATGGCTGGGGAGTGACCCCGTAAATAGAATGTTTGATTAAGTCACTTTGTCGAAGTGAAATTATATCTCCCATACTTCTGGCCTGTAGCTGCGAGGCAGTTTGTCATCTTCCAGGAATGCACTCAGAATGTGTCCCAGAGTCCCGGTGTAGAGGAATCAAGTTGTCCCCTCCCTTGTTCTAATGTTTCAATCGCTGGGGAGGGTAGTGGGGATTGGGGGGTGGGGGGGGGGGGAGACGCGTGGGAAACACACTTAAAATATCCTACAACTGATCTCCACTTAACACGACCCCTTCCTTCCCTCGCGTTGGGTGGAGAAAATCACCAACAGCCCTTGGTTAAAGTCAAAGAAATGGCTTTGCCACTGCCTAGGCGAACTGTGTGAGGGAATGGCCCTCCCCAATATCTAATCTCAATCTCAGATAGTGTGCAGTAATCCCCACAGACAAAAGGTACGATTTTGCTAAAGCGATGGAGAAAGAGAAAAAGGGACACCCCTCCACACATCTTTTAGCCATTCTCTTTTTGTACACAGATGGTTTCTGTTTAGATTTCAGAGGGGAGAATTGTGTGTTGAGCTTTTTAACCTTGGTAGTGGCATCTACACAGAGTGAGAATGGAACACTCCCTCTCCTCCTCTACCCCCCCAGTCACTCCCCCTCCTTCCCTCCCCGGCTCTGTCAGGGTAAATCGCCTCTGAACACACGTTCCCGGGGACCCTGCCCTGAATGCATTGCTGATTCGGGAGGCCAGTTTTCCTGCGGAAAAAAAAAATTAACATTTTCCATTCTCTCTATGCAGATGAGCTGGCTTCATCCAAATCGCGTCTGTACTTTCTGATTTCCAACGAGGGGAACCAAAATCTCTTTGTGCAACAGGCCAACTTGTGGCTCTACTTAAAACTGCTGCCGTCCCAGGCGGAGAAGGGCAGCCGGCGCAAGGTGACGGTGAGGGTTTATTACCAGGAGGCCGGGAGCCCGGGCAAGCGGGCATGGGTGGAAAAGAGAGTGGAACTCAAGCGCAGCAGCTGGCACACCTTCCCCTTGACTGAGCCCATCCAGGCGCACTTCCAGCGGGGGGAGAGGCGGCACGACCTGGAGGTGGAGTGCCTGGGCTGCGGGGCGCTGGCCGTGGCCCCCATCCTGGTGGAGCGGGCGGACGAGTCCCATCGGCCCTTCCTGGTGGTGCAAGCCCGGGCGCTGGACAGCAAGCACCGCATCCGCAAGCGGGGGCTGGAGTGCGACGGCAGGACCAGCCTGTGCTGCCGCCAGCAGTTTTACATCGACTTCCGACTCATCGGCTGGAACGACTGGATCATTGCCCCCACCGGCTACTACGGCAACTACTGCGAGGGCAGCTGCCCGGCTTACATGGCGGGGGCGCCGGGCTCTGCTTCGTCCTTCCACACGGCCGTGGTGAACCAGTACCGCATGAGGGGCATGAACCCGGGCAGCATGAACTCCTGCTGCATCCCCACCAAACTCAGCACCATGTCTATGCTTTACTTCGATGATGAGTACAACATTGTCAAGAGGGATGTGCCCAATATGATTGTAGAGGAGTGTGGCTGTGCATGAGTGGGGGAGGGGGGGGGGTGTGGTGGTTGGAGGGACATTTTCGCCTTTCCCTCCTCCCCCCCCCTCTCAAACAAAAGGAGGTGGGTGTGGACAGGACACTTTGGGCTGGTTCACTGCTCAATCCACCAACTCACCCCATGGATGGGGCGGTTAGCAGTCAGTATCTGACTTTTTTTTTAGCTCTAACAGGCCTGGGTGGTGGAATCCTGTACATATAGTGCCTCTCCAGCTCCAAGCACAGAGATTTGAATCCCCCCCCCCCCTCCTCCTTACCCCTTCTCAATGTGGTCTTAAGGCCCCTAGATACTCCCCCGAAGCACTGCAAATCTCAAAAAAAAGCACATCAGCAATATATTTAAATGGAGTGTTCCTTTCCAACACTCTTGGCCTCGATGAGAAATTGTACACTTAATTATTTATACTGCAAAGACTTCTTGTTTTATCCGGTGGTGAGCTGTGTGTAAATGGTCGGACCCATAAGGTATCTGCTTTCAGTCTACACACACTCACACACACCTGCACACACACACACACACACAACCCCCAACACACACCCAGACAGACAACATACACACACAAACTCACCTCACCCCCACATACACATACAAACACCCCCCCTCCACCCACCCACATACACACACATTCACACAATCTCCCGCTTCTATCTGAATCCCGGGCGCCCATCAGTGAAACTGAACCACAGCAAAGAAACTCGAGATTCTGATCTTAACTTTCCAGCGAAAAAATGATGCCCTCCACCCCTTTCTCCCCCTCACTCTCTCTCCCCACTCTGTCTCCCCCTCTCTCTCTCCCCTCTCTTTCTCCCTCTCTCTCTCCTCCACCCTCTCTCTCTCCTCTTCACCCTCTCTCTCCCCTCCCTCTGTCTCCCTCCTCCCCCTCTCCCACCCTAAACCCTCCCATTCAATCTCTTCCCCTCTCTCCCCTCACCCTCCCCAGTACCCCCTCGCTCCCTCCTCATCCCCCTCTCTCCTCTCCCCTTCCCCTCTCTCGCCCCACTCCCACCCTCCCTCCTTCTCTCCCTCCTCCCCCTCCCCCTCTCTCCTCCTCGCCACTGCTCGCTGCCCTCCCGTGCAATGTGCGCCTCCCCACAGTTCAGACAGCTCCGACGCACTGTGCGCCTCCTCCAGCTTTGGCGACCAGTTCACAAGTTCCAACCGACTTCGAAACATCCGTTTCATGCAATTAAACCTCATCAGTGGAATGCAAACACGCTTTGTCCCTTCCCCTCCCCTTTGTCCCTCCTGTCCTCTCCCTTTATTTCAATCCACCTCCCCACACTGTACTTTCTCCTCCCCTTGCGTCTCGTTTTCCCCCCCCCTCACTTCTTATTAATATATATATAAATATATTATATATATGAGAACTGTTTTCAGATGGTAAAATGTACTCACCATGGGCCGAATGGACAATTGTATGAAGACGGCCCTTCAGTGATAGCACGGTTTAAAATTAACCTGTGATGACTGGATAATACTGTGCATTGATGGGCGTATTACATTATGACTTTCGGAGTCGCATAGCACTTAACAAAGTACCGAACGCACATTAAGCACTTGCTCTGGTCGCCCTGAAAAAGAGTCAAAAAGTATCAGTAAGTGGTATTCGGTGCAATGGCCACGAACCCCCCCACCCCCTCCCAACTCTTATTCTCTGATGAACTAAGTGCCGGTTGGGTTGGGTTGGGGAGGGAGCTATGCAATGTAACACCATTGGCAGCGGACAGTGAATTTTGTTGGATTTTGTTTTTTAAAAAAGAAAATATCTCTCCAATTTACTTGAAGCTATATCTTTCGCTTCTGGTATATGGCGAATGATTGTTTTATAGTTTTTTTTGTCGCGTTATCTATTTGCACTGAAAAGTTGCGTCGATTAGATTTTAAAAAAACTGCCATTTAAAAAAAAGTGAAAACGTTATTTTTATAGAAAGGAATTCTGGGCGGGGTGGGGGGGAGGGTTCGGGCAGGGAATATCGAAATGTATTATACATATCAATGGATTAAATAATGCAACCAAAGATGTCAAATATTTAGTGTTCTGTAAATGTCACTGGGCGGCAAAGCCTTTGGAAAGTTCAGTGTTGAAGAGTGGTTGGTTAGCGAGGAAGGTGAGTGTTTTGTCAGCTTTATGTCATGTGGATTCCATGTCTCAATAACCCGTGCAATTTAATCACAAGCTAGCACAATGCTCTACACGGCACCGCACACACCCATTCCGACTGTATCATGCCCTTCCATTATTGTTACATTTATGGCCATTTTAAACTGCTCCACGTTCACCTTCATTTTACTAGCTAACAGTTGGACTATTTGACACTTCTGTACAGTTTCGCTACAATAAAAGAGAGAGAGAAAAAAAAACAAGCCTACATCCCTGGGATCTGTGTCAGCGGTTATTTCTACAAGGACCGAGAGGCGAGTGCGATACTTGGCCATGTTTGTGAGCTTGTTCAGTGTGATTTCTGCCAGTTATCAGCGAATTCTAGGCGGCACCGCGAGTCTTTCAACCCCGTTCAAATTACTATTCTATCCACAGAATACAAAAAAAATCAAATATCAAGTCCAAAATATGAACATTGCAGGACAGAGGGACATGTGGTCCAGGGTTTTGGGTCTTGCACTCAAAAGTCCAAAGCACTGAATAACTGGCAATGGTATAACAACTGATAATTACAATCAATGGCAGTGCTATGACAATGTGACATCACAATAAATGGCAGTGATATTAGAATAACTGGCAGTGATATTACAATCTGATATTACAATCAATGGCAGTGATATTACAATTTGATATTACAATTACTTGCAGTGATATTATAATCACTGGCAGTGATAGTACAATCTGATGTTACAATCACTAGCAGTGCTTTACAACCCAATATTGCAATAGCTGGCAGTGATATTGCAATAACTAGCAGGGATATTACAATAACAATGATCTTGCAATCTGATATTACAGTCAATGGCAGTGATATTACAATTTGGTATTACAATCACTGGCAGTGCTATTACAACCTCATATCAACAATGGCAGTGACATTATAATTTGACCTTATAATTACTGGCAACAATATTACAAACTGATATTATAATTACTGATAGTGATATTACATTTTGATATTACAATCACTGGCAGTGCTATTACAATCTGCTATCACAAATCAATGGCAGTGGTATTATAAACTGATATTACAATCACAGGCAGTGCTATTGCAATTTAATATTACAATCACTGTCAGTAACATTACAATTTGATATTACAATCACTGGCAATGCTATTACAATCTGACATCACAATCAATGGCGGTGATATTACAATCTGATACTACAATCACTGGTAGTGATATTGCAATCTGATATTATAATCACTGACAACAATATTACAATTTGATATTACAATCACTGGCAGTGCTATTACAATCTGATATCACAATCAATGGCAGTGATATTGTAATTTGATATTATTACTGGCGGCGGTATTACAATCACTGGCAGTGCTGTTACAATTTGATATTGCAGTCGCTGGCAGCGCTAATACAATTTGATATTGCAGTGCTATTATAATCTGATATCACAATCAATGGCAGTGATATTACAATTTGATATTGCAATCCCTGGCAGTGACATTACAATCTTTGGCAGTGAATTTGCAACCAGACCTCAACTTCGAATGGGGTTAGATTAGAGATTTAGGGCTCCAATAAAAATATCCATCTTTACTTTTTTTTTAAATGAGGTATTATAGTTATCAGATAGAGACAGGGACCCTTCTACCTGTTCTTCATTTCCCATAGCACCTTTACCTATATTGTCATCAAAGAATCGGCCAGCTATGACAATCACAACAAGACCAATGTGTGAGGTTGAAATGTTAAACATTACAAGAAAGTATTCCCATTGCACTGGAGGGTTAACGATTCATTAGCCCTGCCAGCTAATCTGTTTCATCCCACTCCCACTTAAATCGGGACGGAAAGGGTCGTCACTTTATTCGGCAGCATCTTAACCAGTGTCAGGTCAATCTTGGCACCATGGATCATCTTGTCATTATGCCCATACTGCTGGAGTCCCACACACCTCCTGCCCCTAGACCAGAATCCACTGGCCCTCTCACAGAGAAACGGCACTTGGCTGACTTGCCAAGTCCTGCACTGTCAATTCCTTCTTTCACGCATTCCTGAAACACCAATCCACGCCCCTCCCCAACACCACTTTTCTCCCAAGTATTTATGCTGCCACTGTTCCTTTCGGCTGCTAATGAAGCTTTCACGCTCATTGATCCTCACCACCCTGCGATTCACACGCACTGTTGTTACAATATTACCGCTTCAATGGGAACCAAGGGTGGAATGGTGGGTCGGCAATGGGGGGATTTGCTGGGCATAATCCGCTTTTATATTATTCCCCAGTCATGTATGGACCTATTCGACGTGTTTTGTCAAGAATGAAATATAACGGGAGACCTTTCCTCGAATTAACATGGCTAGACAGAGTGTTACCGGGTTCAGAGTTCTGTAGTGTCTGAATGGGCAGCTTCGCAAGCGCGGTTGAGCTTGCTTGTGGAAGGGGCCTTTAGTTAAGGTAAAGACCTTCTGATTCCGACATTACAGCTTACCATTTTTACCATTTTGGAAGCAAAAACAAGAAGGCAGATTACTAAGTGAATGGCTGTAAATTGGGAGAAGGGAGTGTGCAGAGGGACCTGGGTGTCCTTGTGCACCAGTCACTGAAGGTAAGCATGCCCTTGCAGCAGGCAGTAAAGAAGACAAATGGCATGTTGGCCTTCATTGCCAGAGGTTTCCAGTACAGGGGCAGCGATGTGTTGTTGCAATTATACAGGGCCTTGGTGAGGTCGTACCTAGAGCTTTGTGTGCAGTTTTGGTCTCCTTTTCTGAGGAGGGATGTTCTTGCTCTCTGGAAGTGCAGTGAAGCTTTACCAAGCTGATTCTGGGGTTGGCGGGACTGATGTATGAGGAGAGATTGACTAGGTTAGGATTATTTTCGCTGGAGTTCAGGCAATGCGGCGGGGGGGCAGGGTGGGGATGGTGGAATCTCATAGAGATTTATAAAATTCTAATAGGATTAGACAGGGTAGATGCAAGGAGGATATTCCTGATGGTGGGGGGAGTCCAGAACCAGTGGTCATAATCAGCGTAGACCATTTAGGATGGACGCAAGGAGACATTTCTTCACGGTGAGCCTGTGGAATTCATTACCACAAGAAGTAGTTGATGCCAAAACATTGAATGCATTCAAGAGGCAGCTAGATATAGCACTTTGGGCGAATGGGATCAAAGGTTATGAGGAGAAAAGCAGGATTAGGCTATTGAGTTGGATGATCAGCCATGATCATAATGAATGGCGGAGCAGGCTCAAAGGGTCAAATGGCCTCCTCCTGGTCCTATCTTCTATGTCTATGTTTCTATGTTACTTCCTTCATTGGTTAAAAAAACACTTTGGAAAGAACAGGTGCGTTGTACATGGATTTTTTTGTATTGTAACTTCGGTCTCATTTGGGGCTTACCTCATCTGTCGCCCAAACCCTCATCCAATGCCTTTGCTACCTAGGGCTGGACTATTCTACCTGCTCCTTGCTGGTACACAATCTCTGTAAACTTTGCAGGATGTTGTCATTTAGCCTCTCTGTCTCCCTCTTTCTCTCTCTTCTCATTTAAGATACTTTTCATCAAACCTTTGGCCACTTTATGTGGCTAGTTCATAGAATCCCTACAGTACAGAAGGAGACTATTTGACCCATCAAGCCTGTACCGACTACAATCCCACTCTGCCCCTATTCCTGAAACCCGACACTTTTGCCCTGCCAATCCCCTTGACACTCGGATCAATGTAGCATGGCCAATCAACCTAACCTGCACACCTTTGGACTGTGGGTAAAAACTGTAGCACCTGGAGGAAACCCATACAGACAGGGGGAGAATGTGCAAACTCTACACAGACAGTAACCTCAGGCCGAATTGAACCCAGATCCCTGACGCTGTGAGTGGGCAGTGCTAACCACTGTGCCACCGTGTCAAAGTTTGTTAGATAATTCTCCTGTGAAGCACCTTTGGATTTTTATATACTAAATGCACTCATTATATGAATGTAAGTTGCTGTTGGGACTGCATAGGTGCAGTATCATATCAGCATTAGTCTTGAACTGGCTAGAGTAGAGTGCTGTGAACTACCTTATCTGAGGCTGTGTTTGACAAGACATGGATTAGAGCTCCAGTCTCGTACCAAACCATATTTTTATTTCATGAATGGCAGGACACTGGGTACCTCAGAGAATCAGTGGAATTTTGGGGTAATTATTCACAGATCCCTGAAGTGGTAGAGTACCTGAATAGGGTAGTTAAGAAAATATATGGGACACTTGCTCTCCATAGTTGTGGTATAAAGTATAACAGCAATGTTGGAATTGTTCAGAGCATTCGTTAGGCCACAGTTGGAATACTGTGTGCAGTTCTGGTCACCTTACTATGGGAAGGATGTGATGGCATTAGAGGGGATGCAGAGGAGATTCAGCAGGATGTTGCCTGGGATGGAAGATTTAAGCTATCAGTAGAGACTAGATAGGCTTGGATTGTTTTCTTTAGAGCAGAGAAGGCGAAAGGGGGGACATGATTGAGGTGTATAAATTTATGAAGAGTATAAGCAAAATGAGTAGGGAGTAGCTGTTCCCCTTGGTTGAGAGGCCAATCAACAGGGACCATAGTTTTAGGGAAAGGGGCAGGTAATTTGAAGGGCACTTGAGAAAAAAACCTTTTCACTCAGTGGGTGGTGGAAATGTGGATCACACAGCTTAGGAAGGCTGGGAACCTTACAACCTTTAAAATGTATTTGGATGAGCACTGGGAATATCATAACAGTCAATGATATGGGACAAATGCAGGAAAGTGGGATTAACATGCTTTTAGTGGTAGATATGGTCGATGGGCCTGATTTCTGTGCCGTATGACTCCATGGGTGGAGTTTTCCAGCCACGTTATCCGAAAACCAGAACATCCTGCCTGAGGTAAATGGATTTTTGCGTGGTCTGCCCCCCTTACCCACTATCATTCGCATGGCAGGTGCGACAGGAAAATCGCCCCTTATGACTGTGACTCCATACATGCTCAGTTATTAGAATCAATCGAATCTCTACAGAGCAGAAGAAGGTCATTTGGCCCTTCAATCTGCACCGACCACAATCCCACCCAGGCCCCATTCCCATAACCCCATGCATTTACTCTAGCACTAAACACTATCCCTTAACACTAAAAGGCAATTGAGCATGGCTACTTCACCTAAACCGCACATCTTTGGACTGTGGGAGGAAACCGGAACACTTGGAATAAACCCATGTAGGCACAGGGAGAATGTGAAAATTCCATACAAACAGTGACCCAAGCCAGGAATTGAACCCGGGTCACCGGCTCTGTGAGACAGAGTGCTAACCACTGTGCCCCCGTTTTACCCCATTAGGACATCTATTGGAACACTTGGGCAGTTTATAAATGTGCTGAGAATGTGGACTTTCTCCCCAGCACTTCCACCAGTTTTAACTTTTAACAGCTGGGAGCTGAGATCCACGTAGGCAAGTAGACAACTCTTTGTGAATGTGCATTGCACCCAAGCTGCGCGAGCAAAATATTGCTAGTTGTCAAAGGATATTGTAACTATTTACTTGACGATGCACTTGCACAGGGGTGACTGCAGTAGCTGCAGCCTGGGCTCCAAAAATGCTTGAAACACGTTTGTGGAGTAAAACAAAAAGTTAAATTAATTCTACAGGAGTATAACCTTGCACTAAAATCAATGAATTGGCCAATTTTTGTTTAGGTGGAGAGTGTGATAAGGAAGAAGTTGTGCCTTGATACAAATGTGGTCAAAACTCAGGGCTACAAATGGAATTGTTCAGTCAGCAGGGATTGGGGGGGAAGGGGCAGAGGAATACCCAATCTGTAAACATTTGAATTGAGTTTAAGTCGGTTTAATAAAACCCAGTGCACCCGGAGCATTTGGTGAAACCCGATTTAACCTTCATGAGGTGTCAAGGGAACACGGCATGAAACTCCACACCCTCCCTTCCTCCCCTGCCCCCGTCCTCCACCCCCACCCTCCACCCTATCTACCCACCCGGGGACTCTGAGAGCCAAGAGTTAAATCTAAATTTGCACTGTCCACTTAACGTTGTGCAAAGCAGAGATCATATTCAAGTGAAATGTATCCTGTCATGAGTACATATTGTACATCTGCACTCAAGGACAGTAGCAAGTAGTTCATATCTAATAGGCAATCCACATATTGTACACTACAACCTAATCTAAACTATGAGTAAGGAGCCACAGTGAGAAACTGGTTAATGTTAATCGATGTGACATCATGTGTAATTGGTGGTACAGGACTGAAAATGGCAAATAAAATGAAAGTGCGATGGTGGTCACGTTTCTTTCAAAGTTAACTTTTTGTGTTGGTCGAGTAGTTTAACAAATGACTTTTCACACAAAATACTTCATAGAGTATCCAAAGGTTTGGATCAGTACGGAATATTAAGTTGTCAAAACTGCAGAAGGTGAATGTAAGTTTTATCTGTGGAATTCCCTGTCCAGTGAAGCAATTGAGGCTACCCTACTGAATGTTTTTAAGGCAAGAATCGATATATTTTTGAACAGCAAAGGGATTAAGGGTTATGGTGAGCGAGCAGGTATGTGGAGCTGAGTCCACAAAAAGATCAGCCATGATCTTATTGAATGGTGGAGCAGGCTGGAGGAGCCAGCTGGCCTACTCCTGTTCCTAGTTCTTATAATTACACTAGTGATCAAAAATTGATGTCCAAATTAAAATTAAGTAGTTAAATAAGAACAGGGCCCATTAGGAAAGGTGTCTGAGGTACTACAACAGGATTGTCCAATATTCATTACTGACTAGCCACAGATGTTGCTATAGCATATGCTCTGATTTTAATAGAAAGATATTTCACATTTACTTAACATTCATTTTTTCTTAACAAATTTCAATCATCATTGAATCATCAAGAAAGGAAAACACTCACAACAAGCAAAATGAAGCAATCAAACAAGCAATGAACATTGCTTTTCATCTTATCATTTTACTAATAAATCTGCAAATAAAAGTGCACAATGGTCAGAACTTGCTATTGCTGAGATTTTTGCCCATGTTTTCCATTTTGCTATTTTCAAATGGGCAGGGGAATATCATGGTTGGATCTCTGCCCTAAGGAGTTGATCTTGTCTGAATGGAAGAACTCTCACCTCCAATTTAGCAATTCACGCATCAAACCCTAATCGAGAGACTGAGCACATAATCTAGGCTGAAGCCTTAGCGCAGTACTAAGGCTGTGCTGCACTCTCAGAACTGCTATTTTTCAGATGGATATTAGACTGAGACCTCTCTTGACCCCCTAAGGTGGATGTAGAAATTTCATGGCACTAGTTATCTCCGATTGCAATAGGACCTTGATCATTTGGGCCAGTGGGCTGATGAATGGCAGATGGAGTTTAATTTAGATACATGTGAGGTGATGCATTTTGGAAGGTTGAATCAGGGCAGGACTTACTCAGTTAATGGTAGGGTGTTGGGGAAAGTTACAGAACAAAGAGATCTAGGGGTACTGGTTGAAAGTATTCCTTGAAAGTGGAGTCACAGGTGGACAGAGTGGTGAAGAAGGCATTCAGCATGCTTGGTTTCATTGGTCAGAATATTGAATACAGGAGTTGTACAAGACATTGGTAAGGCTACGCTTGGAATACTGTGTACAGTCCTGGTCATCCTGTTATAGAATGGATATTATTAAATAAGAAAGAGTGCAGAAAAGATTCACTAGGATGCTACCAGGACTTGGTGGTTTGCATTATAAGGAGAGGCTGGATAGATTGGGACTTTTTTGTCTAGAGCGTAGAAGGCTGAGGGATGATCTTATAGAGGTCTATAAAATAATGATGGGCACAGATCAGCTAGATAGTCAATATCTTTTCCGAAAAATAGGGGAGTCTAAAACTAGAGGGCATAGGTCTAAGGTGAGAGGGAAGAGATACAAAAGTGTCCAGAGAGGCAATTTGTTCACACAGAGAGTGGTGAGTATCTGGAACAAGCGGCCAGAGGTAGTAATAGAGGCGTGTATAATTTTGTCTTTTAAAAAGCATATATAGAGTATAGAGGGATATGGGCCAAATGCGGGCAATTGGGATTAGCTTAGGGGTTTGAAAAAAAGGATGGCATGGACAATTTGTACCGAAGGGCCTGTTTCCATGCTGTAAACCTCTATGACTTTACAACTCTAGTAATAACCAGAATGGTTACAGCACAGGAGGCCATTTGGCCCTTCATATTTGTGTTGATCCTCCACAAGAGCAACTTAGCCAGTCCCACTCTCACTCATCTCCCCCTGTAGCCCTGCAAGCCTTTTCTCTTCAAACATAAGGGTGGCATAGTGGCACAGTGGTTAGCACTGCTGCCTCACAGTGCCAGGGACCTGGGTTCGATTCCCGGCTTGGATCACTGTCTGTGTGGAGTTTGAACATTGCCCTCGTGTCTGTGTGGGTTTTCTCCAGGTGCTCCGGTTTCCTCCCACAGTTCAAAGATGTGCTGGTTAGTTGGATTGGCCGTGCTAAATTACCCCTTAGTGTCAGGGGGACTAGCTAGGGTAAATGCATGGGGATAAGGCCTGGTGGGATTGTGGTCAGTGCAGACATTGGGCCGAATGGCCTCCTTCAGCACTGTAAGATTCTATGATAATTGTCTAATTCCCTTTGAAAGGCACAATTGAATCTCCTCCACCAAACTTTCAGGCAGTGCATTCCATATCCTGATCGCTCTCCGTGTAAAGAATTATTCAGTCATTTGAAGAAGAGCTCGGGAGGCCTCCCAATTTCCTGGCCAATATTTATGATCAACCAACCCCTAAAAAAAAACAGATAAAGTGGTCATTTGTTTCATTGCCAATGGGTTTCACACATCGCAATGGTGACAATACAGGAAAAAAAAAGTGTTATTTTAAGTACAAAAAAAAAGACACAGACTGGAAAAATGTCAGCTAGAATCTGTGTGTGAAATAACAAAAGTTTTAGTGACAGGTCATTAGGGCTGGTAATTTTATTATCCACTGATCAGAAACTGAAATATATCAGTCAAGGTAACAAGATGTTAATGGCACCCTGCATTTGCTGGCGTAGCTTTGATGCAAAGTTAGTATATAACAGACCAGGAACTAACTCACCATAAGCATACTAAATACAAAGGGGTGGACCAGATCTAATTAATTGAAGCCATTCTGCATCTGAAAAGATATAAAATGATATGTCACCAGCGCTGTCACATGTAGATGAGGGTCGATGCATGTCAACAGATTTAACACAATATGTTCCACGTTAGTTTCAGCAGAATTTGCAGCAGAATCTTAGCATTCCACACAAATGCAATTGAAATCACACAGAGCAATTCTGTTCAGTCAATGCAGTAAACCTACGTATGTTGCCGTATGTCATTATATTATTCTGACACATGGTTCATCAGTATGCTCCAGTCTGAAGTTCCCTCTCTTTACTGGAGTTTGAACACTGGAAACATCCTTCTAGCCATTTGTCTACTGCAATGCCAGGGCACTCTGTAAAGGCTAGCAATCTTAACATTACACTGTTGACCTGCATGGCTAGGATTCAAGCTTAGTAGGCAACAATGTTCCATTGAATGATTTTTTTTTGATATACGTAAATGGTTTATTTAAGTCTTCCTGTGTGACACGCAAGCTAACTTAAAGAGGCCAACTTCACAGCTTAGAGGGAACATTGCTGGACAGCAGAACATGTTGACTCAGATGGAAAATGTCACCAACAATGCTGTGCCTGCAAGAGTTAGAGAATTAAGACACCCCTGTTTCAGAGAGCCATTTATACTTTTGGTAAACCAGTGGTTTCTTTGTGTTGATGCCCACAATACTTCAGCTCTCTTCATTGAATCATAGAATCCTTACAGTGCAGAAGGAGGCTGTTCGGCCCATTGAGTCTTCACTAACTCTCTGACAGAGTATCTTACCCAGGCCTTCTCCCCCGCCCTATTCTCGTATCCCCACACATTTACCATGGCAAGTCCATCGGACCTACACATCCTGCTATGCTGAGGAGCCAATCCAACTAACGCGCACACCCGGAGCATCTGGAGAAAACCATCACTGACACGGGGAGAATGGGCAAACTCCACACATCAGTCACCCAAGCCGGGAATTAAACCTGGGTTCCTGGCGCTGTGAGGCAGCAATGCTAACCATAGTGCCACTATGCCATCCTTAGCCACTGTGCCACCCCTGAACCTTGAACAACTGAACAAAAATATTCCTCCTAGAAAGGTTAAGAAAAATAGAGAGAAAAGTTCAAAAATACTTCACCCCAAATTTACTTGTTGCAGTTTTTTTTGTAATCATCAAATTCAAATATACATTTTTTCTTCAGTTCTCAAGAAGAGTTGTATTTGACTCAAAACATTAATTCTGGGCAGGATTTTCTGACCCTTCCTGCCAGTGGGATCTCCTGGTTCCAATGGTCCTGACCCCAATGATGGGTTCCTTGGCAGCTCAGCCAGTGAGCAGTGCAAATGGCCATTGACTTTGGCACCAAAGCCACAAAAATAAAACCCATCTGTTTGCACTCAAATCTATAGCTGTAGAACATTCATTCTTAAAATCTTTAGTTACCATTTTTGGCAGTGGAATTGTAATAATACAGTATTTCAATTTTAAAAATGTGGTTATTGAATAATGAGATATCATTTTACACTGAGCAGCACTTTTATTACCCTGTTAGGGTTCCCACTTTCAATTTAGGCTCTTCCAGCAGGCTGATTGGTCCCACTACTGCATTCATTACACACATTCTATAAATCAGTTAATTTAGGTTGCGACTAATGATCAGTTTTGAATGTCGGTGAAATACCGACATGTCAACAAGATCTGAAATTGTCACAAAGATACACTTCCACCAAGATGACATGAAATGGCTCCTTCACAGAAAACAATTGATTGTAATAAATATGTTTTCCACGCACAATTGAAATTAGGGAAAAATCTGTTATTCAATCCAGTGGTAGGCCTACAGATTGGTGATTTAATTCATAAAGGTGGCTATCACAATTAAAATGGCATAATGCATACAGAGCGTTTTTTTAAGGCTTATTCAAAAAATAATTGAGTCCTCATTCATTATTGCATCCAGGGGTCTTCTCCTGCATCCATCTCTGACGCCTTTCCAGTTTGATGCCTCCACATCTCCTATCCACAGAGGAGATGGTGGGGCAGTGCTGATGTCGCTGGATTAGCAATTCAGAGGCTGTCTCACAGTGCCAGGGACCTGGGTTCGCTCCTTGGCTTGGGTCACCGTCTGTGTGGAGTCTGCATGTTCTTCCTGTGTCTGCAGTGGGTTTTCTCTGGGTGCTCTGGTTTCCTGCCGCAGTCCAAAAGACATGCTGGTTAGGTGCATTGGCCATGCTAAATTTTCCCTCAGTGTACCCGAACAGGCACTGGAGTGTGGCAATGAGGGGATTTGCACAGTAACTTGATTGCAGTGTTAATGTAAGCCTACTTGTGACACTACTTTAAAAGAAGCCTAAAAGAAGGAACTAGAATTCTTACAATGCAGAAGGAGGCCATTCAGCCCATTGAGCCGGCACTGACCACAACCCCACCCAGGTCCTATTCCCACAACCCCACATATTTACCCTGCTAATCCCCCAACACTAGCAATTTAGCATGGCCAATCAACCTAACCCGCACATCATTGGACTGTGGGAGGAAACATATGAAGCATAGACCCAGCAGAGGTGCTGGCACAGTCGCAGACAGTCAGCAAGGAGTTGCCCTAGGAGTTCTCATGTTATCAGCTCAAGTATAGGGCAAGGAAACTTCCTGTGGCTTATCACGTACCTTTGTCACTCAGCTGGTGAATCAGTACTCCATGTTGAACATCAAATTGAAGAAGCCCTGAGGGTGGCAAAGGCACAGATGGTATCTGGATGAGAGACATTTATTTCCATCACCAAGAGTGACTCAGTAGCACCACTATTGACTGAGTCTTAAATGACATGGCTGCTAGTCTGGGTCCTCGGTGAGGGAACTGTCAAGAGGATAAACCTACTTGATCTCATCCTGTTGCAGGTAGACAGGTCCGTGACAGTATTGGTAGAAGTGACCACTGCACAGTTCTTATGGAGATGAAGGGCTGTGTTCAACATTGTGCTAAATGGGATGGAATTTGAACTAATCTACAGTTCAGAACTCGGCATCCATGAGGTGATGTGGGCCATAGGAGCAGCAGAATTGTACACAACCACAATCTGTAGCTGTATGGCCTGGCATATCTCCCACTCTACCATTACCATCAGGCTGGGGGGTCAACTCTGGCTTAATAGAGAATGCAGAAGGGCAAGCCAGGAGCAGCACCAGGCACATCTAAAAATGAGCTGTCAAACTGGTGAAATTCCAATGTGAATGCCAAACATCTTAAGTAGCATGTTGACAGAGATAAGCATTTCCACAACAATGGATCAGATCTAAAGATCTGCTGTCCTGCCACATTCAGCTGTGAATAGTGGTGGACAATTAAACAGCTAGCAGAAAGAGGAGGCTCCACAAATATCCTCGTCCTCAATGGTGAGGAGCCCAGCACATACACAGCCCAGCCAAATGGATGATCCAACTCCCCACCTCCAGAGGTGCCCAGGATCATAAATGCCAGTCTTCAGCAAGTTTGATTCCTTCCATGTGACATCAAGAAATGGCTGAAGGCATTGAAAAATGCAACATGCTGGCAACATTTCCAGCAATAGTGCTGAAGACATGTGCTCCAGATCCAGCTTTGCCCTTACCCTGTGCCAGTATAGCTACAACACTGGCAACCTCTCAGTAATATGGAACAGTGCCCAGGTACCTTCAGTCAATAAAAAGCAGGACAAATCCAACCCAGCCAATCATTACCCCATTTGTCTACTCTCGGTCAACAACAAAGTAATTGAAAGTATCATCGACAGTGCTATGAAGTGGCACTTACCCAACAATAACTTGCTCACTGATACTCAGTTTGTGTTCTGCCAGATCCGCTCTGCTCCTGACCTAATTACAGCTTTGCTTCAAACATAGACAAAAAGCTGAATTCAAGAGATGAGGTAAGAGAGAATGCCTTTGACGACAAGACATTCTTTGAGCTAGTGTGGCATCGGGGAACCCTAGCAAAAGTGAAGCCAATGGGTGTAAACGCTCCACTGGTTGGAGTCATACCAAACACAAAGGAAGATGGATGTGCTTGTTGGAAGTCAATCATTTCAGATCCAGGACATCTCTACAGGAGTTCATCAGGGTAGTGTCCTAAGCCCAGCCAGAGCCCTAAGCCCAGAGATCTTTAGCTGCTCCATCAATGACCTTCCTTCATCATAAGGTCAGAAGTGGGGATGTTTACTGATGATAGCACAACGTTCAGAACCATCTGTGATTCCGACGATACTAAAGCTGTCTGTGTCCAAATGCAGCGAGACCTGGATAATATTTAGTGGCTTATTAAGTGGTAATTATCACTTGTGTCACACAAGTGTCAGACAATGACTACCTTCATTAAGAGAAAATCTAATCTTCTCTTGACATTCACTGCATCACCAAATCCCCCCACTACCAATATCCTGGGGATTAACATTGACCAGAAATTGAAAATTGACCAGACATGTAAGTACTGTGACTACAAACCAGGTCAGAGGCTGGGAATTCTGTGGAGAGCTATTCACTTCCTGACTCCCAAAACCTGTCCTGCATGGACATGGCACAAGTCAGAAGTGTGACGGAATATTCTCCACTTGCCTGGATGAATGCAGCTCCAAGAACATTCAAGAAGCAACACTACCCAGCACAAAGTAACCCACTTGTTTGGCACCCCATCTACTACCTTAAACATTCATGCTTACTATGAACATCCCATGGTAGAAATGTGTACCATTTACAAGATGACCAGCAACTCATAGACTCCTTCGACAGAAACTTTCAAATCAGCAGCCTCCAGCACGGCAAGGGCAGTAGATGCATGGGAACACCACCGCCTGCAAGTTAGCCCTTCCAAGTCACTCACCATCCTGATTTGGAAGTATATCATCGTTCCTTCACTGTCACTGGAGTTCCCTTCCTAACTGTACTGCGGGTGTACCTACACCGCACAGACAGCAGTGGCTCTTGAAGATGGCTCACAATCACCTTCTCAAGGGCAATTAATGGCGGGCAGTAATTGCTGGCCTAGCCAGAATGTAATATGGGAAAGGTTACCTCAGACCTCATCAAACTACAAGGATAGCAGTAGGGGTACATTGAGGCTTCAATACCAGGCCATTTCTCCTTGGCTTTAGAATTCCAGCTGCAAGGTTGGTTGATTCTTTTCAATTTGTTTTCTTTCTGTTACATGCATGTTCTCTGATAAATAATTCAAAGAAAAACTATACTTTGTGTAACACTGGAAGTGCCAGTACAATGAAGATATGAACACTTTGCCATCACAATGGAAAGCTTGGCTGACGTGAATCATGTACTCAGATGACATGGTAGAAATTCTAGCCTTATTCCCAGGAACAATATTGAAGCGTATTATTATAATACCTTAATTGTTAATAGATATGTGCCAGTTGTACACCATAAAGGAACAAACATTTAGTCGAGAATATTTTCAGATTAATCTTTATATATTGGAAGGGATGGTTTTAAAGATCTTTCTTTGTTATTAAATTTTTTGTTATCAAGGGAAATTACTAATTATTTTTTAAAATTCCAGATATTTGAAATATGGGCTGGAATTTTACCATCCTGACTCCCACGGGAATTGGAGAGGGCGAGGGCGGACTGTGGAAAGATCCTTTGACCTTGGGTGGGATTTTGGGCAGGATTTTACGATTTCAGGATGAGCGGAGCCACAGAGTTATAGAATCCTCTGATGAAGAAGGAGGCCATTTGGCACATCAAGTCTACGCCGACCACAAACCCACCCAGGACTTATCCCCACAACCCCATGCATTTACCCTAGCTAGTAATCCTGACACTAAGGGGCAATTTTAACATGGCCAATCCACCTAACCCATACATCTCTGGAATATGGGAGGAAACTGGAGCAGCCAGAAGAAACCCACACAGACACGGGGTGAATGTGCAGGCTCCACACAGACAGTGGCCCAAGCTGGGGAATCGAACCTGGATCCCTGGCACTGTGAGGTAACAGTGCTAAACACTGTGCCACCGTTTCTTTCTGTGCCACTGTGTCTTTTCTCCAAGTAATGTTATGAAAATCGTTTAAATATGCATTCACCCTCAGTTTTCAGTGCAATGTGAACGCTAAAGATAAGTAAGCCAGTTGATGTTAGTTCAATTCATAGGACTTCAGCAGTTGATGGTTCAAGACCCAAAGAAATCACAGACTGAAGTGTAAATGGAGTCTTATGTGGTTCAGGTTCCAAAGGGCATGGTCGAACGTGGCAAGGAAGGACACAATCAAAACCTGATGTTCTATTTTTCTTGAATTGATTGTCTCTCCTGGAGAAAATGATAAGATTCATTTGAGCCATCATCTTGTGTGCCTTTAAAAAAAATCTCAGGATATGGATGTCGCTGGCAAGGTTGGCATTCATTGCTCTTCCCTGCATGGTTGTCCAAGTGATATTGATGTAACGAATGGCTTGATTTGGTTTTTGAGTTGTTAAAAATCAACCATGTTGGTGTTGACCAACATGTTATTAGCCAGGCCGTCTAGAGGCAGCAGGTTTCCTTTTACTTAGACCATAAGAATGTAAGAGCAGAATAAATAGGAGCATGAGTTGACCACATTGGCCCATCGAACCCCCCCCACCCCCACCAAAGCCCCACGCCCCCTCACATTGCTGGACTCGCTGAGCACCCAACAATCTGTCTATCTCAGCCTTAAACATACATGGTTATCCCTAATCATTCGGGTTGTTTCCCCGGTAGAGAATTGAGAACATAAGGGCACAGTACCAGGAAAAGGGGCTAATCATTTTGGACTGAGAGGAGGAGAAATTTCATGGCTGATCTTCTTCAGTCCAACTTTACTACTCACTCCCGATTACTTTGATTCCCTGAATCTATCTATCTCAAAGAGCAAAGAACAACACAGCACAGGAAACAGGCCCTTCGGCCCTACAAGCCTGCGCCGCCCATTTTAACATTCAGTAAGTGCCTCATTCCAATCCTTCTTCTACCTACGACTTTTGTCAATGCCTCTTGGACTCCACAATGAAGGTGTGCAGCCTTGAATACAACCAACGGTGGAGAGTAAAGAACTCTTTGGAGTAGAGAATTCCACAAAAGCTTCACAACCCTTTGAGTGAAGGAATTTCTCCCCTACTCTCCCCCCAACCACCCGATCACCCCCACCCCCTGAATACCTAACTAGACCCCCCCCACCCTGACTAACACCTGATCACCTGACTATCCTCCCAACCGACTGAAACTCCACTATCCCCCACACCCCCCGGCTACACACTCTGACCAACCGATACCCCCTGACCACACGACTGCCCACATGGTACACCACCCACGCCAACCACCTGAATAACCCCCAACTCCTTCAGCACCCGACTACCCTGCAGTACTCCTGGCTCCTCCACCTTACAATCCCTCCTAAACCCTGGGTCTGGTCAAGAAATGTGCAGCCCCAGATTAAGGTAAGTAAAAAGGCCTCTCGGAGATTCGGTGCAGTGTTAATGTTTTCAGTCCAATATGACTTCTTTGGAACAGTCCTGAAGAAGAGTTATATTGGACTCGAAATTTTAACCCTATTCCTGTCTCCAGCTGCTGCCTAGCCGGCTGAGAGTTTCCCGCACTCTATGTTTTTATTTCAGGTCTCCAGCATCTGTAGTGTTTTATTTTAATCACTTTTTAAACAATTGAATGATCAGGTGTGAGGATCACTGACAATAATACAGGAATTTATTGTCCACTCCTCACAGTACTTGAGAAGGTGGTGGTGAGTTGCCTTCTTAAACTGCTGAAGACCATGTGGTGTAGGTACACGGGTACCATTCTGTCAGAGTCAGAGTTTGAAGACAATGGGTGAAATTTTACCGCCATGTATACCCGAGGTTCATACAATCCCGCCCAAGGCCAATGGAACTTGCCGTTCTCCGAGCCTCAGCCGCCCCTGGAATCGGGATGGACATGCCTGCAAAATTCTGGCCAGTGACAATGACGGGACAGCGATATATTTCCAAAACAGGATAGTGAGTGGTTTGGAGGGCAACTTGCAGGCATTGGTGTTCTCATACATCTGTTAGTGTCAACTGCTTCATACCTTTCAACTTTGAGAGTGTGTTTGCTCTCAGGTTGCTTACTGGAATGTGATTGCTCTCTAAACTAGATTAAAAAAAATTAAAAATCTACATTAATGAAAGTTGAAAATTTCCAATTGATATTTCAAAGAATTTTGGAACATAAAGAGTTGTACTTATCCGTTTATTCTACACAAAGCTACTCCATGTTGAGGGAAAACGCACAAGTAAAACACTTCCTGCAAAGACAAAGGGTTAAGAGTTTGACACATTGCCAGCATCCAGATCATCCAAAGAAACATTATCTCTTTAAAACTCTTTATCATATCCCTGAATAGAAACTGCAGTTATTTCCTTTGAGGGGGATATTTTTTGACATAGCCTTGCATTTGAGAAGAAATGCACTGAATTGTTTGAGAAAAGAAAGAATTTATTCCTTTGTGGATTGCAGAGAGTGGAGATCCTTTGAGCTATTCATGTGGTGAGTTAAATGTCCGTTTGAGTATTCAGTCCTCTATGTCCGGCTTAGTCCCACAAACATTGAATAATTTTTAGCATTAGTGGCCAGTTCTTAGATTAAGGGAAGGACCAGGAATGATTTTACAAAGAGAATGTACCAAGAGGTCTAGATTTAGCAAATGAGTTCTTGTATAGCTTTAACTAACCATGATATCAATATGGGGATATTAGTTCAACATTCTCTTTAAAGAACAGGAAAGAGAAAGCTAAAAGCAATGTAACCTTTAAGCTAATAGTGAATGTCGATTATGAGTTCTCAATGCAAGTTCTACCGATTCTGATCCTTTATTTAGCGGCACACCAATTTTGTACTTTGATGGTTCACTCATTAACCATCTCCTCATTGTGTTTTGTAGCAGAATCATTTAGATCCAAAATGTTAACTGTTTCTCTCTCCAGACGCTACCAGACCTGATGAGTTTTTCCAATAATTTCTGCTTTTGTTCCTCATTGTGCGTACAAAGAACAAAATTACAGCACAGGAACAGGCCCATTGGCCCTCCAAGCCTGCACAGACCATGCTGCCTGACTGAACTAAAATCCCCGACCCTTCCAGGGACCATGTCCCTCTATTCTGGAATCCCTGTGGAATTTTCTGCCCATTGAAGTGGTGGCGGCTACCTCACTAAATATATTTAAGTCACGGGTAGATAGGTTTCTGATAGACAGGGGAATTAAGGGTTATGGGGAAAAAGCAGGAAAGTGGAACTGATCCACTTCAGATCAGCCACGATCTTATTGAATGGCGGGGCAGGCTCGAAGGGCTAGATGGCCTACTCCTGCTCCTATTTCTTATGTTCTTATTCCCATCCCATTCATGTATTTGTCAAGATGCCTCTTAAAACTTACTATCATATCCGCTTCCACTACCTCCCCTGGCAACGAGTTTCAGGCACCCACCACCCTCTGCGTAAAAAACCTGCCTAATACATCTCCTTTAAACCTTACCCCTTGCACCTTAAACCTATACCCCCCTGATAATTGACTTTTCCACCATGGGAAAGAGCTTCTGACTATCCACTCTGTCCATAATCCCCTCATAATCTTGTAGACTTCTATCAGGTCATCCCTCAATCTCCGTTGTTCCAGCGAGAACAAACCAAGTTTCTCCAAATTCTAGTAGTTCACGTTTGGGAAAGGTTAACCTGTTCCATTACGCTTCTTTCATCCAAGCTGTTTGAAAGTTTATTCTGTGGAATTTTGACATTGCTAGCAATGTCAGTCTTTGTTGTTTACCCTTACTTGCCCTTGAGGAGGTATGGATGAAGCTTCCTTTGAATCATGCCAGTCCATGCGATGTGAGTACTTCCACCGGTATGTTAGGTGGCTCCTGAAGTTTGATTTGGCAGCAATGGAAGAACAGTGACGATATATGGTCAAGTAGGGATGACGTGTGACTTGGGGAAAATTTGGAGTTGATGGTGTTTCCGTGCTCTTGCTGTTCTTGTCCTTCTTCATGGTGGAGTTTGTGGATCTGGGAAGTGATGTTGAGAATGCCTTGGTTGCTGCAGCACATTGTGCACACCACATGCACTGTAACTACAGTACACCAATAATCGATGGACTGGAAATTTAATGAAGATTACCAGGTTAGTGATTACACAGACAGCTTTGTCTTGGATGGTATTAACCTTCCTGAGTGTTACTATATCTGTACCATTTAGGTAAGTATTCCATTATACCCCTTACATGTAACTTGTAGATGATAGAGTAACTTTAGGGATAAAAGGAGAGACACAAAGAAGAAAAAATGTTCCCATTCATATGTTAAGAAAAAGTCACAATGCCCATCATAATTTTTGTTTTGTTTCTATCCAATCAAAGTCACATCAAGTGAGACATTTGAGATCCAAGTTGACAAGACAGGCTCACCGCTTCCTGTCTTGGGCTTGATCTACATGATCTAAGCTGATTGGAGCAGACATTGCACCTCCTCCAAGGCTTAATCTCATTTGCATCTTAGCCAAAAGGCTGAGATGCCACTTTAAAATATTGCTTCAAATGAAGTCTCGGTGTAACCTCATAACTTGAAGCAAATACAGGACAGCAAAGCTACACATGATCTTAGCTAAAAGGCCAAGAACTTAACAATTCAATATCACAAAATTTAAAGCATTTTTTGCAGAAACTAAGTTGTGACAACTCCTTTCAGTGTGCAAAGAATCACCTTTAGGACAGTATTGTGCACCTCATTGCAGCTACCTTTAATGATGCGACTGTCAGTTTAATAAGTTGGACATTATCCCACCTTCTGATTTCAGGGATTTCAGAACTGGGGTCAAAAAGACGTGAAATCTGTTGGTCACATGAACATGCCTATCCAGCTCAATATTAAGACAAATTGGGACAAGAATTTAACTCACTCATTAATCGTTCACTTACATAGATTTAAAACCAGGTCCCAAAATGTTCATATTTAGACAATATCCAGTTAATCCAGCTGGAAGAAACAACTAAAAGTTCCTTAACTTAAACACAACCCTCAAATGTTTTCACAAAGTTTCTCCTTACTATGAATTGGCTTGCTGCATTTTTAGCCCCTCTGCTATCATAAAACTTCAGTCAACAGTGTGGTTGGGAACCTAGGAAACCAGGGGGGAGGACTGTGTCACTCTGGTTCATCAGGATTAAAGGAAATGGCCATTGATACAGTATGCTGATCTTAATGTATCTGAATTTCATTGGGCTTAAAGTTAAGTAACATAGAGAACTGATGAGCGTGTTTGAGCCCTTTGCCTTGATGGAAAGGACATTAGAATGATAAGGTATCTTCATCGAGAACAAACTGCAGCTGTAAAAGTTGAGAATGATCAAAACAATTTTGTGACAATTAAAAGAGGGATCAGACAGGGGTATGTGTTCCCTTAGAATTATTCAATTTGTACTGTGAAAATATTCATTGAATCCCTCCAGTGCAGAAGGAGGCCATTTGGCCCAACACGTCTGCACCAACCACAATCCCACCCAGGTCTTATTCCCATAATCTCACTTATTTACCCTCCTAATCCCTGTCAGAGTAAAATTAAGACTGTGACTTTTGGAAACTAATGTGTATGTGACTACTGGGCTCTGTGGTTAACAGAGGTCATCCCCTTGACTCTAGGGTCAATTTAGCATGGTCAATCAACCAAACCTGCACATCTTTGGACAGTGGGAAGAAACAAGCGCACCTGGAGGAAACCCATGCAGACACGAGGAGAATGTGCAAACTCCACACAGACGGTGACCCAAGGCTGGAATTGAACTCGGGTACCTGAGCAGCACTACTAACCACTGTGCCATTGTGCCACTCCTAACAATGTGCTTCTTAGAGAGATTGAAGATCTTTCTGGGTTATTAGTTGGATATTACAACTTTAATAATAGAAAGATGGCACAGCGGTTAGCACTGCTGTCTCACAGTGTGAGGGACCTGGCTTTGATTCCAGCCTTGTGTGGAAGACAGTAGGTCTGGGGTGCTTGGTGTCCTGATTATGCTGGCTGCTTTTCCCAACTTATTTAAAATGATCTCTATTTCCTAACACCAAGGATTTGAATGGCCAAAGTTGCATTTTGAAGAGTGAAAAAAATTATGGTGGACTCAGAATTAGCCATGAAAATAAATCTCAGAATCATCACATCAATTTTAATCACATGGAAGCGAATGTTAGGCAATCAGCGAAACAGACAGAGGAGAATTCTGCACTGTGTTTCTTGAGGCAAATAATAAAGATATCTTGGGCAAGTCACATTACCAATGAAGAGGTGTTAGTAACATCTGAAACCAAAGGATCAGGAGGAGACAGTTGGAAATTCTTGGGCATGTAATAAGTAATCATGATATAGAAAGTCTGATATTGATGGGAAATATCAATGATAAAAGAGATCAAGGTAGACAAAGAATGACCTTGTTAAAGAGCCTTCAAACTGAATGAATGTACCACCCACAAAGATGATTCACTTGTCTAGTGAAAGATTGACATGGAGGTCCATTGTCATCAATGCTCTCTTTGGGCATGGCTTCTGAACAGAGAGAGAGAATCTGAAGAGAGAGATAGAGGGCAACACAATGGCACAGTGGCTACCAATGCAGCCTCACACGCCAGGGACCCAGGGTCGATTCCTGGCTTGGGTGACTGTCCGTGTGGAGTTTGCATGTTCTCCCCATGTCTGTGTGGGTTTCCTCTGGTTGCTCTGGTTTCCTCCTACAGTCTGAAAGACGTGCTGGTTAGGTGCATTGGCCGTGCTAAATTTTCCCTCAGTGTACCTGAACAGGCGCCAGAACATGGCGACGAGGGGATTTTCGCACTAACTTCATTGCAGTGTTAATGTAAGCTCACTTGTGACATTAATGAATAAACTTTTACTTTAACCCTAATTTGGGAATCAATTATCAGCATAGTGCCAGTCTGGAAGCTTAGATATTCTTCATTTTATTGTTGTTTTATTCAGTTTTGAGAAAAAATCTTTTGTGATCCAGAATGGCACTGTATAAAATGAGATACAACAGTTTTATTTTTTGCAACTAGTTGAATTTTTTTTTAAGTAAAAGGAAATGAATGTTAAAAAATCTTCAGCCAGATTTACTGCATTAATTTGATATTGAAAATCCTCATCCCCTTATGTTTATTTTCCGCTATTGTAATGAAAACATCTTTTAAGTTCTACTCATTCCTTAAAATCCTTTGGACTTTTATTGCTTCAGAGCTTTATTACATTAAATTAAATATCCTGTGGGATATCACTGGAGGGCCTGTATCCTGTAAAATCTACGTATCCTTTTAAAAACTTTCTTCAAAATGACAATGAATATTAAAAAAAATCTCATTCACATAAACCCAGCTTATCAGAAGGTTTTTGTATATATCGAACTATAGTCGGACAGACTGCAAACTGATTGTATGGGAAATTGGGAGATTTCCTGAGAGTCTAAATAATACCACATTTTTGGTGCCCCTCCACCCTCCCCTGCAACGTTTCCTTGACAACCCTGAAGAATTCCATGACCTAATGGTGAGGGCTTTGAATCCCACTTTTTGGAGAGTTGGCAGGGAATGCACATTATGGGAAGGTGATGGCCTAGTGGTATTATCCCTGGACTAATCATCCAGAAACTCAGCTCATGTTCTGGGGACCCAGGTTTGAATCCTGCAATAGCAGCTGGTAGAATTTGAAAGCAATAAAAAGTATCTGGACTTAAGAATCTACTGGTGACCATGAAACCATTGTTAATTGTTCGAAAAAACCATCTGGTTCACTAATATCCTTCAGGGAAGGAAATCTGCTGTCCTTACCTTGTCTGGCCTACAGCGATGTGGTTGATTCTCAACAGCCTTCGAGCAACGAGGGGTGGGCAATATATGCTAGCCAGCCAGCGCCACCCATCTCCCAACAAAAAAAAAGGCCCACTGCTCAAATGAGCTTCAACTGGCAGCTGGCAGTTCTTCTGATTGCACTTGGAGGATGATACTCCCTTGGAGAGCTGTTGGCCAATTACATTGTGTCAACCATCTAAGCACAGCTCTGCAGTGGCCAGAAGAGGTACTGCAGAACCATGGCAGGGACCAAGTGCAGGGAGCCAGTGTGAGGTAGGTGGCTGGGATTCCAGGGAGGGGAGGGTGAGGGGTGCCATGGGGGTGGGTGTGGGGAAGGGGAGGGTCGAGTGAACAAATGGAGGATGGGAGGAGGTATCTGGTCCATCAATGGAAGTTGCCCCCAGTCAAAAAGGGGGCTTTTGATGGAAGTGTCCACCACTTCCCATCCAAGATTGAGGTTCTGTTACCCACCCTGAGATACCCACTGCCCACCATCTTGAAAATTGAGGCTGGTGGGAAAAAGACTTTAAGTGCCAGTGAATGGCTACCTAAGATCCTTAATAGGGGTAGGGATGGGCTTCCATCTGATACCCTATCCATCCCACTGTAAAATTGTATCTGGGTTGAGGCGGGTAGGATTCTGGAGTCAATTCTATCCCTGCAATTTCATCTCCCACCTGCCTCAAAACCTGCTGGGGATTGTAAAATTCAGGTCCTTCTTCTTTTAAGGGAGTTAGTTCAATTCTGGCTACAGTCGTTAACTTTCCTTTGTTAACCCATGGAAAGTACTGTTTGTTTCTCTTTAACAAGAGTTATTTGTTCATCCCAAATTGCACATAGACTTGTACCAGAATTCCCCAATGTGATATGAAGTTACTGTGAAAATCCCCAAGTTGCCACACTCTTGTGCCTGTTTGGATACACTGAGGGAGAATTTAGCATGGCTAATACATCTAACCAGCTGGCCTTTTGGACTGCGGGAGGAAACTGGAGCACCTGGAGGAAACCCATACAGTCACGAGGAGAACGTGCAAACCCCACACAGAGAGTGAGCCAAGAACAGAATTGAACCTGGGTCCCTGGCGCGGTGAGGCAGCAGTGCTAACTACAGTGCCACCTCATAAACAGGGCCAATTAATTTAAAGTATATTCTATGTCAAAATGCATTTCTAACTGGTGAACTTTGCAAGTTTATTTGGAATTAAATCAATGGAAATGATTGCAATCATGTGTTTCATTTGATATTGGTTGTTAAGTTGAACTCAATAAGAAGAAATATCTACCTCTGTTTTATGGAGCCTGTTCCAAACTCTTGGATTCCTTTGCTGCAACCTTTGGATTTCAGAGCCACTTGGTCCTATACCAATAATAGGGTCAAAATAAGACATTTTTCTGAAAGTATGATTCACAGTTGAAGAGCACTCATAACCTTTGTTAACAATCCAGGAATTTCATGGTCACCATTCCAGACACCAGCTTTTAAAATTCTGATTTGATTTATTTAACTAATGAACCTAAATTCCACAACCATTATGATGGGTATTTGGACGCATGCCCCAAGATTTTCAGTCAGGCCTCTGAATTACTAATCCAGCAAACCACTACGTCACTGCCTTGAGGGTGTTCTGATTGCCTCTGATCTCCAATCTTCTGACTGTTCTAACATGTTCTTTCCTGGTTTCTGAGTCCTCTGATCTGTGTTCTCCCCCAGAAGTGACCAACTTGCAAATGTGTGAGAAGATTAAGTGGGCTCGTTATAAAATACCAAGTGATTCCAGAGCTGGATCACTCTGGCACAGTCAATCCTGCTTCCATTGAAGAGAGTGATACTGTTCCCATTACCATTGCACACAAATAAACGAATGACCAGAAGTGCTGACATCTCGGGGGCAATTTAAACCTCACTCGCTGGATGGGAAGCCCCATGGGATCAGATAGAAAGCTGATTTAACATCTTGCCCAATGAGTGCAATTTTAACCTATCCCACCAACCAGGGACAGGGTGCAATGATGGTTCAATACTGCATCGAAGCAATATTGGGTGGTGTGGAAAATCAATGCTCCACCTGTAACTTTCCCACTTTGCGATTAGGTTAAAATTATATCCACAAGTCTACTTGTCTCATTAATATTTATTGTGATTATATTGTTCCTTTAAGAAATGTATTTTAATCATGTTTCTTTGTAGGATGTTTCTGCTGGCCTTGGCAATTTGTCGGCACCGTGTTGTCTGTAGCTGGTGTCTTTTATTGTTACTGAAGCAGTATAATTGACATCATATTTATTTTTAATGTAGACTAATGCAACGTTGTGTGGTTTTAATGTGTCACCGGGGATTGCTGAGTGGAACTTGATTGGGGTTGATTGACAGTTTGTGTCATGTGGCTAGGGATATCTACGATTCACAGAAAAATCCAGCTTTAGTTTTGTTTCAGTTGCTGCCAGAAGCTGGCGGAGGAAGGCAGTGTCTTTGCTTCTCTCTCTCCAGAGGCTTTTCTGAAAGTTCCAAGACTGGAGGGCTTCGGAGCAGTGATCCAAAATTTGGGCGCATGGTAGCATAGTGGTTAGCATTGTTGCCTCACAGCGTCAGGGATCCGGTTTGATTCCTGGCTTCGGTCACTGTCTGTGTGGAGTTTGAATGTTCTCCCCGTATCTGTGTGGGTTTCCTCCGGGTGCTCTAGTTTCCTCCCACATTTTGAAAGACATGCTGGTTAGGTGCATAGTGGCGACTAAGGGAATTTCACAGTAACTTCATTGCAGTGTTAATGTAAGCCTTACTTGTGACTCATAAATAAACTTTAAAAAAAAACAAAGGATCAATTCACAGCAGGTATTAAAAAGCTGAAGATCTAACATCATGTGAGCATACTTGTTTCTGTGTCAAGTCTGAAGGAGGGTGTATGTCTTTAATTTGGAACAGCAGAGATAGCGAGCTGTTGGAAGTTATACTGTGTCATGTTTAAATATTGTAATGGGTAAAAGACTTGCTAATTTCTTTGTTATATTTTAACCATGTTCGGAAATAAATTTTGTTTGGTAAAAGATTCCTTGTGGGTCACTTGAATCATACCTGAAATGAAACACTTTATGCTCACCGATGCTAAAATCAAATGTAAAACTGAGGGTCTAGGCTAACTGCCCAAAACACCTTGAGTTTCTGACCATTATTAACACACATGCATTGAATTACTGATTGACTTAATTTATTTTTTTCTGTTCTCAAAGGGACATGCATCCATTGAGGACAGGAAACTCTTTTTGCCTTTCAGGATGATGTGGAGATGCTGTTGTTGGACTGGGTTAGGCACAGCAAGAAGTCTCACAACATCAGGTTAAAGTTATTTGGTAGCACAAACTTTCGGAGCGCTGCCCCTTCATCAGGTGAGTGAAAAGATAATATCACCAGGCTATTGCCTTCCCATTCATATTTATTCACTCAGCTGATGAAGGGGCAGCACTCCAAAAGCTCGTGCTACCAAATAAACCCGTTGCCTTTAACTTGGTGTTGTGAGACTTTTTACTGTGTCTTTAAGGGCATATGCACTTCTTTTCTTCCTGAGCTATGATGCTCACATCCCAAGAATTAATTTTTAAATATCACCAGTCTTCTGATGCTAGTTTGGAGTGGAACGGAGGCAGCAGTATGTCAGGGCAGATCCATCACAACGAGACATAACCAGCTACCATTTTCAAACATTTGGATGATATATGAAATCAGCCATCATAACAACTGCAATAAATAAGTAACTGTAATAAAAAAGATGAAATATTAATATCCATCAATCTTATGTTTACTTTATAAATTCATAAGACGTAGGAGCAGAATTAGGCCATTCGACCCATCGAGTTTGCTCTACCATTCCATCATGGCTGATATACCTCTCTTCTCCATTCTTCTGCCTTCTCCCGATAACCTTTCAACCCATTACCAATTAAAAATCTACCTAACTCCTCCTTTAAATTTACAGTTCCAGCATCCACCGCACTTTGGGGTAGCGAATTCCACAGATTCACAACCCTCTGGGGGAAGTAGTTTCTCCTCAAATCTACTTTAAATTTGCTACGCCTTATCCTAAGACTATGACCTCTCGTTCTAGAATGCCTCACAAGAGGAAGCATCCGCTCCACCCCTACTTTATCCATACCGTTTATCATCTTAAGTATCTCAATCTGATCTCCCCTCATTCTTCTAAATTCTGGAAAGCATCAGCCTAAAAGGATGATGTGGTTGAAGTACAGACCCAGCATTTGGAATTGAAAGAAGAGAAACCTGAGATGGAAAGATTAGGTTAGATTGAATTGAAATGAATAAGAACATAAGAACTAGGAGCAGGAGTAGGCCATCAGGCCTCTCAAGCCTGCTCCACCATTCAATAAGATTATGGCTGATCTTTTTGTGGACTCAGCTCCGCTTACTATAACCCTTAATTCCTCTCCCGTTCAAAAATTTATCTATCCTTGCCTTAAAAACATTCAATGAGGTAGCCTGAACTGCTTCACTGGGCAAGGAACTCCACAAATTCACAACCTTCACAACCCTTTGTGTGAAGAAGTTCCTCCTCAGCTCAGTCCTAAATCTGCTCCCCTTTAGTTTGAGGCCATGTCCCCTAGTTCTTGTTTCTAGTTTTGTAGTATGTGAATGAAGCATTAAACCCAAGCCTCGCCTGTCCTCGCTGGAGGAAGTAAAAACCTACATGGCTCTACGTGAAGAACAGTACAGCACAGATCAGCCATGATCTTATTGAATGGTGGGGCAGGCTCGAAGGGCTAGATGGCCTCCTCCTGCTCCTATTTCTTATGTTTCTTATGTTCTTACAGCAATATTCATCCCTCAACCAACATCACTGAGAAGCTCACAGCATCCAGTCCATTGTCACATCACTGCCTATGAGACCTTACTGTGGACAAATTGGCTGTCACACATCCTATGTTATGGGAATGACGAAAATTCCAAAGTATTTAAAATGAAGCAAAATGCTGAGGCTGCTGGAAATCTGAATTATAAAACAGGGGCTGGAACCGTCCTGTCATTCACGCTGGCGGGAATTTTTCATCCGGTCGCAGTGAATGGTGAATTGATCGAGCGCCAAGTTCTCCATCCTTGCTTGCAGCAGTGGTGAGCCTGTGAACAGCCGGAAAATCCTGGGCCAGGAAGTGCTGGAAATACTCAGCAAGTCTGGCAGCATCCGTGGAGAGAGATAAATGGAATTAATGGGTGGGATTCTCCAGCCATGCATATCGAAATTCCCGCCTGTGATCAATGGACATTTACGTGTCCATCAAATTCCGCTGCATGGGAATGGCAGCAGGGAATGGCAGCTTACCCGCTGCCACTCCCAAGGCTGATAGGGTGGGAGATTTCTGGCCAATGTTTCAAGTCAAACACATTTCTTGTTCTTCAAGTACAGTAAGTAGTCTCACAACACCAGGTTAAAGTCTCACAGGTGAGCCCACAGGCTCAGTGACTATCACTCTTTGCTGTGCAGATACATGGACTTGGGTCGGATCTCCGACTTGGGTCGGTGTCTGTGGGAGTTTGCACATTCTCCCTGTGCTTGCGTGGGTTTTCCCCGGTGCTCCAGTTTCCTCCCACACCCCAAAAACGTCCTTTTAGGCTGATTGGTGTTAACAAATTGTCCCTAAATTAAACTTCCCCTAATCTGGCTTAGAGAAAAGTCAGAGGTAGAAGAAGATAGATGAGGCACTCACTGAATGTTAAAATGGCAGTGTAGGCTTCTTGGGCCAAAGTGCCTGTTTCCTGTGCTGTGTTGTTCTTTGTTCTTTGTTTATTTGGAATCACGAGCATTCGGAGCACATTTCCAGGTGAATCATTCACCTGATGAAGGAACAGTGCTCTGAAAGTTTATGATTCCATGGAGTCATAGAGGTTTACAGCATGGAAACAGGCCTTTTGGCTCAACTTGTCCATGCTGCCCTTTTTTTAAATACCTAAACTGGTCCAAATTGCCCGCATTTGGCCCATATCTCTTTATATCCATCTTACCCATGTAACAATCTAAATGCTTTTAAAAGACAAAATTGCACCTGGCAACTTGTTCCAGACACTTACCTGTAAAACAATTGCCCCTCTGGATACTTTTGTATCTCTCCCCTCTCACCTTAAACCTGTGCGCTCTAGTTTTAGACTCCCCTATCTTTGGGGAAAGATATTGACTATCTAGATGATTTATGTCCCCTCATTATTTTATAGACCTCTATAAAATCACCCCTCAGCCTCCTACGTTCCAGAGAAAAAAGTCCCAGTCTATCCAGCCTCTCCTTATAAAGCAAACCATCAAGTCCCAGTAGCATCCTCCTAAGTCTCTTCTGCACTCTTTCTAGTTTAATAATATCCTTTCTATAATAGAGTGACCAGAATTGTTATTTGAAATAAACCTGTTGGACTTTAACCTGGTGTTGTGAGACTTCTTATTGTGCCCAACCCAGTCCAATGCTGCCATCTCCACATCATGGCTTCTCCTTTGAGTCATACTTGACTTGAAACATTGGGCGCGATCTTACTGCCCCTTCATGCCATGGTCCCACTGCAACAAAGATGGAGATTTTGGTGACAAGCCAAACTCCGTTCACTTTAGCAGAATGAGAAAACCTACTGGCATGAATGGTTGGAAAATTTTGACTATTGATTCTGTTTCTTTCACCAGACCTATTGAGCCTTTCCAGCACTTTCTGTTTTTACATCAAAAGTATTTAATTGGCTGTCAAAAACTTTGGGACATCCTAGGGTCATGACAATCACTATATAAATGCAACTTTTAGTTTGTGTGTTTATTTATTTCTACTTTCTGTCCACTCATATGTAACAAAAAGTCACAGAAGCAAAATAATAATATTCCACCCAAGATCTCCCTTCTCTACGTTCTGCTTTGCGATGTTGCAAAGCTTTAGAACACAGATTCAATTACAGCACGTTTGATGCACATTCAAAACTTGATTCTAAAAATAGCACTGAAGTATGAGAACCAGAGGATTCCAGTGGAATATGCCTACTTTCCACACAGGATGTTGTTTAACTTATTCCACAATCTTTCTCAGAGAAAATAGTTATAGCCAGAGGGAACTATGACTGGCAAACTGTCACAAGTAATTATTTTGCCCTGACTATTTTGGTCCACTCGTAAATAGAATCACAGAATCCTGTTAGTGCAGAAGGAGTCCAGTCGGCCCACCAAGTCAGAACCGACTCTCTGACAGAGCATTTCATCTCCCCACCTCCCTACCATGACCCCATGCATTTACTCTGCTAATCCAGTCATAGAGTGCCTACAGTGCAAAAAGAAGCCATTCAGCCCACTGATCCTGCACCAATAACAATCCCACCCAAACTATCCTAGTAACCCCACGTATTTACCCTATTAATCCCTCTGACATCCCCAACACTAAGGAACAATTTAGCATGGCCAATCAACCTAACCCGCACATTTTTGGAATGTTGAAGGAAACCAGAGCACCCGGAGGACATCCACGCAGACATGGGGAGAACGTGCAAACTCCACACAAACTGTCGCCTAAGGCTGGAATTGAACCCGCTGTGAGGCTGCAGTGCTATCCACCGTGCCATGCTGCCACTGTGACCGCTGGGCAGTGTTTCCCTTTGAAGTAAAGTATTTTGGATCAAGATTATAGGCTGAAAATGTAAGTGATCCATTTTCCCAGCAAAAAGTGTGGATCAGTGACAGGGATCACCTCCGGCACTGATTCTCTTTCAATAACTTCTGAATTTTTTTTCAAATCTAGGGTTCGCTGAATATGCCCTCAAAGCTGCGTAGTCTAGAAGTGACGATTAATTATATTATCATACAGCACTTACTGTAGCCATATCAAGTTCCTCCGTCTGCTACTTTATTGAAGCATTAACAGGCTGATGCTACTATTAAAATAACGGCAAGGAATTTGATAGGGATGCCCTAGGCATTCATACAGTAATATCACACAGTGATACGTGGGGTTGACTGTATGATGTTAATTTTACAGTCTGGATCATAGCCAGCTCAGCTTGATTTAGTTGGTAGTACTTACAGTTGGAAATATGCAGGTTTAAATATTTCTCTAGGAATCGAGCACATCATTTAGGCTGAGGTATTTGTGCAGTGTTGCTGGGGTGCTGCAGTGTTGGGTGATATCAGTTATAATCGTTGTTTTATGTGAGAGTGTAAAAAGGGAACATAATGAACTGGCAGTGATTTTTATATTTAAATTTGACTTCATTGGCAATAAAAATGGGAAAAGATGTAGATATGACCCAGTTTACATTGTTGTATCAAATCCAATGTCTGGCGTCGTCTTTTGGAAGAATTGTTAACCGGGTATTCATTTTGGACATTAAAAAAAACCCATGATAGCTTTCAAAGAAGAGTGGCAATTTCCCCTAGTTTCCCAACAGTCATTTTTCAACCAAGGATATCCAAAACAGATGAAGCGCTCAAGTAGCTCACTGCTGTTTGTGGGACCTAGCTGTGTAGAAGGGAGCTGTCTGTACGAAACATCAAGTATGCTGTAACAGTGGTTCCTTGGCGAATTAAGTTCGCACCACAGGTTAGCACTGCTGCCTCACAGTGCCATTGACCCGAGTTCAATTACTGGTCACTGGTGCATGTAGAGTTTGCACCTTCTCCCCTGGTTTCCTTCGGGTGTTCTGGTTTCCTCCCACAGTCCAAAGATGCGTGGGTTAGGTTGATTGGCCATGCTAAATTGAACCTAGTGTTAGGGGGATTAGCAGGGTAATATGTGGATTTATGGGAATAGGGCCTGGGTGGGATTGTGGTCGATGCAGGCTCAGTGGGCCGAATGGCTTCCTTCTGCACTGTCGGGATTCTACAAGTATCTTCTTTGATGACAGCATCACGCACCGCCTTATTTCTCATAGAATCCCTACAATGCAGAAGCAGGCCATTGGACCCACCAAATCTGCACTAATTCTCCAACACAGCACCCCACCCAGGACCTAAACCTGTAATCTCACATATTTACTCCGCTCATCTCCCTAATCTGCACAGCCTGGGGGCAATTTAGCATGGCCAAGCAACCTAATCTGCACACCCTTGTTGCCACTTTGAATGTTGCAGTTGGCAAGTTCTAGTTCAATTTTGTTCCTGATGTCTCTTGTCAGATTTTGGTCAATTGACATCCTTAAGTGGACAATTAATTGTGAATTAAATGTCAATTGGGAGTGAGGCAGCAGACCATCCACAGGCCTTCCCACCATGGACTTCTTTGATGTGGAGACATGCGGAGGGATTTTCTGGTGACGTGCACCCCAAGACCAGAAATTCCCGCCAGAGGTCAACGGACTTTTGAACATAGAACTAGATTTTCTTTCCCACCCGTTACGATTTCTGCTGTGTGGGGAGGACCAGAAAAGCACTTTGGGAATTCTAGTAGTTGCAAAAAAGACGCTATAGAAATGCAGGTCTTATTTTCTATTTTCTGGAGACTTTAAACTACTTTCCCCATTGTTCGGCGAGCTATTGAAAAGACTGACCATCTTCCCAGTTAACTAATACTTTGAGGTTCTGCCCTGAGCCTACCCAGTTTCATCTTCCACTCACGCTCACTTGTTCTGCTAGCCTGTATCAAATTAAAAACTCCTAACTCATTCCTTATATCCTTCAATCTTATTAATTTGAATATTTTCACCATGATTCCCCCGATCTCTCAATAGGAAGACTGTCAGTTTTGTGAGCCTGGACGTGTTCTATTTACTACTCCCCTGATTATCCTCAAAGTAATCCTCTGCATCTTCTAGAGCTCAGCTACATTCTTTCTATAATGAAATTGTCTGAGCTGAATGCTATATTCCATATATACCCTGGCTAAGTTCTGTACAGGGGTGGGATAACCTTCTTTCCATTCAGCTTTATATGTAACCTGACAACCCCCTTTGTATTTTGTTCAAAGCAGTCAGGCATTGGTTTGATGCTGATATGGGTTCAGCTACCACGGCTCCTGGGTCTCTTTCCTGATACATCTTTGCCAGCACTTTAACAATAATCGTCTGCTAATTTATATTCTAAATTCATGTCTTTACACATCTTCACTTTTTGTCTACATCTGCCCAGTTGCCAGCCCTCATCTGTAAATAATTTAAGTACTCCTAGAACTGGTCTTGATTTTCCACCCTATCAACTCCCCGTTATTTTGTTGGGAAGTGTTGGCTTTGAAATAGAGCTGCTGACTTTCTCTCCCAGATTGTTTCTGAATATGTCAAAAAGAATCAATTCTAACATCATCCCATGAGACTCTCGTCAAATAGCAAGCCTTGGATTCTTTCCTCTGCCTGTTACCAGACCTGGACTTTCTTGGCCGTCTCTATCCTGCATTCTTTTACTCACTGCAAACCCTTCAATCCTGGCTGACAACTGATGGCACAATTCTATTACAGACTTGCACAGTTGTGCATTAAATCGCCCAGCTTATTTATACGGCCGATGGGGAACTCTCTGTGTCCAACATGTGCACTTACGGCTGATGTTCCGGATTATTTCCATCCACAGTTTTCTTGTCAATTGCTGTCAATCATCCATTGGCCATTTCTCTTCCATTTAGTTGTCCTATCATCTGTTCTGCTAGCTCCTGTTACCAATCACTTCCTATTTCTTGCTCTAATTAATATATATCCTTCAGGATTAAAAGCATATATCCTGAATGGTGCTTCCTGTATATTACATCTGCTTGAGACAATAAGAAATTTGTTAAGATAACGTGCATGGAATTGTGTAGAATGACTAGCACAGAGACAAACCATTTGAGCCTATAGCTCCATGTTGGTGTTTAATGCTACACATGAGACTCCTCCCTCCTGCCCTCATAGTCCCCTATCAGCATAGTCCTTTGTTCCTTTTCCTCTCATGTACTTATCTAGCTTCCCTTTCAGTGCATCCACATTCCATGTGGTAGCAAATTCCACATTCTATTACGAAATCAATGCCTTCACTGTTTCTCGTGTAACGCTTTTATTGAATGAAATGTGACATGGCTCCCCTCATCCGTCTGTAGATGGAGGGGAAAAAAACAACTACTACAATGACTTTAACAACAATAATGGCTATATTGGCTTTAAAGGACTATTCTAGCTGAGAGGTAGGCATGCTGGGATTTTTGGTCAACTTATAATTAAAAACAGATGCAGGCTGTAAAGTTGCTGCGAGCCATGACCTGGTTTGGGGACTGTGACCTGAAGCTTTCTGTGGTGACCAAATACGGGAAGCTGTTTACATTGACTTAGACTTCTTGGCACCAGGTTTTATGGGTTTTATGTGAGTTACAAATTGTCTGAACCAAGCATAGTTGCATCATTTACAAATAACTTAATTGTCCATTTGAGCCATGCGATCAGTTTCTGGTTACACAATTAACTGGATGCCAGAGAATCTTCTGGAAGCTGAACCAATTTGTGGATAAAAGAGATGTTTCAGTCTTTTGTCTCTAGTGACAACTCCACAATGCTGTAATGACTGAATTCTGCTTTCAGGCATTTTACTATCTTACTAGTTATTGTTGAAGTCAGTTCACTAACTCCCAGAGGTCAGAGTAGGATTCTATTGGAACAAGATAATCAATTAGAGTGAGAGATCTCCTCTCAGCTTCAACCAGGTTCTGCCTGGGATGTCATGCGATACCATCAGTTCTTTAGATCCCTGCCTGATTCACAGTAATCCCAGTCTGATTCACAGTAATCCCAGTCTGATTCACAGTAATCCCAGTCTAATTCACAGTGATCCTTGTCTGATTCACAGAGATCTCAGTCTGATTAAAAGTGATCCTGGTCAGATTCACAGTAATCCCCATTTTATTCACAGTGATTACAGTCTGATTCACAGGGATCACGGTCTGATTCACATTGATATCCATTTAATTCAAAATGATCCTGGTCTGATTCACAGGGACCCCAGTCTGATTCATCATGATTTGGGTCTGATTCACAGTGATCCTGGACTTATTCACAATGATCTCTGTCTGATTTACAGTGATCCCGTTCTGATTCACCGAGATCATCATTTGATTCATAGTGATCCAGTGTGCTTACTGGTGTGATTCACAGGGATCCTAGTCTGATAGACAATGATCTTGTTCTGATTCAGAATGATCCCAGTCTGATTCACAGAAATCCTCATCTCAGTCACCAGGATCTTGTTCTGATTCACAGAGATACTGTTCTGTTTTACAATGATCCTGGTCTGTTCCACAGTGATCCCTGTCTGATTTACAGTGATCCCTGTCTGATTCACAGTGATCCCTGTCTGATTCACATTGATTTCAGTCTGATTCACAGTGATGTCAGTCTGATTCAGAGTAATCCCTTTCTGCTTCATACAGATCTTGGTGTGATTCTCAGCGGTTCTGGTCTGATTCACAGTGATCCCAATCACCAAGAGCTGAGGTGAGATGAGAGGTGAGGTGAGAGTGACAGTCTATGACATCAAGGCCACATTCAACTGACTGTGGCATGAAGGAGCTCTAGCCAAACTGGAATCAATGGGACAAACTCTCCGCTGGTTGGAGTCACACCTGGGACATAGGAAGATGGTTTTAGTTGTGAAGGGTCAATCATCTCAGCTCCAGGATATGTCTGCAGGAGTCTCTCAGGGTAGTGTCCTAGGCCCAACAACCTTCCGCTGCTTCATCAATGACCTTCCCTCCATCATAAGGTCAGAAGTGGGAATGTTTGTCGATAATTGCACGATGTTCAGCACCATTCATGACTCCTCAGAACTGAAGCAGTCCATGTTCAAATGCAAAAAGATCTGGACAATATCCAGGTTTGGGCTGCCAAGTGGCAAGTAACATTCGCGCCACACAAATGCCAGGCAATGACCATCATCAATAAGACACACTCTAACCACCACCCCTTGACTTTCAATAGTATAACCACCACTGAACCCCCACTGTCAACATCCTTGGGATTACCATTGACCAGAAACTCAACTGGACTCACCACATAAACACAATGGCTACAAGAGCACAGAGATTAGGAATACTGTGGTGAGTAACTCACCTCCTGACTCCCCAGAGCCTAGCCACCACCTACAACACACAAATCAGGAGTGCGATGGAATACGCCCCATTTGCCTGGATGGTTTCAGCTCTACCAACACACAAGAAGCTTGACACTATCCAGGACAAAGCATCCCACTTGATTAGCACCACATCTACAACATTCATTCCTTCCACCACCGATGCTCAGTAGCAGCAGTGTGTACCATCTACAAGATGCACTGCAGCAATTCACCAAAGATCTTTAGACAGCACTTTCCAAACCCATGACCACTTCCATCTAGAAGGACAAGGGCAGCAGATACTTGGGAACACCACCACCTGCAAGTCCCCCTCCAAGCCACTTACCATCCTGACTTGGAAATATATCACCATTACTTTGCAGTCGCTGGATCAAAATCCTGGAATTCCGTCCCAAGCGGCATTGTGGGTCAACCCACAGAACATGGACTGTAGCAATTCAAGGAGGCAGCTCACCACCATCGTCTCAAGGGCAACTAGGCATGGGCAATAAATGCTGGTCAGCGACTCCCATGTCCCATGAATGAAATAAAAAAAACTTTGAGACCAGTGACCATAATTCCATTGGTTTTAAGATAACTATGGAGAATGATAGGTCTTGCCCAAAAATTAAAAATCTAAATGGGGCAAGGCCAATTTTGATGGTATCAGACAGGAGCTTTCAAAAGTTAACTGGGGGAGTCTGTGGGACTCTGGTAAGTGGGAGACTTTCGTGTGTTAACCAGGGTTCAGAGTAAACACATTCCTTTTAGAGTGAAGGGCAAGGCAGGCAGAAGTCGGGAAGCCTGGATGACTCAGGATATTGAGGCCCTGGTTAAGAAGAAGGAGGCATATGACATGCATAGGCAGCTGTGATCAAACGGATCCCTTGAAGAGTGTAGAGGGTGTAGAAGTCGAGTTAAGACAGAAATCAGGAGGGCAAAAAGGGGACAGAGATTGTTTTAGCAGATAAGGCAAAGGAGAATCCAAAGAGCTTCTTCAAGTATATAAAGGGCAAAAGAGCAACAAGGGAGAGAGTCGGGCCTCTTAAGGATCAACAAGGCCATCTACGTATGGATCCACAAGAGATGGGTGAGATCCTAAATGAATATTTCTCATCAGTATTTACTGTTAAGAAAGGCATGGATGTTAAGGAACTTGGGGAAATAAATATTGATATCTTGAGGAGTGTACATATTACAGACAAGGAGGTGCTGGAAGTCTTAAAGCGCATCAAGTAACCCTGGGATCCGATGAAGTGTCTCCCAGGACATTGTGGGAGGCTAGGAAAGAAATTGTAGAGATATGTGAATCATCAACAGCCACAGGTGAAGATTGAAGGGTGGCAAATGTTGTGCCTTTCCTTAAAAAGAGCTGCAGGGAAAAGCCTGAGACTGCAGGCCGGTGAGCCTCACATCTATAGTGGGTAAGTTGTTACCAGGTATTCAGACAGACAGGATCTACAGGCATTTAGAAATGCAAGGACTGATTAGGGGCGGTCAGCATGGCTTTGTGAGTGGAAAATCATGTTTATGAAGGGATAACCAAGAAGGTAGATGAGGGCAGTGCAGTTGATGTTGTCTACATAGCAATGCCTTTGACAAGATATAGGAATTGGGATGTCTTGTTGAAGTTCTACAAGACATTGGTAAGGCCACACTTGGAATACTGTGTTACCCTATTATAAACAGTATATTATTAAACTAGAAAGAGTGCAGAAAAGATTTACTAAGATGCTACCAGAACTTGATGGTTTGAGTTATAAGGAGAGGCTGGATAGACTGAGACTTTTTTTGCTAGAGCGTAGAAGGCTGAGGAGTGATCTTATAGATGTCTATAAAATAATGAGGGCACAGGTCAGCTAGATAGTCAATATCTTTTCCCAAAGATAGGGGAATCTAAAACTAGACGGCATAGGTTTATTGTGAGAGTGGAGAGATGCAAAAGTGTCCAGAGGGGCAATTTTTTCACACTGAGGGTGGTGGTACAAGCTGCCAGGGGTAATAGTAGAAACAGGTACAATTTTTCTTTTAAAAAGGGTTTAGACAGTTACACGGTTAAGATGGCTATTGAGGGATATGGGCCAAATGAGGGCAATTGGGACTAGCTTAGTCATTAAAAAAAAGGGCGGCATGGACAAATTGGGTCAAAGGACCTGTTTCCATGCTGTGACCTCTATGACTGTATGATTCACAGGCGTCTTGGTCTGATTCACAGTGATTCAGGTCTGATTCTTAGAGTTCCCAGCCTGATTTACAGTGATCATGGTCTGATTCGCAGTGATCCTATTCTGATTCTCAGGGTTCTCAGCTTGATTCACAGGGATCACAGTCTGATTCCCGGGAATCCCAATCCGATTTTCAGGGATCCCTGTCAGATTCACAATGATGCCAGTCTGATTCACAGAGATCATAGCCTATTTCACAGGAATCCTGTCTGATACACAGTGTTCCCCATCTGATGGAGCTAGTATAGAATTCTTCTCTCAGAATTCTAAACTAATATAGAATGTTATAATTTTAATATAATAAAATATTATATTCGAGGCACTTCATTTTAGTTTTACTATAATTGACTTGGTCAAGGTAAATATAATGTGCCTTATATACATAGTGAGAATTCACAATGTGCCTGGAATAAATACGCAAAGATATTATAAACTGCAAATGTATTATAAACTGTATAGCCACAAATTAACCAAATATTATATATTTAAACCATATTTTCAGTATACATGTATTGTGCACCTTGGCCAACTTCTTTCAGATTGCAGCATGATGGGAAATACAGGGGTAGACAGGCCAAATTCTTTTAATACAATGGAGCACAGAGAGGCAGCTTTTGTTATCTGTTTTTGGAAACACAAAAACAGGTCTAATCATAGGCCTGCTATTTAAGGGAGTAATTTCATTTATGGGTAGCAAGTCTGAAGCAGTCTCTTAAGCTGATTAAGGAAGCCCAGGTTCCAACTAAAGAGTGACTCCTTTCATCAATTAAAAATCACAGATGTTAACTATGGCCTTGGACACTGGTAATGATGTGGGTTAGGTTTCCTAGGTAAAAGGGAAAGAACCTATATGGGCAATAAGCTGATATTCTTCTATTCCTGTTGACAGTGGAATGTTATTGGCAAAGGTAATAATGGATAATATTGTGATTGGAGCCTCCAGTCTGCTTGACAAGACTGGGTGGTAAATTGAAATGTTCAGGATAATGTAATAATTTTACCTTGCCATATTAGCTCGAGAGGGCAGTCAACTCTCATCGACTGTGTCTCTCTCCTGATGCATGCATTAGCAAATAAATTCCTTTTCATTCTTTAACTATATACTGTCTTTTGCAGTCTATGTATTGGTTGAGTGAGGTTCAACAAATACAGGACACCCCAGGCAGACACCTGAGAAAATTCCTCTTACAATTTGGCGCTGTGACAGCAGGGCACTCACTGGTGACTGGTGGCGAGACGTGTTCCCCAAAGGTGGGTGACTACATTCTCTAAATGCCAGCCAGTCACTAGGGGGTGACGCATCTGGTAGCCGGAAGCCATAAGTTAAGCATCTTGGACTGGGGAAGAGGTGTAAAAGCAGTGTGTATGGAAAGAGCCCATGCTTAACATAGAGAGGCTGAGGACGGACACTAGGATCTCCTATGGAGCAGAGCGAAAATCCATGTGGGTAGAAGATGTGTTTGCAGAGAAGGTACGCTTAAACATAGTGGGGCAAGGGATGGACTCTCGGGGGGTGAGGGATAGTCCTAGGCAGTGGAGTGAAGAACCATGTAGCTAGGGAAGCATCAAGGGGCTAGACTGTGCATACAGATGGCGACTGGCTCGGTTGTAAGGAACTCACGGGGGGCTCCAGAAGTAGAGAAGGGACAAGGGCGTGTGAGGGATCTGGTAGGAAGAGGTCCCAGGAATATAGATCTCTTGTGAGAGACTTGTAAGAGAGAGGGATGGTTAAATTTGTTGGCCTAAAGCATCATAGACCAAACAGGGGAGTAATGGGTTAAAAGAAACAAGCAGGCACGGACTCTCTGTGTATGACAAAGGGAGAGAGAGAATGTAATTGTGCAATCCATGGTCATTTTCAAGAATAGGAATCCGACAGAGATTTGAGCTGTGCCATGTTGGGAAAGGAAAATCAATTTCAAGATGGCGTTACATTACATCTTGAAAGTTGTGAGGAGAGTTAACCATTTAGTCACACAGTTGATTTGATTTTGTATCTGCCTGTGTTGGTTATGGAAGCAGAGCTGTAGAAATAATTAATCATGCAAATTTTGAGCTGAACTGGAGAGATGGTAAGTAAGTGTAAAAGTTTTAATTTGGAAGGGACATTTAAAAGTGATAATAATAGTTAATTTTGGATTAATCTGTATCAGGCTTGTTATTACTTTTGAAAATGTACTCTTGATAGAACTGACAATGAAAAGATAAATAGAAAGAATTTTTCCAGAGTGTTTGAAGTGGTGATGTTAATCTGAGCTAATTTACTCCTCCCTTGCTGCAACAAACTAAGAACTAACACATTCTGTCCCAGACAGGGTGGATCTTTGTGTTATAACACAAATTCAAAAATCTAACAAAAAGGGGAGTTGCATAAGATAGAATGGGAATGTGTGTTTGATGATGGGAATTATTATATTGCCATAATGCATTCTAGTTAAAATATGTCACATAGATATGCAAAGTAGCGGATCAACCACAAAACTGGAGGACTAGTTTTGAACATAAAGCACACTCTGTTGAAAATTTTGAATATGGGAAGGTTGAAAGCTCTTTTAGATGCCAAGCTGTCTTCAAGGGAGAGCATGCCTATAACACCAAATTGACAGATTAATATAATTAGAGATGAGGAAAATAATTCATGGAGTAAATGAGAAAGGAAAATGAACAGAGAAATAAAATATGAATTATACTGGAATTGATTGTAAACAGAGGAGGACAGAATCGAGAGTGGGATTCATTGGATAGAAGAGAGCATTCAAAGGGATTCTAGGAAGTAGAATGCAATTTAGGTGACAGCTATGGATGAAGGAACGAAGTTTTCTTAAAAAAAAAGGTAAGATAGGCACTAATGGATAGTGGAAAGCCCAAAACACTGCTTTCTGAGTTTGGGATGATTCTGACATAAGAAAATGTGCTGTAAGCAAGGTACTGTAATAAAATGACGTTATTTAAGATAAGGACAAACAATCAAAATAAGTTATGGCTTCGGATCAAATTGAAAGATTTGATTTCTATTTCAAAGAAATTATTAGGTTATAGAATTTGGGAAAAGAAGATAGTTTCCATAAGGACCGGGGGAAGGTTTTTTATGTACAAAGGTTTTTAACCAGAAAAGAGGTAAGACAAGTATTGTAGACTTTTTAAACTATTGTAGGAATTTTTGGAAAATTATGCCCGAGTGGTAAAGCCCTGACAGGACTTGATAAAGGGAGGAAGGGCAGGTCAGGAAAAGATAGAGTGGGGAGATGCAGAAGTACAGGCTTTTTCAGATCTGAAGCAGGCTTTAGTGCTAACCCCAGCTTTGGTCACCAAACTATTCCACATTTTCTGTGAGGGAAATGATGGAATGCAGGCAGCTGTAGTTGCTCAGCAGCACGGGGACAGATTGCGACCGAGAGGGTATTACTCCGCTCAGTTACTCGGTTGCCAGTGGGATGCGTCGATGTGTGCGGGCAATATCTTGTGCCTCGTGGGTGGTCAGTATATCGGAGCCCCTCACCTTGATGGGAACAATAATCCTCCATAACCGGCACACTTAGGAATTTACTCCAGGCAGCCAGCGTTCCTTTAGAAGCAGCAATAATAAAAGTTCAAACTCACGGGAAAATTGAGAACAAAATACAGCAAGGGACTCATTTTGCCAACCAGGCAGCAAAGGCCTTAGGAAAACAGGATTGGGAGTGGACACAGGCTGTAGGGTTGGCAGCTGTAGCAGTTGAGGGCAGTCCAGATATTGATATAAAACAAACGCAAGAACAAGCAGATGAAGAGGAAAAGGTGCAACGGGAGAGAGATGGAGGGCAGGAAGGTCATGATGGAATATGGAGGAGTGAGGGGAAAATAATAGTTCCTAAAGTAATACAGCATCCTCTACTGAAGATTTATCACAGTGTAGCACACGAGCAGAGACAGAATGTTTGATTTATTGAAGAAATGTTAGTATTGTCACAGGTGTCTGCAGAGCACCCTAGTGGAGCCAGGATGTCCCTGCAAGATTAAAATTGGAAGCTAATCCAGACCCAAAGGACACTGGGGTAATTTACAAATGGATTTTACAGAGCTGTTACCACGGGTACGGAGAAAGCGCATTGTTTAGTAATAGTAGGCCAGTTTACTTGATGGGTTGAAGCAGTCCCATGTAAAGATGCCACAGCGACAGCAGTAGCTGTGATATTACCAAATGAGGTCATTCCCAGGTGGGGACTGCCTCTTCAGCTGGATCCTGATCAGGGAACTCATTTCATAGGGGGAGCCTTGAAAGAGGTTTGTCATATGTTGGGAATAAACCAGAGATTTTGCATAACATATCGCCCTCAGGGGTTGAGGGATAGTGGAGAGGTTGAGTTGAATATGGAGGGAATAATACACCAGCTACATTTTCTCAAATAACAGGTGATCACGCAAAGCAGTGATCTCCTGAGTTGCTTTCACTGGGAGATAAGGTAATGGTGAAACTCATGACAGACTAGAAGGGGCTAGGAACTCTCTGGGAAGGGCCTTTTGATGTGGTGGTTACAGAGCAGACATGTGCCCTAATTGATGAGAAGTTCATAATGATTCTGGTCTGAATCACAATGACCCCTGTCTGATTCACAGCCATGCCGCTCTGATTCAAAGCAATCTTGGACTGACTCACAGTGATCCCGGTCTGATTCACAGTTATCCCAGTCAGATTTACAGGGATCACCATCAGATCCACAGTGATTCCTGTGGTTCACAATGATATCAGTCTGATTCACAGGGCTTCCAATCTGACACACAGGCCGGAATTTTACCGGCATGCCAGCCCGGATTCCAGGAGCTGGCTCGGCTCGGAGAACGGCATTCTGTGTTGGCCTCGGGCGGGATCGTGCAAAACTTGGGCAAACGTGCCAGTAAAATTCCATTCACAGGGATCCCGGCCTGATTCACAGGGATCCCAGTCTGATTTACAGGGATCCCGGTCTGAATCGCAATGACCCTGGTCCAATTCACAGTGATCCTGGACTGATTTAATAGTGAAACCATCTAATTCACAGTGATCCCAGTCTGAGTCACAGTGATTTCAGAATTAAAAGGCCAATCAGTGCTCCCTTTTTGGGCTTTGTATGTCTTTAACACTCTTCCTTGCAGAGGTTCTCATTCATGTCATTGCTGTACTCATTCTCATGAGTCAGGAGAAACCCCTTGTGTTGCACCCTGACCACAACACTGAGATATTTCTGGTTCAATGCAGGATCACAATGATCCCGGTCTGATTCACAATGATCCAGATCTCATAAACAAAGGATCCCAGTCTGTGCACAGTGATCTCAGTCTGATGCACAGTATTTCTGGTCTGAATCATAATGATCGCTCTCTGATTCACAGTGATCCCGCTCTGATTCACAGTTATCTCAGACTGATTCACAGTGATGCTGGTCTGATTCACAGTACTCTCGATCTGATTCCAAGTGATCCTGTTCTCATTCACAGGGATCTTGGTCTGATTCACAGTGATCTCTGTGTTTTCACAAGGTTATCATTCTGATTCACAGGAATCCCTCTCTGTTACTCAGTGCTCTCCAGCTGATTCACAACGATCCTGCCCTGATTCACAATGATGTCACTCTGATTCACAGGGAGCCCGATCTGATACACAGTATTCTCCATCTGCTTTACAGCGATGTTGATCTGATCCACAGTGATCTCAGACTGATTCACAGAGATCCCTATCTGATTCACAAGGTTCCCAGTCTATTTACCATTTATATAGATGATCTGGAGGAGGGAACCGAGTGTAGGGTGTCGAAATTTGCTGATGACACCAAGATTGGGGGAAAGGCAAATTGTGCGGAGGGTGTGGAGAGTCTGCAGAAGGATCTAGATAGGCTGGGCGAATGGGCCAGGAAATGGCAAATGGAATTTAATGTTGGCAAGTGTGAGGTGGTCCACTTTGGTAGGAAGAATGGTAGGAAGGACTATTACTTACGTGGCGAAAAACTGTAGCAGGCGACGGTGCAGAGGGACCTCGGGGTCCTTGTGCATGAGTCGCAAAAACCCAGCTTGCAGGTGCAGCAGGTGGTCAGGAAGGCGAATGGGATGCTGGCCTTCATAGCGAGGGGGATTGAATATAAAAGTAGGGAGGTCTTGCTGCAGCTGTATAGGGCATTGGTGAGGCCGCAGCTGGAGTACTGTGTGCAGTTTTGGTCGCCGCACCTGTGCAAGGATATTTTGGCCTTGGAGGGAGTGCAGAGGAGGTTTACTAGGCTGATACCGGAGTTGAGGGGGTTGAGCTATGAGGAGAGGCTGAATAAACTAGGCTTGTACTCGTTAGAGTTTAGAAGAATGAGGGGAGATCTCATTGAGACGTATAAGATGATGAATGGGATGGATAGGATAGAGGTGGAGAGACTCTTCCCGCTCAAAAAAGACAGTAGGACTAGGGGGCACAGCCTCAAGATAAAGGGGGGGCGGTTTAGAACGGAGTTGAGGAGGAACTTCTTCACTCAAAGGGTGGTGAATCTCTGGAATTCTCTGCCCGTTGAAGTGGTGGAGGCTGCCTCGCTAAATATTTTTAAGAAGCGGGTTGATGGGTTCTTGATAAGAGAGGGGATTAAGGGTTATGGGAGAGGGCGGGAAAGTGGAACTGAGCCACGACAGATCAGCCATGATCTTATTGAATGGCGGGGCAGGCTCGAAGGACTAGATGGCCTACTCCTGCTCCTATTTCTTATATTCTTATGTTCTTATGTTCTGATTCAGTGTGATCACAATCTGATTCACAATGATCTTGGTTTGATTAACAGGGATCTTCATCTGAATCACAGTGATCTTGGAATGATTCACAGTGATCTTGGTCTGATTCACAATGGTTCCAGTCTGAAATTTAATGAACTTATCTGATTCACAGTGATCCAGTCTGATTCATAAAGATCTCTGTTTGATTCACAGTGATGTTGGTCAGATTCACAATTACCCTGATCTGATTGACAGTGAAACTGGTCTGTTTCACAGCAAGTGCAGTCTGATTCAGGGAGGTTCTGCTCTGATTCACATTGATCTTGGTCTGATTCACCATGATTCCACTCTGAATCACAATGATTGCTGTCTGATTCACAGTGGTTCCGCTCTGATTCACAGTAGTCTTGATCTGATTTATTGGGATGCTGGTCTGATTCACAGTGATATCAGTCTGCTTCCAAGTGATCGCCGGCTGATTCACAATGATAACCGTCTGATTCACAAGGATCCTGGTGTGATTCACAGTGGTCCTGGTCTGATTCACAAGGATGCTGATCTGATTCACAATGATGTCAGCCTGATTCCAAGTGATCTCTATCTGATTCACAATGATAACTGTCTGATTTACTGAGATTCCGGTGTGAATCACAATGATCCCATTCTGATTCACAGTGATCTCTGTCTAATTCACAGTGATCCTGTTCAGATTCACAGTGATTTCAGTCTGATTCATAGGAAATCAGTCTGATTCACAGGGATCCTGGTCTGATTCATACAGGCTGATATCATTGTGAATCCCTTTGGATTCACAATGATATCAGCCTGATTCAAGGGATCCTCTCTGATAGACAGTGTTCTCCATCTGCTTCACAGTGACCTCACTCTGATTCACAATGATCATAGATTCACCAGGATCTCCTCTGATTCACTGTGATTACATCTGATTCAAAATGATCCTGGTCTGATTCACAATGATTCCAGTCTGATTCACAGTGACCTTGGACAATGATTCTGCTTTGATTCACTTTGATTTGGTCTGATTCACAGTGATTCTGATCTAAATCACAATGATCACTCTGATTCACAGTATTCTCATTCTGATTCTAAGTGATCCTGTTCTGATTCACAGGGATCCCGGTCTGATTCACATTGATCTCTGTGTTTTCATAATGATATTAGTCTGATTCACAGGGATCCTGATCTGATACACAGTATTCTCCATCTACTTCACAGTAATGTTGGTCTGATTCACTGTGATCTCGGACAGATTTGCAGAGATCTCCATCTGATTCACAATGATAACCATCTGATTCACAAGGATCCTGGTCTGACTCCCTGTGATCATGGTCTGATTCAAAGTGATCCCACTCTGATTCACAATGATCTTGGACTGATTCAACAGGATCTCCGTCTGATTCACTGCAATTCTGTCTGATTCAAACTGTCCCCAACCTCATTCACAATGATCCTAGTCTGGTACATAGGGATCTTCATCTGACTCACAGTGGTCTTGGTCTGATTCACAGTGATCCCTATCTGATTCACAATGATAACCATCTGATTGACAAAGATCCCAGTCTGATTCACTGCGATCCTGATCTGATTCAAAGTGATCCCAATCTGATTCAAAATGATAAATATCTGATTCACTGTGATCCTGGTCTGATTTAGAGTGATCCCACTCTGATTCACAGTGATCTTGGACTGATTCACTGGGATCCCCATCTAATTCACTGTGATTCCGTCTGACTCAAAGTGACCCCGATCTGATTCACAATGACCCCGGTTTGATTCACAGGGATCTTCACCTGAATCACAGTAATCTTGATCTGATTCACAGTGATTTGGTCAGAAATACAGTGAACCTGTCTGATTCACAGGGATTCCAGTCTGATTCATAGACATTTCTGACTGATTCACAGTGATGTTGGTCTGATTCACAGGGATCCCTGCCTGAATCAGAATTATCCTGATCCGATTCACAGTGAAACTGGTCTGATTCACAGCGAGTGCAGTCTGATTCAGGGGAAATCCTGATCTGATTCACATTGATCCCGCTCTGATTCACAGTGATCCTGGTCTGATTTACAAGGATGCTGTTCTGATTCCATCTGATTCACAATGATAACTATCTGATTCAAAGTGATCCCAACCTGATTCACGATCACAATCTGATTCACTGAGATTACAGTGTGAACCATAATGATCCTGTTCTGATTCACAGTGATCTCTGTCTATTTCACAATGATCCTGTTCTGATTCACAGTGATTTTGTTCTGATTCACAGGGATCCCTCTCTGATACATAGTGTTCTCCATCTGCTTCACAATGATCTGGGTCTGATTCGCAATGATCCTTCTCTGATTCACATTGATCTCAGTCTGATGCACAGCGACCCCCATCTGATTCACAATGATCATAATCTGATTCACAGTGAACCTGTTCTGATTCACAACGAGCCCGATCTGATTCAGAGGAGATCCCAATCTGATTCACATTGATCTTGCTCTGATTCAAAGTGATTCTGCTCTGATTCATAATTAGATCAGAGTGATACACATTGATTTTGGGCTGATTCACAGTGAGTATGGTCTTAATCACAACGATCGTTGTCTGATTCAGTTATCTCGGACTGATTCACGGTGATCCTGGTCTGGTTCACAGGGATCCCCATCTGATTCACAAGGATTCAGGTTTCATTCATAGGGATCTTCATCTGATTCACAATGATAGCCATCTGATTCACTGCGACCCTGGTCTGATTCAAAGTGATCCCAGTCTGATTCACAGTGATGTCAGAGCGATTCACCAGAATCTCTGTCTGATTCACTGTGATTCCCTCTGATCAAACTGATCCCGATCTGATTCACAATGATCCTGGTCTGATTCACAGGGTTCTTCATCTGATTCACAATGATCTCAGTTTGATGCACAGTGATCTTGGTCTATTTCATAGTGATTTCTGTCTGATTCACAGTGATCTCAGACTGATTTGCAGCGTTCTTGGTCTGATTCACAGGGATCCCCATCTGATTCACAATGATAACTGTCTGATTATCAAGGATCACAGTCAGATTCACTATGATCCTGTCTGAGTCACATTGATTCTGGTCTGAATCACAATGATCCCTGTCTGATACACAGTCAACCCACTCTGAGTCACAGTTATCTCGGACTGATCCACAGTGATGGCAGTCTGATTCATAGTGATCTTGACCTGATTCAAAGTGATCTTACTCTGATTCACAATGATCATATACTGGTTCACCAGGATCCCCATCTGATTCAGTGATTCTGTCTGATTCAAAGTGATCTCGATCTGATTCACAATGATCCCAGTCTGATTCACATGGATCTTGGTCTGATTCACAGTGATCTCGGACAATGATTCTGCTCTGATTCACATTGATTTCAGTCTGATTCACAGTGATTCTGGTTTGAATCACAATGATGACTCTCTGATTCAGGTCCCGTTCTGATTCACAGTACTCTCGTTCTGATTCCAAGTGATCCTGTTTGGATTCACAGGGATCCTGTCCTGATTCACAGTGATCTCTGTGTTTTCACAATGATATCAGTCTGATTCAAAGTGATGCCACTCTGATTCACATTGATTTCAATCTATTCACAATGATCCCAGTCTGGTTCAGGGGATCCTGATCTGGTTCACTGCAATCTTGGTCTGATTCAGAGTGATCTTACGCTGATTCACAATGATATCAATCTGATTTACAGGGATCCCAGTCTGATCCACATTGATCTCAGACTGATTCACAGACATCCCAGTCTGATTCATACTGATCACTGTATGAATCAGACTGGGATCTTCACAATAATCTTCACAATGATCATAATTTGATTCAGAGTGATCTTGGTTTGTTTCACAGGGATCCCAGTCTGATTCACAATGATCCAATCTGATTCACTATGAACCTGATTTGATTCATAGTGAACCCAACCTGATTCACAATGATCATGGTCTGATTCATTGTGATTCTGGTCTGAATTGCAATGATCTCATCTGAATCACATTGATCTCTGTCTATTTCACAGTGATCCTTCTCTGAATCACAGTGATCCCAGCTTGATTCACAGGGATACCCATCCAATTCACAATGATATCAGTCTGATATCATTGTGTCTCATTCCCCTCGCACCTTAAACCTATGCCCCCTAGCTCTTCCACCCTGGGAAAAAGCTTTTGAGTACCCATGCTGTCCATGCCTCTCATAATCGTATAGATTTTCTATCAGGTCTCCCCTCAACCTCTGTCGTTCCAGTGAGAACAAACCAAGTTTCTCCAACCACTCTTCATAGCCAATGCCAGCCATACCAGGCAATATCCTGGTAAATCTTTTCTGTACCCACTCCAAAGCCTCCATATCCTTCTGATACTGTGGCGACCAGAATTGAACACTATATTCACAAGTGCGGCCTAACTAAGATTCTATAAAGCTGCAACATGACTTGCCAATTTTTAAACTCAATGCCCTGGCCAATGAAAGCAAGCATGCCATATTTTTTCTTTTCTACCTTCTCTACCTGCATTGCCACTTTCAGTGACCTGTGTACCTGTACACCCAGATCCCTCTGCCTCTCAATACTCTTAAGGGTTCTGCCATTTACTGTATATTTCCTATCTGCATTAGACCTTCCAAAATGCATTACCTCACATTTGTCCATACTGATTCACAGTGATCCCTGTGGATTCACAAGGATATCAGTCTGATTCGCAGCGATCCCAATCGGATACGTAGGGATCTCGGTCTGATTCAAAATGATACCCATCTATATCAAAGGGATCCCGGTCTGATTCACAAGGATCTCGGTTTGTTACAAAGGAATTCAGATTTGATTTGCAGATATCCCCATCTGATTCACAATGATACTGGACTGATTCTCAGAGATTCAAGTCTGATTCAAAATGATCACCGTCTTTTTCACAGTGATCCTGGTCTGATTCACAATGATCATGGTTTCATTCAGAATGATCCCTGTATGATTTACAGTATTGCCAGTCTGATTCACAGGGATCCTTGTCCGATTCACAGGGAATCTGGTGTGAATTGCAATGATCAGGTCTGATTCACAGTGATCTCAGACTGATTCATAGTGATGCTGGTATGATTTACAGGGATGGCCATCCAATTCACAGTGATCTCGGGCTGGTTTACAGTGATTCCAGTCTGATTCACAATGAAACTGATCTAATTCACAGTGATCTCAGACTGATTCGCAGTGATCCTGCTCTGATGCACAGTGACCCTGGTCTGATTCACATTGATCTCAGTCTGATTCACAGTGATTCATGTTTGAATCTCAATGGTCACTGGCTGATTCACAGTACTCCTGGTCTGATTCACAGGATCCCAGTCTGTTTCACAGGGATTCTGTTCTGATTCACTGGGATCCCAGTCTGACTCAAAGTGATCCCAGCCAGCTTCACAATGATCCCAGCCTGATTCATAGTGATCTTTGTGTAATTCAAAGTGAGCCTGGTCTGATTCACAATAATATCCATCTGTATCAAAGAGATCCTGGTCTGATTCACAATGATGCCAAACAGATTCACAAAGATTAAAGTCTGATCATAGAGATCCCTGTCTGTTTCAAAGTGGTCCTGGTCTGATTCACAATGATCATGGTCTGATTCATAATGATCCCTGTCTGATTCACAGTGATGCCGGTCTGATTCACAAGGATTCTGTTGTGAATCACAGTGGTCACATTGTGATTCACAGTGATCTCATACTGATTCACAGTGAACCCAGCCTGATTCACATTGATCCTTTTCCAATTCATAGTGATCCTGGTCTGATTCACAGGGATCATCATTTGATTCACAGTGATTTCAGACTGATTTACACTGATTCAGGTCTGATTCACAGAGAAATTGACCTAATTCACAGTGATCTTGGACTGATTCACAGTGATCACAGTCTGATTTACATGGATCCCATTCTGAATCACGTGGACCCATTCTGAGTAACATATATACCAGTCTGATTCACATTGACCCCATTCCAATTCATAGTGATCCTAGTCTGATTCACAGGGATCATGGTTTGATTCAGTGATCTCAGACTGATTTACACTGCTTTGGGTCTGATTCACAGAGAAACTGACCCAATTCACAGTGATCCTTGTCTGATTCACAGTGATCTTGGACTGATTCACAGTGATCCTGGTCTGATTCCCATGGATCCAACCTGAATCACATGGATCCCATTTTGAGTCACATAGATCCCAGTCTGATTCACAGGGATCCCAGTCTGATTCACAGTGATCCAAGTCTGATTCATAGGGATCCTGTTCTCATTCACAATGATCCCATTCTGATTGACAGTGATCTTCATCAGATTCACAGTGATCCTGGTCTGAATCAGAGTGATCATGGTCTGAATCACTGTGATCACCATCTGATTTTCAGTGATTCCAGTCTGATTCACAGGGATCCCAATTAGATTCACAAGGATAATGGTCTGATTGACGATGATTTTGGTCTGATTCACAATGAACTTGGTTTGATTCACAGGGATCTTGGTCTGATTCACAGTGATCCCTGTGTATTCACAATGATATCAGTTTGATTCACAGTGATCTTGATCTGATTCACAGCGATCCTCCTCTGATTCTCAGTGATATCAATCTGATTCACAGGGATCCTAGTCCAATTCAGAGTAATCCTGGTCTGATTAGCAGTGATTTTGATCTGAATCACAGTGATTTTGGCCTGATTCACAATAATCCCAGTCTGATACACTGTGAATCAGAGTAGGATCACTGTGTATCAGACTGGGATTATTGTGAATCAGACCAAGATTACTGGGATTATTGTGAATCAGACCAAGATCACTGTGATTCAGATCAAAATCACTGCTAATCAGACCGGGATTACTCTGAATTGGACTGTGAATCAGAGTAGGATCACTGTGATTCTGCACTGATTCATAATGATCTTGATTTGATTCACAATGATCCCTGTCTGAATCGCAATGATCCCAGTCTCCCAGTGACCTCGGACTGATTCATGGTGAAACCAGTCTAATTCACCATGATCCCAGACTGATTTCAAGTAATACCAGTCTAATTCACAGTGATCCTGCTTTGTTCCACAGTGATCCTGGACTGATTCACAATGATCCCATTCTCATTCATACTGATCCCGGTCGTGGTAGGGAAATTGCGGGAGAGGATTCTTAGAGATAGGATGTATGTGCATTTAGAACGGAATAACCTCATTAGTGATAGACGGCATGGTTTTGTAAGAGGGAGGTCATGCCTCACAAATTTGGTGGAGTTTTTTGAGGAGGTGACAAAAATGGTTGATGAGGGTAGAGCCGTGGATGTCATCTGTATGGATTTTAGTAAAGCGTTTGACAAAGTCCCTCATGGCAGGTTGGTGCAAAAGATTAAATCTCAAGGGATAAAAGGAGAGGTGACTAGATGGGTAGAGAACTGGCTTGGCCACAGAAGACAGAGGGTAGTAGTGGAAGGGTCTTTTTCTGGCTGGAGGTCTGATTCACAATAATCCCAGTCCGATATACAGTGATCCTACTCTTATTCACAGTGATTCTGCACTGATTCATAATGATCCTGGTGGTGTTCTGCAGGGCAGTGTACTGGGACCTCTGCTATTTGTGATATATATAAATGATTTGGAAGAAGGTGTAACTGGTGTGATCAGTAAGTTCCCCGTCTGATTCACATTGATCCCTGTCTGACTCACAGGGATCCTGTTCTGATTCACAGTGATCCCGATCTAATTTACAATGATCCGGGTCTGATTCACAGTAATCCCCATCTGATTCACAGGGATCCTGCTATGATTCACAGTGATCTCAGTGTGATTCAAAGGGATCCCAGTCTAATTCACAGTAATCCTGGTCTGATTCACAGTGATCTTTGTCTGATTCACGGTGAACCTGTTCTAATTCACAATGATCCCTGTCTTATTCACAGTTGTTCCAGTCTGATTCACAGGGATCCTGGACTGATTCACTGTGATCCCATTCTAATTCAGATGGAACCCGTTTTGATTCACATGGATCCCAATCTGATACAGAATGATGTTGGTCTGATTCTCAGTGATCATGGTCTAATTCTCAGTGATCCCAGTCTGATGTACATTAATTCCCATCTGATTCATAGTTACACTGGTTTGATTCACAGGGATCTCAATATGATTCACAGTGATCTCTGGCTGATTCACAATGATCCTCTTCTATTTCACAGTGATATTGATCTGATTCACAGTGATCTCTGTCTGATTCACAGTGATCTGGTCTGATTCACTGTGATCCCTGACTGATTCACAGTGATCTGGTCTGATTCACAGTGATCCCTATCTGATTCACAGTGATCTTGGTCCGACTCACAGGGATCCTGGTCTGATTCACAGTAATCTCGGTTTGACTCACAGTGATCCTGTTCTGAATCGCAGTGATCTCAGTCTGATTCACAGTGATCTTGGTCTGATTCACTGTGATCCCCTTTTGATTCATAGTGATCCAGTCTGATTCACAGCAATCTCTGTCTAATTCCCAGTGATCCCAATATGATTTACGTGTATCCCCTCTGTACCAAAGGGATCCTGGTCTGATTCACAGTGAACCGGATCTGATTCAAAGTGATCTCTGTCTGATTCACTGTGATATCTTCTGATTCACTGTGATCCCTTCTGATTCACAGTGATCCTGTTCTGATTCACTGTCATCTTGGTCTGACTCACCCGATTCTAGTCATTCTGGTCTGATTCACAGGGATCCCGTTTTCATTGACAATGATCTCTGTCTGTTTCATAGTAATCGCAGTGTGATTAGCAGTGATCTTGATCTGTTTCAGAGGGATCCCACTGAGATTCGCAGTAATTCCAGTCTGATTTCCAGCAATCTCTGTCTGATTCATAGTGAGCTCGGTCTGATCCACAGCGAACTCGGTCTGATTCACAGGGATCCTTCTCTGATTCACAGGGATTCTGGTCTGATTCATAGAATCCTGGTCTGATTAACAGTAAACAAAGAACTAAAAAAATTACAGCTCAGGAACAGGCCCTTCGGCCCTCCAAGCCTACACTGACCACACTGCCTGACTGAACCAAATCCCTCCACTCTTCCGGGGACCATATTCCTTTATCCCCATCCTATTATTATATTTGTCCAGATGCCACTTAAAAGTCATTATCGTATCTGCTTCCACGACCTTCCCTGGCATTGAGTTCTAGGCACCCACCATCCTCTGCGTAAAAAACTTGCCTTGTGCATCTCCTTTAAACGTTGCCCTCCGCACCTTAAACTTATGCCCCCAGTAATTGACGCTTGCACACTGGGAAAAAGCTTCTGACTATTCACTCTGTCCATGCCCCTCATAGTCTTGTAGATTTCTATCAGATCACCCCTCAATCTCCACTGTTCCAGTGAGAACAAACCAAGTTTTTCCAACCTCTCCTCATAGCTAATGCCCTCCTGATAGGGGGTAGTGTAGAATTCTTAGTATGAGGCCACTCTTTTTAGTTTTACTATAATGACTAGACTAGGTTAAGGGAATTATAAAGTGCCTTATATATAGTGAGGATTCATAGTGTAGCTGGAACAAAATATGCAAAGATATTATAAACTGCAAAGGTATTACAAACTGTAGAACCACAAATTAATCAAGTATTATAAGCTTAAACTGTATTTTCAATACACGTGTATTGTGTACCTTGGCCAACTTTGTTCTGAATGCAGCATGATGAGAAACACAGTGCTGGACAGACCAACTTCTTTTAATACAATGGAGCACAGAAAGGCAGCTTCTCTTATCTGTTTTTGGATACGCAAAAACAAGTTTAATCAAGTAGGCCTGCTATTTCAGAGAATAAATTCGCTCATGGGTAGCGAGGCTAGAGCAGGCTCTCAAACTGATTAAGGAAGCCCAGGTTCCAGCAAGAGAGTGACTCCTTTCACCAATTAAAAAACACAGATGTTAATTATGCCGTTGGACGCTGGTAATGATGTGGGTTAGGTTTCCTAGGTAAAGGGAATGAATCTGCATGGGCAACAGTCTCCTCTTTCTGTTGACAGGTGGAATGAGTATATTCTTTAACTACGACCTAGTAGTTCGGGGGTTCCGCGTCTTGCAGCTGGAAGCCGTAAGTTGAGTATCTTGGACTGGCGTAGAGGTGCAAAAGCAGTGTGTATGGAAAGAGCCCACACTTAACATAGAGAGGCCAGAGCAGACTCTCGGACACTCCTATGCAGCTAAGGTAATAATGTGTAATATTGTGATTACAAAGAACAAAGAACAAAGAACAACCCAGCACGGGAAACAGGCCCTTCGGCCCAACAAGCCCGCGCCGCCGCATCACCCTACACCTATTCTACCCTGCGTGTCTACGAATAGAACCCCTGACTTAGCCAGATTCAGGGGAGAATAGTGTCAATTTGGTAAAACCAATCAGCCTAAGAGCACATCTTTGGGGTGTGGGAGGAAACCGGAGCGCCCGGAGGAAACCCACGCATCCGCAGGGAGAATGCACAAACTCCCACAGACACAGGCCCAAATCCATGTATCTGCACAGCTAGCAGTGCTAGTCACCGAGCTGTTGCGGCGCCCGTCTACCGGTCCAGGATCAAGCACACACACCGACACGAAGTACTAGGCCACTCCTGGATCCTCCAGTCTGATTGACGAGACTAGGCAGGATATTGAACATAAGAAATAAGAACGTAAGAACTAGGAGCAGGAGTAGGCTATCAGGCCCCTCGAGCCTGCTCCGCCAGGCAATAAGATCATGGCTGATCTTTTTGTGGACTCCACTTACCCGCCCGCTCACCATAACCCTTAATTCCTTTACTGTTCAAACATTTATCTATCCTTGCCTTAAAAACATTCAATGAGGTAGCCTCAACTCTTCACTGGGCAGGGAATTCCACAGATTCACAACCCTTTGTGTGAAGAAGTTCCTCCTCAACTCAGGCCTAAATTGTTTCCCTTTTTTTTGAGGCCATGTCCCCTAGTTCTGGTTTCACCTGCCAGTGGAAACAACTTCCCTGCTTCTATCTTATCTATTCCCTTCATAATCTTATATGTTTCATAATCTTATATCTCCCTTCATTCTTCTGAATTCCAATGAGTATAGCCCCAGTCTACTCAGTCTCTTCTCATAAGCCAACCCTCTCAACTCCGGAATCAACCTAGTGAATCACCTCTGCACCCCCTCCAGTGCCAGTATATCCTTTCTCAAGTAAGGAGACCACAACTGTACACAATACTCCAGGTGTGGCCTCACCACCCCACAATCCAGCTGCTGTTTTTAAACTCCATCCCTTTAGCAATGAAGGATAAAATTCCATTTGTCTTCTTAATTACCTGCTGCACCTGCAAACCAACTCCTTGAGATTCCTGCTCAAAGACACCCAGGTCCCTCTGCACAGCAACATGCTGCAATTTTTTAAATAATATTCCATTTTGCTGTTATTTCTACAAAATGGATGACCTCACATTTACCAACATTGTACTCCATCTCCAACTCCATCTACCCTCGCCCACTCACTTAGACTATCTATATCCCTTTGCAGACTTTCAGAATCCTCTGCACACTTTGCTCTTCCACCCATCTTAGTGTCATCTGCGAATTTTGATACACCACACTTGGTCCCCAACTCCAAATCATCTGTGTAAATCGTAAACAACTGTGATCCCAACACTAATCCCTGAGGCACACCACTAGTCATTGATCGCCAACCAGAAAAACTACCCATTTACCCCCAGTCTTTGCTTTCTGTTAGTTAACCAATCCTCTATCCATGCTAATACATTTATGAAATTCTTGAAATGTTCAGAATAATATAATCATTTTACTTTGAAATATTAGCTCAGAAAGGACATTCAACCCTCACTGATTGTATCTCTCTCCTGATAGATGCATTAGCAAATACATTCCTTTTTCTTCTTTAACTATATACTGTCTTTCGCAGTCTATGTATTGGCTGAGTGAGGTTCAACAAATACAGGTCACACCAGGGGAAAACATAAGAAAATGTGATAGCAGGGTACTCACCAGTGACCAGTGGCAAGACATGTTGCAAAAGGTGGGTGAGTATATTCTTTAAATACCACCTAGTAGTTAGGGGGCTACACATCTTGCAGCTGGAAGCTGTAAGTTGAGTATCTCGGGCTGGGGAAGAAGTGCAAAAACGGTGTGTATGTAAAGAGCCCAGGCGTAACATAAAGGGGCTAGAACAGACTCTCCGACATTCCTATGCAGCTGAGCGAAGAGACTTATAGCTAGAAAAGCATCAAGGGGTTAGACCATGTGTACAGATGGCAGCTAGCTCAGGTGCAAGGAACTCGCAGGGAGGAGTTTCAGAGGTAGAGAGAACTGGCAGGGAGGGATCCCAGGAGTACAGATGTCCTGTGAGAGACATGTGTGTGTGAGAGAGAGAGACAGGTTAAATTATGGCAGCATGGTGGCACAGTGGTTAGCACTGCTGCCTCTCAGCACCAGGGACCCGGGTTCAATTCTTGGCTTGGGTCACTGTCTGTGTGGAGTTTGCACAGTAAGAAGTCTGGCAACACCAGGTTTAAGTCCAACCGATTTATTTGATAGTAAGCTCACAAGGTTTTGAGGTTTGCTGCTTCGTCAGGTGAATGGAGAGTACTGGCCTCAGACAGAGGGCTGTTATATGCTCTGTCTGAGGTCAGTACTCTCCATTCACCTGACAAAGAGGCAAACCTCGGAAGCTTGTGAGTTTACCATCAAATAAATCGGTTGGACTTAAACCTGGTGTTGTCAGACTTCTTACTGTGTTTACCCCAGTCCAACGCTGGCACCTCCACATCATGTGTGGAGTTTGCACATTCTCCACGTGTTTGTGTGGGTTTCCTCCGAGTGCTCTGGTTTCCTCCCACATTCTGAAAGACGTGCAGGTTAGGTGCATTGATTCGAACAGGCGTCAGAGTGTGGTGACTAGGGGAATTTCACAATAACTTCATTTCAGTTAATGTAAGCCTCACTTGTGGCTAATAAATAAGCTTTAAACTTTAAATTGGTTGGTCTGAAGTGTCATAGACCAAAGAGGGGAGTAAAGGGTTAACTGAATCAAGCAGGCAACTGACTCTCTGTCCAGAACATAGAGAGAGAGAGAGATCAGAAGTGGTAGTGAGACAAGAAGCCACAAGATGGCTCTGAGCAGCTTCGATTCTGGAGAGACAGAGCGGGGAGCTGACGCTAGCTTAGTTCAAACTGTCACGACTGGAAATGAAAAGATGTTAAAGAACAGGATAAGTAAAGGATACGATCCAAGGATATCAGAGACACAGAAGAAGGCTTGGTGGAGGGGTCAGCCCAAACATCAGGCCGAGATGGCAGCTGTAATAGTAGCTCCAATGCTGAGAAATCGCCTCCAACTGGAAGTGAGAGATAAACAGGCTACCGAGACTGAGGGCAGCAAAAGAAGAAGCAATAAATACTCCTGGGGGGAGGATGGTGTCAGGGCAATCAGGTCCCTGAGTAACCTCCCTAACAATGGGAGCCAGAGCAGACAGGGGGAATGGAGTTAGCAAGAGAGGCAGTTCAGGATGATAGTGAGGAAGTAGCCCCATCCGTTAATATTGCCCCGATTCAAAGAATAATAAAAGGTCGTGCGGACGGAGTTGGGGCACCTATAGTAATTACAAAGGAATTGTCACTGACAGAAAAACAAATGCTGATGGACATTTGGTCATGGCGCATTGCAAAGAGACAATCAGAATTCAGCTTTTTGAGAAAACGTGGATGAGTTAAGGGAAATTCATAATTTGACTTTGGATGATGTGAGATTATTGGTAAAAGGGAAATTAGTTGGCAACGGCTAGCAATTGCTAGCACCCGAAGGAGAGATTGGATCTGGGCAGATGGCCCAGAGGATATGAAATTTGATAGATTTAAAGATACAGGAGGAGTTGCTCGCTGCACCTACAAGGGATGATGACATGTTTTTAAGTCGACTTAAAGCAGGATCCATTACTATGAAGTGCTTCAAAATGCTAGTCATGGCACAAATCAATTCCAGACTCCTGGACTACCTGGATCCACTACAGTTTACCTATCGCCACAACAGGTCCACAGCAGATGCCATCTCCTGTGCTCTGTACTCAACCCTGGAACACTGAGATAACAAGGACACCTATGTCAGACTCCTTTTTATTGACTACAGCTCAGCCTTCAACACCATTATTCCCACGAAACTCATCTCCAAACTCTGTGGCCTGGGCCTCGGCACCTCTCTCTGTGACTGGATCCTGAACTTCCTCACTCATAGACCATGATCAGTAAGGATAGGCAACAACACCTCCTCCACAATCATTCTCAACACCGGTGCCCGACAGGGCTGTATTCTCAGCCTCTCACTATACTCTTTGTACACCTATGACTGTGTGGCCAACTTCCTCTCCAATTCGATCTTGTTTCCCCACCAATTCAAAATTTGCTGATGACACCACCGTAGTGGGTTGGATCTCAAACAATGATGAGACAGAGTACAGGAATGAGATAGAGAATCTGGTGAACTGGTGAAGCAATAATAATCTTTCCCTCAATGTCAACAAAACAAAGGAAGTTATCATCAACTTCAGGAAGTGTAAAGGAGAACATACCCCTGTCTACATCAACGGGGATGAGGTAGAAAGGATCGAGAACTTCAAGTTCTTAGGTGTCCAGATCATCAAGAACCTGTCCTCATCTCCCCCCCTCCCACCATGCTGACACTACTTTCTCAGAAGACTAAGGAAATTTGGCATGTCATCTACAATTCTCATTAACTTTTACAGATGCACCATAGGAAGTATTCTTTCTGGTTGTATCACAGCTTGGTATGGCTCCTGCTCTGCCCAAGACCGCAAGAAACTACAAAAGATCATGAATGTAGCCCAATCCATCATGCAAACCGGTTTCCTCCCACACCCCAAAAACGTGCTCTTAGGCTGATTGGGGTTAACAAATTGTCCCTAAATTAGTCGTCCCTCAATCTGGTTATGGTTCCTTTATTGTGGAGTCCAATAGGCGTAGACAAAGGTCATAGGTAGAAGAGGGCACTCACAATGTTAAAATGGCGGCGTGGGCTCGTTGGGCCGAAGGGCCTGTTTCTTGTGCTGTGTTGTTCTTTCTTTGTTCTAAACCAGCCTCCCATCCATTGACTCTATCTACACTTCCCACTGCCTCAGCAAAGCAGCCAGCATAATTAAGGACCCCATGGACCTCGGACACTCTTGTTATAGAATCATAGACTCTCTCTTCCATCTTGTTCTGTTGGGAAAAAGATACAGAAGTTTGAGGTCACGTACCAAATGACTCAAGAACAGCTTCTTCCCTGCTGCTGTCAGACTTTTGAATGGACCTACCTTGCACTAAGTTGATCTTTCTCAACACTCTAGTTATGACTGTAATATTACATTTTGCACTTTGTCATTTCCTTCTCTTTGTCTGTATACACGTAAGAAACAACACTTTTCACTCTATGTTAATGCATGTGACAATAATAAATAAAAGCAAATCAAAGGAATTAGCTCAGCTTTGACTAGAATTATAGACATGGGTCTCCTGATAGGAAATAATGATCAGAAATCATGAATTGGGCTATGAGGGCGGAAGACAATGCTAAAAAAAGTCCAAAGATGATCCCCGTCTAGATTAAAAACCTACAGTTGGATAGCTTTGGGCAACCCTCTTGTCAGGCCCCAACAGGAGAACGGTGGTGGATACTTTGTCTGTGGGAAAATGAGCCATAGCGCTAGAGAGAGGTAAGACAGGGGAGAGTAATCAATGTCATAACTGTCAGAAAAGAGGTCATTGTATCCAGAATTGCTGGCAGAATGGGGGAAGGAAAGAGGAACAGAGTCCCCGGCAGAGTAGACAGCTGTCTGACGCTCCACCCAGAGAACATCAGAGGCTCCGCCCTGAGCTGCAACTTCTGCACAGCAATCTTCACAGGCACTAATTCAAATGACAGCAGCCAAGTTACAGAAGTTATTAGCAGGGAAAAAACAACTAGCGAGCCTGGATATTACGGAAACAGATCCCCACATGTTTGTAAAGGCAAGGCTGGGAGGCTATGATTGTACAATGTTGCTGGATACTGGGGCAGGCATATTCATAACTGACTTAACTCTGCCCACCACTTGACGGACTATACAATTAGTTGGGATGGAACTAAAAGAACAGAATTAAGTGAACCCATTACAGTAGAGTTTGGAGGTTGTGAGGAATTGGTTCAGATTTGGATATGCTATATGGGAGAAGGAGGTATCTTGGAAATAGATTTGTTGGAGAAATTAGGAGCTATAACTGATTCAAAGGCAGGAATTATAGTTTGGAATGGGTCCTACAAGACTCACTCCAAACTATAGTAGTCAAAAGCGGAAAGGTACAATTGCTCAAGTAGCAGCCCTTCATTTAAATTGGGGAGGTGGAACAGTATGGGGAGATCTGGCTTCGCCAGTACCCTCAGGTTTGGGCTATGCACAAACAAAATTGTGGACATCTGGATGTCCGTCCTGTTATGAATGCAGAGGGAACCCATCCCCCCTTTAACAGTACCTCATTAGACCAGAGACGATAGAAGCAATTAAAGGTATATTGCAGATTTAGAAGAACAACAGAGAGTGATCAAGACCGTATCCAAGACAAATTCTGGCCAGTAAAGAAACCTGACAGAAGTTACAGATTGACTACCAATTATTCTGCCTTGTGGATTGCTGTGCGGCTTGAGAGCATCCCATTGTGGCGAATTCAACTAGCATTCTGAATCACATCAGGTCAGAGCAGAAGATATTCACTGTGTTAGACAGAGCTAATGGTCCATCCCCTTAGTGAAGGGTCACCAGTACAAGTTTGCATTTATGGTTGGGAACCAGCAGTACATTTGGACAAGGTTGCCACAGGAATTTCACAATAGTCCCGCCATGCACCACAAGTACAAGGCGCAAATAATTGATCCATTAGAGTTTGTAAGAACAACTATCCTACCAAATGTAGATGACATTCTGATTGCCTCCGACAGTTTAGTATCACATTGCCTGGCCCTCCACAGGGTAATACAGGCAATTCAAGAGGCAGGGCTTGAACTGAACCCAAAGGAAGCTCAGTCGGGGCAGGAGCAAGTAACATACCTGGGGCATATTATATCCCAGGGTAAGGAGATTCCCTCAGATCGGTAAAAAAGCAACGCTTTGCATGCAAAGGTATGAGCGATATGAATCAAGTGTTGGGGCTGTTTAACTATTGTAGGAATATTGTGGAAGATTGTGCCCAAGTCATAAGCCCTTACAGGACTTGGTAAAGGGAGGAAGGGCTAGTCAGGAAAAGATAGAGTGGGGAGATGCAAAAGTATGGGCTTTTTCAGGTTTGAAGCAGGTTTTGGTGACCGCCCCAGCTTTGGGGCTGCCAGGCCTCACCAAACCATTCCATGTTTTCTGTGAGGAAAGTGATGGAATACGGGCAGCTGTAGTTGCTCAGCAACATGGGGACAGATTGACACCACCAGGGTATTACTCTGCTCACTTAGACTCAGTTGTCAGAGGGATACATCGGTGTGTGAGGGCACTAGCTTGCACCTCGTGGCTGGTCAGTGTCTCAGAGCCCCTCACCTTAAGGGGAAAAATAATCCTCAAATGCCCACATACTATTGTCCAGCTCCTAGAAGCGGGGAGGTTGAAAGGGGTCAGTGATGGGAGATATTCAAAAAGGGAGGCGAATCTCTTGTGGGGCGATAAGCGTGTAGTGACCGGCAGAGATGTCAGGGCAAACCCAGCAGGTGGATAGATTGTACAGGGAACAGAACATGAATGTGCTGCAGACCTAAATTAAGAAGCAAGTGAAGGATTAGCGGAAGAGCCACTGGCAGGAGAAGGGGTAATTAATTTATACGTAGATAAGGAGGTATGTGAGTGGCGAGCCCCATACAGCATGAGCAGTGGTGAATGAAGAGGGAGCAGTGATAGCGGCAGAGCAGATCCCGGGAAGTGACTCAGCACAAGGAGCAGAGTTGATAGTTTGAACTAAAACTTTTGAGTGGAGCAGAGGGAAAAGAGTTAATATTTTTACAGTCAGCCGTTACGCTTTTGGAGTCATGCATGATTATATGGCAGCTTGGGGCACACGTGATTTTGTGATTTCAAGTGGGGGTCATATATAACATGAGACTTTAATCAGGAATTTACTCCAGGCAGCCAGTGTTCCTTTAGAAGCAGCATTAATAAAAGTTCAAGCTCACTGTAAAATTGAGAATAAAGTGCAGCAAGGGAATCAGGCAGCAAAGGCCTTAGGAAGACAGGATTGGGAGTGGACACAGCCTGCAGGGTTGGCAGCTGTAGCAGTTGAGGACAGCCCAGATATTGACGTAAAACAAGTGCAGGAACAAGCAGATGAAGAGGAAAAGGAGCAATGGGAGAGAGATGGAGAATGGAAAGGTCTTGACGGAATATGGAGGAGGGAAGGGAAAATAACAGTTCCTAAAGTAATACAGCATTTGCTGCTGAAGATTTACCATGGAATAGCATGAATGAGCAGGGACAGAATTCTTGATTTATTGAAGAAATATTGCTATTGGAAAGAGATGGGGCAAGAGGTGGCGAAGTATTGTCAGGAGGGTTTGCAGTGCACCCTAGTGGAGCCAGGACATCCCTGCAAGATTAAAATGGGAAGTCAACCTAGACCCAAAGGACCCTAATTTACAAATAGATTTTACAGGGCCATTTCCATGGGTACAGGGAAAGCATGCTCTTTAGTAATTGTAGACCAGTTTACTCAATGGGTTGAAGCATTCCCAAGTAAAGATGCCACAGAGACAACAGCGGCTGGGATATTACCAAATGAGATCATTCCCAGGTGGGGACTGCCTCTTCAGCTGGATTCTGATCAGGGAGCTCATTTCACAGGGAGAGTTTTGAAAGAAGTCTGTCAAATATTGGGAATGAAGCAGAGGATGCACAAAACTTATCATCCTCAGAGTTCAGGGACGATGGAGAGGATGATTCAAACCCTGAACACTTTCGCCAAGGCTATCTTAGAAGAAGGAAATAACTAGGTGTGGGTCTTGCCTGCAATATTGCTGCATCAAAGGGCTACTCCTGCTCGTGGCGCTGATGACAGGGAGAGTGATGCACCTCCCAGAGAATGCAGTGACAGGTGAAGAAGTATTAGAAATAAGCTGAGGCACAGTATTTAATCGATCGTCTGCATTCTCTCAAAGAGCAGATGATCACGCAACAGTAGCACCAAGATTGGACTAAATTGATGGGAGAGATTATTGCTAATCTGCCTTCACTGGGGAATAAACTAATGGTGAAACTCATGACAGACAAAAGGAGGTTAGGTGAAAACAACTCACTGGGAATGACCTGGTGGTTACAGGACAGACACGTGCTCTAGTTGATGAGAAGTGCGTCCTGCACTGGAGACACTGGACTCAGTTAAAGCTGTACCCGTGGTGGTAAGCCCCAGGACAGCGAACCTGACCCAGTGACTGAATGATTTATTATAATAGTAGAAGTGGAGAAAATCTGATTAGATCAAATTTATTCTGATTGTTAAATTTAAGGTCTTGAGGCCATCTGGATTGTATTACTGATTATATAGTAACGAAGAAAGCTGGAGCTCTACAACAAAGACTACAATCAAGGCACAGCTCCAATCAAGATTGATCCCCCAACACGGACGCAAGTCATGTTGCGAGCACATGCAAAGTGTGGCACGGAAATTGTGCAAGTTTTGTAAACAAGCTTATTATTACATGACATTGATCGCCAATTGTGTTTGATTGTAAGACAGAAGTTGTGGAGACTGGTATAATGAACTCATCTGATTATATCTTTTTAGTATTGAATATACAGGCTTTGACTCAGTTGGACTGAGGTGCTACCCATGAACAAATTTATTCTCTTAAATAGCAGGCATATTAAACTTGTCTTTCTATATCCAAAGACAGATAAGAGAAGCTGCCTTTCTGTGCTGCATTGTATTAAAAGAAATTGGTGTGTCTACCACTGTGTTTCCCATCATGCTGCATTCAGAATGAAGTTGGCCAAGATGCCCAATATATATATATTGAAAATACAGTTTAAGCATGTAATACTTGGTTAATTTGTGGTTATGCAGTTTATAATACCTTTGCATGTTTTGTTCCCGGCACATTGTGAATTCTCACTGTATATATAAGGCACTTTATAATTACCTTATCTTAGACTACTTATTATAGTAAATATAAAAGGAGGGGCCTCATGCCAAAAGTTCTATACTACCCCCCATCAGGAAGGCATTAGTTATGAGGAGAGGTTGGATAAACTTGGTTTGTTCTCACTGAAATGATGGATGTTGAGGGTATTATAGTAAAACTAAAATGAAGGGCCTCATACTAAGAATTCTATACTGCCCCTCATTAGTCTCTGCCTTTGGCCTTTGTCTATAGCCCAAGATAAGGCCAGCAATTAGAAGTGCCCCAAGACTTGTTCCTGTGTCCTGAAGCATGACTAGCCCCTTTGCATCCTTACTTGCTCAACTTAACTGCCATCACTAGTACCATTCCTTCTGTGGACTTGGACAACCTTGCACAGGTACACTTAACTGCATTGACAATGCGAAGATCGCCATGAAGAATATTGCAATCCCTTGTAGGACTGATGTTCCCAAGGACCCCAGCTAGCCTGAGGGCCAACCACCTTTTGTAATTGGTTCAGGCTCCTTGAGTTTCCCCACCTCTTTCCTGACATGATTAACCAGATTAGTTATATTTTCTGAACAAGACAAGACATAATCCAATGCTAATCTGTGTTGAAGTACCACAGTGTGCATGGATACCATCTCATTATTAACCTTAGCAAGGGCAGTTGCTGTATCATTGGCGACTTGTTTCAAAATGGAGTGCTGAACCAGAATTTCACGCATTGCTTTAGCTACTTCACATTGGTAAAACAATTTGTCAAAGAATCACTCTGTTTCTGTAATAGTTCGTCAATGTCTTGGCAGATGAGGGAGTTTTAGGAGTATGATGTATGTTTCAGACTGCGTATCCAAGGTAACACGATCCCTTCCATCCAACAGGGAGCCAAGGATAATACCTATCCCCACAAATCCAATATGTTCCATTAAGAATTGAATAAGTGTTGCCTCTTCTTAAGAAATAAGAAATATTGCAAGAATAGTCACTATTGTGTGGACTCTGGCATAGCCGGGTAATTTGATCTACCATGTGGTCACACTCACTCATGCCCAAGTTTTCCCCTTGGCCTTTCATGTTTCTAGCACAATATATCCCTTTTGGTTTTGGTGTTGGCTGTTTTAAAACTGAACTAGGAGCCAGTTTCCCTGGGTTATAGATAGGTGTATAGGTGTTTACATAACCTAATTTCCCTGCACAAGACTCACTGTAATGAAATTCTTGCCTTACCTCTCTACTGATGAATCCTGGTATTGGGTGTCCGGGATATTTGGAATTCTGGTCTGTTCTGTTAGCAAGAAGTTTTTATAAATATATAAAAAGGAAGAGGCTGGCTAGGGTGAACGTTGGTCCTTTAGAGGATGAGAAAGGGGACCTAGTGGTAGGGGATGGGGATGTGGCTAAGGTATTGAATAACTTTTTTGTTTCTGTCTTCACGGAGGAGGACGTGAATAATTTGCCGGGTGTTAGTGATGGAAAGGTGGTAGGACTGGAGGGTCTTAATGACATTACTGTTACTAGAAAGGCGGTGCTCGACAGACTGGAGGGGCTGATTGTGGACAAGTCCCCAGGACCGGATGGAATGCATCCGAGGGTTCTGAAAGAAATGGCGGAGGTGATAGTGGATGCCTTGGTGGTTATTTTCCAGACGTCGCTGGATTCCGGGGAAGTGCCGGAAGATTGGAAAACAGCTAATGTTACGCCGTTGTTTAAGAAGGGTGCCAGGCAAAAGGCGAGGAATTATAGGCCGGTTAGTTTAACGTTTGTGGTAGGTAAAATGTTAGAATCCGTCATTAAGGAGGAAATTGCGAGGCATCTTGAAGGGAATTTCTTGATAGAGCAGACGCAGCATTGTTTCATTAAAGGGGAGTCGTGTCTGACAAATTTACTGGAGTTCTATGAGGATGTGTCTAGGGCGGTGGATAGAGGAGAGCCGGTGGATGTGGTCTTTCTGGATTTTCAGAAGGCGTTTGACAAAGTACCTCACAAGAGGTTATTGCAGAAGGTCGAGGGACATGGAGTTGGGGGTAGGGTGTTAGTGTGGATAGAGGATTGGTTGTCAAATAGGAGGCAGAGAGTGGGGGTCAACGGGTGCTATTCGGATTGGCGGATGGTGACTAGTGGAGTGCCCCAGGGGTCGGTGCTGGGGCCTCAGCTTTTTACCATTTATATAGATGATCTGGAGGAGGGAACCGAGTGTAGGGTGTCGAAATTTGCTGATGACACCAAGATTGGGGGAACGGCAAATTGTGCGGAGGGTGTGGAGAGTCTGCAGAAGGATCTAGATAGGCTGGGCGAATGGGCCAGGAAATGGCAAATGGAATTTAATGTTGGCAAGTGTGAGGTGGTCCACTTTGGTAGGAATAATGGTAGGAAGGACTATTACTTACGTGGCGAAAAACTGCAGCAGGCGACGGTGCAGAGGGACCTCGGGGTCCTTGTGCATGAGTCGCAAAAACCCAGCTTGCAGGTGCAGCAGGTGGTCAGGAAGGCGAATGGGATGTTGGCCTTCATAGCGAGGGGGATTGAATATAAAAGTAGGGAGGTCTTGCTGCAGCTGTATAGGGCATTGGTGAGGCCGCAGCTGGAGTACTGTGTGCAGTTTTGGGCGCCGTACCTGCGCAAAGATATTTTGGCCTTGGAGGGAGTGCAGAGGAGGTTTACTAGGCTGATACCGGAGTTGAGGGGGTTGAGCTATGAGGAGAGGCTGAATAAACTAGGCTTGTACTCGTTGGAGTTTAGAAGAATGAGGGGAGATCTCATTGAGACGTATAAGATGATGAATGGGATGGATAGGATAGAGGTGGAGAGACTCTTCCCGCTCAAAAAAGACAGTAGGACTAGGGGGCACAGCCTCAAGGTAAAGGGGGGGGCGGTTTAGAACGGAGTTGAGGAGGAACTTCTTCACTCAAAGGGTGGTGAATCTCTGGAATTCTCTGCCCGTTGAAGTGGTGGAGGCTGCCTCGCTAAATATTTTTAAGACGCGGGTTGATGGGTTTTTGATAAGAGAGGGGATTAAGGGTTATGGGGAGAGGGCGGGAATGTGGAACTGAGCCACGACAGATCAGCCATGATCTTATTGAATGGCGGGGCAGGCTCGAAGGGCTAGATGGCCTACTCCTGCTCCTATTTCTTATGTTCTTATGTTCTTATTACTAATTCTGGCTACGTTAAGTGCATTGGCTGTATTGGTATTCCATCTCCTGTATGTATGGTGATGTGGAAACAGACCCAACACTTCGCCTGACTAGTCAATCTAGCGTATATGTATGCCATGTATCAGTAAGTATTAATACATGCTTCCCAAAGGGAATGGCTGAAGGATCTCAGTTGCTGGTCCCGCCTGCGTTAATATCTATGCATTCAATACTAAAAAGATATTATCACCTGCATTCATTATAGCAGTCTCTACAACTTCTGTCTTACAATGAAACACAATTGTTGAGAAATGGCAGGTAATAATATAGCTTCTTTACAAAACTTGCACAATCACTGCACCACACTTTGCCTGCACTTGTGACTTGACTTGCTTCTGCATTGGGGTATGTTTGGTTGATCTTAATTGGAGCTGTGCCTTGATTGGAGTTATGGCAGGTCAGAGATCTTTGGTGCACATAATCTGTAACGTAATCCAGATTGCCTCACGATTTTAAATTTAACAATCAGAATAAATTCGATCTCAACAGATTTTCTCCACTTCTACTATTATAATAAATCATTCAGTCTCTGGGTCAGATTCACTATCTTGCGGCTAACCATTGGCTTTAACTGAGTCTAGAGTCTCCAGTGCGGGCTGCACTTCTCACCAATTAGGGCACATGTCTGCCCTGTAACCACCACATCAAAAGGACCTTCCAAGCGAGTTTTTTTGTCTAGTGCCTTTTTTGTCTCTCATGAGTTTCACCACTTACTTCTCAGGGAAAGTGCCTTGGGAGTATCTCTCCTGCCAATTTCGTCCAATCTCGGTGCTGCTGTTACGTGATCACCTGTTTTTTTGAAAAAATGTAGATGGTCTGTAAGATCCCTCCAAGTTCAATTTGCCTTGTCCACCATCCCTCAACTCTGAGAATGAGATGGTCCGTGAAACCTCTGCTTTATTCCCAACATACGAGAGACTCCTCTTTTAAAACTCTCCCTGTGAAATGAGTTCCCTGTTCAGGATCCAGCTGAAGAGGCAGTGCCCACCTGGGAATGACCTCATTTGGTAATATCACAGCTACTGTTGTCGCTGTGGCATCTTTACATGGGACTGCTTCAACCCATCAAGTAAACTGGTCTACAATTATGAAAGAGCATGCTTTCCCTGGACCTGTAGTAAAAGCCCTGTGAAGTCCATTTGTAAATTACCCCAGGGTCTGGGTTGACTTCCCATTTTAATCTTGCAGGGATGTCCTGGCACCACTAGGATGAACTGTAGACATCTCTGACAATACTTCACTGCCTCTTGCCCCATCTCTATCCAATACCAACATTTCTTCAATAACTCAAGCATCATGTGTCTGTTTGCATGGACTACTCCATGATAAATCTTCAGTAGAGAATGCTGTATTATTTTAGGAACAATTATTTTCCCCTCACTCCACTATATTCCATCATGACCTTCCTGCCCTCCATCTCTCTCCCATTGCTCCTTTTCCTCTTCATCTGCTTGTTCCTGCATTTGTTTTATGTCAATATCTGGACTGCCCTCAACTGCTACAGCTGCCAACCCTACAGCCTGTGTCCACTCCCAATCTTGTTTTACTAAGGCCTTTGCTACCTGGTTGGCAAAATGATTTCCTTGCCGTATTTTGTTCTCAATTTTCCAGTGAGCTTGAACTTTTATTATTGCTGCTTCTATAGGAACGCTGGCTGCCTGGAGTAAATTCCTAAGTATGCCAGCTATGGAGGATTATTGTTCCCACCAAGGTGAGGAGCCCCGAAACATTGATCGCCATGAGGCACAAGCAAGTGCCGTCACACACCGACACATCTCTCTGGCAGCTGAGTAACTGAATGGAGTAATACTCTATCGGTCGCAATCTGTCCCCGTGCTGCTGAGCAACTACAGCTGCCTGCATTCCATCATTTCCCTCACAGAAAATGTGGAATGGTTTGGTGACCAAAGCTGGGGTTGGCACCAAAGCCTGCTTCAGACCTGAAAAAGCCTGCATCTCCCCACTCTATCTTTTCCTGACTAGCGCTTCCTCCCTTTACCAAGTCCTGTAAGGGCTTTACCACTTGGGCATAATTTTCCACAAAATTCCTACAATAGTTTAAAAAGTCTGCAAAACTTGTCTTACCTCTTTTCCAGTGAAAAGCCTTTTAAAACAAAGAACAATGGAGGTTTTAGTTTGGGTAAGGGGTTTCAGTTAAGTTGGGCAGCATGGTTGCTGCACTCTAGGAGGGGTGAAGAGCCTGTTCCTGTGCTGTAGCTTTCTTTTCTTTATTCTTCGTAAAAACCTTGCCCCGGCCCTCTGGAACCCATCTTTTTCTTCCGAAACAGAAATCAAATCTTTTGATTTGATCACAAGCCATAACTTATTTTGAATGCTTCGACTTATCTTAAATAACATCATTTTATTAAGGTAACTTACGTACAGCACATTCTCTTGTGTCAGAATCATCCCAAACTCAAAAAAGAACATTGTGGGCTTTCAACTGTCCATTATTGTCTATCTTATCTTTTCTTTCTTTCAAAAAAGTTTTGTTGGGATCTCGGTCTGATTCACAGGGATCCCAGTCTGATTCACAGTGATCTCAGACTGATTCACAGTGATCTCAGTCTGTTTCACAGTGATCACGGTCTGATCCACAGTCATCTCCATCTGATCCACAGGGACCTTGGTCTGAATCAGTGATCGGGTTCTGATTCACAACCAACCTTCATTTATTTACAGTGATCCCGGTCGGATTCACTGCAATCCTGTTCTGATTCACTGGGATCCTGGTGTGATTCTCATGGATTCTGGTCTGATTCACAATTATTGCAATCTGATTAAAAGTGATCCTGGTCTGATTCACAGTGATTCTAGTTTGATTCACAGTGATTCCAGTCTGATTCACAGGGATCTTAGCCTGATTAACAGTGATTCTAATTTGATTCACAGTGACCCCAGTCTTTTTCAGAGTGGTCTCTGTGCCCATATTTATGTTCCACATGCTTTCACCTAAGCCTGTCAACATATCCTTTTATTCCTATTCTGTAATGTGCTTATCCTGTGAAGGCATGCACAATGCAGCGAAGATATCACATCCCTCCCTCCTCATTGCATGCTGAATGTGATTGTATTTCAAATTGGCAGGCTGTAATTATTGGGGTGCCATGGAGATTAATGCTGGGACCCCAGCTACTCACAATATGTATTAATGATGTGGATGAGGGAACAAACATCTCAAAATTTGCAAATGATACCAAGTTGGGTGGGTGAACTGTGACAAGGATGCAGAGATCCTTCAGAATGATCTGGACAGGTTGGGTGAGTGGGCCAGTCAATGGCAGATGCAGTATAATTTGGATAAGTGTGAGCTTATTTACTTTGGAAGCAAAAGCGAGAAAGCAGGTTACTGCCTGAATGGCTGTAAATTGGGAGAGGAGAGTGTGCAGCGGGACCCGGTGTCCCTGTGCACCAGTCACTGAAGGTAAGAATGCAGGTGCAGCAGGCAGTAAAGAAGGCAAATGGCATGTTGGCCTTCATTGCGAGAGGTTTTGAATACAGGAGCAGGGATGCATTGTTGCAACTGTACAGGGCCTTGGTGACGCCACGCCTAGAGTATTATGTGAATTTTGATCTCCTTTTCTGAGGAAGGATGCTCTTGCTCTTGAGAGAGTACAGCAAAGATTTACTAGGCTGATTCCGGGCACGGCGGGACTGATGTGTAAAGAGAGATTGATTAGGTTAGGATTGTTTTTACTGGCGAATGAGGGGGGATTCTCATAGGGGCTAATAAAATTCGAACAGGTCTAGGCAGGATAGATGCAGGGAGATTGTTCCCAATCACGGTGGAATCCAAAATCAGGGGTCACAGTCTGAGGATTCAGGATAGACAATTTAGGATGGAGGTAAGGAGGTATTTCTTCACCCAAAGAGTGGTGAGCCTGTGGAATTCATCATCCCAGGAAATCATTGACGCCAAAACATTGAATGCATTCAAGAGGTGTTTGGATCTAGCACTTGGGGCAAATGGGATCAAACGTTATGGGGAAAAAACAGGATTATAGGCTATTGAGTTGGATGATCTTAATGAATGGCGGAACAAGCTCGAAGGGCCAAATGGCCTCCTCCTGTTCCCTTTTTCTATGTTTCTATGTATCTCTTATTTCAGGTGCACTGATTCTTTTCCAGGCAAATTTTCATGTTTATATTTGTGGCTTCGGAACAGGCACTGATGTGAAATCAGTTGAGTGGGAGGAAATGCAAAATGTAAAGCCTGATCAGATGTTGGCCTGCACATGTAACAAACATCCATAGAAAATGAATGGGATGGTCTTTATTTCTGTGAGCTCAGTAGCACGCACCCAGGAAGATGGTGGCATCATCATGAATGGCCAGCCTTTGGCTTCGAGAATTAATGGTGGGCCAGATACCAAACTTTTGGCAATCTCTTGATTGGGTGGGAAGACTTTCAGGCCCTTTGTTCGGCTCAGTGTGAAGTCAATCTTCACCTAAATTGAAATCTTAATGGATTTGTCTCAAACCACAACCAAATCCTCCTCTCCACCCCCCCATTCCCTCCCCCCACTTGTATTGCCCTTAAACCCCATGTCCTTTTCCAGTTTCCAGATTATTTTCCAGCTGCTCTACTATTTACCAGTTTGATCTTTAACAAGCTCCCCAGCAAAACCCACTCTCCCATATCTTAACTACTCCACAACTCAATCTTCCCATCACACAGCTACCTCTACCGGGCCACCCAACCCATACTTGGTTAATCTTACCCTCCATAGCTTTACAGTTAAAAGTACACAGTGCACCTTCTTCCAAAGAAAAATACTACAGATCCTGGAAATCTGAAATAAAAACAGAAAATGCTGTAAATACTCAGCAGGTCTAGTAGCATCTATGGAGTGAGAACAAAGTGTACTGGAGGCTACATATAGTAGTACACGGGACCTTGTTCTTTGTGGACAGAAGGAACAGGAACACACATTGCACCTGTTTCAGCTAAATGAAATAAATGACAGCCATTCACTGGTTCATTCCTCAGGTCAATAACTTGACCAATCAGAGTCAAGCTTCCTGGTTTAAATTTCAAACAACTGTCAGTTACCATCAATCGGTGCATTCTCCATGGCAGTGCCTCTACCAATCACAGTCCACTTGCCAACCAATCAGCATTCTTTTCTCATGCAGGACAAATTTACACCTTTCCCACTTCCATTCGTAATTTTGTGAATTGTCCCGATGGGTGCGAGAGGAAAAGCTTTAACAGGAAATGTCCCTTTTTTCAGCATCACTCAAGGAAAAGATATTTAAGTTCACCTGCTATTGTACTAACTTTCAGTTTCTGTTGTGCTGATTGTCACCAGTGGCTCATTTGGTTGCACTCTTTTTACACAAACTTGAAGATTGTGTGCCCCGCTCCAAAGACTTTGTGCACATTAGTCTGAACAGACGCTCCAAGATAAGGCTAATGGAGAAAACACACTAGGGGAACTGCTGTCTTTCAGATCAGTTGGATATCCACATTGGGGAAGTACTCGGAAACCGATCACGTTGCTCGAACAGCCAATTAAATTAATTGTAAATGATTTCACAACGCTTGGTTCAGATAGCATGTAGCTCACATAAACCTCAGTGTCATTCGGTCTAACTCAAACAGCTTTCCATATTTGGTCAGCACAGGAAGCTTCAAGCCACAACTCTCAGAACAGGTCACGGCTCACTGCAACTTTGCCGCTTGCATCTGTTTTTGCTGAAGAGTTGACCAAAAATCTCAGTGAGCTTAACTCTCAGTTACACCATTGACTTTTAAAGCCAAAATTTCCACTATTGTGGTTAAAATCATTGTTTTGGTCAATCTTTCTCTGTCTACCAGTTTTTTACAGATGGAATGTTCCCTTCAGATGGACAAAAATCCCTGACACCATTTTGAAGAAGAGTTGGAGATTTTCCTTGGTGTCCTGGCCACTATCAACCAACATCACGGAAACAGATTATTTGGTCACACATTGCTGTTCATGGGATCTTGCTTAATGCAAATTAGCCATCACATTTCCCACATTATAACACTTCAAGAGGACTTCATTGGTTCCAAAGTGCTTTGGGATGTCCTGAGATCATTGAAGATTCTAGAAAAGCACAGATCTTTGGCTGGGGGTTTTCCAGCCCCGTCATGGCAGGCCCCACAATGAGGGATGCGGCATGCCAGCCAGAATCCATCGACTTGCTGTGGGTCTGGAAGATCCTGGAGGCGGGTGGGGCTGGAACATCTCAGCCTTTCTTTAATGGCCTTTGTATTTTTTTGGTGAGTTGGTTTGTTTTTATTACCTTCCCTGTGAGGTAGGTTAGAACTGAGATTGTGTGTGTCGAAGCCAGTGAGAATAACAAAGAAGTTCAGTCTCATCGTCCTCAAATAGTTTGTGGGTTACCTCTGTCGGCAACTTCAACAACTACCCAGGCTAAATCCCGAGCTCCGCTTGGCAGTGTTCAGCTTGCAGGCTGTTTCCTTGACACCTGTGACACAAATTGGAGCCAGCATTCTTGCCTTTGACTTTGATTGCTATATCACTACTTTTCCTTCAACTAATTACAGATATAAATACACTGTTTGAAAAGTGACTCCTTGTTAAAAATAGAACACTCTTGTTGCCATTTCTATGTGCCAAAAAGACATTTTTTTATCGAGTATCCTTGTAATATACAGGGCGATAAATACGCAGTGGGATAGGACATCCAGGCAGAAGTTCAAATGCACGGAATAAAGTTTGGGGAAGGGGACTAACAATCATGACAGCTCTTAAGAAATGGCTGGGTGCTGAGGGATGAAAGATTTGAGGTCCTTTCTAGATTGACAAACCTCCATTGATATTGATTCCCTATCCATCTGACAGCCTCACTTAATTAATAGTATTTGAGTTCGAAATCAAAGATTCAAGTCCTACTTCAATGGCCTACGGGCAATTTTAAGCTGACACCCCAGTGCCGTATAGAGGGAGTGCTGCATTGTCAATAAGAGCGTTAGTAGCAGGAGCAGGAGTCGGCCATTTTACCCCCTGAGCTGGCTCCACCATTCATTAAGGTTGCAGCTTTAACTCCATTTGTCCGTCTGCCCCCGTAATGCTTGACTCACTTGTGCATCTAAATTCTGTCTCAGCCTGTAGATAAGACATTCTTCTGAGGTTTTGTCTGCCTGCTTCTGTGGTTTTGACGCACGTTAATGATTGCATGGAAAACCCGTTTTGAAGTTGTAGATGGCTATGATGTGGGCACAGCTCACCTTGCCTTTGTATCATTGGAGGGTTGTCATGGTTTTTTTTTCTAAACACTTTATTGAAGGAATAGTTCTTGAATTTCTTAATTTTATTTAGCTTTGACAAGGCCTATTCTTGGAGGGGATCATTATTCAGACTGTCATAGCGGTGCAAAGGAGAGCAGGTGAGAATCCTATAAATTGGCAACAGGAATGGCCTCCTCCTGGCTGCTATCACCTCAGATGTGGACAAATTAGAAATAAATATTTGGCTGTAACACTGTCCTCTGGCCCCAATTTGAATGTTCATCAGGCCCCCAGATGTTTCCTGTGAGGGTGCTGGCTGTCTCAGCGAAGCGCTGTCCAAGAATTAAATAGCCCGATCCCCTGCGGGAGTGTAGGCAGCTTTTTTTCTCCATTTTTATCCCAAAACAGGTCATAAACACTGAGGATTTATGGATGAGTAATCAGATTTGTTGCACTGTTTTTTGAGGTGCTGTGAAATGCCCTTGGAGCTCCAAAATGGCAACAAGATGCCCGTGTCCTCTTTTTTGTTGGATCATGTTGGACATCACATTGGCGAGGACATCAGAGGATGCAGTGAATGATTGGTGGAAGCACGCAGAGCAGATAAATCATGGTATCAATCAGCACGCAACGTGATTTGATGCCAGTTTGAGTATAATGCTCCAGTTCACATCCTTTCCTCAGTCCATACATTTGAACATTTGTTCAGAGATCCAATCTCTGCACAAAACCCTGTGTCAAATTGGCACTGGATCCCTCAATGCTCTTTGATGGTAATCACAGGCTTTTTTTTGGCAGGTTTCACAATGCTCTGAGCATATTGTTCACATTCCCATCAGCGTTCTTCTGTAGCCTGCCTCACTGAAGTCTCATCTGATGCTGCAGAACTTAGAACCATAGAATTATAGAACCTTACAGTGGCAAAGGAGGCCATTCAGTATCAAACCTGCATTGACCACAATCCCAGCCAGGCCCTATCCCCATAACCCATGCATTCATTTACCGTAACTAGTCCCCCTGACATTAAGGGGCAAGTTAGCACAGCCAATCCAGCTAACCAGCACATCTTTGGACTGTGAGAGGAAACTGAAGCACCTGGAGGAAACCCACGCCGACATGGGGAGAATGTGCAAACTCCACACAGACAGTGACCCAAGTGGGGAATCGAACCTGGGTCCCTGATGCTGTGAGGCAGCAGTGCTAACCATTGTGCCACCGTACTGCCACACTGGTGTGTGGCATGACTCTCCAGGGAGTTGGCATCCACACTATCCTTGCCTCTCTCCCTAGCCATTTATACCCAATGTGTCACCAAGCGCAGATTCCATCTCTAATCTATCCCACAAAATTCTGGCTGCATCAGTATCTGAGCTGGTGGCATGAAAACAGGAAATGCTGAACCTTTATCATTACTCTTTATCTGCTGTTTCTGCTCCACTAGCCAACTGAGCTCAACCGCTGGTTAGTGATGCAAAGCAACATCAATAATGCATGGGTTTGATTCCTGTACTGGCTGAGGTTATTCGTGTAGGCCTCTCCTTTTCAACCTTGCCCCTTACATGAGGTGTGGTGCTCCTCAGGTTAAATCACTATCCGTCTCCTCAAGGGGGAGAGCAGCCTATGGTCATCTGGGATTGTGGCGACTTTATCTTTACCTACCTTGCTAATTTGTACTTCTTGAGTAATTGAAAGAAGAAAGCCATTAAGTAAAGAAAATATATCATTTGTCATTTGAAACTGTGAGGAAGGTGTGGGATGAAAGTGAGCTGAGATGTGGGAAGGAGAATTAGGGATGAGGACTCTACCATCTTCACAGTAAATATAAATCTACTTGTGACTAATAGATAAACTTAACTTTTCTTTGACACCCCTTAAACCCATCATTGGATACAACCCCAGCAACAGACATCCCGATAGTAACCAAATCTGTCTCCTCTGTGGGGTTTCGGGCTTGCAGGCATGCCTGTGCCCTCCAGTGATCTCCTGCTGCCACTAGCTGTGCTTCACCTTGTCCTGAGAGAGAGAAGTGAGTGCGTCAACAAGCATCAAGAAATCTCTCTGAGTGTTGCGGCCGTCGTGGATGAATAGCTGGCCAGATGTTCAGGCTGTGAGATGTAGATGTGAGTCTGGGACAGTGCTAAGTGTGTGAGGGTGTGGCGGAACAGGTGACTATCATGTGAATATTGACAGAGATTCCTTCTCGGTGAGTTGTGGGGTGTGTGGTGATCCAGCAGGGCCTGAGGCTACTCTTGGTGAGGTATGATGTTTGGACATGCACTCGTTACCTTGACTATTTGTGTGAGGCCATTGAGTAATTGAAAGAAGAAAGCCATTAAGTATGGAAAATATGTCATTTGTCATTTGAAACTAGGAGGAAGGTGTGGGATGAAAGTGAGCTGGCAAGTGGGAAGGAGAATTAGGGATGAGGACTCTACCATCTTCACAGTAAATATAAATCTACTTGTGATTAATAGATAAACTTTACTTTTCTTTGACACCTTAAACCCATCATTGGACACAAACACACCTCAGGTAAGGGGCAAGGTTGAGAAGGCAGGGCCTACATAAATAACCTCAACACATCCAGGTCACTGGGGCTTGACTCCTGGCATTGAAATCCAGAACCACTTTCTCCCACTGACTTACAAACATGTGTCTAGGAGTCTCCTGCATGCCCCACCCTCATGTAGATTCAGGACAACTCTCCTTTTTTCCACATCTTCCAACATGGCCTCCTAAGCAGCATCTGGAAATCTTGGGAGCCCACTTCCTCCCATTTTACGTCAAGCACAATGCACCTTTCTTTTATTCATTCGTGGAACATGGACGTCACTGGCTGGCCAGCATTTATTGTCCACTCTGAGTCATCCTTGTTCAGAGGGCAGTTGAGAGTCAGCTCTGGGGTCACACGTAGGCCAGACCAGGTAAGGACAGCAGATTTCCTTCCCTTTAAGAAGTGCAAGTTACCTTTAAGTGGTGCTAACCACATAGGACACCAGCTCCCTGCAGAAGTACCCGTATGGGTTAGCACTAGCTGGATGCTGAAATTATTGTTGTGACGTACTTTTTACCACCGAGTTAATTGTGGAATTCCCATACCCTTTGTCACGTGCGATCAAATTTAACTCCCTGCGACTCTAAGCAGAGAATCATAAAATGGTTACGCTTCAGAAGGAGTCCATTTGTTCCCTGGCATTCATTAGCTCTCTGCAGTCGATGGGCAGGGTTTTACGCCCTCGCTTGTCCTGAAACAGTAAAATCTCGCCTGTGGTCAACAAACCTTTCCATGTCCTGTCCCTCACCTACTCCGATTCACGTGGTGGGTGGAGTGGTAAAATTCTGGCCAATGAATCCCTCTCTCCTACACTTTTCCCCACAGCCCTGAGAATGTCTGGGTTCTTATCCAATCTCCTTTGGGAAGCCACAATTAAGTCTGCCTCCGTCTAACAATCAGGCAGTGCCTTCCAGATCCCAACCTCTCATGAGCTTGACAAACTTTTATGCATAAAATAAGTCCAATCCAGAGTGGTATAGCATGAGATATGGTAGGATTAGAATGCATCATATTTTATATCACATGTTCTCAACATTGTGACACTTTTAATTTCAGCAGAGGCGTCTATGGAATTGTCAAGAACTCAGCAGGGAGGATATCTTAAAGTTCACCCTTTTTAGCAAGCTATGGACCATAAGGCCATAAGACATAGGAGTGGAATTAGGCCACTCGGCCCATCGAGTCTGCTCCGTCATTCGATCAGGCCTAATATTTTCCTCATCCCCATTCCCCTGCCTTTTCCCCATAATCCCTTTCTCCTTATTAATCAAGAATCTTTAGAAAGAACAAGAACAAAGAAAATTAAGCACAGGAATAGGCCCTTCAGGCCTCCAAGCCTGCACTGACCATGCTGCCCAACTGAACTGAAACCCCCTACCCTTCCGGGGACCATATCCCTCTATTCCCATCCTATTTATCAAAACACCCCTTAAAAGTCACTATCGTATCTGCTTCCACTACCTACTCAGGCACTCACCACCCTCTGTGTAAAAAACTTGCTTTGTACATCTCCTTTAATAATGTGGCAGGTTTAACAAAAGCAGCAAAAGTGTACGGTGCGGGAGATGATGTTTGGATTCTGAACATGCTGCGTTCACAATACTTGGCCAGGTATGTTAGGCATTCAGGCGTGCCCCCAGTCAGATTACCATTCCATACTCTTTAACTCTTTCAGTAAAAAGTCAGCTTTACTGATGTTGTATAAATAAACTGGCAAACTCTTTCAGCTAAGAACAGTATCATAAACAACAAGGCTATCTCTTGGTGATGGAAATTAACAGTGGTCAAGAAGAGATACATTTCTAATTAGTTCCGTTAGATTAATTAAGGGTCTTTACTCCACTTTGACCTACGTCATTTAATTTTAGCCTGGTGCTGTCAATAATAATATGCGTAGAATTACTTCCTGATGATCTTATTTCAGACAAAGATATATCTAAATGCAGTGCTGATTTTCCTTGCAGTTTCTAATGGCCCTTTCCAAAATGATATAAGCCATTTGTAAGACTAGAATTGTGATGATTAATGAGACTAACTTAACCCACATCAACACTTCCAATCGACATTCCTCCAGCTAAAAAAAACCGTGGGCATTAACACTGCTTGACTTCAGCCACAGAAAGGCTGATCACTCATCTGTTTATGCAGTAATAGTTATTCTTTAAATGAAGTTTAGTCAAACCAACTGGCGTAACCTTCCCTTTAAAGAATTCCAAGCTGGAGCCATACAATCTTCCCTTGCTGTGCCAGTAGAACTCTCCCCCACTGAGTCTTATGTTGGCTCTTTTGTCTAAGAGGAGGAATCTGAGCTTGGGATCTATGAATGGAATTGTAGGTCAAACCCCATGAAAGACTTAGCATATAATTGCAATAAAATGCATCTAATTCCTTGGTAATTTCTCTAGGACGCGGGGTGATTTCCAACACTGGAGTAAGCTGGCTGTACATTTGGCATGATTTTGAGTTGTTACTTGTATAAAAAAACTTGATTACCCGACGGGAAAGTTTAAAGTTTAAGTTTATTTACTGGCATCACAAGTAGGTTTACTGAAATGAAGTTACTGTGAAAATCCCCTCATTGCCACACTCCGGCGCCTGTTTGGGTACACAGAGGGAGGACTTCGTATGGCCAATGCACCTGTGAAAATGTACATTGACATGCTGAACATTTAAAGACAATTATGAAAAGGCACATGTCCTCTGCGAATGATGCAACTGCACAGAGACGCTGAAGTTACTGTATATAATATGAAAAGCGTCTTGATGGGAAGAACCCTGCAGATTATTTTAGTAAAGGCATTGATCTATTTACTTTCAATCAATAAACAGTGCAATTAAAATTGTGGAGAAGGAATTTCAGATGAAAGAATCAAACATATTCCAAATCATAATTTCTGGTTTATTAAGGAACTGTTGCATATGTTATGTGAACATTACTTTAGTGCCTTTGTTAAGGCAATGGAGAGGGGAATTGAATACAACTTAAACATCACAATGATGGTTTTGCTGATGGACACTTCAATCCCTTAATTCAGTTATCTATCACATGGATCATTGCCTTAGGATTGTAAATATGTAGGTAAACAAACTAGCAAATTCATACAAAGAAAGCACAATCATCTTTTCCCATAATAGTTTGCAAGGTTGTAGAGGTGGGAATAAGCAATCTGACTGGCACCTGATTAATGGCACAATGGTTAGCACTGCTGCCGCACAGTGTCAGGGACCCAGGTTCAATTCCTGGCTTGGGTCACTAGCTGTGTGGAACCTGCACGTTCTCCTCAGTCTTTGTGAGTTTCCTCAGGGTGCTCCGGTTTCCTCCAAAGATGTGCAGTTTAGTGAATTGGTTATGATAATTTTGCCCACAAGTGCTGGACTGTGGCAACAAGAAGATTTTCAGAAGAACTTCATTGCAGTGTTAACATAAGCCTACTTGTGACACTAGTAAATAAACTACTTTTTTTCACCTGTCATGCAAACTTTAATGGGCAACTGTCAATGTTCATTTAATAACATCTAAAGACAATTATGAATCTTTATTCACCACTTGATCAAGCTTCAAAAAAAATTACCCAGTACTCAGAAAATATTTTCTTCTAAAAGGTTTGACTGATTATAGATCGTTTGCTTTAATTATTGAAAAGCTAGTGGTGTGGGACCTGCTGCTTAGCATTGTTTAGTTGCCACATTGAATCATTGCTTTGTTCCTGCATTACTCTTATTGGTCAGAACTTTATATTAAGTTGATTTTTAAATGTAGAAACATCGTAACTAGAAGCAAGAGCAGGCCATTTGGCCTTTTGATTCTGCTCCGCTATTCATTTGAATCATGGCTGATCACCGAATTCAATATCCTGATCCCCCCATCCTCCCTTAGCCTTTGATCCCTTTAGCCCCATGAGCTATATCTAATTTCTTCTAGGAATCAGGCAATGTTTTGGCCTCAACTACATTCTGTGGTCGTGGATTCCACATCTTCACCATCCTCCTCCTCACCTCTGTTCTAAAAGATTTACCCCTTATCCTTAAACTATGACCCTTAGTTCTGGACTTCCCCTCCATTGAGAACATTCTTTCTGAATCTACCCTGCCTCATCCTATTAGAATTTTGTAAGTTTCTATGAGATCCTCTCTCACTCTTCTGAACTCCAATGAATATAATCCTAACCAACGTAGTCGCTTCTCGTTGTGGAGACACTGGCATTGGACTGGGGTGCAGTTTTGGTTGCCGCACTTGCGGAAGGATATATTGGCCTTGGAGGGAGTGCAGAGGAGGTTCACTAGGCTGATACCGGAGATGAGGGGGTTAGCCTATGAAGAGAGACTAAATAGACTGGGTCTGTACTCGTTGGTGTTTAGAAGGCTGAGGGGGGATCTTATGGAGACATATAAGATAATGAAGGGGATGGATAGGGTAGAGGTAGAGAGATTCTTCCTGCTTAGAAAGGATAGCAGGACTAGAGGACACAGCCTCAAGATAAGGGGGGGGCAGTTTAGATCGGAGTTGAAGTGGAACTTCTTCACTCAAAGGGTGGTGAATCTCTGGAATTTTCTGCCCGTTGAAGTGGTGGAGGCTGCCTCGCTAAATATATTTAAGTCACAGGTAGATAGGTTTCTGATAGACAAGGGAATTAAGGGTTATGGGGAGAAAGCAGGAAAGTGGAACTGATCCACTTCAGATCAGCCATGATCTTATTGAATGGCGGGGCAGGCTCGAAGGGCTAGATGGCCTACTCCTGCTCCTATTTCTTATGTTCTTATGTAGGTGCAGTAAGAAGTCTGACAACACCAAGTTAAAGTCCAACAGGTTTGTTTTGTAGCACGAGCTTTTGGAGCGCTGGCCCTTCATCACTCACCTGATGAAGGGGCAGCACTCTGAAAGCTCGTGCTACCAAATAAACTTTTTGGACTTTAACCTGGTGTTGTGAACCTTCTTATTTAGTGTCTCCTGATATGACAGACTTGTCATTCCAGGAATCAGCCCGGTTAAAGCTTCACTGCACTCCCTCTCTAGCAAGGATATTCTTCTTCAGGAATCATAAGTACATCAACAGGCCCATTGGACTTCCGTCAGCAACTGTCCACCCTTCTTGATCCACCAAGAATACCTCTTTCTGCAAGTGAGTTGCTACTTAACATTATCAAGAATTTATTACCCATTGAAGCTGATTAACTGTAGCCCCCACTAGACCAGATCAAACCAGGCTGGGATATAGGGATTTCGGTTGACAGAGGAAGTCATAAGTGATAGTGAGTTGCGATAATGGAGGGTAGTTGGACTTGGCAAAGGCACATCCCTGAATCCCAGTAAATGAAGCTCGTGGGTTCTGGCAAAAGCAGGCTAGTTTGATTTCTGTTCAAAAGCTAATGGAATGTTTGACTGAATGAATACATTTCTTATTTTGAATTGATTTGTTCATGAGATAAGCTCTAACTGTTTCATCCAAATTACTTCAGTAACAGCATTTTATACATTTAGTAAATTGTTATTGAGGTTTTCATAAACTTTATTTACCCTTTTAGGCCTCATCATTTGCGTTTTAACAGAGTGGGAACGTTCTGACAAGAATTAATGCAGGAAATGTTTGCAAACTATTAGTGTTGCTCAACAAATGTAACTTTTTTTCTTTTACAGAACGTTGTGGAATTTGGAAAAATATTGAATGTGTTAATAGTGTTGAAGCAATACTGCCAATGGGATTTATGAATTATCGTGACAGGCTATGTGTACCACATGGGGTTCATTAAAATTCACAGCTGGGGATTAAATGAGGATCAAAATATCCAAAATCTAATTGTTCCTTTTGCAACCCAATGTAAAGGTTGGAGCATTTCAACGCCCACTCTATTCATACAAACTTCACTTTACCACCCTTCAGGCATGTATGTTATAACTGAAACATGTTCAAAAGAACCTCACGTTGTCCTCTTGATAAACCAACAAAAGGTCATTGAATTTCTATCACATATTTATGACTTTTCTGTTTGCCTTGACCAGTTGATTCTAACAACAGATGACAAATTGTAATTAGAAGCTTAAACTATTCCTTGATAAGTAAGGAATTAAAAAGCACACTGATTGTCTTATTTGAAGTTTATTTAAAAGTTAAAATTTATTTTAAAATTCAACTTTATTGACTGGTGTCAAAGAAGGCTTACATTAACACTGCACTGTGAAAATCCCCTAGTCGCCATGCTCAGAATCCCACCCAATGGGTTTTTGGAACAGCCGATGAGAGGCTTGGGCTACTGGTTTCAAAAACCAAATACTGCAGTTGCTGGAAATCTGAAACAGAACCTGAAAACGTTGAAAGTACTCAGCAGGTTTGACAGCATCTGTGGAGAGAAGCAGGGGGTGGGATTTTCTGCTCCTTCCGACCAATGGGATCTGACAGTCCCAGCAAGGACTACCCCAGAGAGCGAACCATACAAAACATCAGCAGTACTGGAAGATCCCACCAACAGCCAATGGCGGGCTGCGTCCATTCCACAAAGTGAAAAGCACTTTGCAGAGGGCGGGTGGCAGTGGGGTGTTAACATTTCAGGTTGAGATGACCCTTTATCAGAATGGAGGAAAAGTCCTGACAAAGGGTCAACATTACCTGAAGCATTAGTACTATTAATTTGTTGTAAAATAAAGTAACTTGCTATCATCTCATATCAATGCTTTGCGATGTGAAGGTCAATTGAACTACAGATCAGGAGTCATCAAATCCAGAAAAAAAACTATGGATCTTTTCCACTGATTACTTGTTCATCATCTTTAAATCAGGTTGGTTTGACATTAATACTGACCAACCCAGTGGTCACAGAGAGTCAGGAGTTAGTGTTGATTCATTGGCGTTATTGGCAAGGCCAGACTTTCTCACACATCTCCAGTTGCTCTCAGAAGGTGATGGCCATGGGCCTTCTTCGTATTTTATGTATTTTTTGCACGTATTTTGTGGAACATCAACCCATATTCCATGTGTGCCAGGCAGACTTAGTTTGGGCAACGTTACTCCTGGATTAGAAGTTTAGATGATTAAGCCCCACTCCAAAATTCAAACTATAACCTTGGCTGACACCCCATTGTGCATGGAGGGAGTGCGGCATCATTACAGATGAGACAGTCAGTTAGCAGCTTGATATAAGTTAATGGATCGCTAGCCCACTTCAGAGGGCCAGCCACATTGACCACGTTTTAATCCTGGGAGCAAGTGCTTATTTATTTATTTATTTCTCACATGTAGGCTTACATTAACACTGCAATGAAGTGACTGTGAAAATCCCCCAGTCGCCACACTCCGGTGCCTGTTCGGGTACACTGAGGGAGAAATTAGCACGGCTAATGCACCTAACCAGCACATCTTTCGGACTGCAGGAGGAAACTGGAGTACCTGAAGGAAACCCAGGCAGACATGGGGAGAAAATGCAAACTCCACACAGACAGTGGCCCAAGCTGGGAATGGTCCCTGGTGCTGTGAGGCAACAGTGCTAACCACTGTGCCACCGTGCCGTGCACTACCCAAGTGAGCAATATACTTAAAGCCCCCTAATGGCTAGAAATTCTAGTGGGAGAGGCATTGCTTTAGTTAGTATACATTGAAAAGTTGTAAATGTATTCAAAAAGTCTGGGAACAATTCTGCCCTCAGGCCCTACGTGAAATAATAATTTCTCTTCTCATTTGCCATCAGGCCTGTTGCAAATATTTTATTTCAGATTGCCCGTGCTTGAAAATTTTTCTTCCTCCCATTCTGTGTTACAGCTGTTGTCTGATCGCTGTTGGTTCATTAGCCAGGTGCTTGTGGTCAAGAACAGAAGCAACACTGATAAAAAAGGGAGGGGAAGTCCAGACACACCAATCTTGTGGGAAGAAAGGACTCATCAGTATTTAGTGATAGTCATAGCACTCAAACAATATGACCAGCTGCAGATGCCATTCTTTGAACGGACATCAAAAATGGGGAGACTGTGGTATTGTACTATGCTAGTTTTCCATTAGAAAAACACATTCGTCCTGATTTTTACATTTGATGACTTACCGTTGAGTGAGACAATCAACACAGTCTGGCTTTTGTTTTACCAACCAAGGCCAAGTGGAAAATATTATTTCCGGGGAAGTCTCAGACAGTTGAATTTCTGGTGTAAAATATTTTGGTGTGATTAATACGCTTCAAGCTTTTTAAAAGAATTAACTGTTTGTAGTACCTCGAAGATAAACAAATAGAAAAGGGCATTATTGACTGTACTTACCTTCTGTTGCTGGCAGGTTTGGAAAATTTGTGTCTCCCTTGACAAGGTAGGTGTTTTATAAAGCACCGACCAATGTGTGCCAGGCAGACATAGTTTGGGTGCTGAGTTTAAGCCACACTCCAAAATTCGAACATATAACAGGCTGACACCCCATCATGCACTGAGGGAGTGTGAAATCATTGCTGGAGTTGATTTCCAGGTGAGACTGTGAATTAAATCTCCTTGCCCTGAATGTTCAAGGTGCCTTGGCTGTACCATCCCATCCACTTATCCTGAACTTGGTTGTGTAGACGTTCCATACAGTTCAACAAAAATGAGGGCCAGTCCTTTCCCTGTACCAGATATAACCAGATCTATATCATTTATGATGATTTAGATATGAAGTTAGTTATGTCCTTTGGAGGGGTAAAGGCCTTCTTTAATGACTTGACAGATCTTGGACAATGGGTTAATCTAAATCAAAACCCCCTGTAGAGACAATTCAGCTCAGGAGCGGGAGGTGCTGTGCTCTGAAGTAGCCATCTTGACATTCCCTTATGTAACTTCAACCATGTACGTGACTCCTATTCTTTCTTTTGTTTCAGGTAAATTGGCACATCATCACCCCACCCCCTCCAGGTGGGTGCAACAATCTTGACATGCACTCACGATGACCCCCCACTCTCCTCACCATCCACATCTCCAGTGCCCACGTCTCCCAGCCGACCACAGCCTTGGACACTGATTGGCTCTCCAACCTGTGCACCCTGCCAATTATCCCCAATCAAATGGGGAATGTAAAGGTGGCCTGGTCAAAGTGATTGTCCTCAACTTACGTCATAGGAGGTCTTCCAAAAGCTATGTCATTGAATGAACGGATGATGGCTGTGTCTTTTCACCCGTTGACACAATGGGCGGATCCTACGGCTGTTCACGCTGGCAGAATTCACCTGTCCTGCTGCGGTGAACGGGGATCTGGCTGGGCACCAAGTTCTCCATGCTCGCTGGCAGCAGCAGCGGGGCGCAAATGGCCAGAGAATTCTGGCCAATATTCCATATCGGGCAGAAGAAAAACATTTCAAAAGTAAAAAAAAAAATCCAAACACACTATTTTAGCATTTAAAGATGATAATTTTGCATCTCGAGAATTGCAATGATTTATTTGCTTTATATCTATTCATTAGGCACAAATAAGGCTTACATTAACACTGCAAAGAAGTTACTGTGAAATTCCTGTGGTCGCCACACTCTGGCTCCTGTTCGGATCAATGCACCTAACCAGCATGCCTTTCAGACTGTGGACGGAAATCGGAGCGGCCGGAGGAAACCCATGCAGACATGGGGAGAACGTGCAAACTCCATAGAGACATTGATCCAAGCCAGGAATTGAACCCGGGTCCCTGGCGCTGTGAAGCAGCAGTGCTAAGCACTGTGTGACCATGCTACCCCTGTTTACTAGTTTTGTTGCTTTTCTGAAAATGGTTGTGAACTTCCTTTCTATGGCAAATGGTGGGAATAACCTTCCCTTCGGAACAACGTGACTAAAAATCAACTGCGCAATTATTCTTTATTTTGTCTCAATTATATCAATGTTTGGGCGAGAATTTGAATGCCTTTACTTCCTTTTGCGTAAAACTACATTCTCATGAGAAAGCAAACACACATTGAGGGAAGTTTGTGTTATGCGGCTTTTAGGCCAGTGATCAGGGTGTGGGGCTGGCCAGCGATCAGACTGGCCAGCAACTGGGAGGTCGGCAGTGCGGGGCTGCTGCGCATGCACCCATCTGTCATAGTGGAGATCGCCACATGCGCAGTGTCCCACTCAGTGCTGTGCTTCCGGCCTCAGCAGCGGGATAGACCCGCCCCCAGCTTCTTCGCGAGATTCACGCTAGTACATTCTGCAGTGTGCAAGGCGTGGGAAATTCATGTTAAAAATCCCACTGCAAAAAAAAACCCACTGTGATTTACTCCAATTTTACGCAAATCCAACACTTACAATGTTTTTGGGAGAATTGCCCCTATGTTTTTGCCACACCGATATATCATGAATCCTATTGCACAGGGCCCACTGTGGGCTGTATCATCTTATTCGATGATCTTAAACCTAATGATGCAAACTGCGTAAGGTTAGAGGTGTGCTTTCCAATAATCTGCCCTTGTTTCTGATAGTTTGGGAATCGGAGACCTCATTAAAAAGGTTTGCACTGCAAGAGAGAAAGTGTTCTGTTGCTGTGCAAACTTATACCTGCAACCTATACAACGGTGTTTGAAAAGTGTTTTCGGAGCAGACTGCTTCAGGTGTTTTCAACCTAACCCTCAGCGTGACCTACTAGGTTCTAGAAGTCAAATAACTGAACACACTCCAAGAGCAAGTTGACAATGCATAAAAAAAAATCCTCGGGTTTCACTGCAATGCAAAGAATACAAAAGGACTCGATGCTTATCTTCCCTCAGTTTCATTCCCTACCCTTGTAAATGTGGTTATTCAATGTTCTGGTGAACTTGTTCAAATAGTTCAGCCCTGTCCTGATTCTTTCCTCTCGGTGTATGATTGCAATGTATCCTTGCAGTCTGCCAGGTAATAAGCCAAGCATTGTAGCAGTTGGACTTCATGACAAAAGAAGGGGGGATTTTTTCTTTCCCCCCTTGAAAGAACTGCAAAGGTTGGGAAATCTTCGGGATTGCGGAAGGAGACATCCTCAGCCAAGAAGCAGATTGGGGAGTTGTAAGTGGCAAGTGGCAAGTTACATGTGCCCCACACAAGTGCCAGGCAATGATCACCTCCAACAAGAGACAATATAACCATATGAGGAGAGGCTGAATAAACTAGGCTTGTACTCATTAGAGTTTAGAAGAATGAGGGGAGATCTCATTGAGACGTATAAGATGATGAATGGGATGGATAGGATAGAGGTGGAGAGACTCTTCCCGCTCAGAAAGGACAGTAGGACTAAGGGGCACAGCCTCAAGATAAAGGGGGGGGCGGTTTAGAACGGAGTTGAGGAAGAATTTCTTCACTCAAAGGGTGGTGAATCTCTGGAATTCTCTGCCCGTTGAAGTGGTGGAGGCTGCCTCGCTAAATATATTTAAGACGCGGGTTGATGGGTTTTTGATAAGAGAGGGGATTAAGGGTTATGGGGAGAGGGCGGGAATGTGGAACTGAGCCACGACAGATCAGCCATGATCTTATTGAATGGCGGGGCAGGCTCGAAGGGCTAGATGGCCTACTCCTGCTCCTATTTCTTATGTTCTTATGTTCTAATCACTCCATGACATTTCATGGCATTACCACCAAAAAAATCTCTCACTATCAACATCTTGAGGCTTACCATTGACCAGTTATTGAATTGGACCAGCTATATAAAAACTGTCACTACGAGAGCAGGTGAAAGGCTAAAAATCCTGTGGTGAGGAGCTCATCTATTGATTCACCAAAGGCTGTCCACAAGTCTGAATGAGTGCAGCTCCAACAACACTCAAGAAGCTTGACACAATCTACAACAAAGCAGCCTAAAGGCAAAGCAGGGAATCCACAAACCTCCCAATTCAACGCCCTCTACTGTTGATCCATTTCAGAGGGCATTTGAAAGTCAACCACATTGCTGTGGCCCTGGAGTCACATAAAGGCCAGACTAGGTAAGGCTAACAGATTTCCTTCTTGAAGATGGATTTTTACAACAATCAACAATGGTTTCATGATATTCACTGGCTATTTTTAATTCCATATTTTTCACCATCTGCTGTGATGAGATTCAAACCCGGGTCCCTGGATCGTGTCCCTGGTCTTCAGATTCCTACTCAAGTGACAATATGGCTACACCATTGCCTCCCCTAATTAAGGATGGGCAACAAATTCAGGCCTTGCCTGCTATGCCCATATCCCATGAAAGGACGCATATATAATCCCTAGTGGTCTCTAGTGGTTGTAAAAGCATTAAATATATAAATGTTCATAGTAAACACATTTAGATTTGTGAGCTGATGAATGAACCAATGTAGAAATACTTCAGTGCAGCACGTAACATCGAGCTATAGGGCATGGGAACTCTTGAGATCGATGTTAAATGCTGGTTCTTAATGTGTTGTTTAAAGTAGTGATTATCACGTTCGCCTAACACATGAAAGGTCCCTGGTTCAAAACCAGGCAGGAATTGTGGCTAAGTCTCTGGGTGGCATAGTGGTTAGCACTGCAGCCTCACAGCTCCAGGACCTGGGTTGGATTCTAGCCTTTGGTGACTGACTGTCTGTGTGGGTTTCCTTCAGGTGCTCCGGTTTCCTCCCACAGTTTAAAGATGCGCAGGTTAGGTGCATTGACCACGCTAAATTGCCACTTACATTCTAAGATGTGTCATTTAGATGGATTAGCCACAGAAAATGTGTGGGGTTACAGGATAAGGTGGGGGAGCGGGCCTGGGTAAGAAACTCTGTTGGAGAGTTGGTGCAGATCTGAATGGCCACTTCTGCACTGTAGGGATTCTATGAATTTAATCTATGATTCAAACCTGATGAGTTCCTCTGCCATTCCGGTCATCTTCCATCCACCAAACAATTAGTCAACTCTTGCTGTTGTAATCACTGCTAAATTGTTCCTAACTTTAAATCGGATATTTTATAATGTTTTGTTAATTGCAAGTATCAATGGAAGTGAAAAAAGGTTTGGAGTTAGGTTGCAAATTAAACCATGTCCTCATTGAAAGATGGAACAGCCCTGAGGAGCGAGATAGAACATAGAACATAGAACATAGAACATTACAGCGCGGAACAGGCCCTTCGGCCCACAATGTTGCGCCGACCAGTCTTATTTTAAAAAAAAACATTGACCCACTAATCTAAACCACTCCTTTTTCGTCCATAAACCTATCCACCAATCTCTTAAACGCCCCCAAACTAGGCGCATTTACAACTGCAGCAGGCAGGGCATTCCAGTCCCTCACCACCCTCTGGGTAAAGAACCTGCCCCTGACATCCGTCCTATAACTACCCCCCCTTAATTTAAAGCCATGCCCCCTCGTGCTAGATTTCTCCATCCGAGGAAACAGGCTATCACCATCCACCCTATCTAAACCTCTAATCATCTTATATGTTTCTATAAGATCCCCTCTTAGCCGCCTCCTTTCCAGTGAAAACAACCCCAAATCCCTCAGTCTCTCCTCATAGGACCTCCCCTGCATACCAGGCAACATCCTGGTAAACCTCCTCTGCACCCTCTCCAAAGCCTCCACATCCTTCCTGTAATGTGGGGACCAGAACTGCACACAGTACTCCAAGTGCGGCCGCACCAGAGTTGTGTACAGTTGCAACATGACGCTGCGACTCCTAAATTCAATCCCCCTACCAATAAACGCCAAGACACCGTATGCCTTCTTAACAACCTTATCTACTTGATTCCCAACTTTCAGGGATCTATGTACACATACACCTAGATCCCTCTGCTCCTCCACTCTATTCAAAGTCCTCCCGTTAGCCCTATACTCAACACATCTGTTATTCCTACCGAAATGGATTACCTCACACTTCTCCGCATTAAACTCCATCCGCCACCTCGCGGCCCAGCTCTGCAACCTGTCCAAGTCACCCTGCAAACTTCGACACCCTTCCTCACAATCTACCACACCTCCGACTTTGGTGTCATCAGCAAACTTACTAATCCACCCAACTATACCCTCATCCAGATCATTAATAAAGATTACGAACAGCAGTGGCCCCAAAACAGATCCCTGAGGCACACCACTCGTAACCGAACTCCATGATGAATAATTACCATCAACCACCATGGCCTTATTCCTGTCCCTATGTTCCCTGAGTCGACATTAATGTTATTGCAGAAAATAAAAACAAATCTCTGCTACCATTTCATCAGATGTAACAATTGCACAGCATAGTCCATGGTGCATTTTTTAAACAAATTGCTACTCCTGACATTGATTTCTATACATATCTACTGCGGGGATTGAGAACAAATGTTCCTGTCTTCTCCTCTGATTGTATTGATTTGGTCTCTTTGAGTGGGGAGCCTTGGAACATGACTGGGGATAATCACACTAAATCTAACTTGTCGTAGGTACTGATCGTACCAATTCGGATTTTGCAAGCTTTTGTGTTTACTTTTGACACCCACATGCCGAAAGGATGAAAGATCTCGATACGTCATTATCTCAGTGCCCTTAGTGTTACAAAGCATGATGTTGTTAACGTATAAATGCTCCTTTTTAGCTCTTTATCACTTCCATTTGGTGCACTGTGACCAAAACAAAATGTGCTCACCTGTTTTTATTTTCACTGAGCTTATTGTTTCTTCTTCACAACATCTTTGTTTAGAGTGTTGCCATCAGAAATGTTTGCTAGTGTCTTTGATCTAGTTCCTGTTCTTCAACATTCATCATCTTCCATCAACATGAACAAGTGCTCTGTCTTTGCTATCGCTGTGGCAATTGATTCCTTTTGACGTCAAAGGTTTAGCCGCCGTATTAATCCAGTACTGCCCTTTGCCTCATTAACATATAGAATGTCACAAAGAATTTGCTCAAACAATTGGTTATTGACCTCCTGAATCTGGGTTTTATTTTATTTGTCGGGCGCCACGATGGCACAGTGATTAGCACTGCTGCCTCAAGTATCCAGAGGCCTGGGCTCAATTCCAGCAGTAAGAAGTCTGACAACACCAGGCTAAAGTCCAACTAGTTTGTTTGATAGTAAACCCACAAGCTTTTGGGGTTCGCCCCTTCGTCAGGTGAGTGGAGAGAAGGGGCAAACCCCAAAAGCTTGTGGGTTTACTATCAAATAAACTGGTTGGACTTTATCCTGGTCTTATCAGACTTCTTACTGTGTTTACTCCAGTCCAATGCCGGCATCTCCACATCGTGACTTCAATTCCAGCCTCAGGTCACTGTCTGTGTGAGGTCTGCGTGTTCTCCCCATGTCTGCGTGGTCCAGGTGCTCCAGTTTCCTCCTACAGTGCGGGTTAGGTTCATTGGTTATGCTAAATTCACGCCACAGATGGGATTTCATGGCCTTGCTCATCCTGAAACCATAAAATCCCACCCGAGATCAACAGACCTTTCCATGGTCTGCCCCTTACCCACTCTGATTCCCATACATCCAAGATGATAAAATTCCAGCCTTAATGTCAAGGGGATGAGCAGGGTAAATATGTGGGGTTATGGGAATAGGGCCTGGGTGGAATTGTTATCAGTGCAGGCTCAATAGGCTGACTGGGCTCATTCTACACTGTAGGGATTCTATGACCTGATTAAACGGGATGAATGTCTAACCTCTCTGTTGGCCGTGGCAGACTGACTGACTGACTGAGTGCAAGTTCCCTACTTTGTGGCACATTTTCAAGTAGTCTTTCAAGGAATAATTTGGCTTGTATTAACGGTGACCAAACTTCTGTTCCTTGCTGCCGATTTCTTGCAGGAGTCAATGGCAATAATCTCTGCACTTCCAGACTCATGCCCACTTCATCATTTCATTGTCATGTGTTAGTTTTGAGTGACTGCAATTGTTATTACTGAACTATATGGTGAGAAAATAAGAAATAGGGGCAGCAGTAAATCAATCAGCCCGTCTAGCCTGTTCCGCCATTCAATATAATCATCACTGATCTTGGGTTATGATTCCCACTCACTCCCCATTTCTCCTGATTCCCTGAGCAAACAAACATCTTTTGATTTCAGCCTTAAATATATTCAATTTTTTTATTTGTCCATGGGATGTTGGCATCACTGGCTGGGCCAGCATTGATTGCTAATCCCTGGGGGCAGTTGAGGTGGTACGGTGATACAATGATTAGCACTGCTGCCTCACAGCGCCAGGGGCTCAGGTTCGACTCCTAGCTTTAGACACTGTCTGTGGGGAGTTTGCACATTCTCCTGTGTCTGCACGAATTTCCTCTGTGTGCTCCAGTTTCCTCCCACAGCCCAAAAGATGTGCTGGTTCGGTTTATCGGCCGTGCTAAATTCTCTTTCGGTGTACCCGCCAGAGTGTGGCGACTAGGGGATTTTCATTGTAGTGTTAATGTAAGCCTACTTGTGACTAATAAATAAATTAAAACAGAATCAACCATATTGCTGTGGGTCTGGAGTAATATGTAAGCCAGACCATGTAAAGACAGCACATTTCCTTCCCTAAAGAACATTAGTGAACCAGATGGGTTTTTACAATAATGGTTTCACAGCCATCGTTAGGTTTTTAATTCCAGCTTTCTTATTGAATCCACCACCACGTTGGGATTTGAACCCTAGCCCCCAGAGCAATACCCAAGGTCTCTGGATTACTGGTCTAGTGACAATACCACTGCACATTACTTTCCCAATGATGGTGCATCCACAACCCTCCTGGGTAGAGAATTCCAAATATTCATGAGCCTTTGAGTGGAGATCTTGCTCCTCATCTCAGTCCTGAATTATCAGCCCCTTATGCTGAGAATCTGCCCTCTTCTTCTATTTTCCCTGGCTAGGAGAAACAATATCTCAGTATCTATTCCCTCAAACCAGTTTATAATGAATGTTTCCATGAGATCAGCTCTAAACTTTCCTTCCAAACTCCAAAGAATATCAGAGGCAATTTTCTCAGCCTCTCATCGTAGGACAACCTTTTTATCCCGATCTTGTGAACCTACACTGTGCTGCCTCTAATTCAAATATGTTGTAATTTAAGTATAGAGACCGAAATTGCATACAACGTTCTCGGTGTGGACTGACCAAAACTCCATACAATTGGAGCTAGACTTCTTTCCTGCACTCCAACCCATTACAATAAAGGCCAACATGCCATTTTCTTTCCTAATAGCTTGCTGTACCTGCATATTTAGAGTTCCCTATTCAAGTATTCCCAAATCCCCCTGAGCATCAACATTCACAAGCTTCATATATTGTTAAAACAAAGCCTGAATTTGTAGGACTTATGCAAATGACGCTATGTTTAAAAGTGGAAGTTCAGGTTGAGCCAGATCTCTAAGAGAATGGTTACAGCTACAGACAAGTAAAAGGCATGTTCAGGACTAATTTTTATGCTTTCACTCAGCAAGTGGTTATGGTTTTGGATTGCTCTGCCAGATAGCATTGCGGAGGCAGGTTCAACTGAAGCATTGAAAAGGGAATTAGATGGTTATCTGGAAAGCAAGAATGTGCAGGGTTACGGGGAGAAGGCGGAGGAATGGCACAAGGTGAATGGTTGCTCACTCGGAGTGCAGGTGAAGGCGCAATGGGATGAAGAGCCTTCTTCTGCATTTATGTGAATCCATAATGGCAAAGAATGGTCCTTGAGAGAGCAACCACTTTCTGGAATGATCTAGATGGGACCAAAAATCAGTATAATTCCAAAGGCAGTTGGGTTCTGTGACTGGTGGAACCCTACAGCTGACACTTAAAAATAGGAGGCTGGTGCAAATCTAGGGTTAAAATTTCAAAGTCTGAATTACAACCTGCCTGTAACCTGTCAATTTCTGGGTTTAAAGGAGGTGGGATAAGGAGCAGATTGGCGCTCAGATTTTAGAAATTTGCTCCCAGGAGGAAGGCTGACAATTTAAGCATTTCAAGAGGCTCAGATTTAATCTGTTTCTTAAGTTTAACAGTGGATGGTCAGTATTCCAAGCCTCAGGAAACCTGGAAGCTGAAAGGAGAGTGGCAGAGCTTCAGGAAGAAGGTGGTGCCCTTACAGCACTGCTTGTGGGTCAAGGAAAGGGCAAACTCAGCCTCTCAAGCTTTCCGTCATCTCCATCAGGCCCCGCATACATAGGTGCTCGGGCTCAGGGCTCAGAGTTTGCACGTTCTCCCCGTGTCTGTGCGAGTTTCCTCCAGGTGCTAAATTCTCCTTCAGTGTACCGGAGTGTGGCATTTAGGGGATTTACAGAGTAATTTCATTGCAGAGTCAGTGTAAGCCTACTTGGGTCACTAATAAGTAAACTTAAACTGTGGCACCAGTTTGGGTATGCTGAGGGAGAATATAGCTTGGCCAATGTACCTAACCAGCACGTCTTTTGCCCTGTGGGAAGAAACTAGAGCACCCAGAGAAAATCCCACACAGACCTGGCGGGAGGGGGGACTCCACACAGACAGTGACCCAAGCCGGGAATTGAACCCGGGTCTCTGGCGCTGTGAGGCAGCAGTGCTAGCCAGTGTGTCACTGTGCCACGAGGAGAGGAATTTGTCAAAGACAAAAAAGGCATGCCATGGAGTTAACACTCCACACTATGTGGGAAAACTGGCTCTGTCATCATAAGCTCCACCACCGAATAACCCACCCTTGTTTGTGCAAGGAAGTTGCAGCCGAGTATGAGTGTGAGACTGTGAGTATGTGTGTGTTTGTGTATGTGTGTGTGTGTGCGCGCCCATGTGTTTGTCTGTTTGCGTGTGTGAGTTTGTGTGTCTGTGTGTGTGTGTTTGTGTGTCTGTGTGCGTGTTTGTACTGTTACTGAATAAGATAATTTGAAGGCCGTCACATTGAAGAGAGAAGGTTTGCTTGGGGAAATGAACAAAAATATACGGGAAAAGTCACAAGGATGTAAAATAGTGAAAGTATTGTCATGCAGGATTTAAGAGAGCGAAAGTTGCAATATCAGTGCATCTTTGTGGACCTTGACAGTTGCAATCATACAACCACAAGGAGCTGCAAATTTATCTCCACATTTTGGTACTTTTGCAGAGCACCTTGTAAAATCCATCACGTGTAGCTTGTTTATAACAACAGAAAATGGAGCCTGGAAGGATGGAATTGTTTCGCATCTGGGAGTATCTTTGGCAATATAAATATCCACCAATTCTCTCTTCAGTTTTTAGTGTGGGCATGATTACTTTAATCCTGGATTTGCTTGAACCAGTCATTTGAATCAGTTAAGGGTAGTAAGTATTATCATCCAAACTCAAAGACCAAACAGGACAGCTATGCAATGGGCTGAAGGTTACTTCAATAATATTCCAGAGTCATTCTTGTGAGCTTCAAACATGTTTTAAATGTAATTAAATTTAAATAGACCTTGCTTCCTGCTGATATGCTGTTCAATTTGTCTAATTATAGATAACTTTCCATTAAATAACTTAACAGTAAACAGAAATGCACAAAAGTGGTAAACCACACATTAAAGCTCTGATAATTGCGAGTAATTTACCACCCAGATAGTTTTTGGAACAGCAAGGTTCTGCCCCAAATGACTGCTTTTTAATTCCTTCATGGGATGTGGGCGTCATTGACAAGGCCAACATTTATTATCCATCCCTAATTGCCCTTAAGAAGGTAGCAATGAGCTGGTCTCTTGAACTGCTGCTGTCCAGTTCGTGTAGGTACACCCACAGTGCTGTTAGGAAAGGAGCTGCAGGAGTTTGACCCCGCGACAGTGAAGGAACAGTGATATAGTTCCAAGTCAGGATGGCGTGTGTCTTGAAGGGGAACTTGAAGGTGGCGTTCCTTTTGCGCCTGTTGTCTTTGTGCCTTCCAAGTAGTTGAGATTGTGGATCATGGGTTTGCACTTCTGCCTCACAGAGCCAGGGACCCTGGTTCACTTCCAGGCTCGGGTCACTGTCTTTGTGGAGTTTGCACAACTTACTTGGAATTGTATCGCCATTCCTTCACAGTCACTGGGTCAAAATCCTGGAATTCCCTCCCTAAAGGCATTGTGAGTTAACCCACAGTTCGTGGACTGCAGTGTTTCAAGAAGGTAGCTCACCACCATCTTCTTAGGGGCAACTAAGGATGGACAATAAATGCTGGCCATGGATGAATAAAAAAAAGGGGCTGGAATTTTCTGACCGTTCATGTCTTGTTGCTGCTGCAAGCGAGGATGGAGAATTTGGCACTTAGCCAAATCTCTGTTCCCTGAAGTGAGACCAGAGAATCCTGCTGGCATGAATGGCTGGAAAATTCCTGCCATGTTCTCCACGTAAGACTTAACCACATGTAAAAGATGCAACTGAAAAAGAAATCGAGAATGGGAATAGTCTAGAAAATGTGCTAAATACTTGTCTTTACATTCAATACCAACATATGTGTGACCATTTGTCATAATTGGAAGGGTTGGCGACCATCAGTTTGTACAGGCAGATAAATGTACAGAGCACTTTCACGATGTTAAGACTTCAAGCTCTAGAAATTACCCTGCTGCAAAAAGCCCACACTCTGCACCAAGATACGATTAGACTATGTGATCCCCCCCCATGCATTTGGTTATGGGGATAGGGCCCGGGTGGGATTGTAGTTGGTGCAGACTCAATGGGCTGCATGGCCTCCTTCTGCACTGTAGAATTCGATGAGGTGGCAAGTCCAATGGCCCCATATCAAAGCACGTTTGATCCAATGAGCAATTATTTTGGCCACTTAAAATTGGCTGTCTCTTTTTGACTCAGGCTACAATTTAAATTCACACCTAAGGGCTATCAGACAATGCTGAAAGAATTAACATGTTCACTCTGATGCAAAGTGTTAACGTTATCAATGCAGTACTGTACTGAAATCTCTCCATGGTTTTACACCTCCACACCCATTGCCATCACCATAACATCCCGCAGAATGTACAACCCACCGTCTCTGTCCTCCCTTCCCCTCTGATTCATGCCTCTAGTGCATCATTTTGTTCCAGTGCCCTAATCGTAGTGGCTGCATCTTCAACCATCTAGGACTTGTTCGCTGGTATTCCAATCCTAAACCCTTTCACCTCTCCACCAACTCTGAAAACACCCTGTCAAACGCAATGTCTGAATAAACTTTCGATCTCCCTTCTTGAATTCTCCTTTGATCGAGAGTCTGTCCCCTTCTAATTTTGTGAAATACCTCAAGATTTATCCTTGGGAAAGGTGTCGTATAAAAGTACTTTTCTGTTGGAATAATAATATTTGAATTTGAAAGCAGCCATTAACAACATAAATAAAGATTTCCTTTCTTATGCAATGGGGATAGACAGGGGAATTAATGGCTATGGGGAGAAAGTGGGAAAGTGGAACTGATCCACTACAGATCAGCCATGATCTCATTGAATGGCGGGGCAGGCTTGAAGGACTAAATGGCCTATTCCTGCTCCTATTTCTTATGCTCTTATGGGGCCATGCTATAATATACAATGCATTGCTTGGCTACCTTATAAATAGAGTACCTCGAGGAACATCCTTTCAGCAACATTCCCTCTCTATAATATGTTTTCTGTGTAAGTCTCAATGGCAGCCTTGTTAGAATGAGTGTAATGTATATGGAGGCTGTTGTGGCAAAAACTTGTTTTGGAAGAAGTGTCTCTGACCATTGGAGGTTAAAAATTGCAATAGAGAGAGAGAGGGATCACCCATCAGAAGGAATTCCGGCCTCTCGTCTGATTTCAACAGAATAAAACCTGTAAGAGAGAAAATCACCACAGTGCAAAACCTGGTCAGTACTGTATTTATAACACACTGCCAACCTTGAGTACGTAACCATTTCAAATCATAGGTGAAGTCGCATGGGATCAGAGGTGAGCTGGCAAGATGGCTCAGTCATAGAAGACAGAGAGTAGCAGTGGAAGGGTGCGTTTCTGAATGGAGGGCTGTGACAAGTGGCGTTCCTCAGGGATCAGTGCAGGGACCTTGCCTGTTTGTAATATATATAAATGATTTGGAGGAAAATCTAACTGGTTTGATTAGTAAGTTTAGGGACAACACAAATGTTGGTGGAATTGCTGATAGCAGTGAGGACCATCGGAGATGCAGCAGGATATAGATTGGTTGGAGACTTGGGCGGAGAGATGACAAATGGAATTTAATCTGGATAATGAGGCAATTCATTTTGGGAGATGAGAATGCACAGTAAATGGCAGAACCCTTAGAGTACTGATACGCAAAGGGATCTGGGTATACGGGTACACAGGTCACTGAAAGTGGCAACGCAAGTGGAGAAGGTAGTCAAAAAAATATATGGCATGCTTGCCTTCATCAGCTGGGATGTTGAGTTTAAAAATGGGCAAGACATGTTGCAGCTTTATAGAACCTTAGTTAGGCCGCACTTGGAATATAATGTTCAATTCTGGTTACCGCACTACCAGAAGAATGTGGAGGCTTTGGAGAGGGTACAGAAAAGATTTACCAGCATGTTGCCTGGTGGGGAGGGCATTAGCTATAAGAACAAGCTGGAGAAACTTGGTTTGTTCTCACTGGAACGACAGAGGTTGAGGGGTGACCTGACAGAAGTCTGCAAGATTATGAAGGGCATGGACAGAGTGGATAGTCAGAAGCTTTCTCCCAGGGTGGAAAAGTCAATTACCAGGGGGCATAGGTTTAAGGGAGATGTACGAGGGCAAGTTTTTTACACAGAGGGTGGTGGGTACTTGGAAGTCACTGCCGGGGGAGGTAGTGGAAGCTGATACGATAGCGAGTTTAAAGGGGCGTCTTGACAAATGCATGAATAGAATGGGAATGGAGGTTTATGGTCCCTGGAAGAGTAATAGGGTTTAGTTCAGTTGGGCAGCATGGTCGGTGCAGGTTTGGAAGGCCGAAGGGCCTGATCCTGTGCTGCAATTTTCTTTGTTCTTTTGCTTGTGCTTCTTCTTTCACCACTACAGTAGAAAACTGGAGGAAGGAGATTTCCTTTATGCACTGCCTAACACAGTTTCAACATTTTACTTGCAAACACACCAATAAAATCTCTTGTGCTGAATCACAACATGAATAAGAACTTCAAAATTTAATGGGTCAATGGTAAAGTGACAGGTAAGCTGTGTGTTCTTAGCAATCTGATTGTGTGGCATGGTGGCACAGTGGTTAGCACTGCTGCGTCACTGTGCCAGTGACCCGGGTTCAATTCCAGCCTCACGTCACTGTCTGTGTAGAGGTTGCACGTTCTCTCCGTGTCTGCGTGGGTTTCCTCCGGATGCTCCGGTTTCCATTCATAGTCCAAAGATGTGCGGGTTAGATTGATTGGCCATGCTAAATTGACCCTAGTGTCTGGGAGATTAGCAGGATAAATGTGTGGGGTTGTGGGACTAGGGCCTGGATGGGATTGTGGTCGGTACAGACTCGATGGGCCAAATGGCCTCCTTCTGTGTTGTAGGGATTCCATAATTCTGGGTGTGCCAGCAACTAGTTCTGCCTTGGAGATCTCTGATATTGTAACAAAGTGAAACCCTGCCATTTTTAACCAATTCAAATATTTCTTACAGCTTTGTGAGTCTTTGTGTTGGCTGAAGTTTTAAAACTCAGGGTAAAATTCCCCTGCTGGTGGGTTCAATGGTGGGCAGGGAGAGGAGGACATGTATGCTGATGTCAATACGGCACCCAGATATGATGGTAGGATGTGCACCTTCATGTCCACCCCACCATGGAATACGGAAAAAAATGGAGTCATACTGAGCATAATGGAGGATTGGTATGGTTGTTAGAGGTCAGTCACCTCAGCTCCAGGACATCACTGCAAGAATTCCTCAGGATAATGTCCTCATCCCAACCATCTTCAGCTGCTCCAACAATGACTCTCCTTCCACCATCTTCTGATGATTGCACAATCTTCAGCACCATTTGTAAAACTGAAGCAGTCCATGTCCAAATGCAGTAAGACCTGGGAAATATTCAGGCTTGGGCTGACAAGTGGCAAGTAACATGCGGCAGGGTGTCGAAATTTGCTGATGACACCAAGATTGGGGGAAAGGCAAATTGTGCGGAGGGTGTGGAGAGTCTGCAGAAGGATCTAGATAGGCTGGGCGAATGGGCCAGGAAATGGCAAATGGAATTTAATGTTGGCAAGTGTGAGGTGGTCCACTTTGGTAGGAATAATGGTAGGAAGGACTATTACTTACGTGGCGAAAAACTGCAGCAGGCGACGGTGCAGAGGGACCTCGGGGTCCTTGTGCATGAGTCGCAAAAACCCAGCTTGCAGGTGCAGCAGGTGGTCAGGAAGGCAAATGGGATGCTGGCCTTCATAGCGAGGGGGATTGAATATAAAAGTAGGGAGGTCTTGCTGCAGCTGTATAGGGCATTGGTGAGGCCGCAGCTGGAGTACTGTGTGCAGTTTTGGGCGCCGCACCTGCGCAAGGATATTTTGGCCCTGGAGGGAGTGCAGAGGAGGTTTACTAGGCTGATACCGGAGTTGAGGGGATTGAGCTATGAGGAGAGGCTGAATAAACTAGGCTTGTACTCGTTAGAGTTTAGAAGAATGAGGGGAGATCTCATTGAGACGTATAAGATGATGAATGGGATGGATAGGATAGAGGTGGAGAGACTCTTCCCGCTCAAAAAAGACAGTAGGACTAGGGGGCACAGCCTCAAGATAAAGGGGAGGCGGTTTAGAACGGAGTTGAGGAGGAACTTCTTCACTCAAAGGGTGGTGAATCTCTGGAATTCTCTGCCCGTTGAAGTGGTGGAGGCTGCCTCGCTAAATATTTTTAAGAAGCGGGTTGATGGGTTCTTGATAAGAGAGGGGATTAAGGGTTATGGGGAGAGGGCGGGAAAGTGGAACTGAGCCACAACAGATCAGCCATGATCTTATTGAATGGCGGGGCAGGCTCGAAGGGCTAGATGGCCTACTCCTGCTCCTATTTCTTATGTTCTTATGTTCTTATAGCTAATGCCCTCTATACCAGGCAATATCCTGGTAAATCTTTTCTGTACCCTCTCCAAAGCCTCCACACCCTTCTGGTAGTGTGGTGACCAGAATTGAACACTGTATGCCAAGTGCCAGGCAATGGCAATCTCCAACAAGAGAGAATCAACCATTGCCCTGGGACATTACCATCACTGAATCCCCTACTATCAACGTCCTGGAGATTATCATTGGCCAGAAATTCAACTGGACTAGTCATATAAATACTGCGGACTACAAGGTCAGGACTCCTGTGGTGAATAACTCACCTCCTTTCTCCCCGAAGACTGCCCACCAAAACATGAGTCAGGAGTAAGTGCAGCTGGGTGAGTGCAGATCCAATAACGTTCAAGAAACTCAACACCTTCCAGGACTAAGCAACCTGTTTGATTGCTAATCGTTCCTTAAACATTCACTCCTTCGAGCATTGATGGAATTGGTAGCAGTGCATACGAACTACAAGATGCATTGTAGGAACTCACCAAGATTCCTTAGGCAGCACCTTCCAAACAAGAAGGGCAGGGAACACCAACACCTGGAAGCTCCTGTTCAAGTCACTTACCATCCTGATTTGGAAATACATCACTGTTCCTTCACTGGGCCAAAATCCTGGAACTCCATTCCTCATAGCACTGTGGGTGTACCTGCAGCTCGGACTGCAGCAGTTCAAGAAGGCTGCTCCCCAACAAGGGAGGGCAATTAGGGATGAACAATGAGTATTCACATCCCATGAAAGGAAGGAATATCATGGTTATAGAATTAATGAGGTTGGGGCAGAAGGATATGGCACAATTTCTTAATGGCTTCTGCAGCAGAAAACATTCCCCCAGCCAGCCTTGAGACTTTCCGCTGATGGGAGAATTCCACCCTCACTCAATCTCCTACACAAACCTGTGCTTAGGTGCACATTAGCTGCGAAGTGCAGAAAGAATCAGTTTTCTTGATCCATTTATTGAAATACCTATAACTAATACATATGAATATCTGTGGATGTATCTATATACTATAAATAAAGCTTTGACAGCATCTCTTTTTTCACCAATACTCAAATTCTGTATGACTATATTTAAAACTTCAGTTGTCATGTAACAAACACTATCAATTATACACAGGAAATAATTATGTTGCTTACTATTTACATTTAAATGATAGATCCAGGATAAAAAAGATGCAAATTGTGAACCCATTTATGAAGAACATATTTGTAATTTTGTGACCAACTGTAGACCGCAGATGATTTGGGATAAATTAATCTTCTTCATCAAATATTTGATCAACTTCCGAATTCTGTCAAAGTTGCTCCAAATTCATTGACTTTTACTGATTCCCTCTAGAAAAAGGGTCCAGAGGGGCAATGTTTTCACACAGAGGGTGGCGAGCGTCTAGAACAAGCTGCCGGAGGTAGTGGTAGAGGTGGCTACGATTTTGTCTTTTAAAAAGCATTTAGACAATTACATGGGTAAGATGGCTATAGAGAGATATGGGCTAAACGTAGGCAATTGGGACTAGCTTAGGGGTTTAAAAAAAAGGGGCGGCATGGAGAAGTTGGGCCAAAGGGCTTGTTTCCATACTTTAAACCTCAATGACTCTATGACTGTAAGGGCCTCAGGACATTTTTCAACATGCAAAGCAGTCCATAAAGGCAAGTTACCAAACCTTTTCCAATTGGCACTCTTACTTTACACCCCAAGAGCAAAATGTGTGCAATCCCACACGCTAACCAACAAAATAAAATTGATAAAATGAGGATTAATTAATGACAGCAAAACACCCACTAGTAACTTCACAAATGGAGTCTTGTACATGTCAGGAGTCAAACCGCCTTTTGTCTGAAGACCTTTTTTTTGCAAAAACCATGCATCACTTTATTGGGGGTGACATTGAGCTACATAAATAGTATTTTTTTATTCATTTGTGGAACATGGGCATCACTGGTTGACCAGCAATTATTGCCTATCCCTAGTTACCCTCGTTCAGAGGGCAACTGAGTGTCAACCACATTGCTGTAGCTCTGGACTCACATGTAGACCAGGTGAGGACAGCAGATTTCCTTCTCTAATGGACATTAGTGAACCAATGAGCTTTTCTGAAATTGACAATGGTTTCATGGTCATCTGAGTTCCAGATACCTTTTCTTGAATTCAAGTTCCACTACCTGCTGTGGTGTGATTTGAACCCGGGTCCCCAGAACATTGGCTGAGTTTCTGGGCTAATAGTCTAGTGATAATACCACTAGGCCATCACAGTATGAAGCATGCTGCTGAGTGAATCAGAACATTGTGCTTGATGCGCGCGATGTGAAGGCTGTTGATTTGCAATGAGAACCTTGTGTGCCTTTGGCATTGATCACCCTAATGTGTTGGTGAAATTTTGTCTTCAACTACTTTCACCCCCATTTGATACCTGTTGCAGCACGAGCCACACCGATGTGCGTGAGCGATGCAAGTGTCGTTACAAAGCATAGAGCCATCTGCCAAGCTGCATCTGTAGAAAGAACAGATAATGCAATGTTTCAGAAGGTGACTCTCCCTTCGAACCTGTGCCCACATGTGCAATGGTAACTTGCCTGTTCTCCCCAGTGAGGCTCCTTCAGCTAATGAGCTGTTTTGATTTTCAAATTTCCAACATTTTGCTGTTTGTTCATCGGTCAGCTGCTGTTTTGTAATAGTTTCCTCAGGTAACTGGTAACGCCAGAAATGGATTTCCTTGTAATTATGTTGTTATCGTACTTTTAGAACAATTGCAGAGGTGTTGCGAACTTTTCACTTCACAGCCAAAAAATTAAGTTGACTAACCTTGGCGTCTCCTCTTTAACCACAATTTTGCGATCTGTGAAAATGTGCCAAAGATAGAACAAAGGAAAGGAGGCTTGAGGGGCGTGACAACGTTTATTAATCCTGGAATTGCTGACACTGCCTTTGGACATATGAAAATGTCAGACAAAAAGGACAAAATACCTCAAAGCCATATCTTTCATCAGGCACAGAGACACGATTGTTTGAAATGAAAAACACAAGGAAACAATGGTAGGTTCAAATTCCACCTCTTGAAGGAATTAAACTGCTGATGCGTCGAGTTTGGCGTGTGGTTACCTCCTCTTAACATTACTCAAAAGTTCCCATCCCTGAATATTCTGAACTGTAAATCAGCTGCAGCCTTAAAGTATGGATAAGGATTTTTTTTTTAACTGGTGCTCCTCTCTCTGTTGTTTCACCCAGACAAAGTATGATCTAAATATCTACAGCATCAATGAGCGAAGGAGAAGGTTGACATGAGCTTTTGGTTGACATGAGTTGGTTGACATGCTATTCTGATTGGCGGTTGGTGACTAGTGGAGTGCCGCAGGGATCGGTGCTGGGGCCTCAGCTATTTACCATTTATATAGATGATCTGGAGGAGGGGGCTGAGTGTAGGGTGACCAAATTTGCTGATGACACAAAGGTGAGTGGAAAAGCAAATTGTGCGGAGGGTGTGGAAAGTCTGCAGAGGGATCTGGATAGGCTCACCGAGTGGGCGAGGACCTGGCAGATGGAGTACAATGTTAGCAAGCGTGAGGTTATCCACTTTGGCAGGAATACTAGTAGGAGGGATTACTACTTAAAGGGCGAAAAGCTGCAGCATGCTACAGTGCAGAGGGACCTGGGGGTCCTTGTGCATGAGTTGCAAAACCCAGTCTGCAGGTGCAGCAGGTGATCAAGAAGGCGAATGGGATGCTGGCCTTTACAGCAAGGGGGATAGATTATAAAAGCAGGGAGGTCTTGCTGCAACTGTACAGGGCACTGGTGAGGCCGCAGCTGGAGTACTGTGTGCAGTTTTGGTCGCCGCACTTGCGCAAGGATATTTTGGCCTTGGAGGGAGTGCAGAGGAGGTTCACTAGGCTGATACCGGAGATGAGGGGGTTGGAATATGAAGAGAGACTAAATACACTGGGTCTGTACTCGTTGGAGTTTAGAAGGATGAGGGGGGATCTTATAGAGACGTATAAGGTAATGAAAGGGATGGATAGGGTAGAGGTAGAAAGATTCTTTCCACTCAGAAAGGATAGCAGGACTAGAGGGCACAGCCTCAAGATAAGGGGGGGCAGTTTAGAACGGAGTTGAGGAGGAACTTCTTCACTCAAAGGGTGGTGAATCTCTGGAATTCTCTGCCCGTTGAAGTGGTGGAGGCTACCTCGCTAAACATATTTAAGTCATGGGTAGATAGGTTTTTGACAGACAAGGAAATTGAGGGTTATGGGGAGAAAGTGGGAAAGTGGAACTGATCCACTTCAGATCAGCCATGATCTTATTGAATGGCGGGGCAGGCTCGAAGGGCTAGATGGCCTACTCCTGCTCCTATTTCTTATGTTCTTATGAGCTCCAAAATGGCTGCCAAAAATCAGCCACAGCGACAATGTCATAGGGAAGCGATGGCCGAGTGGTATTATCGCCAGACTGTTAATCCAGAAACCCAGCTAATGTTCTGGGGACCCAGGTTTGAATCCCACCAGAGCAGCTGGTGGAATTTGAATTCAATAAAAAATATGTGGAATTAAGAATCTATAGATGACCACTGATGACTATTGTCAGGAAAGCCAATCAGGTTCACTAATGTTCTTGAGGGAAGGAAATCTGCTGTCCTTACCTGGTCTGGCCTACATGCAACTCCAGGGCCGCAGCAATGTGGGGTTGACTCTCAACTGCCCTTTGAAATCGCCTAGCAAGCCACTCAGTTCAAGGGTAACCAGGAATGGGCAAGAAATGTTGGCCAGCCACGTCCCACAAAAGAATAAAGAAAAGAAAATCTATAAAGCATCGTTAAGGTGGTCAGAAGTGCCAGGGCACTTTAGGAGAGTTATCAGTCAGCATTTGACACTCAGTGACATTAAGGAGAAGAAACAAAATCAGAAAATGCTGAAAATACTCTGCAGACCGTGCAACATCTGCCAAGAGAGAAGCAAGCTAACATTTCAAAGTGATGACTTAACCGGGAAAACTCAGAGCCGTAACAGGTTTTAAGCAAGGGCTGAAGCAGGAATAAGGGAGGGGTGGAAAGAACAATAGGGAAGCTTTGTGATAGGGTGAAAAGCAGGAGAGATTAAATAACAGAGGGATGACAGTGCAATGCATTGTCATGAGCTGATGAAAAGCCCATTATTGAAGGAAGTATTTTCACTTGGTGGTAATAGAGTAACACCCCATGACCAGGAGAAGCACAAGTTTCAAACCTGCTCTTTTAAACCTCACAAAAAAAACAATATTTGAGATGAATAATCCTCACAATATAATTCAAGCAGTCTGGCTGACGTTTATGGATAACATTACCATGTTATCATACGTGTTATTTGCATATTGAGCAGATTATCTCTATAATTCCTGCATTTCATTTAGGAACCAGCTGTATTTTTTATTCCACAGGATGTGGGCATCTTTTGATCATCTGGACATGTATTTCTATAAAACTGTGTCCTTGAGGGTGGTGTCGAGACATGACAATGATGTTGAACACATGCTGTTCAACAAATTCCTTAGTTCTGAGCAGTACAATGGCAAGCACTACTACCTCACAACGCCAGGGACCTGGGTTCAGTTCCCAGTTTGGGTCACTGTCTGTGTGGAGTTTGCACATTCTCCCCGTGTCTGCGTGGGTTTCCTCCAAGTGTTCCAGTTTCCTCCCACAGTCCAAAGGTCTACAAACTCAACACTGACAGTCACCCGACGCCAGAATCGAACCTGGGTCCCTGGCGCTGCTAACCACTGTGCCACCATGCCTTTCAGGAACCCCTTACTCAGCAAACCCCTTACTGCTGAGAAGATTGCAGTGGCTCTTAAATCTTTCATCTTCCAGTAAAAGGAGACTTTGAGGAGTAGTCTGCGACTATGACATACCATTCTTGATTGTGTGTTAATAAATCAACTCTCAACCTCTATAACCCTCTGCAGTAAAGAATTCCACAGATTCACTACCCTCTGAAAGAAGACATGGTCTGGGTGGGACTTCAGTCACTCTCATCTCCTTTCTGCTGTGTATTTCTGTACTCCCGTATTTCTGTATACATAACATGTGGACAACATATTTTCAATGCCTTTGTATTTGCCTGTATCCAGTACATAGCTAATCTCATTCTCCATTCCCATGTAACCTTTATGTATCTTCTCAAGAAGTTCTTCCTGCACTTTTTTGGGTGTGATTATTCTGGATTTGGCGAGCAGAGCATCAACTTTAGTGAGTTGTCACCTCTGATGGACAGTACTACTGTATTGCTGGCAGTGTTTATCAGTCATGAAGTGGAGATGCCAGCGTTAGACTGGGGTAAACACAGTAAGAAGTCTCACAACACCAGGTTAAAGTCCAACAGGTTTATTTGGTAGCAAACACCACCAGCTTTCGGAATGCTTCTCCTTTGTCAGGTGAGTGGGAGTTCTGTTCACAAACAGGGCATATAAAGACACAAACTCAATTTACAAAATAATGAATAGAATGTGAGTCTTTAGAGCTAATCAAGTCTTAAAGGTATGGACAATGTGAGTGGACAGAGCATCAAGCACAGGTTAAAGAGATGTGTATTGTCTCTGGAGACAATCATTATTTTGTAAATTGAGTTTGTGTCTTTATATGCCCTGTTTGTGAACAGAACTCCCACTCACCTGACGAAGGAGCAGCGTTCCAAAAGCTAGTGGCGTTTGCTACCAGATAAACCTGTTGGACTTTAACCTGGTGTTGTGAGACGTCTTACAGTGTTTATCAGGCCATCTCTTGATCATTGGCTGAGAGAGCATCTGTAACTCTCTCTTTGCTGCTCTCATCTCTAATTTGTAGTGTTACATCCACGAGGTGATTGGTCTCTACACCAAGATCTTTTATTGTATGTTTCTCCTGTGGTGACAACTGAGATAGGATAGGGTACAGTTCTTAGCACTGCTGCTTCACAGTGCCAGGGACCTGGGTTCAGTTCCAGTCTTGGTCACTGTCCGTGTGGAGTTTGCATGTTCTCCCCGTGTCTGCGTGGATTTCCTCTGGAGGCTCTGGTTTCCTCCCACAGCCTAAAGTGGGCGGGTTAGGTGGATTGGTCATGGTAAATTACCACTCGTGTCTCAAAATGTATTTGTTTTGGGGGTTAGTGGGGTAAATGTGTGTGGTTAAGGGAATGTGGCACGGAGTGGGCCTGGGTTAGATGCTCTGTTGGAGAGCGGGTGAAGACTCTCCAACAGAGCAAGGGCCCATTTAAGACAGAGATGAGGAGGAATTTCTTCTTTCAGAGGATGGTGAATCTGTGGAATTCTTTACTGCAGAGGGTGTAGAGATTGGGTCATTAAATATGTTCAAAGCTAGGATAGATTTTTTAATCCGTAAGGGAATCAAGGATTATGGGGTTAAAGCGGGAAAGTGGAGTCATCATCTCATTGAATGGTGGAGCAGACCTGATGGGCCAAATGGTTTACCTCTGATCTTATGTCTTATGCTCTTATGATAATTTAGCAACGCTTTATTTTTAAATGGTGAGCCCAAGTTCTGGATTATCTGAAAAAAGGAAACATCCTTTTCATATCTACCCTGTCAAGACTCCTCAGGATCTTATATGGTTCAATCAGGTCACCTCTTACTTTCCCAAATTGCAGTGAATACAAATCTAGTCTCTCCAATATTTCCACATTAGCCAACCCACCCATTCTGGGTATTAGTCCAGTAAACCTCTGAACTGCTTCCAAAGCATTTACATCTTGCCTTAAATAAGGGAACTAATACTGTACACAGTATTCAGATGTGATGTTACCAATGCCATGTAACCTTTCTACTTTTGTATACAATGCCCCTCTTAATAAACATTCTATCCACATTCCTAGTGATTGCTGTACCTGCATGCTAATCTTTTGTAATTCATGTACTAGGAGAATCAGATCCCTCTGCATCTCAAAAGTCAGCAATCTCTCACCATTTAGATAATATGTTTTCTTTTCATTCTTCCTACTAAAATAGACAATTTCCCACATCATACCCGATTTGCCATATCTTTGCCCACTCACTTCATCTAACTATCGCTTTGTAACCTCTTTACATCCTCTTCACGGTTTACTTTCTCACCTATTTTTGTATCATAAGACCCTTTGATCCCATCATCCAAGTCATTTAAATAAATTGTAAAAGGTTGAAGTGCCAGTACTGATCTCTGTGGCACGTTACTCATTGCATCTTGCCAACCAGAAAATGACCCATTTATGCCAACTGTCTGTTTCCTGTTAGCCAGCCAATCTACCATCCATGCCAACATGTTGCCCTTTACATCATGAGCTCTTCTTTTCCGTAATAAGCTTTGATGTTGCAACTTACCAAATGTCTTCTGGAAATCTAGGTACAGTACATACACCTGATCCCCTTCATCCACAACACATATTACTTCTTCAAAGAAAACCAAATAATTGGTTAAATGTGATTTCCCTCTCACAAAACCACACTGACTTTGCTCAATTATTTTAAATTTATCTAGGTGCCCTGCTATACATCTTGTTTCTTCTAACATCTTCACTCATAGATGTTGAGTTAACGGGACTGTAATTTCCTTGCAATTTTCTTGAAGTCCTCCCTCTCTTTCTTTTCCTGATTTGTAGCTATCTCTGAGATATTACTTATATCCTCTAAAGGAAGACCAATGCAACATAACTGTTCAATTCATCTGCCATCTCCTTATTTTCCATTATTAATTCTCCAGACTCACTTTCTAAAGGAGCATTGTTCACTTAGTTAACCCTTTTTTAAATGTCTACAGAGACTCTTGCTATCTGTCTGCATATTTCTAGCTATCTTTCCCTCGCACTCTGTTACCCACCTTATGAATACTTTAGTTAATTTTTGCTGTTTTTTTTTCAAATCCCCATCACTCTTGTGCAAAGTAGCATTTCAGAGCTGTCTGCATTTCCACGCTCTGAAAGTAAAGAGTTAGCTTAGCCCTAGGAAGAAACAACAGTTTAAGATAGTGTCCTTTATTACATAGAAGACTACAGCACAAACAAGCCCTTTGGCCCACAAGTTGTGCCAATCATATCCATATCTACCAGGCCTATCTATAACTTTCAATCCCATTGAATCCCATGTACTCATCCAGAAGTCTCTAAAAGACCCCAGTGAGTTCGTCTCTACCACCACCGACGGCAGCCAGTTCCACTCATTCACCACCCTCTGAGTGAAAAACTTACCCCTGACATCTCCTCTGTACAAATAATTTGTTAATTAACTTCAACTGCCCTCTAGTGAAGACCTTGTCTATCCTGGCTTAAGCCTGAATGAAACTTAGAATTTTAAATTTCAGTTTGATGTTAATTTTTATTTATTCATTCATGAGACATGGGTTTCGCTGGCTGGAAGTTGAGAGTCGACCACATTGCTGTGGCTCGGGAGTCACATCTAGGCCAGACTGGGTAAGGACGGCAGATTTCCTTCCCTAAAAAACATTAGAGAACCAAATGGGTTTTTCCAACAATCAACAATGATTTCATGGTCATCAGTGTATTCTTCATTCCAGATTTGTTTTTATTGAATTCAAATTCCACCATTTGCCGTGGTGGAATTCGAACCTGGAATACAAACAAAATGAGATTTTTAGAAAGAAATGAGGATTCCCTCAGTGATCCAACTTGCAGTTCAAAATCAGAATGCTTCTGTCTGCGTTTGTGGATCCCAGTTTCCCTGCTTCCCTCGTTGGCTTCAGGTAGATGGTAGCTGATTCACTGGTTTCATTGCTGTGTCAATAGCGATGTGATACTCAAAACCTTCAAAGCACTCTCATGTCTTATCGAAACACTCAGGGTACATTTTCACTAAGTCTTCTTTGCACCTGATCGGAAGGTATTTTTCAATGGCTGTATTCTCTGTAACCCTCAGTGTCACCTCTTTTATGTAGCTAAATGGGTTCCTGTCCTTTTACAGATATTTACAGATAACGCAACAAAACATCACAGCCGGTCCACGCACAGTATTTTTCTTTCAAAGCGTGGGTCCAAATTCTGTGTTCTTTTATTGAGGTGGGACCTGAGCTTGACACTAATAGCCTGTTGCCTGGGCCTTCCTTTCCTGCTTCTGCTATCTCTCTGTGAAGATCCTCTTTAACTCGTTATCTAGATCCCCTAATTTGCCATTTTCTGTGCTGGTGTTTGAAACTGTAAAAGCAAATAATGGTGCATCTTTGGGGGAGTTGTCCTCTTGCCTTTGAGCGGCTAAAGTTGTCAGAAGGACTTTGTGAAAAGGGCAGCAGGATCCGGGTGAGTATGCGCTGGCAAGGATAAGTGGTGGCAGATGAGCTTCAGTGCAATACAGCCCCAGGTCGTCATGCTGTGAATGTGTGAACTAGAGAGTTAAGTGGAAAGGGAACATTCAGGAAAAGTGTCCAAACACCCTGCTATACATGTTCTCTGGCCTCATTATCTCTTACCAGCCTATCCTCCCTCTGCCAGTGAAATTGACGGCAGCATTCTCCGACGGAGTCAGGCTTAACAATGTGGCACAGCTTCCTCTGTTCTCCCTTTGACTTTATTCCAGCTTCCCCTGCAGGTAGAGGGGCAATAGGTGTTCTGCTGAAATGTTCTGAAGATATGTAAGATGCCGCAGCATATGGAGGAAGAAGCCTCAAATGTGTGGAAGAGGGGGTGCGTCATTGCGAGGGCAGTAGACAACGCTAGGTGTGAGTGCAAATGGTGGAAGTGGCATGGCATTGCATTGTAATTGTAGGAGAGCCCTCTGAAATGGGCTGGGAGGGTTTAGGGAAGGATTGATAACACTGGAGCTAAATTCTGGTTTTGTAGATGCAAGAGAGATGTGATGATGCATCTGAACATGGAAGTCCTGATGAGGTAATTCAATTTTTTCCATTACTACAGGCATCTGCTTGGAACCATGCTGCTGACAGTTCAGGTGTCTATCTGTGCTGCTGCTAATATATTTGCAGGGGTCTCTTTGCCCATCAGAAGGAAACACACAACCACTTCCATCTAGAAGGACAAGGGCAGGTGATACATGGGAACACCACTACCTGCAAGTTCTCCTCCAAGCCATTCACCATCCTGACTTGGAGATATATCGGCGTACCTTCGCAGTCGCTGGGTCAAAATTCTCGAATCCCCACCCTAATGGCATCGTGCGTCAACCCACAGCACATGGACTGCAATGAATCAAGGTGGCAGCTCACCATTACTTTCCTAAGAGCAACTCAAGGATGGGTAATAAATGCTGGCCAGCTAGCGACGCCCATGTCCCACAAATGAATAAGGAAAAGAGAAGGAAAAATGGCCTACTTCCTGGTCCTGTCTCACATGAGGACCTTCCAAGGCCATATCTGAAATCTTGGGGGAGACCTGGCCCTCGCCATTCTGCCGGCTGCCTCCACCTCTTACTGGGCAGTCAACACAGCTGAAAACCCCACCTTCCCTTTAAGAGCTGTGAGCTGGCTTTAAGACGTGACAGGCCTGCTGGGCGTCATGCCCTTGCAGACAATGATTTGCCTATGGCGTGATTGGCGCCGGCAGTACACTTCCTGTATTTAAACGAGGCCCAACAATGATGAGAATGGGCCTCCTGCTGACATCATTGGACAGGCGGGGCGAATGCCCCACCCGTCCCACAAATGACAATTGGCACCACACACTTTATATATTAAAAATCTATTATTCCTTCTTAATGTGTTTACCACACGTTTGCTTTCTGTTTCGCAGCTCCTTGATATCTCTAAATTATTTGTTTCAAGCATGAGTCATTGGAAAATTCATCAGATTCTGCAACACAGTCACTATAGCACCAAGTGAGTGTCTTATTAACAATTAAATGAGAGCAACTTTTATTTATAAAATATCTAGAGTCACTATTCATCATTTGTGTTATTTTCACTGGTAACTTGCTGTTTAGATTGTACCAAATGGACATGTATAACTTGTTAATCCTAAGTAAGACTCTTTTTTTTCATAACAAACAATATTTTTTAGGTAAACCTTTTGGGTTGCTAGTTGTTAGTGAGTAAATCACCATGAGAAATGCAGCACAAAAGAAGCTATTTCTGTTCAATTGTTTCAGTTAAGCAGCTGTCATTTGCCTTACATTATGTATTCTTCGTGGAGCTATGCTAATTTTAGAGGGACAATTTTTCTACAATAAGCACTCCAATCACGAACAGAAAACTCTTTATGGTACTGGCCCCGGGGAGCTATAAGCTCAGCCAAATCAAACAAAGGCTTATTACTCTAACTGGGCCGATCTGTGCCAATAATACACCATGAAGTTCACAGCACATTGCCTCCAATCTGTGTGCAGTTAACACCTGGTCCAAGGCTTTATGACAATTAATCAAGATATCAATCAATTGTGACAAACAAATAATGACTTATGTGACATATTACAGTAATGGACGTAAAAATATAAGTCACAGTTCGGTCCATCTTTCTCAGTCAACCTTATTTTGTTTTCTTTAACACTCATTAGTTCTTAGCTGAAATCTTAATATTTGTCTGTTGTCTGTAAACACAATCAAATCTTACATCTCGCGCGTTGAGGGCAAGGTTAGATATCACAATACCACATAAACCCCTATTCACCAGGCGTACTCATTATTTTGAACGCAGAGAGATGGGGTGCACCTTCTGCCTCAGCTGGCATGATATGACACGACAGACAAAAGAGTAAGTCGCACAGTCACCCACTGCAGAGGGATGATGGGCACCGCACTCCATCATTAATGGGCACAAGTGCCCTCATTAATTATAACCACAGCAGCTTAACATTTTAACTCTCTGGGGTCCGCGGTCGCATTATGCAGCCCGCTCGCACGCCTGCCACCGGTTTTTGAAATTTTAATGGTTTTGATTTTGTTTTCAGAAAAGCGAACCCGTTCTCCAAAGCAATCAGTAATACCGACCTAAAGAATATCACGCTGCGAGTGAAAATTGGTAGTGCGTTGGAAGGTGGGAGATATATATTTATATTGCAGAGTTTGTTCGTTGTGGCAGCTGAAGCTGCAAGTTCATTATTATCATATTGAAGCACCTACTGTTAAAAAAAAACACATGATTTCACCAAAGAAATAAACAGTGCTACTTATCTGAGTAATTTATTGCTTTTCCCAAGGTCAGAGCACTCACTAAAAGACCATGAGACAATTATCATTTAATGTGGCCTTCAATTAATCTGCAAGAATTATTTGTCTTTCTATTTATATTCTCCTCTGAAGTCCCCCTCGCTGTTTAGGCTCCTGGGCTGTGTGCGTGAAGGTTGTCACACCCATCGCATGGTTTACAAGCTTTAATCTGCATCTCTGTGCTGAAGCAAAATCTGTCAGCGAAAACCAAGTCATTCTGGAAGTTTACAGTTTATTTATTAGTGTCACGAGTAAGGCTTACATTAACACTGCAGTGAAGTTACTGTGAAAATCCCCTACTGGCCACACTCCGGCGCCCGTTTGGGTACACTGGCTAGAATTTTACTGGCCAGCCCGCCCCAGTTCCCAGGGAGTGGGTCGAGAGGCTCGGAGAATGGCATTCTCTGTTGGCCTTGGGCGGGATTGGACGGATCGCGGATGGACGTGCTGGCAAAATTCCACCCTCTGAGGGAGAATTTAGCATGGCCAATGCACATAACCAGCATGTCTTTCAGAACTTGGGAGGAAACCAGAGCACCCGGAGCTGTCCAGCGCACGCCAGCCTAAAAATTGAGGCTGGGTGGGAAATGGACCTTAAGTGGCTTTTTAATGGCTTTAATTGGGGCAAGGGCGGGCTACCCGTCTGAGGGACTCCCTGTCCCACCATAAAATCGCATTTAGGGTCATTGTAAATGGAATCCCATCGATGCATTTCCACACCCTAGCCACTCGCTGGGTGGAGAAGAATTAGATTTGTTAGTAATTATTTTATATTCATGGCCCCTCATTCATCTCCTCACAAGTGGAAACATCTTCACTACCTAAACCACCCAAACCCTTTCAGAATTCTAATCTAAAGTGACTGATAATTTCAAAGATTTCTGTCGGGTTACCCCATAGCCTTGTTGTTTCGAGAGAAGAGAGTCCGAGCTTGTTCAAGCCTTCCTGACGGTTAGAATCTCTCACGTCTGGAGTTACTCTTGGAATTATTTTTGCACCTTTTCCAGTGTCTCTACAGGTGGGATTTTATAGACTCGCTCATCCCAAAACCATAAAGTCCCAGCCCCTGAGGTCAACAGACCTTTCCATTGTCCACCCCTCGCCTGCTCCGACTCCTGTGGTGGGCTGGGCCGGTAAAACTTCAGCCTACATGTCTTCCGTAATATGGTGACCAGGAATGTACAGAGTGATCCAGCCAAGTTACAACGGAGTAGCAGGAAAGTTATTGAACTTATAAGGATAAGTACTCCAGACAGTACTTTGTTTGCATCCTTGTTAACCTGGATTTCTACTTTTAATAGTTTATGAATGTGGCCCCCAGCTTCCCTTTGTTTCTCGAACTCATTTAGACTCTTAGGATTTCATTGGGCCCCAGCTTGCTGGCTGAAAGGTCAGGGGGGGTGGGGTGGTAGTTGGCTGGTAAAATCCTGGGGAGCCCCGGCAGATTGATTTGCCAAGGCAGTTTCACCATTGGGGCTCGCCATTGGTAAAATGGCTCTAAGGAGGTGTTTGCCATAACTAAGGCCTAGTTTTGGATAATTTCACAGAGATGGTGGAATTTTCCAATGGCACAGCAACCCGCCACCATGTGGGGAGACTGCTAGCTTAATGGAAGCAGTAGCCCAGGAGGTAGAGATGATGGCACAACTGTGGGCTGGAAAGTTTGGCACCCATGGTCTTGATACTCTCCCCGGACATAACTCCCCTCTGACACTCAGTCCCATGAATTTTTTTATTTGTCTGGCCCAGCTCCGTGAGTGATCTGCACCCCTCAGCAGAGCCCAGCTACCCCCGTGGCACTGCTAAGGCTACAAAACTGCCAGCTCTCTGATGGGACCAGCGTCAGGAGCCTGCCTGCCACACTAATTGGATGAGGAAGCCCACAGGGGACCAAATAGGAGGGCCCCTTTGGAAGAATTGCTGAGTAGATCCCACTGTCAACAAGTGTAGGGTTTGAGATCCATTTTACTGGATCTCGAGTCCCACAGTAATATTCAGGGCCCAGGATGAGGTTTTAATTCATTCAAAGCTCACCCACTTACACTGAGTTAATATTGTGCACTATTTAGTTGCGCCTTGCCTTTTGATGTTCAATGGCATTACCATTGCTGCATCCTCACTTCCAACATCCTGGGCATTACCATTGACCAGAAACTTAAATGTAAAGACTGGTGGATTGTATCATACAGCATGTCCCAGCTGCAGGAAAGGTACAGATCATACCCAACCAGCCTGCGCTTGCAAAACTCAGAACAATGTCCAACATGAGATGTGATTCCGTGATTACACAGCATTTGCTAAATAATCTTCACTGCACTAAAAACTATGCTGGCAACAATTTGTTTGAGTTGTTTGAGTTATAAGGAGGTGCTGGATAGACTGGGACTTTTCTCCCTGGAGTGTAGAAGGCTGAGGTGTGATCTTATAGAGGTCTATAAAATAATGAGGTGCATATATCAGCTAGATAGTCAATATCTTTTTCCAAAGGTAGGGGAGTATAAATCTCGAGTGCATAGGTTTAAGGTGAGAGGGGAGAGATACAAAAGTGTCCAGAGGGACAATTTTTCACATAGAGGGTGGTGAGTGCCTGGAACAAGCTACCGGGGTAGTAGTAGAGGCAGGTACAATTTTGTCTTTTAAAAAGCGTTTAGACAATCACATGGGTAAGCTGGATATAGCGGGATATGGGCAATTGAGACTAGCTTAGGGATTTAAAGAAAAGGTTGACATGGACAAGTTGGGCCGAAGGGCCTGTTTCCATGCTATAAACCTCTATGACTCTAACCAATTTAAGTTTGTCATCCAGACTCGCAGTATGGTGCATACTGTACTCGAAGCTGCATATATTAATGCACAGGGCCCTGTTCTTTGCCAACAGAAAGAACACACACACATTGCGCCTGTTTCAGCTAAGCAAGATTAGTGAGAGACATTTGCTGATTCATTCCTTAGCGCAATTCCTTGATTAAGCACGGTCAACCTGCTGCTTTAAATTTAGAACAATGCTTGGTAGTTAACTATCAGTCACTATCATCTAGTGCATTCTCCATAGCAATGCTTCTACAAATCAGAGTATACTTGCCAATGAATCAGCATTCTTCCCGTGTAGCATAAATTGTTGTTTTCCTCTCATGTCAGTAATCTTGCGAAGTGTCCTGATGAGTACAAGACAAAAACCTTCGACATGTCTTTTTCTTCAGCAATGCTCAAGAACAAAAATTCACCAACAATAGCCACGTACCTCATTTCAACCAAACAGGCCAATACATCAAGTTGAAAGGTTAGGTTAAAGCATAAAGTTCTTGTCTCTGGGCAAATTGCAGTGAAATTATTGGGACCAACACCTAGCATTTACTACATGTGGCCCAATATTAAAAATAGTTCTACTTATTGCATGGGTTTACTGTAAGCAACAGTAGAAAGCTGTGATATTATACTTCCTTGGAAAAACTGCCAGCATAATCACCCCAGACATACTCTCTTCCATTAGGAAAAAAATACAAACAAAATCTGCGATCACATACAAACTAACGTAAGGACAGCTTCTTCCCTGCTGGCTTCAGACTTTTGAGCGGACCTACCTTATATTCAATTGATCTTTCTCTGTACCCTAGCAATAATTGTGAAACTATATTCTGCACCCTCTCCTTTCCTTCTCCCCTATGTACAGGGTATACTTTGTTTGTACAGCACATGAAAAACAATACTTTTCACCAATACATATAACGACAATAAATCAAATGAAATCATTACGTGCTTATCGAAAACTGATCACTGAAACAGATCTCAGTTACAGAGTTGCAGTAATGAAACAGACGCTCGCTCTCACATTCGCCCGTGCTCTGCTGAACCAGAGGGCATCTGACAACAGCAGCACGTTCCAGCCTTGGAAAGGGACCAGAACTGGAGGTGCAACAATCCTTGGCCCGACACTGAGCAGATGGCTATGATTCGCTTGGTTGGAAATCGCCACGCAGGACAGCTAATAGAACAGCAGGACAGGGTTAAAGAATGAGAGGCAGGCAACCAAAGGAAAATGGCAATGAGTTAGCCACTTCCCAGAAATAAGCCAAATTACTTTGGGAATGGCAGAGGAAAGCATGTCATTGTGTATTTAGCAGGAACAAAGGTCGATTAAGTATGCCTGATTTACAGCAGATCCTGGAGATTCTAACAGGTTGTCTTACCATTAGTTAACCTGCTTCCCAGAACTGGACATGGTGACAGATATATGAATGTTAAGAAGTACAGCGAGCAATTTGAGTCGACTAATGTCATGTTGCCTGCTATATTAGGGCAGATATTCTCCTGCATTAGGATGGCTCAAAGAACAACGTATACTTCCTATTCACAGAATCCCTACAGTGAAGACAGAGGCCAGTTAGCCCATTGAGTCTGAGCTGACCACAATCCCACCCAGACCCTATCCCCATAACCCCATGCATTTACCCTAGCTGGTTCCCCAGATACAAAGGGGCAATTTAGCATGGCCAATCCACCTAACCCGCACATCTCTGGACTGTGGGAGGAAATCAGAGCACCCAGAAGAAACCCACGCAGACACGGCGAGAATGTGCAAACTCCACATAGACAGTGACCCCAGCCGGGAATCGTACTTGAGTCTCTGGTGCTGTGAGGCAACAGTGCTGACCACTGTGCCACTCCCCTCTACAAGGAGGCACTGTTACATTTAGTGATACACTATTGGAAAAGGGAATGATCACCAAGCTCATCCAAATTGCCAGTATTAATAGCCAGTACCCAAAGTATGATGAAGTTCCATGGCAGCTAAGACTGACTTTTATCGAATAACCAAGGGAAACCTCCTAGCAGTAAAGGAGGCTTGTGATGCAAAAAAAGTGCATGAGGTTTTACTAGTACATAGATGCCCTCCATATCGTATCTATTTTGGGAACAGATTTCATTGACAAATGGACTTGCTCCTGACTTTCATTTTTCAAATGTTCACAACACGTATTCCCTCCAGACTCAAAAAACACACAATAAACTCTCTGGGTGCAATCTGCACTGAAATGTTTCCCAGTGGAGTCATGGGAAATTTTGAGTTGCAGAAGCTTTCAGACAATGTGTTGGCCATATCAATTCTAAATCTACTGTTAGGTTGTTTTCCGACCTAGTCATCATTTTTGTTCCCAAATGTCAATAAAATGATGCTTTTTAAGTGAAAAATTTTAGTGTCAGTCATCATTTTATTTTGGTTTCTTTGAAACATTAGTTTTTAGCATTGCTGGAATTTCATTATGCAGCAGTTCAATTATTTAGTTCAATAATTATTTAATTCTATCCTATTAAAACATGAATTACAGAAAACTTTACTTACTTCTGACTGGGAAATAGGGCGTGGGATACTCTGACCTCCCCATGCTGAGATTCGATCTGATTTGATTTATTGTTGTCTCATGTTGGCTCAAAAAAGACAGTAGGACTAGGGGGCACAGCCTCAAGATAAAGGGGGGGCGGTTCAGAACGGAGTTGAGGAGGAACTTCTTCACTCAAAGGGTGGTGAATCTCTGGAATTCTCTGCCCGTTGAAGTGGTGGAGGCTGCCTCGCTAAATATTTTTAAGAAGCGGGTTGATGGGTTTTTGATAAGAGAAGGGATTAAGGGTTATGGGGAGAGGGCGGGAAAGTGGAACTGAGCCACGACAGATCAGCCATGATCTTATTGAATGGCGGGGCAGGCTCGAAGGGCCAGATGGCCTACTTCTGCTCCTATTTCTTATGTTCTTATGTTCTTATGTTCTTATGTATTAGCATACAATGAAAAGTATTGTTTCTTGTGTGCCATACAGACAAAGCATACCATTCATAGAGAAGGAAACAAGAGAGTGCAGTATAAAAGCAAGTAGGTTTTTTTATATTCATTGATGGGTTGGGGGTATCACTGACTGGACCAGCATTTATTGCCCATCCGTGAGGGCATTTAAGAGTCAACCACATTGCTGTGGATCTGGAGTCACATGTAGGTCAGACCAGGTAATAATGGCAGACTTCCTTCCCTAAAGGGTTGTTTTATGACAATCGACAATGGTTTCATGGTCATCGTTAGACTTTTAAGCTCTAGGTTTTTTATTGAATTCAAATTTCACCATCATCTGCGGTGGCATTCGAACCCGGATCCCCAGTTGTTAACCTGGGTCTCTGGATTACTAGCCCAGTAACAATACCACTATGCCATTGACATAGGTTATGAGCCTTCATAAAACATTTGTTCACCCTCAATGGGAAAGATGTAAAGGTTTAGAAAGAGTGCAGAAAATATTTACCTGAATGGTTCCAATGATGAGAGACTTCAATTATGTGTCTAGATTGGCTGGGACTGTTCTCCGTGGAGAAGAGAAGGTTCTGTGAAGGTATCGATACATTCAAGGAATTCGATAAAAACATAAGGAAGAAAGATACTGAAGATGACCCTTAATAGTGTGATCAAGGGTGGGAGGAAGCTTGTGTGAAACATAGACAGCAACACAGACGGTGGGGTGCAGTAAGGAGCCAGTTTCTGTGTTGTTAAAAACTGTGTAAAGCTGCCAGCAGGGAAAATAAACAGAATACCGCATCTCACACACTCTAGTCACCAAGTCAAGAAATTCATGTGAATTGTTCTCTGTCCCCCACCCTCTCTCACCCCCACCCCCCCACAATGAAAACTCTTCTCTGTCAAAACAGCCTCCCTGACCCCACACTCCTTCTTCCACAACACTCTCTCTCCCTCAGTACCTCATATTCTCTCTGCCCTATCACTTCACACCTTTTCCCGCATCCTCTCACACTCTCTCTGCCCTCACACACACTCTTGCCCCCACCCTCAAACACTCTTTCTCCCCCACCCTCTCACACTCTCTCTGCCCCCATGCACTCACACACATCCTTTCCCCCACCCTCACACACTCTCTCTTCCCCACCCTCACACACTCTCTCTGCTCCCATGCCCTCACACATACTCTATCCCCCAGCCCCTCGCACTTTCTCTGTCCTATCACTTCACACTCTCTGTCCTCCACCCTCTCACACTCTCTCTGCGCCCCATCTCGTCACGCAGTCCACAATACCTCAGGCAGGAGCGGGCTTGACTGCTCCAGCTGCCACACCCTGGGTCCTGTTTCTCCAACACCCTCACCTGGGTCCCTGTGCTACCATTCCAGTGGCCTCGCTGTGGGCCCTGAAATTTACCCTCAACACTTACCCACTATTCTTTGCTGTTTGTCCAAATACAGGCTGGTTTCTCTCTGATTTTGTCTCTGATATTTCAAACATAGGGAAAAACCATCCTGTGATTGGATCTGAACAGCTTTCTTTCATATGTGAATGTCCTGGTTTGGTGGGCTGCATTATGTTTACAAATCTCCTTGAAATCAAGGGTGCAGAGCATTGGTCCAGTGGGCTCCAACAGTGCTACACTACTAATACTGATTGATAGGTTTAGGTGTTGATATATATTACCCACTAAGATCACAAGCTATACCCATTAATTCTCCTTTCTTGATCTTAACTTAAGGCCTTTGCACGTAAGTTAGACCATGGGGGCACGGACATTATAGCCAGATTTACTAAGTAATTAGACTCAGTGTGAGAAAAATGTTCACCAATATTCAGCCTTTTTTAGATGAAATTTGATCTACAATAAGTTACAAAGGAGACAACATGGAGTAATTTATTCATTCATATATTAATAGACAGGAGAGTCCGCTGTTCACAATGGCAACAAGATTTTTTTGTGGGACATGGGTGTTGCTGGCTGGCCAGCATTTATTGCCCAGCTCTTGTTGCCCAAGGGCAGTTGAGAGTCAACAACATTGCTGTGGCTCTGGAGTCACCTGTAGGCCAAACCAGGAAGGACGGCAGGTTTCCTTCCCTAAAGGGCATTAGTGAAGCAGATTTCACAGTCATCAGTAGATTCTTAATTCCAGATACCTTTTATTGAATTCAAATTTCACCATCTGCCGTGGCGGGATTCGAAACCGGGTTCCCGGAACATTAGCTGAGCTTCAGGATTAATTGTCTAGTGATGATACCATTAGGCCATCACCTCCCCTCAGATGATACCAGCCATGCACTTTCACAAGTGAATGGGAATTAGAATTTAAAGATTGTTCCTTGGCAGATTGTTTCATTTCACTGCATCTCTGCTACATGCTCTTGATTTTATTACATTTCACTAAGAGAAGCAACATCCTACATCTGTTCACTCTCACTGCTCCTTTTAGTTAAAGGATATCCTTTCTGGCTTATGACATCATGCATCTTTCACTTAATTCAATTTACCTGCATCACTGCTCCCAATGAATTCCCTCTCTTTCAGTCAACTTGCACTATCCTTCTCAATATCCCTGCAGATGCAAGATTGGGTTTCTCCCCCTGTGTAATGTCAAACGCACCACCTTCTCAACCAACTGGATAGGTAAGAAAAGGATTTCTGTCACTTCCCATTCCGAAGTGATCCACCTCACACATACTCTTTCAATAAACTTTGCTTGTAGTCTCCCTTGCAAAAAAAATCAAACAAAATCTGTTCCCTTGGCGACATCCGCATATTCCACTTCAAACTGAAACTTGTGATTGTTCTGCTTTTATCTTAACCTTTGATTTTTTTCCCCCTTTTCCATGTCGTTTCAATGCTGCCAGAAGGTTTTCATAAGATCTTGTGGTCAATTCCCTTACCTTGAATAGAACCATTTGGTCGCACACCCTCCCACATTACCCCCACCCTGCCACCTAACAAAGCAAGGTTTGGCAGTGAAAGTTGAGAGAATACGTAGGCATCAGGGTCTAACCAAGAATTATTGTGTGAACATCTGAACCAAGAAAGATTAAAGCAGAGTTTTATTCACGGCGTTGTGAAGAGGTCAGCGCTCTGTAGACATAAGGTTTTCGATGTATTACGGTGAACTTCCCTTGATAGGAAGTTGGGCGTAGCTCTGGCAGGCTGATCTGAAGACACAACATAGATTCTCTCTGACAGTAGCAAGTCTTCATGCTTTGCAAGGGGCTAAAATAATGCCCAATGGATTGCCATGACAGAGGCATACCCAGGTAAAGGGACGTGGAAACCATAGAAAAATTATATAAAGATAAAATTGTGTCTGGACTGGCGGTCCTCAACAATAATGAATTGCATTTAATTTGCAAAATGTCTTATGCCTCAGTGATAGAAACATGATCACTTTGGAAGAAGTGAGTCTTTTGATTCAGTCCAACCCATCCTCACCTTGAACACTCTAAGAGACTTTTGCATTTGAACCTGGAACTCCAGCTCAGAAATGTCAGTTCTCCTTCCAGTCCTTTCCCTGTTTACATCCATCTTTCCCTGATCCCGTTCAGCTCCCTAAGTGCTAAATTGGACTTTGCTTTGCAATGCCCCGGTCATCTCTTTTCCCTTTTGCCTTATCCTAGGGCATTCTAGAATAAGTGCGGGATGTGGCAGGGGAAGTTTTGATTTTTAAGCTAGTCCATGCAGAAAATAAGGAGGCTGGGACTGATGGTCACATATTCCACTGCAGCGCGGTTACAGTGTGACAATCACAAGGGGATATGGTATCACCCGTACCAGCATCAGTGCTGCTGTCAATGGCTGTAGCAGCACACAAGGCAATGCAGCAGCTGCATACTGATGATAAATAAACCAAAAGATTCCGTTATATGCGCCCTGGTTTCTTGTCTTCCCTTTTCTATCTCCCTTTGCCAATGCCCCTCCTCTCCCCTTTGTCTGTGTTCCTCTGTTATATTTTTCTTTCATCCGTTTCAACTGCAGAAAACTGTCTCTCCTACTCACAGTTTCACTCTCTGCTTCTTTTGCAAGCCCCCTTTTTTTTTGCCACTACCCTTGAGTACCATCTGCCATGGATTCTTCTGTTCGCCTCTCACAGCTCTGAAAAGTAATCCACAATGAATTATCGCAATTCCACTCACACAGACCCCGAACAGCGCGTTCCGTCCATTGTTTTAACAATCTTCCATAAAGGGTCTGACTTCGCTTCAGAATTCCAAATCTTTGGCTCCAACGTGTTAATCCTCAGCGACTGTATCGCCACTTCTGACACCGTATGTGACAAAGCGTGTCTGTGGTGTGCTGAATAAAGGTGATGGTGCTCAGGAAGCAGCACTGAATAAAAAAAAAGAACACTTTGCTGTGGGGAAAACTGGAGACTTTTTTTTTAAGAAAAGAAGCTAGATGTGCAGCATTCAGCCGTTCAGTAAAGAGCCAGCTGGCTGGCCTTTCACTTACAAAAGTTTGCTTTTCTTTTTGGAAACTTTCAGAACCGCAGACTTCAATCTGTAAACTTCTCAGCTCCTGCCTTCAGAAGGGAGCAAGCACACAAATGCGTCAAAATTGCAAATTTGCTTCCCAAAGGTTGTCATAAGCTTCACGCTGATATCACTGATAAAGGTGGTGATGTGGAGTTGCCTGCGTTGGACTGGGATGGGCACAGCAAGTAGTCTCACAACACCTGGTTAAAGTCCAACGGGTTTATTTGGTAGCACGAGCTTGCAGAGTGCCGCTCCTTCATCACCCGATGAAGGGGCGAGGCTCCAAAAGTTCGTGCTACCAAATCAACCTGTTACTGTAAGCCTACTTGTGACGCTAATAAATAAACCAAGCCAGCTTTGCACCTGCTGACACTTGAACTGGTATTAGCATGGCAAGGTTGAAGGAACAGCACTCTGAAAGCTTGTGCTGCCAAATAAACCTGTTGGATTTTAACTTGGTGTTGTGAGACTGCTTCCTGTGCCAATAAAAGCCCATCAATTCAATTAGGTAACCTATCATGACCCCCCGATACCAATTTGATTGTCAAATCAGATATTGTGAGTAAGAGATGGTTGCCTTAAAGGGGATAGTTCAAAGGTCAACAGAGACGAAGCTGAGGCACGACGCAAGCATGCGTTGTGTTCGTCGTGGCTGCTGTCAGTTGGAATGAGGATCATGTTCGCCATGTGTCATGATCTGTGTGTGTTTTCAGGTGACTCAGCAGGCCAATGCCAGAGCCACTAGGGGCAGCACAGTGGCACAGAGGTCACGTACCAACCGACTCAAGAACAGCTTCTTCCCTGCTGCTGTCAGAGTTTTGAATGGACCTACCTCGCATTAAGTTGATCTTTCCCTGCACTCTAGCTATGATGGTAACACTACTGACCCTGCACTCTCTTGTTTCCTTCTCTATAAAGGTATGTTTTGTCTGTATAGCGCGTAAGAAACAATACTTTTCACTGTATGTTAATACATGTGACAATAATAAATCAAATCAAATCAATTCAAATCAAAATCACATTGCCAGGTACCTGGGTTCAACTCCTGGCTTGGGTCACTGTCTGCGTGGCGTTTGCATGTTCTCCCTGTGTCTGTGTTGGGTTTCCTCCAGATGCTCCAGATTCCTCCCATTCTCCAAAAATGTACAGGTCAGGTGCATTGGCCATGCTAAATTCTCCCTCAGTGCACCCAAACAAGCGCTGGAGTGTGGCAACTAGGGGATTTTCACAGTAACTTTATTGCAGTGTTAATGTAAGCTGACTTGTGGTTAATAAATAAACTTTTAAGCCCTTGGGTAGAAAGGATAAGAGTAGTGGCTCTGAGGAAGAGGGGGTTCTTCAGCCAAGTTTCTGCTCTCTCCTTCTGCTTTCATTGCTTCTCTGCAACAGAGCTTCTGTGGTCTGTGTCCAACTTCTGACTGAAGCCAAGGGCTGTGCTAAGTATTACCTTCTGTCTGGTGCTGGTCCTCAGGAGGCAGACAGTAATACGGAGATTATTGAGGGGCGAATACTTTTAAAAATGTATTTTAGAGAAGTCTGCAAGTTTAAATTGATACTATACAATTGTCCTGCTTAGTTATCAGAGAACTGTGCAAGTTTGCTAAATTATACATCATATACTTGTGGCTGTGTTGAATTCTCAAGTCTGTGTGAGTCACTATCTGAGTAGTGATAACCACAACTTTCCAGACTCTTCCTGTAATACTTGCAAAGAAATCTCTTTCATCTACACTCAATTCAGGTCACATCCTGTGTGTAGTCGTTGATTTCCTTTTCATGTGCTGTTACTTGGGAAGACTCCTTCCAGCCATCTTGAGTCACTTAGTCAAGTTACACTCAACAAAATAACCAAGTTTGTTCATGATTAACGGAGGATCTGAGGCGGTTTTGACCACCCACACAAATGAAAATAGCTCTGTTGTAATCAAAAGGCTTGTGTGGCTTCCATTAATGATTTCATGTGGAGATAAGTTTCTTATCTGCACATTATGGATGCAAAATGATGAATCGCAGTGGAATAGTGGCTAAGTACACCACCTGGTGTAGTACTAGGCCACAGAGAGCTGGCAAAGCCTAATTTAACCCCTGATCTGTTGTTGGGTTGTCTCATCTCAGCCGAGGCAACTATAGCGATGCCACAACCACTGGGAACAGAGATTGTCCTGCGTAGAGCAGAGAGGTTAAGGGGACATACAATAGAGATGTTCAAGTTTATTTAGGGCAATATAAGAATAAATAGGAAGAAAGTAGCAGCAGCATCGGAAAACAAGAATAAAGGAAAATTAATATTTATAAAGCTCTTTTGAAAATGTCAAAATGCTTCATCGCCAATGATCTCCTGTTGAAGTGTGGTAATGCTGTAGTGTAAGATAAAACTCCAGTGTGTGTTTTTTTAATTCTTTCATGAGATGTGGGCACCGCTGGCTAGGCCAGCATTTATTGCCCATCTCCAATTGCCCCTGAATTGCTGCTGTAGGAATGCGCACTGTCCTGTTAGGAAGGGCATTCCAGGATTTTGAGTCAGTTACAGTGATATATTTCCAAGTCAGGGTGATGAGTGGCTTGGAGGGGAAAGTGCAAGTCATGCCTCTTCCCATGCATCCGCTGCCAATGTTCTTCCGGGTGGTAGAGGTGGTGGGTTTGGAAGGTGCTGTGAAGGAGTCTAGGTGCGTTGCTGCGGCGCATCTTGTAGATTGCACACACCTCTGACACTGTGTGTCAGTGGTGGAGGGATTGAATGTTTAAGGTGGTGGATGGGGTGCCAGTCAAGTGGGTTGCTTTGCCCTGGATGGTATTGAGCTTCTTGAGTGTTTGCTGGAATTAAATTCATCTGGGCAAGTGGGGAGTATTGCATCACACTTCTGACTTGTGCCTTGTAGATGGTGGACAGGCTTTGGGGAGTCAGGAGGTGATTTACTTGCCATCTCTTCCCGCTCACAGTGTTTATACGGCTAGTCCAGTTCAGTTTCTGCTCAATTGAAATTCCCAGGGTGTTGACAGTGGGGGTTTAGCAATGGTAATATTATTGAATGTCAAGGGGAAATGGTTAGATTCTCTTTAATTGGGGATGGTCATTAGCTGGCACATGTGTGGCATGAACATTATTTGCTATGCATATATCCCAATATTATCCAGATCTTGCTGCAGATAGCACAGATTTCTTCAGTATCTGAGGAGTCCCAAATAGCCCTGAACATTGTGCAGCCCTCAACACACATCCCCAGTTCTGATTTCATGATGGAGGGAAGGTCAATGATGAAGCAGCTGAAGATGGTTGAGCCTAGGACACCACCCTGAGGAACTCCTCAAATGGTGTTCTGGGACTGAATCAATTGCCTTCCAGCGATTACAACCATCTTCTTCTGCTGCAAATACAGCATCTTATGGGTGCCCAGCTCTGAATTGCTAGATCTGTTTGAAATTTATTCCACTGACACAGCTGTACAGCCACACAACACAATGGAGGGTATTCCAATGTTAAGATAGGACTTTGTTTCCAAAGGACCATGCAGTGGTCACCCTACAAATACTGTCATGGACAGATGTACCAGTGGCAGCTAGATTGCTGAGGACAAAGTCAAGTAGCAACAGACACCATTTAGCAGCTGCTTCCTTTAAACCTGGTCAGATTAGTCAGTAGTGATACTGTCCATCACCCATTCTAAGTCCTTCCCACATTCAATACTTTGTCCATGCGGTGTCCATCATGGAGGAGTACTGATTCACCAGCTGAGATGGATTGGAGGTTGCAGTGGGACGGGAGGAGGGGTGGGGGCTAGATGTAGTAACCAACAAGAGCCGTTCTTTCCCATGTTTGATCTTTTGCCCTGAGACTTCACAGGGTCCAGAGTCAATATTACAAACTCCCAGGGCAACTCCCTCTTTACTATATACTACTGTGTCACCACCACCACTTATGATGAGGCAAGGCATACCCAAGCATGGTGATAATGGTGTCTGTATGATTCCAGGAGTATGACTATGTCATTCCAGTTTCCTCCCACACTCCAAAGATGTGTGACTTAAATTTATTGGCCCTAATAAATTGCCTACAAGTGCACATGTGAGGTAAAAAAAATAGAAAAACTCTCCCTTGCCACATCGCTCTCAGGCCTGGATAATGCCTCCTCCTGGCCCCCACAGACATTGCCCCATCCCCACAACATAACTGGCCTCCTTATCCCCCCACTCCTCCTCCATCCCGAACGATCGCGGTCCCATGACCTACTCCCCCTCCTTCCTCCCCCCACTGATCACACACAGAATGGCACCAGGACCCACTTCCCCCCTCTGTACCAATCGTCCGCAGAGGGGCAGCGGACCCGACCCCCCATCCCCCCATCACCTTCAGAAGGGCAGTGACATGAAATGAGGGGACAGTGTTTTTTAAAACATGCATTCATGGGATATGGGCATCGCTAACAATGCCAACATCTGTTGCCCACTTTATTTGCACTTGAGAAGGCAAAGGTGAGCCTTCTTGCAACAGTGTAGTTCAACATAAAGAAGGGAGAGACAAAGAATTGCAGTCTCATTTGGTTATAGTTACTTAAAATACTCGGTATCTTCTAAAAAATAAAAATGAGTTGTTCAAATCTTCTGGAAGGGTACACAGTTGGCAACTGTCCAATCTTAGCCAAGGATATCCAAGCAGAAGTACAAAGATTTCAGTTTTTAAAAAAGATAACATTCCTGGAAGTGATATCCACCTCATTATTCATTACAAGACTTTTATCCTTAATAATATTAAAGGACTGGGTGAGTCTTTTCTTTCTGAACTCTTTCAAATTATCTGGATCAGAAAGTATGCGTCTTTATTGGAAAGAGTTCAGACAAGAGTGACAAGGATGATTCCAGACCTTGAAGAGATAAAGCTTTGAATAAAGACTCAGGCAAACAGAGTTATTTCTTGACATGAAGGACGGTGTGACATTAAAATGATCTTTAGAATAATGAGAGATATAGACAAGCTATTGGCAGACAGACTCTTCACCTTGCAAAATGAGTGCAGAACATGAAGACGTAGACAATTACAAAATTCCTTGAGTGAGATTTGAGATTAGAAGGTTTTTCTCATAATTGTTTTCTAACCACCCCAACATCTTCCAAGTAGCTCTTTCGGTTTAACCTTATCAATTCTAGGAACAAAAGATGATGTAGGATTGACTTTACTTATTTTCTCAACCATGATTGTAAGAGAGTGTAATTTATGGACCATTACAGGTGATATTTAAAGCATACTCATTGATTCTGTAGACTATGTTTACATTCTGCATCAAAGAACTGGGTTCATATTGGAACAGGAACTGATTAAACACTTTAAGGAACCTCTTTGAAATTTCAAAGGGAAGAGCTGTTCAGATCACCAAGAAGAGTAAAAGGGAAAGCAGCAATTTTGGCAGGCCCCATCGTTTAGATCTGCCAGCTGCAACCAATGTTAAACAACATGGTGTTGCTGAGAAGATGATTGGGGCGACTCTTTTTGGAAAGACATTGCATTCATTTGAATTTCTAATGTGGATTATTTGGATTCACCGCGCCCAGTTTGCAAAGAATTCGATGTTGAAGCAAACCAAGGGGTAAATTTTAGCAGTTGTATGATAACAGTGATAAAGAAGGTGAACAATTATTATCCATCAAACGAGTCATTAATATCCCAGTGACTTGTTAGGCCAAAAAAGGAAATGTTTTGACTGGTGAAATGAGTACAGAATGAGAACATTCTGCCCCTAGAGGCTGTTCTCCATTCACCTATATCATGGCTTCATTTAGCCTCCTATATTCCTTTGTGCCCTTGCCTAATAAAAATCTATCAACCTCAGTTGACTCAATCTGAACAGCCCTTTGGGAAGATAATTCTTTGTTCACTTTGTGTAAAGAAATGCTTCCTGAACAACCTAGCTCTAATTTTAAGGTGATGCCTCTTTGTTAGGTTGATTGGCCATGCTGAATTGCCCCTTAGTTCAAGGGAACTCAGTTAAATATATGGGGTTACAGGGGTAGGATGGGATTGTTGCTAGTGCAGGCTTGATAGGCTGAATGGCCTCAATCTGCACTGTAAAGGATTCTAAGATTTATTTGTCCTGGACTGACAGACTAGAGGAAATAATTTATTTCAATTATTCTCTCATATCTTTTAAATATCCCAGATACCTCAGTTCTGGCCTTGGGTGGAGTTTGCACATTCTCCCTGTGACTGAGTAGGTTAGGTGGATTGGCCATGCTAAATTCCCCTTAATGTCCAAAGGTATGTAGGTTGATTGGATTGGCCATGCTAAATTGACCCTTAGTTTCAAAGATGTATAGGTTAGGTGGATTAGCCACGGTGAAATGTGCAGGATTATGGAGATAGGTCAGTGAGTGAGCCTGAGTAAGATGTGTCTTTTGATAAGTCGGTCCAGACTCAATGGGCCAAATGGCCTCCTTCTGCACTGTAGGGGTTCTATAGTTCTAAGATTCGTCCAAAGCCATGTACACAATTAATAAACATTTATAACCATTACATTTTTAACTCTGATAGCATAAAGACACTGATCTAATGATGAATGCATTATTTTGTTCTGTTCCTTGTGTAATATTTTGTATTTTTACAAAATCATCGATTGTAAAACTTTTACTTTAATTTGGTCCTTTGCCACAACGGAAGTTGATTTTAATGAAATATATAAGCCTTTGATGAAATGATGAAAACACTTGAAGATTGTTCAATTGAAGTTGACTGTCTGAGATATGATAAATTTATCCCAAACATTTCATATATAATAGAAATGTGACTTTACATGTCTTCCTTAATGCCTATCAGATTGATAGTACTGTGTTCTGCTTTTATAGTAATGCTTAACTGATTGGCGCATAGATATAACAACATTTATTTCAAGGTAATGACTTATAAATTGTGATAGCCAAGAGCAATACAAATTCTAATTACTGAACCGTGTTAGGGTAACAAGTATTTTAGGATAACATGTATTTATGACCTGACTTATGAGGTTTTGGCATCAATAGTAAATCATAACAGATGCTTAATTTCTGATTGCTAATTAAAGAGGCTTTATGTTTTTATTTGATGCGTTATCCTTTTGTGGAAAACACAAGAATATGTGGTAGATGGTTAACCACATTACAATGATTAATTTTCTGAACAAATTACATATTGGAATCAAATTTATCATTGATAGCACACATGTAAAACGTGTCAAGGGAAGCTGGAATTCTGAATTTGTAATTAAGTTCCATGCTTTAAGCAGGATGTGCTCCTATTAAAAAGAACCATGTGGAAGATCTAAAATCATGGGACAGGATTTTTTTTGGATAGTGGGGCCCCTGCTCCATCACTGCGAATGTTGGAGGGAAAACTAGCCCACCAATGATGGGGGGCAATTTATTTTATTATTCATTCGTGGGACATGGATGTTGTCTATCCCAAGCTAACCGAGGGTAGTTGAGAATCAACCACGTTGCTATGGCTCTGTAGTCACATGTAGGCCAGATCAGGTAAGGTCAGCAGATTTCCTTCCCTGAGATGCATAAATGAACGAGGTGGGCAGGATTTTCAAGCCACACTTGCCCCAATGGTGGAAAATCCTGCCCACGGTCAACAGAGTTTGCATGGTCCATGTCCCACCCGCTACGACTCCTGCAGGGGCAGAATGGGAAAATTCCACCCAAACGTTTTTTCTGACAATGGTTCCATGGTCATCAGTAGATTCTTAATTCCAGATATTTTTTATTGAATTCAAATTCCATCTTCTGCCATAGCGGGATTCGAACCCAGGTCCCCAGAACATTAGCTGAGTTTCTGGATTAATAGGCTGGTGATCATACCACTAGGCCATTGCTTCTCCATGGAGTGTCATTTTGCCCCTCGCTGGGGAGGACGTCCTGCCTCAGAGACCATTCAGGTGGTGGCCACTGCAGGGGCACTTTTCAGATCCTAAGGATGTGATTTTCCAGTCCTGCTGAGCCCAGAACTGGACATTCCCCCCAAGGGCAACGACCTTTCTAATTACCAGACACTCAGAACTACAATAAGTTCAGGGGTGTTGGAGGGTAGTCAGGAGGGCTGAGGTTTATAAAGGCTGGAATGATGTGGATAGCCTCGGCTAAGTAGGAAGGGTGGGGAGAGTGTGCAGCTGGGGTAAGACCTTGTGAGTGAGCTACGATTAGGAAAGGGAGCCAGAGCTGAAGGCGGTCCCCATGCCTCATCACCCACGCATCCATTTCTGTAACTCTCCTGACCAAGGCCAGCCCGAGCAGGTTTACCTTCCAGACTGTCCCCAGCCTCCTCTTGCCAGCCTCAAAATCTCAGCCGAGTGGGAAGTAGCCATTAAAATGTTAATAATTAGCCACTTTAATGGCTTCAATTAGGGCAAAGGCAGATGGGCTGTACGAGGCCTTAACCCCCACTCACCCTATAAAATACCTGACAGCCTCCTGTGGGCCTCTGGAAGGGGAATCTTCCTGAATTAGTGCCCCATCGAAATCCCAACCATTGGCAAGGGCCACCTCGCCTGTAAGACCCCTGCCCCCTAATTCCACAATGACCCTGTCCTTTCCAGGGCCTGCTTGACAGGCTCCAGCTAGCCTGACCAGCCATCTACTTCTCAGGCCTCCAGCGTTAACTGATGCTCTGGATCTCTGCAATTCGATAAATGGCCACTGCACCTTGTTGAGCTGCTGGGACTGAAGGGCTGCCAGCCCTTTGGTTGGCAGACAGCTTTTGGAAGTGAGATCTTTGCCTTCAAAAACCCAGGAACTCCAAGGGAAGGCAGCTAATAGCCGAATAGTGAGTTAATCCTGCCAGAGCCCCCAGAAAAGGCTTTCCAGCCACAGCCAGTAAATTCAGCCCTCTCTTTCAGAATGGTTGAAGTTTTCATCCTTAATTCCCTTCTCATCCTCATCCATAAGCTGCTTTCAATGGTATTTGGCCGAATCCTGCTGTAGCAGGGCACGTTGGGGTACGAGCTATTGGTTGGACTATTTCCTGCATTCTTCTCGAAGAAGAATTTACAATGTGCTGAGATGAGAAGGAACAGAATTACAGAACAATTACAGCATTGAAGCCTTTCATGTCTGTGGCAGCTCTCCATGGAAGGAAGTGCGCAAGCACTTTATTTCTTAGCTTAGTAACGTATCTCTAAACTGTATGTTGTTCTCTGCATTGACTTTTATTCCATTCTTCTGTTCTTGATTGCATTCACATTCATGTTGATCATTAGTTCCGTAGCACAGCTAATAATCAGGAATTTGGGTGGATATACGATGTGCAAAAATGAGTGTAGTTGAAGGGTCGCCTGTAGTTGAGTGAAGAATCATTCCATAATTGCAAAGAAAGCAATACAACTCTTCCACCATGACTTACTTTCAGCTGCAGCTGTATATTTCACTCTTTCAACACACACATAAATCTCTCAACTTCTCTAAAATTCTTGTGGTCATGTTGAAAAGCAAGCAAGACCCTATGACATCCAGACTTTTATTGTGACCAACACAAAAGGGTCAATGAGGGTGGCACAGTGGCTAGCATTGCTGTCTCACAGTGCTAGGGACTCAGCCTTGGGTCACTCTCTGTGTGGAGTTTGCACGTTCTCCCTGTGCCTGCATGGTATTCCTCTGGGCATTCCAGTTTCCTCCCACAGTCCAAGGGCGTGCTGGTTACATTGATTGTCCATGCTTAATTGCTCCTTAATGTCAGGGGGATTAGCAAGGTAAATACATGGGGTTACAGGGCTTGGACCTGGATGGGACTGTTTACTGGTGCAGGCTCAATGGGCCGAAAGGCCTCTTTCTGCACTACAGGGATTCTTGATAGGAACATAGGAATTAGGAGCAGAAATAGGCAAATTCAGCCCTTCGAGCCTTCTCTGCCATTCTATCAGATCATGCTGATCACGCCTTGGTCTCAAATCCAACTCCCTATCTGTTCCCCATATCCTTTCTTTTATTAGAAATATATCCATCTATCTCCTTCTTGAAACCATTCAATGATTCCGACTCCATCACAATATGGGGCAACGCGTTCCACAAATTCACCAAACTCTGCAAGAAGTTGTTCCTCCTCACCTCAGTTTTAAATCTACCGCCTCGCAACCCATACCTGTGACCTCTTGTTTTAGATTGCCGTACAGGAGGAAACATTTGGTCTACATTTACTTTATCAATCCCTTCTAAAATTTTATATACCTTAATCAGATCCCCTCTCTTTCTCCTAAACTCTGGAGAATCTAAGCCCAAATTGTTCAATCTCTCCTCATCCATCAACTCCTTCATCCCCAGAATCAATCTGGTGAACCTCCTCTGAACTGCCTCCAATGCCACCACATCCTTCCTCAAATAAGGAGACCCCCAAAACTGGACACAATACTAACACTTTTCTGCTTTTATACTCCAGTACCTTCGCAATAAATGCCAACATCCCATTTGCTTTTCTTATTACGTGCTGCATCTGCATACTGACTTTCTGTGATTCATGAACACAAACACCCAGATCCCTCTGCCTGGACACATTTTGAATCTGCTTTTCATTTAGGTAAAAATTTACTTTTTTCTGCCAAAATTGATAAGCTCACACTTGTCTATATTAAACTCCATCTGCCAAATTTTAGCACATTCTCCTAGCCTATCTATGTCCATCTGTAGAATCTTTACATCCTCTTCACTGCCTGCTATCCCATTTTTAGTATTATCTGCAAATTTTGCTATTTTATACCCTATTCCTGCTCGCGAGTCATTTACATAGATTGTAAAAAGCTGAGGTCTGAGGACTGACCCCTGCAGCAGCCCACGGATGATTCTATGAGAATCTAAACCAAACAGTCATGAACCCATGACTAGTTGGGTGGTTTTCTCACTGTCGAAATAGGCATTATGCAACTTGCTGACGACTTTGGTTTGATCTGTAGAGACTGTTTGTGTGATTTAGTCCACTCCCAACACTCACCATTCTCCAGGATATAGCAGCCCCACTTAGTCAGCCCTCCGTTCACCACCTTAAGTATTCACTCGTCCCACCACCAATGCACATGCGTACTATCTATTAACTGCAGCAACTTGTCAAGGCTCTTTCAACAGCACCTTCCAAATACATGGTGTCTAAAATTAGAAGGGCAAGATTAACAGCCTCATGGCAACACCATCACCTGCAAGTTCCCCTCCAAGCCACACAGCATGCTGGAAGCGTATCGCTGTTCTTTCACTGTCGCTGGGTCAAAATATGGAACATTCTTTTTGTTCGTTCATGGAATGTGGGCTTCTCTGCCTAGGAATTATTGCCCATTCCTGGTTGCCCTTGAGAAGATGGTGATGAGCTGCCTTCTTGAACCTCTGCAGTGCCTGCAGGTACACCCACAGTGCTGTTAGTGAGGGAGTTCCAGGATTTTGACTCTCTCTCTCTAACAGCACTCTCGATTTCCCCACACTATATGGACCACAGCAGTTGGTGAAGGCAACTCATGACCTCCTTATCAAGGGTAATTATCAAGGAAATCCCCCATGACCTCCTTATCAAGGCCAACAACTTGCTGATCTTGTCATTGATGCCCACATTCCAAGAATGAAATATATCAGTAACCTGGAGCTGCTACTTTTTGCAGCAATATGGATGGGGGGTGGGGGGGGGGCGCTTGGTAAAGCATGGAGGAACCATCGTCTTCAGCTTTTGTGATGGGTGCAGCTTGCTGCTTTAAGCAATGTTTATGTTTCTGACATGACGCGATGCCTCAGCTATGCGGCTGACTCACATCTGAAAGTCTAAGCCTGAGACGTGGCTAGCGTTGACAGTTGTGGCTAAAGTAAAGGTTGTCAGACAATGGTTGACTGTTATTCAGATAAGCGGAGATAAAATTTGAAGGCCATTACTCCACAAGGTTAAAAATTAAAGGGATCCTTCGTGAAACTTTGTGTCATGGGGGATTTCCTTGTTTGTTATCTTTTTGTACCTTGTATTTGCTCATCTGGCGTAACACAATAAAGGGAACTTCTCACTGCTCATAAATAAGGGACGATCAAATGTTTCCTTTAATGTTATATAGACTTTCACTTGTGTAAGGCTTATTTTGATAGCAGCTGCTTTTGCATGTCAAAAGTGTTTTCATCACAGTTATTGATAACTTCGATACAAACTCTTTCAACTAGAGATGAAAGAGAAATCTGTCTCCCTCCAACACAGAACTAGAAGTGATTTTTCTCAGTCATAGGATTTCAGTAACTTCCAGCTCTTCTGAAGCAAACTGTTCTATGCACGGAACTACATTTTACCTCTGTAAATCATATTAGACCAGAGCGATTTATGGTGAAAACTGTGGCACATCTGCATGGATTGATCCATAGAATTGATATTTGACGCCAATATAATCCCGTTTTTATTCAAAAATGTGTATCTCCAAAGAGTTCAATGTCAAAATTATCCATGATGTTTAACTCTGAAATATGCTGTTAAATCTTTAGATCTAGCAGTACTGAAGTGCTTTTGTGTTTTCATAAAAGGATTTTTGGTCTATACAAGCAGTGTGACACAGAGTCAATGAATCGCAGTTGACTTTTCACCCCATTTCTGATCTTCCGAGCAAAATTCACTGAATAGTAGTGCAGGGTGGCACGGTGGCACAGTGGTGAGCACTGCTGCCAGGGACCCGGGTTCAATGCCTGGTTTGGATCACTGTCTTTGCAGAGTCTGCATGTTCTCCCCGTATCTGCGTGGGTTTCCTCCAGGTGCTCCGGTTTCCTCCCACAATCTGAAAGACGTGCTGGTTAGGTGCATTGGCCATGCTAAATTCTCCCCCAGAACAGGCGCCGGAGTGTGGAGACTAGGGGATTTTCACAGTAACTTCATTGCAGCGTTAATGTAAGCCAACTTGTGACACTAATAAATAAACAAAGCCTATTTCCTAGTCTCACTGTTGCTACTATTTTTGAAGTCGATAGAAAATCAAAAAAGCTGACGCAGTGGAAAATTGGCCGCTATGTGTTTATTTTGCACTGCGGGCAAGGATCAATTTGACCACTTAAACAAAATATCATTCACAAACATAAGCAATCACAAAACACCTTATGACAAATGAAGTACTTCTCCAGTTCATTCACCACTGCAAATTGTTCTTAACAAGGCCCCAGAAACAGCAAGGTGATTATGGCCAGATAATCAAACACTTATTGTGTTGTTAGTTGGAAGATTAATGTTGGCCAAGTCAACTCCCCTGCCATACTTCAAGATATTGCCACAAGATCTTATATGGTCATGGCAGAAGATGGCCATATAGGTCTTCGAGGTCGTGAATTGGAAAGTGTTAAGTCCAATTGTTTAGGAGGAATGTCAGACTTAAAAGCAGGAGTAGGCCATTCGGCCCTTCAAGCCTGCTCCACCATTTGATAAGATCATGGTTAATCTGATTGTAGTCTAACTCACACTCTCCCACCTGCTCGATAACACATGAGTTCCTTTTCCATCAAAAATCTGTCAAACTCAGCACTGAATAAATTGAATGACACAGCCTCTCTGCTTTCTGAGGAGGAGAATCCCACAGTCTGACGGCTCTTTGAGAGAAAAATATTCTCCTCAGCTCCCTCTTGAAAGGGAGACCTCCTTTTCTTAAACTGTGCCCCCGAGTTATAGGTTTAGCTGTAAGAATGCGTAGAAAGGGTGGGGGGGCGGTGTCGGGGGTTCAATCAGAAATAAAAAGTCATCTCAGAGCGATCTTTTGTCAGGGAAGACATAAAGAAAACTTGGGACAATAGTATATAACACAAAGAACAAAGAACATTATAGCACAGGAATGGGCCCTTCAAGCCCTACCAAGCTGATCATGTTGTCCTATCTAGACCAACTGCCTGTATCCCTCTATTCCTGCCTGTTCATGTGTCTATCCAGATAAGTCTTAAATGTCGCTAACGTGTCTGCCTTAACCATCTCACCTGGCAGTACATTCCAGGTCCCCACCCCTCTCTGTGTAAAAACGCACCCCATACATCTCCACTGAACCTTTCCCCCCTCATCTTGAATTTGCGCCTGCTTGTAATTGTCATTTCTGCCGTGGGAAAAAGCTTCCAAATATTCACCCTCTCTATGCCCCTCATAATTTTATAAACTTCTATCAGGCTTCCCCTCAGCCCCCAACTTTCCAGGGAGAAAAATCCCAGTTTGTTCAATCTCTCCTCATAGCTAATACCTTCCATACTAGGCAACATCCTGGTAAACTTTTTCTGTACTCCCTCCAAAGCCTTCACGTCCTTCTGGTAGTATGGCGACCAGAATTGGACACAGTATTCCTCACCAATGTTTTATATAACTGTAACATAATTTGCCAACTTTTATACTTGATCTCCTGGCTGATAAAGGCACGCATGCCATATGCTTTCTTCAGCACCTCTTCCACCTATGCTGTCAGATTTAAGGATCTGTATTCCCAGATCTCCCTGTGTGTCTATGCCTCTGATGCTTCTGCCATTTATTTTATAGCTCCTACCTGAATTTGATCTACCAAAACAAATCACCTGACATTTTTTCCGGATTAAATTTTTCTGCCTATCTATATCCTGCTGTATTCTCTGACAATCTTCACCACTATTTGCAACTCCAATTATAGAACATAGAACATTACAGCACAGTACAAGCCCTTCAGCCCTCAATGTTGTGCCGAGCTTTGTCCAAACTCAAGATCAAGCTATCCCACTTCCTATCATTCTGGTGTGCTCCATGTGCCTATCCAATAACTGCTTGAAAGTTCCTAAAGTGTCCGATTCCACTATCACAGCAGGCAGTCTATTCCACACTCCAACCACTCTCTGAATGAAGAATCTACCTCGGACATCCCTCCTATATCCCCCACCATGAACCTTATAGTTATGCCCCCTAGTAACAGCTACATCCACCCAAGGAAATAATCTTTGCACGTCCACTCTATCTATCCCCCTTATCATCTTATAAACCTCTATCAAGTCACCTCTCATCCTCCTCCGCTCTAAAGAGAAAAGCCCCAGCTCCCTCAACCTTTCCTCATAAGACCTACCCTCCAAACCAGGCAGCATCCTGGTAAATCTCCTCTGCACTCCCTCCAATGCTTCCACATCCTTCTTATAGTGGGGTGACCAGAACTGCACACAATATTCCAAATGTGGTCTCACCAAGGTCCTGTATAGTTGCAGCATAACCTCACGGCTCTTAAACTCAAGCCCCCAGTTAATAAACACTAACGCACTATAAGCCTTCTTCACGGCTCTATCCACATGAGTGGCAACCTTCAGAGATCTGTGGAATTGAACGTCAAGATCTCTCTGTTCCTTCACATTCCTCAGAACCCTGCCATTGACTCTGTAATCTGCATTCAAGTTTGTCCTATCAAAATGAATCACCTCGCACTTATCAGGGTTAAACTCCATCTGCCACTTTTCAGCCCAGCTCTGCATCCTATCAGTGTCTCTTTGCAGCCTGCAAGAGCCCTCCACCTCATCCACTACTTCACTAATCTTGGTGTCATCAGCAAATTTACTAACCCATCCTTCAGCCCCCTCTTTCAAGTTATTGATAAAAATCACAAAAAGCAGGGGACCCAGCACTGACCCCTGTGGTACACCACTTGTAACTGGCCTTCAGTCTGAAAATTTTCCTTCCACCACCACCCTCTGTCTTCTTTGAGACATGATGTAGAGATGCCGGCGTCGGACTGGGGCAAACACAGTAAGAAGTCTCACAACACCAGGTTAGAATCCAACCAGTTTATTTGATAGTAGTCTTACAAGCTTTCAGAAACGGTGTTCCTTCGTCAGGTATGTGGAAGGTTCTGATCAGAGAAGGGCATATAAAGTCATGCGCAGTTTACAGAATACTGATTAGAATGCAAGTCTTTACAGCTAACCTGCTGTTCAAGTCTTAAAGATGCAGACAATGTGAGTGGAGATAGCATTAGCATAGGTTAAATAGATGTGTATTGTCTCCAGACAGTACAGTAAGTGAGGTTTTGCAAACCCAGGCAAGTCACGGGGGTTACAGATAGTGCGACATGAACCCAAGATCCCTGTTGAGACCGTCCTCATGTGTGCGGAACTTGGCTCTCAGTCTCTGCTCAGCGACTCTGCGCTGTCGTGTGTCGTGAAGGCCGTCTTGGAGAACGCTTACCTGAAGATCAGAAAACAAATGCCCGTGACTGCTGAAGTGTTCGCCAACAGGAAGGGAACAGTCTTGCCTGGTGATTGTTGAGCGATGTTCATTCATTCATTGTCATAGCGTCTGCATGGTCTCCCTAATGTATCATACTTCAGGACATCCTTTCCTGCAGTGTATTAGGTAGACAACGTTGGCCGAGTTGCAAGAGTATGTGCCGTGTACCTGGTGGATGGTGTTCTCACATGAAATAATGTCATCCATGTCAATGATCCGGCATGTCTTGCAGAGGTTGCTGTGGCAGGGTCGTGTGGTGTTATGGTCACTGTACTCCTGAAGGCTGGGTAGTTTGATGCGAACAATGGTCTGTTAGAGGTTGTGTGATTGTTTGAGGGTAAGAAGTGGGGATGGCCCTGGCGAGATGTTCATCTTCTTTGAGACAGCCAGTTACTTATCCAATCGGCCATATTTCCTTCTATCCCACACCTCCTTACCTTCTTCATGAGCCAACCATGGGGAACTTTATCAAACGCCTTGCTAAAATATCTTAGTATCATCCACAAACTTGCTAACCAGACCAGCTGTTTTCTTCCAAGTCACTTATATATATTACAAACAACAGAGGTCCCAGCACTGATCCCTGAGGAACACCAGTAGTAACAGACCTCCATTCAGAAAAAAAAACCCTCCCACTGCTACCCTCTGTCCTCTACATCCAGAACAATAAGACCAAGGAAGTGTTTCTTTACACAAAGGTTGGTTACTGCCTGGAATGGATCGGCAGGAAGAGGGATTGAAGTTTGGATGTTGGACTTGTTTCAAATAAAACAGCTGGATGCTATACTAGGAAGATGATAGGTTGATGTTGTGACAGGAATTGATCAAATAGACGAAGACATGTTCTCCTTTGAGCTCTCCATGTGGAAGCCCTAAAGTTTATGCACCTGACATATTAGATATAAAAATCACAAGCAATTTATGATGTGAAGTGACAATTTTGGAAATGCAGGCAGGGTTAGGCAACATTTGAAATGTAAAAGAAAGGTTTATAATTTGCATGGAATCCTTTAACTAAAATCACCCAGATGCTGGCTAGTTTGCTATACATTTCACAGCATGATTCAACACAGAATTAAGACCAATCGGCCTTTTGCACTGGTTCTTCCAAAGGGCCATCCAATTCTCTCCACCACCCCCCCCCTGCTGTTTCTCTAATTTTGCCTTTTCAAGTGTCTATCCAATTCCTTTGTGAAAGTTGCTGCTGAATTGGCTTCCACCAACCTTCCAGGCAGTGCCTTTCAGACAGTAGCAACTTGCTGTGTAATCACTAGCATCTTGTGATGTAAAAATCATTTACAGCACCGTACTGACCATTGGTCAGATCTGTAAAATCACTTGCAATGGCTACTTACAATTTTCCTTTGGCCACATTGAGTCTGCTTTTAAAATGATCATTTTTTTTGGTATTCTACATGATGTCTAAGCCTACGTCTGCTCCACAACTGCTAAAGTTTCATATACACCATGGGGGATTGTATATCAAAGAACTCTAAACATGAAGGAGAGTTTTTTTAGATCAACTGATGACAGGAACCTACCCTTTACAGTGTCTGAGAAAACTACATTATGTGCAATTGTTAACAGTGGGACATTTGCCAACTCACATGAACATCATGGTTTGATTTCCTGACTGCTATTTCAGTGCTCTGATTTTAATGTGTTTGTATTACATTTCTGGCAAATGCTAATGTTTAACCAATTCTTGCTATTGTTTGGTCATTTTGAAAAGAAACAACTCACATTTATCTAATGACGATCACATCCTCAGGATGTCCCAAGGTGCTTTACAACTATGATATGTTGATATCGGCATTGGACTGGAATGGGCGCAATAAGCAGTCTCACAACACCAGGTTATAGCACAAAAGGTTTACTTGGAATTGCGAGCTTTCGGAGCGCTGATCCTTCATCACCTGATTATTCAGCTAAATATTCAGATCTGATTATTGCGCAGTATAATTTTAAGGGGCGGGATTTTCTGGTTGTGCTTGCCCCAAGGCCAGAAATTCCTGCTCGAGGTCAACAGATCTTTGCATTGTCCATCCCCGTCCCGCTACGATTCCCGTGGTGGGCCAGACAAGGCAACTCTATCCAAAGTCTTAATTTTGATGTCTCAATTGGGAGAGGAGGCACAGTGGTAATGTCAATGGACTCATAGTTCAGAATGCCAGGCTAGTGCTCTTGGAACGCACGTTCAAATCCCACCATGGCAACTGGTGGAATTTAAATTCAATCTGGAATACAAAGCTCGTCTCAGTTTGATACCATCACCGATTGTTGTAAAAACCCACCCTATCTGGCCTGGCCTAAATGTGACTTCAGAACCACAGCAATGTGGTTAACTCTTAAGTGCCCTCTGAAATGATGTAGATCTGAAATTAGGGATGGGCTAACAAATGCTGGCTTTGCCAGTGACAACCACAATGCCCATGAAAAAATAAAGGACAATATTATGCAAATAGATAATTCTTAAATCTTGGTATTCATACTATGCAGTTGCCAGATGGACTCCTGCTGTGTTACAGTAGAAATAAAAACTAGGTTTAACCTTTTGGATCAATCATCATTCCAGTTTAGTTTTGCTCTTCTATCAACGTCAGTTCATTTACATTGGTGCTATCAACTTTAATCTATGTGGCCATTAGTTTGATATTGTTCCAATGAGACCATGACGTGACAAAGTTTAAGCTTCAGTTTCTGGGCACGTTGCATGCTAAAAAGCTTACTTTTTTGTTATTTTAAGATACTTCTTTCTCTGTTAAGAGAAAATCTAAACCACTTTAGTTGAAAGTCAATAATATTTTACTGAATGACATGAATGTAGGTCTGAGAAAGCTATGTCTGAGTTGGGTACACTAAGTCTCTGAGGATTGAACTCATTGAGTGGGTCAGAGGTGCAATTCCTACATAACACACAACCAACATGGGGATTACAGAGAAACATAGAAAATAGAAGCAGGAGTAGGCCATTCGGCCCTTTGAGTCTGCTCCACCATTCATTATGATTGTGGCTGATTATCAAATTCAATATCCTGATCCCGCCTTTCCCAATAAGTCACATGCTTATTGGGGCAGCAGTGTCTTCCCTGTGACATATACTATCGAGAAGGACAAGAGTATTGTCACAGCAGAAACAGCAACATGTCATTGTTCCAAATGTTTTTTTCAGCATCTGATTGTTTGTGTTTACCTGTTAGTATGTGTCCTGAATCATAGAATCCCTACGGTGCATAAAGAACCATTCGGCCCATCAAGTCTGCATCGACTCTGTGACAGAATATCATATATAGGTCCTCTCCCAGGCCCTATCCCTGTATCCTCAGACATTTCGCATGGCCAATCCATCTAATCTGTAATCTTTGGACTGTGGCAGGAAACCCGAACACCTGGAGGAAACCCGAACACCTGGAGGAAACCCATGCAGACAGATGAGAGGGGAAAGATACAAAGGGGCCCAGAGGGGCAATTCTTTCACTCAGAGAATGGTGTCTGGAATAAGCTGCCAAAAGTAGTAGCAGAGATGGGTACAATTTTTTCTTTTAAAAAGCACTTAGAGAGTTACATGGGTAAGATGTGCATTGAGGGATATGGGCCAAATGTGGGCAATTGGGACTAGCTTAGTGGTAAAAATTGGGCAGCATAGACAAGTTAAGCTGAAGGGCCTATTTCCATGCTGTAAACCTCTATGTCACAGGGAGAATGTGCAGGCTCCGTACAGACCAAGGCTGGAATTGAACTCGGGTCCCTGGCACTTTGAGGCAGCTGTGCTAATCACTGGGCCACTGTGCCAGTTGGAAGGTGGTAGAGAGGGAGAACACCTGGTACTTGAAGAGTCGAAAAGCCTGCAGCAGTTGAAGGTTGTGGCAGCATTCTGGAGTAACAGGAAATAAGAAGTATCCATGTGAACATTGCTGGTGGATCATGCTGTACTTTACAAAATGTAACCATGCACCAGTTGAATGGAAGACCAGGATGGCCAATGTCCTCTTAGGGCATGGCACCCGAAGGAGAAGGAATAAACCTAAATCAATACAACATCCCCACCTATTACATCTGTCTCCGGAAGGTTTACCAGCTTTTGCTTTGGGTGGAAGAGCACTTAGAATGTACTTAGAAGGCCTGTCATTAAATCACACCCACAATGGAAATAATTCTGCTTTTTTGGCTACAAAAATAGAAGCCTACATTAAAATAATTATGTGGTGTCCAGCCCCTGCTATCAACAGTTTAATATCAGCTAAAAAAAAAACCTCAATTTATAGATGGTTATTTTTCCACATTGCGAGAATGGGATAACATGTCAGACCTCAGCAGGAGGTCAGTGCTATCAATGCAGAATCTTGCGTGGTCATACTCGCGGAATGCATTTGAAGTGCTGAATAAGTAAAGGGGGTAAACAGCAAACGTTGTAATCTGGAATGAAAGTGGACAAGAGGGATAAAAATAACTGGCAGCTTTTTAAATGAAAACAGACCTGAAAGTTTTGGAGAGTGACACTCCTTCCATTCATTCTGATCAGGGGCACGCACTTAAAGGTAACCTATCTTTCCTGATCTTGGATGCTGACGGATGTGCTGCATATTTCTTTTCTTTTCACCTCCGATTTCAGAGGCAATTAAATAGGGGCTCGTCATAGCGAGGATGCTTTGCAAACTCAGCTAAGTCATATTTGTAAGTTATGGGAAAGTGATGAAGTGTGCAGTGACCAAAACCGAGTTCTGTGCTCAGTTCAGGAGTCTTTTGATGAATCGCAACCTGCCAAGGCATCATTGAACAGGCACCCTTTTAAATACCAAGTCAAATTCATCCTTGCCATGTGAATACCAGTTCCAATGTCAGCAGGTGCAAAGCTAGTTTAGTTTATTTATTAGTGTCACAAGTAGGCTTACATTAACAGTAAGTGGTCTCACAGTATCAAGTTAAAGTTCAACAGGTTTATTTGGTAGCACGAACTTTTTGGAGTGTTGCCCTTTCATCACTCACCTGATGAAGGGGCAATGCTCCAAAAGCTTGTGCTACCAAATAAATCTGTTGGACTTTAACTTGGTGTTGTGAGACTACTAACTGTGCCTTACCCAAGTTCAACCCTGCTAACTCTACATTAACAGTACAATGGAATTGCTGTGAAAATCCCCTAGTCGCCAAATTCCAGCACCTGTTCGGGTACACTGGGGGAGAATTTAACATGGCCAATGCACGTCTTTCGGACTGTGGGAAGAAACCAGAGCACCCGGAAGAAACCCACACAAAAAACTTGCAGACTTTGCACAGACAGTGACCCAAGCTGGGAATTGAACCTGGGTCCCTGGCACTGTGAGGCATCACTGCTAACCACTCTGCCACCATGCAGTGCTACTGCTCAGGAGTCCTTCCTTCTCAGATGCAGTCTCATAGCAACCATCTCATCCTATCAAACTGATTAGTGATACACCTGCTGATTCTCCACATGGACATGTTTGTAACAGTTTTTACATAACTTCTCCTTTCTGCTCGGAGGAGAAAACTTGAGGTCACCTAAATCTCTGTTCACACCCATCCCACTCACCCCTCAGCCCTGTGCTCATTGACCTAATGGTCTATGTTCACTCGCAACCTGACAATGCCTCGATTTTAAGATTCTGATCCTCAGTTTCAAAGCCCTCCATGAACTCATTCACATCGCCAACATTCCCCACCCCGACTCCCAACACTCTGTAACCTCCTCCAGCCCTAAAATCCTCTGAGATAACAGCATTCCTCTCATTCTGGCCTTTTGTTAATCCATGATTTTTAGCCACTCCACCATTGATGGTTGTGCCTTCAGCTGCCCGGTATATCCGATCTGGAATTACCTTGTCACCTCTCGGCCTTTCCTTCCTTCTTCAAGTTGTTCCTTAAAACCTACTTCTCTGACAAAGCTTTTTGTCATTCACCCTTAAGTTTTCCTTTTGTGGCTTGGTGCCAATTCTTGCCGGACAATACTTCTATGAAGCACCCTGGGATACTTTGCTACATTGAAGTATCTTGTCACTGTTGTTGCAGTTTTGATGAATCAATGACAACTTTTGTGTTAGAACCAAGCTTCAACGTCCTTTGACATTGACACTAACATTAGGTCTATGCATTAATGTGCATTATGCTTGTTTACTCAGAGGTGCAATTTTAGGCATATGCGAAATAATAATTCTGACTTCATTAACACCAAAGCTACAAAATCAGTACAGCTTGCTGCATCTAAAATGTGAACAGCAGTGATTTGGATATGGTGGAGGTTTGGGAATGATTGAGACAGCATTAAAACTTCAACTCACATTGAAAGCTCTTTGTCAACATTTGCCTCCTTTTATCTGCAGTTTGAAGGGTGTGTTGAAACAGCAGATGCTGTTGGTTGGATACAGAGTCACAAGTACTCGAAACTGAAAAGCACACGAGGGTTGAAGACTGTCAGGGCTGCTGGTGAGTTACAGGCTTGAGAGTGAGCAGAGCCGCCCAGATAGATTGGAAATGTGGTTAAAAGTCATCCCTCTCCTTCTTAAGAAGTTCAGATGTCATAAATATACAGAACCCAGAGAAAGTAACATATATTGTAATTGCATATTGTAAACTGCTAAACTAAAGGCCCTGCATACAGTTTGAAGGATACTATCACAATTTATATCCCCGTGGCACCTCTTTTATTATACCCAAAGAAAATGTTCTAGGTATTAATCTCCAGAGAGTCAGTTGGTAAAGAATTGCATTGAAACTAATCTTTACTCAATTTTACATTTGTTTACAGAGTTAAACAGTGCAATCTACACTCCATAACTCGGGGGAGTTGGGGGGTGGGGGGTGAACCTAGAAGCAGGGGACATAGTCTCAGGCAGGCCTGAGAATTCTCTACCTCAGAGGGCTGTAGGGGCTCAGTCATTGAGTATTTTCAAGACAGAGACCGGTAGATTTTTAAATATTAAAATATCAAGGGATTTCAGGATAGAGCAGGAAAATTGTGACGAGGAAGAAGATCAGCCAAATGGTGCAGGTTCAAGGGGCTGAAAGTCCCACTCCTGTTCCTACTTCTTATGTTCCTCTTCTGTTCAACAGTCTTGAGTACAATATCTAGGCTGATACACTAGTGCAGTATTGAGGAGTGTGGCAGCGCTGTGGGTGCAATAGTCTGCTCTCTCCCAGGTGCGCAGCAGGGGAGCTCATGATACTATTTTCAAAGAGGAGAGGTATTCATAGAATCCCTACAGTGCAGAAGGAGGCCATTCGGCCCATCGAGCCCACACCAACAACAATCCCACCCAGACCCTGTTCCCGTAACCCCATGTATTAACTCTGCTAGTCCCCCTATCACGAAGGGACAATTTATCATGGCCAATCCACCTAACCCACACATCTTTGGATTGTGGGAGGAAACGGTAGCACCCGGAGGAAACCCACACAGACACGGGGAGAACGTGCAAATTCCACAAGCCGGGAATTGAACCCAGATCCTTGTTGCTGTGAGGCAACAGCACGAACAACTGTGCCATCACACTGCCCATGTCCTAGTCAATAACATCAACAACAAAAAAATCAAACCCTTATCAAATTGCCATTTGTGGGAACTTGCTACATATAAATTGGTTGTCATGTTTCCTACAGTGATCACACTTCAAAGGTACTTCATTAGCTGTAAAGCTCTTTGTAACATGCTGATGTTGTGAAAGGCACCATATAAAATGCAAACCTTTTGTTTCTTTAGTTAAGTATCTAATCTGCAGCTCCAACACTTCAGAAACTCAATATCACCCAGCACAAAGTAGTACACTTGATTGGCAGTCATTCTACCACCCACAATTATTCACTCTCTCCACCACCAATGCACCATGGCAGCAGTATGTCCATTCTACAAGATTCTCTGTAGCAACTCACCACGAACACTAACTCTAACCTTTTTCAAACCTGTACTATCTTCCCTAGTACTGACATTAGGCTCACTGGTCTATAATTCCCTGTTTTCTCTCTACCGCCCTTTTTGAATAGCAGGCTTACATTAGCTACCCTCCAATCTGTAGGAACCAATGGATCTATTATTGGAGCAGATGTGTTGATGTTAATTTTCCAAAATTTGCTAAATTCTGAAAGGTTCCTTCAGACTGGGAAGTAACAAATATGACCCCACTATGCAAGAAGGGAAAGAGGCAGACAACAGGTAATTATTGGGCCGTTAGCTCGCTGTCTGTCACAATGTCTGTCTTGAAGTCACCTTTCAAACTTGTGACCTCTACCACCTAGAAGGACATGAGCAGTAGGTGAATGAGAATGCCACCAACTGAAAGCTATGCACCAACCTACTTGCAACTTTCTTATTGTTCCTTCACTGTCGCTAGGTCATAATCCTCAAATTCCATTATTAATAGCACTGTGGTTGTACCTACACCATATGGTTAGCAGCAGTTGAAGGCTGTGGCTCACTATCTTCTTAAGGACAATGAAGAATTGGTAATTATTTCTGGCTGACCCAATGACATTCACATTCGATGCATGAATTTTTAAAAATCTGTAATATTAGTTAATTTATTACAATAAACAACAACTGCTTGTATTTTCATTTAGAGCCTGAGAAGATTATTGGAATAATTGAGTTTGGTTAATGATGAGCGTATGCATGAGGGTTTCCACAACAGATGCACAGAGATGAAAGCAATATGGAAGCTTGGTCAAACAGGTAGGATTTAAGGCAAGTCTTTAGGAGATAGAGAGTTAAATAGTGAAAAATTGAGGCCCCAGCACAGACCTGCAGGAGTCCACTTGCCACATCCTGCCAATCAGACAAAGACCCAGTTAGGCATACTCTTTGTTTTCTCCAGCCAGCCAATCTTCAATCCAGGCTGATACGTTACCCCCTACACTATGAGCTTTTATTTTCCACAATAGCATTTAATGCCTTCTGGAAATCCAAGCATACCTACAGGCTCCCTTTTAATCACAGCACATGTTATTCCATCAAAGATCTCCTATAAACTGTTTAAACATGATTTCCCTTTCACAAAGCATGCTGACTTTTCCCAATTCCCTTGAATTTTTTTGCAATTTCTTTAATGATCAATTCCAGCATCTTCCCCATGCCAGACATCAAGCTAACTGACCTATAGTTTCCTGTTGTCTGTTTCCCTCCCTTCTTGAATAGTGGGATCACATTTCCTGCTTTCCATTCTGATGTAACCTTTCAGAATCTAATTTTGGAAAATTACCACCAACACCTCCACTATAATAGTAGATCCATTGGTGGTTATTTTCCAAAATTGTTTGGACTCTGGAATAGTCCCTATAGATTGGAGGGTAGTTAATGTAAGCCTGCTATTCAAAAAGAGAGTTAAACAGGGAACTATAGGGAATAGAGGGATACAAACGAATGGTCTAGTTGGGCGCATGAGCGGTGCAGGCTTGGAGGGCCGAAGGGCCTGTTCCTGTGCTGTATTGTTCTTTGTTGCTCTTTATAGCCCAGTGAGCCGAACGTCGGTACTGGGGAAGTTGCTAGAGTCCATTATCAAGGCTTTCATAACTTGGCATTTGGAAAGTGGTGGTATAATCAGAGAAAGTCAGCATAGGTTTACAAAAGGGAAAACATGCTTGACGAATCTTTTGGAATTTTTTGAGGAAGTAACTAGTAGAGTTGACTGAGGAGAACCAGTGGAGGTGGTTTATTTAGATTTTCAGAAGGCTTTCCACAAGGTCTCACATAACAGACTACTATATAAAGTTAAAGCACGTGGGATTGAACGTAATGTCTTGAGATGGATTGAAAGCTGGCTAGCAGATAGGAAGCAAAGAGTTGGCATAAATGGATCTTTATCTGATTGGCAGTCTGTGACTAGTGGGGGTATGTACTAGGACCCCAACTGTTCACATTATATTGGAAGAGAGAACTGAATGGATTATCCCCAGATTTGCAGATGATAGAATGTTGGGTGGGAGGGTGAGTTGTGAGGAGGATGCAGGGTTGTTCTAGCATGGTTTGGACAGGCTGAATGTGTGGGCAAACTGCATGACAGTAATGTGAAGTTATCCACTTTGGTGGCAATTATAAAAAGACAGATTATTATTTTAATGGGTGTAAATTGAGAGAGATGGGTACCTTGGGAGCCCTTGAGCAGCAGTTGTCAAAAGTAAGTGTGCAGGTACAACAGGCAGTAAAGAAGGCAAATAGTATGTTGGCCTTTATAGTGAGAGGATTTGAGTGTAGTCATAGAGATGCAATTATATAGGGAGTTGGTGAGGCCAGATCAGGAATATTGTGTGCAGTCCTTACCTGAAGAAGGATGTCCTTGCTTTAGAGGGAGTACAACAAAGGTTTATCAGGCACAATGAACTAAACCAAGATGATGGGACAGATGCATGGCCCCTGCTTCAAAATAGAACTCCTACAGTGCAGAAAGAAGTCATTCAGCCCATCAAGACTGCACCAACAACAATCGCACTCAGGCCCTACCCCCGTAACCCTACGTATTTATCCTGCGATCTCCCTGACACTAAACAGCAATAGAGTAGTTTAAGGTTATTGTTCTTATTAGTGTCACAAGTGAGCTTACATTAACACTGCCATGAAGTTACTGTGAAAATCCCCTAGTTGACACACTCTGCCACCGGCTCAGGTAACACTGAGGGAGAATTTAGCACAACCAATGCACTTAACTATTGCACGTCTTTTGGACTCTGGAAAGAAACCGGAGCAATCAGAGGAAACCCACGCAGACACGGGGAGAATATGCAGGCTCCGCACAGGCAGTGACCCAAGCTGGGAATCAAACCCAGGTTCCTGAGCAATCAACCTAATCTGCACATCTTTGGACTGTGGGAGGAAACTGGAGCATGTGGAGGAAACTGGAGCATGTGGAGGAAACCCACACAGACATGGGGAGAACATGCAAACTCCACTCAGTCACCTGAGAAGAAGGTGTCACCATGCTGCCTTTCTTTGAAAAAGATATTTTCAGAAGTTTGTCTCCTCACTTCTTTCTTTTGAGATCTTGAGGAAGATACGGAAGAAGTGGAGCCATTCCATCAATCTGACTTGAATTTGATGGAGGTTAAAAAAAGCCAACAGGCTATTCTACAATAGAATCAGTCTCCAAAATGGAACATTTACATGTTTGTTTTAGAGTGACCACCACAGTTAAAACTCTGAAATTGCAAAACCAATTTTATATTAATTGATTTTCCTCCAAGAACATACATACAAGTAGAAAGGAACTTGTATGTTCCTTTCATACAAATTCTTATCTACTTGTATGTACGTTCTTGGACGAATTAACCTGGAGGAATCCCTCTTCTGTAGACTGGGTAAAATACATCAAACCCCACTTTACGAATTCTGTCCAAATAATTCAATGTCTGACAGAAGTCAGTCGCAGGTCGATAATCGAACTCTTCCAGGAGAAATTAATAACCAAAAAATGGATAATTCAAAATATAAATCATGTGTGCATGTTAATTTTTATGACCTAATTTTCAAATGGACTGCACTTTCTCTTGTGGTCCCAAGCCTCTCTTAAAGCCACAACTGAGTGCTATGTTGATGGATACATGTCATAAATTCTCTTATCTCGATCAATATTGCTGTGAATTAGCTCAACTCTGTCACAAACAATATCCAAGTACCTATAGCAATAAAATAATTATTGTATAAATTATAAATAGATATCAGTAGATTGCATATTTCACCTTGTATGCCTGAAAACGTATTAAACTATTCAAGAATGCAAAATGTTCAGACACATACACCAGTGTAATAGCTCTGTAGCACTATTCTAGATAGATTGGTTGCTGTTTTTTTTTCCAAGACGCTGAAGTCATTTAGCCTTATTTTTTTTTTGCCAACATTACTAAGCATTCTCCAGTTTAGATGTTTGCTTAGATGTCAATAGAGAAGCTTGAATCTGCAAACCAATGGCTGGCAGGCTGACAAAGCCAAGCTTGTTCCAGCCAACAGTGCATGAAGTGAAAGGAGAACAGAGTTTTAAAAAAAATACGGGGCCTAGGCATGGAGAAAGGCCAGGCCCCATTAGTTCACTGAATCTGAACTAAGTCATTCGAATGGAGCCATGAGTCGAATATCAGGATGTTTGAAAACCATCATTAAAATCAAAACACTGAAAGGTTTTAAACTAGATTTTAGGGCATCAGATCAAAACTTGAATTTATATCCAAACCTAGATTTGATTTTCTTTTCACTGATCAATCATTCTGCTTTCTTTTCCCTTGAGTGTATTCTTAAAACTGCCAAATTCTACATAAGGGACTTTCAGCAATGGCTTTGATACATGTTATTTTCAGTACAAAAATAATAAACATCTTTTTTGGTCGCCTGTTTCCTCTTCATACAAAAGTGTTTGGCAAACTTTCATTTGTTTGAAGGAAGAGCCAAAAGGTGTTGAGTTTGTCACGCAATTATGCCAAACTTAGGTAATTAAACGATTGCAGTTTGACACAATTTCTATTGTTGTCACATGTATGCACAACGGGATGATGAAACTTGTATCCACCAGCATCTGAATAGACTGGAAGGCATTGCTCTGTAGATATATCACACAGGGCTAGTCTGTTTTGTAACATGCAAAATGATTATTCTGCTTCCTCCTACTTTATCCCGGCCAGCGAAACAATGCATGCAACATTTGTATCATGCAGCTGTGCACTGAAGTTCAATTTCTCCTGGTGCTCCTGTGGCATTAAAATTAACAAACTCCCATATTGACAGCAAAAGAGAAAATGCTGGAAAATCTCAACAGGTCTGACAGCAGCAGTTAGGGAAATGCACAGCAACCTCCAGAAGTTTTAATGGCTGTCCAAGCACCTACAATGTCAAGACATGAAATTGTTTTTGCCTCAGGATGTGGGAAAGCTGAAAAGTTATTTGAAGGAAGCAGATGCGAGAATTCCTCCCACTTCAGCAACTGTTGATAAGCTCATTTTGTGAAAGAACATCTCATTGTATCTATCAAAGTGCGGAGCTGGGTTATTTGGGTCTTGCATACTTTCTGCCCTTGAGTTGGCATTTCATGAGAACACAACGCGCTTTTCAGACAAAACTAGGAGTTCCTGCCACACCTCTTCCATGAGAATATGGATGGACTCCATCATCCGGACTCGAAATGTCAGCTCTTTTCTCTCTTTGCAGATGCTGCCAGACCTGCTGAAATTTTCCAGCATTTTCTCTTTTGGTTTCAGATTCCAGTATCCGCAGTAATTTGCTTTTACCCATATTGACAGCCATGGCCAGAGCTGTTCCTGTACTGGAATTCATATCAAGGTCCAACTGCGATAGATTGCAACATCTGCCTGGTGAAATCCAAATGTTATATCGATGGAAGATTGGCTATGGTTGCTTGCCTTGGCAAACACTTGAGTAAAAATTTAGCCATCTTCCACAACAACGAAGCAAATTCCCTTTAAGAAAGAATCCCAAGATGAGGTCCCAAGTTGCAGAGAAGGTTTACCAGAATATTGCCAGTTATAAAAGTGTAGCTAGGAGGGGAGATTGGATAGGCTTCTGAATATTTTCTTTGGAACAAAAAAGACCGAGGGATGACTTGATTGAGGTTTAAAAAAATTAACAGGGAAGAGATAGAGGACAAAGTTGTTTCCCTTAGTGGAGAATTCTAAAACTGGGGACATAGATGAAAGACAAGTGGCAGAAGGTGTAGGGGGACATGCGGAAGAACTTTTTTACACAGAAGGTAGTGGATGCCTGGAATTCACTGCTTGAGTTAGTGATGGAGGCAGAGAATCACGGAATCACAGAATCAGAGAATCCTATGGTGCAGAAGAAGCCCTTCAGCCCATCAAGTCTGTATTGACACATGAAAGACCCTGACCTGCCCACCTAATCCCACCTGCCAACACTTGGCCCAGAGCCTTGAATATTATGGTGTGCCACGTACTCATCCGGGGATTTTTTAAAGGATGTGAGGCATCCCGCCTCCATCACCCTCTCTGGCAGCATATTCCAGACCGTCACTACCCTCTGAGTAAAAATGTTTTTCCTCAAGTCCCCCCTAAACCTCCCACCTTTCACTTTTAACTTGTGTTCCCTTGTAACTGATCCTTCAACTAAGGGAAATAGTTGCTCCCTATCCACCATGTACATGCCCCTTGAATACCTCAATCAGGTCACTCCTCAGTCTTCTGTGTTCCAGAGAAAACAAGCCAAGGCTATCCAACCCCTCTTTACAATTTGAATATTCCATCCCACACAACATTCTGGTGAATCTCTTCTGTACCCCCAACAGTGCATTCATGTCCTTCCCTTAAGGTGGCAACCAGAACTGCAGAGACCCTAAACTCTTTTAAAAAGTAACCAGATCTGCAGTGTAAGTGCTGTAAGCTACAGGGCAATGGGCTGGGTGTGAGAAGGTGGGATTAAAAACAGCTTGGTGTCCTCAGGCTGGCGTGGACAAGATGGGCTGAATGGCCTCCTTCTGTGCTGTAATTTTTCTATGGTTCTATGGTTGGCTTTGGGTTTCAGGATCCAACACCTGATCAAAGTGACTGAAGCACCATTCGCTGGCATGGCACATATCACTTCATTAATGTATTTATTTGGACCTTAAAAGGTCTGTTGCACTGGTCTTCAGAGTATCCTGGAGTGTAGACAGTCTAGTTCTCGTGAATTAGCAACTCTAAATCACCCAACATCTCTGACTCAATTGCAACCACTGAAGCAGATTAACTGGCCATTCATTTGCTTCTTGTTTGTGGGATGTTGTTGTGTATGAATCAGCTGCCGTGTCCACCCATCTAACCAAGGCTACACACTTCAAAGAGTTCGTCACTTGCTGTGAAGCAATGTGAGACACCCTGAGGACACAAAAGCGCTACATTGCAAGTACCACTACTTCCTTTTTAATAATTCTTATCACTTTTGGAAATGCACAGCAACCTTCAGGAGTTTTAATGGCTGTCCAAGCACCTCGCCATCTACAATGTCAAGACATGCAATTGTTTTTGCCTCAGGATGTGGGAAAGCTGAATAGTTATTTGAAGGAAGCAGATGCGAGAATTCCTCCCACCTCAGCAACTGTTGATAAGCTCATTTTCTGAAAGAGCATCTCATTGTATCTATCAAAGTGCGGAGCTAGGTTGTTTGGGTCTTGCATACTTTCTGCCCTTGAGTTGGCATTTCATGAAAACACAACGCGCTTTACAGACAAAACTAGGAGTTCCTGCAACACCTCTTCCATGGGAATATGCAATTCATTTCGTTTAATCAAGATCAGTATTGGAACTCATCATAGCCATATCATAGGAATAAAGCAAGAAGGATAAAGCCAAATACTAACTATTCATCGATCGAAAATTAGCTGATTTATTTATGTTGAACCCATTGTGAATGTTCAGTACTACGACTTTGTCATTAAAATGTTAATAATGGACAAGACCAAACCATGGGTTAATAATCATCATCTGCAAGTGCTGAAAGTGCATGCCAGAGAGAACAAATTGCTTGGCAGTGTCAAAATTACAGACCATGACAGCTTCATAAGCTGCTTGCTGTATGTTTGTGGAGTATAGAAAAACCTGTTGCTAAGTAACTTAGCTGAGCTACACAGAGGGCAGCCATTTTTTTCCCCCAATTGCGAATCAGGCTGGGAATAGCTTTTTATTAAAGTAATTTGATGCGACTGGAAGGTGATAATATTCCAGTTTGTTTAGTGAAGAATGAAGCAGATTTATGTGCCAAAATAATATTATCACATTTTTGGAATCTTCCATTTCTGTCAAGGAAACAAATGTGTGTGAATTTGCCATCAAAAAAGTGAAGCAAACATTTCCAGATAATTAACATAAGTCAATCGAAACCTTCAGTATAAATGCCGCTCTAATTGCATGTAATGATAGTTCTGAAGGCGTACGTAAATACCCCCATTAAACTATTAAATCTGTGCACTCATTGATATTCTCTGTTTGCTAAACTAGTGACTCACTTCCTTGGTCACACACATCAAGCCAGTGGCACATAGTTTTAACTGTTAAATGACTTGATTCACTGCTTTAATGTGTTATCCCGCAATCTGTGAACGGAAGTCTAGTATAAAATTGCTCCTTATTGGTAATTTTGTGGTTGCCCAGAGAATTTTCATTGAACAAGATGCTCACTCCATTAAGAAGAATAATAAATCCATGCAGGTTCCTGAGAACCAAATGCTGGAATTGGATACAGAAGAAATTGTACAGAGTCTGTATCGTAAGGTGGAATAACAAAACGTTCAGGGCTAAAGTTGACAGCTGTTGGTACCGGGGTACAGCTCTGGACACCATGCTGATTCTGTGAATTATGGCCATTGTGTTCTCACCTTCGCAACATTTTCAATGATGACAATAATCGAAGTTATTATGCTAAATCATAGTCTGTGCAAGGGAAGAGGGAAGAAAATAAAAGAGTTTCAAAATGTTACAGGAGCAGTCGTTCTTCCTTTGCTGCTAATAATCCAGTTCCCTTGACTTAGGGCGGCACAGAGGCACAGTGGTGAACACCACTGCCTCACTGTCCCAGGGACCCGGGCTCAATTCCGGCATCGGGTGACTATCTGTGTGGAATCTGCAGGTTCTCCTCGTGTCTGCGTGCGTTTCCTCTGGGTGGTCTGGTTTCCACCCACAATCCAAAGATGTGCAGGTTAGGTTGATTGTTATGTTGTTCCTTTGTGTCACGGGGATTAGCAGGTGTAAATATTTGGGGTTATGGTATTAGGGCCTGAGTGGGATTGTTGTCGAGTGCAAGCTCGATGGACTGAATGGCCTCCTTCTGCACTGTAAAGATTCTATGATTCTATGAGATGATGTAATGGACAGGTCATCATGTTAATAGAGTATGTGTGGGAACTTGGTGTGAACACATAAGCAGTGGATCAATATTGACTGTGGACTGACACGCACTTTGCCCTTGCAATAAAATGGACCAATGTATATCACATTCTTGTTCTAGCACACAAATTCTTTCCATTTGAGAAATCAATTAATAAAATGCCTTGCATGAGTTATATCTTGCTGATAATGCTGTAAAATATCCCTAAGGGTCTGTATCAGCATTTGATAAGGCAGCAGAGATGACTATGGTTCAATTGAAGAGCCAGTTGAAGGTTGGGAACGCTATTCACAGTGGGACATTATAGATAGTCTGGAATGTACTATCTGAATGGGGGTTGAAAGCAAATTCAATGGTAACTTTCAAAAATGAATTGGCTCATTAATTGGAAAGTAAAACGTTGCCGGACTGTGGTGAACGAGCTGTGGAGAGGGACTACTGGTAATTGGGTAGCTCTTTGAAGGACATTCCACCACGCTGGGCTGAATGGCCTCCTTTTGTGCTGTGTTATTCGATAGCGAGATTGGGCACTTTATAAACAGGATTATAAAGTGTAGGCGCATAATATCAGAAGCTATCTGTGTGTGTGTAATAATCAAATGAGGAGAACTCTAAAGGTGGAAAGGAATCAACACCAAAGGTCTGCCTGATGATTCTTCCAGTCCTCATTGTAGCCTAGTTTTGAGTGAGTTCTGAATGCGGTTTATAAATGTGAGCAGACTGTTTGCTGAGCCAGATCTAATATATGCATCATGTGACCCTGCGTATCAACCTTCACATGAATGAATCTAATGTGAATGTTGCTTTAATTTGAATATTTATGTAAACGTACACCAGTGATCCACAGATGTGTGAAAGGGACCATAACTGATTACAATTTCTACCTTGAGAAAGATCCAACTTAATCTTTCTGCCGCTGTTTGTGGGAAAATTGGATGCAGCTGGTAGGCTGTACAAAACAAATATCTGTGAAATCCTGATGGCATGGAAATTTGCAAGTGGGGTTAGTCCAAATATATTCACTGATAAGGATCGGAAGTGCTCTGTTAAGTAGAGGTTCAGCGCTGTGGTATCATTAGCTGTCAAAACCATCCATCCTAATAACGAGTATTCAGGATTCACTCTAGGAGGTGGCTTAAGTCGTTGGCAACCATCCTACCTAGCCGACATGTCCTCTCAGACATGGTGATTTTGCTGCTGGAACATTTCCCTTGTATACACATAATCCATTTCTTGCTAATAGGCATATTCTCACCAAATTGTCTATGTTGAGGACTCCTCAGCACTCTCATCTTCCTCTGCCTCCCTGGTCCCTCTGCCAGAGTCCCTGTCTGCTCCACATGTGCCTGTGACGACGGCTGCCCAGGTGGAACTGTAGAGGCCACAGGCTGAGTGAGGTTTCCAATGGGTGTCTCCACAATAAGACCGGACACCATTTAGACAGAGAAGTGAACAGCCTGCCTCCAAATTCTTCCAAGACAACGTGAGGTCATTTCATCAGAGAGTGCATGAGTACAGGACACATCTCATCTTGAGCATTAATGAGTTCACAGTGGTTCCTGTTTTCACACTGTACATATCACATTTAAACACTTGTACTTATTTTCACTTCCAGTGACTTGGTATGTAATAGTGAGCTGGCTCAAAAGGAATGTGAGCTACCATCTTACTTTGAAGGTGCCCTACTGACTTGCGTGTCAATGTGACTGCACCAGGAGCAAAGATGTGGCCTGATTGGTGAAACATATGAGAACATTTTCCTTCTCTGCTGTATCACATAAGACTCCAGAATTCAAGATGCTCAAACACTAAGATGCTCCTTGTATCTTTCAATTTCCAGCTAAATGTAACTTTCCCCATAACCTCATATATTTACCCTCTTAACCCCCCGACACTAACACCATATCCCCGTATCAGTCAATCCCCAGCATATCCCTACATCACTCAATCTGCCTCTCCCCATCATATCCCCATATCACTCAATCCCATGTCTTCTGAAATCCAGGACTTTTTGCGACATTTCAAATGTTGCCTAACTGATGTCCTGCACAATTTCAATATCGTCTCCTTCCATTAATATGAAATGCCTTGTATGCAATATCTATTTATTTCCTAGTGTTTCCTACCTTCATTCCCACCTAAAACTATGAAGAACAAAAATACCCATAAAGGGCTTCTTAATGATCTTGAGCATTAACTTAAGACCATTGTAGCATGTCTGATTATCAAACTGTATCTTCCTTTGTCAAGAATGCTATTTTACTCTTTATGATTGACTGAGCGGAGCTTGATAGAGGGGGCTGAACAGAGTAGATAGGGAGAAACTTCTCGCTTGTGAAAGGATAGAAAACAGGAGGACACAGATCTTAAGCAGCTCGCTAAAGAAGCAAAAGCGACAGGAGGGAAATCTTTTTCACGCAACGAGCAGTTAAGGTCTGGAATGCAGAGCCTGAGAGCGTCATGGAGACAGGTTCAACAGGAGCATTTGAAAGGTATTTGGACTGTCAGCTGAGGATGAAGAATGTGCAGGATTACAGGGAGAAGGCTGCATAATGACCCTAAGTGAATTGCTCATTGGGAGAGCCACTGCAGGCACAATGGGCCGAATGGCCTCCTATTGCATCGTAACAATTCTGTGAAGTTCTGTGCATTTGTGGAATTGAGCTTTATCAATTTGGATTTGCCATAACAATGACATTCTGATCTCCCGTGTGTTCCACAATCGGCTGACATTTGTACCGATTAATTGACAAATGAATGTGAAGTGTGAAAGGAGCATTATTACAAGTGAATGATAATTGGCCAGTTTCCTGCGATTACCGCAAGCATAAAAGGATTTTTCTACCTCAAGAGCAAATGATGCCCGTTTCCTTTTGGTGCTCCATCTGCTTTGTCCCTCAATTCGCTATCCACACTGACTCTGTACTTCTGACCATCTCACACTGAGAGGAAACTGCCTTTATTGAACATTTGGCAAACTTTTTGGGCTGCTTGCCAAGCGCTGAGATGTGATGGCTCAATTTGCATCAAAACATGTTATTATATCACAAAACCGCATTGCACTGATGTCACTGTGACAAAATTGACCCATAATCATCCTCCTTCCCAAAGATGCACAGACTTCCTCTTTAATTTCTCCCTGTATTACCTCTGTGCGCAGCTAGATAATGGTGCAGTTGTCTCTTGATGGGGCCAACTTCACAATTTTAACAGGACACCTTTACTTTGACAGTGAGCAATTCAAACGTGCACATTTTCTTGGCAATCGGTTAATAATACTGCCTTTTTTTATCCCCACAGTGGAGATTTCCATATAAAATCCCAGGCCACTGGACATCTACGATGTGTATCAGCAACTCTCAATACGCTGCACATACATTTCAACTAGATTGATTGCCAGATTTTCAGCAGGCTAAAGTTCCAATGTACCCTTAAACAAGAATTCTAGCCTCAATAGTAACGCCTCCAACAGGGCGGGGGCTGGAGGTTAGAGGTATTAATGTGGAAAGTACTTCTTTAACTTGCTGTGCATGCATCTGCCGCCTTTATGGCTGTGGATATCATGGCACTTGACCGTCCCTCTGTATCGAGACAGGGTAATTAATGGAATTTGGAGCACAACTTAAAATTCACTGATGCTCAGTGGGTTTCTCATTAATTTAAATAGAGGTCATAGAGTCATAGAGGTTTACAGCATGGAAACAGGCCCTTCAGCCCAATTCGTCTATGCCACCCTTTTTTTAATCCCTAAGCAATTCCCAGTTGTCCACGTTTGGCCCATCTCCCTCCATACCCATCTCACCCATGAGGGGAAGGCAAGATCAGGCTACTGAGTTGGATGAGGGTCGTGTGCATCTCGCAGGACCCATTCTTGATTTATTTTTGCTTCCCAATTCTTCATTCACCAAGGGCTAAACAGTATTGCGCTAACTGACAGGAAGATCTTCACCAGATTTACCTAACTGTGAACCCTTTAACCCCACATTAAAGGGATGCAAGCCATTCTCACCAATTACTTAAATCATAGATCATAGAATAGAACCCTACGGTGCAGGAAGAGGCCCTTTGGCCCATCGAGTCTGCACCAAACACAATCCCACCCAGGCCCTACCCCCATATCCCTACATATTATACCCCCTAATCTCTCTAACCTGAGCATCCCTGGACACTAAGGGGCAATTTCTTGGCATGGCCAATCAACCTAACCCACACATCTTTGGACTGTGGGAGGAAACCAGAGTACCTGGAGGAAACCCACACAGGCAGTGAGTGACCCGAGCCAGGAATCGAACCCAGAACCCTGGAGCCGTGAAGCTGCAGTGCTAACCACTGTGCTACTGTGCTGCCCACACTGTTTCATGGCATTACTATGCTGTAATGCCGTGAGACAAGCTGATCTGTGTGGCACTGAATGTAATGTCAAATTTGAAATGTCATGTGCTGTAGCATATTTTTACATATTTTGTGTATAAAGTGGTGGTATAAAGTGATGCGCAGACAATCAAGCAAGTTGCTTTGTCTTGTATGATGTCAGGCTTCTTTGAATGTTGTTGGAGCTGTACCCTTCCAGCCAAATGGGCCTGTGCCTTGGTGGACAGGTTTTCAGGAATCAGGTGCTGAGCAACTTGTCACAGATCTGACCTACTCCTGTAGCCATTGTATTTATATGGTTGGCACAGTTCAGTTTCTGGTCAATTGTAAACCCCAGGATGTTGATATTGGGTTGTTAAGGTGTGTGACTGCATTGACTGACTCAGTTTATTTTTGGCTACACCTCCCATTCCCTGGTTCAGTGGCAGTAATTATGGGTGGGATATTCTGGCCCCCATCTCAGCGTGTTTTCTGCTGGCAAAAGCGGCTCTCCATTGGCTGCTGGAAGGATCTTCCAATCTGGCAAACGTCTGTGGCATTTTGAGCGGTTCACCCGTCCCGGGAGCCAGGGAGGAGTGGTCATCTTTGGCAGGACCAGAAGAGCCCACTGAATAGAAAATAGAAACAGGAGTAAAACAATTTGACCCTTTGTTGGAGTTCAGGAGAATGAGGGGATCTCATAGAAACCTACAAAATTCTAACAGGACACGACAAGGATACTGGCAGGATGTTCCCGATGATGGGGGAGTCCAGAATTTTATTTTTATTCATTCGTGGGTCGTCACTGTCTGGCCAGCATTTATTGCCCATCCCTAATTACCCTTGAAAAGGTGGTGGTGGGTGGCCTTCTTGAATCGCTGCCAGTCCATTTGCTGTGGGTTGATCCACAATACCGTCAGGGAGGGAATTCCAGGATTTTGACCCAGCGACTGTGAACAAACAGTGATATATTTCCAAATCAGAATGGTGAGTGTCTTGGAGGGGAACTTGTAGGTGTTGGTGTTCCCATGTAACTGTTGGACTTGTCCTTCTAAATGGAAGTGGTCGTGGGTTTGGAAGGTGCTGTCTAAAGATCTTCAGTGAATTGCTGCAGTGCATCTTGTAGATAGTACCCACTGCTGCTGCTGATCATTGGTGGTGGAGGCATTGAATATTTGTAGAGGTGGTGCCAATCAAGTGGGCTGCTTTGTCCTGGATGGTCTCAAGCTTCTTGAGTGTTGTTAGAGCTGCACCCCTTCAGGCTATTCCATCACCCTCCTGACTTGTGCCTTAGAGTTGGCAGATAGGCTCTGGGAAGTTAAGAGGTGAGTTACTCGCCGCAGTATTCCTTGCCTCTGACCTGGTCTTGTAGCCTCTGTGTTTATGTGGTGAGTCCAGTTGGGTTTCTGGTCAATGGTAGCCCCAAGGATGTTGATAGTGGGGGTTCAGTGATGGTTACACCATTGAATGTCAAGAGGCGGTAGTTAGAATGTCTTTTATTGGTGATGGTCATTGCCTGGCATTTTCATGGCGTAAATGTTACTTGCCACTTACGAACCTAGTCCTGCTATTGTCCAAATCTTATTGTATTTGAACATGGATTGCTTCAGTTCTGAGAAGTTGTGAATGGTGCTGAACATCGTACAATTATCGACAAACATCCCCACTTCTGACTTTATAATGGAGGGAAGGTCATTGATGAAGAAGTTGAAGATTGTTGGGCCTAGGACACTACCCTGAGAGACTCCTGTAGAGATGTCCTAGAACTGAAACGACTGACCCTCCACAACCATTATCATCTTCCTATGTACCAGGATGACTCTAACCAGTGGAGAGTTTGCCTCCGAGACCCATTAATTCCAGTTTTGCCAGGGCTCCTTGATGCCACACTCAATCAAATGCTGCCTTGATGCCAAGGGCTGTCACTCTCACCTCATCTCTGGAATTCAGCTCTTTTGTCCATGTTTGAATCATAAGAACATAAGAACATAAGAAATAGGAGCAGGAGTAGGCCATCTAGCCCTTCGAGCCTGCCCCGCCATTCAATAAGATCATGGCTGATCTGTTGTGGCTCAGTTCCACTTTCCCGCCCTCTCCCCATAACCCTTAATCCCCTCTCTTATCAAGAACCCATCAACCCGCTTCTTAAAAACATTTAGCGAGGCAGCCTCCACCACTTCAACGGGCAGAGAATTCCAGAGATTCACCACCCTTTGAGTGAAGAAGTTCCTCCTCAACTCCGTTCTAAACCGCCTCCCCTTTATCTTGAGGCTGTGCCCCCTAGTCCTACTGTCTTTTTTGAGCGGGAAGAGTCTCTCCACCTCTATCCTATCCATCCCATTCATCATCTGAGTGACCCTGACGAAACCCAAACTGGGCGTCACTGAGCAGGTTATTGCTGAGCAGGTGGTGTCTGATAACATTATTGATCACCCCTTCCATCACTTTACTGATGATCGAGAGTAGACTGATTGCGCGGCAATTGGCCAGGTTGGATTTGTCTTGCTTTTTGTGTGCAAGACATACCTGGGCAATTTTCCACATTGTTGAGTAGATGCCAGTGATGTAACTGTACTGGAAGAACTTGGCTGGGGGAGTGGAAAGTTCTGGAGCACAAGTCTTCAGTACTTTTGAGGGGTCGTAATCTGGGGAACAGAGATGAGGAGAAATTTCTTCACCCAGGGACCTGGTGAGCCTTTGGAGTTTAAAGTTTTCAAGTTTTTTATTAGCCACAAGTAAGGCTGACATTAATGCTGCAATGAAGTTACTGTGAAATTCCATTGATTGCCACACTCTGATGTCTGTTCGGGTCAATGCAACTAACCAGCACGTCTTTGAAACTGGAGCACCTGGAGGGAACCCACACAGACACGGGGAGAATGTGCAAACTCCACACAGACAGTGACCCAAGCCAGGAATCGAACCCGGGTCCCTGGCGCTGTCCTACTGTGATGCCCACAGAAAACATAGAAGCAGTTAAGGCCAAAACATTATTTTCAAGAAGGGGTTAGATATAACTCTTGAGGGGGGGGAAGTGGATCAAAGGGTATGGGGGGAAGATGGGGTCAGGCTATTGAGTTGGATGATCAGCCATCATCATAATGAATGGCGGAGCAGGTCTGAAGGGCTGAGTGGCCTACGCCTGCTCCTAATTTATTTTTCCATCGAACGCTGGCTAATGGTGGGCTACCTCCCACCACTGAGGAATACCGCACAGTGGTGAAGAAAAATCTGTCCCCACTTCCCCGTCATTAAATCCTTCGTCGTCAAATCTTGATTCCATTCTGTGACTTACTTTGCTGCATCTGTTGCAAGGTGCCTTCCATACTTGCAGTGTTGAGTAATGATCCACAAGACGCAGCTGGCTAACAGACCCTGTATTGTCCTTTTATAGCTCAAATCTAATTGCCTGAATGTGGACAGACAATGTTGTTAGAAAGATTGAAATTGAGTATTAAAACTGTCCCAAACCATTATTTTTTTAGAAAAGGAAGATCTTATACTTATGTGGTGCCTGCTACAGCCCCTGGTATTCCCAAAGTACTTTACCATTAATGAAATACTTCTGAGGTGCAGTCACTATTGTAAACTAGAAAATATGACAACCAATTGACACACAGAAAGATCCAATAACTATAAGTGTGATAATGGCCAGGTATTCTTTTGTCACGGACATTGGTCAAGGATATTGGCTGGAATACCATAGAGATCACCTCTGCCCCCTGTCATCATCAGCCGCACAGAGCATTGGCGGCAGGGCAGCACATTGGTTAGCACTGTTGCCTCACAGCGTCAGGGACCCAGGTTCAATTCTACCCTCAGGTGACTGACTGTGTGGAGTTTGCACATTCTCCCCGTGTCTACTTGTGTTTCCTCTGGTCGCTCCGGTTTCCTCCCACAGTCCAAAGATGTGAAGATTAGGAGGATTGGCCATGTTAAGTTGACCCTCGGTGTCGGGAAAATAGCAGGATAAGTAGGTCAGGCTACGGAGATAGGGCACGGGTGGGATTGTTGTTGGTGCGGGCTCGATGGGCTGAATGGCCTCCTTCTGCACTGTAAGGATTCTATGAGTTAGGAATAGTAACTTGGTGCATTGCTTTTGGCAACTTTTTGGAATGTTATACCTTAAACAACAACAAATTACATTTATATTGTGCCTTTAATGTTGTTACAATGTCTTTGTAGGAGCAATGTCAGACAAAAGGTGACACAGAACCAAAGGAGGAGATATTAGGACTGGTGACACATTATTTTCTGCTGCGTACCACACAGCAGAAAAGGCAAGTCTCTCCTTGTGATGTACTGGGTTATTTATAAATAGATTGAGCTGCAAGCACAGAGCTTCAGTGAATCATTCCCAGTCACTTCTGATGCACAAGTAATCCTCATATTAAGAACAAAAGAAATGAGGGAAGGTCATATTCTCAGCTGAGTTTTTCAGCAGTAATGTGCACTGCTTTTGAATACTGTCCAACACAGTTCAGGCCCTGGGCGAGGTGAATACACAGGTATACCTTCTCTATAAGATAAAGCTCCAATACTGTACACAAACTGGAAAAAAAAGATAGCTGGGTGAAAATACCATGGTATCAGTTTTAAGATTATGATTTACATAATAGTTCATCCCTGGTTATAATACTGCACACAAAGGATTCTGAATGTCTCAGTGTTGGAACTGCAGTCTTCAACAGGGCAGTTGATCATCCATCTCTAGGTTTATCCGTATAATCTGCTCTCCTATTCTTAACCAGATGTGCGCAGTTGCTTTATAAAGGAGTTAATCAATGTGGTATTAACTGCTTATCTACATATCAGCTGCAACGTGGGGGAAAAATAAATTCTTCTAATCTCTAATCTTTCTTTAAGCTTTCTAATTTTCCATTCAGATCCTTTAGCTCTGTGATCACATTTTAAGTCAAATTGCTTGCTCCCACAATATCCATGCTTCACACTACAGGTGCCATTTCAAAAACAAAAGCCTTTTTTTTATAGCCCTTCTCATTTTCCTGAAAACATTGATATGGCATAGCTCCACATGCAACAGCCGCCTAATAGATAATTCTGCATGTGTGTTTCTTGGCAATGAGTAACAGCTGATGATTCAGGTAAACAGCCATCCCTGTGATCACAATTTTCTCCTCATCCAAAGTGCACATAAATACACTTCCAGCAGGAGTTTTGGGGCAGTCCAAAGGTGATTGGAAAGACGGTTGAACTTGATACCCCTCGCCAAAAACAGGTGCAATAAGACTAATGGTAACACCACAACTGCTGTCTAACTTACAAAAGGTTCACTTAGGATATACATAACAGAAAATGGCCATTCAGCACAGCCAGTCCATGCCAGTGTTTATACTCCATTTGAACCCCCTCCCATCCTTCCTCATCTATCACTATCACCACCCTCTACTTCATTCATCCTTATATGCTTGCCTAGTTTCCCCTTTTGGAGAGGGAAGATACTCCTTTGGATATGATCCTGGGGCACCTTTGGAAGAGGTAAGTCACCCCTTCGGAACAGATTGTTAAGGATTGTTAAAAGGAGGCATAATTGTGCTTACAAAAATTGTACAGTCTCATTGGAACTGCCCAAGCTATTAAAGAACTGTAAAAGCTGTCAAAGAACTGTCAAGCTATTAAAGGATTATCAGAGCTCATTGGAACTGTCAAAGCTGTCAAGGGATTTAACTCTACCAGGTTTTAATGTTTTTTAAAGTGTGAGGAGTAAAAAAAACATTGCTTGATTTTAAGTCTGTGTGATATCTGTTGGCCTAAGCCTGAGGGTTCTTATTATTGGATTTGTGCTGCATGGCTGATTTTACAACTAGACATTGTCATACTGGGTACCTGTTAAGTGAGTGGTGTGATTGACAGCCCTAAGTGATTATGGAATAGAAATATGTGTTTTCATAAGACATTAGTTGGAGGAATTTCAATATATTCAATGCCTATCAGTGAGAATTTTTTTTTAAATAACGGTGTCAACAACAGAGAGATAGCTTTATTATATGTCAGCATCTCCTGAGGTTCCCCCATGGTGGATATTAGATGGGTTGACATGGAAGTGGTGAGAGAAATGCTGCAGAGCAGGGGAGGCATGGCTGGGCATGAGTTGGCACAGGCACTGTATTGGGCCATGAGGATCAGTGGGGGGAATGGGTTGGCATGGTGGCATGAGGGGCCATGGGGAATGGGTAGAGTTACGTAGGCTGGCATAGCGGTATGAAGGATCATTGGGGTTGAGAGCATGAGGTGACATGGGAATGTGAGGTATTAAGGGGGGGAGGACTAAGGGCTGGAGGGCTGTGTTTTGTTTATTCATTTGTTTTTAAATAATTTCAACAAAGGCGAGCCTTCCACCCAACCCACCTCCACACTTGGCAGCCTCTGCACTTGCTGTGGGGGCAGTGGGCCCAAATTATAATTTAGCCAGCTCACCCCACTGCCACCCTGGAATAAAGTAAATCCAACATTCTGAGTTTCTTTTTACTCGGTTGGGTTAGCAGAGCTGGGAAATGTCCCATCTCTATGCTCCCAGTACAGGGCAGAAAATCTGAGCCAATCTCTCCATATCCACTCTATTAAAACCTTCCATAATTGTAAAGGTCTCTGTCAAATCATTTCTCTGCCTTCTTGTTTCAGGAGAAAAGAGTCTGTCAATGTCTTTCCTGATACGCTTTTCTGGTATCATTCTTGTCAATCTTCTCTACATCCTCTCCAGTGCCTCAATTATATCTATTTCATAATTATAATGATTTCATTGAGGCACATGAGGTTGGGCTCTTAGAGTATGAGCTCCCTGATTGATGTCATAATTATCTGTCCAATCAGGGAGTCTCAGCTGTATATAATTATGGGAGTGTCAGGTCCAATGACAGTCTGGATTCTGACGGTATAGCTGAAGCACTTTGGGAGTGGAATTGAGTTTATAAATAAAGGGAATCTGGGAAAAGGACACCGGCCTCTGAGGAGTTATTTCAATAATATGGTGACCAGAATCACTCGCAGTACTCAAAGTATAGTCGAAGCAAGGTTCATTACAGGCTTAGAATAACTTCCCTACTATTCAATTCAACCCTTCTCAAAGTAAAGCCTTCTGCTTGGTTTGATTATCTAATGCAGCACAGATCAGGGTATAAGTTTGGAACTTTCCATGGCCTGTATTGCTTACTTACATACCCATGCCACTTTGAATCTGTATCCACCATAATTTTAATCATTCTTTTTTTTCTAACATGTAAGAGCTCCTCACCACAGGGGGATATAAGACCAACACTCAGAAGAAGCAGCACAAGGATTATATTAACAAATTCAGACCAGGATCAACATCTACCAGATGTGGTGACATTTCCCAGACATTTCCCAGACAGAGCCATGAACAGCATATGAGCCTCAAAGCTTTCTCGTCTTCCCCTTCAATTATTTTTCTTGTTACTCTTCAAATCTCCTTCAAAAGGTGCTTTTCTGACAGTCCGGTCTATTGTCCTTGCAACAATTACTGGCATCTCTACGCTCCACCTCAGCTATTGTCCAGCTATTTTGCTGAAAGTTCTTTACAAGAGGAGGTCTGACTCATTGCATTAGCTTACAACAAGCACTGTGGTCGAGGGAAACATCAATATCTCAATATCTAAACTCCAAAACCCAACGCTGAAGGTGGACACAGGTGAGGTGCCAGAACCAAGATCAAGCCAGTAAGATGACAATGTAAGCATCTGATAAAAACAGCCCAACTATCAGCGTGTCTCTGATGGTGAATGGACGATGGTACATGTGTAGGTGATTCTTCATGCGATAAGTTCACAGAAGCTGAGGATACTTCTGTTCATAGTGCCGATAATATCAAGAATTGAAGGAGACAGAGCAGAACCTTCAATATCATAACATTCTTTTAAGTTAGACCAAACTATTTACTGTCGTTACATCTCAGCCTGGGAGGTCTGTAGTGCCTTTCACAGAAAGAAGTCTCACAACACTAGATTAAAGTCCAACAGATTTATTTGGTAGCTCGAAGTGGCATCTTTCAGAGACAGGCAGATGCTACATTTCCCCCTGTGTTTCATTCTATCGCATAAAGAACAAAGAAAATTACAGCACAGGAACTGGCCCTTCAGCCTTCCAAGCCTGCATTGACCATGCTGCCCAACTTAACTAAAACTCCCTACACTTCCAGAGACTATATCCCTCTATTCTCATCTCATTCATGTACTTGTCAAGATGTCCCTTAAAAGTCACTGCCTATATCCACTTCCACTATCTCCCCCGGCAACGAGTTCCAGGCGCCCACCACTTCCTGTGTAAAACATCTGCCTCATACATCTCTTTTAAACCTTGCCCCTCACACCTTAAACCTCTGCCCCTAGTAACTGATTCTTGGACTGTGGGAAAAAGCTTCTGACCATACACCCTGTCCAGGCCTCTCATAATCTGGTAGACTTCTATCAGGTCTCCCCTCAACTTCCATCGCTCCAATGAGAACAAACCAAGTTTCTCCAAACTCTCTTCATAGCTAATGCCCTCCATACCAGGCAACATTCTGGTGAATCTTTTCTGTACCCTCTCCAAAGCTTCCACATCTTTCTGGTAGTCTGGCGACCAGAATTGAACACTATATTCCAAGTGCGGCCTAACTAATGTTCTATAAAGTGTCAACATCACTTGCCAATTTTTAAACTCAACACTCTGGCCAATGAAGGTAAGCATGCCATATGCCTCCTTGACTACCTTCTCCATCTGTATTGCCACTTTCAGTGACCTGTGTACCTGTACACCCAGATCCCTTTGCCTATCAATACTCCTAAGGGTTCTGCCATTTACTGTACATTTCCTTTCTGTATTAGATCTTCCAAAATGTATTACGTCACATTTGTCCAGATTAAACTCCATCTGCCATCTCTCCGCCCAAGTCTCCAACTGATCTATATCCTGCCATATTCTCTGATGGTCCTCATCGCTATCCGCAAATCTACCAACCTTTGTGTCATCTGCAAACTTATTAATCAAACCAGTTACATTTTCCTCCAAATCATTTATATGTTTTACAAACAGCAAAGGTCCCAGCACTGATCCCTGAGGAACACCACTTGTCACAGCCCTTCATTCAAAAGCACACCCTTACACTGCTACCCTCTGTCTTCTTTGACCAAGTAAGAAGTCTGACAACACCTGAAAGAAATCTGTCAGACTTCTTACTGTGTTTACCCCAGTCCAATGTCGGCATCTCTACATCATGACTTCTTTGACTGAGCCAGTCTTGCATCCACCTTGCCAGCCCACCTCTGATCCCACCACGCGACTTCGCCTTCTGTACCAGTCTGCCATGAGGGACCTTGTCAAAGGTCTCACTGACGTCCGTGTAGACAACATCCACTGCATTATCCTCATCAATCATCTTCGTCACTTCCTCGAAAAACTCAATCAAGTTTGTGAGACACGACTTCCCCTTCACCAAACCGTGTTGCCTCTCACTAATACATCCACTTATTTCCAAGTGGGAATAAATCCTGTTTTGAAGAATCCTCTCCAATAATTTTCTTACCACTGATGTAAAGCTCACTGGTCTGTAATTACCTGGATTATTCTTGCTACCCTTCTTAAACATAGGGACACGAGTAGTTTTAAAGAATTCTGGAGTGGATTTTCTCCACTCCTTTTTTAAACCACAGACTCTAAACCAAACAGCTGCTTTAGTCCAGCTTTCTTTTCTTATTAGCTAATGGATCCAACTAGTGCTCTTTAAACTAGGCCACCAAGGGTATATCCAGCAATAACCTTATTGGGGAACTTGAAACAAATCTGGGCACCAAAGCTACATAGACATTCAAATTAGATCTATTTTTCTCCCATTAGTGGAACTATGAATCTTCTGGATCAGGGAAGTTCCACTGGTAATGTAAGCCCAGTGTAAACATTGCCTCCTCTCCTATCTTTGAAGATCAGAAACCTTGCTCCTTTGTCATATCGCAGCTTTCTCAGTGATGCTGAAACAACTGGGTCAATAAAATAAAACTATATGTTGGAAGGAATTTTCTCAGCTTACAGGGAGAATGTTCCTGATGATGATGGGTGTGTCCAGAATCAGGGGTCACATTCTGGGAATTCAGGGTTGATTATTTAGGACGGAGATGAGGAAACACCAAGAGTGGTGAGCCTGTGGAATTCATTAGCACGGAATGCCAAAACATTGAACGCATTCAAGAGGCGAGTCGATATAGCACTTGGGATGGGATCAAAGGTTATGGGGAGAAAACAAGATTAGGCTATTGAATTGGACAATCATCCATGAATGGCAGAGCAGACTGAAAGGGCCAAATGACCTCCTCCTGCTCCAATCTTCCACATTTCTATGTTATTAGAGTTTTGAATGGAGAATTGTTACCCGCGCCACAAATACTAGGTGCAAAAGGTGGAGGAGATGATCTGTCTCACTTTAAAAGGGACAAGAATCCACCTCTCCAACAATGACCTATGTCTATGATTTGATAAGAGAGAAATAAAGCATTTAACCCGAGGGAAGTGCCGAGCCTTTTATTTTGTAACCTGGTTGATTGGCTTTACGAGGTTGAATGCTTCTTAGAGGATGGCTTGGACGCACAGTGATCACATGAAGCATGTGTTCAATTTTTGGAGCCATTTGTTTAATGTAATCCCCTGATGAAGGAGAAGCGCTCTGAAAACTTGTGCTACCAAATAAACCTGTTGGATTTCAACCTGGTGCTGTGAGACTGCTCCTACACTTGGCAATTTAAGTGCTCGTTCAGATGCTTATTAAATGTTGTGAGAGTTCCTGCCTCCACCACCCTCTCAAGCATATTTCCACCATCCTCTGGGTGAAAAATATCCCCTCTAAACCATTTACTCTTCACCTTAAACCTCTGGTCTTAGACACTTGTGATATGGGGAAAAGATTCTTATGATCTACCCTTTCATAATTTTGTACACTTCTATCAGATCCCCCCCCCTGCCTCCTCTGCTCCAGGGAAAACAAACCCAGCCTGTCCAGCCTCTCCTCATAGATGGACTTTTACATCCCAGGCAACATCCTGGTGAATCTCCTCTGCACCCTCTCCAGTGCAATCACTTCCTTATGTTGTGACCAGAACTGTACACAATATTCCAACTGTGGCCTAACAAATATTTTATAAAGTTGTAACAAGACATCCCTGTTCCTATATTCTACATCCCGGCTAATGAAGACAAGCATTCTATTTGCCCTCTTCACCATCCTATCTACCTGTGCTGCCACCTTCAAGAATCTATGGACTTGTACCCCAAGGTCCGTTTGTTTCTCAATACTGCCTAGAGACCTACTGTTCATTGTGTATATCCTACCCTTATTAGACCTCTCAAAATGCATCATCTCACACTTATCAAGATTAAATTCCATCTATCTTTGCTCCGTCCAATTCACCAGCTGATCAATATCAGTCTGTAGCCTAAGACTATCCTATTCACTATCAACAATATCACCAATTTTCATATCATGTGCAAACTTACTTATTATGCCTTCTGTACTCACATCCAAGTCATTAATGTATATGACAAACAGCAAGGGTCCCAGCACCCATCCATATGGTACACCATTGGTCACAGACTTCCAATCACAAAAGCAACCCTCCAGTATCATCTTTTGTGTCCTATTAATAAGCAAATTTTGGATCCAATTTACCAACTTGCCTTGGATTCCTTGGACACTAACCTTTTGGACCAGCCTTCCATGTGGCACCTTGTCAAAGACCTTGATAAAGTCCAGATAAACCAATTAACTGTGCTACCGTCATCAATATATTTTAATTACCTTTTCAAAAATCTCAATTAAATCAGACAGAATCCCCCACCTACAAATCCACGCTGGCTATCCCTTATGAATTACAGCCCATCCAAATGTTGATTAATCCTGTCCATCAGAATACCTTAAGATAATTTCCCTACCACTGATGTTAGACTAACAGGCCTGTAATTACCTGGCTTACCCCGATGCCCTTCCTGAATAAAGGTAGCACATCAGCTACTCTCCAGTTATTGTCTCCCATTTCCTTCTGGAATATGCTTTTGCAAAGAAGGTTTGGAGAAAGGTGCAGTGTTTTTGGTCGAAGTTCTTCCTGAGCAGCTCTATAACACAGGACTGTGTGCTCTACAGGCTGTTTCCCAGGATGCAAAGCAAACCTTCTACTGGAGGATCACCAGCTTGGGGAAACACCTGGGGAAATACCCAAAACTTGTTCGTCTTCAATGCAAGGACCTGTCTACCAGAGTACCACTCCCTTAGTGTTGCAAACAGGGAGGGCCCAGTATTATATGCTGAGGGAAATACTGAAGCTTGGGGCAGCTGCTGCAAAGGTTCAATGAGGAAAGACACTGCCTCTAGCCCTTCAACCAAAGTAACCATGTAAATCCATGTAAAACCCCGTGGGCTGTTTGCACCAGCAACTGTTTGACATGAAATACAAATGTATAGTGTAAATATACACTATCTTTAATAAATATAGTGAGGCATCTCAGATGTCACATGCTGTTTTGAGAGAAAATGAATGCTATAATAAAACCAAAAGGCATAGGGGACAGAAGTAGGCCATTTGGCCCATTGAGTCTACCCTACCATTCAATGAGATCATGACTGACCTGATGTGATATTCCTCAACCCCGCTTTTTCACCTTTGATTTGATTTGATTTATTATTGCCACATGTATTAGCATACAGTGAAAAGTATTGTTTCTTGCATGCTACACAGACAGAGCATACCGTTCATAGAGAAGGAAAGGAGAGAGTGCAGAATGTAGTGTTACAGTCATAGCTAGGGTGTAGAGAAAGATCAAGTTAAATCTCCATTACCATCAATTCCCTTACTGATTAAAACTCTATCTATCTCAGTTTGGAACATACTTAACAGCCCAGTCTCCACAAGACTATGGGGTAAAGAATTCCACAGATTCACTAGACTCTGTGTGAAGAAATTCTTCCTCATCTGCAGTTAATAGAATGCTGTTATATAATGTATTTCCACAAATGTTATGTATAAAGTATAATTTTTTGAAAAAAAAATTTGAAGTCCCAGTTTATCTGATGGCATGAAGTTAGTGAAGGAAGCCTGACATTCTGACATTAGACTTGTAAATCCATAAAAGATTAATTTATGAGCATCAGCACCTTAAAGGAGACAGATAAAGCATTGTAAATACTGCAAGTATTAATATACTTGAATTAAAACACGATCAGTATAAAATCGTCTATTGTTTCTCTCACTACTCTTTGATCACAGGATCCCATATCAACAAAATATGTATACTTTCATTTAACCCCATAATCATTCTATTGCTGGTGATTATTATTTTTAATTTGAAGAATCTGTCTTTTTTTGAGCACTGGCGTGTCAGCCTAGATTGCGTGTTTAAATCCCTGGAGTGGGACTTGAACCCACAACCTTCTGACTCACAGTTGACATGTAAAGTGGGCAGATAACTGATGTGAGAGTAGGAGAATAATTGGCAAGTCGTGACAACGGCGCGTTTAGGTTGGGAGTAAGAATACAAAAGGAAAAAAAAAGACAAAGAGAGAGACATTAAAATATGGAATAGATTTCTAGTGAGGGATGGAGGTGTAAACTATTGATGGGTTAGATAAGGAGTTGAAATGGTTCTCCCTGACGTAATTATTTTCTGATTCTCTTAATACATCAACGGTGAATTTCCAAAGTAATTCAGTGGATGTATTTTTGGGCAGAATGCTGAAAGCGCCTTTCACACTGCAGGCACGACAAGTCCTACTGTATGGATTCACAGAGAGGAGGGATTTACTGCCACGTCCCTAGAGCCTTCGCAACATGCAGTTCAGACGAGTGTAAGGCCAGCACAATCCCAACAGGATGTGAGTAGGAGGCTGATCACACGGTAATCCCTTGGAAAGAGCGCTGGGTTAAGGCATCGCACGCCTGAAACAAAGCACAAGGACTAAGGGGCAGAAATGTACCATCTCAGGCTGCCAACATTCACACGCTACATAATAGAGCAAATAAATGCCATGCACTTGATCTGAACAGTGCGCTTAGTCATTGGTTCCAAAAAAAGTAGGAGCCCAGCCTAAAATGGCAATGGATATTATTGAAGAACTGAGCATGAGAGTGGGGAAACACGGCTGTTTGGGAAGTTATTTTTTAGATGTAATTTGGAACTTTACAAATAGTATGACGCTACTTGGAAGGCATTTTTTGAATTAATGCCTGTACAAAGATCTTTCCTGCATTGCTGCTACCAACGCTAACTTGTCATTGGCATTTTTCACTGCTATATCTTGCCTGCTGATCTAAATGCCAAAGCTTCTCTTCAGCATGAAGTCAGAGAAATTGCACTAGACAATTGTTCTGGGAGCACAAGGGCTTGTCCAGACACGTCGAACACTACTTCCAGACCCTAACGGCCTGTTTGATAGTCATTCTAGCTATATTATAAGTTTTGATGGTTCTACCCTGATTACTTTTTAGGTGTTATGAGTCTTGGCTGCATAGACTAGTTTTAATCTACCTATCTACCCTTCCAATAAAGGCAACATAGATGATAGTATTAAAATTATGAGAACTCCCAGAGCGGCATTCATCCACTTACATAATTCTGTGCAACAAGCAAGGACTTGCACTGACATAGCACTTTTGCAAAGCCTGGGAGTAGTTTTAATTTGGAAATGACAAATCATGAATGAGGGTTTTAACAGTAGGTAGGTTGACCATAAGACTATAAGATATAGGAGCAGAATTAGGCCATTCAGCCCATCGCATCTGCTCCATAATTCAATCATGGCCTATAAGTTTCTCAACCCCTTTCTCCGACTTTTTCCCGTAACCTTTCATCCCCTTACCAATCAAGAGCCTATTCATCTCTGTCTTAAATACCCTCAATGAGCTGGCCTCCACAGACTTTTGTGGCAATTCCATAGACTCACCTCCCTCTGGCTGAAGAAATTCCCCCTCAATTCAGATCTAAAGGGTTGTCCCTTTATTCTGAGGCTGTGCCCTTGGATCATAGTCTCTTCTGCTAATGGAAACATCCTCCCCATGACCACTCTATCCAGGCTTTTCACTGTTCTACAAGTTTCAATGAGATCCCCCCTCATCCTTCTAAACTCCATTGAGTACAGACCCTAACGTGGAGGCAGGAGTACACAATGTTATGTAAATAGATATAATCTTCGTGATGAAGAGGATACAGTGCTTGTACCTTGGCTCAGAGTTGAATATGATACTGAGCTTGTGAGCAATGTGCATCCTCCTGAGTGTGGATTTGGCAGCTAAGCCAATGAATTTGTTGTGGAGCCAAAGAAGGTTGCTTTGGTGTACCAAATATTAAGCTGGAGGAAATTAAGAACATAAGAACGTAAGAAATAGGAGCAGGAGTAGGCCATCTAGCCCCTCGAGCCTGCCCCGCCATTCAATAAGATCATGGCTGATCTGTCGTGGCTCAGTTCCACATTCCCGCCCTCTCCCCATAACCCTTAATCCCCTCGCTTATCAAAAACCCATCAACCCGCGTCTTAAAAATATTTAGTGAGGCAGCCTCCACCACTTCAACGGGCAGAGAATTCCAGAGATTCACCATCCTTTGAGTGAAGAAGTTCCTCCTCAACTCCGTTCTAAACTGCCCCCCCTTTATCTTGAGGCTGTGCCCCCTAGTCCTACTGTCCTTTCTGAGCGAGAAGAGTCTCTCCACCTCTATCCTATCCATCCCATTCATCATCTTATATGTCTCAATGAGATCTCCCCTCATTCTTCTAAACTCTAACAAGTACAAGCCTAATTTATTCAGCCTCTCCTCATAGTTCAACCCCCTCAACTCCGGAATCAGCCTAGTAAACCTCCTCTGCACTCCCTCCAACGCCAAAATATTCTTGCGTAAGTGCGGCGACCAAAACTGCACACAGTACTCCAGCTGCGGCCTCACCAGTGCCCTATACAGCTGCAGCAAGACCTCCCTACTTTTATATTCAATCCCCCTCGCTATGAAGGCCAGCATCCCATTAGCCTTCCTGACCACCTGCTGCACCTGCAAGCTGGGTTTTTGCGACTCATGCACAAGGACCCCGAGGTCCCTCTGCACCGTCGCATGCTGCAGTTTTTCGCCACGTAAGTAATAGTCCTTCCCACCATTATTCCTACCAAAGTGGACAACCTCACATTTGCCAACATTAAATTCCATTTGCCAGTTCCTGGCCCATTCGCCCAGCCTATCCAGATCCTTCTGCAGACTCTCCACACCCTCCGCACAATTTGCCGTTCCACCAATCTTGGTGTCATCAGCAAATTTCGACACCATACACTCGGTTCCCTCCTCCAGATCATCTATATAAATGGTAAATAGCTGAGGCCCCAGCACCGACCCCTGGGGCACTCCACTAGTCACCAACCGCCAATCCGAATAGCACCCATTGACCCCCACTCTCTGCCTCCTATTTGACAGCCAATCCTCTATCCACGCTAACACCCTACCCCCAACTCCATGTCCCCTGACCTTCTGTAATAACCTCTTGTGAGGCACCTTGTCAAACGCCTTCTGAAAATCAAGAAACACCACATCCACCAGCTCTCCTCTATCCACCGCCCTAGACACATCCTCATAGAACTCCAATAAATTCGTCAGACATGACTTCCCCTTAACGAAACCGTGCTGTGTCTGCTCTACCAAACAATTCTCCTCAAGATGCCTCGCTATTTTCTCCTTGATCACGGATTCTAACATTTTTCCTACAACAGACGTTAAACTAACCGGCCTATAATTCCCCGCCTTTTGCCTGCCACCCTTCTTAAACAACGGCGTAACATTAGCCGTTTTCCAATCTTCCGGCACTTCCCTGGAATCCAGCGACATTTGGAAAATAATCACCAAGGCATCCACTATCACCTCCGCCATTTCTTTCAGAACCCTCGGATGCATTCCATCCGGTCCTGGGGACTTGTCCACAATCAGTCCCTCCAGTCTGTCGAGCACCGCCTCTCTAGTACAATAATGTCATTCAGGCCCTCCACTCCTACCATCTTTCCATCGCTAACACCTGGCAAATTATTCACGTCCTCCTCCATGAAGACCGAAACAAAAAAGTTATTCAAGGCCTCAGCCATTTCCCCATCCCCTACCACTAAGTACCCCCTTCTCATCCTCTAAGGGTCCAACGTTCACCCTAGCCAGCCTCTTCCTTTTTATGTATTTATAAAAACTCTTGCTATCCTTTTTTATATTAAGCGCTAGCCCAGCTTCATAGTTTATCCTACCCTTCTTTATCAACTTCTTTGTCATTCTTTGTTGACATTTAAACCTCTCCCAATCCTCGTCTCGCCCACTACTCTTAGCTACTCTAAACGCATCCGCTTTTAATTTAACACTTTCCTTTACCTCCTTCGTTATCCACGGCTGATTATCTCTCCTCCTACGATCATTTTTAACCATCGGAATAAATTTCTGCTGAGCACCAAGAAAGATCTCCTTAAAGATCCTCCACTATTCCTCAGCAGACCTACCTTCCGAAGCGCTTCCCCAATCAACATTCGCCAATTCCTCTCTCATCCTACCGTACTCCCCTCTCTTCAAACAAAGGATACATGTCCCGGAACCCACTGTGGCTTACCAGATTGTGGCTTATCAGAAGCCAGATATGAGATGAGAAGTCTAACAGCACAGAGCATGTGCAGAAGTCAGAAGAGGTGGTAACGATGTAGAGCTGGCACTCATTGAAGTTGGGATATATACGAAAAAGTTGACCCCACAGGTGGAACTTTATGGCCTCGCTCGAGCAACACCGGAAAATCCCGCTCGAGGTCAACGGACATTTCCAATGTCCACCCCTCGTCTGTTCCGATTCCGCGGCAGGCGGGACAGTACAATTCCAGCACATATATGAGGATGATTATGCGGCATGTAGATGAGGAAGGAGTGAGGGGCATTGGGATGGGGGTTGGGGTCGGGGGAATGGCGGAATCATTAATAGATACTGGGGGGGAATTCCAGAGATGATAGTGCGGTTATGAGTGTGTATGTAATGCCTTTGAAGAGCAATATTGCAATGGACAGCGAGAAAGCACTGTACCATGATGACATTTGTACCTTTATTGCCTGTGCTAGGTTTAGCACTCTTGGACATTTCTGGGTTCAATTGTGAAGAAAAGTCTGCGGAATATCTGAAAAATTCATGAAACATATCAATGATAATTCATTGTTGCTTTACTCCTGCCATTTTTATGTTGGACACATTGAGCAGGACTAAGTGGAACAAAACTGTAAATGCTTCAAAATGCTTTTGTTAATTATAGGATGCGTGAGAACCATTCCACTCATATTACTTCAATTTTTATAGGTAAAACGTTTTGAGGTGTCTAATGAATTGATGGTGACCTCTTTGAGAGGTAAATATTACTGGGTTGAAATACTTTAGTAGCTCAATGTTTGGCACAGGTGGCACAGCGGTTAGCACCTTTGCCTCATGGTGCCAGGGACCTGTGTTCAATTCTGGCCTTGGGTGAGTGTCTGTGAGGAGTTTGCACATTCTCTCTGTGCCTCCATGAATATCTTCCCGCTGCTCCAGCTCCTTCCCACAGTCCAAGCTGTGCAGGTTAGGGGGTTGACCATGCTTAATTGCCCATTAGGGTGGGATTTTCTAGCCATGCTCGCCCCAAGGTCAAAAAATCCCGCCTGAGGTCAACAGATCTTTGCATGGTCCGTGTCCCGCCCACTATGATTCCCATGGCAGTGGGACAGGAAGATTCCATTCCTATTGTCCAAAGATGTGCCAGTTAGCTGGATTGGCTATGCTAAATTGCCCCTTAATGTGCAAAGATGTGTAGGTTAGGTTGATTAGCCATGGGAAATCCACAGGGTCACAGAGATGGTGGCGGAAGGCTTTTGCAGAGTTGATGGGTTGAATGGCCTCCTTCTGCACTGTAAGGATTCAATGAATGCTAAAAATCTTGCTCCTAATTCACATGTTTGCGCGCTAGTACGTAAAACATATTTCCATTAGATAAACAGATGAATGCAAACAAAGAACTTGGAAAAATTATCAATGTCCTTTATCTCTCTCAAAGTATATATATCTCTTGGATGAAAGCAGAAATGATTTCTCAAAACTGAATTTGATTTTTTTTTTGATTGGGAGAAGGATAAACGTGGGTTGTCCATTCTTTGAAATCTAAACACAAAATATCTCCAGGACCACACTTAAACAAAGCACGGGTACATGCCTTGATCTCGCAAAGTATTCTTTCAAACCCAGGCAACAGAAAAGCATGCAGAGCTAGCCTGTGTGAAAATCTTTCAATGGCTTACAGTCTCTTGCCGAGAGACTTTGATTATGGGGATTTGGCAAGATACCCAATAAAATTTTTGAATAGGTTCCTATTCATTTGTCACATTCACAATGGGAAATTTATATTCTGTCCTTGAAGAATAAATTAAATTAATTTAAGCATTGCTAACCAGGCTGACAATAGGTATTCGAAATAATGTTTATCTGCTGATTATTTTAATTTAAAAATTGTTGGTCTTTCATATTAAGTTGATTAAATATTTTAACTGACTGTCTTGTAAATGAACTAAGTTGCGTTTGGTGTTACAGTAATTCTAAGAGCCACAGTATACAGATGTGTTCACCGTGTTACTCTTTTTGTGTCAATCTCAAATGTTTCTTTCCTTTTTGGGTTTCCCTCCTTGATCTGAGACGGTGAGTTTCCACATGATCTTGAAGTTAATGGTGTCCTGTGTTTTACCAGCTGGGAGGGATTCTGACGATACGATTAAATTCACTCTGCCAGTGCTTTGCTCTCTTGAGAGTTGGGCAGGGTAATTCGAATGTTAACTGCTATTGGACTAGAATTTTTAAACATGGGCAATTCAGGCATGTATCTTAATATAGGCAGCATGGTGGCACAGTGGTTAGCACTGCTGCCTTACAGTGCCAGGGACCCGAGTTCAATATCTGCCTTGGGTAACTGTTTGTGTGGAATCTGCACATTCTCCCCATGCCTGTGTGGGTTTCCTCTGGGTGCTTCACTTTTGCCCCACTGTCTGAAAGACGTGTTGGTTAGGTGCATTGGCCGTGCTAAATTCCCCCTCAGTGTAGCCGAACAGGCGTTGGAGTGTGGCGAGTAGGGGATTTTCACAGTAACTTCATTGCAGCGTAAATCTAAGCCTAATTGTGGCACTAAAAAATAAACTCAAACTTAATTTCTGGGGGCAGCCATTTTGAACACTACTTAGTATATTGTAGGACTATCATTCTAAATAACAGAATACAGGTTCATTCAAATCACCACTCGGAACACACTCCTTTTTGAGCCCATTTGATTTTTCCCATGGATCCATCTTTACACATGTTCTGAGTGAGATTGGTGATTCCTGGACTCCTGTTGCAATTCGAACCTGGTCTCCAGATCAGATCATTATCTAAATTTCTGGATTAATAGTCTAGTGCTGATACCACCAAGCCATCGCCTCCCCTATATTACAACCCTGACTGCATGTCAATAGTACTTTATTGACTACAAAAGATCTTTGGCATGTCATGAAATTACAAAATATGCTACATAGACATAAACATTTATTTCCTACATTTGTGATCATTGAAGCTAACCGTACTGAAGGCAGATTTTTATCTATTCAATGCAGATGGCAGAATCAGGAAATCTCACTGAGGCAGAGTTCAGCTGTAGTCCATGTGTTGTATAGGAACATCATGGTACTATTAAAAAGGAAGGTCCAGGATTTTGACAGTGAAGAAACAGTGATATAGTTCCTATGAGGGATGATGACTAACTCTGTTGGGAACATGCAGGGAGAGGTGTTCCCATGTATCTGGTGCCATTGTCCTGCTTATTGGTACCGGTAATGTGTTTGGAAGGTGCTATCGAAGGAGCCTTGGTGAGGTGCTGCAGTACATGTTGTAAGTGGTACACACTGCTGCCCCTGTGTGTTGGTGATGAAAGGAGTGAACGTTTGTGAATGTGTTGTCAATCAAGCAGGCTGCCTTTGCCTGTGTGGTGTAAAGCTAGAATGTTGTTGGACTGAACTCACCCAGGCAAGTGGAGAGTATTACATTCCTAAGCCTTGGAAATGCTGGATAAGTTTTTGGGAGTTAGGAGGTGATGGTTATATTCTCTTTTGTTCAAGATGGTTATTACCTGGCATTTGGCTGGCATGAATGTTACTTGCCACTTGTCACCCCAAGACTGAATATTATCCAGCTCTTTCTGCATATGGACACAGATTGCTTCAGCGTTTGAGAGGAGTTGCAAATAGTGCTGAACATTGTGCAATCATTCACGGATGTGTACAATGTGGGTATACTTTCTTCAGTTGATAGCATTCTTAAGTTTATAATTAGAATAATCCATGTCAGATAGTATATTTTAGTTTTGAATATCCACACCACCCTGCAATCTCCAATTACCTATCTGTCCCCCATAATCCTTGTTGATCAAAAGTCTTTCAGCCTTGAATAAGTTCAATGGCCCAGCCTCTACTAACCTGATTGATTGATTTATTATTGTTACATGTATGGGGATACAATGTTGTTTCTTGCACACTGCACAGGCAAAAAATGGAGTACATGGGAAGAAGGAAAGGAGAGAGTGCATAATATGGTGTTGCCGTTATAGGTAGGGTGTGGAGAAAAATCAACTTAATATGGGATAGGACCATTCAAAACTCAAAGCATTCTGTGGAAGAGAATTCCACAGACTAATGATCCCCTGAGTGAAAAACAATTCTCATCTCCATTTTAAAATGGAGATTTCTTATGTTTAAATTATGCTCCCTTGTTCCAGTCTCTCCCACAAGTGGAAACATCCACCCAATATCCACCCTGTCAAGGCCACCTCAGGATCTTATACGTTTCAATAAGAACACCTCTCAATCTTCTAAACACCAATGGGGCTATTTGTTCAAGCTTTCTTCAGAAGACAAGCCCTTCATCTGAAGAATGAGTTGAGTGAAACTTCTCTGAACCGTTTCCAATGCAATTACATTATTTTTCAAATAAGGAGACCAAAACTATACATAGCACACCAGATAGCTTCTCACTTAAGCCCTGCAGCTTCACCTGGCGATGTAATAAAAAAATCCCTATTTTTATATTTTATTCCTCTTGCAATAAACACCAACATTCTTTGTTAACAGTTATCATTCTAAAGAGATCATAGAATCCCACAGTGCAGAAGAAGGCCATTTGGCCCATTGAGTCTGCATTGACCACAATCCCACCCAGGCCCTATCCCAATAACCCCATGTATTTTCCCTAGCTGGTTCCTCTGACACTAAGGGGCAATTGAGCATGGCCAATCAACCTAACCCACACATCTTTAGACTGTAGGAGGAAACTGGAGCACTCGGAGGAAACCCACACAGACATGAGGAGAATGTGCAGACTCTGACAAACAGTGACCCAAGTTGGAATCAAATCTGGGTCCCTGGCACTGAGGCAGCAGTGCTAACCACTTTGCCACTGTGCCATCATTGCATCTGACTTCTTAATCACTTGCTCTACTTGCATACTGACTGTTCGTGATTCATGTACCAACAGACTCAGATGCCTCTGTACCACCAAGTGCTGCAATCTCTCTTCATTGTTCTGCCTTTCCAATCTTCCTGCCAAAATAGATAAGTTCATATTTTCCCAGATTACACTCCAACTGCCAAACTTTTGCTCACTCACCTAATCTATCTCTATCCCTTTTAATACTCTTTACCTCAACTTGACAACTTACTGTCGTAGCTATCTCAGTGTCATCGACAAATGTACCCACCACACGTTCAGTTCTTGCATCCAAGTCATTGGTATAGATTGTAACTAGAGGCCCAACACTGACCTCTATGGCATTGCACTAGTTACAGCTTGCCAAACCTTCCAAGAAGATCAAATTCTTTATTGACTCCTAAAACTAGTTAAGCAAAGACATCAAAGATACTAATTCAAGATTGCAATCTATATTGTTCAGCAATAATCAGTCAGAGCCACCATTATCTCCAAGGTCACAGCAACTCAAAACTCAGAGTGCCAAAGTAACTTGTGTAATTTTCTACCAATTAAAAAAAGAAATATTTGCATTTATATAGCACACTTTGTGACCTCAAGGCATCCCAAAACACTGGACAATCAATGCAGCAACATTCTTATCCTTTCAATCGGCAGTCCCATGTATGTTCATTCAGTTCTTTTTTAATATATTACTGGAATTAGAAATTGCTTCCAAGGGAATCTATTCACATTTACGCATATCTACCACTCTGCAGGACAAAATGTTGTTTTGAGCCTCCCCGGGTCGGCTGGTATATCGCAGTATGTGGTGACAGGATGTCTGCTATGGTCTAATTAGAACAAAGAAACATTAATATATTTTGTTACCCCTCACTGGGAGATATGATGAGGGTTGACATGCACTACATAGTCAGATGCTACAACGTTCCTCGATAGATTCAAACACATCAGAAGTGGGAACTCGTTGACAATGCAGCTATAACACCACTTGTTCCACAAGCAATCATTAAAGCAATCCAAGACAATGGTCTGGCAATTTACATCTTAATCAATTCACGATGTGGCAACATCAAAGGGTGCACGCATTTTGCAATGTTGGCAAGAGGAAAGCAGTTCCTAAGGGGAGGCATCTGGCCCTTGCTTGGATACAGTTCCATTCCCAATAGTTTATATCTGCCAGGGATATATATCCTTTTGCTTTGGATTGAAACCCAAAAGGGACCTGGGTTCAATTCCCAGCTTGAGTCACTGTCCGTTGGCACAGTGGTAAGCACTGCTACTTCATAGCGTGAAGGGCAAAGGTTCCATTCCCAGCTTGGGTCGCTGTCTGTGTGGACTTTGCATATTCTCCCTGTGTCTGCATGTGTTCCCTCTGGGTGCTCCGGTTTTCTCCCACAGTCCAAAGATGTGCAGGTTTGGTGCATTGGCCATGCTAAATTCTCCCTCAGTGTACCTGAACAGGCACTGGTGCGTGGCGACTAGGGGATTTTCACAGTAGGTTCATTGCAATGTGAATGTAAGCCTACTTGTGACTAATAAATAAACATCTACTTTTGAAACCTTTGTTGAGAATTGTTTACAACTTATATAGTCCTGATGCAGAATGAACAAAAACAAAGACTTGCTTTGATATAGCATATTTCATAACTTCTTATCTATCTTGGGGCTATCGGGAAATATATCTGTCATACATAGAAACGCTACAGTGCAGAAAGAGGCCATTTGGCCGATTGAATCTGCACCAAGCCACAATCCCACCCAGGCCCTACCCCCTCTTATCCCGACATATTTACCCGCTAATCCCTCTAACCTACGCATCTCAAGACAGTAAGGGGCAATTTTAGCCTGGCCAATCAACCTAATTCGCACATCTTTGGAGTGTGGAAGGAAACCGGAGCACCTGGAGGAAACCCATGCAGACATGAGGAGAACATGCAAACTCCACACAGATAGTGACCCAAGCCGGAAATCGAACCCAGGTCCCTGGAGCTGTGAAGCAGCAGTGCTAGCCACTGTGCTACTGTGCCGTGCCATCTGGCCTCTTCATCCATGTTATTGGCATAGATAATAAATAGAGTTCCCAACTTAGCACCCCACTAGCTATTGCTTTCCAGCCCTTCCAAGATGGTAAATTCTTTGGAATTCTTCATGGACTCCTAAAAATAATTAAGAAAATACATTAAAGATTTAAGATTGGATGAAAAGACTAAATATTTTGCCCTGGTCAGTACGAAGATTCTTGAATGTTATTGGAGCTGCACTCATTCAGGCAAGTGGAGAATATCCACTTGGTGGACAGTTTTTGGAGAGTCAGGAGGCGAGTAACTGGTGGCAGGATTGTTAGCCTCTGACCAGCTCATAGCCACATTATTTATATGGCAAATCCAGTTGGGTTTCTGGTCAATGTAACCCCCAGATATTGTTAGTGGGAGGATTCAGCGATAGTAATGCTATTGAATATCAAGGGGCGGTGGTTAGATTCCCTCTTGTTGGAGATAGTTATTGCCTGGCACTTGTGTGGCATAAATGTTACTTGTCACTTGTCAGCCCAAGCCTGGATATTGACCAGGTAATGCTGCATTTCGACAGGGACTGCACTAGTTTCTGAGGAATCGCAAATGGTGCTGAATATTGTGTGATGATCAGCAATTATAATGGAGGGAAGGTCATTGATGAAAATGGTTGGGGTGAGGACATTGTCCTCAGTAACTCTTGCAGTGATGCCCTGGAACTAAGATGACTGACTTCTAACAACCATAGCCATCTTCCTTTCTGCTAGGCAAGACTCCAACCAATGGAAAGCTTCCCTCCTGATTCCCATCAACTTAAGTTTTGCTAGGGCTTCTTGATACCACATTCAGTCTATGCTGTTTTGATGTCAAGAGCAGTCACTTTCACCTCATATCTGGTGTTCAGCTCTTTTGTCCATGTTTAAACCAAGGCTGTAATGAGGTTTTAAACTGTTGAAATCAAACCATACCTTTTCGCTTATTTAAAAAGGGTAACTTGCTGAACCAAAAGATTGATGCTACAGGTCATATCATTTGGGGCAGCATAACCGCACAGTGGTTAGCACTGCGGCCTCATAGCGCCAGGGACCCCTGTATGATTCCCGCTTGGGCCACTGTCTGTGTGGAGTTTGCACATTTTCCCCGTATCTGCGTGGGTTTCCTCCGGGTGCTCCGGTTTCCTCCTACAGTCCAAGGATGTGTGGATTAGGTGGATTGGCCATGCTAAATTGCCCCTTAGTGTTAAGGGGACCAGCTAGGGTAAAAATGTATGGAATGATGGGGATAGGGCCTGAGTGCGATTGTGGTCAGTGCAGACTTGAGAAAAGACCTCCTTCTGCACTGTAGGGATTCTATGATTCATATGTTGGCTACAGTTTCCAGAAATTTCCACCAGCAGTCATAGGATCAAAACATAATCATCATCTTTGTGAAATCTCACACCTCTCATTGTGAGGACACAATACCTTTAACAAAGAAGGGAGCAGCAGAAAACTTTGCACTCCTGCCTGGACAATAACATGTAGAGAGCCATTGAAAATTGTTAAAATTGCTTAAGTGGTAAAAGCCATCATCTATCTCCTAAGGTGAATAGTGGATTTTGACCAGAAACATAAAAACCGTTTGCGAGTCTGCAACTGACTCATTTAAGGGCAACCTCACATAACCTAAGCTCCTGACATTAGGAAAGTTTTAATATTACATTTCCAGGTCTACAACTATCTCTGCTTTTCAATCTTCAACCTGAAGGCATCAAGGTAGGATTCCAGGCTGACCAACAGCTTGCATCAAGTCTGAGCCTCCTTGAAGCCTGTTTCTCTGGAAGATTCCTGTCATCACATGCTGAGCTGCCCAAGTCTCTGTATACTGACCTCATTACACTGCTTCCCTATCAACTTACAAAGAATTCTGAAAAGTCCCATTTCAGTCAGCTGAACTTGCTGAAGTGTAGCTCTTGCATGAAGGAACCCTCACTGGACTCTGACTTTTTGGACATTGGCAATTATGTGGACCAATCTCCACAACTGTGATGCTTTTACTTTTCTTTTCTGAACTTACGTGTGAGTAAATGTGTGTGCATGTGTGTTTGAGTGTGTGTGCATGTGAGTGTGCATGCACGCGTGTGTGTGTGAGTGTGTGCATGTGCGTGTTTAGCATGGCCAATGCAGCTGACCCACACATCTTTGGACTGTGGGAGGAAACCGGAGTACTCAGATGAAACCCATGCCGACACAGGGAGAACGTGCAGACTTCGCACAGACAGTGACCCAAGCCAGGAATCGAACCCGGGCCCCTGGTGCTGTGAGGCAGCAGTGCCACCATACCCTTTAATTGATCCTTCTGTAATAACTCCTTACCAAATGTGAGCTTTTTGATTGCTTCAACATTAGCTATTCCATCGCACAATAATTCACTTGGTAACTTTCATTTAATTATATGTACTTGCTTAAAGCCACCTCTCTCGGTCTGTTGAACCTACCTGAAGAAATCCTTACAATGGATTCAGATTATGTTGCCACTTGTAAGTATTTCCTAGTTGTGCAAACTCATCAAACATGAGCTCTGATTGCAAATTCAACACATTTCTCATGTTTGTGTTATGGTGCAGTGATGACTTGGGTTTCAGTATGGGAACAGGATTCTAAGTGGCTTAAAAATTAACCATTTAAAACTATTTTTAGGATGACCAGATGTACGTTTGCACTGTCACATGCATAGCACTGAGCTGCAGAAATGTGCCTCATGATATAAACTCCCATATTTGTTTCAATGTCCACCTGCGTATCATAACAGCGTACCCTGGGACAAACATTCTCACAGCCTGAATGAGCCATTCTTTAAGCTGTCTGCAGGCATTGTCCTCATTATTTAAACAACTTGCTTTGATCAGAAGTTTTGATGGCTGCATCTGAATGTTTATGAGTTTATTGACTTTTTCGAAAAAAAAACTGAATACCCTGACAGACATTCGCTGTGAACTTGAAGAGTAAAGTGCACCGATTAACTTCCCAGGTGTTGGGAATTAGGAGCAGATGCACCTGTTATTGGAGACAAAAGCAAGAGTTAGGTCATGCTCCAAAGAAGCAACCTTTACGAAGACAGCCAAATGCAATGGATCGGTTTACTGAAGAGGGCATGGTACTTTTCCCTTATGTGGTACTGACCCAGATGTTTCAAATATACTTGTCTTTTAAAGATCCAGTTTGTTGACAGGTTTAATCTCTCCTGATGGGAAAAAAAAGGCGTCAAGTTTTTGCTCAGTGCGGTTGGGAACAAGGATATCCAAATTGCTTTTGAAGTGTAACTGCTGTAAGCGATCAACTGCCACACGCAGAAGGACATGAAAGTGCAGTGGCATGGTGGTTAGCACTGCTGCCTCACACTGCCAGGGACCTGGGTTCAATTCCAGCCCTCAGGTCACTGTCTGTGTGGAGTTTGCACATTCTCCTTCTCGTGCCTGCGTGGGTTTCCTCCGGATGCTCTGGTTCCCTCCCACATTCCAAAGTTGGGTGGATTGGCCACGCTAAATTTACCTTTAGTCACAGGGGGATTAGCAGGGTGGGGCTATGGGGATAGGGTCCGGGTAGGATTGTTGTTGGTGCAGGCTTGATGAGCCAATGGCCTCCTTCTGCACTAGATGGATTCTATGAAGTCACATCACTGAAACAGGTCATTTAGCTGAACAGAATATTCTGTCAGTATTTAAGCTCCACACTGGCCTTCTCCCAATCTACTTCACCTCATCCTATCAATGTATCCTTCCATTCCTTCCTTCCTTTTGTACTTAACTTGCTTTCCCTTCAATGGTTCTATGCCAGTCACTTCCATGGCCATGTGATAGAGTGCTCCACATTCAAGTGAAGACAAGTTATGAGTATCTGGAGTAATTAGTAAAAAATAATGGGAGTATTGGACAATGACGTGAAAAATGGTTGCGACCAAATCTGACACCCATTGTGTATCTCTGCGATCACACGGCATCATAATTGTATTTCTATTCTCCCCCATCCCACCGCCCCGCCTCCAGCCAACTCTTCTGAAAGGCCTTACTCATACCATAGTATGTAACAACCCAACAGAATCAACATTCTTTATTTGTCAGTCTGAGTAGTGAGAGCTGGCAGAATGTTCCACAACAGAGGGTAGGACAACTAAGGCACTGTCCCCACCCAAACCACACACACACACACACACACACACACACACATTTGAAATATACACTCCATTTGGAGTATTGTGAGCAGTTTTGTGTCCCGGATCTAAGGAAGGATGTGCTGGCCTTGGAAAGGAGTCCATAGGAGGTTCACAAGAATGATTCCTGGAATGAAGAGCTTGTTGTATGAGGAACGGTCGAAAACACTGGCTCTGTACTTGTTGGAGTTTAGAAGGATGAGTGGGGATCTTCTTGAAACTTACAGGATACTGCGAGGCCTGGATACAGTGAATGAGGAGAGGATGTTTCCATCAGTAGGAAAAACTAGAACCAGAGGGCACAGCTTCAGGCTAAAGGGGGCGATCCTTTAAAACAGAGATGAGGAGGAATTTCCTCAGCCAGTGGTGGATCGGTGGAGCTGCAGAAGGCTGCGGAGACTAGGTCATTGAGTGTCTTTGAGACAGGGATAAACAGGTTTCTGATTAATATGGGATTGGGTGATGGGGAAAAGGCAGGAGAATGGGGATGAGAAAAATATCAACTATGATTGCATGGTGGAACAGACTCAGTGGGCTGAGTAGCCTAATTCTGCTCCAATGCCTTATAGTCTCAGACACACACACACACACACAGACAAGGTCTGCCCTTTCCCTCCCTTATCCAACTCCTAAGGGATTTTCACAGTAGTTTCATTGCAATGTTAATGTAAGCCTACTTGTGAAACTAATAAATAATAAAAATAAAAAGTAACAAAATAAAAAGATGCTGAGACATACAGCTGAGTCCAGATGACTGTGGCTGGGATCTCCTGATCTCTGTGGTTTATTATAACAGCACACGTCATCTTTACTCACTGGGGAGTTACATTAGTTACAACTATTATCAATAAAACTGAAAAGTGTCTCTCATATGACCTGGGAATGTTATTTCCTCCCTCGTTATTGGTGGATTTTGGGATTAAATAATTTTACGATTCGATACGGTCCTTACAGTGCATAAGGAGGCCATTTGACCAATTGAGTCTGTACTGACTCTCTGACACAGGATCTTACAAATGCCCTAACCCTTTAAACCCATGTATTTACCCTGCTAATTCCCCTAACTGTCACTTCTTGCAACACCAAGGGGCAATTTAGCATGGCCAAACCACCTAACCTGCTCGTTTTTGGACTGTGGGAGGAAACAAAAGCACCCGGAAGAAGCCCACACGGACATGGGGAGAATGTGCAAACTCCACACAGACAGTGACCCGAGGCTGAAATTGAACCCAGTCCCTGCCGCTGTGTGGCAGCAATGCTAACCATTGTGTGACTGTGTCCACTGTATATATAAATATATGCAGTAGATCCTCTATTATCCACCGACATAGGAAGGATCAATTTTTAATTTTGATTACCTGCTGGAATCTGAAAAAAGCCTACAAGTGTAAGGAGCCCCACTCACCTTGAGAATACCTGGCAAATCAGTCTCTGCCTCCCCAGTGAAATGTAGCTACTTCACATATTATTCCTCCCTTAAGAAACATAAGCAGGAGTAGGCCATTTGGCCCCTCAAGCCTGGTCCACCATTCAGGAAGATCACCATTGATTTGGGCAGGAGAACTGTCACTGAAATATATCCAGCAGAGTAATCCTCTTCTCCCTCATGTTCCCTGGAGTCCGTTTTACTGCAGTTGCACCCCACCCCATCCTCCCCCTCTCACGCCAATCCCAATCTCAAACATAGAGACAACTGAGCACCCATGAGTCAAATACTATAGCTGCAAGGCAAAACTCCTTCAAAATCTGGTTCCTGGAACACAGAAGGTTATCTCTCCCATGAAACCATTGTTCAAGAGCCCAGCAACAGCATTACAGACAAAATCAGCAGCTTACACCATCTATACTTCCCACTGTCTCAGAAAAGCAGTCAGCGTTATCAAGAACCCCACACACACTGGACATTCTCCCTTCCACCTTCTTCCGTCGGGAAAAAGATAGAAAAGTCTCAGATGATGCACCAACCGAATCAAGAACAGCTTCTTCCCTGCTGCCATCAGACTTTTAAGTGGACCTGACGTATATGAAGCTGATCTTTCTCTGCCACTTAGTTATGACTATAGCACTACATTCTGCACCCTCTCCTTTTCATTTTCCCCTATGTATTCCATGACCTGTATGCTCTGTCCATATAGTGTGCAAGAGACAATACTTTTCAATACATGTGACAATAATAAATCAATTCAAAAAGGTGGTTGTGGAACTTTCATCCCAATAGCATCATAGTATACATGATCTGGACCAATATTTAAATATTATAATGGCCTCTCTCTCTCTATTTCTGACAGATGTTCTACTCATAGCTACAGGTAACCCAACCCAAGATGGTATACAGCACACTCTGGCAGAAATTGATCAGTAAGAAGTCTCACAACATCAGGTTAAAGCCCAACAGGTTTATTTGGTAGCACAAGCGACAAGCTTTCGGAACACTGCCCCTTCAACAGATGAGTGGGAGTTCTGTTCACAAACAGGACATATATAGATACAAACTCAGCTTACGAGATAATGGTTGGAATGCAAGTCTTTACAGGTAATCAAGTCTTAAAGGTACAGACAGTGTGAGTGGAAAGAGGGTTAAGCACAGGCGTATTGTCTCCAGCCAGGTCAGTTAGTGAGATTTTGCAAGCCCAGGCAAATTGTGGGGGTTACAGATAGTGTGACATGAACCCGAGATCCCAGTTGAGGCCGTTCCCATGTGTACGGAACTTGGCTATCAGTCTCTGCTCAGAGATTCTGTGTTGTTGTTTCTTGTGAAGGCCGCCTTGGAAAATGCTTACCCGAAGATCAGAGGCTGAATGCCCATGATTGCTGAAGTGTTTCCCAACAGGAAGAGAACACTCCTGTCTGGTGATTGTCGAGCAGTGTTAATTCATCCGTTGTTGTAGCGTCTGCATGGTCTCCCCAGTGTACCGTGCCTCGGGACATTCTTTCCTGCAATGTATCAGGTAGACAACGTTGGCCAAATTGCAAGACTGTGTGTTGTGTACCTGGCGGATGGTGTTCTCATGTGAGATGATGGCATCTGTGTCGATGATCCGGCACATCCTGCAGACGTTGCTGTGGCAGGGTTGTGTGGTGCCGTGGTCACTGTTCTCCTGAAGGCTGGGTAGTTTGCTGAGGACAATGGTCTGTTTGAGCTGTGCGGTTGTTTGAGGGCAAGAAGTGGGGGTGTGGGGATGGCCTTGGCGAGATGTTCGTCTTCATCAATGACACGTTGAAGGCTCCGGAGAAGATGTCGTAGCTTCTCCGCTCCGGGGAAATGGATGATGGAGGGCACTCTGACCACTGTATCCCGTATTTGTCTTCTGAGGATGTTGATGCGGTCTTTTGTTGTGACGCATCAGAACTGTCGATTGATGATTCGAGCGCCATATCCTGTTCTTACGAGGGAGTCTTTCAGCATCTGGAGGTGTCTGTTATGATTCTCCTCATCTGAGCAGATCCTGTGTATAAGGAGGGCTTGTCTGTAGACAATGGCTTCTTTAATGTGTTTAGGGTGGAAGCTGGAAAAGTGGAACATCTTGAAGTTATCCATGGGCTTGTGGTACAGTGAAGTGCTGAGGTGACCGTCTTGATGGAGATCATGTGTCCAAGAATGCAACCGATTCTGAAGAGTAACCCATGCTGAGTCTGATGGTGGGATGGAACTTGTTGATGTCATCATATCGTTGTTTCAGCAATTGTTCGCCATGAGTACAAAGGAAGAAAATGTCATTGATGTATCTAGTGTATAGCGTCGGTTGAAGGTCCTGTCCGTTGAAGAGGTTTTCTTCAAACCTGTGCATAAAGATGTTGGCATTTTGAGGTGTGAATTTGGTCCCCAGGCTGTTCTCTGTGTCTGGATAAAGAACTGGTTGTTGAAGGTGAAGACATTGAGATCCAGGATGAAGCAGATGAGTTGTAAAATTGCATCTAGAGATTGGCAGTTGTCGTCGTTGAGTACTGGGGCAGTTACAGCAATGCCATCGTCATGGGGGACGCTGGTGTAGAGTGCCGAAACATCCATTGTGACAAGGAGTGCTCCTGGTTCAACTGCTTCATGTGTGCTGAGTTTCTGCAGGAAGTCAGTAGTGTCGCGACAAAAGCTGGGGATTCTTTGTACAATGGGTTTCAGGATGCCCTCGATAACACAGAATCGCTGAGCAAAAACTGATAGTCAAGTTCCACACACATGAAGATGGCCTCAACCAGGATCTTGGGTTCATGCCACAATATCTGTAACCCCCACAATTTGCTTGGGCTTGCAAAATCTCACTAACTATCCTGGCTGGAGACAATACACATCTCTTTAACCTGTGCGTAACACTCTCTCCACTCACATTGTCTGTACCTTTAAGACTTGATTACCTGTAAAGACTCGCGTTCCAACCATTATCTTGTAAATTGAGTTTGTATCTATATATGCCCTGCTTGTGAACTGAACTCCCATTCACCTGATGAAGGAGCAGTGCTCTGAAAGCTTGTGCTACCAAATAAACCTGTTGGGCTTTAACCTGGTGTTGTGAGACTTCTTACAGTGTTTACCCGAGTCCAACGCCGGCATCTCCACATCAGAGGTTGGTCGGACAAGTACCATGTACCACGTTGATCCAGGGTCCCCGATGACACACTTGAAGAGTAAGCACTGGGCAACTGAATGCCTGGGCTGTGCACTCTCTTGCTGTTCTTGGAACCATTACACATTCATTAGTCTTGCTCCAGAAACTAATTTAAGAACTTGAAGTGCTGACAACAAAGCTCAGGCAGCTGACCTTTTGGTGTCACCAATCGTTGATAGGAGTTTGCTTGTTTTTTCTTCCCTGAAAGTTCCACTTTGTTTCTGTGTGTGTTGCCTGATTCATGAGTCCTCCTGAACCGTATAACACACGTCCTCATTAGAAGGTCACGTTTGTGCAGTGGGATGTTTTGGAGATTAGTGCATTGAACCAAATATTAGTGACAGTGGTAATAAAAAGTTTTTATCGGTGAGCTGTGGCCCGTAGCCTGCATTCTTGAGGCACATTAGCAGGCCCAAACAGGCTGATTATTGTTCTCAGTGTTTAAGATGTTTTAAACCAGTGGTCAGAACAAAAGTAATTCTCAACGAAGCAACTTTACAAATGGAAGATGTAATTCAATAAACAGTCGGCATTTCATACATGCGTAGTATTACTGAACATGGCAAACTTTTGGGTGCTTAGCGCAATATAAGAAATATTATACAGGGTTAGAGAGGTATGCAATTGCTATTAAAAAGGGCGGCACGGTAGCACAGTGGTTGGCACTGCTGCTTCACAGCTCCAGGGTCCTGGGTTCGATTCCCGGCTCAGGTCACTGTCTGTGTGGAGTTTGCACATTCTCCTGGTGTCTGCGTGGGTTTCCTCCAGGTACTCCGGTTTCCTCCCACAGTCCAAAGATGTGTGGAGTTAGGTTGATTGGCCATGCTAAGAAATTGCCCCTTAGTGTCCAGGGATGCGTAGGTTAGTGGGTATAATAGATAGGGATATGGGGGGTAGGGCCGGGGTGGGATTGTGTTCGGTGTAGACTCGATGGGCTGAGGGGCCTCTTTCTGCACTATAGGGTTCTATGATTCTAAATTGGCCATATTGGGTGAGGGAAAAATTGAAAGTTAATTTATTAGTGTCACAAGTAGGCTTACATCAACACTGCAATGAAGTTACTGTGAAAATCCCCTCATCGCCAAACCCCGATGCCTGTTCGGGCACACTGAGGGAGAATTTAGCATGATCAATGCTCCTAATCAGCACATCTTTCGGACTGCAGGAGGAAACCGGAGCATCCGGAGGAAACCCACACAGAAACAGAGGGAACTTGCAGATCCACACAGACAGTGACCCAAACCAGGAATCAAACCCGGGTCCCTGGCGCTGAGAGGTGGCAGTGCTAACCACTGAATGGCCATGCCACCCAAAGTTACTTCACCTGAGTAGATCATCCCTTTATGGACATTTGATTTAAAACCACATGACTGACCCTCAGCATCATGCTTTATTTTTACAGACATCCTTATTTTGATTAATCTGTTATTTTCAGAAAAAAACAGGCTGGGGTTGACCTTGACATTGTACAAGAGTGTAAACCAGTTGAAAGTCATCCAGCAGCCTATTTTATGTCTCCTAATTTTAACCTGCATCGAGGTTAATGGAGATAAACCTCGATCGAGACAGAGGTAAAGCAGTTGGCTGATTGTCAAGGGGTGGGGCTTTCTAGCCGTGCACCGCACCCACGCTCTCCCCTCCCCCCCACTCCCCCTTTCCCTAGACCTGAAATTTCCACCTGAGGTCAACAGATCTTTACATGGTCCTCCAAAACTGCCCCCCCAGAGGGAGGGAAGGGAAATTTCCGACCGAAATCTACCCTGATGTATTTTCCCTCAAAGGTGTGAACTCCAAGTCCACTTCGAGTCCCAAGCATGTCCCAAGCATCTCTCCCCAACACTCTGACCAGGTGAATCTGGGCAGTAATATTCCGTTATGAAAAGAATCACCATTGATCTCTATCTTGTCATCATCCAGTGTCTCTGAAATGTGAACATGTCAGCAAAGGTCACCGGATAATGGTGGCTAATTTCCCTGACCTATTTTAATGGGTGCATGAGGGGCCCAGGGGTGCTAGGAAAGCAGCAATTATTGGGTGGCACAGTGGTTAGCACTGCTGCCTCACTGTGCCAGGGACCCGGGTTCAATTCCCATCTTGAGTGATTATGTGGAGTTTGCACATTCTCCCCGTTCCTGCGTGGATTCCCTCTGGGCGCTTTGGTTTCCTCCCACAATCTGAAGATATGCAAGTTAGGTTGATTGGCCTTGGTAAATTGTCCCTTAGTGTCCCAAGATGTGTAGATTAGTGCGGTGAATATGTAGAGTTATGGAGATAGGGCCTGGGTGGGATATTTAGTCAGAGAGTCAGTGCAGGCTCGGTTGGCCAAATGGTCCACAATAGTCAATTCTGCTGCTGCAGTGTTTACTTTGGATTAATTATTAAAGCACATAATTTTTACTGTTGTTCCAGTTTACAACTCTACAAGGTGAACAGTTCCCATGGCCCAGTGATCTCACGTTGTTATTAAAGTACAACAGCAAGAGTAGAAAACTTAGAAAAGAAACTTGTTTTTAAAAAAAATGCAAGCGTCATGTAAGGTACTGTTTACTTCTTATTGTTGTAAGTTTATGAAAATTGAAGGGCTGAGGAGGTAGGTACTGGAAATCTAACATGGGAACAGCAAGTGAGAATTTAATACTTGAATTAATCCTACCATCCAATGAGATCATGGCCTAACTTCACATACTTACCTTTGCCCCTTTACAATTTTTTTTAGCTCATCTTCAGATACACATTGTTTTTCCTTTGGGAAATAGTGGGGAAGTAGTGGAAGGAGGGGGAAACAAAGAAACATAGAAACGAGAAGCAGAAGTAGCCCATTCGGCCCTTCGAGACTGCTCCGTCAATCATATTTTTCATGGCTCATCATCAAATTCAATATCCTGATCCCCGCTTCTAGGTGAAGGCCGAGAGGTATTATCGCGAGACTATTAATCCAGAAACTCAGCAAATGTTCTGGGGACCTGGGTTTGAATCCCGTCACAGCAGACGTTATGAACACTCCTTCCATGGCCAATGAGTCCTGGTGTTGGACTTGAACCTGGAGATATTCTAACACAGAGGTAAGGGTACCACCAGTGTGCCACAAGACGTCTATATCAGTTGTAAATGCGCCTAGTTTGGGGGCGTTTAAGAGATCCGTGGATAGGTTTATGGGCGAAAAGGGATTGGTTTAGGTTAGTGGATCATTGTTTTTTAACTGGTCGGCGCAACATCGTGGGCCGAAGGGCCTGTTCTGCGCTGTAGTGTTCTATGTTCTATGTTCTATATCCTCCATGTATAAAGACTTTTACTTAACAAAAAATCAATCAATCTGTTTGTTTTTAATCAAGATTTGATCCAGTATCAACTGGTCTTTGTGAACAGGATTCCCTTGCCTTACTGTACAAAGGCTAGGTCCTTTGTAAAGACTAGGCATTCTCATCCTGACTCTCCCATCAGCGGATACTGTTTCCGGCCATCTACCCTATTTGTTTCCTTTTAATATCTTGAAAAATTCAATCCAATCATTCCTCAGCTTATTAAATTCCAGCGAATACAATAGCAATTTAATTAATGAAAAACAGGAAACTCAGCAGGTCCGGTAGCATGTGTGTAGGGAGAAACGGAGTTAACGTTTTGAGACCACATGACTCTTCTTCATTGCTTAGTTTGTCTAATCTCTTCTCATAATTTATCCCAGGTAGTCCGGGTATCATTGAAGTAAATCTATGCAGCACTCCCTTCAAGGCCAATGCATTCTTCCAAAGGTGCAGTGCTAAGAACTGCTTACAATACTCCAGGTGTGGTCTAACCAGTGCTTTGCATAGTTGAAACATGACTTCTATATCTCAGTGAAGATCCTTAAATTAAACAAGATGCAGTGCGTGCTGAACTATCTGAAGATCGTAAGATAAATATCAGTGCAGCAACCATTTGGCACATCTTAGATGGTTCATCTAAAAAAAAATCATGGTGCTTATATTCCAATAGCAAACTGTGGAATTATATCAATGCATTTTTGCCCCTAGTGCCCAAAAAACAAAGTTGATTCTTCTTTGCATGAACTGCACTTGGAATAAGCTACTAACATCTGGATGAGATAGCCCGCCCTATTCTTTGTGATCCCTGAACATGCATCCTCTTTTAGCTTATTGCCTCCTGGTGTCATGCACATTATTTGCTGTTTTCTATTTACAATGGTATTCTGACTATAATAGAAAAAAAATTACCACAATTGCACATAAAATTGATTGCCGTTGTGCAATTGTATAAAAGTTAAGTAATGTAGAGCAAGGTTCATGGAAAATATCCAACGCATCAATCAAACATATCTTCTTAATTTTAACAATCCTCCATACAAGATAAGTTATAAAATATTGAGGCCCCATTCTTCAAATTCTCCTGAAGAATTCCAGGTCTTGATTTCTGAAGGTAGTTCACTAGTCGTAAAGTTACAGAGGAAAGGGTCCCCATCCAGCAGTTCTATGAAAATGTGGGCTTATTTGGGGCTCATTCATTCATCTTATACTGAAGATTTTACATCCTTTCATAACAATGGTGGTGTTTTATCTTTTATTCATTCGTGGAACATGGGCATCGTTGGCTGGCCAGCACTTATTGCCCATTCCTAGTTGAGGGCAGTTGAGAGTCAACCACATTGCTGAGGCTCTGGAGTCACATGTAGGCTAGACCAGGTAGGACCAGGTAGAAAATCAGTGAACCAGCTGGGTTTTTCTAACAATCGGCAATGGTTTCATGGTCATCAGTAGATTCTTAATTCCAGATGTCTTTTATTGAATTCAAACTCAAGTTCAAATTCAAGCTCCGCTATCTGCTGCAGTGGGATTCAAACACATGTCCCCAGAGCATTCTGGATCAATAGTCTTGCAACAATACCACTAGGCCATCACTTCCCCTATATGAGTTATTTGGACAAATTTAGAGGCGGACTTTCACATTAGCGAAGGAAATGCTCTCAGTGTGGGAAATGCATCTTATTTCTGAGACAGCACAAATAGGGCAGCAGGGTGGCACAGTGGTTAGCACTGCTGCCTCATAGTGCCAGAGACCTGTATTCAATTCCTGGCTTGGGTCACTGTGTGTGCTGAGTCTACACGTTCACCCTGTGTCTGCGTGGGTTTCCTCCGGGTGCTCCGGTTTCGTCCCACAGTCCAAAAGATGTGCTGGTTAGGTGCATTGGCCACATTAAGTTCCCCCTCAGTGTACCTGAACAGGTGCTGGAGTGTGGCAACTAGGGGACTTTCACCGTAACTCCATTGCAGTGTTAATGTAAGCCTACTTGTGACACTAATAAGTGAGCTTAAATAAATTACACTAGGGATTTTTTGCTATGTTAATGTTGCTGTGTAAATGTAAGTTTTATAAATTAGCTTGAGAACATCTGCCACATATCCTCACTTGTGTCTACACGTCATTGTTATGTGTGTGTACGTGTTTCAATGTTTCATCATTTATTAAAATGTAAAGCTCAATCTAATTATGATTGAATATCAATAGTTAAACAAGCATGGCATTAAGGATGATTGTAATTAATAAGTTAACTTAAATTACAATTAATGCAATATCTTGATGGCATAGCCATTAGATTTAATGACAATTTCTGTTTATTAGGCTAATTACATCTTAGATCTATAATGAGCATTTTAGTTTTAATTCCTCTTGATAATCACTTGCACTTTTATATAGGGTGCTTAGTACACTGTTCTTGTGCTTTCAATTGAAAACATTTGGCACAATTTAATCAAACTTTGACAAGATGATTAGGCAATACATTGCATAATTTCTCACCGTCCATATGTCTTGAACAGAAAATCCCAGAGAGACGTCTTCAGCTTCCATAAATTAGTCATGAGAAAACTGCGGCATCTCAGTCTAATACGCCTCTTTTGAGAACAAGATAGAATTGTAAATTTTAGACAGAGTGGATTCACTAATTTTACAACAATGATCATGGAACTGTGAGCAACACGACTAAATAAAATGACCTAGTCTGGAAGCAAATCTTCTATGTATAAGGAAGGGAGATGGAGCAATTTTGTAAAACGATGTCAAGTCAAATGTTTGATATGAAGTAGAATAAAATGTACTGTAAGTTGTTTAAAAAGAAGTTGATCATTTTTAACTGGCAAGAACTCAGTAACAGTTCTACTTTGTCCCTGCCAATAGATTTGTGGGCTCAAAGTGACGATTAACGGCATTTTCAGATGATGGCCTCATGAACTACGTTTTAAACATGCAAATATTTAAACAGTGTTCGGAGAGGAATTTATTAATCTGTGTGACTGACCCAGTGTCATTAAATTCCATTGCTCCTCGTTTCAACAGGGAACTAATGGACAGTTCATATAGTGAGGCTTTCCTCCTCAGAATTGTTTTATTTTAGAATATTTTGCATTTTCTCTTGGCATATTCTTTGTTTAGTTGAATGCATGTGTTGGAAGGATTTACAGCTTGATACTCAATATATATGCATCAAGTGCAACGGAATCTGTGCAAAATCTGTTATAATGGCAGTAAACTTACTCTCCTTTTACAATGCTGAGTTTGGCTTTGACCTTGTGACAGTGAAACTGTGTAAAAGTACTTTGACACAAACATCAATAAATCCTCACAAACAATCGTATGAATCCCTTGAAGCTGGTGACAGTGGTTGACTTCCAAGAACCAGAAGTTTGTACTTAGCCTTTTCATGTCCAATTATTACACTTGGATTTACAATATTTCTACAGTTGAGTTCTGCTGATTCAGCCTTCTCAGCTTTTTGAAGAAGGAATGTAAAGGAATTAATTAATGCTGGGACCATGCAGTGTAGTCTTTAGCGTGTCCTCAAAGCATCCCTGATGAATTTTGATTTGATTTATTATTGTCACATGTATTAGTATACAGTGAAAGGTAGAATGTAGTGTTACAATCATGGCGAGGATGTAGAGAAAGATTAACTTAATATGAGGTAGGTCCATTCAAAAGTCTGATGGCAGCAAGGAAGAAGCTGTACTTGAGTCGGTTGCTACGTGACCTCAGACTTTTGTATCTTTGTGGAAGGATCAAGACCATTTGCGGATCGAGCTAAAGGCTCAAAGCTGTCGATTATTAATCGGCAGTCAATGGAAAGATGAGGTGGAGATGCTGGCGTTGAACTGGGTTGGGCACAGTAAGGAGTCTCACTCACTTGATGAAGGAGCAGTGCTCTGAAAGCTATTCATTCCAAATAAACCTGTTGGACTTTAACCTGGTGTTGTGGGACTTCTTAATATGGAAGGATGGCTGCACAAATTCACTGAGATTTTACCAGGAATGAAATGTTGCTGATATTAAGAGACATGAGAAATTGAGCCTGTTTTCACTGGAGCCTGGGAGGTTCAGATGTTACCTGAGTTTGGGACATTTAAGATTTTGGAAGGTCATGACATGATAAATGGTGATGAGTTGTTTCTACTGGTCAGTGAGCTGATAACTAAGGCGCAAGCAAGGTAGTGACAAAGGGAATTAAAGTGGAGACTTGAAAAAGCAGTCTCGGCACTGAGGGTGGTTAGAATGTGGAACGGTTCAATATAAACTGTTAGTGAAGTCAAAACCATAAATTCTTTAGGAATGAGTTAAGGTGGCCTTGGAAGAGAAGAATTTTGAAAGGTATTGAGGACAGGGAAGATACAATAATGTCATTGTTTCTTCTTCAGTTGTCTGCCCACAGTGGCACAACCTTCAGAACAGAGGAAGCAGGCACCTTCAACCCACCCCAGCTGGAATGGGCATCACATTCCAGTTGTTGGCACCAATATGACCCACATCAGCCATTTAGTAACACCTTCTTCCCCCCTACCCTCACACCTCAGTACCATCTCTGTTCGCCACCCCCAAGGAGTCCAAAATGCTATGGCAACCTACACTTTTCATAGAGTCATAGAATCCCTACATTGCAGAAGGAGGCCATCTAGCTCATCAAGTCTGCACTGAGAACAATCCCACCCAGGCCCTATCCCCATAACCCCACGTATCTATCCCAGTAATCCCCCTGACACTAAGGGGCAATTTAGCACGGCCAATCAACCTAACCTGCACATCTTTGGACTGTGGGAGGAACCCGGTTGCACATACATATTGTAGATCAGTGCTATGGGTAGTGATGGTAGAGGCTCCAATTTTTTTCCATGTCATGGAATTTCTCCCAATCTTGCCACCTGCCATTTGGTGCATGTTGATACTCAACATGTTTGGCCCCCGCCAGTGTGGGAAGCTGTTGGCAAAATTGAAAATTCCAGTTCATCTCCTTTAGTTGGACTTATAAAAAAGCTTAATGAATGTAATAGGTCACTTGCTGCAGGTGGCCCTGCCAGCCCCATTTCAGCCTCTGCAAAAGGCAGAACTGGACTAATCTCTGGAGCAAGGCTAATCCTTGACCCTGCTTGCTCCAGTCCTGGCTCTACTAAGGAGCTGAAAATCCAGCCAATTGAGTCCGTAACAATGCTCGACCACCAAAGCCCTAAGATGCTTGGCAATGTATGGATAGAAATTTTGGTTCAGGGTCACCCTGGACCACTTGCATGCTCTTTCTGGCAACTGATGGCAAAGTGAGGTTGGCAGCAACCAAATTCTCATCCCTCTTCTTCAGTGCAGGTGGTGAATGCTGCCAAGAACCCCAAGAAAGGGAAAGCACCTAAAAAAAACCCTGAAGACTTAGGCACGACAAAGTAAAGAAATATAGCATTTTAAGAAGAGAGATCATGAACGTATACAGTCAAGAAGCAAGATGTAAGTGAAATAATGAATTGGCTATGTAATAAGAAACAAGGTTCATTAAGAAGGGGAATAGTTCTAGTGGGGCAGCTGTGACAATAGGATCCCTCTAGGATTGGAGATTGTGTCTCCTGTTGTTCATAATACATATTAATGACCTTTATGAGATTATTTTATGTGCCATTATTCTAGATCAACATCAGATGCTTCCTGCATTTTATTTTCCATCATTTTCTCTTTATTCCCTTGATTGTTTTCCTGGATATTCTCTACATGCACATAAATGAGAACATATAAAAGCAAAAAGAGTTTAACCCAACATGTTTGAGGGAGTTTAATATCCATTTTGAAAACCGAGTTTTTGAAACCCATTTTAAAATCATATTTGACAACATTGACCGTCTGTAGACAGCGGGGGTAATATTCAGTAGTTGAGTGCCCCTTCCTCAGCTAAACAGGGATGGTGAACAGTGGAAGGTGCCAGGGTGGCCATTCGCTTCTAGGATTCCATGGATATCCAATACCCACACATACATTCATTCATTCATTCATACCCACACATTTCATTTACATTCAGGTAATGCTGGTGTAACTCCATTGGTGTAAAGGTATAATGATAGTGTGACAGATAAACATTGGTCTTGGGTGACATGGTTGCACAGTGGTTAGCACTGCTGCCTCACAGCACCTGGGACCTAGGTTTGATTCCCAGTTTGGGTTACTTGAATTACTGTCTCCCTGTGTCTGCATGGGTTTCCTCCGGGTGCTCTGGTTTCCTTCTTCAATCTGGAAGATGGTTTGGTGCACTGGCCATGCTAAATTCTCCTTCAGTGATACTGGAACAGGCGCTGGAGTCTGGCGGCTTGGGGATTTTCATAATAATTTCATTGTAGTGTTAATCTGAGTCTAAACCTTCTCAACATTACATCTTTTGTACTATAAATGAGCATAGAGCTATTTGCATTGGAAATATAAAAAGGACAGAAGATACATGTTTATGATGGGGATTGAGTTATGTCTGCACACCCTGGTCCAATTAACATTACACTGTTCTCCTACTTCACCTGACAGCTGTGCATGATCTTCATTCCTCAGATTAACACCACAAGAGATGAATTAATAAAATACAAATATCTGCATTTATTTTCAGGATGATATAAATGAAAGCAAATTAAATAGACCGTATGCCCTGTCATTCAATTTTCCAGACCTCGGCTTATTTATAAACAGAACAAATAGATTAGGGAATGAATTTCATAGCAAGGTTGAAAATGATAAAATCTTTACACTTATTTACTTCTTTTCCCTTTGCTAGTATCTGTCCGCCATGATTTAATATTATTGTAAACATTCTTGAGTCGGTTGGTATATGACCTCAGACTTTTGTATCTTTTTCCCGACGGAAGAAGGTGGAAGAGGGTATGTCCGGGGTGCAGAGGACCCTAAATTATGCTGGCTGCTTTGCCGAGCCAGTGGGAGTGTAGATAGAGTCAGTGGATTGGAGGCTGGTTTGTATGATGGATTGGGCTACATTCACGACCTTTTGTTGTTCCTTGCAGTCTTGGGAAGAGCAGGAACCATACCAAGCTGTGATACAACCAGGAAGAATGCTTTCTTTGTTGCATCTATAAATGTTGGTGAGAGTCGTAGTTGACATGCCAAATTTCCTTAGTCTTCTAAGAAAGAAGAGGTGTTGGTGGGCTTTATTAACTATAGTGTCAGCATGGCGGGACTTGGACAGGTTGTTGGTGATCTAGACACCTAAAAGCATGAAGTTCTGGACCCTTTCTACTTTGTCCCAATTGATGTAGACAGGGGCATGTTCTCCTTTACGTTTCCTGAAGTTGATGATAATTTCCTTTGTTTTGTTGACATTAAGGGAGAGATAATTGTTACTTCACCAGTTCACCAGATTCTCTATCTCATTCTGTACTCTGTCTCGTCATTGTTTGAGATCTGACCCATTATGGTGGTGTCGAATTGGAGGGGAATTTGACCACACAGTCATGGTGCATAAGGAGTATTGTAGGGAGCTGAGAACATAGCCTTGTGGCGCACCAGTATTGAGGATTATCGTGGAGGAGATGTTGTCTATCTTTACTGATTGTGGTCTGTGAGTTAGGAAGTTCAGGATCCAGTAGCAGAGGGAGGTGCCAAGCCCCCAGGCCACGGAGTTTGGAGTTGACTTTCGTGGGAATAATAGTGTTGAAGGCTGAGCAAGAGTCAATAAAAAGGAGTCTGACATAGTTGTCCTTGTTATCTAGGTGTACAAGGATTGAGTGCAGGGCCAGGGAGATGGCATCTGCTTGTGGGCCTGTTATGGCAGTGGGCAAACTGTAGTGGATCCAGATAGTCCAGGAGGCTGGAACTGATCTGTGCCATGACTAGACTAGCAGTGTTTATCATCTGCAGATTTCTAGGTGTCCAGATTACCTGACTTGATCCCTCCACGCTGATGCTATAGTTAGGAAAGCCCACCAAAGCCTCTACTTTCTCAGGAGCTTAAGAAAATTCTGAATGCCCACCACGACTCTCACCAATTTTTACAGGTGCACCACAGAAAGCGTCCTTTCCGGATGTATCATAGCTTGGTACAGCTCCTGCTCTGACCAAATCCTCAAGAAACTACAAAAGATTGTGAACGTAGCCCAGTCCAGCACACAAACCAACCTCCCATCCATTTATTCCAACTACATTTTCCCTTTGCCTTGAAAAAGCAGTCAGCATAATCAAGGAACCCATGTACCCTGGGCATACTCTCTTTCCCCTTCTTCCATTGGGGAAAAAGATACAAAAATCTGAGATCACGTACCAACCGACTCAAGAACAGCTTCTTCCCTGCTGCCATCAGATTTTCGAATGGACTTAACATACATTAAGCTGATCTTTCTCCACACCCTAGCTGTGACTGTAACTCTATGTTCTTCACTCTTTTCCTTCCCCCCCATGTACTCTATGAATGGTATGTTTTCTCTGTATAGCGTGCAAGAAACAATACTTTTCACTGTAGCCCAACACCCTGTGACAATAATAAATCAAATCAGATCAAATCAAATAGTGGGCAAGGTTGGGTAAGAGTTTGCTACATTTATTGCCTATATATTGTAAGGTCTATTTTACGGTTTACTGTTTGTAAGAGTTGTATTCTACAGTAATGAGGACCAGAGAATAATTGATATTAATTGATATTAAATCAAAATGCACTGCAGCAACTTGTCGAGCTCCATTGACAGCACCTTCCAAACCCCTGACCCCTGACCTGAAAGAAGGGTTGACAACTGTAGTAACTTGGCTCCACCAGTCATTCATGAACAAAGAACATTTATTAACAGTAACAACTATATACAGAGCAATGAAGATTCAACACTTACGGTCATGCCTCCAAGATCTAATTGCTGGGACAAGCACAGACAAGTTGGAGTGAAGCTACATCTTAGTTCCCATTGGTCAGTCCAGGGCATGTGACACTTTCAGAAGCTCGTCCTTTAAAGGGGCCAGACACCACAACAAACACAGAATCAACAAAGCCAATATTTTTAAAAATTAGCCAAAAAAGCAATGCCTTAAGAGCTGCAATTTTTGTTAAATTAATGATAACAATGTAATAAGACAGAAATACATTTATGAAGTGCTGTGCAACACCTTTTTAACATAGAACATAGAACACTACAGCACAAACAGGCCCGTTGGCCCACAAGTTGCACTGATCATATCCATACCTACCAGGCCTATCTATAACTCCCAATCCCATTAAATCCCATGTACTCATCCAGAAGTCTTTTAAAAGACCCCAGCGAGTTCGCCTCTACCACCATCGATGGCAGCCGATTCCACTCACTCAGCACCCTCTGAGTGAAAAACTTACCCTGACATCTCCTCTGTCCCTGCTCCCCAGCACCTTAAACCTGTGTCCTCTTGTAGCGACCATTTCAGCCCCGGGAAATAGCTTCCAAGAATCCACACTATCTATATCTCTCAACATTTTATAAACCTCTATCAGGTCGCCTCTCAACCTTTGTCTCTCCAGGGAGAAGAAACCTAGCTCCTTTTTTTTACTGATTCTCACAAACATATAAGAGGGCATTTGATTATCAGCAACATTTTTAGAAAAAAAAGTAAATAACACTTTTTCATCTGTACAATGTTAATAAAAGTTTTAAAACATTGAAAGAAGCCATTTAATTATCAACAACCCTTCCAGATTGTTAACCCAAAATTTAATTATTTTTATTCATTCGTTGGAGATGGGCATCGCTGGTTGGCCACAATTTATTTGCCCATTTCTAGTTGCCCTTATCCAGAGGGCAGTTGAGAGTCAACCACATTGCTGTGGCTCTGGTGTCACATGTAGGGCAGACCAGGTAAAGACGGCAGATTTCCTTCCCTAAAGGACATTAGTGACCTGGATGGGTTTTGCCAACAACCAGCAATGATTTCATGGTCATCAATGGATTCTCTTTTTTATTGAATTTTTTTATTGAATTCAAATTCCACCATCTGCCATGGCAGGATTCGAACCCAAGTCCCCAGAACATTACCTGAGTTTCTGGATTAATATTCCAGTGATAATGGCACTAGACCATAACACAGGGCAACCCAACCTTTTAGTTTTGCATCCTACTCTCATTTTTTAAGAATATTTTTGTGAACAGTTGTAAAATGATCAATCATGTTTGGGAGCCACAGTGAAGGCCCTAACCGATGCTGGGATTGAGGATGACTTTCTTCCACAGCAATTCAATGTGTTCTGAAATGGCTGGTAAGTCCAATATGTGAGCTGTGGACTTGGCCACATGTGGAGCGGGTGATGCTTGAAGCATTTGGCAGATGAGGTGTTCGGAGGATTTTACCTTGACATTGCCTCTGCATATTTTTGACATAGTCTCTCAATGTGCTTGGTGCCTCCCTAAACAAATCTTCTCCATTTTGGGGGAGGTGTTGTATTGTGGAATTGGTTAGAAGCGAACCTTAGTTCTCCGTGTGTTTCTACTGAAAGGCCCATTTTCTCAAATTTTCTCAGGAGGCCAACAATGACTTCTGTCAAAGTCTCTGAATGGAGTTCAGGGAAAGCATTATCTGCATACTGAGCTCAATGTCTGAAGTTGAAGTGATTATAGTTTGGGATTGAAGATGGTGTAGGTTGAACAGTTTCCCATCCATTCTGTTAATAATCTCCACGACTGTGGGTAGTTTGCTGGAGGAGGGGGGGGCTGGTGGGTGCAGTATTGCAGCGAGGAAGTTGGGGAAGGGAGTTGGTGCAATGACGCAGCCTCGTTTGAACCCATCTTTCACTGAGGTGGGGCTCTGTGTAGTTTCATAGGTGATTGTGGAGTAAGCGGAGAATGGTAACAAATTCCTGAGGAGAGCAAATTTAAGGATGTTCATAGAATCATAGAATCCCTACTGTGCAGGAGGGGGCCACTTGGCTCATCAAGCCTGCATGACCAACAATCCCACCCAAACCCTACCCCCCATAATGCCATATATTTATCCTGACAATAAGGAGCAATTTAGCATAGTCAATCCAGCTAACCTGCACAACTTTGGAGTGTGGGAGGAAACCAGAGCACCAGGAGGAAACCCACACACATACAGGTGAGAATGTACAAACTCCACACAGACAATTGCCTGAGGCCAGAATTGAAACCAGGGTCCCTGGCGCTGTGAGGCGGCAGTGACAACCTCCGAAAGCTTCATAGTTGACAGAGTTGAAGGCTTTTGTGAGGTTAAAAAAAGTTTCCTCCTTGCATTTTTCTGGAATTTTTCATGTGGTTAAGATCATGTCAGTTGTGCCTCTCGATGGAGAAAAACTTCACCGTGAAACTAGAAAGAGTTCTTCAGTCACTTGGAGAAAGTGAATGTGATGGATTTTGCAATGATCCTCTTTTGGCAGATAGCAGGGAGGCACCTCTGTGGTTACCACAAATGGATTTGTCTCCTTTCTTAAGTATAGTCACGATCACAGCTTCCCTGTGAACTCCTAGCATTCACTCCTCTTCCCCGATGAGGGATATGTAGTTGTGCAGCTGTGCCAGGTGTATTCTCGGACGTATTTCAAAATTTCAACAAGGATTCTGTTCGTGCCAGAAGCTTCATTATTTTCCAGCTGTCAAATTGCTTTTCCAACTTGGTTCCAAACCGGGATGGCACAGAGACTGTGTCTGATAGGGAATTGAAGAACAGAGTTCAGGACACTCAAGTCATAGACAGAGTCTGGATTCAGGACTTCTTTGAAATATTCTCTCCACCAAACACTGGCTGTCTCATTATCCTCGATGAGCTTCTCTCCAGACCTGGCTCTCAGTGGAGTGATGCTTGAGTGTTTGGAGCTTAGATCATCTTGACTCAAAAACCACACACATCAAGGGTGTTTGTGAGTTGTTGGCTCTCCCGTGCTTTGTCTACCACCATTTATTCTTTATGTCATGGGGCTTATACCATTTCATTTTTTCAGACACCTTTAGGCCTGCTGCCTTACTCTTGGGGCATGGTTAAATTTCCAGTGTGTGAAAGCTTTGCACTTACCCTGGATTAGTTCCTGTGCCTTTTGGTCATTTTTGTCAAACCAGTTATGTTTCCTGCTAGAGAGACCAAGGATTCCTTTGCAGTTGCCTCTTATGATGGGTTCTAGATTTACGAGTTACTAGCAACATATAGTAGCCCTGGGTGGTTAGAGATTGACAGGTTAGCAGTGAGGTGTTGATTGAGATAGGCTACCTTGGAGGGATCTTTGAGGTCTTCGATGTTAATTGTCTTGTCCTTAATGCACTACATGTGGGTGCAGGGCAACAGGCTGCCAGCCCTTTACCTAGATGGACAAGGGCAGATGGTGCATGTGAACACAACCACATGGAAGTTCCCCTCCAAGCCGTGTACCTTCCGAACCTATATCAATGTTCTTAATTCTAATTTGAAGGTTTAACAGGTGGGATAGGCTAATATATGATGTAGATGATAACGTACCTCTGACATCAGTCACTCATGCGTTGGACTGTCTCCCTCTTTCTAGATGGCATTTTCCTAAAAAATGGTTCTGACTGAAAACTGATGTGTTTCTCCCCAGAAGTACAGACAGGTTTTCACTCCAGTTCTTCTGACACCTTGTCAAACAAAAGGCAGGGGGAGTGTTTTGCACCGTTATTCTGGCGGGCGGAGGCTGATAGAGTCAGTAAGGCCAGTTGCACAGAAATCGGTGTAGTGTCCCAATCTCAAAATAATGGTCAATGTCCACCTCCCCTCCCCCACTTGGACAAAGACTGCTGGCAGACAAGACGAACACCCTCACCCCTCAAATGCAGAAGGTCATTCTCCGCCCCACCACTCATTGGTCAGGTCATGCTCCCATTCCCCGCCTCCCCGCCTCCCCACCTCCCCCGAACCACGTAGGCATCAGAGTGACCACACCTTCCCATTCTCAGTGTCTGGAGACCCCCTGATTTCCATGCAGGCACAATCGTGCTACCTCCCTCACTATTGCCCCTCAATGGGGTACCCTAGAAACCCTGCCTGTTGCCCCACCCCAGGCAGTGCCAATCTGGTGGTTCCAACTTGGCAGGGTGAGGCTCCTGCTTGCCATGTCCCTCACCACCAGGGGGCTATACTTATCCTGGCACCCCTGGGGTGGTCATCATGACTGACTCTCATTTATGACTTAGTTCACACTGGTGAGATGCCCTCTGGCTGGAGGGAACTTATAATGTCACCGGAAGCAACGGTGTTAATCTGTTTAGTCATATTTAAATACAGTTAAATTAATGGTAATCAGGGTCTAGGCATGAACCTGATTACACCACTGGCGGGGTGTGGGGATGGGAGCGAGGAAAATCTCAAACTGAGATTTTACTGCCTCAAACCCCGTTAGGCCAGCTCGTGAGAGTTTGTGGCCATAATGGAATTTGGGTCCACAGCTAATGGGCACTGAGAATCACAGACTCTCTTCCTTTCTCTTTCTCTCTCTCTCTCTTGAGAGAGAGAAAGAGGTTGGAATCAAACCTAGGAGCAACATACCTACTCTGTAATCTGTTTGGATGTAGTACTAATCAACAAGTGTTCATCAAATTCTAGACTACGTCTACAGTCTGTCTAAGAACCAAATCCAATGCCTAGAGTCCAAAGTAGAAGGGCAATCTCAGCAACCATAGGGACATTGTTGTAAAAAACACACCAGGAGACATTGAGGAACCACAGAGTGAAGAAACCTTCAATGGAAGTTTGTTAAAAAAATTGGCAGATGAAGAAGGTACAATAGAGAGAGGTAACGATGGCCATACCTACTGGTCCATCCCTGCGCTTGCCCTGCACATTAACTACCTCGAGTGTCCACAGAGAGGCCAACAGTGAGAAATATAGCAACTGCATGCTCTCTAGTACCAAGAACGATCAAGTCATAATGAAAAGGAGACAAAGCTTCTATTAGTTCCTTTCTTTCTGCAGTGTGTTTAGGATCAGGTGACATTCTTCGAAGGCAGGGGGTGCAGGAGTCCAGCGTGGACTTTGAGTTAACTGTTAAAGCTTCTGACATCCATTTTAGCCTGAAGCAAAATTTATTAATTGAACAAGCATGTTTTTAACAGTTTTCACAAAGACTTGCGGAATTGATGGGATTATTTCTATCTAACCGATATCATCTGGTTAGTTATTGGCATCACAGGGCTCTAAGGACGAGCAAATCCATGATCGCAAAGTCGTGGGAGTTCCGGATGAAAATTTCTCTGAATTATTTTAGGTCGAGGTTTAGTATGTGAGACAGGCTAAGCTGAGAGCATTTAATTGGGCACTATTTGGGTGAGACTTTGCATGACTCGATTGGGTAACCCATGGGAAGTGGTCCCACCCATGAGAAATCCTGTCAAACCAGGTGAAAGGCAGGAAATGACACGCCAGCAGCCATTTTGCAATGCTTGAACTAAGACACGGATTATTCAACCCCTCTTCATAGCCAACACCCTCAAAACCAAGCAACATCCTGGTTAATCTTCTTTGCATTCTCGCCAAAGCTTCCACATCCTTCTGGTAGTATGGTAACTAGAACTGCACGCAATACTCCAAATGCAGCCTAACCAAGGTTTTATATAGCTGCAACATGATTTCCAAACTCTTGTACTCAATGCCCTGGTTGATGGAGGCAAGATTGTCATATATTTTCTTAGCCACCTTGGTCACCTGTGTTGCCACTTGTAGGAAGCAGTGGACTTGCATGCCCGGATCCCTCTGTATGTTTATGTTCCAAAGGGTTCTGCGTATAGTGTATAATTCACACCTAAATTTGTTCTTCCAAAATGCATCACCTTGCATTTGTTCGGATTAAACTCTGTCTGCCATTTCTGTGCCCAAATCTCCAATCTATCTATATCCTGTTTTATCCTTTGATAATCCCTGGCACTATCAGCAACTCCACCAATCTTCGTGTTATCCACAAACTTACTCATCAAACCACCCATATTTTCCTTTAGCTCATTTATATATACTACAAACAGTGGCGCTCCCATCACTACGGAACGCCAGTAGCTACAGATCTCCATTCTGAAAAACACCTTTCCGCTGCTGCTCTCTGTCTTCTATAACCAAGCCAGTTCTGTATCCATCTAAAGTTTAAAGTTTGTTTATTGTTGCCATAAGTGGGCTTAAATTAACACTGCAATGAAGTTACTGTGAAAATCCCCTTGTCATCATATTCCAGCTCCTGTTTGGGTATATTAAGGGAGAATTTGGCATGGCCAATGCATCTAACCAGCACATTTTTTTGTTCTTTGGGGGGAAACTGGAGGAAACTCACACAGATACTCAGAGAATATACAGATTCTGCCCAATCACCCATGCCGGGAATCAAACCTGGGTCCCTAGCACTCTAAGGCCACAGTGCTAACCACTATGCCACCATGCCGTCAATCTAGTCCACCCCGATTCCCATGTGATTTTAGTTTTTATACCAGTCTGCCATGTAGGACCTTGTCAAATGCCTTACTAAAGTCCATATTAACTACATCCACAGCCCTTGCCTCATCAATTATCTTTATCACCTCTTCAAAAAACCCAATCAAGTTGGTGAGACATGACATTCCCTGTACAAAACCATGCTGCCTGTCACTAACTGGCCCATTTTCTTCCAAATGTGTGTTTATCCTATCCCTCACTAGCTTCTCCTAAAACTTCCCCACCACTGATGTCAGGTTCACCAGTCTATAATTTCCTGGATTACCCTTACTTCCTTTCTTAAACAAGGGAATAACATTAGCTATTGTCCAGTCCTTTGGAATCTCACCTGTGGTCAAAGAGGATGTGAAGATATCTGTTAAGGCACCAGGTTTTTCTCTCCTTGCCTCTTGCAGTAACCTGGGATAGATCTCAACTGGGTCTGGGGACTTGTCTACCGGTGAACTGATTAAAATATTTTCTTGTCTATCTCTTGTGTCCATGAAGAATCTTCCAGAGACAATGCCTTGCCTGAGTTCATGTCAGCCCATACAGGATCACACTGCTAACGTGCTGGTGGCTTCCAAGGATGACATGACACCAATTTGATTTGATTGGATTATTTTTGTCACATGTATTGGTATACAGTGAAAAGTATCGTTTCTTGCATGCTATACAGACAAAACATAGCTTTCATAGAGAAGGAAAGGACAGAGTGCAAAATGTAGTGTTACAGTCATAGCTAGAGTGCAGAGTGAGATCAACCTAATATAAGGTAGGTGCATTCAAAAGTCTGGTGGCAGCAGGGAAAAGTAATTTTGGTAGTTTTTTTTCCTTTGTTTCTCTAAGTCCATTGAAGTCTCAGATCCTCAAAGCCTTGCCAATCTTCAATGGAGTTGAAGATCATTCATCTTCTGAAGCTCTTTTCCTATATCCTTCAAGGGAGTTCCTTCTAGTGCCAGGAAGTCCAAAATTTGATTCTCTTCCTTCTTCTCTCCATTCACTTGTAGACCAGACCAGGTAAGGACAGCAGATTTCCTTCTCTAAAGGACATTAGTGAAAGAGATGGGTTTTTCCAACAATTGTCAACGGTTTCATGGTCATCAATAGGTTCTTAATTCTAGATTTTTATTATATTGAATTCAAATTCCACCATCTGCCATAGCAGAATTCACACCTGGGACCCTGAAACATTAGCTAGATTTCTAGATTAATAGTCAAACAATAATACCACTAGTGATTACCTCTCTTCATGTTGTTGTTAGAAGTAGTATAGTATACTGGGGGATGGATGTGTAGTATAAAGGATGAAAGGATGGGATATGCTAATGTGTGATGTAACTGATGATGTATCACTGCCATCAGCTAATCATGTGTTAAACTCTTTCTCGAGGGAGAGATTGGAATCATGCTTGGGAGTTACATTCCTACTCTGTAACCTGTTTGGATGTAAACAAGTGTTAAGCAGATACCAGAGTGTGCTTACTGTCTACCTACTAACAACATCACACAGCTAGAGTCCAAGTTAGAAGGTCAAAGTTTACAACAGTCACTGGGATGAAAATCCAGGACCTCCCTCCCATCCAGAATGTGATGCACCCCACCACATGGACTCTGGTGGTTCAAAAATGCTGCGCACCACCACTTTCTCAAGGGTATTTAGGGATGGTCAACAAACGCTGGACGAGCCATAGCCACATCCCATGAAAGGGTAAAAGAGGAGCATTTCTGCCCTTGGAAAAAATGAGTCCGTGACAGTGATTCTCCACAGAGAATAACTGCAATAAAGATAAGATGGACGTAAAGATAGGAAGTGCTGGAAACAGGCTGTGGATGGCTTCTGTGGTGTGAGGCAAATTTCAGGCTGCTGACCTTCCAGCAGAACTGGACGATGTCAGAGGTGGACAGCTTTTAAGGAAGTATAGCACCAGGCACAATAACAACAGGGAAAGGTTTCTGAGAGTGTAGAGGGGCAGGAGTGATTAAGTAACGGAAGTGATGATTAAGCAAAGCAAACGGGACGATACTAAGAATGAAAATGAGGAAAGACATAAAACCGGATAACATACATTTTGTTGCACAACAGAATTGTAGAATGACTCGGAATGAAGCCATTTAACCTGTTATATCCATATGGCTGTCTACAAGAGTAACTTGGGCACTTCCCCTTCCTCTTCCTGTAACTCAAAAATAATTCCCCTTCAATGTTTAGCCAACTCTCCTTTGACAACATTGATCGTATCTGCCTTCAGCACCTGTTCAGTCTTTGCATTCCACATCATTACCACTCACTACATAAAAATGATTTAGTCTCATCCCTCTTAGTCAATCATTTGAAATACCTATGTCCTCTTGTTCTTCATAGAATCCCTACAGTGCAGATGGAGGCCATTCGGCCCATTGGGTCTGCACTGACCGCAATCCCACCCAGGTCCTATTCCCATAACCCCACATATTTACCCTGCTAATCCACCTGACACTAGGGTCAATTTAGCATGGCCAATCAACCTAAGTCTTTGGACTGTGGGAGGAAACCGGAGCACCCGGATGAAACCCATGTAGACACGGGGAGAATGTGCAAACTCCACACAGACAGTGACCTGAGGCCGGAATTGAACTCAGGCCCCAGGCGCTATGAGGCAGCAGTGCTAACCACTGTGCCACCATACTGCCCCTCTTGACCCTTCTGCCAATGGGAATGGTAAACAAAGTCAAAGTGACCACATTAGGGAATGTTGAGTGTAGAATTTGCTGTATAAATCTATTTTGATTTTTATTCTCCACACTCCATCCCTCACTGCACCTCTCCGCAGACCTCCCTTCCCCCTCCCCCCCCCCCAGGGCACCACCCACTCTCCACCCCATCAAGCCTGAGGATGCTGCGCACAATTGCTGCATTTAAACTACTGCCCCGGCAGGGATGAAGAAACTCAGCAAAACCTTCTCGGTATGTGTGGCTCAGGGATGCACCATGAAGTGCTTTTTCCAAAGCGAAAAATCTGGAGCTTATGGCTTTGATAAAACTGGTTTAAAATGTAATTCGGAGTATTGAAACCAAGTGTGCAACAACCATCATCTTAAAAGGTTTTGCTGCATGAAAAATATTGAAGTCTACGCAAAGGATGGATTACAAATGGAAATCACAATCAGTTACCCAGCAATAATCTCACCTTTCTACAATGTACAACCAGAAAACGCTGGAAATATTCATCAGGTCAGATAGCATGTGTGAAGAGGGAGACAGAGGGTGGGATTTTCCAGCCTCACCCACAGCATATTTTCCAGCGACGTGGACGCTTCATCATTGACTGTCATCTTCGAAGGCTGAAGGGCCTATTTCAAGTTGGGCCAAAGGGCTTGCTTCCATGCTGTAAATCTCTATGACTGATGACTCTATGACCAGCGGGATTTTCTGATCCTGCTGATGTTTACAGCATTTTGTATGTGTTGCCCGTCTTGCCACTGGGGAATCTGCCACAGGATGTCACCTTTGGCGGGATCAGGGGTGATCTTGTCCGTGTCTGCCCCCGCTACCAGCAAGAATGGAGAATTTGGCACTCACTGCAACGGTGCCAGGAAATCCCAGCTGCGGCTGAGGTCAGAGGTTCTCGGCGTAGAAGATCTAGCCAATGGAAAGGGTCAGAAAACCACATCCAAAGTTTCAGGTCGATAACCTTTCATCAGAAACTCTTTTTTTATTTTGTGATGGATGAAGAAGGGGTTAGGAGTCAGGAGGTGGTTGACAACAATAAAAAAAATTCAGTTGATTATAAAACTATTTTATTATGGCTGTTTTAAAGAGCTGCGTTTTTAAATTACAAAGAACAAAGAAAATTACAGTACAGGAACAGGCCCTTCGGCCCTCCAAGCCTACACCGATCACGCTGTCCAACTGAACTGAAACCCTGCACCCGTCTGGGGACAGTACCCCTCTATTCCCATCCTATTCAAGTATTTGTCAAGATGCCCCTTAAAAGTCACTTTTGTATCTGCATCCACTCCCCCCCACCACCCCCCCACAGCAAGTTCCAAACACCCACCACCCTCTGAGTAAAAAACATGCCTCGTACATCTCCTTTAAACCTTACCCCTTGCAGCTTAAAACTATGTCCCCTAGTAATTGAATCTTCCATCCTGGGAAAAAGCTTCTGATTATCCACTCTGTCCATGCCCCTGATAATCTTGTTGATTTCTATCAGGTCACCTCTCATCCTCCATCGTTCCAGTTTCTCCAGCCTCACCTCATAGCTAATACCCTTCATACCAAGGAACATCCTAGCAAATCTTCATTGTTCCCTCGCTAAAGCCTCCACATCCTTCTGGCAGTGTGGCAACCAGAATTGAACACTATATTCTGAATGTGGCCTAACTAAGGTTCTGTAAAGCTGTAACATGACTTGCCAATTTTTAAACTCAATGCCCTGAATTGAGCTGATAGGAATCTCTATTTGTTGATATGTTTGTTTATTTTTAAATAAAAATTTGCTTCCAAATAAAGCTGTTGGACTTTAACCTGGTGTTGTGAGAATTCTTACTGTGTTTACGCCAGTCCAATGCCGGCATCTCCACATCATATTTTTAAATGAGACAGGAATGTGTGAAAAGAGACTGATGTTGAGTAACATCAGAGGTTCTGACATGTTGCAGAAAAACTTACATGCTTTTCATGGTTGATTTAAAATTGGAAGTTGGCGCCTGTTTTGTTGGGAATGGTTATAGGGGCGCAGGCAGGAAAATGGAACAGAGACCACAACTAGATCAGCTAAGATTCCATTGAATGGTGGAGTAGGTTAGAAGGGCTAAATGGCCTTTCCTGCTCTTATGTTCCTATGTACCTGGTTACATCTGATGACTGTTTTTGAACATCATATTGATGTACAATGCTAGAAAACGTGCTCACTGTGAAATGGGCCCACATTAGACAGAAAGGTTCTAGGTAGTGACCCAAATTATCTGGGTGCTCTCACCAGCGGGATCTCCCGATCCCGCCAACGGCAAACCCTTGCAGTGGATGTGGTGGTGGTGGTGGTTGTGAGGGGGGATGGGGGGAGCGGGGGCTGGGGGGGTGCTGGTGGTGGTGGTGAGGTGCACAGAACAAGAAATTCTGCTGATGGCAGTGGGATCTTCTGATCCCACTGCCCGCCAATAGCTAGCCACCTCAGCCGATTGAACTACGACACACGACAAATAGAATGGATGAATAACTTTGATTTGGTACAGATAATAGATAGAAACATAGAAGCATAGAAGATAGGAGCAGGAGGAGGCCATTTGGCCCTTCAAGCCTGTTCCGTCATTCATTACGATCATGGCTGATCATCCAACTTGCTAATCCTGCTTTTTGCCCATAACGTTTGTTCCATTTTGCCCCAAGTGCTATATCCAGTCACCTCTTGAATGCATTCAATGTTTTGGCATCAACTACTTCCTATGGTAATAGGCAGGATTTTATAGTCTCACTCGTTCTGAAATTATAAAATCCCACCGAGGCCATTGGACCTTTCTCTGTTCTGTCCCTCGCCTGCTCTGATTCCTGGGGTGGGCCGGGTGGTATAATTCAGGCCATCGAGAGGGTGATTTCAACTGGATAATGAGAAGGTGATTTTAACTCACCCCACAGGAAATAAATGGAGGAATGCAGAGTTAAAATTGCCTTCCAAAATCTAACATGCCCCTCCCACTCATCTGGATAGACACACGAACGGGCGGAGAATAGAGGGATACAGGCGGTTGGCGTAGATAGGACAATGTGATGGACGAAGGGTTGGTGGGCTGAAGAGCCTGTTACTGTGCTATACTGTCCTTTGTTGTTTGTTCTTCGTCTGACAGCATCTGTGGAGAGAGAGCAGAGTTAAAATTTCAAGCCTGGAAGACGCTTGGTTAGGGCAGAGCTCAAGAGCCTGAAGAGCTATTTAAAGAGATAGTCAGTTGCAAGTGTTCAGCCAACAGGGATCTGTGTGCTTTGTGTATTGCAGAAGAGCTTGGAGGTTGCTTGTTGTTGACTTTATTTTCTGCTGTAAGTACCTTGGACAAACGCTCAGAGTTTACTGTGGTCCCTTTGTGTTTCCCTGTTTCGGATGGAATCTCTGCCATCTCGTTTTTGGTGGGCTGTATGTAAGTTTTGGCAATCTTCTCCCCAGTGCTGAGAAACAGCACATCCAACTGTGCCCTCAGCTTGACTGCGGAGAGTTCCAGAGAGGAATCAGAAAGGCTGGGGATGGGGGGCAGCCTTATGGCACATTCCCGCCGGCATTAACACAGCCCAATCTGGCAGCAGTGCCTGTGGCCTCTCTTTAAGGGAGCCATTCATGCTTTAAGCAGGCCCGTCGAGGCTTGGTGGGAACCCTGCCTGGAAAGTGGGCGAGCTGCCCATTCCTGACGCGATCGGGCGGGCACCCTGCCAAACAAATTTGGAAGAGCTCCAGGTGGTAAAATAGCCCAAGCTGGCCTCGATCTGATGAGGTTGAGTGGGGTTGATGCCTGCCCTGCCCCTCTGTGCGCCGCACATCCCCTCCCCCCCCCACCCCCCCACCCTCCTGCCCAATCTGCCCAAAACATGCTCCAAGTTAAATTCCTCCCCTAAGGTATTCTGAGATCCAACAACGGACAGCTGTTTCGAGCAATAGTAAATCTGTTTTTCACCAGTGGTGATTCAATCTGCACTTAAATAACATGAGGTGCAATTCTTTGGAGATAAAAATAAGCTACGTTTCAGGATTCAAGCTAAGATTGCAATGTGGCTTCACATTTATGTGATGAGATGATGACAATTGAATAAAACAGTAGAAGCCAAATGAATCATCAGTCACATTTTAATGTTCGACTTACACATCCCGTGGTATTAATAAATGATTATAAAAGTGGCCTCGCAGGCAAAGAATATTGTACAAAATTGAATGTTATAGGGGGGTTGCTTATTGCGGTTGTGGAAAATACAACTTCCATTAAAACAAAATCATTTATTTGCATTTTAGCATGTTTGAGTTGAGCTGAGGCACAAGCTTCTGATTTCTTTCTTTTGCTGATCATTTAAAATCTTCCTGGTGATTGTTGGAGGATTTTTTTTTGTCTCTCAACGTGACATATTTATAGCATTGACATTCCAGCTATTATTTAATCAAGTGTCTGAATTGATTGTCAATGTAGCAAGAATCTAGAGCTTCCATATGATTTCCACTCAGAGATCGACAACGAAATTTTCACATCCCGTCTGGGAAATGTATGGGGCAGGACACAGAACAAGCAAAGATCCATTGACCTCAGGCGGGATTTTCCGGTCTTGGGGCGAGCATGGCTGGAAAATCTCACCCTGACAGTGAGAAAAAAGCAGTGTAAAAAAATTGCGGTAATATCAGTGAAAGTGAATTACATCCATTGCTGATTTCCACTGGAGTGGCTGCAAGTTTTTATATTGGTTCTGGCTTCCTTTAATTTGAAGCAATCAGTTTCTAATCCTATTACTAGGGTGTAAATGTTTCACTTCTGCCCGTCGTTGGAATCGTAAGTGGGCGGGATGGAAAATTTGGCAGACCATTTAAAAGTCCGTTGGCCTCAGGAGGGTATAAATGCGACTGGAAAAATCCCGCTACAAAGAAATGGTTTGATTTCTGGCAACACCATTCTAGTTTGTGATGCCAGAGGATACACTGGGATTATACGAGGAAATTGGAGAGGTTAAGAAGGATTCGGTCATGTCATATCTAATACAAATTTAAAAAGCAATGATGGAATTGCAATGATCCAGCCTGTTCCAGCCAGTGAAGTACTTTTCAAGTTCATTCAGTGTTGGAATGCAGGTGGAGCCCATTTATGCACAGCAAGATCCTACAAACAGCAATTTGTCAAATGCCGGGTAAACCATCTTAGTGGTGATGAACGAGGGACAAACTCTAGCCAAGTGTTTGAGGGAACTCCCCAGTTCTTCACCGATTAGTGCCAGAGGATCTTTTACACTCACCGAAGAGATCAGACAACAACTTGGCCTCAATCTGAGAGATGTCAAAGCTGAGGGTGTGGCAAACTGAAATTAAATTTTTAGCACACATCAAGATTGAGAAGATAAACTGAGCAAAATGAATGTTTGTAAATGCACACGTGACTTTCAGCAAGGTAAACAGAAACTGGGTAATCATGTTTATCTTATGGAAAGCTAAGACTTAACAAGACTTTAGTCAAAGAAGAAGCAATGTGTGCCAAAATTTGGTAAATACATTCATGATCCATACATCTGCTGAGATGCATATTTAGCAGAGAAGGATTGAGCTATAAGGCAGGTGGAATGTAATGTTTAATCAACTTTGGGACCAACCGGATATGACATCAGGCCAGATTTTCCAGCCCTTTCCGCTGGTGGGATCTTCCAGTCCTGCTGAAGGTGGCCCTCTGCGGCAAGTCACCAGCACAAGTGAGGTAGATAGTCAACACCTTTTCCCCAGGGTAAGGGAGTCTAAAACTAGAGGGTATAGGTTTAAGATGAGAGGGGGGAAATAAAAAAGGATCCAGAGGGGCACTTTTTCACACAGAGGGTGGTGAGTGTCTGGAACGAGCTGTTAGAGACAGTAGTAGAGGCAGGTGCAATTTTGTCTTTTGAAAAGCGTTTAGACAGTTACATGGGTAAGAGAGTTATGGGCCAAGTGCAGGCAATTGCGACTAGCTTAGTGGTAAAAACTGGGTGGCATGGGCAAGTTGGGCTGAAGGGCCTGTTTCCATGCTGTAAAGGTCTCTGACTAAATGACCCGGCAACAGGATGGATGAGCCAGGCAAGTCACCATGGACATTGGTGGGAGCAGAAAATCCCAGCAGCAGCCATTGGCCAGCCACCTCCACCCACTGGAAAACACATTGCAGGGTGGGACTGGAAAATTTCACCCATTTCCTTTGCACGCTCATTTGTCCTGTATGTTTCCATGCTCCCAATCAGAAGTTGTATGGCCACTGCAAAGTTCAGGATTTTCAGCTATCAGGCTGCTCCAACTTTCCTATCAACTTCCTTGTGTCTTAGACTGGACCTCCAAGGGGTACATCTACACAGGGCATTGTCCCAACTCACCTGCCACACCTTTGTCACTTGGGCCAGGAAACATTTACTCAGGGGGCGGGATTTTCCAGACTGCCGGGGGACTCTCAATGCTTGTGAATCTGATCTTAAATTTTAAATGATCTTAGAATTTTAAGAATTTATTATTATTGATTTTTGACTAAATATCTACACTCACCTCCCTTCTTGAACCTTGAAGATGGTTAATCATGGGTGATGCTAAATGATTAATTAATCTCCAGTACAGTGCTATTATTTGCATATCTGAGGAGAATGGAAATACTAAAGTCGCCATAGCTATTTCAATCGCCTTCTTAACTCCCTGCAACTATCCAGGATACATGTCACTGGGACCAATGACTTAGATATTCAGGGCTATGGGCCAAGTGCTGACAAATGTGTGGGTGCAGACCCGGTGGGTCAAATGGCCTCGCCTCCATTGTATGATTCTATTTTTAAGTTCTGTAGACTGGTTTAGAACCAATCTTTTTTTTAACATAGTGCAAAGAGAAAATGCTGGAAGCGCTCAGCGGGTCAGGCAGCATGTGTGGAGAGTAATGCAGGATGGGATTTTCTGCCCCCTCCCCCGTGGCATATTTTATCATGACGATAGCAGCCCGTCATTGGCCAGTGACAGGATTTTCCAGTCCCGCTGCTGTCAACAGGATTTCCCATTGTTTGCTCTCTCTCTCTCTGCTGCTGGGGAACCCACAGTGGAGGCTGACTGCCAGCGGGATCAGACGTCCCTGCAGCGGGAATGGCAGGAAAATTCTGGCAACGGTGTTAAAGTTTCAGGCCTGTGGCCAGTCGCATTTCCAGCATGTGGCTTTTTCTTCTTCACATTCTTTTCTTCGACATTATCCTCCTCTAAACCCGTATTCCCTCTTTGTAAATCATAAGAACATAAGAACGTAAGTAATAGGAGCAGGAGTAGGCCATCTAGCCCTTCGAGCCTGCCCCACCATTCAATAAGATCATGGCTGATCTGAAGTGGATCAGTTCCACTTTCCCGCTTTCTCCCCATAACCCTTAATTCCATTGTCTGTCAAAAACCTATCTACCCGTGACTTAAATATATTTAGCGAGGTAGCCTCCACCACTTCAACGGGCAGAGAATTCCAGAGATTCACCACCTTTTGAGAGAAGAAGTTCCTCCTCAACTCCGTTCTAAACTGCCCCTCCCCTTACCTTGAGGCTGTGTCCTCTACTCCTGCTATCCTTTCTAAGCGGGAAGAATCTCTCTACCTTTACCCTATCCATCCCCCTCATTATCTTATACGTCTCTATAAGATCCCCCCTTATCTTTCTAAACTCCAACGAGTACAGACCCAGTCTATTTAGTCTCTCTTCATAGTCCAACCCCCTCATCTCCGGTATCAGCCTAGTGAACCTCCTCTGCACTCCCTCCAAGGCCAATATATCCTTGTGCAAGTGCGGTGACCAAAACTGCACACAGTACTCCAGCTGCGGCCTCACCAGCACCCTGTACAGTTGCAGCAAGACTTCCCTGCTTTTATATTCTATCCCCCTCGCTATAAAGACCAGCATCCCATTCGCCTTCCTGATCACCTGCTGCACCTGCAGACTGGGTTTTTGCGACTCATGCACAAGGACCCCCAGGTCCCTCTGCACTGTAGCGTGATGCAGCTTTTCGCCTTTTAAATAATAATCCCTCCTACTATTATTTCTGCCAAAGTGGATAACCTCACACTTGCTAACATTATGCAAATCCTTATGCAAAGTATTCATTCATAATCACTGTGAATGCAAATAGTTCTCAGAAGGGATCTCTCACATTTGTCAAGAAACACATGGAAATCATATTTATCCTGACGTCTAAAAGAATAACCACAATCATGTTTCACTTGAACATCCTCTCATTTGGCAGAAATGTCTTTGGTTTATAATGCGAACAATGTCATTTCTAACTTTTGCTGTTCGAAAATCTGTGCACAGATCCACTACAATCTAAGGTACTTAGTTTTTTTTAAATCTGAAAAGCACATTATTCCTTTGGCTATCCAGATATGTCAACATAGGACAACAAACAAAGCTGAATGGACTTATTATACTCACAGATTTGTGATTTCTGGCTAATTAATACAACATGGTCAAACATAGCGTATGTTTGTGAAACTCTGATTTATCACAGTTGATCATTTTTGGGTATATTACAATGTGTAACTCCAGATACATGATGACAAGGCAATTTGGTATTGGAACTTACCTTCAGTTCAGCTGATGCTTGCTGTTTATTTTTCACTGTTCAAGCACGAATAGCTTACATTTATATAGCGCCTTGAAGGTCCCAAGGCCAGATCAGAGAAAAAGGGGTGCCACAGCAGCAAAGAAGATAGGGAGAAAGGAGTCGCCAAAGGCAAGTTGTTAAGGAGGGGCTTACAAGAGGAGACAGGGGTGGAGAGGTAGAGTGGTATTAAAAGGAAAGTCTCGAACCTGGGGGCAGATAGCTGAAGGTATTACTGTTAGTGTTGGTACAAAGGATTTAGAGAGGATGCAAAATTTTAGCATTAGGGGAATGAAGATTCTTGAGGCAGGCTGGTCAGGTTGAAGGAGGTTAGACTCATAGAATTCCTGCAGTGCACAAGGCCATTCAGCCCATCGAGCATGCACCGATTCTCCAACAGAACACCCCACCCATGCTCTATCCCCGTAATCCCTTTTTTTTTGCCCGTTAATCCTCCTAATCTACACATCTTGGGACATAGGGCCAATCCATCTAACTTACGTATCTTTGGAGTGTGGGACGAAACATGTGGACCCGGAGGAAACCCACGCAAACATGGTGAGAACGTGCAAACTTCACACAGACAGTCACTCAAGGTCAGAACTGAACAGGAGCTGTGAGGCAGCAGTGCTAATCACTGTGCGACACACAGCTTAGAGAGGTCGGGATGGTCTTGGAGGAGTTTAGAGTGAATGGCAAGAATTTTAAATTGGAAGCCTGAGTGGATCAAGATGTAAGTCAACAAGAAAAGGGATGATGGGTGAATCATACCAACCGACTCAAGATTAGCTTCTTCCCTTCTGCCATTAGTGAGTAAACCTAAGGAGGAGTTGGACAGATGTTTAATTGGTAATGTGTCGAAGGGTTATGGGGAGATGGCAGGAAAATGGGGATGAGGACCATATCAGCCATGATCGAATGGCAGAGCAGCGCCTATGGACCAAATGGCCTAATTCTGCTCCTATATCTTATGAACTTATGAATGGATCTTAGTGCAGGATAGGATAGGAGCAGCAGACCTTTGATAAACTAATGCTTACGGTGTATGTTACACAGGAAAACATGAGAAGCATTGAGGTCAGGGCAGATGAGGGGAGCAGACGAGGAATTTCTACTGTTTGTTCACATTGAATAACCATAAAGTTGGATAGGTTCTCAGTCAGTTAAAGTTTGCCTGAATTCTACCCCCTACGTTCTCCCAGTCTTCTTTTCCCACTGACATATAGGTTTCTAGTTGACTGGTGTCTTATAATGCTTGTGAGATTTTTGTTTAAAATGCCTGTCATTATTTCATCACTCATGTCGATATAAGTTTAAATCATTTCTGTTTTCGATTCTGCTGAAGTTGTTTGGATGGTCCTTTGCTCATATTGCTGATGTGGAAATGTTAAAGTTCCAAAGCTGATTATCAACCTCCACTTCAGTACTGAATACAATCATTGCATTGTTGGTTTGTGCTTTGCAAAGTTGACGTCAAAGGCAGGTTTTTAATTTTTTTATCCAGAGGGGCTGAAACGATGCCTTTTTTGTGTTGGGTTCTTTAAAGTCATTTGTTCACATCTGTAACAGCAGCTACAACATATGTGGGGTGTTATTTTACCTCAGCAAATGGATGCTCATTACAACTTTTATCCTGGCTGTTTCCTATTTAACTTTTTGGCACAGAGTATCCGGTGCACAGCAGTTGAATATGCTGCGACTGAATCCGTAATCAGGGTAATCTTTTGCTTTCTGTACTGTTGACGTATGGTTATGTAGCACATGGTTCCGTTCTTAGTATTGATTGAAGTGAAAGCTATATAAATGCATGTTATTGTTGCTGTTATTATTGAAGTCTGCAGGTAAGGAACATCCTTCAGAGGGCAACAATCATTTTCACAATTACTACCATGTGCTAAGGTTGTGTGGAGCAATATTGATAGCAGTTGGAAAATTCTGATGATGTAGCCCTCATATTTTATAGTGATGACTAAGAAAAACAAATGGACCCAATTATTGTGGGTGGGGAGGTGGGGGTGGGGGAAGAGGGTGGGGGTTAGTGTAGAAGAAAGGGAAAATGGAACATGTAACTAATCCAAGACTGGTTGGCAGATCTGGATAAATTCCAATTTTTCCAGGCATCGATTTAAGGTAGAAAATTAAAAAAAACACACTGCGATGCCAGACAACTAAAGTGAAAGCTATAAAATCATCTCAAATAGAGCAAACCATTTTAACTATTTTATTGTCCCCTTGTTAACTTTGCTTCACCCCTACCCTGCACACTTCATCGCAGTGTTGATGTAAGCCTACTTGTGATACAAATAAACATTAAATGCAGCAGCTCCACTCTTTTATTCTTCATTGTTTCCTCCATTTTATATTCTCTGTTATGTTTAGTATTCCTGTTACAAAGATCAGCCTTAGATATTCCCTCAGGCTCTCAATGTGCGCCAAAGCCCCGATGATTCTGAGTTTGCTCTCCGTTCCCAGTATCGAGAAAGCCATGGTGTAACTCAGCATCGGAGCTGTGGGGCCCCAGAGTGACCTGAGCTGGAGATGGTATACTTCACATCTGGTCTCAGTTGCAGCTTCAAATTTGTCAACAGGCAAACCATGGGATCATAGCCAGAAGGCCATTTGACCCATCTTCTATGTGTTGGCTCATTTGAAGATCAGGTTGTTAGTCCCAGACTCTGGCTTATTTCCTATATCCTTGTAGTTTATTTTTTCTCATTCATGTATTTATCCGATTCCCTTTCTGCTTTGGAATCTATATACCGCCCCCTCTCCCCCCTCTCCTCTATCCCCCACCACCCCCACCTCCCTCCCCACACACCACCTTTCCCCAGGCTGTTGATTCCAAATGCTAAGCGCTCATTGTGTAAAATAACTTTTCCCCATCTCACCTCTGGTTAGAACATAGAACATCACAGCGCAGTACAGGCCCTTCGGCCCTCGATGTTGCACCGACCTGTCAAAACCAATCTAAAGCTCATCTAACCTGCACTATTCCAATATCATCCATATGTTTATCCAATGACTATTTAAATGCCCTTAATGTTGGCGAGTCCACAACTGTTGCAGGCAGGGCATTCCACACCCTTACTACTCTCTGAGGAAAGAACCTACCTCTGACATCTGTCCTATATCTGTCACCCCTCAATTTAAAGCTGTGCCTTTTCATGCTAGCCATCTCCATCCGAGAGAAAAGGCTCTCACTGTCCATCCTATCTAATCCTCTTCTTTTCTAAAATACTGAGGCCGGAACTCTACCCTCTTACCTACCAAAGAATCGGTGTAGATCCAACAATGGAAATCTCTGTTCACCTCGGGTGGGAATTTCCAGTCTCGCCAATGTGAGGCCATAAAACCTCACCCCTTGAATCTGTACCATGTGTTTAGCGGTCATTTCTGCCACTGGAAACAGCTTTTTTGTTTTTTAAATCTATCTGAAACTTTCAAGTTTTTAAACACTGCTGTCAAAGCTCCTCTTAGCTTTTCTGAGCCGGGGAGTTGTACCTCAGTTTCTGAAGTCATAGAGGTTTACAGCGTGGAAACAGTCCCTTCGGCCCAACTTGTCCATGCTGCCCTTTTTTTAAAACTCCTAAGCTATTCCCAATTGCCTGCATTTGGCCCATATCCCTCTGTACCCATCGTACCCATGTAACTATCTAAATGCTTTTTAAAAAACAAAATTGTACCCGGCTCTACTACTACCTCTGGCAGCTTGTTCCAGACACTCACCACCCTCTGTGTGAAAAAATTGCCCCTTTGGACACTTTAGTATCTCTCCTCCCTCACCTTAAACCTATGTCCTCTAATTTTAGACTCCCCTACCTTTGGGAAAAGATATTGACTATCTAGCTGATCTGTGCCCCTCATTATTTTATAGGCCTCTATAAGGTCACCCCTCAGCTTCTATGCTCCAGAGAAAAAAGTCCCAGTCTATCCAGCCTTTCCTTATAACTCAATCCATCAAGTTCTGGTAACTCAATCCATCAAGTCCATCAAGTCAATCCGCCGAACTTCAATTCCTCATCCCCGGAACTATCCTAGTAATTTTTTTTATTATTCATTCATTACGTGAGGGCTTCACTGGCTGGGTCAGCATTTATTGTCCAACCCTAATTGTCTTTGAGGAGGTGGTGGTGAGCTGGCCTCTTGAACAGCTGCAGTCCATGTGTTGTAGGTACACCCACAGTGCTGTTAGGGAGGGAGTTCCAGCATTTTAAACCAGCGACAATAAAGGAATGGTGATATAATTCCAAGTAAGGATGATGAGAGGCTTGGAGGAGAACTTCCAGGTGGTGGTGTTCCCATAGGTCTGCTGTCCTTCCCTTCTTGTATTCTCTCCTGAGACTTCATTCTCGGAAGAAGCTTAATGTGAAATCAAGAACCTGCCTCAAGAACCTGAAATAAAACATTCAAGTATTTTGGATTGAACAGGATATTGGTAAGTTTATCAATTTTATATTCACAGCTCGGTGTGGCTCCTGCTCTGTCCAAGACCACAAGAAACTACAAAGGGTCATAAACAAAGCCTAGTACATCACTCAAACTAGCCTCCCACTCATTGACTCTGTCTTGGAAAAGCAGCCAGCATAATAAAGGGCCCCATGTACCCTGGACATTCTCTCTTCCACCTTCTTTGGGAAAATGATACAAAAGTCTGAGGACACGTACCAACCGACTCAAGAACAGCTTCTTCCCCACTACTGTCAGACTTTTGAAGGGACCTACCTTGTATTAAGTCGATCTTTCTCCACACCTTAGCTTTGACTGTAACACTACATTCTGCATTCTTTCCTTTCCTTCTTCATGAATGGTATGCTTTGTCTATATAGCGCGCAAGAAACAATACTTTTCACTGTATGCTAATACATGTGACAATAATAAATCAAATCAAATCAAACAATAGACAGAATAACAAAACCGCATTGTATTATCCCAAGTGATGGACTAAATGTTCTGATGTAAGGTTAACTCTGTTCCTCACTTTACAAATGCAGCCAGACCTGTTGGATATTTCCAGCAGCTTCTGTTTTTAGTTCCGCTTTCCAGCATCCACAGTATTTTGCTTTGGTGACAAAGATCTCTCTTGTAGGTCCTTCTTCTTTCTGATCAACTGTAAGAACCAGCTGATGATATTTTAATTCCCAGTCAGCCAAGGTCTCATCTAACTACCTTGCAGGCAAATGATCTCCGAATGAAGAGTCTTTAGGATAGAGATTGAATAGCCACAAATCTCTGGGGAAGTGCTGCGGGATTTGTGACTTGCCTGTGCCCTGTCCAATTAAGGTGGGAAAGACGGGCAATTGTAGCACTAGCTCAATCGAACCTTTTCTATTCCTGATTGCTGCCTGCAGGAGGACTCAGCATAGAACTGTAGAACAGCTTAAACAAAGCCCAGCCAGACCTGATAGCTGTTTTCTCTCTGTTACAAACCTAGCTTACCCCATTGACCACATCATCACATGACCCTGTCAATCCTAAACCCACCTTCCATTCCTTTAATCAAAAAACTCAGGGGGTGGGGGTTGGGGATGATGTGGGGTGGGGGGGTTGAGGATGAGGGATTGGGGGTAAGGTGGGGAGCTGGGAGGGCTGGGGGTGAAGGAGGGAGGAAGGAGGAGGGAGGGGGGAATTGGGAGTTTGGTGGGGGGAGCTGTGAGACTGAACAATGTCAATAAACTCTCACAGTGAAGAAAACCTCTCTGGTTTGATTAAATCTTCACCAACCGGGCTCGGATTCTATGAACAGCATTATTTGTGGACCACGTGGAGTTTGAAGCCAGCTCTTCCTAAAGGTCAGCTGCGCCTTGACCAGAGCATTGCAGAAAAAGACAGAAGGTGGGATTTTCGGGCCACACTCACCCCAAAGCCAGAAAATCCTGCACAGGATCAATGGACCTTTGCATGCTCCACGTCCCACCCATGGTGAGTGGGACGAAAAAATTCCATCCAGAGGGTAAAAACCTAAGAATGCACCAGCAAATTAGTGTGGGTAGAGATGAGAAATAGTAAAGGTTTGTTGGGAGTAGTTTATACGCTCACTAACAGTAACCATGCTGTAGGACAGGATCCTCTTCAACACAGCTCCCAAATTGCAACATCTCCCTCATTGATTAGGATCAACAGCATGATCCTGGAAAATGTGAGCCATTTTCCATATCTTGGGAGGTTCCTCTCAACGGCGGTTGACATTGCTGTTAAAATTCACTACGTGCCCCCATTGCACCAACTCAGCTTTCAGCCTACTGAGAAAAAGGATACTTGAGGAGCAGGATCTCAATCCTGAGGCTTTTGGTTTACCAAGCAGCAGTGATTCCTGAGCTCTCATATCCTTTGGAGACTCAGACAAACTACAGGACAGATCACAAAACACTAAAATATATCACCAACACTGTCTTCAAATTTGGTGACAAGGAAGGCGGTTCTAATCAATGTCATCTCCCAAATCAAGAGGCCCAGCTGCTGAAGACCAAATCCATTATCGTTCGTATGCCTGACATCAGACTCCTGTAGTAACTGCTCTACTTGGAACTTGATTTTGGCAGGAGACTCACAGGAGGACACTTTCGGGATGCCACAAAGTATCCCTTGAAGAGGTCAAACACCCCTGCTGACTCATGAGGATCCTTTGACTTCTGAACAACCAAAATGGAGAAGGTTCATTCAGGAAAGCACAGAGCACAATGACAGGCTTTATTCGGAACTTGCAAAGGTGAAGTCGAGGTGTTGAAGGGAGGGCACAAACCTCCAAATAACCCATCTATCCAACCCTCCAAGCACCACTCAGCCCAGATCACATGTTGGGCTTCATTAACTACTGCAGAACACATCAAACTGGAACGGATACAAGTCATCCTCAATCAGGACAGATTGCCTCAGGAGAGTTAGAAGAGAAATTCTCCATTTGAAATGCCCGTAGGGTTGTTTTTGTACATCTCTTTAAGAGTCTTCAGGTGTGAACTCAAGCCTAAACCCATCATTACCGAGTGAGGAAATCAGCCATTCCAAGCTTGCAAGGACTTGCTGCTCAGAAACCACAACCCCTCCAATGGCAAATTACTGAGAATGGAAAATCTCCCGGGGAAATAATTTTTAGAACAATCTGCAGAACAGCAATTTGTGTTTGTTTGTTGAAGTATATAGATGTAGGTAAAGACTGAAATCCACTTTTCCTGATATGTGTTCATTCACAAAAACTGGTCGCTACATTCAATGAATTAAATTGACTACAGCATGAGTAATAGAAGCTCCTTTCAGTTATCACAGATTTTAAGCTGCAATGTTTGCATTTTTCAATTCTACTTAATTACAATGCTTTGTCTTTCTTTCACTCATTTATGTTTGATTTTTGTTTAATACAAGGGGTGGCACAGTGGCAGCGTGGTTAGCATTGCTACCTCAAGCACCAGGGGCCCGGGTTCAAATTCTGGAGTTTGCACATTTTCCCCATGTCTGCGTGAGTTTCCACCGGGTGCTCCACCTTCCTCCCACAGTCCAAAGATGTGCGGATTGGTTGGTTGATTGGCTATGATAAATTAACCTGAGTGTCAGGAGATTAGCAGGTTAAATATGTGGGGTTATGGAAATAGGGCCTGGGTGGGGTTATGGTTGATGGGCCGAATGGCCTCTTTCTGCACTGTAGGGATTCTATGATTCTATAATTCATTTGTTCTAACTGCAATGGATCAGAATAGTACTTTAATTGCAGAACTGAACAAAAGAAGTAGTTTTTCATCAGTAAAGGAATCTTTTGTAAGTTTTTTTCCTAATTTATCTAGATGGAGACTTAATTTTTCAGGAAGATTCTAAATAGAAGCCCAGTTTTACAATTAATTGGAAATACATTTTGGCAATATTTACTCATGTTACAGCAAAACCTGGACCAGAAAAAAAAATTATGAATTCGTTCAATCCTTGCTGACGCTAATACAAAAGCAAAATACTTCAGATGCTGGAAATCTGAAATAAAAGCAAAAAATTCTGGAGAAACCCAATGGATCAGGCAGCACCCGTGGAGAGAGAACTATCAGAACAAAGCATTTAAAGCAAAGGGGCAGAACGGTGGCACAGTGGTTAGCACTGTTGCCTCACAGTGCCAGGGACTCTGGTTCAATTCCGACGTTGGGTCACGGCCCATGTGGGGTTTGCAAGTTCTCCCTGTGTTTGTGTGGGATTCCTCCGGGTGCTCCAGTTTCCTACCTCAGTCCAAAAATGTGCGGGTTAGGTTGGTTGGCCATGTTAAATTGACCCTAGTGCCAGGGACATTAGCAGGGTAAATATGTGGGGTTATGGGAATAGGGCCTGCATGGGATTGTGGTCAGTGTATTGTAGGGATTCTATGAATAATGTAGAAAAGAAACATATCTCATTTCTTCTCCGGGGATTGATGAATAATTTGGTTTCGCATTACCCTAAATGAAAATAATAATCAAAAGACTTGTGTTTATATAGTATCTCATGACTTTAGGACACATCAAAGTGCTTTACAGCCTAAGTATGTGTGAGGTGTAGTCACCAGTTTAGTATAAGAAATGTAATAGCCAATTTGCATACAGCAGGCTTCCAAAAATAACAATGTGATAATGATCAGATAATCTGCTTTACATGAGAAATAAATAATGACCAGGATGCTATGGGTAACTCCCCTGCTCTTTTTTTAATTTGATCACAGGATGTGGGCATCGCTGGTAAGGCTGGTATTTATTGCCCATTTCAGAAGGGTCAACCACATGATTCCAAATAAACCTGTTGGTCTTTAACCTGGTGTTGAGAGACTTCTTACATGTAGGCCAGACCAGGTAAAAATGGCAGATTTTCTTCCCTAAAGGACATTGGTGAATCATATGGGTTTTTATGACGGTGGTTTAATGATCATTATTAGACTTTTAATTCCACTTTTTTAATTGAAATCAAATTTCACCATCTGTGATGGTGGGATTTGAACTTGGGTCTCTAGAGCATTGCCCTGGGGCTCGGGATTACTAGCCCAGTGACAGTATCACTACGCCACTTCCTCTTCTACAAAGTGGTGTCAAGACATCCTTTATGTACCCCTGAGCAGGCAGAGAGGGCCTCAGTTTAACTCCACATCGGAAAGACAAGTGTGGCACTCCCTCAGTACTGCACTGGAGTGCCAACCTGGATTTTTGTGCTCATGTTTCGGAGTGTAGTTTAGCCACGTAAACCCTCTGACTCAGTAATGAACTACAGCCGATATGGCAAAACAACTGTGAAACTGCCACATTCCTCAGGCAGTCCTTTAACAACCTATGCCTCCGTTCTACCATTCTCGCACTCTGATCATTTAATGAACACTCTTAGCACATTCTCAGCCTTTTGTATCCTCACTTACATTCCCTTTGTCCTATTCCATCACCACTCCCACACCTCCCCGTGGTATAAATCTCTGCTGATTCTCTTTGATCTCAGCTCTGAGGAAGGATCATCTAGACTCGAAACGTTGGCCCTATTCTGTCCCCGCAGATGCTGTCAGGCCTGGTGAGATTTTCCAGCATTTCCTGTATTAGTGGTAAAACAATGTGACGCAGACAGGTGAGTATTATTCAACTAAAAGTAAATCATTTGCCAAACAAAACGACGGGAAGTTGTTCTGTGCCTCATGCACACCTCTATTGAATGGTTAGAAGTGTCACTGCATGTTCAGGTAGGATTAGTTTACCCTAGCTTGGGACCTTGTGATCATTATCCAGCTAAGATTCAAGCACAGATTTCCAAACTAGCCTGTGGAGTCACGTATAATCTTGGTGCCGGGTGGAGATCCAACAAGATAGCTCCTCGCAGACAGGAATGAAAATTGAATTTTGAAATGAAACATTAAATGCTCTGGAAAGCTTTATCGCCCCGCCTGCCACAGGAATTGGGGCGGGCAAGGGGCAAACAATGGGAAGGTCTGTTGACCTCAGGTGAGAATTTACATTTTTGGGACAAGCGAGGCCATAAAACTCTCTAAATAGCTGAAAATGTGGGTTATGTTTCAGAGGTAGGCGCTTCATTAGAAAACACTGATTTTTTTTTTGTTGTTCGTTTCAGTGCGGTAGATTTTGATATGCATCACCCCTGGTGGAGTGGAGAGAGCGGTAATCGGGTGGGCAGGCTTACACACTCACGATGGAACGCATCCCGTTTTCCTTGAAGTAGCCCTGAAATTAATTGAACTCATCTGATTTTGGAACGTGATCTCCCCCTGATTTTCCTCTCTCCCCACTCGACCAAGCCAATAATCTACACAAACATTTTAAAATTGGTTTCGTGATGAACTGGAATGCTGGAAACTCAAAACGACTCTGGGCCTGAGACAGAATGGCAGATGTGCTACCGAGGCTGTGTCCTGCGCACATGCTGAGTTGTACACTGTGGGGCTGTGCCAAGTGGAGACGAAGGGCCTTCACTTAGAGGGAGGGTCAACTAAGGTGGCTCCCTCACAGACTCCAGCAGCAGCCAATTTCAAAGCTGCATTAGCAGAAGCCTAGGCACAGATTGCACCTGCCCTCTCTGCTGGGGATAGCTGTGTGGCACAGAGAGATTAAAAAGGGAGCCAAAAATTCATCAAATGGACCCCTGCGCAAAAGGATAAAATTTAAATTAAATCTGCGACGGGACCAAAGGTAAACCTTCACATTTTAACCAAAAGTACCAAATTCTGAAGCAAATAATTTTTTTTCTGCGACCAATGAAGCAGAGTTAATGGAATCGGACCAACTCGGATCAGAGCGTAGACTCGGTGGCCACAAAGCGATTACAAAACTTTCTTTGTGTATCTGAATGGATGACAATGAATGGGAGTTACAGAGAAATTTGCATGAGCTGCCTCGCAAATATTGGCCCAAGCCACTGTGCTGCACACTCCAAAAAGTCAGAGCTAGGTTGTCTTGACAGTGCTGGCAGCAATCGCAGCTGCCTGGATTCATGCCAAAATGTGGGTTGCTGCGTACTGGGTGATGTCAGGAAGTACATTGAAGCATTCATTCCCCCACCATCCCACCACCACCTCCCCCCCTCCCCCCCAGCCCCAATTTCCCAATTTACCGTAAAGCACACCACTTCAAAGCAGTGCTCAGTTTATGCTTTTACAGTTGTGGGCATGTCAGTTTTTATTTGTCAACCTGAGATGGCCGAGGTGGGGTTTGAACCCACAACCCGAAGGTGAGAGTGCTACCCGCTGAAGCCCTCCCAGCTGGCACTATTTTCTGAGGCACACCTTGTTTAATTCGGGAGAGCTTTACGCGGCACTGCGCAATGAAATGAAGAGAACGGGATCATCGCGGGCTGCTTGCGTGTGTCAAAGGCCAACGTCTTTCAAAAATGAGAGGTGTATCTGAATAATAATAATAATGTCACGGTATTTGACTGATGGCATTTAGATAACTTTGTCATATTGGCCTACAGAGATCAACATATCTGAATGTAGTCCGTGCCTTTGAAAAACAAATGTTTCTCATTGAAAAAAAACTTGTTGTCAGGTAATCTGATGTGAAAAATGGCACAAGTATTTAAGTGTGTACTTATACGAGTTGGGAAGCTTTTGCAGTTAGCAGCGAACCACGACAATTGCTGTTTTGAAATCAAAGTTCAGATTTCAATCTATTTCAGCAAAACAAAAACAGGATTCTTTTTCTCAGAGGTAAAAAAAATATCATTGGGACTTCTTAAAAGTTTACTAGGACTGAAGTTTCTTCGACGTTGTCACGCCATAATCTTCTGGAAAATAAGTGCCTGCTTATGTTAAAACGAAATATTTCCTCTCTGTGAATTTTCCCTTTCCACTCATGCTGTTTAACTCAAACATAAGTAGAATCATAGAATGCTACAGTGCAGAAGGAGGCCATTCAGCCCATCAAGTCATGGCGGTGCAGTGGTTAGCACTATTGCCTCACAGTGCCAGGGACTGGGTTCAATTCCGGCTTCCTGTCTCTGTCTGTGTGGAGTCTGCACGTTCTCCCTGTGTCTGTGTGGGTTTCCTCCGCGTGCTCTAGTTTCCTCCCACAGTGCAAAGATGTGCGAGTTAGGTTGATTGGCCATGCTAAATTTAGTATCAGAGGTATTAACAGAGTAAATGTGTGGGGTTACAGAAATAGGGCTTGGGTGGGATTGTGGTCAGTACAGACTCGATGGATTGAATGGCCTCCTTCTGTACCTTAGGGATTCTATGTTTGAGTCTGCACTGACCACAGTCCCACCCAGGCCCTATCCCCACAACCCCATGCATTTATCCTAGCTAGTCCCCCTCATACTAAGGGGCAATTGAGCATGACCAATCCACCTAACCCACACATCTTTAGACTGTGGAAGGAAATCAGAGCATCTGGAGGAAACCCACGCAGACACGGGGAGAATGTGCAAACTCCACACAGACAGTCATCCAAGCCGGGAATCGAACCCAGGTCCCTGGCGCTGTAAGTCTGCAGCGTGAAGCACTGTGGGCGAGGGCGCTTAACCTGAGTCGTTCTCTGGTGCTCCACAGAGAATCTCACCTCATGTCAATCCTGTAAGAAAGGGAATGTCGTGGTTTGCAACCATGCATGCATATTTTGTACATTTATTCAAATGGAGAGGAAAAAAAGGCGCCTTTTTAATTCTTTTTAAATGAGTTTGGAAGTAGTGAAAATCCAACGCAAAACGAGGTTTTCATCAGATGGTATTTGTGGCGCTGCAGTCCAATTAGTGAAAATGTCTTTTAAAAGAGTGAAGTATAAATGGGAGTATGAAGTTCGGATGGGAACTAACAGCTGCTCTGTCATTGACAGCTTTTGTCAGCCCAGCTGGCAGTGTTAGGTTAGTGGGTCTCCAGTCACAACATTAATCAGCTTTATTAGCCCCACTAAAACCAATTTGTAAGCAGACTGCAGGATCAGACGGGCCAGCTGTCAGGCAGTACAGAGATTACAGGATTTCATTTTATTTCAAAAGATTGGAATTATAAGTCAATTAAGAATTTTCAGCATCAACCCCCCACCCCCTGCACCCCCACATTCTAACCATCCCCCCCACCCCGACTTTCTAAGCTGTAGAGCTCGACTGGTGTTAAAACAATCACAAACAGATTTTCTTCTGTTTTCACCCTGTAGCTCTTGGCAAATCATATACATTTCTGCCAGTAAATGACAATAGTTCAAAAGATTATAAGGCTTTATTTTCTATTTTGGGTCTCTTTACTATTACGTTACGATCTGCGCCACACTCCCCTTCTCCTCCAGCTCGTTGCTGAGAGTCCCTCTCTCAACGCGGCTGAAGTGGATCTCAATTTTCCACAGCCCAGCCGCCGAATGGAGAACTCTCTTCCCGGGAAGGAAACACTTCCCTTTCATGGCGAAAAATACTGTAACTTTTCTCCTTTTTCTTTCAGTTCCATCTTCCTCACTTCGAAATTTCAAATGAGGAGGTCAGAGATTTGATGTCATGTCAGAGATTTGGGTTGGTGTACATCTTTAGCGACCTCCTGAATTAATTAAAAACTTTACATATATAAATTACAAATAATGATACATTATAAACGGTAAGTCCTGAAAAGTGCTCATGGCCCTGAATTGTTAACTCTTTTTCTCTCCAGCGATGCTAACATAGAAACACAGAAACTAGAAGCAGGGTTAGGCCATTTGGCCCTGCATGCATGCTCAGCCATTCATTTTGATCAAAGCTGATCATCAAATTCAATATCCTGATCCATCCTTCCCCCTCCCATATCCCTTTATTCCTTTAGCCCCAACAGCCATATCTAATTCTTTCTTGATATCACACAATGTTTTGGCCTCAACTTTTTTCAGTGGTAGTAAATTCCACACATTTACCACTCCTAGGGTGAAAAAATTTCTCCTCACCTCAGTTCTACAAGGTTTACCCCTTATCCTCAAACCGAGCCCTACTTCTGGATTCCCTCCACCATCGAGAACATGCTTTCTGAATCTATCCTGTTGGAATTGCATAGATTTCTATAAGATCCCCTCTCATTCTTTTAAACTCCAATGAATACAATCCTAACTGACTTAGTCTCTCCTCATCAGGGAGACTGCCATCCCAGGAATCAGCCAGGTAAACCTTTGCTGCACTCGCTCTATAGCAAGGACATCCTTCCTCAGATAAGGACATGAACACTGCATGCAATACACCAGATGTGGCCTCACCAACACCCTGTACAATTGCAGCAAAACATCCGTATTGCTATACTCAATATATGCTACCTTACCTACTGTGTCTTTCCAGCAGTTATTGTTCTATTATCCACAATATTTTGCTTGGGTTGTTAAGTTAACTTACCCGTTTTGATGCTTATGTAGCTTTAAGTGAAAGTGTCAGTAAATAGAATGTAATAGATTCGACTATAACGCATAAAGTCAGTAAAGGAATATTGCATCTCAATTTTTTTTTGTCACTATTGATGTTCCGCCTCAGTGTAACTATATATGCAAAGATTCGTAGTTTCTTTTCTCAAATGAGAATCGGAACGAAAGCGGTAAACTCTCAAGGTCTATCCGTCGTTATATTAAGGCTGCAACCAATTGCAAGAACTGGAAAAGTACAATGAAGCATATTTTTCAACGTATGATCAGAATCATCCAGATGACGATTATAAGAGAGAGATTTAAAGAGGGTAATTTTTTTTTACTATACATTTATGGGATGAGAGCATCGCTGGCTGGGCCAGTATTTATTGCCCACCTCTAACTGCCCTCATTTCAGAGGGCATTTGAAAGTCAACCACATTTCTGTCAATCAGGGGTGAAGCAGGTGGGTTTTTCTGGCAATCAACAATGGTTTTGTGATCATCATATTTTTAATTCCAGATTTATATTAAATTCAAACACCACCATTTGCCTCAGCAGGATTTGAACCCTGGTCCCCAGATCTTATTCTGGCTCTCTGGACTACGAGTCTAGTGACAATACCGCTATGCCACTGTCTCCCCTAAAGTAGAAAGTGTTTTGATGTTACGTGTGACCACTGCATCTTACATGTCCAACAAATCTCCTTAGTTGTTACCAGCAAGAACGGACAGTTTGGCGCCTAGCCAAAACTCCATTCATTGTGAAGGTGTAGGGCTGCAGGATGAGGTTCAGTTTACCACCCCAAAACCACTGTGGGGGGAGTGGAGGGCTCTGTTCCTTTGCTTACAGGATTGGGGTGATTTCAGCTCTCCTCAGAAGACATTGAAAAAACAATAAACCCAGATTATCCTAGAAGGATATCACCAATTTGCATGTCTCGTTAACACCTATTACGATTAAATGCCCACATTAATATTTCTGGCATGTTTATGTTGAATCAGGACATTCTGGGCCTGAGGGCCTTAGCCACTCCATTAACCCCATTAACTCATCCATCCTCTCACAGATTTTCCCAACCCGGGATTATGAAGGAGAACAGAAATGATGTGTTTTAAATTTGTGCAAGGCTTATTTAAGAGTTTTATAAGGGAAGTCTTTTTACCCCCAGCACATAGTTAAAATTCAATCCTTCAAAGTAATCATTCCAATTTTGTCTCAGCCATTACTAATTTTGCAGCATACCTGTCTCCGAATCCCAAAACTGTACAGGCCACAATTCTAACACCTTGCCCACAACAGAATTGGCGTGAGCAAGGGTCCAACCATGGACACCTTCGTTGACCTCGGGCAAGAATTTCAGGTCTCCCCTGACTGAAGCCGTAAATTCCCGCCCATGGGACATAGGTTCGAGGCCCATTCTAGAGATTTAAACACAAAGATTTACACACTCCAGCACGCCATTGAGAGCGTGCTGCATTGTCAGAGGTATTGCATTAAATCAATCCTTCTCTGATCTTGTCCGTGGTCGCCCCACTGCCAGCGAGAACAGACGATTTGGTGCTCAGCTAAAACTCCATTCACTGTACCAGCACCGGGGAATCCCAGCCGTGGACGCGGTCAGAGGTTTTTGACGTCTCTCCGATCTCTCAGTCAGAAAAGATTCTGCCGCGCTACTTTGAAGAAGAGTAAGGACGTTGTCCCTCATGTCCTGGTTATTAACCATCATTAGTGGACATCACTGAAAACAGATGATCCGGTCATTATTTCATGCCTGTTTACATAGAAACATAGAAAATAGGAGTAGGCCATTCATCCCTTCAAGCCTACTCTGTCATTTATTATGACCATGGCTGATTATCCAACTCTCGTCTGGACAAATACATGAATAGGATGGGAGTTGAGGGATATGGTCCCCGGAAGGGTAGAAGGTTTCACTTCAGTCGGTACAGGCTTGGAAGGCCGAAAGGCCTGTTCCCGTGCTGTAATTTTCTTTGTTCTTTGTTCTTTGTATTAGGCTGATCCTATCTTCCTCCCCATATCCTCTGATCCCCTTCTTCACAAGTGCTATATCTAACTGCTCCTTGAAAACATTTAATGTTTTGACCTCAAATGCTTTCTGTGGTAGTGATTTCCACAGGCTGATCACTCTCTGGGTGAAGACGTTTCTCCTCATCTCTGTCCCAAATGACCTACCCCGTATCCTCAGACTGTGACCCCTGATTCTGGACAGCCCCACCATCGGGAAGATCCTGTTTGTGGGGAGAGAGATTTCATTCTCATCGCTCTGAGTTTGTCCAAGATTTATACTGGAATTCTCAATTTAGTGGGGGTATCTAACGTACATCAACCATCCATTACACCACCCTGTTAATGATCAATCTTCTATTTCGGGATAGGAAAAATGCTGTGGAATTGTGGCCCTAGAACCGGGTAGGTTTGGTCATTTCAACTGGTGGAATTTGAGAGAAATCATTGAGAGATTTTGCTGATGGAAAGGGTCAACAGGATTAAATGATAGGTTGAGAAGCACTAACATCATCTTTTTGTATAAGAATTGGCATCAACATAGACAGCAGGCTCATTGGTATCTTCATAATCCATCACTACATTTGCTTGATCTCAGGTGGGATAATACTTCTGTTCTAATGATGCAACCCTCTACAACAGCACTTCCACTATTTCTTCCTTTTCCCTCAGTAAGGTTTCTTTCCCATTATGATTGACAGGGCCCTCAACTGTGTGCGACCCATTTCCCACCCTTCTATCCTCACCCTTTCCTCTCCCTCCCAGAACCCTGTGCTCACTTTCGACCTTACTAACCTTCTTGAGTTCCACCAATTCCAGCATGATGCCACGACCGAACATATCTTTACTTCATCGTCCGTGTCGGCATTCCAAAGGGGTTGTTCCCTCTTTGACACCCTGGTCCACCCCTCTATCAGCCCCAACTCCTCAAACCCTTCCCCTTGCATCTTCATATGCAATCGCAGAAGGTTAGCACCTGCCCTTTTACCTCTTTTCTCACTGCCCAAGATCACAAACACTTATTTCAGGTGAAGCAGTGATTCACGTACGTGCTTTTCAATGTAATTTAGTGCATTTGCTGCCCACAATGCAGTTTCCTCTACACTGGGGAACCTAAACACAGATTGGGTTGCAACTTTGTGGAACACCTCCATTCAGTCCGCAAGCATGACCCCGACCTTCCGGTCACTTGCCATTTCAATTCACCATCTTGCTCTCATGCTCACATTTCTATCATTTGCCTATCACAGTGTTCCAGTGAAGCCCAGCGTAAGCTTGAGGAACAGCACCTCATTTTCCAATTAGATACGCTGCATACTTCTGGAGTCAACATTGTATTCACCAACTCCAGGCCATGAACTTTGTCCTCCATTTTGTATTTTCCCCTTGTGTCAGTCTGTATCGGATTCACAAGTTTGTTCTTTAAAATAGTGCCAACACCTATCTACTGCCAACACAATCTGCTAATTTGCTTTCCAACAGTGCTGACCTGAATAGGTCAGGGGACATGGAGTTGGGGGTAGGGTGTTAGCGTGGATAGAGGATTGGTTGTCAAATAGGAGGCAGAGAGTGGGGGTCAATGGGTGCTATTCAGATTGGCAGATGGTGACTAGTGGAGTGCCTCAGGGGTCGGTGCTGGGGCCTCAGCTATTTACCATTTATATAGATGACCTGGAGGAGGGAACCGAGTGTAGGGTGTCAAAATTTGCTGATGACACCAAGATTGGAGGAAAGGCAAATTGTGCGGAGGGTGTGGAGAGTCTGCAGAAGGATCTAGATAGGCTGGGCGACTGGGCCAGGAAATGGCAAATGGAATTTAATGTTGGCAAGTGCGAGGTGGTCCACTTTGGTAGGAAGAATGGTAGGAAGGATTATTACTTACGTGGCGAAAAACTGCAGCAGGCGACGGTGCAGAGGGACCTTGGGGTCCTTGTGCATGAGTCGCAAAAACCCAGCTTGCAGGTGCAGCAGGTGGTCAGGAAAGCGAATGGGATGCTGGCCTTCATAGCGAGGAGGATTGAATATAAAAGTAGGAAGGTCTTGCTGTGGCTGTATAGGGCATTGGTGAGGCCGCAGCTGGAGTACTGTGTGCAGTTTTGGTCGCCGTACTTATGCAAGGATATTTTGGCCTTGGAGGGAGTGCAGAGGAGGTTTACTAGGCTGATGCCGGAGTTGAGGGGGTTGAGCTATGAGGGGAGGCTGAATAAACTAGGCTTGTACTCGTTAGAGTTTAGAAGAATGAGGGGAGATCTCATTGAGACGTATGAGATGATGAATGGGATGGATAGGATAGAGGTGGAGAGACTCTTCCCGCTCAGAAAGGATAGTGGGACTAGGGGGCACAGCCTCAAGATAAAGGGGGGGCAGTTTAGAACGGAGTTGAGGAGGAACTTCTTCACTCAAAGGGTGGTGAATCTCTGGAATTCTCTGCCCGTTGAAGTGGTGGAGGCTGCCTCGCTAAATATTTTTAAGACGCGGGTTGATGGGTTCTTGATAAGAGAGGGGATTAAGGGTTATGGGGAGAGGGCGGGAATGTGGAACTGAGCCACGACAGATCAGCCATGATCTTATTGAATGGCGGGGCAGACTTGAGGGGCTAGATGGCCTACTCCTGCTCCTATTTCTTATGTTCTTAATTTCCTCCAGCTTAATATTTGGTACACCAAAGCAACCTTCTTTGGCTCCACAACAAATTCATTGGCCTAGCTGCCAAATCCACACTCAGGAGGATACACATTGCTCACAAGCTCAGTATCTTATTCAACTCTGAGCCAAGGTACAAGCACTGTATCCTCTTCATCACACCTATCCCCGATAACCTTACACCCCCTTGTTAATCAAGAATCTATCTAGCTCTTCCTTTAAAATATCCAAAGATTCTGCTTCCATCACCTTTTGAGGAAGACAGTTCCAAAGACTCATGACTCACTGAGTGAAAAAGATTACCCCTTTCTTTGTCTTAAATGTATTTTTAAAAAGTGGCCCCTAGTTTTAGATTCTTTAACAAGAGGAAACATCTCTGTATCCACCTTTGTCAATATCCAGCAAGTCTCCTCTAACACATTTTAGCTCCATGGATACAAGCCTAACTTGTCCAATCTTTCCCTATAACCCACACATTCCTGGTATCATATTAATCTAGTTAACCCGGTTATGAACTAGTGCTAATGCATTTACATATTCCCTTGAATAAGGAGACTCATACTGTGCACAATACTCCAGATGGGGTCTCACTCTATGCAACTGAAGTATAGCCTCTCTAATTCTGTAATCAATTCCCTTCGCAATAAATCATAACATTCTATTAGCTTTCCTAATTACTTGCAGTAGCTGCATATTCTGTGATTCATGCTCTAGGACACCCTGATCCCTCTGCATTTCAGATCATTGTAATCTCTCACCATTCAAATAATATACTTCTTTTTATTCTTCCTCTCAAAATGGACAACCTCACATTATTCCACATTACGGACCCGATTCTCCCATCGTGACCTGCAACTTTTCTGGCGGATCTGATCCAGAGAATCGTGTGTCGGCCATTTCACGGGATTCATCTCCCAGAGCCGGAGAACAGTCACAGTCAAGATCGCGCTAGAAACTGGCGGGAAGAGTGGTAAGTTATTTGAATCTTTTTTGAATATATTTTTAGTATATTTTGCGTGTGATTATTGGCGCCACGATAGCAGCTCCAACCCTGCCAGGAGTACATCATTCCGGCGGGGTTTAGAGTAGCTCCAGATGTTTGGGGAATGAGCAGGAGACTACGTCGGGGTGAAGGGAAGGCAACTAGGGGCTTGGGCGGCAGGAGGTGGTGCACCCTGGGCATGGGCATCCTAGCTGAGCCAGCCTGTGCCCCTGGCACTGCCCAAGGTGCAAAGTGCCCATGCCCAGGGACATCTTGGTACTGCCCATTGGGCACAGGGCAGAGCCAAGGGGATGGGGCCCATTGAGGACGGGGCAATTGGTTGGGGAGAGGGGTCCCACTGCCACTCTGCATGGGGATCAGTCTGAGCTGGAGGGAGGGCAGCAGTTGGGGTGGCTGGGTGGGGTGGTCTGCTGCAGGGGGGCATGCCTCCTTGGGACAGGGGGTCTGACCCCAGGGGGAGAGTCAGTGGGGGGTGTCATCAGGGGAGGAGGGTCCGCCAGGGTGAGGGAAATTTCCACTGCTGGGGGGCTGCGCTAGACATTGGGGCATCCCGTGGCAGCGGGAGTTAGGGATGGCCCGGGAATTGTCTTGGGGGCTGCAATGGGTTCGTGGGGGGGTGCTGGAGGGGCAGCACTGTGGGGTTCCCAGGCTGGCCAGCGATTGAGCTGGCCAGCAGTTGGGGAGACTGACAGATTGGAGCCACTGCACGTGCGCAGAGCTCTAGAACTGTCAGATTCTTGCGTGAATCGGCCCCACCCCTTGGGTTTTTAATGAGGTTCATGATTGTGATCTCTGCAGTGTACAGACTGGGGAAATTCTGGTCTGAAGCTGCACTGAGAAAGCAGTCGTGATCTTGAACAGATTTCCCCTCAATTCAGCACTTTTGGGAGAACCCTTCCGTACATTCTACCTGGCAGATTTTTGCCCACTCACTTCACCAATCTATGTTCCATTGAAGCTTCCTGACGTCAGCAAATTTAGCATCCTACCCGTTAGTCCCTTCAATCACATCATTTATATAAATTGTAAAATGTTGAGGCCCCAGCACTGATTCCTGTGGCACATTACTCATTGCATCTTGCCAACCAAAAAATGACCCACTTATGCCAACTCTCTGTTTTCTATTAGCCAGCCAACCTTCCACACATGCAAACATGTTACCCCCTACAGACTAAGCTTTAATTTTCCAAATTAACCTTTGATGTGACACTTTTTCAAATGCCTTTTGGAATTCTAAATACATTCCTCTTTACCCACACCACATATGACTCCTTCAAAGATTTCCCTTTCACAGACTCTGCCTGCTTAGCTTGAATGTTTCTAAATGCCCTGCTGTAACATCTTTAGTAAGAGCTTTTACCTATGACAAATGTTAAGCTAACTGGCCTGTAGTTGCCTGTTTTCTGTCTCCCTCCCTCTTCAAATAAAGGAGTTACATTTGTTATTTTCCAATCTAATGGAACCATCATCCAGTTTGGAAAATTGAAACCAACGCATCAACTAGCCATTTCTTTCAAGACCTTAGGGTGAAGTCCATTCAGACATAGGGATTTGCCAGCCCACAAACCCAACAATTTTCTCAACACCACTTCCCTGGTGATAGCAACTTTCCTGAGTGCTTCCCTCCCCTCCATTCCCTGATTTCCACCTACTTCTGGAATGAATCCTATATCTTGTATCCTCTTTAATGAAGACTGATCCAAAATACCTGTTCAATTTATCTGCCATTTCCCTACTTCCCATTATTACTTCTCTAGACATACGCTCTCTGGGACCAATGCTCATTTTGTTAACTCTTATTTAAATACCAATAGAAGCTCTGACTGTTAGTCTTAATACCACTAGCTATCTTTCTCTCATAGTTTTCTCTCCTTAATCAATGTTTTTATCATGCCTAAATGCTTCTTATACTAGTTCCAGTTGTCTGACTTGCCACTCATTTTTGCACAAATGTATGTCTTTTCTTTAAGTTTAATTTTGTTTTTATTTTTTAAATTAACCATGGATAACTGGCCCTGCCCTTCTAATTTGTCTTTCTCATTGAATGTGTTTATTTTGTGTATTCTGAAATATCCCCTTAAACGTCTGCTGCTAAACCTCTATTGCTCTATCTCTTAGCCTTATTTGCCAGTTTACTTCATGCCTTCATAATTGCCCTTATCTATGTTTAAAATACTAGTCTTTGACACACATTTCTCTCCCTCAGACTGAATGTAAAATTCAATCACGTTATGATTGCTGCTACCTATAGGTGCTTCCACTATGAGGTTATCAATTAATCCTATCTTGCTGCCAGGTCCAGTATGGTTTGCTCTCTGGTTGATTCACACAGATTAGTGAAAATATAAGTATATGAACGTAAAAACGAGGAGCGGGGTAGACTATTCAGCCTCTCAAGCCTGCTCTGTTATTTAATAAGATTATGGCTGATCTGATTGTGGCCTCTACTTTCCTGTCTAATCAGTCTATGACTCCCTCCGTTAAGAATCTATCGAACTCAGCCTTAAAAATATTCAAATATCCTGCCTCCATGGCTCTCTGGGGAAGAATATGAATATCCCCGATTTAGTGCTCACACAGGTTTCTTATCAATTTGCAGTTGTAATTAAAAGCCAATAAAAACTCTCTTCAGGAGAACTGTGACCATAACACCACATGACCATACCACAGCAACCTCTGCAAGACGTGTTGGATCATCGACATGGATGCCATCATCTCATGTGAGATCACCATCCACCAGATGCATGGTACATACACTTGTGACTCAGCCAACATTGTCTACCTGATACGCTGCAGGAAAGGATGTCCCGAGGTATGGTACATTGGGGAGACCATGCAGACACTACGATAACGGATGAATGGACACCGCTCAACAATCACCAGGCAGAAGTATTCCCTTCCAGTCGGGGAACACTTCAGCAGTCAAGGGCACTCAGCTTCTGATCTTCGGATAAGCATTCTCCAAGGCAACCTTCAAGACACACGACAACACAGGATTGCTGAGCAGAAACTGACAGCCAAGTTCTGCACACATGAGGACAGCCTCAACCGGGGTCTTGGTTCATGTCACGCTATCTGTAACTCCCACAACTTGACTGGGCTTGCAAAATCTCACTAACTGTCCTGGCTTGAGACAATTCACACCCCTTTAACCTGTGATTAAACCTCTCTCCGTTCGCATTGTCTGTACCTGTAAAGACTTGATTACCTGTTAAGACTCGCATTCCATCCATTACCTTGTAATTGAGTTTGTGTCTACATATGCTGTGTTTGTGACTGTTGAAGGAGCAGTGTTCCAAAAGCTCGTGCTATTAAATAAACCTGTTGGACTTTAATCTGGTATTGTGAGACTTCTTACTATGCCCACCCCAGTCCAACGCCGGCATCTCCACATCATACCAATCAAATTAGGCTAGCAACAGTCAGAGCTGTACTCAAAGATTAAGATCAATCATAAACCACTGGTAATTGTCAAACGCAAAGGAAATCACAAAGTTACCACTCAGGATTCAGTGATTCCGACCTTGACTCATGCAATAAGATGCACTGCCTAAAGGGTAAATGTCATACCACAGTCACCATACTGTCTAAAATACTCATCACTTATCCAGGACAGGAAGAAAAAATCTTTATAAGTGAAAGTCAAAGCCTTTACGTCTTTAACTACCAAATAAATGCCACACAAGCTATGAAACTAAACATTGGCTGGCAGGATTTTCCTTCTGCTACACACAGCAAACACGTGTCTTCCACACGTTTGTTTTCTCGTGGTTAGTCCCTTTGGGATTGCTTTTCATCTTGAGAATCCATGGGATAAAATCAGAAGGGACTCTTTAGAGGGAGATGATGAGTGTATTAGTATGACATTTCCATCCATCAACTCAATAGCAATGTATTTATACACTTCCCTGCATGGTGTTTCTTTTTTAATGATTTATCAAGATTTTAATAAATGGTATTAAAATTAGGTAACCTTGAGGAGTTCCCTCAGATCTTTCACGTTCAATACTAACCTTTAATCCGTGACATCCTGTATGCCTGGTGGACCAGGTGCTAGTGAGGATGATGGGGCTTTCTCTTCCATTCCATAGATTGTGTCTCTTACTCTTAAGTCAGGGCATCAGGGCATTGGTCATTCACTTTGTGCTTCTTAAATTCCTTTGCAAGCAAAAAATTATGTGGGAAAACGTCCAACTGTGCTTACGTGCAATATTCAAAAGTTTAAGTAGCTACTCATCTCTCTGAATAGATACTGGGAAGAGTTGCTGCTGGTACTGTTTGCATGGGACTCCCATATTGTGTGATCATTTGATGTGCAAATATTAGAGTAAAGCAGTGAAGTCATTCACATCAGCAGGCACAATGGAGGACATGTCTCTGTCTGCATCAAAAGGATGAAGTGGGAATGGTTAAGAGCTTTCAAGGTTCTAGGTGTCCAAATCACCAACAACTTGTCCCAGTCCCTCCATGCCTACGCTGAGTTAAGAAAGCCCACCAACACCTCGGCTTGATCTGGAGCCTAAGGAAATTTGGAATGTCAGCTACAACTCTCACCAACTTTTACAGATGCACCATTGAAAGCATTCTTTCTGGATCTTGGTATGGCTCCTGCCCTGACCAAGACCACAAGAAACTACAAAAGGCCGTGAACAAAGTCTAGTCCATCACGCAAGCCAGTTGCCCATCAATTGACTCTGTCCACACTTCCTGCTGCCTCGGAAAAGCAGCCAGTATAATCAAGGACCCCACGCACTCTGGACATTCTCTCTTCCACTTTCTTCTGTCGTGAAAAAGACACGAATGGTCACGTACCAACCAACACAAAAACAACTTCTTCCCTGTTGCTATCAGACTTTTGAATGTATGTACCTTGTATTAAGTTGATCTTTCTCTACACCCTAGCTGTGACTGTAATACTACATTCTGCACCTCTCCTTCCCTTCTCCCATATGTGCTCTATGAACGATACGTTTTCTCTGTATTGTGCGAGAAAGAATAATTTTCACTGTATTCCAATACATGTGATTATAATAAATCAAATCAAATCAAAAGCAGTAAGGAGAAACTATGCTGCAGTGCATAAACAGAGCAGCCAGTTGCAAGCTTACTGATTCCTTGGTCACACTTCCAATTTTTCTGTGTGAGCATGCTCAAGAATGTGGTCATTTTACGTCAACATGTCATGATTCTTTCGCATAACTTTGCATGTTCAGGACTTTAATATGGACCAGACAGCATTCCAATGATGGCAGTACACTCCATTTTAAGACCAATTGAACTTAGTAATTTTTGAACATCTTTGCCTTGCAATTTTTTCTTCCTTCATATTGCTTTTCCCTTTATTTGACTACATTAAGCTGTCTTTTCTTTCCATCCTAGCTATGACTGTAGCACTATATTCTGCGCCCACTCCTTCCCTTCTCCCCTGTGTACAGTATGAACGCTATGCTTTGTCTGTGTAGCGCGTGAGAAACAATACTTTTCACTGTATACCAATACATACGACAATCATAAATCAAATTAAATCACCCTTTTATGCATACCATCTTCTCCTCATTACTAGATCTAGCCTCTGAAATTTGTTGATGATTGCGCACAGGAATCAAATTTTGTTATTGAGGGGACCAGTGAGAAAAAATGGTGTTTTACCAACGGGCTATTTCTTATCTAGATAACAACGTTCTTCTGCTGTTGAGACAACAACGCACTTAGCAAGAATAATATTTAAATTTCATCCACACTCCGGATGATATGATGTACATTGTTGACTAATCCTAATTTTAAGCCCTAATTAAAACAGCTTGTGTTTCCAACAAGATAAGATAATTACAATTTAAAATGAGGATTAATGGAGACCACTCACATACTAATCAGTATATGGAGTCTACAGTTCTCTTGTACGTATCCTGAGGGATCATAAAAAACAGATTGAAATTCAAGAGACCATTGCCATTTCTTAATTACTTACAGAACTATCCTGAAGTCATGACCTTTAGAATTCCCAGTGACTACACACTCTTACAGCCTCCTTTCTGAGTTATATTCCATCTCATACAAAGCTTCTTATTGTTCATTATGTTGTGAAGGATTTGTATTACAATATATAGATAAGAGAGGAGAACAGGGCTCTTAATACAGCGCAATGCAGTGCAGAAATACTCAAGTACAGCTTAAGCTGAGGCAAAAAGGAGTTCACTGGCGTCTGCAATCACTCCCCCATTCTGCTGAATGTTTGACCATCATATTTTACCCAAACCAAAACAAAATAACGTCATTTGAAACATGCATTTCTCATATTTCATACTTGTACAGTTAAGCATCAGAAGCTTGTTCCCTTGTTGTCAATTCCTCCATAACTTCACCTCTCAGAGTCTCTGTCATCTCCTCCTGACCCAGAACCCTCCACAATCTTTATGTTCCTTCCTCTTTCATATCCTAGATATTCTTTGCCTTACCATTGGTGACCATGCTTTCAGATGCCTCGACCCTAAACTCTGGAATTCCCTTCTTAATCCTCTTTGCCTGTCTCTCTCTCTTCCTTTAAGACATCAGTATCTAATATTTCCTTAAGTTGCTTGTTGTATAGTTCGCATCTTGGATCTACGCCCCAATTTTGATGGACAGAATCCTTGGATATTTTTTCAAAGGGTTAGTGTCGGCTAGAAAACTGGAGAGAATCCCATCGGTGAGAAAAGTTGCCATATATTCAGCCTCTTTAACCAAAAAATTATTTTCCATGAGGGTTTCACACCACTCCTGTGGCCTGCCTCGATTGGCACATCCCGCCGAGACTCAATGGATGTATTCAGCACCATCTAATCCCACTGAGGTGTGAGGACCTGCAGTGGGTGAGTGTGGGTAACAGCATTGAAAAAGTCTTACAGCTGTTACCCACACTCACCCACTGCAGGTCCTCACACCTCAGTGGGAGTAAGTAGTAGGGAGGTTCCTTGGTCACTCACTGCTGAGCACCTCACACCCGAAGATCCAAAGCAGACAAAGGCGGGAACAACCTAGAGATCTGGCACTTGGAGGGATGACTGGGCCCAGGACTCTGCTCCTTGCTGATGATGTCTCCCTGGGTATGATCATCTGAGAGCTATAAAGGTCCTTCCTCTGCCTCCTCCAGCGGTTGCTCCTTGACCTCCTCTTCATTCCTCCATCTCCTCTTGGTCCTGTTACTTACCCTGCTGCAGTCCCAGGTTGTGCAGGGCACTGCAGACCACTATGATGCGGAACACTCTCTGGGGATTGTACTGGAGGGCTCCCCCAAATGATCCAGGCACCAGAATTGCCTCTTGAGCAGGCCTATTAGTTAAGCCTCACAGGCTACCCCGAGAGCCAGTCAAAACCAAGATCTATTCCAAAATGGGCTCTAATTGACAATTTCACTGAGGTTCAAGGGTTGGTCTAAATGCTGGTGAGTGGTTGTTTGGAAGATTTCCCATCTCCTGATGGAGCCAGCATTGGATCTGTTCTAGTTAAGTTTCACCGGTGCAGATATGGCCCAGCAAACAATTAACATCAAAGAGCAAGTAAAAATTGTGGGTTCTTTTTTGGTGAGCCAGGTGGAGAGCAATCCCGAGGGTCACTGTCAGCCCCATGATTAGCCTCCTCTATTTCTCCTTTCCTATCATAACTGTCCCCCAAACGTTACTTTACCTGAGGGATACCACCACGGCAGAAAGTGGCCCGTGACTGGACTCCTTGGTATGGGTGCACTGTCTTGGGACAATGACAAGGACACTCAAACTATTCAGGGGAATCTATACCAACTTTGTGCTAGCCTTTACTGGCAGGTTCAACAGAGATAAATCATTTTATTCCCCGATCTGTTCCCCTCACTCTGATGATCATTAAATTCCCAAAAAGACGGCTCTTATCTTTGCAAATTGCTTTTGATTATCGGAATATTAATAGTATTTTAACTCAGGAGCCAAATGACGTTTCTGAAAATGCAAAAGATCAAAACTTCCAGAAGCCATATGTTCATCAATCTGATCCATCTTATCTTTATAATGTTTGCACTCCGCAAGATCATAAAAATCCTATCTGTCTATTTGAAACAGCGTCAGAGCTGAATCAAATCAAAAACGTTCATATTAGGGCCACATGCTCATCAGTAAAGAATCTAGAAACACATCCACATTAGATAGAAACCCTACAGTGCAGGAAGAGGCCATCCTGCCCATCACCTATCACATTGGAAAGAATTGGTGTCGATACAAAGAACAGTACAGCACAGCAACAAGCTCTTTGGCCCTCCAAGCCTGCACTGATCATGCTGCCTTGATTAAACTGAAAAAAACCTTCTACTCTGACTCGGGTCTGTATCCCTCTCTCCCCTCCCTATTCATGTAACTATCCAGATGCCTCTTAAATGTTGCTAATGCTCCTGCTTCCACCACTTCCTCTGGCAGTGCATTCCAGACACTAACCACTCCCTGCCTGAAAAGGTTCTCCTGCACATCTCCCTTAAACTTTCCCCCTCTCATCTTGGAGCTGTGCCCCTTTTTAATTGACAGTTCCACCCTGGGAAAGAGTCTCTGACCATCCACCCTTTCTATGCCTCTCATAATAATGACAGAGGGTCCGATTTTACAATCAAGTTGCGCCTGTTTTCGGGTGCAATCACTTGGTAAATTTGAGGGTGAGGTGTGTAGTGTGATCCACGTCCGCCTCCACGCCGGTTTCCCCTTTACCAAGGGCTGAAAATGGCCATGAACGGGACCATGCCCGAAACGGGCATGACGGCCATTTAAATGCATTTGTAGGCATTTAAGAACATAAGAACATAAGAACATAAGAAATAGGAGCAGGAGTAGGCCATCTGGCCCTTCGAGCCTGCCCCGCCATTCAATAAGATCATGGCTGATCTGTCGTGGCTCAGTTCCACTTTCCCGCCCTCTCCCCATAACCCTTAATCCCCTCTCTTATCAAAAACCCATCAACCCGCTTCTTAAAAATATTTAGCGAGGCAGCCTCCACCACTTCAACGGGCAGAGAATTCCAGAGATTCACCACCCTTTGAGTGAAGAAGTTCCTCCTCAACTCCGTTCTAAACCGCCCCCCCTTTATCTTGAGGCTGTGCCCCCTAGTCCTACTGTCTTTTTTGAGCGGGAAGAGTCTCTCCACCTCTATCCTATCCATCCCATTCATCATCTTATACGTCTCAATGAGATCTCCCCTCATTCTTCTAAACTCTAACGAGTACAAGCCTAGTTTATTCAGCCTCTCCTCATAGCTCAACCCCCTCAACTCCGGTATCAGCCTAGTAAACCTCCTCTGCACTCCCTCCAAGGCCAAAATATCCTTGCGCAGGTGCGGCGCCCAAAACTGCACACAGTACTCCAGCTGCGGCCTCACCAATGCCCTATACAGCTGCAGCAAGACCTCCCTACTTTTATATTCAATCCCCCAATTTAAATTGACTGAATGGGCTGCACGCCCAACTTTACCAGCATTTCCCCCTTTACCACCGCATTCGTCCATTCAGAATTGGCGCAAAACAGACACGCTCCATAGAAGTCCGATTTGGGTGCTCCAGTTCGTGAGGAGGTCGGTGCCTAGCATCCAACTGCTCTCTGCTCGAAATCAGTACGGGGAGGGTGGAGTCCGCTGCCACTCTGCCTGAGATCAGTGGAAGGGAAGGAGGGGGGGGCCTGCTGCCACTCTGCTTGAGATCAGTGGAGGGGAAGGAGGGGGGGGCCTGCTGCCACTCTGCTTGAGATCAGTGGAGGGGAAGCAGGTGTACGCTGCCACTCTGCCTGAGATCAGTGGGGGTGGAAAATAGAAATACATGAAGGGCAAAAGAGTAACAAGGGAGAGAGTGAGGGCTTTTAAGGATCAACAAGGCCATTTATGTGTGGATCCACAAGAGACGGGTGAGATCCTAAATGAATATTTCACAGTATTTACGGTTGAGGCGGGTACAATTTTGTCTTTTAAAAAGCATTTAGGTAGTTACATGGGTACGATGAGTGTCAGGGGATATGGGCCAAATGCGGGCAATTGGGATTGGCTTAAGGGTTTTAAAAAAATAAAAGGGTGGCATGGATAAGTTGGGCTGCAGGACCTGTTTCCATGCTGTAAACCACTATAACTCTATGACTATATGGAAGGGGGTCTGTTGCCACTCTGCCTGAGATCAGTGGGGTGAAAGGGGGTTCGCTGCCACTCTGTCTGAGATCAGTGGGGTGAAAGGGGGTTCGCTGCCACTCTGTCTGAGATCGGTTGGGGGAGGGGGAGCGGGGAGAGGGGCAATCAGTCTTGGTGGCAGGGGGATGGGGGCATAAGGGGGTCAGTAATGTTGTGCGGGTGGGGCAACATCTGTGGGGGCAAAGGAGAGGCATTATCTGGCCCAGAAGAGACCCAATGACATTACTCACCTGACGAAGGAGCAACACTCCGAAAGCTAGTGGCTTTTGCTACCGAATAAACCTATTGGACTTTAATCTGGTGTTGTGAGAATTCTTACTGTGTTTAGCCCAGTTAAACGCCGGCATCTCCACATCTGGAAGGGATGTGGCTGGGGAGCAGCAGTCTATCATTTTTTTTTCTGCGCGAGTGCAGTTGTAGGCGCCGATCTGAGCTGCAGAGTTTTGGGTGTGTTAAGCCCCGCCCACAGTCTTGTGCAGCGTGATGCGGACTCACTGGTATTTTTGCAGGCAGGATGTGTATCGGGGTGTCTGAGAACGGGTCTAAAAGTCGGATCTGAAACACTCCCAGTTTCAAGTCCACCCAGCACTTAGAATCAAAATGGTAAAATAGGGCCCAATTTATTAACTGAGCTTAAACGTCACCCGCTGCTGTGGTGGGATTTGGACCCATGGATTACTAGTTACCACTGTACCCTCATGAGTGGGCATGGTGACATTGCACTGCCAGCTTGTGCCCATTTCAGGCACAAATGGAATTCTCACCCTCACCAACACTATCCCTTCCCCTACCACACCCATACATTTATATGGAAGCAATTAAGAGAAATTAATAAATCAAATTAAATCATAAAGGGGAAAAGCTGCTTCCTATTCCTCCCCTATTCATACCTCCCCTATTCACAACAGCATACCAAACAAAATTTGCCATCAAACACCAATTCAGGGGTATTTGTACACTTGATCAAAAAGAGATATTGATTTTCGTGAGCATCTTAAAAAAGGAGGTGCAGAGAGATTTAGGGAGGGAATTCAGGAGCCTAGAACTTAGGCAGCTGAATGTACAGCTACTAACGGAGAAATAATTAAAACTGGTGTTGCATTGGACACCAAGATCAGAGGAACGCAGAAATGTTGGTGGTTTATGGGAATGGAGGTGGTCACAGAATGGAGAGAAACGAGAGAGGTCGTGTGGAGATTTGAAAACACGGATGAGAGCTTTACAAGCGAGGCATCGCTGGATGGGCTGTCATTCCCTGAGCCCAGGAGTGATGGGTGAACAGGAATCATAGTATTGTTTCTTGGGCAGTGAGATGATTTAGGGTAATCACGTTTAATAAAAGGGCTACGTCCCGAGAAGGATCTGACTGATGGGGAAAGTTAGAAAGGCAGAGTGGAGCTTCTTTCTCTTTCTTTATCCGATTCTTCAATTCTTATTTTGTCAACAGTGTAAAAGCAGACCTTGAGGGCTAAAGGTGATTCGATAAGACTTACTGAATGGGTCAGGTTGCATTTATGGTGTAAAGAAAATACTCAGAGTTGCTGACATTCGGCAGTCAAAAGGTTTGGTGTTGACGTATGTTGCAGATAACTTTTAATGAATGACACAAACTTTAATGGATTCCGAGGGCTGTGAAGAGCAGGGTTTCACTTTAGTAACCAGTACTGAGTGAGTCTCTAACTCGGTGTAATAATCTGTTCCATTGATTCATTCATGGCCAGCATTTGTTGCCCATCCCTAATTGCCATTGATAGAGTAATCAGATAGATAATCAGATAGATTTGGATTGTTTACTTTAGGGCAGAGAAGGCTGAGAGGGGGCCTGATTGAGGTGAATAAGATTAGAAAGGGTGTGGACTGGGCGAATAGGAGCAGCTGTTCCCCTTTTTGATTTGATTTGATGTGGTTTATTATTGTTACGTGTTGGTATACAACGAAAAGTATTCTTTCTTGCATACTATACAGACAATGCATACCATTCATAGAGTACATAGGGAAGAGAGTGCAGAATGTAGTGTTACAGTCATAACTAGGGTGTAGAGAAAGATCACCTTAATATGAGGTAGGTCCATTCAAAAGTCTGCTGACAGCAGGGAAGAAGCTGTTCTCGAGTTCATTGCTGTGTGATCTCAGACTTTTGTATCTTTTTCCTGATGGAAGAGGATGGAAAAGAGAATGCCCGGGGTGTGTGGAGTCCTTGATTATGCTGGCTACTTTTCCGAGGCAGTGGGAAGTGTAGACAGAGTCAATGGATGGGATATTGGTTTGCATGATGGACTGGGCTACTTTCACAGCTCTTTGTAGTTTCTTGCAATCTTGGACAGAGCAGGAGCCATACCAAGCTGTGATACAACCAGGAAGGATGCTTTCTATTGTGTATCTGTAAAAGTTGGTGAGAGTCATAGCAGACATGCCAAATTTACTTAACTTCATGAGAAAGTAGAGGCATTGATGGGCTTTCTTAACTATAGCATTGCTGTGGAGGGACAAAGTTGGGCTGTTGGTAATCTGAACACCGAGAAACTTGAAGCTCTTGACCATTTCTACAGAGGCATGTCCGCCACTATGCTTCCTGAAGTCAATGACTTTCATTTTAATAACATTGAGGGACAGATTATTGCCGTCGCACTATTTCACTAGAATCTCTATCTCTTTCCAATAGTCTGTCTCATCATTGTTTGAGATTCGACCCAATACTGTGGTGTCATCAGCAAACTTGAAGATCGGGTTCAAGGATCAATAAAGAAGGGGCATAACGTTACGATGAGGGGCAGGCAGTTTAGTGGGGATCTGAGGAAAATCTTTTTTTACCTAGAGGGCGGTGGGAGTTTCAAATGCATTGACTGAGAGGTTAGTTGAAGTGGGAAACTTCACAACTTTTAAAAATTATGTGAACACTTGAAATGTTATAGCTATAGCTCAACTACTGGGAAGTGGGATTAATGGAGATTTAGTGTAATTTTGTCAGCACAATCTTGAAGGGCCAAAGGGCCTCTTCTATACTCAGAGCGGGATTTTCCATCTGTGCTCACCCTGAAACCAGAAAGTCTTGCACAAGGTCAACGGACTTTTCTATGTTCTGTCCCTCACCTGCCATGATTCCCGTGGTGAGTGGAACAGTAAAATTCACCCCTATGTCTATGATGCTGGACACACAAAAGGAACAAAACTTAATAATTTCCCATCAGTGACCTTTCAGGGCATCAGCAGAAGTGATCAAATTTGAAAATAATACAAAATGAGAAGGGGCAGTGGAGGTAGCCCTTCATAGCTGAAACTTTCCATCCCAGGCAACATCCTGGTCAATCTCCTCTGCACCCTCTCCATTGCAATCACATCCTTCCTATAGTGAGGTGACCAGAACCGCATACACTACTCCAGCTGCGGCCTCAGCAAAGTTTTGTACCACTCCAACATAACCTCCTTCCTCCTATACTCCATGCTATGATTGATAAAGGCAAGTGTCCTACATACCTTTTTCACCACCCTATTCACCTGTCCTGCCACCTTCAGGAATCTGGACAGCACCCCATGATCTATGTGTTCCTCTGAGCTTCCTAGTGTCCTGTCATTCACTCAGAACTCTCTTGTCTTGTTACTCCTTCCAAAGTGCATCACCACACACTTTTCAGGGTTAAGTTCCATCTACGCACCTGACCAACCCATCTATACCTTCCTGGAATCTAAGACCCTTTTCCTCACTAGCAACTGCCTGACCAATCTTTGTGTCATCTGCAAACTTACCATCCCTCCACATTCTCAGCAATATTGTTTATCTATCATGAATAATAAGGGACCACACAGTCACATGAACATTCTTCTACTGCCACCCCCTGTCTCCTCCCACTAAACCAATTTTGGATCCAATTTGTCAAGTTACCCTGGATCCCATGGGCTTTTACCTTCTTCATCAGTTTCTTCATCAATGGGACCCTTGTCAAAGGCTTTACTGAAATCCAAATAAACTAGATCAATTGCACCACCCTCCATTACTCACCCAATCACCTTCCCAAAAAGTTCAACCAAATTTGTTAGGCATGACCTTGCCCTAACAAAGCTGTGCTGAAAATCCCTGTTCAAACCTTCCCTCTCCAAGTGGAGATGAATTCTCTCCTTCAGAATCTTCTCCAATAGTTTCCCCACTGTTGATGTGACTCTCGCTGCTCTGTAGTTCCCTGGTTTACCTCTACCACCCTTCTTGAAAACTGGGACCCCATTAACTGTCCTCCAATCCTCTAGCATCCCCTGTGGCCAGAGAGGATACAAATTTGGGGCAAAGCCCCTGTAATTTCGTCTCTTAATCTCACACAGCAGCCTGGGATACAACTCATCCAGATCTGAGGATTTGTCCACTTTTAAGCCCACCAAAATCTCTAATATCTCCTCACTCCCTAAGATCCTTACAGCCTTTCCCCCTCTAAATACTCCAAGACACCCAGTGTTCTCTGTGCTTGTTGCTCCTACATCTCCCCAAAAGGGGATATGTTGGGCTTGTATTCTCCCCATTTCTTTTTTGAATGTTCCCCACTGCTTTAGTGTAGATTTTCCCACAAGAAGATGTTTCCAGTTTACTTTGGCCAGATCCTGCTTTATTTTAATAAAATCTGTCTTCCCAAAATCAAAATCCAATGTTTACAGACTTTTTCCTTTCCTTATCAAACTTGAATTACTGTGTTGTGGTTGCTATCATTAAAATATTCCTCCACCACCACATCAAACACATGTCTAGCTTTGTTCCCCAGAATTAGATCAGCGCTGTGCTGTTTGTTATTTGACTTTCTGCATACTGCCATAAAAAATCTCTTCTGAAAACCTTTTAAGAGATCTGTCCCACCCCCCCACCCACTAAACCCTTTAAACTATGTCTATATCAATTAATTTTGTGGAAGTTGAAATCCCCTAACGAAATTACCCTATTGTAATTATTTTTACACACATCAGAGAGCTGTCTACATATCTATTACTCTATTGTCCGCTAACTGTTTGGAGGGGCCCATAATATACGCCCAGCAATGTGACTGCCCCTTTGTTATTCCTAAGCTCCACCCACAAAGCCTCATTTGAAGACCATTCCAAGATGTCATCCATCCTTACTGTAAAACTGACTTCTTAATTAATAATGTGACACTACCTCTTTTACACTCTCCTCTCTCGCCCGAAGATCCTATACCCCAGAATATTGAGTTGCCAATACAACCACTCCCTCAATGATGTCTCTGTGATGACAACAACTCCACATGTCAATCCATGCCCATTACTCAACAGTCTTTCCTATAATACTCCTATCGTTAAAGCATCCTTGCCTTACTGTCTTGGAACTCAACATGACTGAACTCTCTCTGTCTCCATTCCTTTACGATAGTATTCTGTGTCACCTCCCCAAGCTGAATCCATTTAAACTCCTCCCAACAGCACTAGTAAACCCACCAGCAAGGGCGTAGGTCCCATTCTGGTTCAGGTGCAGATCATTCTGCTTGTACACATCCCATCTTCCCCAGAAATGGCCCCAGTGATCCAGGAATCTAAAACCCTCCCTTCTGCACCAACTCTTGAGCTATGCATTCATCAGCCCAATCTCCTATTTCTGTACTCACTAGCAAATGGGAATAATCCAGAGACACAAGATTTGAGGTCCTGCTTTTTAATCTGCTGCCTAACTCCCTGAATTCTTGACCTCATCCTTCATTCTACCTATATCATTGATACCAACGTATACCACAACCTCTGACTTATCACCCTCCCTCTTTAGGATGCCCCACGACATTCAATGACATCTCTGACCTGGCCCCAGAGAGGCAACAAACCATCCTGGAGCCATGTCTGCAGCTGCAGAAACACCTGTCTGTTCCCCTACATATTGAAGCCCCTATCGCTCTTCCTTCCTTCTTCCTCACCTCCTGTACAGTCAGGCCACTTGAGGTTCAGATCTGACTGCACTCCCTTAAGAAACCAATGCCCTCGTCAGCTTCCAAAATGGAAAAACCTCAGGACAGCCCATTGCTATCTGCCTGTTTCTCTTGGACTGCCTGATTGTGGCCCTTCTTTCCTCTGGTCCCTTGAGCTGCAGTGTGGCCACCTCGCTAAATATTCTAACCACATAACTCTCAGCCTTGTGGATGTGCCACAGTGTCTCCAGCCACCCCTCGAGCTCTGATACCCAGAGCTCAAGCTTCTGCATTTGGGAGTACTTCCTGTACATGTGGTCATCTAGGATGTTGGTATGTGTTCCACGACTTCCCACATGTGGCAGGTCACACATCCCACTCGGCTGACCTCATCTGCTATGTCTTCAAAAGTATTTCATCTTACTTACTAACTTTTCAAATTACTTAGATACCCCTCTTACCTTAATTTAGTCTCTTGTCCAATTCTACTTTGACCTTCTTATCCTGGTACAACTTATCATAATTACTTATCACTTTATTATGCTAGCACTGACTTTTACTTATCCCTCTTGCTTCTCAGTTAATCCCTCAATATTACACTTTTCCAATTTGCCTCTATTTAAGGTCAGTCCCTAATGGTAGTTCCATATCAGCCAACTGCAGGTCACCCAATCTTACCCGTAAAATCAGCTACTTCCTCTTGCTCCAGATCACTTTCTGGAACTTGAAGTCACCTCTTGAGCTCCCCCTCTGGACTCAGTGAATTCTTGCTATATTGCTCTTGTCCCTACCACTCTGATCACCTGCTCCTCACCAGGTTCCTCTCTCTCTCTCTGGACTCTGTTTTCCTGTGATATCACTTGGTTTCTTTCAACAAGAACTGACTGAAGGGCACTGTTCCCAGGCATTAGGACATCCATCCTATGTATGTGGATTATTAACTAATCAGCATGTACTCAAGTCAGGACAGTTATTCACCCTTATATTCGCTATCTGTATTGGCGGCTTGGTGGCAAGATGATCAGCACTGCTGCCTCACAGCATCAGAGACCCAGGTTGGATTCTATGTTTGGGTGACTGTGTGGAGTTTGTACATTCTTTCTGTGTCTGCATGGGTTTCCTTCCAAAATCATGCTGGTTAGATGCATTAACCATGCTCAATTCTCCCTCAGTGTACCCGAACAGTCTTTGGAATGTGGGATAGAATCATAGAATCTCTACAGTGCAGAAAGAGGCCATCTGGCCCATTGAGACTGCACCGACCACAATCCCACCCAGGCCTTACCCCCATATCCCTACATACTTCCCTGCTAATCCCTCTAACCTACATATCTCAAGATATTAAGAGGCTTTTTTTTTTAAGCATGGCCAATCAACCTAACCCACACATCTTTGGACTATGGGAGGAAACCCATGCAGACATGAGGAGAATGTGCAAACTCCACACAGACAGTGACCCAAGCCGGGAATTGAACTCACGTTCCTGGAGCTGTGAAGCAGCAGTGCTAACCGCTGTGCTACCATGCTTCCCATTAGTGGATTAGGGGATTTTCACAGTAACTTAATTGCAGTGTTAATGTGACATTAATGAATAAATAAATAAAATAAAAATGCTTCTTAATATTGGTTGAAATCATTTCCAGTGCTGTGGCAGCCAGCTTTGATTCTTGCCTACATGATAAAAAACAGATTTTGCATTGCAGGAAGACACAACATCTAAATGCACCACATCTATGTTTAAAAGTAAACCTGATGCATGTTTTTTTCATCTGGAATAAAATTCCCAAATGCTCAGGGAAAGTTAAAGGTTAAATTCACCGCAAGCAGACTGCAGAAGTTGAAAGGTACGTAGGAGACAATAAACCTAGGTTACAGTATAGCAAGTATGACATTGATATTATAAACATATCGCAGAACAGAAAGCTAACTTCAAGGCAAATCAGAATTGCTGATTTAAAAAAAAACTCACCTGGATATATTGTTTGAAACCATCGACTTAATTCCAGCTAGCTTGTTTTAAAAACTACTAATTTAAACTTTAGTCAGTCGTGGATCCGAGACAGGATCTCTGGCTCCCTTGTTAGAGCTTAAAGCATATGACTCTCATCGGTGACTGAACTGGCCTTCATTGTATCTTCAGTGGCCATTTGTACATTGAATGGTAACATATTGCCTGAATAATGTAGGCACAGCCCACAGTGCAGCAGCCATCCAGAACCTCTTCAGAACTTTGAGAACTCCTTCCAGAGCTTGCAGCAAAATAGTCACGGCGCAATTTCACTGGCAAAATACCTATCCACCGATAATATATGCAGATGCTAGTCTGTCAGGCCTGTCACCATTATTCGTCTTGGAACCCAGTGTATTGTCAAATCCCGTGTCTGCAAAGTGCATGACTTGAAACGTCCTCAGTGCAATGACCATCCTTGAGCACTTTGCCTGTAATCCAACTCTGCAGTATGAGTTTAGAACCATATAAATGGATTGGGGCAGCACAGTGGTCAGCACTGCTGCCTCACAGCACCAGCGACCCAGATTTGATTCCCAGCTTGGGTCACTGTCTGTGTGTGGATGTTCTCCCCGTGCCTGCATTGATTCCTCCAGGTGCTCCGGTTTCCTCCTACGGTCCAAAGATGTGCGGGATAGGTACATTGGCCATGCTAAATTGCCCCTCAATGTCAGGAGGAGTAGCTAGGGTTAATGCATGGTGTTATGGGGATAGGACCTAGGCGGAATTGTGGTCAGTGCGGGATTTGATGGGTCGAATGGCCTCCTGCACTGTAGGATTCAATGATTCTAAATTCAGTATAAATGATAATATAAGACAGAGAAAAAACAATACTTTCCTGAACACCTGAACATCCATTAATTTAATGCTAAATTAAATGAAGTTTTGTTAAAAAAAAGGTATAAATCAGTCAATGATTCACTTGTGTTGCTTCAATTTGACATTTTTAATGACAAAGTCATTTTTTTTCTTATTTGTATAACATATGCATTGTTGCATCCTCATGAAAAATGTTTGCATGCATTTATCTGAAGTTTGGAAGTATTACAATGGGGGCAATCTTCAGCCTGCGCTTGGTGCCTATGGGAATGGCATGGGGCTCAAGATCCAGCAAAGTGGTGAATCTCGATGATGAGACCATGTTCTCTAATCTTAGCTGCTTCTTGCTGGTGACATAATCAAATTCATACCCACAATGGTTGTGAACCTGATTTCAATACCTTTAAGAACATAAGAACATAAGAAATAGGAGCAGGAGTAGGCCATCTAGCCCTTCGAGCCTGCCCCGCCATTCAATAAGATCATGGCTGATCTGTCGTGGCTCACCTCCCTCACTATATATTGAGGCCAAGACGCAATTTACAACAGGTTTACCCAAATGTGAAGAAATTCCCCCAGGGAAGACGGACATGATCAAGCAATGCTCTGGCAATGCCCACTGGAACTGCTCTCTGACACAGGTTGGCATTGCCAGGTTGGCACCATGCCACCCTGGCTGTGTTACCCTGGCAGTGCCACCCTGTATTTGTCAACCTGTGCCAGGGGACAGTCCCCGAGACAGACCCCAGTGAGAACCTCACAGGAAAGAAGGGGTATTCATTTATTTGTGATGGTGGGTGTCAAGGACTATCCTCTACCAGCCGCCCCTGCAATCAGAGCCAGCATCCTTCCCCTACGTCCCCAAACAGTAAGTGCCAGTCCAAAAAATAACCATGAGCCGCTGTTCTCTTCTCTCAGTCACTCAACCGATTTTAGGTGCGTGTCGCTACTGTCCCTTTTGTTCCACAAGCTCTAAGTTAGCTCACAAGATAGTTGTGCTGCAATTTGTCAACTACCTTCTGGAAATCTACATAAAAGGTAGAGTGTCATAGTCCCAGGAGACCAGAGGCTGCTCTCTCCTCTGAGGGGGAGAGTGACTGGTAGTAATTATATGCACTACATTAACCAAAGATGTGCAGGTTAGGCTGATTGGCCATGCTAAATTGACCCTAGTGTCAGGGGATTAGCAGGGTAATAAGAACATAAGAACATAAGAAATAGGAGCAGGAGTAGGCCATCTAGCCCTTCGAGCCTGCCCTGCCATTCAATAAGATCATGGCTGATCTGTTGTGGCTCAGTTCCACTTTCCTGCCCTCTCCCCATAACCCTTAATCCCCTTGCTTATCAAAAACCCATCAACCCACGTCTTAAATACATTTAGCGAGGCAGCTTCCACCACTTCAACGGGCAGAGAATTCCAGAGATTCACCACCCTTTGAGTGAAGAAGTTCCTCCTCAACTCCGTTCTAAACCGCCCCCCCCTTTGTCTTGAGGCTGTGCCCTCTAGTCCTACTGTCCTTTCTGAGCGGGAAGAGCCTCTCCACCTCTATCCTATCCATCCCATTCAACATCTTATATGTCTCAATGAGATCTCCCCTCATTCTTCTAAACTCTAACGAGTACAAGCCTAGTTTATTCAGCCTCTCCTCATAGTTCAACCCCCTCAACTCCAGTATCAGCCTAGTAAACCTCCTCTGCACTCCCTCCAAGGCCAAAATATCCTTGCGTAAGTGCGGTGACCAGAACTGCACACAGTACTCCAGCTGCGGCCTCACCAGTGCCCTGTACAGTTGCAAAATATGTGCGGTTACAGGGATAGGGCCTGGGTGGGATTGTGGTTGGTGCAGACTTGATGGGCTGAATGGCCCCCTTCTGCACTGCAGGGATCCTATGATTAACAGTATTGCCCTCATCATCCTTCACTATTACCTCATCACAAAATTCAAGCAAGTTAGTTAAACATTATTTGTCCTTTACAAATTTGTGTTGGCTTTCCTTAATTAACCCACATTTGCCCGAATGACTATTAATTTTGATCTGAATTACCTTGTCTCAGAAATCCCCCTACACTAATGTTAAGCTGACTGGCCTATAATTGTTGGGTTTATCTTTATATTCTGTTTTGGACAAGAATGTAACATTTGCAAATTCTCTCACACTACTCCTGAGTTATGGAAAAGGGGAAACTTTATGGCCAATGCCTCCACAATCACCATTCTTACTTCCCTCAGTATCCTTGAATGGATCGCATCCCGTCCAGCCTGTCCAATTCTGTCAGATTCCAGCATCCTCAGTATTTGGCTTATTGTCCAATACTTCCTCATTTTCAATTTAAAACTTTCAAATATATGAACCATTCCCTCCTGTATAGCATCTTCTTCCTTGGGTAAGACAGATCCTGCCAGTATTGTCTGGAAAATTCTCCCCACAGTGTAGAGTTTTCTATCTGAAAGGCAGAGAATTCGAAGCTGGCAAAACTAGGATGGGAGATTTTTAGTCGTGTGCCTAGTGTACATGTGCAGGAATGCGTGCACCAAAAACGGTCTTGCTTCATTTCGAGACGGGGTGACCTGGAATTTGAAAACGAAGTTTGGTTTTGATTGCAAAGTGCTGTCAATTTTTAAGGAAATTGGAAAGACCTCACATTTACATAATGTAATTCTCACTATTGGAAGATTACAAAAAGGTTTGATAGAGTCGATGTTGAGGCGTCATTTACCCTGACTGGGAAATCTAGAACACCGGCACGCAGTTCAAGATATTGGGCCAATCATGCAGAAGAGAAATTTCTTCGCTCAAAGAATAATGAATCATTGAAATTCCCTATCCGAGAGGGTTGTGGATGCACCATAAATTAAGGCTGAAATAGACTGATTTTTGTCTCTCAGGAAGGGGTACGGGGAGTGGGACCAGAAAGCGGAGTCAAAGCAGATGATCAACCATGGTCGTAATGAATGGTGGAGTAGGCTTGAAGGACCAAATGACCTCCTCCTGCTCGTATCTTCTATGCTTCTATGATCATATTGAATGTCTGAATGGGCTCAACTAAATAAAGAACAAAGAACAAGACAGCACAGAAAACAGGCCCTTCGGCCCTCCAAGCCTGCGCCGCTTATTGGTCCAACCAGACCATTCTTTTGTTTCCCTCCATTCCCAGTCTGCTCATGTGACTATCCAGATAAGTCTTAAACGATCAACTGTTGACAACTTCTCCTGTTCCTATTTCTTACGTTCAAAGAACAGTCAATTAATTACTGTTAAAATGTATGGTTTTGTAGGGAATTGCAGCGATCAGTTTGCAAACAGTAATGGTGCCACATCGATGAGATCAGAGACTAGTTCATCTGTTTGGCTGATGCTTGTTGATTGACAGGTGAATATTGGTCAGGACATTGAGAGACATGGGCGGGATTTTACAGCCCCGCTCGAGCGAGACCGGAAATTCCAGTCCCAGGTCAATGGGCATTTCTCTTGTCCGCCTCTTGCCTGCTCCGATTCCATGGCAGGTGAGGTGAAAGAATTTCGATGATTCCTTGTTTTTCTTCAGAAGGATTTTTCACATTCACCCCAAAAGATGCTATTCACAATATATATTAACGATTTGGATGAAGAGGCAAACTGTAACGTCTCAAAGTTTGCAGATAATACCAATTTGGGTGGGAGGGGGAACTGTGACAAAGATGCAGAGATCCTTCAGCATGGAGGGTGACTGGGCAAACCAATGGCAGATGAAGTTTAATTTGGATAAGTATGGCATTATTCACTTTGGAAGCAAAAACAAGAAGGCAGATTACTACCTGAATGGCAATAAATTAGGAGAGGGGAGTGTGCAGTGGAACTGAGTGTCCTTGTGCACTCGTCGCTGAAGGTAAGCATGCAGGTGCAGCAGGCGGTAAAGAAGGCAAATGGCATGTTGGCCTTCATTGTGAGAAGTTATTGGTAAAGATGGTATTGGAAACGTTCCGGAAGGCTGCCTCAACCAGGTGTCATTTACAAATCTAAATGAATGGCCAAACAGTACCCATTTTAAACCCACTTTCAAAGAAGTTGGTTTTCATTGAGTGAAAAGAGGCAGAACCAGACATGCTGCGTTTAGAATTGCTGACTGGTCCTTGCAGATTAAGCAGCGACCAAAGGGTAACATTTTTAAAACTAAAAGAATGGTAACCCGATCGTCCTACCCCCAAACCTGCCCACCCCCTGCCCCAACCTTGCAGAGTTTGCCTTCCACATTCATCTTGGGGACAGGGCCAAGCTGCCAGTGGAGGTACAACAGGCCCAACTAAAGCAACTCAGGCCTGAGCCCCAGTCCTGGAGCAGCCTGAGGTCTCTCAGTTGGGGCATACCCTGTCATTGTAATAGGGCTTGGAGCAGTCCAACTCATGCAAACACGTGAATTAGTTGTAGAGATAGGTCTTGGAGAAATAGTCCACTGCTGGAACTTTCGCCTGAGGCAATGCCTTTCTTCAATTGTCTCTATCTCGTCACAAAATATAACAAACATAAAATGTAGTCCTCCCCCCCACCCCCCTGAACCCCATTCAGATCCCCCCCTTCATCCCCACATTGTACCCAGTTCTAAAATCTTCAGACCTTGAAGGCAGAATCCTCTGAATTTTGCCCTGACTGGCAGGACAGTGCATTTATCAATAAGTACATATTATTTTTACAGAAGAAAAGTGAAAGCCAAATTCTAAAAGGTACAGACTCAGGAACATTATTATTCCTCTGCCACACAGTGTCACAAGAAGTTAGGACGCAAAAGAGTCAACTAAGCTTATCAATTCTTTTGCAAAAAGTGCAGGAGAGGCAGCTTTTCTTTCAATAGGATGGAAATCACTTCAAAAATGACATCAGTCGAAAAGCAAGGAGATAAACAGTCCCTTTTTCATTGCAGAGATTTCATTGAGATTTGAGATTCCACTTCCCTGACTGATCAGAACTGTGAAAATCAGATAGCAAGTGCTGAAGGATAGAATAGTGGAGCCAAGTCTTTATTCACCACAATTAAAACCCACCACTGAACTCAATTAACTGTCAATTGATATATAATTAACAAATGTCTAGATTTCCTACTGTTACAATGTAGATTTTCCTGGATGCTGAAATGGTCTTAAACATTTTGACAAGTGATTAACAACATTATAGCATCCAGAAAACCGGATAATTAACTCTTCCACTGAAGGTGGTCAGAGATGATGGGTGGGATTTTACAGCTTCGCTCCCACTCGGAAATTCCCACCCAAGGTCAACGGAGATTTCCATTGTCGCACCCTTGCCCGTGCCAATTCCGTGGCGTCACTTTTCCCATCTGAGTTGCCACTTAGTCCAAAAAATGGAAAATTCTGCCCATAGATGAATTTCGGTGAAATTTGGTACATGGATAAGATATGACCCAAGGAAGTATTGAACAGTTTTAGAATCAACAACGCAGAGGAAGGCCATTTGGCCCATTGAGCCTACACAGACAACAATCCTATCCAGGCCCTATCCCCGTAACCCCACATATTTACCATCCTAGTCCCCCGACACTAAGGGACAATTTAGCATGGCCAATCAACCTAACCCGCGCAGCTTTGGGAAGAAACCGGAGCACCCAGAGGAATCCTATGCGGACACAGGGGAGAACATGCAAAGTCCACACAGACAGTGACCCAAGGCCGAAATCGAACCTGGGTCACTGGCATTGTGAAGCAGCAGTTCTAACTATTGTGCCATTCTAATATTGTCTTTGAATAACATTATTCAGTATGAAATTGGATCCTCTTTGAGTCTTTGCACAGAAACACTCTGAACAAGTCACTCTGAAGTTCTTGGGTCTTGTTTTAATTCTAAGTGCTGAGCAGACTTGAATCTGGGAGTGTTTCAGATCTGACTTTTAGACCTGTTCTCAGGTGCCCCCATACGCACTCTATCAGTGATTCCGAATCATGCTGCACAAGCCTGTGGGCAGGGCTTAACGCACCCAAAATCCTGTAGCTCCGATCGACGCCTCCAACTGAGCACGCGCAGAAAATAAATGATAGAATAACACTCCCCTGCCACAGCCCTCCTGGGCCGGATAATGTCTCCTCCAGTCCCCGCAGACATTGCCCCACCCCCCATAGCATTACTGACCCTTGCCACCCAGACCAAACATGAGCTCTTCCCCTCTTTTCTGCCATCAATCTCAAGTAGAATAGCAGCAAATACCCCTCCCCTCCACCGATCCCAGGCAGAGTGGCAGCGGACCCCCCTCCTCCCCCACTGATCTCAGGCAGAGTGGCAGTGGAACCCCCTTCCCCTCCACCGATCTCAGGCAGAGTGGCAGTGGAACCCCCTTCCCCTCCACCGATCTCAGGCAGAGTGGCAGTGGAATCCCCTTCCCCTCCACCGATCTCAGGCAGAGTGGCAGTGGAATCCCCTTCCCCTCCACTGATCTCAGGCAGAGTGGTAGCGGACCCCCCTCTCCCCCGCTGATCTCAGGCAGAGTGGTAGCGGACCCCCCTCTCCCCCACTGATCTCAGGCAGAGTGGTAGCGGACCCCCCTCTCCCCCGCTGATCTCAGGCAGAGTGGTAGCGGACCCCCCTCTCCCCCACTGATCTCAGGCAGAGTGGTAGCGGACCCCCCTCTCCCCCACTGATCTCAGGCAGAGTGGTAGCGGACCCCCCTCTCCCCCACTGATCTCAGGCAGAGTGGTAGCGGACCCCCCTCTCCCCTGCTGATCTCAGGCAGAGTGGTAGCGGACCCCCCTCTCCCCCACTGATCTCAGGCAGAGTGGTAGCGGACCCCCCTCTCCCCCGCTGATCTCAGGCAGAGTGGTAGCGGACCCCCCTCTCCCCTGCTGATCTCAGGCAGAGTGGTAGCGGACCCCCCTCTCCCCCGCTGATCTCAGGCAGAGTGGTAGCGGACACCCCTCTCCCCCACTGATCTCAGGCAGAGTGGTGGCAGACCTCCCTTCCCTTCCACTGATCTCAAGCAGAAAACAGTTGGATGCTAGGCACCTACCTCTTCACTAACTGGACCGCCTGAATCAGACTTCTATGGAGCATGTCTGTCTCATGCCGATTCTGGAGGGGGGACACACCAGTAAAGTTGAGCGTGCAGCCCATTAAGTCAATGTAAATGCATGTAAATGGCTGTTGTACCCGTCTCAGGCACAGTCCCAATCGCGGCCATTTTCGGGCCTTGATAAAGGGAGAACCGGCATGGAGGCGGGCGCAGAGCATGTTACTCACCTCACAGCCGACTTTACCAAGATTTCATGCCCAAAAACAGATGCTACACTAAGGTAAAATCGGGTCTGTCATGTTTTACAGAGGCATCGATCTGTTTTGCATAATGAGGTGAATGCCTTCACTAAAATAATGGGGAAAGGCATGACATCTAAGCCTATTAAATTTCATCTGTTAATGTTAAAGGAATCATGTTCCAAGGCCTTAGAATTTTGACGCATCTTCTGCTGACTTGCTTCTGGGCTAATCTATAATTCACCCACCGGATTTTGTATCAATGGTGCAACCTGATCAACTCATTGAACCGAGAAAATAAGGACAGCCGGGGCAGGCAGGAATCTAGGTTAATGCCATCTGTAGTGGGGTTTAGTCAAAACAAAAGTAGAGATGGGGCAAAGGTTCAAGGTATTAGGCTGGGAAATAACTGTGCCAGCATCTTTGCTTTCATCTGGATCGGGTCGGTGAAGTACACATTCTAATGGCTGATCTTAAACAACTAGCCTCATCTTAAGAAGAGTCTGAGATGTCCTCAGTGTACGACTACCAGTAGATTTTTGCAGTACAAATGGGCTTCATAAATGGAAATGCATTTGCAAAGACCGATATTCTGGTTTTTTTGCAATGTTTTTGTAGTTTTGTGAACCCAAAGGAGAAGAGAGCTTAACAAAAAACCCCAAGTAACTGGATGTTAATGCGCATATAACCTACAATGCAGAAATCTTCATCTGAAAAACAATTGTACATAAATGGATAATGGGGCCCAGTGAAGGGCCCATAAACTCTGGGAACCCTGTTTAAGTATTAACTATCCCATTGGCCCGTCTTTGCAATTTCCTGTAATCGCAATTTGCATTCCTCAACCATTCTCAAATCATAGAATCCCTACACTGCAGAATGAGGCCATTTGGCCCATTGGGTCTGCACCAACAGCAATCCCACCCCAGACCTTATCCCCACAACCCCACATATTTACCTCACGAATCTCTCTAACCCACATGTCCCAGGACATTAAGGGACAATTTAGCATGGCCAATGCTCCGAACCTGTACATCTTTGGGCTACTGAAAGAAACCGGAGCACCCAGAGGAAAACCATGCAGACATGGGGAAAATGTGCAAGTTCCACCCAGGCAACGACCCAAGCCAGGAATCGAACCTGGGTCCCTATAGCTGTGAGGCAGCAGTGTGCCACCATGCTAAAAATCAAATGACAAGTCTTGCAATAGCTGCAACTTTGAGATGATTGCACAATGTTCACATGATGGAGCAATATTAAAAGTTAAGGTGATCGTACACATTGACGTTATTGCACATTTCTGAAGTTATTGTAAAAAGCAAATGCAGGAACTGCGAATGAGGCGGTTATGCAAAGCTTAATACCGCACAATCATACTCGAGGCAGTGCTTCTTATAACCATAGGGTATATAGTTTTGTGAGGTGTAAATATTTTTCATTTCAGCCTCTTCAGCATGTTCTTTTCCCCCTTGGGAGCTGTAGTTAACTGTGCACAACCAGCAGGTAGGTTGTCTTCACCAGGTTCACATTGGTCCAGACATGTTGTAAACTTTTCCGACCTGATGGGCAAGATTTTACAGCCTCGCTTGGGCGAGACTGGAAATTCCTGCCTGAGGTCAATGGAGATTTCTGTTGTCGGACCCTCACCTACTGTGATTCCGTGGTGGGTGAGGTGGTAGAGTTGGTGTCATCTCAGTGCATGGGAGGATGGGGATAACCTGAATGTGGGAGGGGAAGACATTATGATATTATAATGCATGTAAGTGGCATTCCTGTTATTGCATGGCAAGAACACAATTATGTTACTGGCGGGGGGGGCGAGGGCAGGAACAATTGCAGCATGAGATACAGCTGGCACAAATCTCATTTTTTGGAACTCCAAATATTTGTGCCCGTTACCATACATACTGGTGGAAAATGGGGATGCAAAATTCCCTCCCAGCCCCTGCCCCCACCCCCCCATCTTTTGATAAGACACTTTATGGCCTGCTGAACTCAAAATTGAATTCAACAATTTCAGATTTTTTTTACGGGTTTCCTTGTTTTTGGATTGATTGATGATGACTTTGCACTCACCATTCACACCTCTGGATTTGCAATGACAGGCAACTGGAAGTGTGGGGGTCACTCTTGCAAACTGAACAGGGGTGTCTGCGAAGTGAGCACCCAATTTATACTTAGTCTACCAAACACAGCGGTTTGCATTGCTGCCTCACAGCAGCAAGGACCCAGATTTTATTCCGGCCTCAGGTGACTGTCAGTGTGGAGTTTGCACGTTCTCCCTGTGTCTGTGTGGGTTTTCTCCGGGTGCTCTGGTTTCCCCACGCACCCCAAAGATGTACAGGTTAGGTGGATTGGCCATGCTAAACTGTACCTTAGTGTCTGGGGGATTAGCAGGATATATACATGGGGTTACAGGGATAGGGCCAGGACCAAAATAGGAACATAGGAATTAGTAACGAGAGTAGGCAACACAGCCCTTTGAGCCCACTCCGCCATTCTATATGATCATGGCCGATCTTCATCTCATCCTAACTCCACTTCCCTGCTTTTCCAGCCTTTTATTCCACATTTAATTGAATATTTATCTATCTCTTTCTTGAGCCCATTGATTGATTCTGCATCCACTGCACTCTGGGACAGTGAGTTCCATAGATCCACAACCCTCTGTGCAAATTAGCTCCTCCTTAATGCTTGAACTTCCCCTTCTTACTCTACAACTATGGCCTATGTTCTAGAAGGGAGAACATTTAGCCTCCTTCTGCACTGTAGGGATTCTATGATAAAGCGGATTGCATCATGAACTGCGAACTGAGAGTACTAAACTGGAAGTAGTGCAGAAAAATCGCTGTCTCACCCGACTGAACCACAAGGAATAACAAAATTACTTGGACCGCACTACCTGTCAGTACTTCCTCATTTTATATTTTATGGATCAAATTCCAAATCAGTAAAGGAATCCAGTTCCTGCAGTTAATCGAGAAGTAAATGCTCTGTGCTGGGAGAATCGATAGACTCTGCTACAGGAGAGGCCAACCTGAGTTTGTGGAATTTCTTTGTTGAACTGGAAGAAGGGTGAGGATGATGCAGAGCTATCAATGTGTCTAGTTTTGCTGTTTTACAGAGCGACAAACAGACTGGAGGGAAGGAAAGAAGCTACGCTTGTACCATTCCTTTCATGAGCTCATGACATCACAATGTACTTCAGAGCCGTGTGGTTAAAGTACAGTCACTGTTGTAACGTAGGTGAATTAGCCACCATTGTTGTCATATACAGCTCATAAGACCACATTAAAACAAACCTTTTCTGCTCTGATAACCACACCCAGTTCAGCAGCAACAGGCATCAAGCAAAAAAGTGAGCGTTTATTCATCCTGAACCTTGTAATTTTCTTTTAACAGCTTTAAACAAAAAGGCTATTGCAGAATTCTTGTCATCCATCTGTCAAGGGTATAACGAGGGATCTTTGCATTATTTTTAGGGTGGTGTACTTTAATAGCTTCAGTTGGTGTTATTTAGACAAAATCCAACAAAGTGAGTCATTCTGTTCACAGGGAAACCAAGGAACACCGCACTTTCTTCCATCCAACTAGACAGCACCTGTGTGAAGTGCAGCTTCTATGTATAACTGCTACTGGGGAAGACAGATATTTTCACACTTTGAAGAAAAGTTTAAAGTTTGTTTATTAATGTCACAAGTAGGCTTACATTAACACTGCAATGAAGCTACTGTCAAAATCTAGTTGCCACACTCCAGCGCCTGTTCTGGTACACTGAGGGAGAATTTAGCATGGCCAATCCACCTAACCAGCATGTCTTTTGGACTGTTAACAATTTCCTTTGCGTCCTTTAAAATAAAGTTAAAGTTTATTTATTAGTCACAAATAAGGCTTACATTAACACTGCAATGAAGTTACTGTGAGATTCCCCTAGTCGCCACAGTCCAGTGCCTGTACGGGTCCATGCATCTAACCAGCATATCTTTCAAAATGTGGGAGAAATCTGGAGTATCTGGATGAAACTCACACAGACACAGGGAGAATGTGCAAACTCCACGCAGACAGTGACCCAAGCCAGGAATTGAACCTGTGTTGCGGGTGCTGTGAAGCAGCAGTACTAACCACTGTGCTACCATGCCTCCCCTCTCCTCTAAACGTGCTTGCATTGGAGTACATAGAATCCATGTTGTTGAACAACTCATAATTTGTGCAAATTCCACACAGAGAATCACCTAGGCCAGAATCGAACCTAGGCCCCTGGCACTGCAAGGCAGCAGGGCTAATCACTGTGACACTGTCCAGCCTTTACAAATGTAATAAATAATTACAACATAGGAATGATTCTTGTCCAGAGCAACATAGAGCTGCAAGTTGCTGCTACTGCTTTTAATTTGTCCAGTTATTTATTTTTCCTCAATTTCTTGTAGGTTTCTCTTTCACAGAATGCCACATTTTCTCAATGAGAAGACAAGCAGTACCCCCTGAACCAACTGTGACTGTCGATTCTGGCCTTGGGTGACTGTCTGTGTGGAGTCTGCACATTCTCCCCATGTCTGCATTGATTTCTTCCAGGTGATCCGGTTTCCTCCGACAGTTCAGGTGAGGTAGGTTGGCCATGCTAAACTGTCCCTTAATGTCCAGGGATGTGTTGATTAGGTGGATTAGCCATTGCAAATGTGCAGGGATATAAGAACAAAGAACAAAGAACAACACAGCACGGGAAACAGGCCCTTCGGCCCAACGAGCCCACGCCGCCGTCCTACTATCTCAGTGACCTATTCATGATTTTAGTCTACGTCTAACGTGCGAGGATCAGGGAGGTCCAATTTAGGGACAATTTTAGTACCCAATCAATCAGCCTAAAAGCACATCTTTGGGGGATGTGGGAGGAAACCGGAGCACCCGGAGGAAACCCACGCAACCACGGGGAGAACGTGCAAACTCCCACAGACACAGGCCCAAATCCATGTGTCCGCACAGCAACAGAGATAGTCTCTGAGCTGTCATGTTGCCCTCGAGATGGTCCAGTTTAAGCACACTAACGACATGAAGCAATAGGCAACTCCCGAAGCAACATCCAAGAGCAGCCCACTACAACCTGCCGCCTGCATGCCCCTTGCTGGACTTAAATGCCTGTGGAGACAAAAAAATTCATTATTAAACAGGCAAAGACTAACATTCCTGAGGCAAAATGTATTCCCAAGCCTACAATGTTCAGTAAGGCCTACTATATCCCCCTATATGTAGCCCGCTCATATGGCTGTCTAAGTGACTCTTAAACAACCCTAGCGTGCCTGCTTCCACCACCTTACTCGGCAGTGCATTCCACACCCCCACTACCCTTTGCGTGAAAAACTGCCCTCTAATATTTGTCTTATACCTAGCCCCCCTCACCCTAAGCCCGTGACCCCTCGTTCTATCCATTTCTAGTAGCGGAAAAAGCTTACCACCATTTACTCTATCTATCCCCTTCATAATCTTATAAACCTCTATTAGATCCCCCCTCAGCCGACGTCTCTCAAGGGAAAACAGCCCAAGTTCATCCAATCTTTCCTCGTAAGACAGCCCTTCCATACCAGGCAACATCCTGGTAAATCTCCTCTGCACTCTCTCCAGGATCTCTACATCCTTCCGGTAGTACGGCGACCAGAACTGGACACAGTACTCCATGTGGGGAAAGGCTAGGGGGAATGGGCCTGGGGAAGATGCTCTTTCAAAGAGTCAGTGCTGAGTAGGTGGGCTGATTGTCCTTCTTCTGATTGTCTTCATTCCTCCACCATTTCGTCCTGATGACTGCCCATCTGTTCTTTCTCAATGTGTGACTGAGATCAGAATACACACTTATCTGTTAAAAAACTTTGGGAAGGGCCAATGCTCATAGTTGAGGAAACAATGGAGATCGAAATAGATCACAAGATAGTTTTGGATGAAGACATTGACTTCCAGAATAGAAATGCAAATTGTGGGAGGAAGAAAAGACTGATGCTATGGGAGGATGTCTATCATACGGCTCACAGGCACAGTAGTTAGCACCACTGTCCTACAATGCCAGGGACCTGGGTTCGATTCCCAGCTTCGGTCACTGTCTCTGTGGAGTCTGCATCCTCTCCCTGTGTCTGCATGGGTTTCCTTGGGGTGCTCTCATTTCCTCCCACAGTCTGAAAGATGTGCTGGTTAGGTGCACTGGCCATGCTAATTTCTCCCTCAGTGTACCCGAACAGGCACCAGAGTGTGGAGACTAGAGGATTTTTCACAGCAACTTAATTGCAGTGTTAATGTCAACCTACTTGTGACAATCATAAATAAATAAATAAGTCACCTTGTGCCTCTGCTAACAGAAACAACTTCAGTGAATATCAACTACAATTCCATGGCTAAACCCAGGAAGCAGCTGTTAATATGATTAACGCACAATTCAAATACTTTAATTGGATGGGAAAATTCCATTTTGGGCGCAAGAACTGCTAATGGCAACATCCTTGAGTTTTGCTTTTGTTGGCGTTAATTTATCAATGTTTAACTGATTAGACAATCAGAACAAATCAGACTGTATCAGCATTAAATAATTATGTGACGGCTTGTTTAGAAGACTCAATTTAGCTAATGTATGACATCGTTAAAGCAGGAGAGCTGGCAATTTGATCCCTAATGACTATGATCTAAATGCGTAAAATAGTTCCTAAATATCATTCAATCTTGAAGACTTGACTGTAAAGTATTTACACCTACGCAATCATTAGAAATATTTTATTTCTAAGTGAAAAACATTTGATTTTATGGTGAGATTTTATCATAGTCAGCTTCAATTCTAACACAACAATTAATGTTTTATAATGTTTCATTATTGGAGTAAATGTCACTGTGTTAATACTGTGCAGAAGTAAAGAGTTACAGATAACCATGTTTTAGTATTGACTTATGGACAATATTATGCAGGTGCAAATTGCACAAGTGATTTTTCTTTTCCTCTAATAATCCTGATACTGCCCTTACAGCCAGTGACACCCCATACAGTGCAGTGTGCCAAGCATCTATAGGAGTTATTAAAGCACCATATCCTCCTACTCTCTACATGTATTTATGTCTCACCAAGCTCCATTTAATACACTCACTGAATGACTTTGCTTTGTGCTTTAATCAATCCTGGGGCCATCAACCAATGCTTTTTAAATCAGTTACTTTATTATGCCAAGGAAAGAGAGTTCAAATCTTTGTTTATTTTCTGTTATATACATAAAAGGCTTGCAGATTACTTTAAAAACTGATCACATGATTTAATGGTGAGATCATTAAGGTGTTTGCAGAGGTTGCTGTTTTACTTTTGCCTTTGTATTTTGTGCAGAGCAAAGAACATTTCTTTCAATAAAACCTGTTGTGTGTTAGTTTGAATCCATGTGTGCAAACCAAGTCTTTCTTTCTGTGCAAAACTCACAATCCCTAAGATTACAGAAAGAAAACTGGAGATGAGTCCTGCCAATAATCCATGACCTTTATAAACACCAAAACTACGCTACAGGTCATTTATTAATCTTAGTCAAGAGATATACTGGAAATCAGGGAGAACAACTACTCTGTGACCTAATCCAGACCAGGGTCTGAATTGTATCTGCTTTACCAATTATTAAGGCAGCTTTACTACAGATGGTCCCTGACTTAGTTCACTAGGCTGATGATAAGAATCTGCCTCTGATCATTTCTTATCTAAATCATGTCGGTGTCCTCAGTTTGTGGACGTGTTTTATCACTTTCTGTACATTAGGTTAATACTGCATTATACAGAATGGTCATGCAGTCCAGACATGAGTGCTATTTTAATAGGATTTTACAATTGTGTCCTGGATATCCTTACTTCAGAGAATCTGATTGAGAAATGTGTGAAAGCAATTTTTCACCCAGCATTTCAAGTGCTAATTCTAGTCTAATCCTGCAACATCATTAAATCTCATCGTAAAAGAATTGCTTTGGGTATTTCAGAATCTTCAAGCACATTGGCCCTCCACTCTGATAATAACTTTTTCCAAAAATTATCCAGTTCAATGCAAGTACATGTGGATGGCACAGGTTACTTCAGTTCATTTGGTTCTGGGTCATTGGTCTTCTATCCGTGAAGAATAAAGGTATGTTAAAAAACACAAAAATACACTCGTATACAAAAGCTGGGATGTACTGCTGAGGTTTATAAGGCTCTGGTCAGACCGCATTTGGAGGATTGTGAGCAATTTTGACCCCGTATCTAAGGAAGGATGTGCTGGTTCTGGAGAGGGCCAGACGAGGCTCATAAGAGTGATCCCAGGAAAGAAATTCTTGAAGTATGAGAAGCATTTGAGGACTCTAGGTCTGTACTCGGTGCAGGTTAGATGGACAAGAGGGAACCTCATTGAAACTTACAGAATATTGAATGGCCTGCGTAAAGTAATGTAAAAAGTAAAGTAAAATGTATTTATTAGTCACAAGTGAGCTTACATTAACACTGCAATGAAGTTACTGTGAAATTCCCCTAGTCACCACAGCCCGGCACCTACCTATCATGTCTTTCAGACTGTGGGAGGAAACAGGAGCACCATCTTCTCCCCACGCAGACATGGGGAGAACATGCAAACTCCTGGCGCTGTGAAGCAGCAGTACTAACAACTGTGCCACCCATGGATGTGGACGTGGGGAAGATGTTTTCATTAGTAGGCAAGACTCGGATCTGAGGGTACAGCCTCAGAATAAAGGAACGACACTTTAGAACTGAGATGAGGAGGAATCTCTTCAGCCAGTGGATGGAGCGTCTATGGAATTTATTGACTATGCAGGCTGGATCATTGACTGTATTTAAGACAGAGATAGATAGGTTCTTGATTGGTAAGGAGATCAAAGATTGCGGGGAAAAGGCAAGAAAATGGGGTTGAAGAATTTATCAGCCATGATTGAATGGTGGAGCAGACTCGATGGGTCGAATGGCCTAATTCTGATCCTTTGCCTTGCGGTCTTATGGAATCTACCCCAGCCAGCATGATTGATCCTTGTGCTGTCGGCACCAATCTGATCCACAGCAGACTCAGCAAACCAGCCTCTTCAAAGATTCCACATTGCTGTGGCGACACATTCCTTTCCATGCAGACTGTTGTAGCCTGAAGCTATGGACAGTGATGGCAGAGGCTCCAATTTCTTTCCATCACATGGCTGGCCAGTAATCTCTCCCATTCACACCAATGGTGGATGTTGGAAGGATTTACAAGTGGAACCGGTTTACAAGAGGTCACACTTGGAGTATTGCGTACAGTTTTGGCTACCTTGACATTGATAAACTGGAAAGAGTGCAAAGAAGATTCATGAGGATGTTGCCAGTGAACCTGAGTTATATGGAGAGGTTGAACTTTATTCCTCGGAACGAAGGAGAATGTGGGTGACCTTATTGAGATGTATAAAATCATGAGGGACATAGAAAGATGAACACCTTTTTCACAGGGAAGAGGAATTGAAAACCAGGGAGCAAATGTTTAAAGTGGGAGGGGAAAGATTTAAAAGGGACCTGAGGGGAAACTTCTTCATGCAGAATATGGTGTGTGTATAGAATGAGTTGCCAGAGGGACTGGTTGAGGCAGGTACAATAACAACATTTAAAAAGCACGTGGATAAGTACATGGATGGGAAAGGATTAGAGGGATATGGATCAAACATGGACAATTGGGACTAACTGGGAGGCAACATAGTTGGCATGGGCCTGTTGGGCTAAAGGGTCTGTTTCCATATTGAAATGCTCTATGATTCTATGGCTCTATAAATTGTTACTCAATATGCTTTGGTTGCATTTTGAATACACTTTCCTTAGCCATCAAGTCTTGGAGTAAGACTTGAACTCAGGGCTTCTGACTCAGAGGCAGGGATGCCACCTACTGCATCACAAGTATGGATAACATTTCTTAATTTTACAATAACCTTTGGCTACATTTGAGGGGTATTTCCAAGCAGTTTTCCTTCATAAGCAAGATAGCTATCAGAAGTTCCTAAATCCTTTCATTTTAGATGGCTCAATTGGCATTACCCTATGGCTTTGAGTCAGGAAGTTGTGAAGCGAAGAGCCTCTTCAGGCCTTGAGCACAAAACTCATGGCTGAGTGCTGAGAGAGAGCTGCATGTTGGAAGTGCTGCCTTTTTGGATGAGATGCTAAATCAATGGTTTTTGCTTTCAGATTCCAGCATGCGCAGTAATTCGCTTTTATCCAGTGCTAAACCAATGTCCTTTCTGCTCTCTCAGGTGGATGTTAAAGATCCTGAGGGCAGCGGAGTTCTCCGCACTGTCATAGTAGCACAGAGGAGTTATCTGACAGATATCACATTGCTGTTCATGAGAATTTCTGTTTGCAAATTGGCTATCATTTTCCTACATTAATCCACATCAAAAGCATTTAATTGGCTGTAAAGTGCTTTGGGATGGCCATGATAGATAAATGTACATTTTTCTATAACCATTAACTAAGGGTAATAAAATTCATTGCTAGAACACAGTTTCAATAAAGATACTGCCTTATCATATGTTCCAGAGAGGATTGGAGCAATTCGTGACTGGGGCAGAGACCACAACCCTCAGAAAACAAGTGACTTTATCAATAGAACAGCTATCTCCATGGATTCACCTGGACTGGATTGAATTGCCTGAATGGCTCAGACAGGGATTTTCAAAGATATTTATCCCAAAAATGGCCCTAGGTTTTTCTCTTTGTTTTTGCATCTCCCAGAAGATTACATAGGTATGTTAATGGAAGGTGAATAAGGGTTGGGGCACAGGTGAGGCAAAGTAGGGAGGGAAGTGTCTAGTCATGTAACTCGAGGCTTTTTAAAAATATATGCTTTCACTGGGTAGGGGCGTCACTGGCTAGGCCAGCATTTACTGCCCATCCGTAATTCTCCTTGGAGCTGCCTTCCTGGACTGCTGCACTCCATGTGGGTATAGGTACACTCACAGTGCTGTGAGGGAGGGAGTTCCAGGATTTTGACCCAGTGACAGTTAAGGAAGGGCATTGTATTCCCAAGTCGTTTTGATGTGTGGCTTGGAGGGGAACTTGCAGTTGAGCGGTGTTTGCATGTGCCTGTTGCCCTTATCCCCTGAGCTGTGGAGGTTGCAGGTTTGGAAGGGGCTGCAAAAAGTCCTTTGGTGATTTGCTGCAGTGCATCTTGCGAATAGTACACACTGTGGATGGAACAATGTTTCAGGTGGCATATGGGGTGTCAATCAAATAGGCTGCTTTACTCTGGATCATGAGGTATAGGAAAGACAGATGGACTGTTTGCCCATCAACTTCTATGTTTGCAAAGCAATGGATTCTACATCACAGCAAATACAAGAATTGCCTGATTCATCGCGACTGCTTTTTCTTATAATTTTAGGATGCAGTACACTGCAGTAAATGTGCACAATCAAATGGAACGATGCAAAAGCCTTGAATCTTTAAGTTCAAATCCCACTCCAGGATTTGATGGCCAAGGAAAGTGCGTTCACAATGTGTACCAACCTGCAAATCTTCCAACATACACCATTGTTAGGCGGGAAGGGTAGAAGACATTCCTGGTCAGCTATGATGGAAAGAACATTGGTGCCACGACCATCAGTATCTGGAGCTCTAGGTTGCAACATGCATGCAAAAGTGCACATTGCACATCCTTGGGACGGGTGGGGAGGGAGAGATGTTAGATGACTGGTGTGGATCAGATTGATGCCAACAGCATGAGGTTTGATTTCCTTGTTTGGCTGTGGTGGATTTGGAACCTGGCTCCTTGTGCTACGCAAGGTAGAGGTCACAATGCTGCGGATTAGACCTGCCTTTGGGCAGGCAGCTCAGAAGAAGAAGAAGAATATTGGCCGCCTTGCTATAGGAAAGGTATTATTAAACTGGGGAGAGTGCAGAAGAGAATTACAAAGATGTTGTTGGGATTCAAGGGACTGAGGTAAAGGGAGAGATTGGTCAGGCTTTTTCTTTGGAGTGTAGGAAACTGAGGGGTGATCTTATCGAGTTGTATAAGATCATGAGAGGTATGGATAGGATGAATGCACTCAGTCTTTCTCCCACAGTTGGAGAATCGGGAGCTAGAGGCCATAGGTTTAAGTTAAGAGGGGAAAGAATGAATGGGAACCTGAGAAGAAACCTTTTTGCACAGAGGGTGGTACATATGTGGAATGAGCTGCCGGTGGAAGTGGTTGAGGCAGGGACGTTGGTAACATTCAAAAGGCATTTGGATAGATACATGGATAGGAAAGGTTTAGAAGGATATGCAGGCAAATGGGATTAGCTTAGATGGGCATTTTGGTTAGCATGGACCAAGTTGGGCCGAAGGCCTGCCTCCAGGCCGTTGGTTCCATGATTGATCCAATGATTTTGAGATCTGCAAAATAAATTCTGCTTGGATGCATTCTTAATTTAATTTCAAAGGATAAAGAAACACTAGCAGCCTGCAATGGTTGTCGAAAGTGTTTTTGCAATTGTGTCACAAAACAAGTTTCATTTTTTAAGTTTTGAATAATATCGAGGAATATATCTTCTTCTGTCCACTCAGGTCAGTGGGAGAGTTGGTTTGAGTATAAAAGAGGAAATCCAGCTTCAGGTCAGGTCACTGGGCTAATAAAGTGGCCACTGGGTGAATGGGACTGCTCCCACAAGGCTCGAAGCCCAGTCATTTCTATCTTACCAGAGTTGCTATCTGGACATTCTCAGATAACAATGCTGTGCTGTATTTTATATTGGCGCAGAGTAATATTCATTCATGGGACATGGGCGCTGTTGCCTGGCCAACATTTATTGCCCATCCCTTGTCACCCTTGAACTGAGTGGCTTGCTAGGCCATTTCAAAGGACAGTTAAGAGTCAAATCACATTGCTGTGGCTCTGGAGTCACATGTGGGCCAGACCAGGTAAGGACAGCAGATCTCCTTCCCTAAAGGACATTAGTGAATCAAATGGGTTTTTTCGATAATCGACAATGGTTTTGTGGTCATCAGTGGATTCATAATTCCAGATATTTTTTATTGAATTTAAATTCCACCATCTGTTGTGGCGGGATTCGAACCCGGGTCCCCAGAAAATTAGCAGAGGCTCTTGCTGAAGTTTTGCTGAACATCAGCACATGAGAGGACAATATTTGATTTGATCTATTATTACCTCATGTATTATCATACAGTGAAAAGTATTATTTCTTTCATGCTATACAGACAAAACATACCATTCATAGAGAAGGAAACAAGAGAGTGCAGAATGTAGTGTTACAGTCACACTGATATAATATTCCCAATATCATTGCAAAGGATTGGCTTGGGGTAGAAGTAGTTGCTATTAATGGACTGATTTATTCTGATTATGCACTTGTCCTTGCCTGCACATCAAAATGATAGGCTTGTCTATTTTAGTTGCTGGTGGAAGTTATACTATTGTGCACCACTGAATAAATACTGAGGCCACTTTAACCTGTTTCTTCAGTGCTCTCCCATTGACAGAACTGGAATACTGCCAATGAATTCTGGTACGTATGAGGCAGACAAAAAGGAGCTTTTTTTTAACCTAACATTGAGGGAACCATTGTGCCGGTTTCCCACTCAAACCAACGGAATTTAATGCAGCAGTGATATCAAGCCTGACTGACTCTGCAGTCATATTACACTATCAGTATCACAATGTCTTTGTGACTGAAAATGGAGACTTATTAAGCGGAATAAAACCACGAAGGCTGGTTTCCAGATGGGGAGGGGGAGGGTAGGTTGTCATAATGTGTGGTCACCCCACAACCAGTTGTAGCAGGTGGCACAGGCTTCATGCTGCCTCTGGAGTAACTTAATTTCAGCGGCGCACACGAATATACTGCTGGCTGACTGCACGGTCAACAGGGTCCTAGCACAACGCACGGCTAGCCTGTCAACTATAAGAGCAGCCTGCTCCTCTCAAAGGAGATTGCACTCATTGTACAAAAGCTGCTACAGACCATAGCAAATTCGGAGAGAAGCAAAGGTTCAAAAAAAAGGAGCAACAGACGGCCAAGAGAACTCCCATATTTTCTGCTCCGATGCTGGAGGTATTAGCGCAACATGTGGGAAGAAGGAGAGATGAAATGTTTGAGCAGGAGATCAGAAGGCCCATGAGGCACACGGCACACCCTGAAAAAGAATGGGTGCAAGCAGCCAGGGAAAGCACTTTCCAACATCACAAACTGAGGACTGGCCAGCAGTGTCGCAAGATTTGATTTGACTTAATTTATCAACCCATCCGGTTCACTAATGTCCTTTAGAGAAGGAAATCTGCCATCTTTACCTGGCCTGGCCTCCATGTGAGTCCAGAGCCACACCAATGGGGTTGACTTTCAACTGCCTTTGGGTGGGCAATAAATGTTGGCCAGCCAACAATACCCATGTCCCATGGATGAAAAAAAAATCTTGTTAGGGGCAGTACAGTGGCAAGTGATTAGAACTGATGCTTTATAGCACCAGGGACCTGGGTTCGAATCCTGGCTCGGGTCACTGTCTGTGTGGAGTTTGCACATTCTCCCTGTGTCTGCGTGGGTTTCCTTCGGGAGCTCTGGTTTCCTTCCACAGTCCAAAGATGTGCAGGCTAGGTTGATTGGCCATGCTAAATTGCCCTCTAGTGTCCCAGGATGCATAAGTCAGAGGGATTAGTGGGTAAATATGTAGGGATATGGGGTATGACCTGGGTGAGATTGTGGTTGATGCAGACTTGATGGACCAAATGGCCTCTTTCTGCACTGTAGGATTCTTCTATCTTCTAACTGCTGCCTCACAGTGCCAGGGATCCAAGTTCGATTCCTGGCTTGCATCACTATCTGTGTGGAGTTTGCACATTCTCCCTGTGTCTGTGTGGGTTTCCTCTGGGTGCTCTGGTTTCATACAAAAGTCCAAAGATGTGCAGGTTAGGTGGATTGGCCATGATAAAATACCCCTTCATATCGGCGGGATTAGCTAGGTTAAATGCATGGGGTTATGGGGATAGAGCCTGGGGGAGATTGTGGTTGGTGCAGACTCGATGGGCTGAGTGGCTTCCTCTTGCACTGTAGGATTTTATGATTTGATTTATTATTGTCACACGTATTAGTATACCGTGAAAAATGTTGTTTTTTCCCGTGTTATATAGATAAGGCATACCATGCATAGAGAAGGAAAGGAGAGCGTGCGCATTGTTACAGTCATAGCTAGGTTGTTGAGAAAGGTCAACTTAGTACGAGGTAGTTGGTGAATGCACCTTCAGTGACATCTCCTTCCCACCACACCACTTATCCCCTGACTCTGCTGAAACTGTGCAGTGTGGTTCTGGTCTCCAAAGTACTAGAATCATAGAATCATAGAACCCTACAGTGCAGAAAGAGGCCCTTCGGCCCATCGAGACTGCACCGAACACAATCCCACCCAGGCCCCACCCCCCATATCCCTACATATTATATCCACTAATCCCTCTAACCTACGCATCCCTGGACACAAAGGGGCAATTTCTTAGCATGGCCAATCAACCTAACCCGCACATCTTTGGACTAGGGACACTGAACCATTGGAGTCCGTACAGAATAAAGACATAAGGCTGCTTTCCGAGGTTTGAGGAGCAGATAGGCTTCAGCGTTTGACCTTAACAGGTCAATTAAACCATTGAACACGACAGAAGAGGTATCTGTGAAGTCACCTGGTGTGTAAAACTGCTAAGAGCAGAGAGAGAGAATATTATCTTGAGTTAAAACTTGTGTCAAATCGGTCCCACTTATGCCTACATTACAGTATTTCAAAGTTTTTAGGAGAGGCGTGATAAGGAATCAGATAACTGTAAGTTTTAATCCACATTTAGTTGAAAGCTGTTATCTTGCTCATTTTTACTATGGTCTTACACAGGGTTCGAAGCAACTTCAACTCCACTTTGGCACCTTTTACGACTGAAGAGTCACATTCTTTCTTGAGTTCGTCAGGACTTCTGTCAGTATTATATGCATCCACATAAAATGACACTTACTGGATTAAGCCTGCCACCTCTTAACAGCTCACCACTGAGCATCTTGACTACTATAAACAAACATAAATATGAGAGGGAAATAGATTTCTGGACTAGGTTTCATTTTTAAAGAGCAGAACAGAATTAGATGATCAATAAAATTCCCTTTCTGCCACAGACGTCCGTGGAATATTTAACAGCCATGACAGCGTGGTGATGCTATCCTTTCACGAGTGGCTGCTCATGAGAGCCAAGGGCCTGTCTTACCCTTTGACCTCAAATGACCATGGTTACTTTCAGCAGTGTGTGGTCCTGTCTCTGGTTACGTCGTCAGTGAAGACGCACTTGCGGCATCCAGTTCCGAGTCGATAGTGTCAGAAGTGATGCCTTGTGCAACGTGGAGCTGCTGTTAATCCCATCCCTGATTTCTCTGGAGCATCCAGTTATTTTTCTTCTGCGCCGTGCCCTGTCCCAAAACCCCCAAAAAAGTGACTCCGATTTAAAGAATGCAGATGTTCCATCTTTGGAAAGAGCTTGCCTCCCCTAGACTGTTTACAGTTCTGGAGCCATCGCCAGTAATTCCCCTTTGCTGAACTGATGGCACGGATTCAGGTTTTTTTGTTGACTGAAACAGGATTCCGTGATCATAGTCTTCCATGTCATCTCTTGAGCTAAAGACTACCCACAGAGCAGTCATTAGTAAAACATTGATCACTTTTGACAGACGTTTTTAAGTGTTTGCAGGTTGTCTCTCGTTTAATAAGACCTGTGAGGAACTTGTAGCTGCAGCAGGAATATAAATGAAAGGAATTCAAGCAGCTGGTGCAGGGTACAAGTATGTGTTTTTGAAGCACTCTGGGCACGCAGTGACTGTAAGGCACCGCTCAACAACTCAATCCGGGTGGCCCAGTAAGAGGCTACTCTTCACAAATATAGTGCATGCCTTTGGAATTCCTCAATGCAGATTTACAACTTAGCAGCTGAAACACCTCAATGTTATCGTTTTAATTAACTCTTTTGTTAATGGCCTCCTCGTTCATTTTCTTTTTACTGACTTCATCCCTCTTTCGAATAAAAAGAAAATTGACGACCGTTTGCAATTTGCAAGATTGCGCATCGAGTTGTAAAATTAAAGGGAAAAAAAGCTCAAATTTTATAATGTTTACATGATGTTCTTTTGTGTGTGTTACTGTTACTTACAGCCTTACGGAATTCTTCATTGATGCCAAAGGTTTCAAACTTTTGACAATTATGTCCTCCGCTCCACTTGCTTCCCATTCAGATAAATACCTGGTAATGTTTCTTTTATAACTCATTTATGGGTGTGGGCATTGCTGCCTAGGCCAGCTTTTATTTCCCATTCATAATTGCCCTTGAAAAGGTGGTAGTGAGCTGCCTTCTTGAAGCACTGCAGTCCCCGAGGTGATGGGAAGATGCCATATTTGAGTCAATTTTGTGAACTTTGTGAGTCATGGTGAGTCACCAGAGTAAAGCTTTCCCTGCAAATGCAACATTCCTTGGTGGGTGGCATGGTGGCGCAGTGAATGCTGCCTATAGCGCCAGGGCGTCGAGTTCGATTCTCAGCTCGGGTCATTTTTTAGGTGGAATTCGCACATTCTCCCTGTTTTCTGTGTGGGTTTCCTCCGGGTGCTCCGGTTTCCTCCCATAGTCCAAAGATGTGCAGGTTTGGTGGATTGGCCATGTTAAATTGACCCTTAGTGTCAGGGGGATTAGCTATGGTAAATTCATGGGGTTATGGGGATATGGCTTGGGTGAGATTGTTGTTGGTGCAGACTCAATGGGCCAAATGGCTTCCTTCTGCACTGTAGGATTCTATGGTTCTATGATTCTATAATAACTCCAAGAGTCAGCTGTAAAGGAACAGAGCTTTATTGCACAAAATAAAGTAAAACAACACCACAAGCCTGTGGTGAACACAAACAGGTCCCAACTGGGACAATGCAATGATGGATCTACTCAGGGCCCTGCTTTATAAAGGGCTCAGAATTCGAGCTCCTCCTGATGAGGTAATTACCAATCCCCAGGGAGCTCATATTTAACAAGTCCTACTGAGCAGTTAATCAGTGATTCCCCCATGCAGGTCTTCAGGGTTATCACATACATAGTATCAAAAACTATGGTACAATATTTATTTTCATGCCACTCATCCCATGGCTTCTGGGAGTGGTGAAGGCCAAGTTAGTGGAACATTAGCAGCAACTTTACTGCTTTCACGACTGTTCTTGTTGTCAAGGTAGGTCTTGTGGTGAGTTGGGCACTGCTCCTGCCCCTGCCCCTACGTCCCTCTCCAGAACTCATTGGCTACAGAAGTTGCATTCATAACAGCGAAATAGAGTTGATTGTCAACCTGTAAACTCTTCAAATACAGCTAAGTTAAGAGTTGGAGAGTCTTCTGGTCACTGTGTCAGATGCGGAGTGGCGGCCTTCACAGCTAAAACCCCCGGTCACCAGGAAAAAGAGGCCATGGACGGAATCATGGTTTTGACTGTGTAGAGCTTGCACATTCTCGCTGTGCCTGCGTGGGTTTCCTCCAGGTGCTCCCACAGTCCAAAGATGTACAGGTTAGATGGATTAGCAGAGTAAATATGCGAGGTGAGGTAGATAGGGAACGGGTGGAATGTGCCATCAGAGACTCAATGGGCAGAATTTTACCACCATGCCTGCCCGAGTTTCAAACAATCCCACCTGAGGCCAAAAGAGAATGCTATTCTCCAAAACTTTGCCCACCTCTGGAATTGGGGTGGGCGTATCAGTAAAACTCCAGCCGATGGGTTGAATTGCCTGCTTCTGTGCTGTAGGGAAACTATGATTCTAAATTATTGTTGAATCTATTGCGTCATCCAATCCCATTCACTTTTGTTGGGGTGGATTTTGTGGGGTGGGAGTTTAACAGTCAGCATTCACCATTGTTTCCCCATTGGAACTGACCATAACCTCAGAATCTTGGGATGTGTGCAATTTAGCATAGAAATCCTGAAATTGCAGTCTGTTATGCAGGACTCCATGGCAGGGTGGGCTGTGGATTCCTTCCCGTAGCCCCCAGCACTGATCTGTGCCAGTCACTGAAATCAGTGCAGCCTCTTTACTTTGTTGTTACAAACTCCATAAAAGATTATAGCCTGGTTCAACTTATTTTTAAGCAATGAGGTGGTCAATAACCTTTGAGTTTTTAAGGTTTATTTATTAGTTCACAAGTAAGCTTACATTAACACTGCAATGAAGTTACTGTGAAAATTCCCTAGTCGCCACACTCGGGCACCTGTTTGAGTACACTGAGGGAGAATTTAGCATGGCGACTGCACCCAACCAACGCATGTTTCGGACCGTGAGATGAAATCAGAGCATCCGGAGGAAACTCATGCAGACAACGTGCAAACTCTGCACAGATAGTGATCCAAGCCAGGAATTGAACCTGGGTTCCTGGCACTGTGAGGCAGCAATGCTAACCACTGTGCCACCATGCTTCCCAATAGATGAACAATAGACATGAGCCTGAAAAAAAAATGTTATCATGATGGAATGTTGTTAAAAGATTAACTAAAAGCCTTTGGGAAAAGTTTTTAGCAATAATTTTTTAAAACATTTTCAGCATATTTGATCTTCTACCTTCATCCCATTTGTGTATTCCAATCTTTAATTTGTTATGTGCAATCATTTTTAGAAGTGATTTTATTTGCCACTTCTTTCCTAGTTGGGTGTCTGAAAATTATTTGATGTGATTAGCCGTTCGGTCTGTTTGATGTGATCAATGCAGCTTTGAATTGGAAATCGCCGGTAAAAGAATGCGGCAATCAACTGAGATCACTTGGTCATGCTCACTTCACTGCCAACCTGGTAACATGGTAACGGGAGGTTCCCCTCCAAGACAGTTACTATCCTGACTAGGAAATAGATCACTGGACCAAAATCATGCAACACCCTTCTGAGCAGCACTGCGGTGTACCTATGCCACTTGGGCTTCAGTGGTTCAAGAAGGCACCTCACCATCATCTTCTCAAGAGCAATTAGGGATGGGTAATAAATGCTAGCCCAGCCAGCGTTACCCACATTCCATGAATCAATTTAAAACAAGCAGGCAACCTCCGCTATCTGTGGCATGCACAGTTCAGGCTGATGTATTTTTTAGGATATGTCACTTCTCATTAGAAGTTCACATCCTCATCTCCCTTCCATTGTATCTCCCTGTGTGTTCCCATAAGATCACCCATTGCTTCTTCAGTGTCAGCCTGACTAAACTAATGGGACTCAACACCAAATCAGTAGTCATTGAAACATAGAAAATAGGAGCCGCAGGAGGCCATTTGGTCCATCAAGCCTGCTCTGCCCATTCAATGTGACCATGGTGAATCCTCTATCTTGACACCACACTCCTGCACTCTGCTTATGCCCCTTGACATCTTTACTGTCCGGTAATGTGTCTCTGTTTCCTTCTAAAATAAATTCAGTGATTTGGCCTCCACAGCCTCCTGTGGTCGAGAATTCCACAGATCCATTACCCCCTGAGCGAAGAAATTTCTCCTCAACTCAGTTCTACCCCATATCCTGAGATTGTGACCCCTTTGTTCTAGACGCCACACCAGTGAAGAGGAGGAACCTCTCCTCAATAGCATCAAATAACATTACTCTCCCTGTTTTCCCCAAATAACCATTCACATTGATGTGGTAATAACTAAGTAAATTTTACTTCCAGAATTTTGAAAATCATAGAATCCTAGAATCCCTACAGTACTCAAGGAGGCCATTCAGTCCATCAAGTCTGTAGTGACCACAATCCCCCCCAGCCCTATTCCCGTAACCCCACACATTTACCCTGCTAATCCCCCTGACACTCGGGTCAGTTTGAGCATGGCCAATCAACCTAACCAGCACATCTTTGGACTGTGGGAGGAAACCAGAGGACCCGGAGGAAACCCACACACACACGAGGAGAACATGCAAACACCATTCCAGTCAAGGAATAATGAAAGCTAGAGAGGGAATGACGACCATGTGCTTACCCCCACATCAGGGCCTAATCGTTGACCTCCACCACGTAGAAGAACAGTCACATGGGAACACCATTCCTACCCACTGGACATCTCAAAGCCCCTTCCAGCGAATGAAGTGTTTTTGGGTGTAGCCATTGATTCCAGGGATGTGGAACTTCAATTCTGAGGTTAGAATGGAGAGGTTGGGACTTGGAAAGGAGCAGGCAAAGAGGAGATTTGATAGAGATGTTAAAAATTATGCGGGGCTGGACAGAGTAGATGGGGAGAAACTGTTCCTGCTCATAAAAGGATCAAGAGGAGAGAGCACAGATTCAAGCCTCATTTGTGAAAGGAGCAAATATGAGGTGAGAATAAACTTTTTTGCACAGCGAGTGGTTGGAGTCTGGAACGCAACTGCCTGAAAGTGCAGTGGGCGCAGGTTCAATCGAAGCCTTCAAGAGGGTATTCGATGATCCCTTCAATAGAAACAAGGGGAAAAGGTAGGGAGATGGCACTTAAGTCATGATACTCGTTTGGAGAGCTGATGCAGCCACAATGGGCTAAATGGCCTCCTTCTGCACATCTAAAAATTCTCTGATACAATATAGGCAACACGGAAGCTAATTAGTACATGGGAATCTCCCACAAGCAGCAATGTCCTAATGACCAGATCATCTTTCCTCATAATGTTGTTGGATAAATACAGGCCAGGACACTGTGGATAACTCTGCTGTTACTCTTTGAAATAATGTCATGGGGCCTAAGGGGATGTCATGAGGTGGCATGTTGACACAATGGTTAGCACTGCTGCCTCACAGCGCCAGGGACCCAGGTTCGATTCCTGGCTTGAGTCACTATCTGTGCAGAGTCTGCATGTTCTCCCCGTGCCTGCATGGGTTTCTTCTGGGTGCTCTGGTTTCTTCCCAGTATCCAAAAGACATGCTGGTTAGATGCATTGGCCATGCTAAATTCTCCCTCAGTGTACCCAAATAGGCACCGGAGTGTGATGACTAGGGGGATTTTCACAGTAACTTCATTGCAGTGTTAATGCAAGCCTACTTGTGACACAAATATATAAACTTAAACTTTCACAGCTATCCAAGCAATCAGATTGGGTTTTGGTTTAATGTCACAGGGCTTTGGAGTGTAAGCTTTGATTTTTTTTGCTCAGGTCCTACAGTGCAGCTTGTACCCTGAGATGTGTGACTCGGAGACAGTCGTGCTATCAATGGAGTGGGAGCTTTAACATGAGCAAATTAGTGTATCTGAAATAAGCAGTAGCTGATCCTCACAAAGGCGCACTCAGAGCGCTGAAACAAACAACGTGTGTGTGAAGGAATGTTACATTTTCTGGGAGGGGGTTGTGCGGAATTAATGATCTCATTGCTATTTGAGAGTACAGACGGGATGATAAACTTTTTAATTGAAATACGATCTTTCAAGGGAAGGAGGTGGCATTGTCAGGAGGGGTGGGGGGGGGGAGTGGGGGCTAGTGGGTGCGGGGGCGTTGGTGCGGTGATGGAGGGGAGTTTGGGTCATTCGCTGAAAGGCAGGTGAAAGGCCGAGAAGGTTAGGAAAATTGGGCTCCCATTGTGTGTGAAGAGTCCTAAAGTCACTGCTTCCTATTGGGTTACAGCGAGGCTATTTACACTTGGACATGTACTTGAAACCACATCATGTCAGTACAAAGGAAAGAATGTAACATATTGTATCAGTAATATGTAGGGAGGGATAGACTCGCAGGTTGGTATGTGACCTTTACTGTGAAACTTCGCAGGTGTCACACCTCTCCCTACCAGCCGCCCCCCCCCCCCACCCCATTTACTTTCCACCGAGCTAGAGAGGGAGTGATCCCTCTCCCGATCTTTGTAATCACCCTTAACTTCAAGCAGAACTGCAGGCAGAACTATTTCATAACCTTTCTTTCGGGAGGAATCAGATGGAGTCGCTTGAATAGCATTGCACTGTGCTCAGCATCCCCTGTATTGTATTATGTTCAATTTCCCTTCAAGAATTAATGTTGTCTTCTTTCTTTCGCGTGGAGAAACCTGAAACACTGAAACCATCCACGTATTCAACACTAGAGAGTTCTCGGGTCCAATTCCCATCGATTGGCGATTTTAGTCAGTTTTTAGTGGTATCTGAGTAATCAAACCTCAAACTCCTCTGGCTAACATTAAGTTTGCCTCATTGACCCTACCAGCAAAATTCAAGCGTTTTCCGTTTTCATTTGATTTTTTAAAAACTCTTTCTGATCAACTAAAACAGGCACCAATCGATCGGCAGTCGATTTTACACCTCCCCTGATTTATAAAGCTATTGAATTCAGTGGAGATAAAAACAAACACTTAGCTGAGATGTAAGTACAGACGCCGTTTCGCCCATTTGCACCAGCACATACAATTAAAATTTGTGTTTTTTTTTGAATTAATAGAACTTTCTGGATTTTGTTTCACAATAATCAGCACTGCTGCCTCACAGCGCCAGGGACCCAGGTTCGATTCCAGCCTTGGTCACTGTCTGTGTGGAGGTTGCATGTTCTCCCCATGTCTGCGTGGGTTTCTTCCAGGTGCTCCGGTCTCCTCCTACAGTCCAAAGATGTGCGGGTTAGGTTGATTGGCCATGCTAGGGTCTGAGAGATTCGCAAGGTTGATGGCTACCGGAATATGGCCTGGGTGGGATTGTGGTCAGTGCAGACTTGATGGGCCAAATGGCCTTCTTCTGTACTGTCGGGATTCTATGTGATCTTGTGGATCAAAGTGAATGTTGCTTGTTTGAATCGAACACCTTCTGCGGCACTCACCCCAAACCCAGAAAATCCTGCTTGGAGGCAACAGACTTCTGCATAGCCCGCGCCACGCCAGCTACAATTCCCGTGGTGGGCAGGATGGGAAAATTTCCCCCAATCTCAGCACAATTTACCTCATGTTAGATTTAATGTGGATAGTTTTGGGGTAAAACTCCCTCAATGTGCTTTGTAAGAACTTAGAAAATGGAGTAGGCCATTCAGCCCCTCCAGCTGGTCCGCCGGACATGATCATGGCTGCTCCATTAATTAGCCTTTTTCCCATATTGCTCAATACTTTTAGTTAACAAAAATCCATCAATCTCAGATTGATCCAACAATGACTGCTGCTGATGGAAGAGAATTCCAAAATTCTGCTACTTTCTGTATGGGGAAGAGTTTTCTGACTGCACTCTTGAAAAGGGCAATTTTAGACAATGGCTGGAATGTTACAGCCATTCACGCTAGCGGGATTTTCCCAATCTGCAGCAGGGAATGAGGGTTTAGCTGAGTACCAAACTCTCCAACCTTGCTGCAGCAGGAGTGTGGCATGAGCAGCCAGTAAGGTCACAACCATTATGTCCCTTAGGCCTAGATTCTCCAACCAACAGAAATTCTTTCTCTCCAATCTACCCTATTTGTTTCCTTACATCCACCTGTCCAAGCCCCTCATAATCTTGCACACCTCAATCACGTACCCCCCTCCACCCTCCCCGAGTCTCCTCTGTTCCAACCCAAGCTTATCCAACTTCTCTTCATAATTTAAATGTTCCATCCTAGGCAACATTCTCCTCTGGTGAATCTCCTCTGCACCCCCTCCTGTGCAAACACATGCTTCCCATAATGTGGTGGCCAGAATGGCACATAGTACTCTACCTGTGGCCTCACAAAAGTTCTATACAACCCCAACGTAAGTTCTATGCTTTTGTAATCTATACCTCAATTGATAAAAGCAAGTGTCCTATATGCCTTTTTCACCATTCTACTAACATGACCTTCCGTCTTCAGAGGTCTATGGACAAGTACACTAAGGTCTCTTTGTTCCTCAGAACTTCCTAGTGTCATGCCACTCATTGAAAACTTCCTTGCTAAATTATTCCTTTCAAAGTGTATCACCTTACACGTTTCAGCATTAAATTCCATCTGCCCCTTACCATTTGACCATTCCATCTATATCGTCCTGTAGCCCAAGACACTCAACTCACTGTTAACCACCCGGCCAATCTTTGTGTCATCTGCAAACTTACTAGCCCCATCTCCACATTGTCATCTATATCATTTATATAAATGGCAAATTACAGGGGACCCAACACAGATCCTGTGATGCACCATTGGACACTGGCTTCCAGTCGTTGAAGCAGCCTTCTGTAATCACCCTCTTTATCCTACAACTGAGCCAATTTTGAATCTATCTTACCAAAGCATCCTGTACCCCATGTGTATTATCCTTCTTTATAAGTCTTCCATATGGGACCTTTGTTAAAGGCTTTGCTGAAATCCATATGAACTACATCAACTGCACTACCCTCATCTACACAACTGTTCACCTACTTTTTTAAATTTGTTAGGCATGACCTCCCTCTGACAAAGCCATGCTGACTATCCCCGATCAAGCTTTGACTCTCCAAATGGAGACAAATACTTTCTTCAGAAGTTTCGCTAATAGATTCCTTACCACTGACGTGAGACTCATTTGTCTATAGTTTCCTGATTTATCTCTACAACCCTTCTTAAATAGCAAAACCACATAAGCTGTTCTCCAGTTGTCTGGCATCTCCCCAGTGGCGAGAGCAGAATTAAAAATTTGGGTCAGAGCCCTTTCAATTTCCTCCCTTACCTCCCACATTAGCCATGCAATTTATCCAGAACTGCAGATTTGTCCACTTGTAAGCCTGCCAAACCTCCAGTATCTTGTCACTCCGTCTGTCAATTTGCTCAAGAAACTTGCAGTCTCTCCCTCTGAGTTCGACACCTTCAGCCTCATCCTCTTGGGTGAAGACGGACATGGAGTATTTGTTCAGCACTCTAACAATGTCCTCTGGCTCCACCCACAGATTGCCCCCTTGGTCACTAATGGGCCCTACTCCTTACTTGGTTATCCTCTTCCCATAGATACACTTACAGAATATTTCTTCTGTCCATTTGAAGTTGATGAAAGTTGCGGATTTTTTTTAGCGTTTTCTGTGAATCATTATGAAACATTCGGCACGTATTAAATATATTCAATCTTATTCATGGGGTCATGATTAGTACACATGCCTTGTAGCACTCTTAGCAGAAGGAGGGTCCCTCATGCAGCCCACTCATTAGTCCAGATTACCCATCACTGATGTAGAAAGTCCCTTATCTCTTGTTTCCAGCTCCAAAGTGGATAGCCTTACACTTGACTACATTAAACTCAATTTTCCACTGTTTGCCCATTCTATTAATCTATTAACACCTTTTTGCAAATCTATGCCTCCAAGTACGTGATTTATTCAATTTCTCTTCCCACATCCAACACGACTTGTAATGTCATCTAGCTTTGTGTCACTGAAACTATATGTGGTCCTGTACCACAGACTAAGTGATTAATAAACACACTGAATAACTGAGCCTCAACACAGATACCTATGGAACACAACATTCTGCCAATCAGAGTACCTACCCATTATCACTAGTCAGTGTCCCTTACCACTCAAACTATTTCTGAATCAGGGGAGGTGATGGCCTAGTGGTATTATCACCAGACTATTAATCCAGGAACACAGCTAAAGTTCTGGGGACCCAGGTTTGAATCCCACCAAAGCAGATGGTGGATAGAGGAGAGCCGGTGGATGTGGTCTTTCTGGATTTTCAGAAGGCGTTTGACAAGGTACCTCATAAGAGATTATTGCAGAAGGTCAGGGGACTTGGAGTTGGGGGTAAGGTGTTAGCGTGGATAGAGGATTGGTTGTCAAATAGGAGGCAGAGAGTGGGGGTCAACGGGTGCTATTCGGATTGGCGGATGGTGACTAGTGGAGTGCCCCAGGGGTCGGTGCTGGGGCCTCAGCTTTTTACCATTTATATAGATGATCTGGAGGAGGGAACCGAGTGTAGGGTGTCGAAATTTGCTGATGACACCAAGATTGGGGGAACGGCAAATTGTGCGGAGGGTGTGGAGAGTCTGCAGAAGGATCTAGATAGGCTGGGCGAATGGGCCAGGAAATGGCAAATGGAGTTTAATGTTGGCAAGTGTGAGGTGGTCCACTTTGGTAGGAAGAATGGTAGGAAGGACTATTACTTACGTGGCGAAAAACTGCAGCAGGCGACGGTGCAGAGGGACCTCGGGGTCCTTGTGCATGAGTCGCAAAAACCCAGTTTGCAGGTGCAGCAGATGGTCAGGAAGGTGAACGGGATGCTGGCCTTCATAGCGAAGGGGATTGAATATAAAAGTAGGGAGGTCTTGCTGCAGCTGTATAGGGCATTGGTGAGGCCGCAGCTGGAGTACTGTGTGCAGTTTTGGTCGCCGCACTTACGCAAGGATATTTTGGCCTTGGAGGGAGTGCAGAGGAGGTTTACTAGGCTGATACCGGAGTTGAGGGGGTTGAGCTATGAGGAGAGGCTGAATAAACTAGGCTTGTACTCGTTGGAGTTTAGAAGAATGAGGGGAGATCTCATTGAGACGTATAAGATGATGAATGGGATGGATAGGATAGAGGTGGAGAGACTCTTCCCGCTCAAAAAAGACAGTAGGACTAGGGGGCACAGCCTCAAGATAAAGGGGGGGCGTTTTAGAACGGAGTTGAGGAGGAACTTCTTCACTCAAAGGGTGGTGAATCTCTGGAATTCTCTGCCCGTTGAAGTGGTGGAGGCTGTCTCGCTAAGTATTTTCAAGAAGCAGGTTGATGGGTTTTTGATAAGAGAGGGGATTAAGGGTTATGGGGAGAGGGCCGGAAAGTGGAACTGAGCCACGACAGATCAGCCATGATCTTATTGAATGGCGGGGCAGGCTCGAAGGGCCAGATGGCCTACTCCTGCTCCTATTTCTCATGTTCTTATGTTCTTATGAATTTGAACTCCATAAAAAATATCTGGAATTAAGAATCTACTGATGACTATGAAACCATTGTCGATCATCAGGAAAATCCCATCTAGTTCTCTAATGCCCCTTTAGGCAAGGAAATCTGCTGTCCTTACCTGCCCTGGCCAACATGTGACACCAGAGTCACAGCAATGTGGTTGACTTTCAACTGCCCTCAGTCAAATAGGGACGTGCAATAAATATTGGCCAGTCAGTGACACTCACATCCCATGAATGAATTCAAAAAAACGTCCATAATTCTCGTTCAATTCCATGGGCCACAACTTCAGCTAACAATCTCTTACAGAGGAATTCATCAAATGTTTTTAAAAGGCAACAAATAACATCTGTGGACTTTTCCCCGTCCACTAATTTAGTCATTTATCTAAAATATCGATTGTCTCCAAATGCACCAACATTATACTTTTTCTTCCCTCATCCCCCCACCACCTCCCCCACCAGCCAACCCACCAATGCTCTATTTTACTGAGCAGTTGGGAGGCAGAGGCTTCAGGTAGGTAATAGAGAAACTATTTTTTGTGGGCTGCAGAAGAAGGAGCGGGCATGCTTCTCCAGGACCCAGAAGAGTAATCACCCAGGGCCAGAAGCAAAGAAAGAACAGGCATCTATCTATCATCTTATCACATCCTCAGGATATCTGAAATCATTTTACATTTTGTCGACTATATTTGGAATGCATCCATAATGGTATCGTCACTGGCCTAGTAACCCAGACACCCAGGGTAATGTTCGGGAGACCCGAGTTCAAATCCCGCGAGGTGAATCCAATAAAAGCTGAAATTATAAGTTTAATGATGATTGTGAAATAATTGCCAATCATCATCTAATGCACCACTAATGCCCACAAGGGTAAACAATCTCCCATCATCACCTGGTCTGGCCAACATGTGACTCCAGATCCACAGCCGTGAGGTTGAATGTCCTCAGGTTCAAGGGCAATTAGGGATGGGCAATAAATGCTGGCCTAGCCAGTGACGCCCATGTACCATGCATAAATAATTTTAAAGAGCAGCTTCCCTACAGGAGAGTCAGGGGGCCAGAGTGAACTTTCCTTCTTTTCTTCACACATTGCTGTGAGGACTCTAACATCTATTTGAACTCTGAGTCAGTAGCTTTGGCTGAGCAGCGTTCGCAATGTGTGGTAAGTTTTTCCAAGCCAGACCTCTTCCTGGCTTGGAATGTCTCTTCAAGTCTTGGACTGGTTTTTAAACCACATAATGTCAAGGGGGTGATGTTTAAGGATAAGATTCACAAATGTGAGGAGACGGTGAAAGCGTTTTGGGATAGACCAAGATGAGACATGGAGCTGATATTCAGTCTCCATCGTGCTTCATGTGGTGTTGGGTTATTCCCTTTACAATTCCTACAAGCCCAGTGTACACATCAGAGTCAGTCATTTCACCATGTGGGTGATGATCTGACAAAGTGAGTCACCACTCTTTGAAGAACCTGCCCAATTTCCACTTCTTTGATGTCGAAGATGTAATGCTTGGCAATAGAAAGTCACCTTTAACTTTTACTTCTGATGTAATGGCTTCCAATAATAAAAAGAAGGTTGGATAATGGGTGGAATTTTCCCAATCCGCTCACCCAGGGAATTGTAACGGGTGGGAGATGGGCCAAGCAAAGGTCCAATGACCTTGGGTGGGATTTTCCAGTCTTGGGGCAAGGGCGGCAGCAAAATCCCACCCAGTGGATTTTATTTTAGAAAATCCTTTCTAATACCATCTTGGTCTTCCACTGAAATATGTAACTTAGGACCGAAAAACTGGCATCAAAGTATGTTAAAAATATAAAAGCGTTATGAAACTAATGTGATCTTTTCTTACATTTTTGTCAGAGAGGCTTAGCGTGTCACATTATTGATTAAAGAGATCCAGTTGTGTGGCTGGCTGAATTCTCAGCGAACATCCATACTTACAACCTTGAATATTGTAACAGAGAGGCTGGACATTGGCAATGTGTGGTCAGTCTTTGCTGGAAGAGACTCGAGGGGTTAAATCAGCTCCTTCATTTCATGGCAAGAATTTTGCATCCCCATTTGCCCACTGCTGACATAAATGGCAGCAGGGAGGAGATTCACATAGGCAAGACCTCGTGACGCAACCAACTCCCCAATTCCCACCAAGGCAAAATGGGGTTCCCACCATGCAATGATGGGAACCCCATTTAAGTACATTTTAATATGATTAGCGAGCCCCTTGCTGTATAGTTCCTTCTACATCCGGGTCTCCCCACTGACTGACTTCACATCATACCACCAAAGATCTGGAGTAACATGAACTGGGCAAAGAGAATCCGCCTGGGGCTCATAGGTATGTGTGCCCCCCGAGGGGAGAGGGGCATGTCCAGAAACTGCCCCAGATGCTATTCCCTGACACTGTCTTTTGACATTGCCCCCAAGACTGTCCTCCAGTGCCAAGGGACAGTGTCCTCACTGGAGGAGGAGGGGTTCTCTGTGTCTATTGGGGGTGGTTCCCTGTGTCCATGGTGGGAGGAGCAGGATTAGTTCCCTGTATTCATGAGGATGGAGGGATTCCCTGCGTCCATGGGGGGAAGGGTTCCCTGCGTCCGTGGGGGGGGAAGGGGCCGATTCCCTGTGTCCATACGGAGGAAAGGCAGGGTTGCTTCCCTGTGTCCATGACAGTGTGGGACCTGCCTTCAGCATTTCTTTGATCAAGGTGTTGGGAAAAATGGTGGGGGAAAGGGGAGAAAAAGACTAGAGGACATGGGTTAAGGGTGAAGGGGGAAAAGTTTAAAGGGAATATTAGGGGAGGCTTCTTCACACAGAGAGTGGTGGGAGTGTGGAATGAGCTGCCAGATGAAGTGGTGAAAGTGGGCTCACTTTTAACATTTAAGAAAAACTTGGACACGTTAATGGGTGAGAGGGGTGTGGAGGGATATGGTTCAGGTGCAGGTCAGTGGGACCAGGCAGAAAAATGGTTTGGCACAGCCAAGAATGGCCAAAAGGTCTGATTCTGTGCTGTAATGTTCTATGGTTCTATAGTTCTAAAAGCCAGCAGGTGCAACTGGTGGACTGGACACCATTTTTCTCACCTGAGGCAGCATGTTGAAAAAAACCCGGAAAATTCCATCCCATTTTCCTGTGACTTGTTGTTTACATTTTGGCCTCTCCTCCACTCCCAGGAATTTGCTGAAAACGTACAAAGAATAAAAGAATGAGTAGAAACTATCATTCAAAACTGAGATTGTAACTAGAAATTCATTGAGTTTTTTTTAAATAGAAAGTTTACTTTGCTCAAGGAATTATCATCTAAAGTTAGGGATGTGTTTGATCCCGCTTGCTGTGGGAATCGTTGTGGGAAGGACAGACAAACTCATGGACAATTGAAAGATCCGGTGACCTCGGGCTGGAACTTCCGGTCTCGCGGCAGGCTGGCATGAATGGAAAATCTTACACATGTGACAAATAAAGCATTTTGCTTTCCAGTTTGCCATGATCTAATTTTTGTGTCTTTCCGTTATCTTCGAAGGTTGCATTGCTCAGTTTTAATACATACTTGTTCTAAATCAGAGCTCAACAACCTCCCAAAAAAACCCAAAATGACAAATATAAACAGTAAAACAGTCCATCACACAAACCAGCCTCCCATCCATTGACTTTGTCTACACTTCCCACTGCCTCGACAAAGCAGCCAGCAAAATTAAGGACCCCACACACCCCAGACATTCTCTCTTCCACCTTCTTCTGTAGGGAAAAAGATGCAAAAATCTGAGGTCACGTACCAACCGACTCAAGAACAGCTTCTTCCCTGCTGCTGTCAGATTTTTGAATGGACCTACCTCACACTAGGATGATCTTTCTCTATACCCTAGCTACAACTGTAACACTACATTCTGCACCCTCTCCTTTCCTTCTCTTTGAATGGTAAGTTTTGTCTGTATAACACGCAAGAAACAATACTTTTCACTGTATTTTAGTATATGTGACAATAATAAATCAAATCAAAATCAAATAAAAATGCTGCATTTTGAAAACAAATATCCTTCAGTGAGTGGAATCTTTTAGTAACTCTAAACACTGTTCCATATAAGATATTTGCTACAAATGGAAGGAATGGCGGGGCAGGCTCGAAGGGCTAGTTGGCCTACTCCTGCTCCTATTTCTTATGTTCTTATGTACATTGACTGAATTTTTTTAAGCTGTATGTATAAGGACGGCATGGTGGCACAGTGATTGGCACTGCTTGGCTCACAACTTCAGGGACCCAGTGTTCAATTCCAGCCTTGGGTGACTGTCTGTGAGGGATTTGTACATTCTCCCCGTGTCTGCATGGGATTTCCTCTGGTGCTCCAGTTTCCTCCCACAGTGTGAAAGATGTGCTAGTTAAGTGCATTGGCCATGCTAAATTTTCTCTCAGTGTATTTCAATAGACATTCGAGGGTGGTGACTAGGGATTTTCACAGCTACTTCATTGCTGTGTTAATGTAAACCTACTTGTGACACTAATAAATTAACTTTAATGACCTTGTTTTAATGGAATCATAGAATCGCTACAGTGCAGAAAGGGCCGTTTAGCCCACTGAATCTGTACCGACTCTCTGACAGCATACCTTAGCCAGGACCTCTCCCTCGCCTAATACCTGTAACCCCATGCAGTTACCAGGGCTAATCCATTTAACCTACACATCTTGGGTCACTAAGAGGCAATTTAGTGTAGCCAATCCACCTCAACGTGCTCATCTTCGAACATAACATAACTTATCAACGTTACTTCTGGATTGTGGCTTGAATTCTCCAACCTCGCCCGGGGCTGGGATTTTCCGGTCCTGAGGCAGTGAATGAAGTTTCGACTGAATGTCAAATTCTCTGTTCTCACTGGTGGTGGTGGAGGAGTGTGCAAGATCGGAGAATCCCGGCCCACGTTTTGGCAGAACAGCAATTTATTTGATAAATTAATGACAGGGAAATAAAAAATCCTGGACGCTGAAAAGCAGTGAAACCACTTCAGTTGCAATTAATGCCATCAATATAGGACTCTCACAAGGTGAATAGCTGTAGCAAAACGCAGTGTTCGACATGAATAGATTTCACTCACCGACTGATACTGACTCTATTTGCAAAGTCCAATACTACCCTCTAGTGTCAGCCTTGGAAATATCCATCCTCAACATCACCTAGTCGGTTTGCTGAGCTGTTGTGATCTTGAACTGTGTAACATTATTTCCTAAAGGGATGTTGCTGCATTTACTTGCATTGAAGCGATAGGTACTAAGCAATGCTGGCAGCAAAACTTCACCTGAATTTACTAATTTGTCTCTGCCTTTTTTTTGTGTTATTGCATTTTACTTATGCTTCAGTGAGCGGAATCTTTTTAGTAACACTAAACACTGTTGCTTGTAAGATATCTGCTAAAGATGGAAAGATACAAATTAGTTTAGTTTTTTTAAGCTTTATGTACAGGCGTGGCACAATGGCACCGTGGTTAGCACTGCTGCCTCACAGCTTCAGGGCCCTCTGTTCCACTCTGGCCTTGGGTAACTGTCTGGAGTCTGCATGTTCTTCCTGTGTCTGTGTGCGTTTCTTCAGGGTGCTCCAGTTTCCTCCCACAGTCCAATGATGTGCCGGTTAGGTGGGTTGGCTATTCTAAATTGCCCTTTAGTGTCTCAAGATGTGTAGGTTAGATTGATTAACCATGGTAAATGTGTGGGCTTTTAGGGCAGGGAAGAGGGCCTGGGTAAGATATCCTCAGTAAAGAGGTCTCACAACACCAGGTTGAAGTCCAACAGGTTTATTTGGTAGCAAAAGCCACTAGCTTTCAGAGCACTTGCTGTTCCTTTGTCAGGTGAGTGAACTCCCACTCACCTGGTGAAGAAGCAGCAAGCGCTCTGGAAGCTAGTGGCTCTTGCTACCAAATAAACCAGTTGGACTTTAACCTGGTGTTGTGAGACTTCTTACTGTGTTTACTCCAGTTCAACGTCGGCATTTCCATATCATAAGATATCCTGTCAGAGAATTGGTGCAAACTCGATGGGCCAAATGGCCTTGTCTGCACTGTAGAGATTCGCTGATTCTATAGTTACATATATTAGGTATTGTTGTCCTTTGTATAAAGGTTTATGCCCTGAACAGATAAACATCAAAATTAAAGAGTTGTGTGGTATTTATGTGTAACTATTTCTTTTTATTAATATATGAGGTTTATACTTGCAGTGGATACCAAATCACTACTTCATAGAATCATAGAACCTACAGCACGGAGGCAAACCCTTCGGCCCAAACTGGTCCATGCTGATCAAAATTCCCATCTAAGTTAGCTCCATTTGCCTGCATTTGGCCCATAGCCCTTTAAACCTTAGCTGTGGTATTTTATAAATTTCTTTCCCAATTCTTTAAGAGATCTATACTGTTCTTCTAATTTCACATCCCAACGTAATCTGCCCACATGCGAAAGTCATCTTTATCAAGCCATGAGAGGTCTATTAGTCTTTGCCACCAGAGAACCCGAGGCTGGATGGTGGAGGGGGGGGTGTTGTGTGCATGGGGGGGTGGGGGGGAGGGGGGGGTGTGGTTCACCATCGGTGCGAATCTCCAGTATCACAGGAATATCCTTCCTAAAGGAGTTGATGCTGACATTCCACGACTCTACCTCCTTCAGATACCATGGCTTCCAGGGCATTGGCCATCAGGGACTCCATTGGATTGATCTATGAAGGCTTGCCATTAACTTCTGCATGAATGGCTAACCAGAGAGCTCTCCCACTCTCGCAGCCTGCTGTCAGGCACTTTGGAATTATTTACAGGATAGTAATTAACCTGTTTGGCCGTGTTATGATCTCTCATTCTATGGTCATCAAATCCCAAACCAGGATTTGAACCTGGAAGCTTCAGACCCAGAAATAGGAATGCTACCATTGCACCACAAGTCCTGCATTCCACACTCACATTGTCTGCACCTTTAAGACTTGATTACCAATAAAGACGCGCATTCTAACCATTATCTTGTAAATTGAGTTTGTGTCTGTATATGACCTGTTTGTGAATACAACTCCTCATTCACCTAAAGAAGGAGCTTGAGGCTCCGAAAGCTAGTGCTGCCAAATAAACCTGTTGGACTTTGACCTGGTGTCGTGAGATTTCTTACTGTGCTTACCCCAGCCCAATGCCAGCGTCTCCACACCACGGTTACCAATCTTAAATAAATCATAACACATCAGGTGCTGCTAATCTATGCAATGAATTTAAATTAAATGCATATGGAGGTTTTGAAAACAAAAATATCAAATAATTGCAATTAACAGAAGCCATTTGCAGATTTTTGGAAAGATTTTCTTTTGTTATTTTCAGTGTTAAATTACAGTGACTGATACTTTGAATTATTGCAAAGAATTGACAGCAGAGAAACAGGCCATTCGGCCCATCTGATCTGCCAGCTTTTATTCTTCACACAAATCTTCTTCTACCTTACCTCAGATCACCCTATGAGGGGTGGCACAGTGGCACAGTGGGTCTGCAGGCCCCGGCACTGCTTCTAGATGAGCTTCCCGGCTTGGGTCATTGTCTGTGTGGAATTTGCATGTTCTCCCCATATCTGCATGGGTTTCGTCTGGGTGCTCCAGTTTCTTCCCACAGTCTGAAAGACGTGCTGGTTAGGTCCATTGCTAAAATTTAGCAGGCCATGCTATATTCTCCCTCAATGTACCTGAGCAGGCGCCAGAGTGTGGCAACTTGGGGATTATTACAGTAACTCCATTGCAGTGATAATGTAAGCCTCCTTGTGGTGAATAAATAAACTTTAACTTTAATAATCTTATTTTCATAGAATCGTAGAATCCCTACAGTGCAGAAAGGGCCATTCGGCCCACTGTGTCTGTACTGACTCAGGCCCTCTCCCCGATTCGATCATTGCAACCTCACACATTAAATGGCTAATCCAGTTAACCTACACATCTTGGGTCTCTAAGAGGCAATTTAGCATGGCTGATCCACCTAAACCTTCACACCTTTGGATATAACTTAACTTATCAACATAATTTCTGGATCGTGGCCTGAATTCTCCAACCTCGTCCAGCACTGGGATTTTCCAGTCCTGCTGCAGTGAATGAAGTTTCGACTGAGTGCCAAATTCTCCGTTCTCATTGGCAGTGGTGGTGGGGTGTGCAAGATCAGAGAATCCCGGCCCACGCTTTGGCAGAACAGCAATTTATTTAATAAATTAATGGCAGGGGAAAGAAGCTGAAAAGCAGTGAAACCACTTCAGTTGCAATTGATGCTATCAGCTGAAACCACGATCCGAAATGCAGTAGCAAAACACAGTGTTCGATGTGAATCGATTTCACTCACCTAGCAATACTGACTCTATTTGCAAAGTCCAATACTACCCTCTAGTGTTAGCCTTGGAAATATCCATCCCCAACATTACCAAGTCTGTTTGCTGAGCTATCATAGTTTTGTACTCTGTAACATTAGTCCCTAAAGGGATGTTGCTGCATTTGCTTGCACTGGAGCAATAGGTACTAAGCGATGCTGGCACCGAAACTTTCACCTGAATTTACTAATTTGTCTTTGCCTTTTTTTGTACTATTGCATTTTACTTAAAATTGTTTGTAAAAGTCACCTTAATTCAGCCTCTGGCTGTGACAGGAGTTAACTTTAATAAAGCATTAATATTAAACTATTCATAATGTATTTCTTAATGCATGATGGCAAAGAAGAAAGTTATCAAATTGTTTAAAAGTTTCAGCTGAAATCCTTATCTTTACTATTTTAGCAAATTTTAACCTGGTTTCTTAAAATGGATCAACAACGTTAAAATTATAAGAATCCCTACAGTGCAGAAGGAGGCCATTCAGCCCATCAAACCTGCACTGGCAACAATCCCACCCAGGCCCTATCCCTGTAACCTCACGTATTTACCCTACTAATCTCCCGACACTAAGGGTCAATTTAGCATGGCCAGTGCACCTAACCCAAACATCTTTGGACTGTAGGAGGAAACCAAAGCACCCATGAAAGCAGAGACTGGGAGAATGTGCAAATTCCATACAGAGAGTGACCCGGGGCCGGAATTGAACCTGGGTCCCTGCCGCTGTGAGGCAGCAGTGCTAACCACTGTGCCACCATGCTGCCCAAGTTTGGTTACCTCAGCTCTTATGGTTCAGCGTGTAGCGGCACCAGTTGTCTGTGCATTCTAAACATCACCAGAATTGTTTTCTGCCCAATGTTGCCATGCTGAAAACAATGGACACCACTTCGAGCTCTGCAGGATGCCCTGTTGGAACCAGGCTCCTCCATGCTTTTCGGCAATGATGGGAGTCTGCCTGGCAGGCCTTCGAATCAAACAACTAGAGGGGTGTGCATTGGCATCAGCATTTTCTTTTTTGAAGTCCCCATCTTCATTGTGGGTGGCACGGTGGCACAGTGGTTAGCACTGCTAGCTCACAGCACCAGGGACTGGGGTCCGATTCCAGCCCTGGGTGACAGTTTGTGTGAAGTTTGTATGTTCTCCACATGCAAGCTTCCTCCCGTGCTCCAGTTTCTACCCACGCTCCAAACATGTGCAGGTTAGATGGAGTGGCCGTGCTAAATTACCCCTTAGTGTCCAAAGATGCATCGGTTAGATGGATTTTTTAAATCTTTATTTATTCATGGGACATGGGCGTTGCTGGCTGGCCAGCATTTATTGCCCATTCCTAGTTGCCCTTGAGAAGGTGGTGGTGAGCTGCCTTCTTGAATGACTGAAGTCCATGTGCTGTGGGTTGACCCACAATGCCATTAGAAAGAGAATTCCAGGATTTTGACCCAGCGACTGTGAAGGCACGGCGATATATTTCCAAGTCAGGATGGTGAGTCGTTTGGGGGGGAACTTGCAGGCGGTGGTGTTCCCATGTATCTGCTGTCCTTGCACTTCTAGATGCAAATGGTTGTGGGTTTGGAAGGTGCTGTCTAATTTGGTGAATTGTTGCAGTGCATCTTGTAAATAGTACACACTGCTGCTACTGAGCGCCAGTTGGTGGAGGGATTGAATGTTTGTAGATGTGGTGCCAATCAAGCAGGCTGCTTTGTCCTGGATGGTGTCAAGCTTCTTGAGTGTTGGTGGAACTGCACCCATCCAGGCAATTGGGGAGTATTCCATCACATTCCTGACTTGTGCCTTGTAAATGGTGGATAGGCTTTGGGAGTCGGGAGGTGAGTTACTCGCTGCAGTATTCCTAGCGTCTGGCCTGCTCTTGTAGCCATTTATGTGGTGAGTCCTGTTGAGTTTCTGGTAAATGGTAGCCCCAAGAATGTTGACAGTGGGGATTCAGTGATGGTTACACCATCGAAAGTCGAGGGACGTTAGTTAGAATCTCTTTTATTGGCGATAGTCATTGCCTGGCATTTATGTGGTGCGAATGTCTTTTGCCAGTTGTCAACCCAAGCCTGGATATTGTCTATAGAATCATAGAATCATAGAGGTTTACAGCATGGAAACAGGCCCTTTGGCCCAACTTGTCCATGCTGTCCTATTTTTTAAAAACACATAAACCAATCCCAACTGCCTGCATTTGGCCCATATCTCTCTATACCCATTGTAACCATGTAACTATCTAAATGCTTTTTAAATGGTAAAACTGTACCTGCTTCTACTACTCCTTCTCGCAGCTTGTTCCGGACACTCACCACCCTCTGTGTGAAAAAATTAATCCTCTGGACATTTTTGTATCTCTCCCCTCTCACCTTAAACCTATGTCCTCTGGTTTTGGACTCCCCTACCTTTGGGAAAAGATATTGACTATCTACCTTGTCTATGCCCCTCATTATTTTATAGACCTCGATAAGATCACCCCTCAGCTTCCTACGATCCAGAGAGAAAAGTCCCAGTCTATTCAGCCTCTCCTTATAACTTAATCCATCAAGTCCCGGTAGCATCCTAGTAAATCTTTTCTGTACTCTTTCTAGTTTAATAATATCCTTTCTATAATAGGTCACCAGAATTGCATACAATATTCCAAGTGTGGCCTTACCAATGTCTTGTACAACTTCAACAAGACGTCCCAACTCCCGTGTTCAGTGTTCTGACCGATGAAACCAAGCATGCTGAATGCCTTCTTCACCACTCTGTCCATCTATGACTCCACTTTCAAGGAGCTATGAACATGTACCCCTAGATTTCTTTGTTCTGTAACTCTCCCCAACTCCCTACCATTAATTGACTAAGTCCTGTCCTGGTTCAGTCTACCAAAATGCACCACTTCGCATTTGTCTAAATTAAACTCTATCTGCCATTCGTTTGCCCACTGGCTCAATTGATCAAGATCCCATTGCAATTGAAGATAAATTTCTTCATTGTCCGCTATGCTACCAATCTTGGTGTCATCTGCAAACTTACTATCCATGCCCCCTATATTCTTATCCTAATTATTAATATAAATGACAAATAACAGTGGGCCAGCACTGATCTCTGAGGTACACCGCTGATCATAGGCCTCCAGTTTGAAAAACAACTCTCTACAACCAGCCTCTGGCTTCTGTCAAGAAGCCAATTTTGTATCCATTTAGACACCTCACCCTGGATCCCAATGAGGTTTAACTTTATGCAACAAGCTCCCACACGGTACCTAGTGAAAGGCCTTGCTAAAGTCCACATAGACAACAACAACTGCACTGCCCTCATCTACTTTCTTGGTTACTCCTTTAAGAAACTGAATTAAATTTGTAAGACATGATTTTCCACTCACAAAGCCATGCTGACTGTCCCTAATCAGTTCTTGCATCTCTAAATGCCTGTAAATCCTATCTCTCAAAATGCTTTATGACAATTTACCCACAACAGATGTGAGGCTCACTGGCCTGTAGTTCCCAGGCTTTTCCCTGCAGCCCTTTTTAAACAAAGGCACAACATTTGCCACTCTCCAATCTTCAGGCACCTCACCCATGACTATCGATGATTCAAATATCTCGGCTAGGGGACCTGCAATTTCCTCCCTAGCCTCCCACAATGTCCTGGGATATACTTCATCAGATCCCAGGGATTTATCTATCTTGATGCACTTTAAGACTTCCAGCATCTCTTTCTCTGTAATATGTCAAGATATCACTATTTATTTCCCCAAGTTCCCTAATATTCATACTTTTCTCAACAGTAAATACTGATGAGAAATATTCATTTAGGATCTCACCCATCTCTTGTGGATCCACACATAGATGACCTTGTTGATCCTAAGAGGCCCTACCCTCTCCCTTGTTACCCTTTTGTCCTTTATATATTTGTAGAAGCTCTTTGGATTCTCTTTTGCCATATCTGCCAAAACAATTTTGTGTCCCCTTTTTGCCCTCCTGATTTCTCTCTTAACTCTACTCCTACACCCCCATACTCTTTAAGAAATTCACTTGATCCCAGCTACCTATGCATGTCATGTGTCTCTTTTTTCTTCTTGACCAGGGCCTCAATATCCTGAGTCATCCAGGGTTCCCTACTTCTGCCAGCCTTGCTCCTCACTCTAAGAGGAATGCGTTTACCCTGGACCCTGGTTAACACACTTTTGAAAGCCTGCCACTTACCAGATGTCCCTTTGCCTCCCCACAGACTCCCCCAATTAACTTTTGAAACTTCCTGCCTGATACCACCAAAATTGGCCTTGCCCCAGTTTAGAATCTTAAGTTCTGAGACAGACCTATCATTCTCCATAGCTATTTTAAAATTAATGGATTTATGGTCACTGATCCCAAAGTGATCCCTCACTAACTGTCACCTGCCCTTCCTTATTTCCCAAGAGGAGGTCAAGTTTTGTCCCCTCTCTATTCGGGCCATCCACATACTGGATGAGAAATTCCTCCTGAATACACTCAACAAATTTCTTTCCATCCAACCCTCTAGTACTTTGGCTATCCCAGTCCAGATCTTATTGCATTTGAACATAAACTACTTTAGTATCGGAGGAGTTGTGAATGGTGCTGAACATTGTGCAGTCATCGGTTAACATCCCCACTTCTGACCTTATGATGGAGGGAAGGTCATTGATGAAGCAGCTGAAAATTGTTTTTGCCTAGGACATTACCCTGAGGGACTCCTGCAGAGATGTCCTGGAGTTCAGGTGACTGACCCTCCACAATCACAACCATCTTCCTACGTGCAAGATATGAGTCCAGAGTGTTTGCCTCCTGATACCCAATGATTCCAGTTTTGTTCGGCCTCCTTGATGCCCCACTGGGTCGAACACAGCCTTGATATCAAGGGCTGTCACTCTCACCTCACCTCACCAGTTTATGTTAAATATGTGGGGTTACAGGGATAGGGTGGTGGAGAGGGCCTGGGTAAGATAATCTGTCAGAGAGTTGGTGCACACTCAAAGGAGTGAATGGTCCCCTTCTGCACTGTGGGGATTTGATGATTCTACGATCTCCTACAACAAAACTCGTTTGCAATCTTACCCTCTGGTGAGCTGATGCAAGCACTATCCATCCACCAGCCCACTTGTGACCAATGACTCACCACATGTTGATCTATCTCAGTTTTTAAAGTTCATGCAGTGCCCAAATCTGAATTGGTGGCTTGAGTATTAGATCAAGTGACAGTGTCTCTTCATCAGTGCTGTTCCCTTGCTGTCCCCTCTTCCACCTTGAGGCTGTTGATGAGAATATAAAATTAGAGCCAAAATGTACTGAGTCAATACAACTTTAGGCCAGAAATGAGTTAAAACTACTCAATGTATTAACAAACGGTGATGGAAATAGAAGGCCCTGGCTTCCCTTCCCTCCCCCCCACCATTAAGCTGACTCCCACTGCCACACACAATCCACAGTCCACTCTTGACATCAGTCGAACCTGAAACAGATATCACTGAAGCAACAACTGCAAATTGTTGCTTCAATGTTGTTGTTCCGGATAAATGTGAGGTAATGCATTTTGGAAGGTCTAATACAGATAGGAAATATACAGTAAATGGCAGAATCCTTAAGAGTATTGATAGGCAAAGGGTCACTGAAAGTGGCAATGCAGGCGGAGAAGATAGTCAAGAAGGCATACAGCATGCTTGTTAAGTGGCTGCCCTGTTGGAGATGCCATTCTTCAAAGGAGACATCAAACAGATGCCACATCTGCCCCACTGGTAGATATAAAAGAGCCCACGGCGCTTTTACAAAGGAGAGCTTGGGCATTCATCCTGGTGTTATTGATTCCTCAATGGACACCATTAAAACTAATTACCTGATCAGTACAGTGGAGTAGTGGTTAGCACTGCTGCCTCCAGGGACCCGGGTTCAAATCCAGGTGACTCTGTGGAGTCTGCACGTTCTCTCCATGTCTGCATGGGTTTCCTTCAGATGCTTTAGTTTCCTTTCACAGTCCAAAGATGTGCAGGTTTAGGTGGATTGGCCATGCTAAATTGCCCCTTGGTGTCCCAAGACATGTAGGTTAGATGGATTAGCCATGCGAAGTGTGTGGGGTTACAGAAATAATGCAGGAGAGAAGGCCTGGGTAAGATACGCTGTTAGGGAGCCAGTGCAGACCTGATGGGCCAAATGGCCTCTTCTGCTCTGTAGGGATTCTATGATTCCTGTTGTGGGAGTTTGCTGCATGCAAATTGGTTGCTGCATCTTCACATTCAGACAGTGGCTATGCTCAATGGACTATCTAATTGAATGCTAAGCAAGGTTATGAAAGGTGCTATATAAATGTAAATCTTTCTCTTCATCTACTGTTTTGATCTCGAGGATGAAACCTTACACCCATTAAAGTTGCACTGGCCGCGGTATAACTACATTGAAAATTAGTGTCACAAGTAGGCTTACATTAACACCACAATGAAGTTACTGTGAAAATCCCCTGGTTGCCACACTCCGGTGCCTGTTTGGGTACACTGAGGGAAAGTTTACCATGGCCAATGCACCTAACCAGCACATCTTTCAGACCGTGGGAGGAAACCGGAGCACCCGGTGGAAACCCACGCAGATACAGGGAGAATGTGCAGACTCTGCACAGGCAGTGACCCAAGGTGGGAATCGAACCTGGGTCCCTGGCGCTGTGAAGCAGAAGTGCTAACCACTGTGCCACCCTAACTATCCTAATTAACCTGAGGTGAGCAGGATATTTTTCATCCTACCCACACTGTTCCCTAGGATGAATACAGCTGTCCTGATGATGCTGCTCTTCCGATCCGGGAACCATTATTCAAGTGGCCACTAGGTGGGGGGGCTACACAGTAAAAATAAACTCGGTCACTCCACCTCCTGGTAAAATGTCGGAACGCTGCGAAACTCAGTTCATGCGGCTGTATCTTGTTTGGGGTGTTTTCAGTTTTTATTTTTCATAGCACATCCAAGATATAAAATGGGATAAACTTAAGGAAAACCAATAATTAGCCATTTAGATTTTGAACACCACTAAACCTTAAGACAACTAATGGGCCAGCCTAATTAAGTAAAACGACAGGCCATAAATATTTAGCATAGTTAACTGATGCCACTTTAATAGGCTTCAATATCTTTCCCTTGAGTCTTATAATGTACGTTTCCATGATTGTAAAATACTGTCAAGCACTTTTAGCAGCAAGGCATATTTATCGTATCTGTTACTGGACTGCGCGTGACAAGATGTTGACTGATTAAAAAGTAAAATGGCCATCATCCCCTCTGCGGGGACAGAGCGGGCTGGTGGTGATTTTAACCTGAGGATCACCACCCCTCAGGTGAGGTTGAGAAGGAACAACCTCCGCTAGTACAAGGTTTAACCTGCGCTATTGGTGTCGCTCTGCATCATGAACCAGACAACTGAGATAGAATTAACTAACAAATATGTGTTCAGGGCATATGTTATAAGCCTGATTTATGAAGGATGCACATAGTCATTTTGTAAGCTTGAGTATTGCTGAAAAAAGTCATCTCGTCAAAGCTTTCTGTCTTGTATTCATCAGGATAATCGCAAGAATGCCAGTGTCTCCGGAATGAAAGGCTTGACATGTGAGGAGCATTTGAGGACCTTGGGTATGTACTCAAAGCAGTTTAGAAGGATGAGGGGGGAATCTCATTGAAAATTACAGAATACTGAAAGGCCTGGATAGAGTGGATGTGGGGAAGATGTTCCCATTAGTAGGAGAGACTAAAATCCTCAGAGTGAAGGGAACTGAGTTGAGGAGGAATTTCTTCAGCCAGAGGGTGGTGAATCTATCAAATTCATTGCCATAGAAGGCTGTAGAGGCGAGGTCATTGACTGTATTTAAGACAGAGATAGATAGGTTCTTGATTGGTAAGGGAAGAAAAGGTTGTGGGGAAAAGGTGGGAGAATGAGGCTGAGAAACATATCAGCCATGACCAAATGGTGGAGGAGACGAGATGGGCCAAAAAGCCAAATTCTGCTTCTATATCTTCTGGTTTTATGGTCCTGATGAATGCCAAACAAAAAGCTTCGTTAAGATGTATTTTTTCTGCAACTTATGAAGGAGTTGAAACTAAAATGTAACTTTGCCATGTATAGTATGAACAGTAGGCTGTGGCCTTTGTACATGGTGTGAACATTTTATAATAACATGACTATAACCACAGCCAAGGCTTTCAGTCTAGGTCTAACAAATGTGATAGGGATCAACGATGGCCCTGTTTTATGATGAAGACACAATGGGAATGTTTGACCAAAAATGTAATGTAAAATTTATTTATTACTCACAAATATTCTTACATTCATACTGCAATGAAATTATTGTGAAAATACTCTAGTCGCCTATTTGGGTACATTGAGGTAGAATTCAGCATGGCCAATGTACCTATCCAGCATGTCTCTCAGAGTGTGGGAGGAAACCAGAGCACCTGGAGGAAACCCACATAGACACAGGGAGAACATGCAAACTCCACACAGACAGTGACCCAAGCTGGGAATTAAACTCAGGTCCCTGACACTATTGCGTACCAAATTGACCCTACACTATTCTCCCCTGAATCTGGCTACAATAGGGGTACCATTCGCATACACACGGGGCAAGGTAGGTGTAGGAAAATGCTTTGTTAAAATGGCGGCGCGGGCTCGTTGGGCCGAAGGGCCTGTTTCCCGTGCTGGGTTGTTCTTTGTTCTTCTTTGTTCTTATGAGCCAGCAGTACTAACCACTGTGCCACCGAGGCACGCTTATTGGCAAAATGTGATTTTAAAGATCCCTAATATGTAGCTTCCTGTAGCACAATCTGGTTTATTACTTGTCCTGTGAATTCACATTCATTCCAGATGTAATTGCAAGAACTGGTTACACATCAATCACATTTACCCAGACTGGATACTGATCCCACTGCTTCCTCTTGGATTGCATTGATGCTGTAATAGGAGGAATTGGTTTAGGCATCATGTGAACAAATCACCCGTAACTTTAAATTTAAATTTAGAGTATATGCCCGACAATCCAGGACAAATCCAAACTGTAAAATGATAACCCCATTGGTCTAGTCTCAATCACGGAAGGCTGTGTTGATACTGCAATCAAGAAGCACTTGCTGACCAATAACCAGCTCACTGGTGCTCAGCTTGGGTCTTGCCAGGACCATCCAGGTCCAAACCTTATTCTGAGGTGAGATGAGAGTGGTATTCTTGATGGTGGCACGGTGGCACAGTGTTAGGCACTACTGCCTCACACCACTGGTTGGAGTTGTCCCTAGCACAAAGGAGGATGGCTGTGATTAATAAAGGACAAGTACATCAGGGTTAAAACATCACTGAGGGGCATGTCCTTGGCCCAACCATCTTCAAAATGTATAAGATGCACTGCAGCAACTTGTGGAGAGTTCTTCGATAGCACTTCCCTGAACTCCATGATCTTTACCAGCTGGAAGGATATGGGATGGAATAGTCTCCCTAACAGCACTGTGGGTTCATTTACACCACGTGGACTGCGATGGTTCAGGAAGACAGCTCATCACCAGCTTCTCAAGCTGCAACTAGGGTGGATGATAAACGTAGGTCTTCCCAGTGAGCAAATACAAAGCACAAGCAAGTGGTAGATGTGAGCTTACTGTGTGTGCAGTATGAATAGATGGTGGAGATGGTGCACAAGGTACAGAGTACAGAAATGAGATAGAGAATCTGGTGAACTGGTGCGACGACAATAATCTCTCCTTCAATGTCAACAAAATGAAGAAGATTGTCACTGACTTCAGGAAGCGAAGTGAAGGACATGCTCCTTTCTACATCAATGGATTTGAAATAGAAATGGTTAAGAGCTTTAAGTTTCTAGGTGTCCAGATTACCAACAACCTGTCTTGGTTCCCCCCCACCCCCAACACTATAGTTAAGGAAGTTCACTAATGCCTCTACTTTCTCAGAAGACTAAGGAAATTTGGCATAGCCACTACGACTCTTTCCAACTTTTACAGGGGTACTATAGAAAGCATTCTTTCTGGTTATATCACAGCTTGGTGTGGCTTCTGCTCTGCCCAAGACTGCAAGAAACTACAAAGGGTTGTGAATGTAGCCCTATCCATCATGCAAACCAGCCTCCCATCTACTGACTCTGCCTACACTTCCCACTAGCTCGGAAAAGCAGCCAGCATAATTATGGGCCCCTTGCACCCCTGACATTCTCTCTTGCACCTTCTTCCTTCAGGAAAAAGATACAAAAGTCTAAGGTCACGTACCACTGACTCAAGAACAGTTTCCTCCTTGCTGCTGTCAGGCTTTTGAATGGACTTACCTTGCATTAAGTTGATTTTTCTCTACACGCTAGCTATGACTGTAACACCACATTCAGCACAGTCTCATTTCCTTCTCTATGTATGGTATGCTTTGTCTGTATAGCACGAAAGAAACAATACTTTTCACTGTATACTAATACATGTGACAATAATAAACCCAATCAAATCAAGAAGGAAGTAATGTTCAATCTTGAATGAGGTGGGGAGAAATATTTGTCAGGTCCATCTGAGCACCACTAAGACAAAGAAACAGACTAATGGAAATATTGTTCCGTTATTTTGCTGGTCAAAGCATTCTTTATCTTCGCTCATCATGTTCTCTCCTTTCTCTCCAGACAATCTTTACTTCTATGGCAGCCCTTTAAGGGTGGATGTTCCCCTAGGACCACGAGATCCAAGAGGACCCAATGGATTGCTTTGGCAGGAAGTTGAGCTAATCAGCAGGATGGAGTGGACCACAGCTCGAGGAGGGGGTTGGAGCTTGGGAGTGAAGGGGAAAAGTCATATTTGGAACCTGTCCAGAACTATCATTCTCCATAGCTATCTTAAAACTAATGGAATTCTGATCACTGGTCCCAAAGTAATCCCTCACTAACACTTCTGTCACCTGCTCTTCCTTATTTCCCAAGAGGAGATCAAGTTTTGCCCCCTCTCTTGTCAGGCATCTACATACTGAATGAGAAATTCCTCCTGAATACACTCGACAGATTTCTCTCTATCCAAGTTACTAATGTTTTGGCTGTCCCAGTCAATGTTGGGAAAGTTAAAGTCCTCTATTATTACCACTCTATTTTTCTTGGAGCTATCTGTAATCTCCTTACATATTTGCTCCTCAATTTCCTGCTGACTGTTGGGGGGTGCCTGCAGCACAATCCTATCAAAGTTAATAATGTAGTTAATAAAGGCTTAGTGTTAACCCACAGAAGATAATAGAGGCTTTTTCAAGACATGCCAATCTGTAACCAATGCCCTCCCAAAAATTTGAATACAAGCACTGATTTAAATGTACAACGACTGGGATTTTCCAGTCCCCCTTCCCACTCCCCCCACAACTCCACACCTCCCCTCCCCGCAGTGGGTTATTCTGCAGCGAAGGCAGCTTGCAGGATGTTATACTTGTCTATAACTGCTTACATGTTCAATCAGCTATTGCAGTTTTCCTTGTGGTTTGAGGCCAAGAATATTATGGTAGGTGTGGAGGCCCAGAAGCCGGTGATGCGGTGACACCAAGATATGGTGAGAGGGAAGCGACAGGCCTTCAGGGAGCGGGGGGAACTGAAGGGAGCCTAAACATAAAAATGCTGTTAGAGGGATGATGAGTTTAAAGAGATTTATTTTGTAACATTATTGTTCATTTTCATTTCCGTTCCCTTTTCCATTTTTTCCACTCGGTCTTTCTGCACGATTCCACAGCTGAGGAGGTCAGTCATATGATCTGGGAAGCACGGTGGCACAGTAGTTAGCCTCACAGCACCAGGGACCAGGGTTCAATTCCAGCCTTGGGTCACTATCTATGTGGAGATTGCATGTTCTCTCTGTGTCTGCATGGGCTCCCTCTGGGTGCTCCGATTTCTTCCCACAGTCCAAAGATGTGCAGGTTAGTTAGATTGGCCATGGTAAATTGCTTTTTAGTGTTGGGGGATTAGTAGGTAAGGATGTGGAGTTAAAAAAAGTTAAAAATTTAGTCACAAGTAGCCTTACACTCACACTGTAATGAAGTTACTGTGAAAATCCACTAGTGGCCACAGTCCAGCCCCTGTTCAGCTACACTGAGGGAGAATTTAGCATGGCCAATGCACTGAAACAGTATGTCTTTAGGCTGTGCAAGGAAATCGGAGCACCTGGGGGAAACCTACATAGACATGGGGACAATGTGCAAACTCTGCTTTGATCATTACCCAAGACCGGAATTGAACCTATATAGGATCTGGGTGGGACTGTTGTTGATGCAGCCTTGATGGGCCAAATAGCCTCCTTCTGCACTGTAGAGATTTAATGATTCTATAACCTATTCAGTCATTAATCAAGCTAAAATAGCCTCTGATTTCCTCCTTCTTCCCTGTGGGGAAACAGCTTTTGCGGCCATTATACCTTCTGGGCTTCCAGAATTTAGAAGTAACCGCACTTTAGACTCATAATACTGGAGTTTCATTGAGCATATTTGTATCTGCTCCCCGTATGACTAATGCACTGATAGACTGAGGCATTGTTGCTTAGCACATGACACCAGTGCAGCAGAAAAAAGTGGCAACGCCAATGGACATATTCTAAAATTCAGGATGTAGACATTGCTGGCTGGACCAGCATTTATTGCCCATCATTGAATGCTCTTGAGAAAGTGGTGATGAGCTGCTTTCTTGACCCGGTGCAGTCCCTAATAATAATTAGTTTGGCAACCTTTCTAAATAATATTCATAAGAACATAAGAAATAGGAGCAGGAGTAGGCCATCTAGCCCTTCGAGCCTGCCCCGCCACTCAATAAGATCATGGCTGATCTGTCGCTGCTCAGTTCCACTTTCCCGCCCTCTCCCCATAACCCTTAATCCCCTCTCTTATCAAAAACCCATCAACCCGCGTCTTAAAAATATTTAGCGAGGCAGCCTCCACCACTTCAACGGGCAGAGAATTCCAGAGGTTCACCACCCTTTGAGTGAAGAAGTTCCTCTTCAACTCCGTTCTAAACCGCCCCCCTTTTATCTTGAGGCTGTGTCCCCTAGTCCTACTGTCTTTTTTGAGCGGGAAGAGTCTCTCCACCTCTATCCTATCCATCCCATTCATCATCTTATACGTCTCAATGAGATCTCCCCTCATTCTTCTAAACTCTAACGAGTACAAGCCCAGTTTATTCAGCCTCTCCTCATAGCTCAACCCCCTCAACTCTGGTATCAGCCTAGTAAACCTCCTCTGCACTCCCTCCAAGGCCAAAATATCTTTGCGCAGGTGCGGCGCCCAAAACTGCACACAGTACTCCAGCTGCGGCCTCACCAATGCCCTATACAGCTGCAGCAAGACCTCCCTACTTTTATATTCAATCCCCCTCGCTATGAAGGCCAGCATCCCATTCGCCTTCCTGACCACCTGCTGCACTTGCAAGCTGGGTTTTTGCGACTCATGCACAAGGACCCCGAGGTCCCTCTGCACCGTCGCCTGCTGCAGTTTTTCGCCCCGTAAGTAATAGTCCTTCCTACCATTCTTCCTACCAAAGTGGACCACCTCACACTTGCCAACATTAAATTCCATTTGCCATTTCCTGGCCCATTCGCCCAGCCTATCTAGATCCTTCTGCAGACTCTCCACACCCTCCGCACAATTTGCCATTCCCCCAATCTTGGTGTCATCAGCAAATTTCGACACCCTACACTCGGTTCCCTCCTCCAGATCATCTATATAAATGGTAAAAAGCTGAGGCCCCAGCACCGACCCCTGGGGCACTCCACTAGTCACCATCCGCCAATCCGAATAGCACCCGTTGACCCCCACTCTCTGCCTCATTCTTTCATCTGGAGACACTTGCAACTTGCTGATGTGCTTATTTTATTTTCTAAAACTTTTTTAGCAGCAGCTGGTAACTATTGACTAGATTCACAGACATTTATAGCACTGATGGAGACCATTCGACAGATCGTATCCATGCAGTCAACAAAGACTAATTAAGGGCATATATGCTTCCAGCTTCTCAATGAAATGTAAACCATCTTATTTAGTTCCTTCTGATGGTATCCGCGACTGCTGCCATTTGGTACATCTGTTGAACATACTCTATTATGGAATCATATCTCATTAATCTTAATCTGAACTGCTGGATCCTTGGCAGCATCTTTGCAATTTCTTCCATGTTCACAAGAGTGATAAGTGGCCTCTGGTCTGCTTCAATTTTGAACCCTAATCCCATAACCACTCTCAAACTTGTCCACACGTCCGCATAGCTGACAAGCCTTGTTTTTCAATTGTGGCATTCTGTTTCTGGTAATGACCTTGAGGCATCATAAACTTGTCTGTGTTTGCCATCTCTCTGCACTTGAAATAATGCTGCCCCCAGATCAGTTGCTTGCATGTTCAGTAGTTCTGAGTGATGATGTGCCAAAGTTTCAAAGGAGATTAAAAGTTGTTTAATCTTTTCAAAAACATTCTGCTTTTCCACATTCCAGCACCACTGGTGAACCTGTCTCAACAGCTTGTTGACCTCTGCTGAATTTGAAAGGAAATTGTCTTCCTTGGTTGACCATCCCAAGGAATGCGTCAAGCTCAGTTGCGTTCCTGAGTTCTGGAAATTTTTGATTACTTTTATTTTTGTGCACTGGCTGTGATTCCAGTGGCTTGCAGTTTGTGACCTAGAAACGTGATTATAGGTTGGTGAACTCACATTTTTCATTCAATGTTAGGCCTGCAACCTTGTCTAACTCTATGGCCATGTTCTTCGCTTGTGGAACCACGTACAAATTTGTTGTCCATTTACGAACAAATGAATTAGGTGCAGGAGTAGGCCATTCGGTCACTCGGGTCTTTTCTATCATTTAATAAGATCTTGACTGACCTGATAGTAACCTCAAATCTGTATCCTGCTTACCACTGCCAACTGTTTGCTCCCTTGCTTACCAAGTGCAATGACTTCAATCAGACCATTGAGGTTGACCTATTTGAGTATGAACTCCCTGATTAAGGATCCAACTGATGGACCTATCAACGTGTCTTTGCCTTGCACTTAACTGGGAGAGTCAGTTCCTCTGACACCCCCAGAGATAGACTGCTAACTGCTAGCATTCCGTGTATTGCTATGAGATTTGTAAATAAAAGGATTTTGGTGAAGAGATTTCTGCCTCTGAAGACTTATTACACCAAGAATTTATCCAGCTCTACGTTAAAAATATTCAAATAATCTGCTTCCACCACCTTTTAGGGAAAAAAAGTTCCAGGGACTCACAACCCTCGAAGAGAAAATCTTCCTAATCTCTGTTTTAAACTGGTGATTCCTTATCTTTAAACAATAACCCCTAGTTCTAGAGGAAATATCTTGTCCACCTCCACCCTATCAAGACTCCTCAGGATTTTATATGTTTCAGTCAAGTTGTCTCTTACACCTTTGAACTCTAGTGGATGCAAACCTAGCCCAGCCAACCTTTCCTCGTAAGACAGCCCACCTGTTCCAGGTAAACCTTCTTTAAATTGCTTCCAAAGCATTTAACCCTTCATTATATAAGTTGATCACCGTGGGAGGCAATGGCCTGGTGGTATTATTGCTAGACTATTAATCCAGAAACTCAGCTAATGTTCTGGGTCCTGGGTTTGAATTCTCCCACAGCAGATGGTAGAACTTGAATTCGATAAAAATATTGGAATTAAGAATCTACTGATGACCATGAAACCATTGTTGATTGTCAGAAGAACCCATCTGGTTCACTACTGTCCTTTAGGGAAGGAAATCTGCCATCCTTACCTGGTCTGGCCTACATGTGACTCCAGAGTTGATTCTCAACTACCCTCAGGCAACTAGGGATTTGCAATAAATGCTGGCCAGATAGCGGTGCCCATGTCCCAGAAATAGATAGTGATCTCTCTGTTGGTGGGCTTAGTTCAAAATTACAATATCTAATCTCACCAGCGAGAATTACATGTTTAAAACTGTCCAGAATTTGAGCATGCATGGAGTTTGGGCTCAAAACTCTGCCCCTTGTCTTTACTGTTTCTCATCTCTACCCAAACCGTTTCCACATCCTTGCTTCCTGAACTGAAGCCATCCCTCCCTCTCGTGCTAATACCATCATTAACTAACAGAGCTTCCAACTTCCGTCTTTTCCTCACTACCTGGTATTCCTAAATGTCTTGCACCCTTCAATGTTCAGATCCAAATCCATTGCCCCCTGCAGCCATATTTCTGTGATGACTATCAAATCGCACAGGACCTTTTTCTCATGTCCACTATCACCACGTTTTGTCATGTGGCCAGGGTCTAGCCCTGGGTTCTTGTCTATTCTCTCAGAGTAAGCTGTTTGAGGTTGTAGTTGGTTGAAATCATTATGCTTTATTTACAACTACTATATATATATAGACAACTCTGCACAAGACTGGAACTTCTCCTCCCTCCTAGATTTCTATTACTCAGTCATGTGATGTTACATCAGCATCATGTGCTTCTGATGTTAATCCCTTACTCAACACCTATCCAACGCATGCCATCCAGAATTCGGATTTGGATTCAAACCTATCAATCTGTATTTGTCATCCTACTATTGTATCATAATTTGAAGCATGCATATTTATACGACGAGTAGTACATCTCTACAGATACTCTAACCTGTTCATGTCGCCATTGCATGCACGTGGCTGGTCTGTTTAAATTTCTGATTGGTCTGATTGGAGATACCCAGCTACTTGTCTTGTTCACTCAGATCCCAGGTACCTGGCTTCCATAGCTGCAATGTTATTAGCTCACACTGTCAGCACCTTTCCACACAAAAAAAAAACATCTATAGTTACAAGTATAAGTCTAGCTTGCAGCACTGAATCTATAATTACTGCACCGTGCAATTAGGTGTAAGAATCCTGCTATATCGCTCTGTGATTTGATGTTTCTGCGTGCCACTACAGACACAATAATTTGAGTTATGTTGGAGCATGTTTTACCCATCAGCTAATAACTTACCATAAAGTAACTTGTTTAAAATCTTTCCCTCTGCTTAAATGGCTGTGGAAGCTATCCACTATACTTTGTTGTTATTGGATTTTTTTTAATTGGATGTATTGTTTGGCTCTCCGGAACACTGTTCAGAACTTGTTGATTATCTCTTTCAAGCCAAATGTTTCACAATGTTTTCAAATATGAGACACTCTTGAAGGAAACTGAGCATCAAGCAAAACAGCGCAGTTGTTATCAGTGCTGTCTCACAGGGCCAGGGATTCAAGTCTGATTCCTGGCTTGGGTCACTCTCTGCATGGAGTCTGCACATTCTCCCTGTGTCTGCAAGGGTTTCCTTCCAGTGCCTACAGTCCAAAGAATAGCATCCCTACAGTGCAGAAGGATGCCATTCAAGCCTGCACTAAAAACAAACCCACCCAGGCTCTATTCCTGTAACCCCCATGTACTTACTGTGGTAATCCCCCTGACACTAATTTAGCATGGCCAATCAACCTAACCTGCACATCTTTAGACTGTGAGAGGAAACTGGAGGGAACCCATGCAAGACACAGGGAGGATGTGCAAACTTGACACAGACTGTCACTGGAGACCAAAATTGAACCTGGGTCCCTGGCACTGTGAGACAGCAGTGCTAACCAATGTGCCATCGTGCCGCTCTATGTGCAGGTTCTGTGGATTGGCCAGGCTAAATTAGTTTCAAGGGAATTAGCAGGGTAAACCAGATGGAATCATAGAATCGATAGAATCCCTACAATGCAGAAGGAGGCCATTTGGCCCATTGAGCCTGCACTGACAACAATCCCACCCAGGCCCTATTCCCTTAACCCCATGTATTTACCCTGCTAGTCCCCCGGCACTAAGGGGTAATTTAGCATGGCCAGTCAACCTAACCCTCACCTCTTTGGAGTGCGGGGGGAAACTGGAGCACCTGGAGGAAACCCATGCAGACCCAGGGAGAACATGCAAACTCCCCACGGACAGTCACCCGAGACCAGAATTGAACCTGGGTCCCTTGCGCTGTGAGGCAGCAGCACTAACCGCTGTGCCAAAGTGACGGCCTCATAGTGTGTGGGTGGGATTGTTATCAGTGCAGGCTCAAAGGGCCAAAGGCCTTGTTCTGCACTGAGGTGATTCTATGATTCTTCTCTGATTCCATAACCTGTGAAGAGATTAGCCATTTGCTTGACTAGAACTAGTTATGTCTTCATTTAACAAGTCAAATGGATGTTCATTTAACCCAAATTGGTTATCTCCCAGGTTGAGATGTCTGTGCTTTTTTGAGCCAACAGGTTCCTGGAGGCAGATGCTCCTCTGACATCTGTTCAAAAATGGGAACAGTCTCCACTTTATTTCGGGAATGAGGTAACGCAGAATGGCACGACCACACTTGTACAGTATGAAATATGAGCATCCCCAATCAAGGTTTTAATACAGAAGCCTTCACCCTGGCTGCCATGTAGTTCTAACATTTTGAAAATAAATCGTTTTTATTTTTATTTGTTTTGACAGTTGCTAGGAGGGCCTAATGCAGGACTGTGGGGGTTTTTTTTGTTTCTCTCAGCTTTCGGTATCATTTTTTCCTTCAATCTAAACAGGAAGTGGGAGCAGGTACAGATAAAAGAGTGAAGAAGAAGAAAAGAGAAAATCAGGCAGGAAAATGAAAGATAAAACAGGAGCAGACACGGAGGAGAGGCTGTGCAAGGGAAGGAAGGCAAAGGTGAAAATCTGAAAGGAAGGGAACAAGGAAGTGAAGGAGGAAAGAGAAGAAAGCATGCAGGTCAGATTTTTTATAATAACTGAAGTGGAAAACTGCTATTAAATGTGGGAAGGCTGAGCTTAATTTTCCCTGAGCAATATGAGCAATGTGAGATGTCTATGCCATTACTGAGATTGCCAACCCAGCCTCCCATCCATTGACTCTGTCTACACTTCCCGCTGCCTTGACAAAGCAGCCAGCATAGTTAAGGACCCCACGCACCCTGGACATTCTCTCTTCCACCTTCTCCCGTTGGGAAAAAGATACAAAAGTCTGAGGTCACGTACCAATCGACTCATGCTGCTGTCACCCTGGCTATGACTACATTCTGCACTCTCTCCCTTCCTTCTCTATGAACGGTATGATTTGTCTGTGTAGTGCGCAAGAAACAATACTTTTCACGGAATGTTAATACATGTGACAATAATAAATCGAATCAATTTCTACCTCATCACACTGCTCAACTCTGCCACACCCTTAGCCCATCTGCTGCTGAAATCCCCTCATCCAAGCCTTTGCTACCTCTGGACTTGACTAGTCCAGTACACTTCTGCTGGTCTCCCACATCTGACCCTTCATAAACATCATTGGAAATTCTGTTGCTTGTGTCTATTAAAATTCCGAGATGACAACGGAGCGACACAACTTTGTGCAAGCTGTGCCCAGCACACCTTCTAATTCTACCTTTTACTCTCATTCTAAGACTTTATTCTAACTCTTTTAAAATGACTGTAACACTACATTCGGCACTCCCTCGTTTTCTTCTCTATGAACAGTATGCTTTGTATAGCGCGCATATACTTTTCACTGTATGTTAATACATGTGACAATAATAAATCAAATAAAATTTACGTAAAAGCCTGTACGCCTGTCACCCCCGTCACTCGCCCCCCTCCCTGCGCCCCCCCCACCACCCTTGTCCGTACTCGCTGATCCAAACTTGCTTCCAGTGCCCTGATTTTAGAACTCTCATCCTTGTTTTCAACTCCCTATCTCATTAATCCCCTCCAGCCGCACAACCCTTTGAGTTATTTGTCCTCCATTGGCTGCAGAAGAGAAAATTGTACCCGCCTCTACTACTACCTCTGGCAGCTTGTTCCAGACACTCACCATCCTCTGTGAGAAAAAATTGCCCCCCTGGACACTTTTGCCCCTCTTCCCTCCCACCTTAAGCCTATGCCTGCTAGCTTTAGACTCCCCTGCCTTTGGGAAAAGATATTGGCTATCTAGCTGATCTGTGCCCCTCATTATTTTATAGACCTCTAAAGAACACCCTCAACCTTTTACGCTCCAGTGAAAAACGTCCCGGTTTATCCAACCTCTCCTTATGACACAAACCATCAAGTCCCGGTAGATCCTAATGAACCTTTTCTGCACTCTTTCTAATTTAATAATATCCTTTCTATAATAGGGTGACCAGAACTGCACACAGTATTCCACGAGTGGCCTTACCAATGTCTTGTATAACTTCAACAAGACATTGCTGTTAAATCGCCCTGTTGAAATAATAGTGGAATTTTGCTGTTGTAGTGTATTTGGTGGGAGTGTGGCTGGATGGCGTGGAGCAGATTAGAGTGGTGGGGGGAGTGGGTTATGTGGCCATCTCTACACTGGGCTATTGTCACTAATCAGTTCTTACTTTTCTTTATTGATCTGTGCAATGAATTGCTCAATGAGTACACAGGCAATGGAATTACAAAAAAGTTTCATGACCTTCATTCTGTTGCTTCTGATATATTAGATGCTCAGGATTAACAGGGTATCCAATATAATAGTGACTATAAGCTCCTGAGGTTCCAAAATATCTTCTGTGTGGATGAAGCTTCCTGCCAGCAATAGAGTCAGAACATTTCGGTCCAGAGATGCTTTGCCACAGAGGAATTGGAAAAGTTTGGTATTTGCCTTGAATTTCTTGTGGATTTGTCCATTTGGCTGCTATTGTTTTGACAGGAGAACCGTCTAAGTCTGAGGGAGATTCCTAAATAGGATCCACACTGATCATCTGCTGCAGTTACAGAGAACACCTGAGGAAAAACGAGAACTCCTTTGGCAAAGGCCAACTTGTAGGCTGAGGAATAGTAAGTGAAAAATGCTGAAGAAAATATTATTAAGGGCTGGAAACAAAACACGTTGAAAAGATACCAGTGTTTAAATTAGATTTTAGATGGTATGTGGGACAATATCAAATCAGCTGCCCATTTTACATCCCTCCCTAATTTCACTCCTTGAGGCTTCAGTTGGAAAAGACGTATCCTAAATCATCCCTATTTGGCTTGATTTTATTTTGAAGTCCATTGCACAATTTGGTTAGACAGTATATAAATTTTTGTAATGTATAATCTTACCCACTTTAGAAGTGTAAAAATAGGAGCAGGAGTAGGCCACAAGGCCCTTGGGCTGCCATTCAATAACATCACGACTGATCTCATCTTGTCTTCAAGACCACTTTCCTGCCTGTTCCAGAATCTGACTATCTCAGCCTTGAACATGTTCAGTGACTCAGTCTCCATTGGTCTCTGGATAGAGAATTCCAGAGAATAAAATCCTATAAAATGTGAAAACTGCCCTTACTTTAATACTGGATAATCATTGGATATATCGACTTAGAATCATAAAATGTTCAGTGCAGAGGGCCATCTAACACCATCTGGAACTGATCTATTCTAGTCCTAATTTCCATGTTTTCCCCATGAACCCAAACCTATTTCCTCGTCAAGAAACATAGAAAATAGGCACAGGAGGAGACCATTCAGCCCTTCAAGCTGCTCCACCATGCATTATGGTCATGGCTGATCATCCAACTCACTAGTCTGATCCCACCTCCCCTCTACATCCTTTAGTCCCCAAGAGCTATATCTAACTCCTTCTTGAAAACATACAGGGAGGTGATTCTCCTGTCCTGCTGCACTAATTTTTTTAGAGCAGTGGGCCGGGTGATTTGAGTGGCAGCTGATTCACGGGATTCGCACTGGGCACCGGGGCCACTGAAAATCAACATACCAGGTATTTGCATGTGTTTACATACCTTACATCTGATTAGTGGGTCCATGACTAGAATCTTCACCCTCAATATTATCTCCCCTCCTCTCCGCCATGATGTCACTCAGGCAGGGTTTACAACTGCTATATAGAAGTCAGGACCTGGCATGGCAGCTTTGAACAGGAATAAGGAGATAAGTTTTATGGAACTGTTGCGGGTGGGAAGATCCATTGACCTCAGGTAGGATTTTCCGATCTTGGTGCGAGTGCGACCGGAAAATCCCACCCCTTGTGTCCAATCTGAAATAGTTTCCCTTTCTGACGGTGAGGGAGTGCATGGTCCATTATACAGTTAGTGTGGACATGGGCAGTTGGGTGGGTGCGATCTGGTTATTTTTGTTAAAAAAAAATGTTTTTAAAAGGGCAGGAAGGAAGTGGGGTGCATTTTGCACATGGGGGAGAGGACAGCCCCTCTAAAATAGTGTGCCCATTTCTGATCAATGGTGTCCCCCAGAATCCTGCTGGTGTGGGTTTAATCGATGGTGAATATATCACAGATTGGCTGATGAGGTGTTTGTGAACTCGGCATATACACATTCTGAGCACACTGTATTGTACATAAGCGAAACAAATCACGGCATTTAAGACATTGAGAATTTGATAAATTCTGGGATAGTGGGGCTGACATATGAAGAGAGATTGGCTCAGGATTATATTCACTAGAGTTTAGAAGAATGAGGGGCACCTCATAGAAACCTATAAAATTCTACCAGGACTAGACAGGATGGATGCAGGAAGGGTGTTCCTGATGGTGGGGGAGTACAGAACCAGGGGTCATAGTCTAAAGATATAGGGTCAACCTTTTAGGACTGAGGTGAGGAGAAATTTCTTCACCAAAGAGTGGTGAATGTGTGGAATTCATTATCACAGAAAGCAGTTGAGGCCAAAACATTGTGACCGGGATTCTCCCAAAAAAATGCGAAGTGTCGAATTTGTGTGAAAACTGGAGTAAATCGCATTGGTTTTATTTCAGCAGGGTTTTGAATCTCACATACTCTGTGCACGGCAGAGGTCACTAGCGTGGATCACTCCAGAAGTCCGGGAACGGGGCATATTCCCACTGAAGAGGCTGAAATTAGCATACACATCTCTGGGAGATCGTTAAACAAGTTGTCCCAGCATTGAAATCGCTGGCCTCAACTGCCCGTGGACATTGCTGGCCTCATTGCTGGCCTCTTAGTCCCCCCCAAGCACATCGCTGGCTAGATTGCTGGCTTCTCACACCCCCTACCCCGGCACATACATCGCTGACCCTTCCCACTCCCCAGTGACCCGGATATCGCTGGCCCTTCCTATCTCCCCGTGACTCAGACCTGGGCATCGCTGTCCTCCCCGACCCAGTATCCTGGACGTCGCTGGCCTCTCCATGCCCTAATGACCCGGACATTGCTGGCCCTTTCCAGCTCCCAGTGACCCGGACATCGCTGGCCCACCCCAGCCCCCAGTGACCTGAACATAGAACATAGAACATAGAACACTACAGCACAAACAGGCCCTTCGGCCCATGAGTTGCGCCGATCACATCAACACCTACCAATCCATAGACCTATCTATAACCCCCAATCCCATAAAACCCCATATACTCATCCAGAAGTCTTTTAAAAGACCCCAGCGAGTTCGCCTCCACCACCACTGACGGCATCCGATTCCATTCACTCACCACCCTCTGAGTGAAAAACTTACCCCTAACATCTCTGTCCTCCCCCGCCCCCGTGACCTAGACATCACTGGCCTTCCCCATTCCCTGCCTACACACATGCAACACTGCTGCCTTTGCACACATCATTGAGTGAGAGCTTTGAGCATTACACCCCACCCCCCACAACCCCTCCCCACCCCCACAGACACAGGATCTTGTTGACTTAATCCAATTAGCACCTTTGCAGATGACTCACCCTTGATTGAAAGCAGGTTGCCTGTACATTCCTCACGAGGAATTTTAACTAATGGGTCCATCTTTGGCCCAAACTGACTGCACCTGGACTCTCCTAACAGGCTAGAGCTGTAAAGAAGCTGCAATGTTGAATACACAGCCAGTCATGCCAGGATGATGGCCCCAAAGAAATCTGCACCAAGATTCACTGAAACTGAGCAGACCCTGCTGGTTGTGTTGGAAGCATAGCGTCTGCTCCTGTTCCCACTCAGCTCCATCGCTCAGGGAGTCACGTAGCAAACACATTGTGGGAGTTGGTGGTATCCAATGCCAGGATCCTGACACCTCAGTCTACAGAACAGTGCCATGAGAAACTGAACGACCTTCTTTGGGCAGCAGGGGTGAGTTTGCATCCCATTCTGAAACCTGCACATACACATGCTGTATTAACAATGTCAAACCATCCCCAGACACCCCCCGCCACTCCAGCCAACCGGGAAACCCCCCCATCAAGCAAATGGTGACCCATTTCTCCAAAATGAACAACACAAGCTCCCCAACTCAGGGTAGGGGAGGTCACCCACTCCCAGTCAAAGTTAAGGTGACCAATTAACATGTTCAATTGGCTTTTAATTATTTATTTACATAGGGAGGGTGGGCTCTCGATTTTGGCAGCCACCCACCTACCATCTTATGGGGTGATCTCGGGGCGGGAGGGAATATAGTGATCTTGGCACCAGCCCTACTTTGCATTCCCCTCGCCAAAAGCATGTCCGGTGGGCGCAAGTAAAACCCAGCCCACGGTGTCTGTGGTGTGTACCAACTACAGGATTCCCCGCAGCCACACTTGAAGGTTTCTTTCCAATCCCTCCAACCTTCCGTGACCTCTCCTACCTTGAAGGAAGAGATAAGCAGGCTCTTGGAAGCACAACCAGCTTCAAGTTCCCTTTCAAGTTACACGCTATCCTGACTTGGAAATGCCTTGTCACTCCTTCATTATCGATTGGCCAACATAAGATTTTTAAGTTTATTTCTTAGTGTCACAAGTAGGCTTACATTAACACTGCAATGAAGTTACAATGAAAATCCCCTAGTCGCCACACTCCAATATCTGTTCGTGTACACTGAGGGAGAATTTAGCATGGCCAACGCTTCAACACATCTTTCGAACTGTAGGAGGACATTGCAGCATCCAGGGGAAACCTACGCAAGCACAGGTAGAACATGCAAACTCTGCACAGATAGTGGCCCAAGCCAGGAACCGAACCTAGGTCCCTGGCACTGTGAGGCAGCAGTGCTAATCACTGTGACGCCGTGCTGCCCCAGTTAAGTAAATTTAAGGAGGAGATAGGTAGATTTTTATTGAGCAATGGGTTATGGGGAACACAGTAAAAAGTCTGACAACACCAGGTTTTAATCCAACCTATTTATTTGATAATATACTCACAAGCTTTCGAGGGACACCCTCTTCGTCAGGTGAATGGAGGTCCCTCGAAAGCTTGTGAGTATATTATCAAATAAATAGGTTGGACTAAAACCTGGTGTTGTCAGACTTTTTACTGTGTTTACGCCAGTCCAACGCCGGCATACCCACATTATGGGGAACAGGCAGGAGAGTGGAGTTGAGGCCTGAACAAGGTCAGCCATGATCATATTGAACGGTGGAACAGGTTTGAGGGGCTGAATTGCCTTCTTCTGCTCTTAGTTCTTATATTGAGTCTGGATGTGAGTTGAAGTTGGTTATGAATGTAACCGCAACTGTGTGAAATTACTGGTGATTCTGAAAGGCATCCAAACTCACTGGGCAGAACTTTCCTGTCCTGCCCACTATGGGATTTGTAGCAGGCAGGGACGGACCATGCAAAGATCCATTAACCTCAGGCAGGATCTTCCTGTCATGGTTTTAAAGTTTATTTATTAGTGTCAGAAACAGGTTTATATTAACACCGCAATGAACTTACTGTGAAAATCCCCTATTCGCCACTCTGGCACCTGCTCGGGTAAACTGAGGCAGAATTTAGCATGACCAATGCACCTAACCAGCACGCCTTATGTACTGTGGAAGGAAGCCGGAGCACCCAGAGGAAATCCACGCAGACACGGGGAAAATGTGCAGACTCTGCTCAGACAGTGACCCGAGCCAGGAATCCAGCCCAGGTCCCTGGCACTGTGAGGCAGCAGTGCTAACCATTGTGTCACCATGTCGCTCCACCCTCTCTCAAATTCTGAGACAATTAGTGTGTTTTCCTACTTCACTGTTGGTAAAACTCAAATCTGCACATTTACTTACCTCATAATCAAATTTATATAGCAAGTTTCAAATTAAATCCCATTTAAAAATTGTTTTTTTCCTCAACAACAGAGGTTTACAGCAAAAAAATAGGTCTTTCGGTCCAACAAGTCTGAGCCAATGTTTATACTCCATATTCTCCTTCAACTATAAGCCAGGAATTGAACCTTGGAGGTGTGAGGCAGCAGTACTCACCCCTGTGCCACCATGCTGATACAGAACTGTGGGTGAACATTCAGCACATGGACTGGAGCAAGAATGATTTGCCAAAGGCAATTAAGATTGGGCAATAAATGCTGCATTTTAAATTATGAAAGAAATAGCAATAATGCATGGTCTAAAAAACTTTCTCACTGTCAGAAAGGGACAACTACTTTAGATTAGACATGAGACATTAGTCCTTTCAGTGCTCTTAATAACAGAACTCTTTACAGGTACATTTAATTGACTGAATGTCTAATCACATGACTATATTACACTATCATTCAGAATGATTATAGTATAGTTTGATGATATTAATGCATGATTATATTCATTAATTTTAAAAGCAAACCTGTTAATTTAATTGTGTATCTGTAGAATTTTTTAACATGAATTTGAAAAGTTGGCATGTGATTAAGGTAGTTTCAATTTATTAATATGTGATTCATAGTCTGAGTATAATAAAATATTTTAATTTGAGCATTAGTATATGCATACTGTATAATTATATCAAGTGTGAGGATATGATTGCAATAAGCTAAGATTTGATATGCTAAAATGCAATAATGATTGTTTTATGATTTAAATTGTGAGCACATGGCTATAATTTGTTAGCCAGTTTGCAAGGTTGCATGTTCTGGGTTAGAAAGTTCTGAGTTTTCACCCCATGTTAGATCTGGGGTAAATACTGTACACTGACCACTCAGTGAAGTATTGTGTTGATAGGCGTTCTCCTTCAGATAAGACTCTGTCCGCAAGTTCTTCTGTTCAGGAAAGATTGAAGAAACTTGGGGTTCTTTTCTCTTCAAAGAAGAAGGCCGTTGGGTGACCCAATTGAGGCCTTTAGGGTTATGAAAGTGTTTCAAAGGGTGGATAATGACCTAGTAATATTATCACTAGATTCAGCTAATGATCTGGGGACCCGGGTTCAAATCCTGCCATGGCAGTTGTGGAATTTGGATTCAATAAAAATCTGGAATTAACTATCTACTGGTGACCATGAAACCATTGTCAATTGTTGGGAAAAGCCATCTGGTTCACTAACGTTCTTTAAGAAAGGAAATCTGCCAAAGATGTGCATTGGCCTTGCTAAATTGTCCCTTAGTATCTTGGCATGCGTAGGTTAGAGGGACTAGCGGGGTAAATGTGAGGGGTTACGGGGATAGGGCCTAGGTAGTATTGGTGTCGATGCAGACTTGATGGGCTGAATGGCCTCCTTCTGCACTGTAGAGATTCTATGATTCTACAATTTTTGGAAAAACCCATCTGGTTCACTAATGTCCTTTAGGGAAGAAAAATCTGGCCAACATGTGAGTCCAGAGCCACAGCAATGTGGTCTATTACTTATGTGGCGAAAAACTGCAGCAGGCGACGGTGCAGAGGGACCTCGGGGTCCTTGTGCATGAGTCGCAAAAACCCAGCCTGCAGGTGCAGCAGGTGGTCAGGAAGGCTAATGGGATGCTGGCCTTCATAGCGAGGGGGATTGAATATAAAAGTAGGGAGGTCTTGCTGCAGCTGTATAGGGCATTGGTGAGGCCGCAGCTGGAGTACTGTGTGCAGTTTTGGTCGCCGTACTTACGCAAGGATATTTTGGCCTTGGAGGGAGTGCAGAGGAGGTTTACTAGGCTGATACCGGAGTTGAGGGGGTTGAGCTATGAGGAGAAGCTGAATAAACTAGGCTTGTTCTCGTTAGAGTTTAGAAGAATGAGGGGAGATCTCATTGAGACATATAAGATGATGAATGGGATGGATAGGATAGAGGTGGAGAGACTCTTCCGGCTCAGAAAGGACAGTAGGACTAGGGGGCACAGCCTCAAGATAAAGGGGGGGCGGTTTAGAACGGAGTTGAGGAGGAACTTCTTCACTCAAAGGGTGGTGAATCTCTGGAATTCTCTGCCTGTTGAAGTGGTGGAGGCTGCCTCACTAAATATATTTAGGACACGGGTTGATGGGTTTTTGATAAGCAAGGGGATTAAGGGGTATGGGGAGAGGGCGGGAATGTGGAACTGAGCCACGACAGATCAGCCATGATCTTATTGAATGGCGGGGCAGGCTCGAAAGGCTAGATGGCCTACTCCTGCTCCTATTTCTTATGTTCTTATGTTCTTAACTCTCAACTGCCCTCTGAAATGGCCGAGCAAGCAACTCAGTTGCAAGAAGGCAGCTGACCACCACCTTCTCAGGGGAAACTAGGATGGGCAATAATTGCTGGCCAGCCAGCGATGCCCATGTCCCGCGAATAAAAAAAACACAAAAATGCTCCCAGTATGTGGACATCCAAAACTAGGGGCTATCAATTTACGATATTCCCTATTAAATCCAATAAGCAATCCCAGAAAAACTCAGAGTCTTTTAGGATTTGGAAATTGCTATCATGTGAAATAGCCGAGGCTAATAGCTTATACACTTTTAGAAGAGTTAAATACTTGGCAGTGAACGGCATAAAGGTTACATAAAGGAAGGAGAATGTGGAACATAAACATAGACTAAAACTTGTTGGACTGAAAGGCCTATTTCTGTGCTGTAAATTCTAGGTTATTCTATGTATTTATCAACATGATAACAATCCCTGCTGTCGGGGGAAAAAACAATTTTTAAATGAAATTTAATTTGAAAGATCCTAGTTTGAAGTTTGCTATATAAATTTGGTTATGATGTAAATAAATGTTGCAGATTTGAGTTTTGCCAATAGTGAGGTGTGAAAATACACTAATTGTCTCAGAATTTGCAAGAGTTTGGGGCGGCATTGTGGCACAGTGGTTCGCAATGCTGCCTCACAGTGGCCAGGGACCTGGGTTTGATTCCTGGCTTGGGTCTCTGTCTGTGCAAAGTCTCCGCGTGTCTGTGTGTTTCCTCCTCGTGTTCCAGATTCTTCCCACAGTCCAAAAGACGTGTTGGTTAGGTGCATTGGCCATGCCAAATTCTCCCTCAGTGTACCCAAACAGGCGCCGGAGTGTGGCAACTAGGGGATTTTTACGGTAACTTCATTGCAGTGTTAATGAAAATCAACTTGTGACACTAATAAATAAACTTTAAACACAAATAATTAAAGATTAGTGCAGGTAGGTTCAACCTTTTAAGAAATAGTTTTGCATGATGAAGAAAATCTAGAATGGACAGAAAAATGGATTATGATTCAGGGACACACGAGAGGTAACCCGAAATAAAGAAAAAAAATGTTGGAAACTGTCAGCAGATCAAGCAGCATCTGTGGAGAGAGGAACAGAGTTAGCATTTCAGGTACTGTGGCTGAAATCATTTTAACCAGCACATTCCTTTATTCAATACAAACTGAACACCTATTGCTGTTAAAAAAAACCCGGGGGGAGGGGGAGGGGAGGTGTTGGGTGGGGGCGGAGGCGGGGTTGCCCAGGATGCAGATGGGCACCTCAGTAGGTCCTTGAATTTCACTGTGTGACTCTGAAACCTGCCCCCCTCCCCATTTGTAATACCCCCTCATACAACACATTCAGGTTGGAGGACGTTGGCTTCTCAGTCTTTTAGCTAAGATCAAGCCCAAAATGGAGTGCAATGCCTCATCTTATCAGCTTAGGTCGTGTTTGTCTCTCTTGAGGAGACCATGAATTGGATTCAATTGGATTTTGTATTAGGTTTTTTGGAACAAGCAAGGAATGGATTTGGAACAAAAATGGAAAATGCTGGAAAATCTCAGCAGGTCTGACAGCATCTGTGGAGACAGAGTAGAACCAACATTTCGGGTCTAGATTTCCGTTTTTGTTTCAGATTCCAGCATCCGCAATATTTTGCTTTTATCTTAGGAATGGTTTTGAGTTTGCCCGGTTCATTCTGAGCATTGGCTTTGTAGCTTTAAGGATGGAGTAAAAAATGATTTATAAAGTTACATTTTCAAAAAGCAGGATACGGAAAAGTGCCATTACCAACGTTAATGGAGATTGTAGATGAAGGGGCCCTGATTGACCCTTGAAGAGTCATGTAGACTCGAAACGCAGGCTCTATTCTCTCCCCACAGATGCTGTCAGACCTGCTGAGATTTTCCAGCATTTTCTGTTTGTGTTTCAGATTCCAGCTTCCGTGGTATTTCCAGGGTTTGATTCCTATCTTGGGTCATTGTCCGTGTGGAGTTTGCATGTTCTTCTGTCTGCGCGGGTTTCCTCCGGGTGCTCCCGTTTTCTCCCACAGTCCAAAGACATGTGGGTTAGATTGATTGGCCATGCTGAAAAAAAATGCCCCTTAAAGCCGTGAGATGTGTAGCCTAAAGTGATTACTGAGTAAATATGTGTGGGTAGGGCCAGGGTGGGATTGTGGTTGGTGCAGACTCGATGGGCCAAATGGCCTCCTTCTGCACTGTAGGGTTTCTATGATTATAAATTCTTCCTCAGTGTACCAAAATAAGCGCCGGAGTGTGGCGGCTAGGAGATTTTCACAGTAACTTCATTGCAGTGTGAATGCAAAGAAGTTGATAAAGGAGGGTAGGAGAAGCTACGAAGCTGGGCTAGCACTTAATATAAAAAAGGATAGCAAGAGTTTTTATAAATATATAAAAAGGAAGAGGCTGGCTAGGGTGAACGTTGGTCCTTTAGAGGATGAGAAAGGGGAGCTAGTGGTAGGGGATGGGGATATGGCTAAGGTCTTGAATAACTTTTTTGTTTCTGTCTTCACGGAGGAGGACGTGAATAATTTGCCGGGTGTTAGCGATGGAAAGGTGGTAGGACTGGAGGGTCTTAATGACATTACTGTTATTAGAGAGGTGGTGCTCGACAGACTGGAGGGGCTGATTGTGGACAAGTCCCCAGGACCGGATGGAATGCATCCGAGGGTTCTGAAAGAAATGGCGGAGGTTATAGTGGATGCCTTGGTGGTTATTTTCCAGACGTCGCTGGATTCCGGGGAAGTGCCGGAAGATTGGAAAACGGCTAATGTTACGCCGTTGTTTAAGAAGGGTGCCAGGCAAAAGGCGGGGAATTATAGGCCGGTTAGTTTAACGTCTGTGGTAGGTAAAATGTTAGAATCCGTCATTAAGGAGGAAATTGCGAGGCATCTTGAAGGGAATTGCTTGATAGGGCAGACGCAACACGGTTTCATTAAAGGGAAGTCGTGTCTGACAAATTTACTGGAGTTCTATGAGGATGTGTCTAGGGCAGTGGATAGAGGAGAGCCGGTGGATGTGGTCTTTCTGGATTTTCAGAAGGGGTTTGACAAAGTACCTCACAAGAGGTTATTGCAGAAGGTCAGGGGACATGGAGTTGGGGGTAGGGTGTTAGCGTGGATAGAGGATTGGTTGTCAAATAGGAGGCAGAGAGTGGGGGTCAATGGGTGCTATTCGGATTGGCGGTTGGTGACTAGTGGGGTGCCCCAGGGGTCGGTGCTGGGGCCTCAGCTATTTACCATTTATATAGATGATCTGGAGGAGGGAACCGACTGCAAGGTGTCGAAATTTGCTGATGATACCAAGATTGGGGGAAAGGCAAATTGTGCGGAGGGTGTGGAGAGTCTGCAGAAGGATCTAGATAGGCTGGGAGAATGGGCCAGGAAATGGCAAATGGAATTTAATGTTGGCAAGTGTGAGGTGGTCCACTTTGGTAGGAAGAATGGTAGGAAGGACTATTACTTACGTGGCGAAAAACTGCAGCAGGCGATGGTGCAGAGGGACCTCGGGGTCCTTGTGCATGAGCCGCAAAAACCCAGCTTGCAGGTGCAGCAGGTGGTCAGGAAGGCGAATGGGATGCTGGCCTTCATAGCGAGGGGGATTGAATATAAAAGTAGGGAGGTCTTGCTGCAGCTGTATAGGGCATTGGTGAGGCCGCAGCTGGAGTACTGTGTGCAGTTTTGGGTGCCGCACCTGCGCAAGGATATTTTGGCCCTGGAGGGAGTGCAGAGGAGGTTTACTAGGCTGATACCGGAGTTGAGGGGATTGAGCTATGAGGAGAGGCTGAATAAACTAGGCTTGTACTCGTTAGAGTTTAGAAGAACATAAGAACATAAGAAATAGGAGCAGGAGTAGGCCATCTAGCCCTTCGAGCCTGCCCCGCCATTCAATAAGATCATGGCTGATCTGTCGTGGCTCAGTTCCACTTTCCCGCCCTCTCCCCATAACCCTTAATCCCCTCTCTTATCAAGAACCCATCAACCTGCTTCTTAAAAATATTTAGCGAGGCAGCCTCCACCACTTCAACGGGCAGAGAATTCCAGAGATTCACCACCCTTTGAGTGAAGAAGTTCCTCCTCAACTCCGTTCTAAACCGCCTCCCCTTTATCTTGAGGCTGTGCCCCCTAGTCCTACTGTCTTTTTTGAGTGGGAAGAGTCTCTCCACCTCTATCCTATCCATCCCATTCATCATCTTATACGTCTCAATGAGATCTCCCCTCATTCTTCTAAACTCTAACGAGTACAAGCCTAGTTTATTCAGCCTCTCCTCATAGCTCAATCCCCTCAACTCCGGTATCAGCCTAGTAAACCTCCTCTGCACTCCCTCCAAGGCCAAAATATCCTTGCGCAGGTGCGGTGCCCAAAACTGCACACAGTACTCCAGCTGCGGCCTCACCAATGCCCTATACAGCTGCAGCAAGACCTCCCTACTTTTATATTCAATCCCCCTCGCTATGAAGGCCAGCATCCCATTCGCCTTCCTGACCACCTGCTGCACCTGCAAGCTGGGTTTTTGCGACTCATGCACAAGGACCCCGAGGTCCCTCTGCACCGTCGCCTGCTGCAGTTTTTCGCCACGTAAGTAATAGTCCTTCCTACCATTCTTCCTACCAAAGTGGACCACCTCACACTTGCCAACATTAAATTCCATTTGCCATTTCCTGGCCCATTCGCCCAGCCTATCTAGATCCTTCTGCAGACTCTCCACACCCTCCGCACAATTTGCCTTTCCCCCAATCTTGGTGTCATCAGCAAATTTCGACACCCTGCACTCGGTTCCCTCCTCCAGATCATCTATATAAATGGTAAATAGCTGAGGCCCCAGCACCGACCCCTGGGGCACCCCACTAGTCACCAACCGCCAATCCGAATAGCACCCATTGACCCCCACTCTCTGCCTCCTATTTGACAACCAATCCTCTATCCACGCTAACACCCTACCCCCAACTCCATGTCCCCTGACCTTCTGCAATAACCTCTTGTGAGGTACCTTGTCAAACGCCTTCTGAAAATCCAGAAAGACCACATCCACCGGCTCTCCTCTATCCACTGCCCTAGACACATCCTCATAGAACTCCAGTAAATTTGTCAGACACGACTTCCCTTTAATGAAACCGTGTTGCGTCTGCCCTATCAAGCAATTCCCTTCAAGATGCCTCGCAATTTCCTCCTTAATGACGGATTCCAACATTTTACCTACCACAGACGTTAAACTAACCGGCCTATAATTCCCTGCCTTTTGCCTGGCACCCTTCTTAAACAACGGCGTAACATTAGCCGTTTTCCAATCTTCCGGCACTTCCCCGGAATCCAGCGACGTCTGGAAAATAACCACCAAGGCATCCACTATAACCTCCGCCATTTCTTTCAGAACCCTCGGATGCATTCCATCCGGTCCTGGGGACTTGTCCACAATCAGCCCCTCCAGTCTGTCGAGCACCACCTCTCTAGTAACAGTAATGTCATTAAGACCCTCCAGTCCTACCACCTTTCCATCGCTAACACCCGGCAAATTATTCACGTCCTCCTCCGTGAAGACAGAAACAAAAAAGTTATTCAATACCTTAGCCATATCCCCATCCCCTACCACTAGCTCCCCTTTCTCATCCTCTAAAGGACCAACGTTCACCCTAGCCAGCCTCTTCCTTTTTATATATTTATAAAAACTCTTGCTATCCTTTTTTATATTAAGCGCTAGCCCAGCCTCATAGCTTCTCCTACCCTCCTTTATCAACTTCTTTGTCAATCTTTGTTGACATTTAAACCTTTCCCAATCCTCTTCTCGCCCACTGCTCTTAGCTACTCTAAATTCCTCCGCTTTTAATTTAACACTTTCCTTCACCTCCTTTGTTATCCACGGCTTATTACCTCTCCTCCTACTGTCCTTTTTGACCATCGGAATAAATTTCTGCTGAGCACCAAGAAAGATCTCCTTAAAGATCCTCCACTGCTCCTCAGCAGACCTACCTTCCAACGCACTCCCCCAGTCCACATTCGCCAATTCTTCTCTCATCCTACCATACTCCCCTCTATTCAAACAAAGGACGCGTGTCTGGGAACCCACTTTCTCCTCCTCCATCTGCAACAGAAACTCCACCATGCAATGATCACTCTCTCCAAGAGGATCCTTCACCGCAAGGTCCCTAATTCTACCCGCCTCATTACATAGCACCAGATCCAAGATAGCTCGCTCCCTCGTCGGCTCCAACACACACTGTTCAAGGAAATTATCCCGGCAGCATTCCAAGAACTCCTCCTCGAGCCCACCTCGTCCAACATGGGTCGACCAATCAATATGCAGATTGAAATCTCCCATAACTACTGCCGTCCCATTCCTGCACGCCGCACTTATTTGCGCGTTAACAGCCCGCCCCACCTCCAGATCATTATTTGGGGGCCTATAGACGACACCCACCAGCGTCTTCCTCCCTTTGCTGTTCCTAATCTCCACCCACAACGATTCCACTTTCTGCTCTTTGGCTCCGATATCATCCCTTGCTACCACCTTGATACTATCCTTAATCAGCAGAGCTACGCCACCCCCTCTTTCCTCCTGCCTATCCTTCCTAAACACTTGATAGCCCTGTACATTCATCTCCCAGTCCCTGTCACCTTGCAGCCACGTCTCTGTAATGGCCACCAGATCGTATCCATTTGTGTCGATCTGCGCCACCAGCTCATCCACTTTATTCCGAATGCTTCGTGCATTCAGATAAAGCGCTTTCATCCCAGCCTTCACCTGGACCCTATTTGCCGTAACGCCACCAATTGGGACATCCTCGGCCTCTTCCCTTACCTGTACCCTATCCTTAACTTTAGACCTCGTAGCGTCACCTACCCTCGCACCCTCCCCCCCCCTAATTAGTTTAAAGCCCTGTCTACAGTCCTCTTTACTCGATTCGCCAACACTCTGGTCCCAGCACGGTTCAGACCCACCCCATCCCGCCCGAACAAGTCCCACCTACCCCAATACTGGTGCCAATGCCCCATAAATTCGAACCCATTCCTCCCACACCAATCCCTGAGCCACCCATTCACTTCCTTTATCCTGTCAACCCTACGCCCATCTGCACTCAGTTCAGGCAGTAGCCCAGAGACGACCACCTTGTCGGTTCTACTTTTTAATTCCATTCCCAGCTTCTCATACTCCCTCCCCAGATCCTCAGTCCGCACTTTGCCTACGTCGCCGGCACCCACATGTACAACAACGACCGGGTTCTCACCCTCCCACTCCAGATTCCTCTGCAGCCCAGCTGTGACATCCTGTACCCGAGCACCAGGCAGACAACACACCCTTCTGTGCACTTTGTCATTGTGACAAAGGACAGTGTCAATACCCTTCAAGATGATGAATGGGATGGATAGGATAGAGGTGGAGAGACTCTTCCCGCTCAAAAAAGACAGTAGGACTAGGGGGCACAGCCTCAAGATAAAGGGGAGGCGGTTTAGAACGGAGTTGAGGAGGAACTTCTTCACTCAAAGGGTGGTGAATCTCTGGAATTCTCTGCCCGTTGAAGTGGTGGAGGCTGCCTCGCTAAATATTTTTAAGAAGCGGGTTGATGGGTTCTTGATAAGAGAGGGGATTAAGGGTTATGGGGAGAGGGCGGGAAAGTGGAACTGAGCCACGACAGATCAGCCATGATCTTATTGAGTGGCGGGGCAGGCTCGAAGGGCTAGATGGCCTACTCCTGTTCCTATTTCTTATGTTCTTATGTAAACCTGTTTGTGACTAATAAATAAACTTTTTACTTAATTTTGCTTTTATCATGGGCTTGGATTTACAGCACAGGAACATGCCCTTCAGCCCTCCAAGCTTGCACCAACCACGCTCCCCGACTGAACTAAAACCACCTACCCTTCCAGGGACTTTATCCCTCTATTTGCATCCTATTCATGTATTTGCCCAGGCGCCCCTTAAAAGTCACTACCGTATCTGCAAACGTAAATAGCAGAGAACGGTTAAGATCCAGCGACCTCTGGGTTATTATGGGCCCAGCATGCCATGGCCCGTTCTGACTTTGTAACTTTAAGGATGGAGTAAAGAGCAGGTAACAGGGGAGGGCGCCACTGTCATCGTTAATGGAGATTGTAGATGTAGGGACCCTGTTGTGTGACCAGCAGAGGACAGTAAAACACAAAAAGAGAGGGCGATCGCTCCTCGTTTAAAAAAAACTAGCCAGCACTCAAAACTACTGGAGGAGCCGCAAAGACAGCCCAGGTTTCACATGTAGCCGGACAATAAAAAATACCAATCTATGAGTGGAAAATAAATAGTTCAAATCTCAACACTTCCTCACTTAAAAAGAAGCACCCGCTTGGGGTTAGATTATTATAATTCACCTCCTGAGCACAAGAACAAAAATCCTTACGAAATATATCGAAATGTTATTAAAAAGAATAGGATAAATTCGTTGCTCGGATTACGATATAGGGGACAAGACCTATTTTAGTCAGCGTTCCGACAACATGTAAAAAGTTTTCAGGGAAGGCAAAGTTTTTTTTTACACAATGAAACTTTGATATATGGGAAGAGGGAGAGAATTTCGGTTTTACGAGGAAATAGTTTGAGACAAGCTTTGCCAGATCAATTCCCTGGTTTCTTGAAAGTACGGTTCTTTTGGCAACTGAAGTAACAAATGTTCGAGAGAGAGAGACTCACCAGGGGAGAAGGAATGGGAGAATCAGATGAGGGGGGGGAGGTGGGGGGGGGTGGACAGACAGAAGTAACTCAGTGACTGCTTTTTCTGCTGTGGAGACAGAGGGAGGAAGAGGGAGAGAGGAAGAAAAGTTTTAGTGAATTGTCCTCTCTCTCCTCCCTCCCTCTCTGTGTGTTGGATAGAGAGAGGGGGAAAGTTTTTTTTGCTCTGTCTCTCTACGCGTGTATCTTGTCTGAGGAATCACGGCACAGACACACCAGCGGCGGCCCCAACTCGTCAAACTCTGCGATTGAATCCACTCCTTTTTTTCAAAAAAAACACTCAACAACACAGAGAGAGAGAGAGACTGTGCTGCTGGATTTTCTTCGCTGTACTTCTGATCCTTGTGGGAGCTTTGACTTTTGTTGTGGATTTTTTGTTTTTGGTTATAGAAACGCCTTTTGATGATAACGGTTCCATAAGTTTATTTTTTTTGGGGGGGGAGGGGGGAGAAGAGTTGGAAAAAAATATATTTTTTTCTTGTTTTGACATAGTTATTCCTTCCAGTTTGAAGCCCTTTTTTTCAGCCAAAGCACACGGATCAGATAACCAAAAACAAAAATTAGCAAACTCTTCGGTACTAAACAGGTAACGTTTTATATTGCCCTCTCCCCTTCCTCCGACTGCTCATGTTTAAGGAGTGATACCTGCTTCTGTTTATTTACTGTGTCACTGTTGTTGTTGCTGCTTAACTTTGCCACACTTTTGCAAACTTCCAGCGGTTGTTGTTGTTTGGTTGGTGAATGTGTGTGTGTGGAGAGAGAAGGAGTGTGATTCACAACAAACTGTGACTTCTTTTAAAAAAAGAGAAAAATACATCCTCGGAAGTTCCTCAGTTTTTGGCTCATTTTCTCTCTTAGCTATACTCTCTCTTATTCCCTCTTTTCCCTTTTTTCTCAACGAACTTACCTTCTTTTGTCCCACTTTACCTTTTATGGAATTCCAGAAATGTATGTGTGTGTTTGGGGGGGGGGTCTTTTTTTTGACTGAGCTCTTTGCAATCTGATCCCATTTTTGTGTGTTGTATTTTGTTAAGTGTTGGGCGCCAGGCTGATTAAGGAGTTAAAAAAAAAGAGGGGTCGGGGAAAAGTCTGTGTGTGTGTGTGGGGAGGGGGTGTCTGCCCTCTCCCCCACTCCAGAGATTGCATTGTGTGTGGGGATAGGAAGAGGGAAGAATTGGACGGGCCAGTTTAACAACTTTTTGCTGGCATTGTCAACCGAGTCCATGTCGAGTTTTTGTGGACAAGTAATGAGTGTGTTTTTTTTAAACACGGGATTTAATTAGTATATCTCAGCCCCTAGGTGTTGTGCCTATATTTCTGCCCCTTTTAAAGTGCTCCTGCGTTTGTATATTGTTCCAAAGATCCAAGTCTTTATACAGCAATTTCCCTTCTCTCAAACCCCTCATTCCCCTGTCTGGGGCTAACTAGTGATGCACCCCAGCCAGTTTGCTTTTACCCTCTCTGTAAAGCTCTTAGGAATTATTTTGCCACACAAATAAAATTATTCCAATGATGCACTCCCTCCATCGCGCACCGAAACTAATTCCGTGTCTTGGCATCATTCGCAGCTCAGAAGCGCGCACACCGCTTGTAAGTTACACATTTTCTTTTCCCATTGAGCGACCCGGGTATGTTTTTGGGCTGGGAACCATGTTCTCCCTCCTTCGTCCTGGCAGTAAAACCTGTTCCCTTCACTGAAACAAGTTCAGCCCAAGTACGGTCAACTTAGCTGCTCCGAGGTCGGGGTGGCTCTTAAAGTCACAGTGCCCCGAAGATGCAGCAAAATGATGAGGGGAGGGCATCAGGGAGACGTCACTTGTGCATAAGTGGAAAAGTGAAGACTCTCAAAACTCTCATTGTGATTTTCACTTAAATATGTGTTGGCCTGTTTGGATAAATGTTATACAAGTGGCAGAGTGGTGAATGATACAGCCCTTCAGTGCTGTCTAAAATGCACAGAGGGCATTGCTAAAATTCTTTGTGGTCCTTTGGGACTTGCTATCACATCAATTACGGAGTCACTTTAATTGTACAAACATAGAACTTTGCCACAACTCTTGCTTTTAAAAGGGGAGAAAACCAATTGGCTCGTTGAGACAAAACCTGTATTTTCTTCCTAAGAAGTTTTGTTCTTTATTCTGGTGACACGAATGATCCAACTTGTATTTCTCACTGGCATCAATTTGCACTGTTATATACCATCTTTGGTTTCTGAAACATGCTTTGTGTATGTGCATGCACATGCAGTGGACATTCTGGCTTGTAAGCCATACATTCCTGACAGCATTGCCTTTTCAAGGATTAAAACAGCGTTTAAAAGAGTTGGATTACAACATTTTTATTATGAGATTTCTCTTTGCAAGTGAGTGCCCATTCTGTGGCGGGCAGTGAAACAGAATATCACTGTAAACCTCTGATGCACAGATACAGCTCTGCGAATTGCCGTTAAAATTTCATACAGTATCACTTGTGGTGTGAGGGCAGAAATGTCGTAAGGTTGGATAATATAAAGCAATGTAAACCCAGACAGGCTGTTTACTGGTGATCAGCTGTGTTTTGTTAAAAGAAACAATTTATTGGAAAGTGGCTAATTAAATGGCAGCTTAGTGCTTACAATGCTGTTGAAGCATCAGTGTTTCGAAAATGACCTTTGATACCAATGTTTACTCCTGTTTACAATTTGTGGTGTGTTTTTAAAAACAGTTTATGGTGTATCTGAAACAATTTGCGTGACTGATGCCTCTTAGTGCCACAGAAGCATTTTAAATAATGGTAGTTTTGACATGTGGAAACACTGGTTGAATTGTCTCGCAGGCCCATCAGGTATTTCTTTTTCCCAATAATGCACATGTAACACTGGGCAAGTCCCTCCAAAATAAACACCCTCTGTCTCTCTTGCTAGAGCTGCCGTAGGGTTCTGCAGTTTAAGTGTGAACACCTCTTGCAGTTACATTGGAAGATTTGCCCCCAGCAAGCCAAAGGCAGATGCTGTAGAGGTTGAGCTGAGTTTACTCATTGGCATGTCTGGGTACCCGTACAGGGTACACCCAAGTACCCTTATATTCAGTTCATAGCAGTATGCCGTTAATGAAGGATGCAGTGATAAGGAATGTCCTGTGTTGACTGTGCATTTTTTTAAGCAGCATTATGTTGTGCAGCAGTCAGAATTGCTACTGATTTAGGGAGGGATGTGAGCACACAGTGCAGAGTTATATGGGGAGCTGATGGTGACAAACCAAGGAGACCCCACACATACATGCTTCCGTGAAAGCACTACACATTTGTGTGTACATGTGACATCAGTGCAGATTTGCGTGTGCCTGGTGGGGTTGGCATTCTACTGGTCACTCATTCACTGCAATTATTCTAGCATTGACAAACCGTGCCAAAGATGCAAAAATGGCTCCGACAAATTGTCCTGCGGTGCTGTTTTCAAGATGAAACTGTTGGTGCCATGGGTACACCAAAATGATACAGTACCAAATGTCCAGTTTAGCTTCCATCTTAGTGAGTTAATGCAAACAGTGTTTCATAAAGCTAAAGCAGTGATTGTTCCGTATTTTCAATCCTACTAGTGTCTTGTCAATATGTTGAAACTTTTTAGTGGATTTCAGTTTCAGGAGCAGCCTTCTGTGAAATCTGTTTAAAATTAGCCTTGCAAATCCCAGTACAGGCATTGCATCCACCAGCACAGGGAAAACTTTCGTACTTCTTTCTCTTTCACTTGCTAAGTTTTTCAATTCCACTTAAATTTATTGTGGTGGGCAAATGCACTGGCACAGGTGATGTGGTGACTAACACTGGCACCAGTAATGCCACTGATACTAGCACTGCTGATTTGATGATGTCCAAAGATTTGTGGGTTAGATGAATTGGCCATACTAAATTGCACTAAATAGTGTCAGGGGACTAACTAGGATAAATGCATGGGAGTATGGGGATAGGGCCTGGGTGGGATTGTGGTCAGTGCAGACTCGATGGGCCGAATGGCATCCTTCTGCACTGTAGGAGTCTATAATTCTGTGATTTACTAACTTCACTCAGAACCATTTGCCATCCTGCTAAAGTAACTTGAAAGATAATTTAGAAACAATAATACCACTTAACGCTAGCTTCAGAATATCTGCTTCATAGTCATTATGCACTTATGTGACATTATTCACAAAGCATTGAAAACGGAACAAAATAGCTTGTTTTTGATGTGAACACTTCTTTCTGGCTTTAAAAATTGTTAAATAATTAACCAACAATTATTGAAGCTAATGAGTGAAACTTGTACTAGCTGCTCTGGCAATCAGCTAATCATCATGAAATATTTTGAACTTTTATCTCTGATTATAAACAATGCAAGGGGTTTTTATTCATTGTTTAGTAAACTCTGTCTTGATGCTGCCTCACAGCACCAGGGACCTGGGTTCGATTTCCCGGCTTGGGCCACTGTCTTTGTGGAGTTTGCACATTCTCCCCGTGACTGCGTGGGTTTCCTCTGCGTGCTGTGGTTTCCTCCCACAGTCTGAAGGACGTGCTGGTTAGGCGTATTGGCCATGCTAAATTCTCTCTGTGTGCCCGAACAGGCACCAGACTGTGGCGACTAGGGGAATTTCACAATAACTTCATTGCAGTGTTAACGTAAGCCTTACTTGTGACTAATAAATAAATAAGTTCTAATAAATAAAACTTTACGTGTGGTACAATCTGATTGATTTTCAATTCATTACTTTTACATGGAAAAGACCATTGATTAAATATATTCTCTATTAAGAGAAGGTGCACCAACTAAATTAATGGAATTATTGAGTGTTTATATGGACAGTTTGTGGATGGTAGCAGATGTTAACATTATTGTTTTGATAAGTGAGGGTGTGAACTCCTTTAATACCATTAGACCAGCTTCTACCTAGCCTGTTACTCATTTCTTCCAAGGCTCCCTTTTTCATTCTTTGCACTCCAACATCTTTGCTTCTCAAAACCTCAAAATTATTCTGCTCAAAAGTTTTTATTACTCATTTACAGGATATCGCTGGTTAGGCCAGCATTTATTGCCCATCCCAAATTGCCCTTGAGAAGGTACTGGTGAGCTGCCTTTTTGAATGGCTGCAGAGGTACAGGTACAGCCTTATTGCTAGTAGGGAGGGAGTTTCAGGATTCCAATGACAGTGATATAATTCCAAGTCAGGATGTTGAATGACTGGGAGGAAAGCTTCCAGGTGAGTGTGTTCCATTGTGTCTGCTGCCCTTGTCCTTCTAGATAGTAGCAGTCATGGGTTTGGAAGGTGCTGCATAAGGTGCCTTGGTGAGTTCCTGCAGTGTATCTTTTACGGTTGCCACTGTGCATTGGTGTTGGAAGGAGTGAATGTTTGTGGAAGGGGTAACAGTCAAGTGAGGCTACTTTGTCCTGGATGGTGTCAAGCTTCTTGAGTGTTGTTGGGGCTGCACCCATCCAGACAAGTGGAGAATATTCCATCATACCCCTGACTTAAGCCTTGTAGAAGATGTGATGTGGAGATGCCGGCATTGGACTGGGGTAAACACAGTAAGAAGTCTGGCAACACCCTTCAAAGGGGCAAACCCCGAAAGCTTGTGAGTTTACTATCAAATAAATTGGTTGGACTTAAACCTGGTGTTGTCAGACTTCTTATCGTAAAAGATGGACAGGCTTTGAGGAGCCAGGATATGAGTTATTCACAAGATTCCTATCCCCTGACCGATTCTTGTAGCCAATTTTTATAGGGCTCATCTAGTACACTTTCTGGTTAATGATAACACCACAGGATGTTGGCAGTAGGGGATTTCGTCCCCATTCCAGTGAGGTCGCCATCAGAGTATCTTGAGGCATGGCCCTCTCCTGTCCTGAGTCAGTGCGCTTCTCCCTGTGACATTACCAATAGTTTTGGGGTGAAGTTCCATATGTATTTTCACAACCTCCGAGATCAAAGCCTCATTTTTGACTTCACAGCCATCCTATATTTCTGAAACTGCCTGTCCAACATCAAGCTATGGGTTAATCAGAATCTTCTTCAATTGAATTTTGAGGAAACCATTATGTTTTGCTCTTACAAAAATATCCTTACTTTATATCTCTGTCTAGCAGCTCACTCAGGCTGAACCAACCCTGAATTGAGTTTCAAATCAGAAATCCTTTCACTTATCAAGATTACTTTCTTCCGCCTTTGCAGCACTGGTCACCGCGGCGACCACTGAAAGCCAAATGCGTGCGTTTCCCATCAAGATGTGATTCTCCAAATCCCTGATTGCCAGCTTCCACCTTACCCCAACTTAAAAGTTGTCCAAAATTCTGCTTCCTCTACAATGTGCTCATTGAAGTTTTAAGTTTTTTTAATTGGTGTCACACAAGTAGGCTTACATTAACACTGCAGTGACTCCGGCACCTGTCTGGGTTCACTGAGAGAATTTAGCATGGCCAATGCACCGAACCAGCACATCTTTCAGACTGTGGAAGGGAATCAGAGCACCCGGAAGAAATCCCACGCAGACACGGGGAAAATGTGCAGACACTGCACAGACGGTGACCCAAGCTGGAAATCGAACCTGGGCCCCTGGAGCTGTGGGGCAACCGTGCTAACCAATGTGCCGCCATTCCTTATGTTCCCAATGACTGGAACAAATTTCCTTCCCCCTGCCTCCAGTAAAGTAGAGAATTCCAGACTTTGCCGCCACATTTTGCCCTCAAGGCTTCACCTTTGTCATCTCCTTCAGCCTTACAGTGGAGGCCTTCAGCCCTCTGACCAGCCACCTGTGAATTCCCATTGCCTCCCCCCACTTCTCCGTCACTGGACAAGTCTCGGACTACCTTAGCTCTACTCTGGGAACCCCTGCCCCCCTCCCCCGCCTCTCCCCAGTCCTCTTTTCCCTTGCTACTTCACTTGCCACTGAAACCTCAAAACTACTCTGAACTGTTTGGCCATGTCTTTGATTCCCTGTCCTAACTTTTATACTTCAGCTTGGCATCTGCTGTCTCCTGTGGGAAGCGGTTCGAGATGTTTATGAAGTGAAAGTTGTTGTTGCCGGGGGTTGGGGGGCTCATTACGGTTCACGTTACTTGATAGGCATCCTAGGAGCATTTGTATGACAAAGATAGTTACTCAGGTAGTCTATTGATTATCCAGTGGTCTGATCCAGATTTGACAGTGATATAGTCAGTGAAGGCCTCAAAGTTATCTAGCCTATGCCTAAACTGACTTAAAAAGAAGTCCAACCATGAGAAACAGACCCAATGCGTACGTATTTGCAATGCAATATGCGTCACTCTAACAATTCACTTTCTAAGCAATTAAACCAGTTCCCCTGTTGTGTAGGTGAGGAGAGATCTGTTAACATACAGCAAAAATGGTCATTAACTTTTTCCGGGGAGGGGCGTGTGATGCGCGAAGGGAGGTGGTTTACATGGAGTTGTGTCGGGGAAGGGTAGCTAACTGGGCCCACTGAGTAAAATGAGGCAGGAGGTAGAAAGCAAAGGGGGCAATTTTAATTTTTATTGCCGCAATTATTTCTGATTTTGTTGTGAAGCGGCCAATGGTTTGTGTGACTGTAGCTTCATCGAAAGTTGTTCAGCATGAGGGCCTGATCGCTGCGATTTGCATAAGAAGAAAGATTTAGTGCAGTTGCTATTGTGTTCAGTGAAGAGTTCCAGCAGTCAGGCCAGAGGGAATGAAAAGACTGCAAAGAAATGATGGCCTATTCAGGTTTTTTCACAGTCTAAAGCTGTGGTCATCTGCCTCTGAAATCCATGATCAGGATGTCACTTTCATCCTCAGGAACACCATTATGTCGCTTTTCTCACACATTCACTTTTGTCAGGGATTATTGATCAGATATTCTTTTTCTTCACTCCGGTGGAAACCTGTTGTTGTGCTTCTGAAAGTTTAAATGGGGACAAAACCACAGAAATTTAATCTCGGCCTCCTTCGTACAATAGTGCCCAAACCATTCTCAGCATTTTGGGCTATTAAGTTAAACTGTCGCTGAGTTAAGGCCGCCTGCGTTCTCGTGAGGCAGAGGGAAAATCGGAAAGTGTGATGTGTTGCTTTTTTTTAAGAAATGTTTGCGAAAACGAGTCGTGAGAGATGCAATCCCTCCTTTATGAAAGAAGCGCTCCCCTCGATATCTGTTCCCTGCTAAAGGCTTTGTCGCGGACAGCCACACATTTCGAGTGAAGCTTTGGCACTTTGAACGTGGGTGATCTGACAAGCATGGCTTTGAGTCCCAGTTGTTGTGTATAATTAATGGAAATCCATTGTCTTGCTAAATTAGGGTTGTCTCCCCTCCCCCCCCACCCACCAACCACCCCACACTCCCTCCCCCGCACCCCCACGTCCCCTCCTCCCACCCTGCTGTCCAGCTAAGAGGGCAGGCAGATATGTGGCCTGCCCCGATCCCTTGCCCATGTCATGTCGAACCGGAGACTCAGGGTTGTGTCAGGCGTGAACCTTCCTGGCTGAGATCCAGAGCTCCGAATAGGCTCGGAATTCCTCTCATGGTTGCGTGTAGGGACACCGTAAAGGAATGTATTGGCATTTGCACTAGAAATAAGAGACGGAATCTTCACAAATAAGCTTACGGTATCTTACTTGAATGTGTGTGAGTCCGTATCCCAGCACCCCTATGTGATCGCGATCTATTTAATTGTCCGAGACACTGTGTTGGTTGTAAAAAGCTTTGGACGTCTTGACGATGTGAAAGGCACCACATAAATGCAAGCTTTTCTTTATTCAAAAGTTCCAGGCACACAACTTCATTCTACTGCTGTTTTCCCTTCATGTGAGCGTCTGTCTTGCTTTCAGTAAAATTGCAGGACAAAAATTTACTGCACAGCAGGTGATCAAACACGTGTTATCCAGTGTGGCTTTTCCACACTATTGTTTGTGATATGCTTACAAACAGCCGCCATGTGTCCTTATTATTGACAGTTCTCTCGACAAGTACTACATGAAAGAGCATCAGTTTTAAGGATCCAGATAACTCTCTACACAGGTCCATCAACAGTTCTTTGTGCACGGGACAATGCTATAAAGTCTGGCAGGTCTTTGAGTCCCTGCTGTGGAGAGCTGTTCCAATGCTGAAGTACACTTATGCTAACTTGAATTGATTTAACTTAAATGGTAGCTGGCAGCCATGAATGGCAATGATTTCCTGCAAGCAAGTAAAGGACGCAGCAGTAAAAATGAAAGAACAGAGAGCTTGGTGGATTCATTTAAATAAATTGGTGTATTTAAAATACACTTCATTTACTGTAACCCCTTTCTTGCTTTCTGTCAGGCAGGATTCTCTTAGTTCCAGGATAGCTCACTCAATGACTGTGGTGCCTATACCAGGTCTGAGCTGTACAAATCCCTCAGCTCCCAGGTGGATGATCTATGCAAATTCAACCAAAATAACAGTATGCATTCATTGTGGGTGGCACGATGGCACAGTGGTAAGCACTGCTGCCTCACAGGGACCCAGATTGCACCAGGAACCAGGGTTCAATTCCAGCCTCGGGTCACTGTCTGTGTGGTGTTTGCACATTCTCCCCATGTCATCTGTGTGGGTTTCCTCCCACAGTCCAAAGACGTACAGGTTAGATTGATTGACCATGCTAAATTGCCCCCTATTGTCAGGGGGATGAGCAAGGTAAATGCGTGGGGTTGTGGGAAAAGGGACCTGGGTGGGATTGTTGTCGGTGCAGCTGTAAAACACTTTGGAAATGTCTAGAATTGTCAAAGGTACTATTTAGATGCAAGATCTATCTAACTGTCTAGAAATCTCATCTGATAATAGTCACAAAAGTTTTAACCAAAATGGAGAGTAAAACAGCTATAGCTTTGACCAAGTAGGGAATAATTCACAATTTCTGCAACCTGATTACAGTCTGAATTCCTTCAATTTTCTTTAGCTTTCTTGATAACTACACGGAATGAATTCTCGTACAGTTTTGATACTGTGCAGAGTGTAGTGTTGAGGCCCCGGTCTGTTTTGTGTTTTGTTTTCTTGGTTCTGAGATCACTGCGGACCCGCCCCTGAGTTTTTCCATAGCCTATTCAGAGATTGGCCCTCCCAACTCTTACTCACTGTTACCCAATGTCTCCTTGGAAGTCAAAGCATTGGGAATTCTTTGGCAACTTCCGGACATTTCAAAGGCCAAGATCAGAGGGCAGGATTTTTCCAAAGATTATATTAATTTTACAAAAACCCTCCGACTTTTCAAAGCTTAAAATTGTTTTGTATTTGCAGCACTAGTGATGAATTGAAGATGGCTACAAAATGGTATTATTCAGTCTGGGATGGGGGCTAAGATTACTTTCGATCCCTCTTTCCTGAAGTTGTTGTAGTTTGGACCCAAACTGACAATGCCGTGTTCTTTGATCTATGATTATTCCTCATCTCTATTCTTAGAAAGTGGGTGTCAGCAATCTGTTTGATCATGATAGGCATTACAGCTGTAATGAGTTAGATTGTAGGTGGTATTACAGCTGTAATGTGTAAGATTGTAGGGAATATTACAACTGAAATGTGTTAGATTGTAGGGAGTATTACAGCTGTAATGTGTTGGATTGTGGGGAGTATTACAGCTGTAATGTGTTGGATTGTGGGGAGTATTACAGCTGTAATGTGTTGGGTTGTAGGGAGTATTACAGCTGAAATGTGTTAGATTGTAGGAGATATTACAGCTGAAATGTGTTAGACTGCATTGGGTATTACAACTGTTTGTCTTAGACTGTAGAGGGTATTACAGTGTAATGTGTTAGATTGTAGGAGTTATTACAGTTGTAATGTGCTGGATTGTAGGGGGTAATAGAGCTGTAATGTGTTAGATTGTAGGGGGTAATACAGCTGTAATGTGTTGGATTGTAGGGGGTATTACAGCTGTAATGTGTTATATTGTAGGGAATATTACAGCTGAAATGTGTTAGATTGTCGGGGGTTTTACAGCTGTAATATTACAGCTATAAAACACCCTACAATCTAACACATTACAGCTGTAAAACACCCTACAATCTAACACATGTTAGATTGTAGGGGTTATTACAGCTGTAGTGTGCTAGATTGTAGGGGGTAATAGAGCTGTAATGCATTAGATTCGAGGGGGTATTACACCTATAATGTCTTGGATTGTAGGGGGTATTACAGCTGTAATGTGTTAGATTGTAGGGGGTAATACAGCTGTAATGTGTTAGATTGTAGGGAGTGTTACAGTTGAAATGTATTAGATTGTAGGGGGTATTACAGCTGTAATATGTTGCATTGTAGGAGGTATTACAGCTGTAATGTGTTAGATGGTAGGAGGTATTACAGCTGTAATGTGTTTGATTGTCAGGAGTATTACAGCTGTAATGTGTTAGATTGTATGGAGTATTACAGCTGTAATGTGTTAGATTGTAGAGATTATTACAGCTGTAATGTGTTAGATTGTAGGGGGTATTACAGCTGTAATGTGTTAGATTGTAGGGGGTATTACAGCTGTAATGTGTTAGATTGTAGGGGGTATTACAGCTATAATGTGTTAGATTGTAGGGGGTATTATAGCTGCAATGAGTTAGATTGTAGGGGTATTAAGCTGAAGTGTGTTTGGATTGTAAGGGGTATTACAGCTGTAATGTGTTGGATTGCATGTGATCACAAAATCTATGTTACATTTACTGCTTTACAGCTGAATGCTCTTGGATTTTAACGGACCTTATTATTAAATTCTGTTGGCTTGTAGGGGGGTACTACAGCTGAAATGTGTTAGCTCGTACGGGTTGTTACAGAAGAAATCCATGAGTTTGAAGCATGCCTACGGCTCCAATGTTTACCTGTAGAAGTAGATGATTCGGTGAATTGGTGAGTCAGTTGTGTTCCAACAGGGGCTGTGCTTTATCTGCAGGCTGTAAACCCTGCGCTACACATGAACTTGCTGTTGAATGCTCCAAAATAGTTTGTGCATCATTTTCACCCAAAAAGTTACACAGCAACAAAAGGTCTTACATGAGTAATAATGAAGATGTTATCAGGCCAGCTTCAAAAACAAGGTGTTTATCTTGGCATTTCTTCTTTATAATGAGCTTACTGCAGAAATTGTCCAGAATAATTAGAGTAATTATAACAAATTTCAATATTGCTAAATGGATTGTGCTATCAGTAATGGCAATAAGTGTTGTGTAAGTAGGCTTTTGCAACATTTTCTCACGCTGCTTTATGGTACAATTAATGCCCTCTCCAGCGTTTCAACTTTTCTTCCCTCTGTTCTGTTGTGTAAAAGTATGGTCTGTTCCCCTATCTTTATAGCCAGTCTTTGTGTGTTAATTCAATCGGCAATGTTCCATTAGAGAAGGCATCATTACTGGGCAAAACCCTCTGCCCAGTCGATGCCCGCATATATGTCCTTTCCAACAGTGGTCACTGGGAAATGGGATCAGAGTCACCAACTGATTTATTTATTCTTTTGCTTCCCAAAGAGCAGCATCTAGCTAAGAAGAGAAAAAAAATCAGTGGTGACCAGAATAATAAAAGCAAAATATCCATATTAATGATGTACCTCTTGGCATGCAGGGGACAGTTTTCAAGTTTGAGGAAGTATTGGAAGTATTCTAAATTGTGAAGAGGACAGTGTAGAACTTCCAAAGAATATAGGCAAGTTGGTGGAGTGGGCAGATAGGTGGCAGGTGAAGATCAATGCTGAGAAATATGAAGTGAAGCATTTTGGCAGGAAGAACATGGAGAGACAACATAAAATTAAGGGCAACAGCCTAAAAGGGTTGCAGGAACAGAGAGACCTGGGTGTATATGTACAGAGATCATTGAAGGTGGCAGGACAGGTGGAGAGAGCAGTTATAAAGCATAATATATTCAGGACTTTATTAATAGGGACACAGGGTACACAGCAGAGGTTATGCTGAATCTATACAAGACACTAGTTAGACCTCAGCTGGAATATTGTGTGCAATCCTGAGTGTCATGCTATAGGAAAGATGTGAACACATTGGAGAAAGTGCACAAGAGGTTTGCACAAATAGTTCCAGGGATGAGAAACTTCAGTTATGGGGATAGATCTGAGAGGTTGGGACTGCTGTCCTTGGAGAGAAGAAGGCTAAGAGGAGATTTGACAGAGATGCTCAAAATCATAAGAGGCTGAACAGACTAGATAGGGGGAAACTGTTCCCCCTCTTGAAAGAATCAAGATTTAAGGTGATTTGCAAAAGAAGCAAATGTGATGTGAGAAATAACCTTTCCATACAGCAAGTGGTTTGGGTCTGGAGTGCACTGCCTGGTAGTGGAGGCAGGTTCAATCAAGCATTCAAGAGAATATTAGACAATTACTTGAAAAGAAACAGGAGTACGGGGAAAATGCAGGGGTATGGCACTAAGATGTAATGCTCATTTGGAGAGCCGGTACAGACACGATGGACTGAATGGTCTTCTTCTGCACCATAACAATTCTGTGATTCCATGAAATAGTGCGGCTGCTGGAGATCTGAAATAAGAACTGAATGTCCTGGAAAAAATCAACAGCTCTGGCAGCATCTGTGGAGAGAGAAAGAGTTAATGTTTCAAGTGCAATATAACTGTTCTTCAGGACCTTGATGATAATATTGACCCTTGTAGTTGCATGCTTCAGCTACACCACCCCACCCCAAATTGCAGTGTTTTACAGTTGTATATATTTTTCCCACATTTATGTACATGTGCTGTGGAACCATGACTGTTGCTCTGTAGGTAGTTGCATGTACTGTAATGCGCGAGGAAAAATAGACAGAGAGGGAGAACCTCATTCATCTCTGGTTGAGATGGTTTCTTCTGTTGCCTTCTCTCACTGTTTGGTGGTTGCTTACCTCTCCTTGACATTTCCCTAGAAGACCAAGGGTGAAATTTTCCTGTCCTGCCTGCCACAGGAATCAAAGCGGGTGGGACACAGACCAAGCAAATGTCCATTGACCTTGGGTGGGATCTTCCGGTCTTGGGGCGAACACGGCCGGAAAATCCTACCCTTTGACTCAGAATCTGTCAGGTGCCCATTCCCTTCATATCTTTTGTCAAAAAAATTCTTTGTAATCCGTGGAGCACATTGATTTTCTGAGGGAAGACTCAACTGACTCAGAAATGGGAGAGGATTCTCTTTGCAAAGTTCTGCAGTGTATTCCTTATGGTAGGAATTCCTGTACTTTGAGTCATAGGTCAAATGTTAGAAGCTTTTATTAAAGAAGTTATAGCAGGGCACTTGGATAAGCGCAACGTAATCAGAGACAACATGGTTTTGTTGGGAGGAGGCTCATGTGAAGGAAATACACCAGAATATAGATTGCTGGTGCATTGATTTTAATTTTCCAAAACACTCTCAATTCAGGGAACTTCCCATTAGGTTGGAAGATAGAAAATATAACTCCATTATTCATTATTCAGAAAGGGAGGGAGACAGAAAGCAGGAAGCTACGGGCTAGTTAGCTTAACATCTGTCATAGATAAAATGTTAGAAGCTTTCATTAAAGAACGTATAGTATGGCACTTGGATAAGTTCAAGTTAACCAGGTAGAGTCAAAATGGTTTTGTGAAAGGGAAAGCATGTTTGACCAACTTAGAATTATAGAATCCTACGATTTGATATACAGAAGGAGGCCATTCGGCCCACAAGTCTGCACAATTCCATCCAGGCCCCACCCCGTAACCCGTCAAATTTACCCAGCTAATCCCTCTGACCTACGTATCCCAGGACACTAAGGGGTGATTTAGCATGGCCAATGCACCTAACCCGCATATCTTTGGGGTGTGGAAGGAAACCCACGCAGACAAGGGGAGAACGTGCAGACTCTGCACAGACAGTGACCCAAGACAGGAGTCAAACCCTGTGAGGCAGCAATGCTAACCGCTATGCCACCTTGTTGCCCTTATTGAGGTTTTTTGAGGAAGTCACATGTGCTGTGGATAAAGGGGAATTGGTGGATGTACTTAGATTTCTAGAAGGCATTTGATAAAGTGCCACATCAAAGGTTATTGCAGGAAATAAAAGCTCATGGTGTAGGGGGTGATGTATTGTCAATAATAGAAGATTGGCTGGCTAACAGGAAGCAGAGAGTAGGCACAAATGGGACTTTTTCAGGATAGCATGATGTAATGAGTGGTGTGCCACAGGGATCTGTGCTGGGGCCTGAAATATTTACAATTTATATAAGTGACCTGCTGGAAGGGATTGAAGGGATGGTTGTCAAATTTGCTGATGACACAAGGATAGATGTGAAAGCAAGTTACGAAGAGGACATGAGGAGGCTACAAAAGCTATAGATCGGTTAAGTGAGGGACAAAGATACGGCAAATCGAGTATTATGTAAGAAAATGTGAAATTGTCCATTTTGACAGGAAAAATAAAAATGTTTATTATCCAACTGGAGAGAGGTAGTTGAGCTCTGAAGTGCAAAAGAATCGGGATGTTTTAGTGCATGAATCACAAAAGGCTAGTGTGCAGCCACCGTAACTAATTGGGAAAACTAATATAATATTATCAGTTATTGTGAGTGCAATTGAATACCAAAGTAAGGAAGTTATACTTCAGTTATACAGAACACTGGTGAAGCCACATTTGGAATAATGTGCGCAGTATTGGTAACCTTATTTACCAATGTATGCGTTGGAAGCAGTTCAGTGAAGGTTTACCAGACTAATACCTGGAATGAGTGAGTTGTCTTATGAGGAAACGTTAGACAGGCTGGAGTTTAGACGAGTAAAAGGCAACTGGATTGAAGCACATGTGTTCCTGAATCACATTGACAGGATGGTTGTGGAAAAGACGTTTCCTCTGTGTGAGAATTTAGAACTAGAGGTCACTGTTTAAAAATAAGGGGTCGCCCATTTGAAATGGAGATGGGTGAAATTTTTTACTCAGAGGGTCATGAGCCTTTGGGACTCTCCTCCTGAAAAGATGGTGGAAGCAGAATCTTTGAATATTTTAAGGCAGAGTTGGATAGATTCTTGGTAAGCAAGAGGGTGAGCGGTTATTGGGGGTAGGCAGGTTGCAGATTTGAGGGCACGATGTGATCAGCCATGATCTTGTTAAATGTCAGCACAGACTCGAGGGGCTGAATGGCCTACTCCTGTTCCTTGTTTGTATGTATGTAATAGATCAGTTGAGGAGAATGGCTTGTTTCTGCACTGTTAATTCAATGTAAAAATTTTAGGGTTAGCACTTAGAATCATAGAATCCCTACAGTTTAGAAGCAGGCCATTTGGCCCATCACATCTGTACCTACCACAATCGACCTAGGCCCTTTTCCCATAACCCCAATTTACTCTGCTAGTCCCCCTGACATTAAGGGACAATTTAGCATGGCCAATCAACCTAACCCGCACACCTTTGGACTGTGGGAGGTAACCAGAGCTCCTGAAGGAAACCCACGCAGACACGCAGAGAATGTGCAAACTCCACACAGTGAATTCCACAAAAGTTTCATCTGACTAATTTGCAGCGATTATAGTGAGATGGCAGTAACTATAATCACTTTAAATTATTTTCTCACTCTATTTTAGAAGGTTCTGCTTCTCTCGCTTTCCCGTCATCCCTACCATTGTCATTGGGTGTTAGTTGTGGCTGAGTGGTAGCACTCTTGCTCTGAATCGGAAGGTTGTGCGTTCAAGACCTACTGCAGAGACTTGAGTATAAAGTGTAGGCTGGCATGCCACTGCGGTACTGGGGAAGTGCTGCAGTGTTGAAGGAACTGCCTTCGGGTGAGGTAACAATCTAAAGCACCTCCTTCTCTCATGAGGGAGTGTAAAGGATCTGCGTCACTGTTTCAGAGCAGGGGAGTTCTCCCTTGGTGTTCTGTCCAATACTTATCCCTCAGCCAACAATATGAAAAGCAGATGATTGTATTGCTATTTGCCTGACCTTGCTGTGTGGAAATTGGCTGCCACATTTCCTACATTTAAAACAGGCACCACATTTCAAAAGTGATTAATTAACAGTCAAATGTTTTGGGACTTCCTTAGGTGGTGAAAGATTCCGTATAAATACAAATTTTCTCTGTTTAGAATGTCAGTGGACAGTACCCTTTCAAGAGACGTTTATTTTGGACGATACAAACTGAAATTGATTTGATTTATTATTGTCACATGTATAAGTATACAGTATTGTTTCTTGCGCACTATGCAGACAAAGCATACCGTACACCGAGAAGGAAAGGAGAGGGGGCAGAATGTAATGCTACAGTCGTAGTTAAAAGTTAAAGTTTATTTATTAGCCACGTGTAGGCTAACATTAAAACTACAATGAGTGAAAATCTCCTAGTCGCCACACTCCGGCGCCTGTTCGGGTACACTGAGGGAGAATTTAACATGACCAGTTCACCTAACCTCGGGTGTGGAGAAAGATCAGTTTAATATGAGGTAGGTCCATTCAAACTTGGCTCATGTCCCCTTTTTAACCTATCAATTCCCTTTCCTCTTTCTCACTCCCCTGCAGGCCCCCAGTTGGCCTGGTTGAGTTTGGGATCCCATCAGGCTTCAATGGCCCAGATCCTCCCCACTTTGTGGGATCGCCCTCACTGGAAACGCTTTCTTTATAGGGAACAGTCAGGGCTAGCTGAATTAAAACTTTTCCGACTGACGCCGGGGAAGGGCTGTATGCCAGAACAAATTCCTGGAACACAGGCTTGGGTTCCCCATGTGCTAGCAGGTGACGTGACTATTTTCTTTTTCCCCCCCTCCTTCTTGTTTGTTTAATGTCACGGGCTACGCGAGATTGCAGGTCGCGATACACAAAGAGAAAACGACGCAATGTGAGAAAAAGATGTTTTTCTTAACGCAGATTGACTACCCGTGACAGTTGGATCAAATTGAAAACAGAGTACAGTATAAATATTTGCGGAATAAAATGTAGCCAGACCTCAGGCTCCATCATGACAGACTGGAGGATGAACTACATATGTGTGGCCAGGGAACACAACAAGCCAGCATGTGTTTCTCAGCTTCTCCCAACGCCCCCCCACCCCATTCAACACCCCCCCTCCCCCCACAATGCCAACCGCCCCCCCCCCCCCCCCGCCTTACCCCCTCCACCCCCCCTTCCTGGCACACACTGAGGTGGGATTGCCATTCATTCACTTTCTGGGACGAGCAATCTCTTTTTTATTTTGGGTGGTCGGCCTGAAAATTTCTAAAATGTCAAAGCCTGACACAAAAAGTCTGCTTGCCTCAAAACTGAAACCCTTGTTTTCCTTTTCTATATATATATATCATTCCCGAGTCTGGTGACAGGAGTACGGTTGTTCGAGTTTTCCAAGGAACTGTCCCTCGTCGGACAGATCTCCCACCCACCCCCTTCCCATCTCGCTCTGATCTACCAACCAGCGCTAACCCCATCATCAGTGGCAAAAAAAAAGTGTAACTGGAGTGGAGTTTTTTTTATATAAAAGAGAGTGAGTGAAAAATCAATGATATCTGGCTCACTGATGCTGGAATCGTTCTCCCGTGGCTTCCTTTACGATGCATACTTTTTTGTCTCCTGTTGTTGGCCCAATTCTCTGCACCTGGCCCCCTCCCCAGTCACAATTGTTAAAAAGCAGGATGCCAGGACTCTTAGGAGCCTAAATAAACTGTTGGTTAGCGTTCTGAGTTCAGGCATTTTTCAGAGCTTAAATTAGAATCAACTGCTACTTGATGACTTTCTTAAGAGAGGAGCCGGAGAAGAGTGATTTTGGGTTGTTAACATTCTCCTTCTTGTTGCAGCCCTTCGTGCGCATAACTTTTTCATTAGTTTCAAAGGCACTGCTCTTTAGGCCGTGGGCTGATGTAATCCGAGCCTGCTGTGATGCATCGCTATTCCTTCTTTAACTGCTGTAATTGGCAGCTCACTAAAGTCATTGTTCTTGGACTTTATACAGTTCGACAGATCACATCCATAAAACAGTGGTAACTTTCCCCTTCCTGCTCTCCAGAGTGGAGTCTTATGTTGTGGAAACATCTGTTAGACATTCAGGGAGCTCGACGAGCTCTCACACAGGATATTGCTGTTATTTATAGGAGGTGCAGTTGGTTCCAAAGACCACCTTCTGCCTGCCGTTCACAAACTTCCCTCCTTTCTCATGGCAGGCAACAAAACCCGGGCTTCAGCCTTTTTCTCTGCTCGCTGAACCAGAAAGAATACGCTTAACCCGTCTGCTGGTCAAAAATGATTAGAACTATGCGGCAGAGTAAGAAGGGGCTGGGATGATGTCCCATTGTATCAGGCACCCAACTGGGCCAGCAGAATGTGTGTCCCTTCCCCCCACTCTCTTTCTCATTCTCTCTCTCTCTCTCCCTGTGACCTGGCTTGGATTTCACTAGGGATCAGCCATAGGATTAAGGATAACTACTGTTGAATGTTTTTAAAGTAAAATGGATTCTCATTTCAACATAAAGAAAATTAAATTGTGGTTTACCGGAAGTGAAAATGGGGAGCGAGAGGGGGTGAAATATTAACAGATTTTACCAAATCTAATTGCCCTTCATTTTATTAAACTAGAACAAATAGTACTTGAAGGATCTTAATCGAAGTAACTGTAGGGCAGTGACATGCAAAGCAGAAGGGAAGTGAGGAGAGCTATCTATTGAAGATAGTGAGATTGGTGTTGGGGGCAGTTAGTGGCAGGTTGATTGATGTGTCTTTGATTGCAGAAGATCTCTGTTCATCTCTTCAAGGCATTCTCCTTAGTGGGTAACACTGACTTCTCTTCTTTTTCCCAAAGCAAATACTCTCCCACCTTCCCCCACCCCACAAACCCCTGCCCCCACCCCCGAGAGGCAGTTGTCTTTATTGATAAACCTTTGGCAAAGTTCTTAGTTTGTGCTTGCCAGACACTGCCAGAGGAGATGACGTAGGTTAATTTAAAATGTAATAAAGACCATTCCTTGTACATTGGACCAACTGGGCAGCACGGTGGCACAGCGATTAACACTGCTGCCTCACAGTGCCAGGAATCTGGGTTCAATTCCTGACTTGGGTCACTGTCTATGTGGAGTTTGCATGTTCTCCCCATGACTGTGAGGGGTTTCCCCCGAGTGCACTAGTTTTCTCCCACAGTCCAAAGATGTGAAAGTTCGGTGGATTAACTATGGTAAATGGCCCCTTAGTGTCCCAATTCATGAGGTTATGGGAATAGGCTGGGGTGGAATGCTGTTTCGGAGAGTCAGGGCAGACTCGATGGGCCGAATGGTCTTCTGCACTGCAAAGATTCTATGATTCTACGTACATGGAATCAACTGGGATGAAAACAAGACACAGCTGCTCCACTATTTTCATTCTGACACTGAGGCAGTGACAGCAAAATTCTTAGTTCGGGAATTGTGGTAAAGGTTAAAATCTGGGAGTGGAACTCTGATCTGCTAACTTTCTGAAACATGTGAGACTTGGGCTCACATTTCAGTGGAGTGAATGAGTCTGCAGCCCAGCACCATCCCTCCCTACCATGTTCTCTCAGCATTTTGACGATATATGTGGGCACGGCGCTCATTCCTGGACTGTCACTGAAATTCCCCCCATTCATTCCTCTCCTTATTCTAGTGGAATTCTTGCCGGTGTAAGTTCCAATGCAAGCTTGGTAAAGATCCCAGGACCATATTTGGGAATGACAATGGCCATTTGCTCCCTCAGGAGCATTTTAATTGTGAAGCATCTGTTCACTTCCTGGGCCTCAACAGAGGTTGAGGTTCAGGAAGAGATACAGAAGTCTGAGGTCATGTACCAACTGACTCAAGAACAGCTTCTTCCCTGCTACTGTCAGACTTTTGAATGGACTTACCTTGCATTACCTTGATCTTTCTCTACATCCTGGCTATGACTGTAACTTGTAGCTTGCAGGTGCAGCAGGTGGTCAGGAAGGCGAATGGGATGCTGGCCTTCATAGCGAGGGGGATTGAATATAAAAGTAGGGAGGTCTTGCTGCAGCTGTATAGGGCATTGGTGAGGCCGCAGCTGGAGTACTGTGTGCAGTTTTGGGCGCCGCACCTGCGCAAGGATATTTTGGCCCTGGAGGGAGTGCAGAGGAGGTTTACTAGGCTGATACCGGAGTTGAGGGGATTGAGCTATGAGGAGAGGCTGAATAAACTAGGCTTGTACTCGTTAGAGTTTAGAAGAATGAGGGGAGATCTCATTGAGACGTATAAGATGATGAATGGGATGGATAGGATAGAGGTGGAGAGACTCTTCCCGCTCAAAAAAGACAGTAGGACTAGGGGGCACAGCCTCAAGATAAAGGGGAGGCGGTTTAGAACGGAGTTGAGGAGGAACTTCTTCACTCAAAGGGTGGTGAATCTCTGGAATTCTCTGCCCGTTGAAGTGGTGGAGGCTGCCTCGCTAAATATTTTTAAGAAGCGGGTTGATGGGTTCTTGATAAGAGAGGGGATTAAGGGTTATGGGGAGAGGGCGGGAAAGTGGAACTGAGCCACAACAGATCAGCCATGATCTTATTGAATGGCGGGGCAGGCTCGAAGGGCTAGATGGCCTACTCCTGCTCCTATTTCTTATGTTCTTATGTTCTTATGTAACACTACATTCTGCACTCTCTTGTTTCCTTCTCTATGAACAGTATGTTTCGTCTGTATAACGCGCAAGAAGCAATACTTTTCACTGTATGTTAATACCTGTGACATTAATAAATCAAATCAAATCTGTTACTCCAAGGACATGGTAGGACATATTCCTCTTTTGCACCTATACAGATGATTGCCTACCCCAATTATTTAAATGACCCCATCTTTTTTAAATAATAATTCGTCCATTTGTATTAAGGCAACAAGATAACTTTGCTCCTGTTTAATTGCAGAAGTAGTTAAAGGGAATGGAATCATGTTGGAAAGGCTCGTCAGGTCAGTCAGCAGCTGGAAAAGGAAAGCTGATGTTTCAGACGTGACAGCTGAAAGCCAAAAGATCAGTGAAGTGACACTTTATTTCCTTGACTAGGCAAGTTAACAGATAGCCGAGAACACACTGGTGAGAATACGTTCCTTCTCATCCATGTTGTAAACACAGCCTGCATCCCATACGGAGCCCAAACTGACACCGGAATGAGGGGGAATGAAATATCCTGGTAAATAAAGATTGCCTTGCTCCTTTGCTTTGGGGGCAGTTTAAGCCCTGAGATTTGACTTAATCCACACAATTTTCCCACCAGGTCTAAATTTATAAAGTGAAGCTCTGGCAGTTTTGATTGTTGAAATTATAACTGGAATTCCCATGCAGTTTTTGATTTAAATTCATTCAATTTGATTTGATTTATTATTGTCACATGTATTAATATACTGTGAAAAATATTGTTGTTTCTTGCATACTGTTCATAGAGGAGAGGGCGCAGAATGTAGTGTTACAGACATAGCTAGGGTGTAGAGAAAAATCAACTTAATACGAGGTAGGTCCATTCAAAAGTCTGATGGTAGCAGGGAAGAAGTTGCTTTTGAGTCAGCTGGTCCACGATCTCAGAGTTTGCATCTTTTTCCGACGGAAGAACATGGAAGAGAGAATATCTAGGGTGCATGGAGTCCTTGCTTATGCTGGTTGCTTTGCCAAGGTAGTGGGGACTATGGATAGAGTTACCGGATGGGAAGCTGGTTTGTGTGATCGACTGTGCTTTGTTCACACCCTTTGTAGTTTTTAGCGGTTTACACCTATACATATGTGTGCACCCAGACCTCAGGTACAGGCCACTTGATAGCATCAAGGACCAGGAATAAAAATAGAAAGTGCTGGAATAACTCAGCAGATCTGGCAGTATCTGTGGCAAGAGAAGCAGAGCCCCATATGACTCTTCCTCGGAAGATCCAAACAGTTCCGGATTATGCTGCTGCTTTTCCGAGGCAGCAGGAAGTATAGACAGAATCAATGGATGGGAGGCTGGTTTGAGTGATGGATTGGGCTAGATTCATGGCCTTTTGTAGTTTCTTGCAGTCTTGGGCAGAGCAGGAGCCATACCAAGCTGTGATACAACCAGGAAGAATGCTTTCTAAGGTGCATCTGTAAAATTTGGTGAGAGTTGTAGCTTACAGAGAAATGTAGAAACTAGAAGCAGGAGTAGGCCATTCAGCCTTTCAAGCCTGTTCTATCATTCATTTTGATCATGGCTGATCATCAAATTCTATATCCTGATTCCCCCTTCACGCCATATCCCTTGATCCTTTTCATCCTAAGAGCTGCGTCTAATTTCTTCTTGAAATCAGACAACATTTTGGCCTCAACTCTACATTCAGTGGTAGTGAATTCCACACATCCACTACTCTCTGGGTGAAGCCATTTCTCCTCACCTCAGTTCTAAAAGGTTTACCCCTTATCCTCAAACTATGACCCCCTCTTTCTGAACTCCCCCACCATTGGGAACATTCTTTCTGAATTGACCCTGTCTAATCCTGTTAGAATTTTATAAGTTTCCATGAGATCCTTCTCACTCTTCTAAACTCTAGTAACTATAATCCTAACCAACTTACTCTCTCCTCATATGACAGACCTGCCATCTCAGGAATCAGCCTGGTAGACCTTCACTGTACTCCCTCTATAGCAAGGACATACTTCCTCAGTTAAGGGCATCAAACTGGACACAATACTCATCAACGTCCTACTCAATTGCAGCAAAACATCCTTATTCCTTAAATCCTCATGCTTTGAAGGCTAAAGTACCATTTGCCTTCTTTACTGCCTGCTGTACCTGCACACTTACTTTCAGTGACTGATGCACCAGGACACCGAGGTCTCGATGAGTATACACCGCTCTCAATTTACACCCTTTCAAGTAATAATCTGGCCAAGTTTCCTTAGCCTCTTTAGAAAGTAGAGGCGTTGGTGGGCTTTCTTAACTATAGTGTCAGCATGGAGAGACCAAGACAGGTTATTGATGATCTGGACACCTCAAAACTTGAAGCTGTTGACCATTTCCACCTCATCTTTGTTAATGTATTCACGGGGACGTCTTCCACTAGGTTTCCTGACTCAATAGCCATCTCCTTCATTTTGCTGACATTAAGGGACAGGTTATGGTAGTCACACCAGTTCACCAGATTCTTTATCGCTTTCCTGTACCCCATCTCATCGCTTGAGATCTGACCCACTACAGTGGTGTCATCAGCAAACTTGAAAATGGGGTTGTTTCACAGTTACAATGTTAGTGGATCCTAATTTGTACCAACTTTAAACCTGTATGTATATTTTTTGAATGAATTCAGTGGTTGTGGGCACATATGACAAGACCAATATATATTGCCCATCCCTAATAACCTTTGAAAAAGTGGTGATGACTCACCTTCTTGAATCAATCAAGGTTGTCTGGGGGAAGTACGGTGCTGTTAGTTAGGGACTGCCAGGATTTTGGTCTATCAACAATTAAGGAACAGTGATATGTTTCCAAATCAGGATGGTTTATAACTTAGAAGATAACTTAAAGTTGGTGGATTTTTTATGTGCTTGCTATCTTTATCCGTCTAGGCGTCAGAGCTTATGGTCTGGGGAGCTGCTATCAAAAAAGCCTCAGAGTTGCTGTGGTGAATGTGCACACTGCAGCCACCCACATTGTGCTGGTGATGGAGGGAATGGTTTGTCCCGGATGGTGTTGATCTTCTTGAGCGTTGCTGGAATATTATTGTTGGTGCATTACTCATCCTGGCAAGCAGAGAGCTTTGCAACACGTTGCTGACTTGGGCCTTGTACATGGTGGACAGGCTTTAGGGAGTCAGGAGGTGAGTTACTCACTGCGGAATTCTCAGTCTCTGACTTGCTCTTGTTGTCATGATACTTACGGTTGTTCAAATTAAATTTCTGATCAATGGTGAAACCCTTTGATTGCATTAATGATTTAAGCCTCCATGAAGAAGTCAGGGGAAGGAAAGGAAGACATTTATCTTCATTCTTGGGATAAGGATGTCGTTAATAAGGCCAATGTTTGTTGTCCATCCTTAGGTTTCCCTTGAGAAGAAAGCTAAGTGGTCTTCTTGAGCATATTAGATAAAGAAGGGAAATGCATTTTTTAAATGAAAGCATCAAAAATAAAAGGACAGCCAGTGGAAGGAAGTTCATTCCTATGCCAGTTCCGATTGCCAGAAGCCATAACTCTCCAATAAAACTAGGGCAGCGATGCCATTTTAAATGGTCTTTAATGTATGATGTTCTTCCAGATCTGGAACAAACTATGAGTAAGTTCTTGCATGTGTTCAGGGTACATAGGAATAGCAGAAGGACATGGTGTAAACGCAATATGCTGGCAGTGACTGACATCAGAGCACCATCATGCTTACTTTACACACAGCAGACAGTAAAATGTCATTTAGGTACATTGCCATTGGAAAACTGTCCAGTTGTTACCCTCAATACACATCCTGGCCAGGAAAAAAATCATTGCACCATATGCCTCATGGTGCCAGGGACCCGGGTTTGATTCCGGCCTTGGGTGACCATCTGTGTGGAGTTTGCACGTTCTCCCCATATCTGCATGGGTTTCCTCTGGGTGCTCCGGTTTCCTCCCACAGTCCAAAGATGTGCAGGTTAGGCGGATTGACCATTTTAAGTTGCTCCTCAGTGTCCAAAGATGAGCAAGTTAGGTGGATTAGCGGGGTATATGTGTGGGGCGACGGGTTAGAGCTTGGGTGGGATGCTCTGTTAAAAAGTCAGTGCGGACTCGATTGGCGGATACCCTCCTTCTGCATGGTAGTGATTCCATGACTTCAATTGAAATTTGCATTTCCCCTCAAAGTATTATGCTTACAATAGTGTTCATTCACCTGTGGAGACAGGAAACATGTTTCTTGTTTCGAATTCTGTGGGTGAAAATTCTAATGGAGACTGAGATAGGAACATGGTGACACAGTGGCACTGCTGCCTCACAGTGCCAGGGACCCAGGTTTGACTCCTAGCTTGGTTACTATAGTAGGTAGCACAGTGGTTAGCACTGCTGCTCACAGTGCCAGGGACCTGGGTTTGATTCCCAACTTGCTATCTGTGTGGAGTCTGCACATTCTCCCTGTCTCTGCATGGGTTTCCTCCGGGTGCTCCAGTTTCCTCCCACAGTCTGAAAGATGTGCTGGTTAGGTGCATTGACCCGAACAGGCGCCAGCATGTGGTGACCAGGGGAACTTCACAGTAACTTCATTGCAGTGTTAATGTAAGCTTTACTTCTGACTAATAAATAAACTTTTTGCTTTACTTTGCCTGTGCGGAATCCACACATTCTCCTCGTGTCTGCTTGGGTTTCCTCCTGGGTGCTCTGGTTTCCTCCCACAGTCTGAAAGATGTGCTGGTTAGATCATTGGCCGTGCTAAATTCTCCCTCAGTGTACCTGAACAGGCACTGGAGTGTGGCGACTAGGGAATTTTCACAATAACTCAATTGCAGTGTTAATGTAAGCTTACTCGTGACCCTAATAGACAAACTTTAAACTTAAGCATTGCAGGAATCCTACACAAAGTAGCATGTGAAATGTCTCTGTGATTGCAAGCACAGTCTTGTCAGCAGCTCTTTTCATGTGTGCATGACCAGTATCATGTTGAATCTTCAGTGCTGGTGTGTGCACGCTCTGTTCATCTGGGTCTTGTGATCAGTGAAATGTGAAGGGGGGATGGGAGAAGGACAGGTTGCAGATTATTGGCTGTATTGCGCAGCACAGTTTTATTCCAGACCTATCAAGTTTCGGGCATCAGTCACGAAGCGAAACGCATTCTCAGCTCCTTTCATGCTGAAGACATCATAATCTACCAGCATGGAAAGAAACGCACATTTGCAATATTTACATGGTACTGGTGAAGAGATGGCCTCTTGCCAACAAAACAAGATTCCTAAGTGGTGGCAAGGAAAGTGGCAAATCTATTGCTGCCACCCCCAGGAAGATCATATCTCATTAATGGTGCCGCTGGTAGTATCGCGTGTCTTTGTGTATCAGTGCTTTCCTAAACTTCTCCACATGGAGAACATCTTCCGTCGGGAAAAAAAATACAAGAGTCTGAGGTCACGTATCAACTGACTCAAGAACAGCTGCTTCCCTGCTGCCGTCAGACTTTTGAATGGACTTACCTTGCATTAAGTTGATCTCTCTCTACACCCTAGCTATGACTGTAACACTCCATTCTGCACTCTCTCATTACCTTCTCTATGAATGGTATGTTTTGTCTGTATAGCGCACAAGAAACAATACTTTTCACTGCACGCTAATACATGTGACAATAGTAAATCAAATCAAAACACTATCTGTCAATTGCTACATTTCTGGGTAACCCCTATTTGTAAGTTGTTACATTGCTGGGTAACCCTGGCCTAACTTCTGAAAGATGGTGTTATCTACTCAAAAGCAAACTATGTTGAAAATTATTTTCATCCTTGCTTACAAATCCCTCCATGGCCTTGCCTATCTCTGCAGCTTCCTCCAACTCTCTGAAAACTGTGTTCCCCCAACATACCAGTGACTTTCTTCCTGACCTTGTGCCTTCAGGAGCCTCCACCCTAAATCCTAAATCACTTTCCGTCTTTATTTCTGTCTGCTCCTTAATGCCACTCTTTAAAACCTTTAACCAAGCCTTTGATCACCTGTCTGACTATCTCACGGTGGCACAGTGGTTAGCACTGCTGCCTCACAGTGCCAAGGATCTGTGTGTTTGATTCCTGACTTGGGTCACTGTCTGTACGTTCTCCCCGTGTCTGCATGGGTGTCCTCCAGGTGCTCAGGTTTCCTCCCATAATCTGAAAGACGTGCTAGTTCGGTGCATTGGCCATGTTAAGTTCTTGCTCAGTATACCCGAACAGGCATGCAAGTGTGGCAACTAGGGGATTTTCATTGTAACTTCATTGCAGGGTTAATGTAAGCTTACTTGTGACAATAATAAATAAAGTGAAATAAAAATATCCCTTTATGTAGTAACAAACTTTGTCTGATAATGGTCTTGTGAAGCACTTGGGACATTGCACTATGTTAAAGGGACAAATAATTGTAAGTTTGCAGCAACAGAAATAAAATGAGAAGAAAGGTACAAATAGCAAAGTAATATTGATTGAAATCCTGAAGTTGGATACTGGGTCCCAGATGGATAAACACCATAATAACCTTGCTGACCTTGAAATTATATATCAGACTGTAGGGACTTGGGTTCTTGGTTCCCCTAAAGCCAATACCTAGTCTGCATTTACCATACACGTAGGTGGCACTGGCATTATCAATTACTAATATCAACAGGAATTGCTTTAGTCCCTGATGTACAAACCCGAAGTGCCAAGTAATCTTATCACTTCCGGCATCATAGAAACGTAGCATCCCCACAGTGCCATTTGGCCCATTGAGTCTGCGCCAACTCTCTGACAGAGCATCAATGCCACCCCAACCCTATCCCCATAAACCACCCCCCCCTCCCACTAATCCCCTTAACCTCCACATTGGACACTAAGGGGCAAATTAGAACATAGAAAAACTACAGCACAAACAGGCCCTTCAGCCCACAAGTTGCACTGATGATATCCATACCTACTAGGTTTATCTATAACCTTCAATTCTACTAAGTCCCATGTACTCATCCAGAAGTCTCTTGAAAGACCTTATTGAATTTTCCTCCACCACCACCAACGGCAGCTGATTCCACTCACCCACCACCCTCTGAGTGAAAAACTTACCCCTGACATCTCCTCTGTACCTACTCCCCAGCACCTTAAACCTGTGTCCTCTCGTAGCGACCATTCCAGCCCTTGGAAAAAGCCCCTGAGGATCCACCCGATCTATACCTCTCAACGTCTTATACACTTCTATCAGGTCACCTTTTATCCTTCGTCTCTCTAAGAAGAAAAGACTGAGCTCCCTCAACCTATCCTCATAAGGAATGCCACCCAATCCAGGCATCCTTGTAAATCTCCTCTGCACCATTTCAATAGCTTCCACATCCTTCCTGTAATGAGGCGACCAGAACTGAGCACAGTATTCCAAGAGAGGTCTGACTAGGGTCTTATAAAACTGCAACAGTATCTCATGAGATAGCATGACCAATCCACCTAACATGCACCGTGGGAGGAAACCAGAACACCCGCAGGAAACCAGAACACAGACAGTCACCTGAGGCTGGAATTAAAGCCGAGTCCCTGGTGCTGTGAGGCAGTCGTGCTGTGCCACCGTGCCATCCCATTTCATCCACGAAAGATGATGGACACACAGTAAACCAATCCATTTCAGGAGGGCTGTCTTTAAATGCCGCAACATCGCCTGATAGCTGAAGAGGTCCATCCTTGAGAGGCACCTTCCGCCACAAGTACCGCACGTGAAGTTACCAAGTGTCATTGTGGGCTACTGTTCTTGGCGTTGGCAACTGTTGCCAAGCCACTGTAGCCACTGGACATCACACCGGCCAACAGAAGGGGTCGCCATTTTCTTCTGTCATCAGCTAGTGACCCCCAGGTAGTTTACAACATGTAATTTGTTCTGATCTAACAGAACTGTCCACATTCTCACCGGATGATAGTTTTTAGGAAATCAATTTTTGGGCAAGTATCAGTTTACTCATTTTCCCATTTGTTTTCTAATACCGACCGCATCCTGTTGGCACCAGCTATGTGGGTATTGGAAATGTGGAATTTATTTCCGACGTTATGACAGCTGATGCACATAAGTTGAGAACAGGGAATGGGCTTATCCAAGTGAGCTGACTGCAAGGAAACCCGCAGTGCCTCAAGCCACAAGTGTGCGTTGGTAGGTCAGACTCATGAGTTGTGTTGATGTGGTTTCCATGGTTTATTTATTTATTTTTAAAGGATGAAATCTTTCTTTTTTTTTCTTCCCTTTGTTATGGGTCTTGCCAAACCACACGCTTCCTGTTGGGAAGACAGATTGCAGGGAACCTACTCCCAAGCCACTGTTACATAGAGACACCTGACAGTGGCCCAGTGATAATTCTCCTCATTTTGGCTCCACCTTGGAGAGGAGCCTGGTCTCCACTTCTCCTGAACAGGAACTTAAGACACAGGGCTTGGAATGGCATTGCTTCAACAGACCACAGATGCTGAACCACAGAGGAGGACTCTGTTTAGGAATATTTGCCCTATTATGAATTATTATTTTTCCTCTGAGGAACACTTCTTCACCTGCCAGCCAGGGTTGTTCTGCTTGGCAAAGAGAAGGTTAAGAGGAAATCTGATAGAGGTGTCAACGTTCTGAGGGCTTTAGAGAGAATGGATGGGGAGAAACTGTCCCTGTTGGTGGACAGATCAAGAACCAGAATACACCGAAGTAAGGTGATTGGCAAAGGGACCAACAGTGAGCTGAGGAATATCTTTTTTTAACACAACAATTGGTTAGGATTTGAAATGCATTGCCAGATTCAATGGTGGCTTTCAAAAGGGAATTTATCTAAAGACAAAAGATTTGCAGGGCTAGAGAGAAAGAGTGTGGGATTGGAACTAGCTAAGTTCCCCCGTCAGAAAACTGGACGTTCGGTCAAATAGCCTCCTTCTGTTCTGTAACCATTCTTTGCTTCGAATGTTATTGAGGCCATGCAACAGTAATTGACATGAAAAGTGTCAGAGAATGAATAAGAAGGAATAAGGAAGAGGTGGACTTAGATGTTGGGTGAGCCAGACTGTTAACTCCCAAAATAGTGTCTGGTGAAGGAATAAGTCTGAACCTCAAGCAAGTTTATTCTCAGAACAGTTTAGCATAGAGACAACCTCCTCCCACCATCCCCAAGCCCAATTGTTCCAGCAGCTGTCCATTTATAGACTTTTGAAGGTTGAACCAAAGATCATCACCTGTCCTTAACAATGCAATTAGCTTAACAAGGTAATTGCCAAAGGGTGCACCAATAGCCATAGAATAATACAGCTTAGAATCATGCCCGTTAGCCCAACTGGTCTATACTAACCATGGTGCTCTCTCAGCTAGTCCCAATTGCCTGCATTTGACCCACATCCCTCCAATCCATTCCCATCCATGTGCTGATACATTGACTCCGATCTGCATCAAATGGGGAAAAAGCTGGCCCACTCGTGTAAAAATGTAAGTTCCTCTCTGTTGAAACATTAACTTCCAGGTTTGCAATGAGGAGACAATCCGCTCCTCCAGGTTAGCAGCCGAGTGTTGAAGTTGAAAGTGACTTTGCTGAGCTCAGTGGTACAGTGGCACTGGTTTCAATGTTTAGCACAAAATAGGAGGTCTCATCCGTGTTGGAAGGCCTGCGCCATTTCGAGCATTGAGCTTTATTGGCATGGATCCATTTTGCCGCACTGTACATGCCAAACTGGCACCGCGATGGGAGTCACTGGTTTGCGAAGATGGAAAATCCACTCATATCTATGTGGAACAGACTAACGTGTCTCGAATAAGGCCAGAAAGAACAGTCATAGTTGGACAATTACAGTTATGATTGGCCCCATGATTGTGCAAAAACAAAGCACGGGGCTGAGTTTCCCAGCCCTTCCCTCTGACAGGATCTTTCGATCCTGCCAATGGTGACTTCCCACTCCTGCCCCCGTGAGTTCCCCAGAGGCAGGGCCGGCAGACTGAACAAAAGGCTATAAATATCAGTGGGACTGGAAGACCCTGCCACCAGCCAATGGCAAGCTGCCTCTGCCGTCATAACACTCTGCCCAAATTGTTCTAGTAAAGTATTTTATTTAACCTTGGTTGTGTTCTAGGAACCTAGGAATGAAGACCATTTAATCCCTCGAGTGTTTTATCATTCATTAAGATCTTAGCTAATGTGTGACTTAATTCTATATACCCCACTTAGCCCCATATCGCTTCATATCTATGACCATTAGAAATCTATCGATCTCCTGTCTAAAATTAACAATTGATCCAGCATCAATTGCCATTTGTGGAAGAATATTCCAAACTTCCACCACCCTTTGTATGTAAAAATCTTCCCTGAGTCAATTCTTGTTAAGGTCTGGCTCCAATTTTTAGGCTATACCCTTTAGTCCTAGACTCCCGAACCAGCAGAAATGGTTCCTCTCTGTCCACCCTATCTGCTCCCCTAGCATCTTGGGAATGTTGATAAAATTACCCCTCAGCTTTTCAAGTTCCAGGCAAGTTTGTTTAATCTCTTCTCTGGAAAATATTTCTCAGCCTGGTTAGTTCAACTTGGAAAGCACACTTGAAGCCTTTGAAGATAAAGGGACAGATTAGATTATAATTAGTCCCATAGATATTAGGAAAAGAAGAACCACAGTATGACATAATGTACATTTAATATGGGAAACAAAAAATGAAGAACTTCATTCATGCCTGCAGAACACTCGATTGTGTTTCACCAGCCAGTGAAGTACTGTTGAAGTGTAGTCACTGTTGTAAAGTAGGAAATCATACATAATGATAGACAAATATAGTGATACAATTAGACATCTAATTAATTAAGTTAAGGCCTGAAAAGAATTCTGTTAATAAGAATACTGGAAAGACTCATATCAAATGTCCACTCCAAAACAGCTGTCCCTGAGTGGCAAGGAAGTGAGTACTTGACCCTCACAGTTTGTTACTCTGTCACACATGGATTATACATGTGCGTAATCTGAAGTATCATCACTGTTGTACAATAAGAAATGCAGCAGCCAATTTGTGATCAGCAAGATCCCATAAATGTTTGTGTGGCAATCATAGAATCATACAGAGCAGAAGAGGCCCTTTGGCCCATTGAGTCAGCACCGACACGTGAGAAACAGTTACACCAGTTAGTGCTATAAAAAGGGAGCATTACCTCCCTTCCCCTTACTCTACTCCACTCTGGCCAAGTTCCTCGGAGGGGAAACACAGTGCTATGATAAAAGCAAAGTACTGCGGATGCTGGAACCTGAAACAAAAACATAAAATGGTGGAAAATCTCAGCAGGTCTGAATTAACACATTCACCAGCCAGGGAAAGTTTCTATCTATGACTACCCTGTCACGCCCTGTAAGAATTTTACAAATTTCAATGAAATAACTTCTCATTCCTCAAAGTTCTTCAGAATACAGCTCCATCGATCCATAGTTTCAAGCTCATGTATTTCCCTTAGTATTTCTCAGCTTTTCTGGCTATTATTGTTGTCATACTAAAACAATTCTTTACTCCTGTATTTAAACACTGCCGTTATGCTTTATTTAGATTCCCCTTTGGTCATATGATCCCTATTTTTGTACGTCCCTAGATTCATCCCAGTGAAGTCTTTCTTGACTCTTTCTAGAGGTTAGGTAGCTGACATTTCCCTTCTTTATTGCACTTGTGAACTTGTTTGCCATGTGGACTTAGTCTGAGTTTGTTGGCTTGTTGGCTTTGGGAATGTTTGTGTCTTGAATGCTCAGTCCTGTTTACAAAATGGTGTTCCACATATCCTTCACTGAAATCCTATGTGCAAACCACTCCCCTCCATTTTCCATTTGAATGTGGCCTGAAACAAGGGGCCATATTTTCATAGTTCTGATTGGGAGCAAATGGGACCAAAAGAAAATGGCCACAGACCGGTTTGCCAGAAGGTCATGTCTCCATTTCCACCTTTGGCCAATTTCACAAGGGTAGGGGAGGGAGCAGGTCTTGAAATCCATTCATTCCCGATAAGAAGGCATTTGACAGCAGTGTGGGCTAGTGGAGAGCCCAACGACAGTAAGTTTTTTTAATTTCCACGGATGCATCAGGATTTTTGCAGATGTTGGGTTCATAGTCACTGCAAACAGGTGTGAACCATGGATTGGCGTCAGGAGGACTTTGAATGTTAAGTAAAATGATTCTGACCCCTTGACAATTCAACATGAAATGCTGTAGACTGAATTGTATCTATTTATTAAGGTGAGCCATGATTGTACAGTGATTGGAAACTGAAACTATCCCTTAAACAATAAGCTTGCTTGATTGTTACTTTTGTCAATAGGCACATGAGTAAAAGATGATCATTGCAAAAAAAAAATTAAATCTAATTGATAAAAAGTAGAGTACGTTTCACATTATTAAAAGGATAACAATGCATTGATGGTTAATCTTTTCCCATTGCTTTTATGTGTCCAGTCTCACCAACTGTTAGGACAGCAGTTTTGAAGTCTGCTTGTTTACTTTGAGAGTTTTATGGGCTCTTGGATGCAATCCAGCTGCCTAATTGTTTTACAGATACTTGACTCTATTTCCCACTGGTTTCAAGAGTCTCCTTATTTACTTGGGAAGTTTTATGGGCTATTCAATTACTTCCAATCATTATAATAAATCCAGTGAATTCTGTTTGTAGAGTGGATAACTGTGGAGGGGCAGAGTTTGGGATCCAGATGGATGAGGGTGAAGGAGGCTGAGTGAAATGAGGGTGCGTGCATTCATTTCCACCTTGGGCCTGCAGTTGCCAGGACGCATAAAGCCCGAGATCCCTGGAATATCCTGCCTCCCAGCAGTCTTGATATGGAAGTGGGAATGGGATGCGGGTTAGTACTATTTCCCAATTCCTGCCTCTGACATGAAAACCCAGCTAAAGATCTTAGGCATTTATGATTTCTATTCAGCAATTATTCTCTCCAAAGGATGTTAACGTATATTTGCTGCATATTTTCAGACCAATTTGCAGTTTTCTGTCAAGACGGTACGGCCTTGATACTTTGGTTCATCAAGAGGTCATGCACTCCATGTGAACTCTTAACTCTGAAACATGCTCTCTAAAACAATCTGTGGAATTCTTTACTGCAGAGGGCTGTAGAGACTGAGCCATTCAGTATGTTCAAGGCTGAGACAAACAGATTTTTAATCAGTAACAGATTTGGGGGTTATGGGGATGAGGTGGGAAAGTTAAGGGTGAAGACTATCAGATCAGATCAGTCATGATCTCATTGAATGGTAGAGCAGACTCAGTGGGCTGAATGGCCTACCTTTGCTCCTACATCTTATGGTCTTCCCAGGACACGATGATCTCAATTTATCTTCTGAGGAATTAGTTATTTATTGGTGTCACAAGCAGGCTTACATTAACACTACAATGAAGTTACTGTGAAAATCCAAATTGTCACACTCCGGCGCCTGTTTGGGTACACTGAGGGAGAATATAGCATGGGCAATGCACCTAACCAACATGTCTTTCGGACTGTGGGAGGTAACTAGAGCACCTGGAGCGAACCCAGACAGACACGGGGAGAATGTGCAAACTCCACATAGTGACGCAAACTGGGAATCGAACCCAGGTCTCTAGCACTGTGAAGCAGCAGTTGTGACCACTGTGCCAGCTAATGCAGTTGTTGGAAATCTAAAATCTAAAACATATGTATGAGGATTAGGCCATTTGGCCCCTCAAGCTTGCTGCCCCATTCAATAAGATCATGGTTGACCTGATTGTGACCTCAACCCCATATTCCCGCCTATCCCGATAACCTTTCACCTCCTTGCTTATCAAAAACCTATCTCCCTCTGCCTTAAAAACATTCACAGGCACTACCTTACCCACCTCCTTTTGGTGAAGAACGTTCCAAAGATTCACAATTCCCAGAGAGAAAAGAATTCCCTGCATCTCTGTATTAAATGGGTGCCTGTTTACTTTTGAACAGTGACCCTTGAGTTCTAGACTTTCCCACAAAAGAATACACCCTCTCAAAATCTGTCCTGTCAAGACCCCTCAGGACATTACCTGTGTCAAAACATATAAACCGATAACAAAACGCTGGAAACATTCTGCAGATTAGGCTACAGTTGTGGATAGAGAAAAGGTTTGGCTTGATAGCTATAAGTTCTGATGAAAAGGTCGTTTCTCTCTTTACAAATGGTGCTCGATCTGCTGAGTTTCCAATATTTTCTGCCTGTATTCCAGTTTACCTGTTGTGTGTCGCTGAGACGTAGAGCGGGATTTTCCGGCCATACTCATCCCAAGACCGGAAATGACTGGTCAATGAACCTTTCCATGGTCTACCCCACCCTGTCCTCCCCCGCTACGGCTCCTGTGGTGGGCAGGTCAGGAAATTTCTCCCCCATAGTGTTACAGCCTATCTGTCTATCCTAGATTTTCTTTATCATGTAAAACTGTTCCTGAAAGGTTGAAACTCACCACCATTGTGTGGGTGTAATGGCATGCAACAATTACATTGCACTACTCCAGATACTGAGGTCAAGTGGACTAACCGATGGCTATATTGGATTTGCCATATTCACAAACACTTAACACATCAGTAGGAAATCAGTTTGCTGCTTTAATAGAGATATTAATCTCCGTATTTTAATAACGCTAATATCTCTGTTAAAATAATGCTCAAAGCTATTTTATATTGAGTAATGCCTTGGAAAATATGTTTAATGGCACAAATGAGGCCATGTTGTCCTGCACATTGTAAAAGATTTTATGAGCACAAAATTGAGATTTATTATTTAAAGTATCATAAATGAACAAGCTCAGGGCTATGTGTACAGTTGCTAAGCTACATTTCAAAATACAAAGAAGCTGTTTACTCTTTCACGGAAAGAGCTTTTCTAACAAACCATTTACAGGGGCGGCATCTCTATACTGTGGAAATATTGGCCGAATTCTAACAACAGGGAGCCTGAAACTCCGGCGCTGAGACTGTTATGATAGCTGCGAGTGGTTGCCTTGGCTCAGTTGTCAAGATTTTTGCTTCTCAGTTTCAAACAAGTCAACTGCAGGACTTGACCTCATAATCTAGGCTGATACTCTACTGAGCGGGACGATGCTGTGCTTGGAGATGTTGACGACTGATATGCTAAACCAAAGGAATGCATGTGTGGACGGCTGTTGCAGGCTCCACGTCGTTTTTCAAAGTAATGCGTGGACTTCTTCTGACCTTCGTCCATCAATTCCACCAAAAACAGATTAACTGATCGCTCATTCCGCTTGTGGGATCTGACTATGCGCAAATTGGCTGCCTGTACAATATTGACTGGCACCTCAAACGTGTGAAGCATTCCAAGGCCTTCTGAGTGTCATGGGCCCTGGATCAAAATGGTCGCACTTGAGCCAAACAAAAATGGCTGGATACTATAACAGGACCTACATTTTCTAGATGGTGGCTTTAATTTGGCCTGAAAAAGTGACATAGCCTCTGCTTGTCTTTACAAGGCTGTTGATGAGGAGAAAATGGGACTTCCATGACACAAATGGGATTGACATAAATTTGAAGGCATGCCAAGTTTGATGAAGCTCGCCAACTTCAAGGATGGCGTCACAGGGTTCCATTGGGAAATGGGGAAGTCAGGCCCAAGTTAAGGCCTGCATCCTGAAAGAAAAAAATACATTTAAGCCCCTTTTATGAAGAATTGGTTGAGGAGGGTTTGGTGATGGAGAATGTACTGATTTAGGAAGGATCACCCACCAGCAGACACTGGAGATTCTAGCAGCACATAGCTAACATGGCCAAGCTGCCTCCATAAGAACATAAGAATTAGGAGCAGGAGTAGGCCATCTAGCCCTTCGAGCCTGCCCCACCATTTAATAAGATCATGGCTGATCTGAAGTGGCTCAGTTCCACATTCCCGCCCTCTCCCCATAACCCTTAATTCCCTTGCCTATCAAAAACCTATCTACCCACGTCCTAAATATATTTAGTGAGGCAGCCTCCACTACTTCAACGAGCAGAGAATTCCAGAGATTCACCACCCTTTGAGTGAAGAAGTTCCTCCTCAACTCTGTTCTAAACTGCGCACCCCCCCCCCTCCTTATCTTGAGGCTGTGCCCTCTAGTCCTACTGTCCTTTCTGAGCGTGAAGAGTCTCTCCATCTCTATCCTATCCATCCCATTCATCATCTTGTACGTCTCAATGAGATCTCCCCTCATTCTTCTAAACTCTAACGAGTACAAGCCTAGTTTATTCAGCCTCTCCTCATAGCTCAACCCCCTCAACTCCGGCATCAGCCTTGTAAACTTCCTCTGCACTCCCTCCAAGGCCAAAATATCCTTGCGTAAGTGCGGCGACCAAAACTGCACACAGTACTCCAGCTGCGGCCTCACCAGTGCCCTGTACAGTTGCAGCAAGACCTCCCTACTTTTATATTCAATCCCCCTCGCTATGAAGGCCAGCATTCCATTCGCCTTCCTGACCACCTGCTGTACCTGCAGGCTGGGTTTTTACAACTCATGCACAAGGACCCCGAGGTCCCTCTGCACCGTAGCATGCTGCAGTTTTTCGCCATGTAAGTAATAGTCCTTCCTACCATTATTCCTACCAAAGTGGACAACCTCACACTTGCCAACATTAAATTCCATTTGCCAGTTCCTGGCCCATTCGCCCAGCCTATCTAGATCCCTCTGCAGACTTTCCACACCCTCCGCACAATTTGCTGTTCCACCAATCTTGGTGTCATCAGCAAATTTTGACACCATACACTCGGTTCCCTCCTCCAGATCATCTATATAAATGGTAAATAGCTGAGGCCCCAGCACCGACCCCTGGGGCACTCCACTAGTCACTAACCGCCAATCCGAATAGCACCCATTGACATCCACTCTCTGCCTCCCATTTGACAGCCAATCCCCTATCCACGCTAACACCCTACCCCCAACTCCATGCCCCCTAACCTTCTGTAACAACCTCTTGTGCGGCACCTTATCAAACACCTTCTGAAAATCAAGAAACACCACAGCCATCGGTTCCCCTCTATCCACCACACTAGACACATCCTCATAGAATTCCAATAAATTCGTCAGACACGACTTCCCCTTAACGAAACCATGCTGCATCTGCTCTATCAAACATTTCTCCTCAAGATGCCTCGCTATTTTCTCCTTGATTACGGATTCAAGCATTTTACCTACAATAGATGTTAAACTAACCGGCCTATAATTCCCTGCCTTTTGCCTGCTACTCTTCTTAAACAACGGCGTAACATTAGCCGTTTTCCAATCTTCCGGCACTTCCCCGGAAGATTGGTCCATGATGATAAAGGTGCTCCCTGTCACTATGCAATGAGACACTATCCCATTGATCACATCAGGTATGGTGACACAGTGGTTAGCACTGCTGTCTCATAGTGCTGGGGACCCAGGTTCGATTCCAGCCTTGGGTATCTTTGTGGAGTTTACATTTTCTCCCTGTGTCTGTGTGAGTTTCCTCCAGGTGCTCAAGTTTCCTCTCTCTTATAATTCAGGTCAGAAGTTCCAAAGTGTTGTATGAAACCCACTTGGATCATATATTTTACGGTTTGGATTTGACTAGGATAAACATGATATGTTTCACTTAAAGTATGATTCCAATGACCCACTGGGGAGCATTTATCAAATGTTTATTTAAGAACATAATTAACATGTATGGAAAGAAAATTAGCAACAACTTTTATCAATTACAAACAAAACAACCACAATAATGTATAACCCTTAAAATTCATCAAAGATGTTCCAGTCAAACAAAACCTTACCATAAACAAAAACCCTTTCCACAAGTATAACACAGAAAAAAATAATACTCATCTGATATTAGACCTGAGTCCTTTGTATGAATGTTCTCTTGAGGCACAACCAGACAAGCTTAGAGTCAGAACGACTTCCCAGAACACCAGGGAGAGATTCTGGTTGAGCCGCCAACAGCAGATTCTCTACTCCAAGAAGGCAAGAAGCCTTCCTTCAGCTAACGAGCAGAATTTCCAAATCCGAGGGAGAGAGAGAGAGAAGAAACACATCTTTTCAGCTTGATGTCCCTTCTAAACCTAAAGTGCTGCCAGCAAAATAGAAAATGAAACCTTAAGTTCACTAGGAACACATGACCTGCCAACCATTTCACCTCCTAACAATGCAGGGTAATAAAAGATCCCAAAGTAAAAACAAACTAACCCATTAAAGCCACGAAGGAATAATAAAAGGACTATTTCAGCCAGCTTGGCAACAACAAGATACAATGAGGCTGTGAGGGCCGCAGAGAATGATTTAAAAAAAAATCTCTTAAAGGTACACTAACATCACATCCCACAGTCCAAAAATGTTCAAGTTAAATGGATTGGTCATGCTAAATTACCCCTTCGTGTCCCAAGATATGTAGGTTGGAATAATTAGCCATGGTAGGTGTGTAGGATGATAGGCATCGAACAGGGGCAAGGGCCTGGTTGAGATGCTCTGTCAGAGAGTTGGTGTAGACTCGAAGGACTGAATGGCCTCCTTCTGCACTGGGATTCTAGATACTTTGGAAGGGTCAACATTTGGGCTTCAGCTGGCACAATGCTGGCATTCCAGCTCATATTTTGACCAGTGACTTGGTGCTATATAAATGTAGATTCTGTTCTCCACCTGCTCCTGGTTTCTTGTTGTAAATCTTGAATAATTTAAAATATTATTCATCAAACACTGATTCAGAGTTATTTCTTGATGAATGATCATGCTGTGATGGACAGGTATGACAGTGCATCTTTCTACACGCACTGGATGTTCACACATGCATTGAAGACTCAGCCAGATACTGTCGATGTGTCGATCCTAAAATTGAACTTTGACAATCAGTTTAAGAAAAAGCTATTCATTCTGGAAATAACACAAACACAAATTCAGTGGAGGGAAGGCACAGAAGCAGATTAAATGCAATTACTATGTGTCTGCTACCTGTTCTTGTAGGAACTCCCATTCCCCTATCACCCCATACTTGCTGACCAACCTTGGCCCCCCGGGTCAAGTGACATTTTAATTTTAAAATTCTCATCCTTGTTTTCCAGAACTTCCATGGCCTTGTCCCTCGCTATTTCTGTAACCTCTTCCAGCTCCACAAACCTCTGCCGCGTCTGTGCTCCTCTAACGCTCACCTCTTGTGCATCCTGATTCTGATTGCTCCATTATTGGTGGCCCCAAGCTCCGGTGTATTCTTGCTGCCTCTCTCCACCTCTCTGCTTTGATTTCTTACTTTAAGACTCTCCTTCAAAGGCTATGGGTGTGATCTTACCTGTTGTTTACGCCACACTCCCGCTGAAGTGAAGTCGGAGAATTTGGAGGCCAGCCAAAACTCCGTTCGCTGTGGCAGGGTGGGATCAGTGGTAAGATACCGGCCTACCTTTTTGACCAATCTTTGGTCACCTGAGCTAATATTTCCTTATGTGACTCAGTGTCGTACTTTGTTTTATAGTGTTTCTGTGAAGCACCTTGGGGTGTTCTATCACATTAAAGGCATTACATAAATATAAGTTGTTGTTCATAAAACCATGAGGTATAGGAGCAGAATTAGGCCATTTGGCCCATCGAGTTTGCTCTGCCATTCAATCATGGCTGATAAGTTTCTCAACCCCATTCCCCCACTTTTTGCCTGTAACCCTTGATCCCTTTACCGTTCAAGAACCTATCTCTGTCTTAAATGTACTCATTGACCTGGTCTCCGCAGTCTCAGTTGTTGTAAAGGGTGGTGAGTGCATTTAATGGACTGCAGCATTGACAGACAGGAATAGATCTTGACTTTGTGCATCAATAGTGATATAACAAAGTGTTTTTATAGAATCCTACAGTGCAGAAGGAGGCCATTCGACCCATTGAGCCTGCGCTAACCACCATCCCACCCAGGCCCGATCCCCATAATCCCTTGCATTTACCCCAGCCAATCCACCTGACACTAAGGGGCAATTTTAACACGGCCAATCCATCCAACCTTTGGACTGTGGGAGGAACATGGGAAGAAGTCTCACAACATCAGGTTAAAGTCCTACAGGTTTATTTGGTAGCAAAAGCCACTAGCTTTCGGAGCGCTGCCCCTTCGTCAGATGAGCTGGGGTTCTATTAACTCCCACTCACCTGACGAAGGGGCAGCGCTCCAAAAGCTAGTGGCTTTTGCTACCAAAGAAACCCGTTGGACTTTAACCTGGTGTTGTGAGACTTCTTACTGTGCTTACCCAGTCCAACGCCGGCATCTCCACATCTGTGGGAGGAAACCAGAGCAGCTGGAGGAAACACACGCAGACACGGGGACAATGTGCAAACTCCACACAGGCGGTGAATCAAGCCAGGAATTGAACCCAGGTCTCTGGCGGCTGCGAGGCAACAGTGCTAACCACTGCGCCCTGATTTGACTTTGATGCAGATAAAAGTTGTGAGAGATCAAGAAGTGGCTCCTGACTTGCAAATCTCCATGTTGCACAGCTGCGCAAGTCTAGACCTGACCCATCTTGTGGGAACGTTCACGGGGGTATGGAATCATTCCCCGGAATGGGCAGTTAAGAGGTTATTAAATTTATTTGTAAGTGAAAAGATGTCACTTTTCACATCTTTTCAGTCCAAAGATGTGCAGGTTAGGTTGATTGGCCATGCTAAATTGCCCCTTAGTGTTCCAGGGTGTGATGTTAGAGGGATTAGTAGGGTAAATATGTGGGATTTCGGGAATAGAGCCTGGATGAGATTGTTGTCAGTGCAGATTCAATGGGCAAAATGGCCTTCATCTGCACAGTAGGGTTTTTATGATTTTTATGACCAAATAGACTACAAGTTCTATCCTCTGCTCTGTTTTTCTGAAAGAGGTGTGCTCTTTGAATCTGGTGCTTGCTGGTAAGCATGTGTAAATCTCTGTTAGAAATTGGTTCAGTCTATCTTTTACATTTTTGCACAAATTATTTCCCAAGGAAGGAGAAAGCTTACGTCACCATGGGTGCTCTCTGTCGTAATTTAACGAGCCTTTCTTCATATAGTAACTGGAGATGCTCACAGATAAAGGGATAAATTAGACAGGAAATTATAAATACCAGCACTGTGTACTTGTTGCCTTTTGGTTTCTAGATGTTGGTGATAATCACATGCTAAACTTGAAGTGATCAGAGCCCTAACTTGCCATACTGCCTTGTACTCTAAAATGACCAACAAGGGACTGGTTCTATTACACATCTCATGGGTTTTCTTCACAGGTATGAAATGTGGTCCCCTCAAACACTTACACGTAACAGTTAGTCCCTAACTCTTTGCAGATATTTACGGATAGTACAACAACATTACACCTGACACTTACCGAAATGGAATAAGTAGTAGACACAAAGGTCGGAATTTTACCGCCTTGCTTGTCCCTAGAATCGGGATGGCTGAGGCTCACAGAGCGGAATTCTCCATTGGCTCCAGGTGGGATTTTATCAGCCTGGCCCAAGCGAAGTCATAAAATCCTGCCCAAGGGGCGGAATGTTTCAGTCCCACCAGCCATGGGAGTCGGAGCAGGCGGGGCACGGACCGTGCAAATTTCCATTGACCTCGGGTGGGATTTTTTGGTCTTGAGGCGAGCGCAGCTGGAAAATCCCACCCGATGAGAGGCCGAGATGGTCATTTCTCAGAGAAAGTATTTGGGGGAGGAATCGTACCAACTGCAGCAGCAATAGAAAAAAAACTAAATATAACATGACTGAAGAGCTTCTGGAATGGAAGGAAAAAACAGTTCCGATGGGAGAAACATGGTGATCTCCCAAAAATAGAAGAACTGAGACGAAGGGAAAGAGAGTCAAAATCCCAGGACAATTGGAAGAGGCTAACTGGGCACTCAAACTATTCAATTCCCTGACTCTGGACCTGACTGTGAGGCAATGTTATTCCCTCCAGAGGAGCCTCCTACAACTTAATTCAGTCAATGTGTTTGAAATTATTTATGGGTACTGGGAATTGTGAAACCTGTTATAATTCACAATGTTCTGTGTCTCGGTTAGAGTCAGTTGGTACAACAAGGGCTGGAGGTGACTTAATGAGTCCTCTAAACAGCACTCAAGAAGTCCAAATTCTTCTTGCCTGTAAGTAGCACGACTAACATAGACTTGATAAGCACAAGAATTAAACATGTGGCACAGTGGTTAGCACTGCTGCCTCACTGTGCCAGGGACCCCGGTTCAATTTCGACGTCAGGTCACTGTCTGTGTGGAGTTTGCACATTCTCCTTGTGTCTGCATGGGTTTCCTCCAGGTGCTCCGGTTTCCTCCCACAGTCCAAAGATGTGCGGGTTAGGTTGATTGACCATGCTAAAATGACCCTGGTGTCAGGGGATTGGCAGGGTAAATGTGTGGGTTTGCTGGAATAGGGGCTGGGTGGGATTGTCTGGTGCAGACTTGATGGGCCGAATGGTCTCCTGCAGAGTAGGGGTTCTATTATTCTACGTTCCAATAAATGTTCTCATCGAATGCCATTGGGAGAATTGGAATGATGAAAACTTCTGTTCCAATGGGTGAGGCTGTCTGAGGGTTGCAGAAATCCACTCCACACCCTTGAAAACAAAAACCTTAACAGCATAAATAAGAAGTCTCAGGTTAAAGTCCAACAGGTTTATTTGGAATCACGAGCTTTCGGAGCACTGCTCCTTCATCAGGAGAGTGGAGAGTTGGGTTCACAAACAGGGCATATATATAGGGTGTTGTGAGACTTCTTACTGTGCCACTCCAGTCCAACGCCAGCTTCTCCACATCATAGGCTAGAGGGATTAGTGGGTAAATGTGTAGGGATATGGGGATAGGGCCTGGGTGGGATTGTGGTCGGTGCAGACTCGATGGGCCAAAGGGCTGTAGGGCTCTAGGTTCTATGTTCTATAAACAACATAAAGTAAATGAATTTTACTTTCGATATTTCCATTCACAAATGTTGAATCGGAAGTGAGAGTTTCTTGCAAGCTGTCTTGAGGGTTATTATTGGAGTGCAGCCTCAGCTTAATCAATGGTCTCTCCACTGTTGACACAGTGTGGTTAGATCTGAATGAGCCCTTCATGCAGACTTAGCCCAAGGCGAGACACACACGTTAACTCGCTTGCTGTTAACGGTGCCATTTGGTGTCAGCACGACTGTGTGCCCTTTTGCTGCTAGGAATAACATTTGGCATTGTTGATGACCTTAACAGGCACACGAGTGGCTTGTGTTATATTCAGGCCGAGTCGCTGATTAACTTTGAAGATTAAACAGACTTGTATCTGTTCAAAAGCCAACCTCAAGAATTTTTGCTTGCAGAGGCGGCGAAAGAATGGTCAAAAAAAATTTTGAGCGCCAGCTACGGTTTATCATGTGTGTGTCTATAGAAGTTTGATTCCAAGACTTTGAAATGAAATGCATTAACTTTTATGCTAAAGAAAATCCCCTAAGGCTTGGCATTTTAATATTGCATCAATAGGATGGAAGATTGTTTATTTTGAACTGTAGCCTTGGTGGATACTGTAGGAAAACAGTATTTTTACTGTTTAACTCGCTGTGCTGTTGGCCAGATGAGATGTTGTGTTTCATTTCATCTAAAAAGGATTATCACCAATGCTACTCAATTTAAAGAGAGCGGACTGCAAAATGTATTGTTTTCCAGTCTTTCATATAAAAATGTTAATCGCAGTATGTGGGCTTGAGATTTCCTTGCTTTAATTTTGACTTCAGGAAGTGATGGGGCTGTGAATACACGCGCCCACAAGCCGTCATTTTCACTCCTCTCTGTTATCCACCATGTCTGGATTTCAGAAGTTTTATTGAGAATGAAGGAATGCAGATCCTCTGCAGATTGGCATCCCGCTGCCTCTTCCGTGCAGCCCCGGGAATGATGTCTGCAGGAGCCTAGCCAAGCTGACAGTCCGAGAAGCGTTAGGAAAAGAGATCCACGCTCTTCCGAGAGCGGTCCAGTTTGGCGGGAGAACTGAAGCACAGAACAGACAGAATTGGATACACAGCGGGAGGTCAGTGAGCATCTGAATGATCAAGATTAGCTCATGGTTAAGGTAACATCAGACACAGTCAGGAATGGGCAGCATGGTGGTTAGCACTGCTGCCTCACAGCACCAGGGGTTCGATTCCCGGCTTGGGTCACTGTCTGTGCGGAGTTTGAACCTTCTCCCCGTGTCTGCGTGGGTTTCCTCCAGTTTCCTCCCACAGTGCGAAAGACGTACTGGTTAGGTGCATTGGCCGTGCTAAATTCTCCTTTGGTGTGCCCAAACAGGTGTCAGAGTGTGGCGACTCGGGGATTTTCACAGTAACTTCATTGCGGTGTTAATGTAAGCCTTACTCGTGACACGAATAAAATAAAAAAACAATGGCCATACCCTGCACTTATCCTGCTCTTTCAGAAGCTTACCCAGCCAAGTAGATATTTGATGCATTTTAAATTCTTTGGTTCAAATATCCAGTATTTGTTTTTGTCTTTCTGGTTCAGTTCAATCTTCATCAAATGGATACTAAATAGTTGACTGTACAATAAACGAGTGGAATTTTCCATTCAGGAGGCTAAGTGTGATAACGGGCGGGTTTAGCGACAAGTTTCTCGCTGATCGATGGGTTGGGTTCTCATTGTCAGGACATTGAATCAGGACATCTTGTTGAAGTTGTACAAGACATTGGCAAGGCTGCACTTGGAATACTGTCTACAGTTCTGGTCACCCTATTATAGAAAGAATATGATGGAACTAGAAAGAGAGCAGAAAAGATTTACTAGGATGCTACCTCAAAGGTAGTGATCTCAGGATTACTGCCAGTGCCACGTGCTAGTCAGAGTAGAAATGAGAGGATATATCGGATAAATATGTGGCTGAAAAGATGGTGTCGGGGGAGGGTTTCAGATTCCAGGGGCATTGGAACCAGTTCTGGGGGAGTTGGGATCTGTACAATTTGGATGGGTTGCACCTGGGCAAGACTGGGACTGATGTCCTAGGGGGAGTGTTTGCTAGCGCAGTTGGGGAGGGTTTAAACTAATTTGCCAGGGGGATGGGAACCTATATAAGGAGTCAGAGAAGGAGGGAGCAAGGATAAAATGTGGGGAGAAGGTTCCAACTTCATCAAAAATCAGGAAAAATGTTAAAAGGAAGGAGAACTCGGGAGATGTTACGAATGGGAGTGTTAGGATTCAAAAAGAAGGTACAAAAATTAGCATAAAGGCGCTTTATCTATCTGACTGCTTGTAGTATTCAAAACAAGGTAAATGAGTTGACGGCACAAATCATTGTGAATGAGTATGATTTGGTGGCCATTACGAGGCATGGTTGCAGGATGGTCACGACTGGGAGTTAAATATCCAGGAGTATCAGACTGTTTGGAGGGACAGACAGGAAAGTAAGGGAGGTGGTGCAGCTCTGATATTTAAGGATGACATCAGGGCAGTAATGCGAGATGTTCTATGGAAAAAAAGATTGAATCCATTTGGGTGGAAATTATTAAGGAGAAAAAACCATTGATAGTCCAAGTCTGTAGGTCACCAAATAATAACATCAAGCTGTGGTGAGAAATAAACAAAGAAATAATTGATGCATGTAAAACTGGTACAGCAATTATTATGGGAGGTTTAATCTACATGTCAATTGGGTAAACCAGGTCAGTCAAGGCAGCCTTGAGGAGGAGTTCATAGAATGTATCTGTGATAGCTTCCTTGAACAGTATGTAATGTAACCTACGAGAGAACAAGTTATCCCAGATCTCGTCCTAACAGGAAAATTAATGATCTTACAGTTAGGGACCCTCTTGGAAGAAGCAATCACAGTATGATTGAATTTAAAATACAGATGGAGCATGAGAAGGTAAAATCCAATACCAGTATCTTGTGCATAAATAGAGGAGACTACAGTGGGGTGAGGAAGGAGTTGGCTGAGGTAGACTGGGAACAGAAACTTTATGGTGAGACAATTGAAGAACAGTGGAGGACTTTCAAAGTGGTTTTTCATAGTGCTCAGCAAAAGTATATACCAGTGATAAGGAAGGAATCTCGAAAAAGAGATAATCAGCCGTGGATATCTAAGGAAATAAAGGAGGGTATCAAATTGAAAGAAAATGCGTACTAAGTGGCAAAGATTATTGGGAAACTAGAGGATTGGGAAATCTTTAAAGGTCAATAGAAAGCCACAAAAAAGCTATAAAGAAAAGTAAGATGGATTATGAAAGTAAACTAGCTCAGAATATAAAAACAGATAGCAGAAGTTTCTACAAATATATAAAACGAAAAAGAGTGGCTAAAGTAAACATTGGTCCCTTAAAGGATGAGAAGGGGGATGTAATATCTGGAAAAGAAGAAATGGCTGAGGCATTGAAAGGGGATTTTGCGTCAGTCTTCACAGTGGAAGACACAAATAACATGTCAAAAATTGATGACAGGAAGGCCGTGGCAGGTGAGGACCTAGAAACTATCATTATCACGAAAGGGATAGTGTTGGGCAAGCTAATGGGGCTAAAGGTAGACAAGTTTCCTGGCCCTGATGGAATGCATCCTCGGGTACTAAAAGAGATGGCGAGGGAAATAGCAAATGCGCTAGCAGTAATTTATCAAAAATCACTGGCCTCTGGGGTGGTTCCCGCAGATTGGGAAATAGCAAATGCGACATCACCGTTTAAAAAAGGGGATAGACAAAAGGTTGGTAACTATAGGCCGGTTAGCTTAACTTCTATAGTAGAGAAAATGGTTAAATGTATCATCAAGGAAGAAATAGCGAGATGTTTGGATATAAATTGTCCCATTGGAATGACGCAGCATGGGTTCATGAAGGGCAGGTCACATTTGATTAATTTGGTGGAATTCTTTGAGAATATTACATGTGCAGTGGACAATGGGGAACCTGTGGATGTGGTGTATCTGGATTTCCAGAAGGCATTTGACAAGCTGCCACACCAAAGGCTGCTACATAAGATAAAGGTGCACAATGTTATGGGTAATGGATAGTGGATTGGTTAACTAACAGAAAGCAAAGAATGGGGGTAAGTGGATGTTTTTCTGATTGGCGATCAGTGACTAGTGGTGTGCCTCAGGGATCAGTGTTGGGACCACAATTGTTTATGATTTACACAGATGATTTGGAGTTGGGGACCAACTCTAGTGTGTCAAAATTCACAGATGACACTAAGATGAAGGGCTGAGCACAGTGTGCCGAGGACTCTGAAAGTCTGCAAAGGGATATAGATAGCCCAAGCGAGTGGGCAAGGGTCTGGCAGACAGAGTACAATGTTGGTAAATGTGAGGTCATCCATTTTGGTAGGAAAAACAGTAAAATGGACTATTATTTAAATGGTAAAAAATTGCAGCATGCTGCTGTGCAGAGGGACCTGGGTGTCCTTGTGCAGGAATCAGAAAAAGTTAGTTTGCAGGTGCAGCAGATAATTAAGAATTCAAATGGAATTTTGTTCTTTATTGCTAGAGGCATGGAGTTTAATGACAGTGAGATTATGTTGCAGCTGTATAAGGTGCTGGTGAGGCCACACCTGGAGTACTGTGTATGGTATTGGTCTCCTTACTTGAGAAAGGATATACTGGCACTTGAGGGGGTGCAGAGGAGATTCACTTGGTTGATTCCGGAGTTGAGAGGGTTGGCTTAAGAGGAGAGACTGAGTAGACTGGGATTATACTCACTGGAATTCAGAAGAATGAGGGGACTCCTTTTAGAAACATATAAGATTATGAAGGGAATATATAAGATAGAAGCAGGAAAATTGTTTCTACTGGCAGGTGAAACTAGAACCAGAGGGCATGGCCTCAAAATAAGGGGGAGCAGATTTAGGACTGAGTTGAGGAGGAACTTCTTCACACAAAGGATTGTGAATCTGTGGAACTCCCTGCCCAGTGAAGCAGTTGAGGCTACCTCATTGAATGTTTTTAAGGAAAGGATAAAGTTTTGAACAGTAAAGGAATTAAGAACTATGATAAGCGGGCAGGTGAGTGGAGCTGAGTCCATGAAAAGATCAGCCATGATCTTATTGAATGGAGGAGCAGGCTCGAGAGGCCAGATGGCCTACTCCTGCTTCTAGTTCTGACATTCTTATGTTCTTATTTTACCAGGATGGTTATAAGGAGAGGCTGGATAGACTGGGACTTTTTTCCCTGGAGTGTAGGAGACTTAGGGGTGATTTTATAGAGGTCTATAAAATAATGAGGGGCATACATCAGGTAGACAGTTAACATATTTTCCCAAAGGTAGAGGAGCCTAAAACTAGAGGGCATAGATTTAAGGTGAGGGGGGAGCGATACAAAATGATCCAGAGGGGCAATCTTTTCACACAGAGGGTGGTGAATGTTTGGAACAAGCTGCCAGAGGCAGGTACAATTTTAAAAAGCATTTAGACTGTTACATGGGTAAGATTGGTATGGAGGAGTATGGGCCAAACATGGTCAATTGGGACTAGCTTACTGGTTAAAAAAAAGGGTGGCATGGACAAGTTGGGCCGAAGGGCCTGTTTCAATGCTGTAAACCTCTATGACTCTCAGTCCGCCATTTGAAACCTCACTCTGTCGCCCACCATCACCTCTTCTGCCCAATGTTTCTGGCACCACATTCCTCTCTGCAGCCCAGCTGCAGTCAGAAGTTCCAGAGGTGGCCTCAAGGAACAAGAAGAGTTCTGCAAGGTTTAGACACAGCTCCTTGGAGACTTAATTTCGAGGTGTCCACCAGCTCTGGCAAATTTCTTTTCCCAGCGATGGATCCAGGAGGTCCACCAACCTCACCCCACTCGACAGGGAAGCTGGTCAATCCTGTGGGGTCCATCAGACAAAAGCCATCCAGTGCAGGAAGAAGGTGAATGATCACATCCGCTCTGCAGGGTAAGTCAACCTTCAACTCACTCCAAACTCACATCCTGGTATTGTGCATTCCAAGTGTCAGGGAACTCACAAAACATTACCGGGTCAGATACCAGCATTGTCCTGATTATCATTCCTTAGTGGCACAGCGCACACACACACACACACAGCAGGCCCACATGCTTCCCAACCTCTGCTCCATCCCTTCTCATCACACACCATACATTTGTCTCTATGCGGAGCAAGCTTGCCCACACTGAGAGGGAGAGATCCCAGACTGGAGGAGGGCTAGCTGACCCAGGGACTTCCCAAATTCGAAGTGGATGCCGGCGAGTTGATGGGAAAGAACAGTGATCGCCCCTGTGGTGAAGCCGAAACTGGCCTCTCAATTCAAGCCAGTAGGGATGAGCCCTCCAGGAGTTGATCACGTCCTGATATTCATAGTGAGTGACACACAATGTTGTATTCAGCCTGTTTCTGAACTAAATCTACTTTTCCTCTCTTGCAGGCAGCAACATGTCCAGACAGACCAGCACAGGCAGCATAAGCCCCAGGCCACCACCTCAGAAGAAGATACTGAGGAACCATTTGAAGAAGACATGTCATTGTGTTCACTTGCACCTTCCACCAGTGCAGAGATGTGCACTGTGGTCGTGGATCTAGATTAGGGCTCGATGTCACATTCTGGGGAACTCCTCACTGGTACGTCTCCACGGCATTCGGAATCAGAGACAGTCCCGATCTCAGGCACCCAGCGGACTGTAAGAGATCAAGACCTATGGAATCTGATGATGAACATATGGGCCAGAATTCTCTGGCTGTTCACATCGGCGGGATTCCCTGATCCTGCCGGCAGCACACCCCATTCGCAGGTCTCCTGCTGGCATTGGGTGACATCAGTGGGAATTCCCATTGACAGGGGTGGGGCCAGAGAATCCCGCAAAGCTAGCAAACAATGCGGCACCTCCTGGCAGCGGGAAACATGTGGCTGGGAGGCCGGAGAAGCTCACCTTTGCAAACAGGTGTTGCAAGCATGCTGGAAATGCTAGGAAGAGGCAGAACGTTCAACAGAGTTGGGAGAGGCGATCAACAGGCCAGGGCAAAGAATGGAGACATGCATCCACATTCTGTCTGTTGCCATGACTCCGACAGGCGAGTGCCTCAAGGTCCCCCTGGGAACGGGTGATGGCCTTGGCCCAGTGAGTGTGCACTGCCGCATTCAACTTATATCTGCCCGTGAATTGTTGCGATCCAATTCCCCACTGGTGTGGGCAGCACGGTGGCACAGTGGTTATTAGCACTGCTGCTCACAGTGCCAGGGGACCTCGGTTCGCTTCCCAGCTTGGGTCACTGTCTGTGCGGAGTCTGCACATTCTCCCCATGTCTGCATGGGATTCCTCCGAGTGCTCCGGTTTCCTCCCACAGTCCTCTCTCATTATGACTATTTCATCCAACATTTCACACTGCTCCTCTAGGATTACCATGTGCACAATCGTCTCATGTCTTTGTGAATACAGAGACAATAAAATCATTTAAAACTCTTCCCATGTTCTCTGCATCTTCACACAAGTTCCCCTCTTCATCTGATCAGTCCCACTTTTTCCTTAACTGACCTTTTGCTTATCATAAACTGAGTTTTCCGTAATCTTGCTGGCCAAAACCTTTTCATGACCTCTCTTTGGTTTCCTTATTTTTTTTTGCTTGATCCCTGCACTTTCTGTATTCCTCAAGGCTATCTGCAATGTAAGCTAATTGTGATTAATAAATAAACTTTAAACACGGTTCCGGCGTTTTCGATGAGTATTCATGGTAATGCATACGGATGGAATACCCACCGTGGGACAGTGGGAAATGCGACCTGCATTCAAGCTGCCACTGGATGTGACGAAGGTAAAAATTGTGACTCCTGTTGGCAGTATTTTGGCTTATGGCCTCTTCCTGCATTTTCCAGACCCGCCCATCACAAGACCTGCTGCTGGCGGGACTGGAAAATTCCACCCTGTATTTGTGCCAAAAATATTACCTGGAGGTGTAATCTTACTGTCGCCACCATCGGATCATGTCAGCCAAGTTTTGTCTATGTTGTTGAAAAAAAATCGCAGAGTAGAGCATGAAACTTATTTTAGATTACTGAACGTTGATGTCTTTGACGATAAATCTGAGCGATATTTAAGCTTTAAGTCTAGACTGAGAGGAGCAAAAAAAAAATCCTAAAATCAGGCATTGGATGGTTTTGGCATTCGATCTTGCAGAAGGTTGAATTGGTGTACAAAGGAGCTTTTATTAGTAGAACAGGTGGAAACAACTCTGGCTCACCGCAGTTTTTTCCTAGCCTCTTGCTTGGATTTTATGGTACAGTGATTACTTGTAATTTAGGAACTTTAAAACTTTGGCAGTATTTCATGCAATGTTTATATTTTTTGCTTGAATTTTGCTTTCAATTTAGTCCAACCAAATTTGGCCTTGTCATTTAGATCCCTTGTCATTTAGATCCAGTGAGTCGGAAGTGAATTGTATTTGGTGCCAATGACCGAAGTCTATACAAATACCCACTTCAAGCACGTGACTGTCTGAGTTTCTGCTACATTGTTAAGTTTGCATGCATTGTTAACCCTCATCCCATTATTAACTTTGCTAAATCAGTCATTGCATCATTATTTAAGAGTGATGAATTTAACAGGAGGTGTAGGTGAAGGCAGTTGTGTCAGATAGAAGGGTAATGGTCTTCATTGAGTGAGCAAAGAAGTGTTGTTTCATACAAGGCTTCACCGTGAGAAAATTCTGGCAGGTAGTTGAGACTGTGGATAACTGTAGTGTCCATAATATCCCTATAATGCAGAAGTGGCCGTTCAGCCCATCGAGTCTGCACTGACTCACCAACAGAGCATTTTACCCAGGCCCTCTCCCAGCCCTATCCCTATAACCGTACATATTTACCCCAGCCTAATCCACCAAACCTACAGATTTTGGGACACTAAAGCAGAGTTTTCCAGTCCCACGCTCCACTGCAATCATAGCGAGCAGGAGCAGACCATGCAAAAATCCATTGAACTCAGACAGGAATTTCCAGAATTGGGGATAGCACAGCTGGAAAATACCACCACCCCAAGGGATAATTTAGCATGGCCAATCTATCTAACCTGCACATCTTTGGACCGTGGGGGGAAAGCAGAGCACCCCAAGGAAACCCACGCAGACACAGGGGAGAACGTGCAAACACCACACAGACAGTGACCCAAGGTTGGAATTGAACCTGGGCTCCTGGCACTGTGAGGAAGCAGTGCCACTGTGCTGGGCTCATTCAGGATACCACAACCACCTCAAAGTGGCAAATACTTCTCAGCTCTCAGTTCAGCCATTAGCATTGCCTTTTTGTCCATTTTACCTAATAACTGAGGAGCATTGCTAAAACAGTCTTCTCCTTTCTCCAGCCACCAGCCGTGGTTTGTTGTTAATAGAAGCAGTGAAGGATTTCCTGCATGGCCTGCTTTATTCAAACGCGTGGTTTGCAGTCCTGTAACGAGTAGAAACTGTAGGTGGACCGCGAGGAATGAGCTGGTAAATGGCTGGGATTCCACTTGGACCACCTACTAAGTCAGAAGGAAAGGGATATGATTTAAGTTCACAAGTTTGGTGAGTGGCTCCTTGATGACCCAGTTCATTTTAACATTATGTGATGGTGTAAATGGGCAATATTCAATGAATCACCCATTCTTGCCAATGCAAATTGGACATGGTGTTTCATGGGCACATTATTCAGTAGCTAAGGGGAGGTATTGGTGCAGTGGTATTGCCGCTGGACTAGTAATCCGGAGACCCAGGATGATGTCCTGGGGACATAGGTTCAAATCCCACCACGGCAGATGGTGAAATTCAAATTCAATAAAAATCTCGAATTGAAAGGCTAATGGTGACCATGATGCTTTTATTGATCGTTATTAAAAAACCCATCTGGTTCACTCATGTCCTTTAGGGAAGGAAAGCTGCCACCCTCAGACCCTTACCTGGTCTGGCCTACACGTAACTCCAGATCCACAGCAATGTGGTTGATAAAGACAACTCAGAATGACCGACAACTCAGAATGACCAACAAATGCTGGCCAAACCAACGATGCCCACGTCACATGAACCAATTAAAAAAAAGCTCCAATTTCATGCCATATTCGAAAGAGAAAATTACCCCTATTGAATTTCACTAACCAGGAATGCCGCACCTTTGATTGCTAGCTTCCCCTGAGTTAGCTGCTCTGACTGAGGTGACGGTGGAGAGCTGTTGGAGTTACCCTCAGTGCTCTGTAGAAAGAGAATTGGCCTGAATTCTTACCCTTGATTAACACTCAATCACATACCTATGGCATCAGCAGTGTCTGTTCACATGAAGCTTAAATATGGCCAATAGAACAGACATTTTTTTTACAACACTAACTGAGTGAAAACAATCTCATTGCCAAAACATACAAACCCTGCTCTATAACAGTCTTTTAAAATATAGCTTTTAGAAGAGACGTGTGCCCTTTCACCTCTGGGACCTGGAATCCAGTCCAGCCAAGTCTTGATGAGATGAAAAGTGTTCTCTGTCTGCTGGCTGTAACGGTCGTATGTCAAAGAAATTTGCAGTTTCAGCTCAGTTCTTTAGTGGGTCTGGGTCCACAGTGTAAAAATGCTCCTAATTAGTATCCTCATTTAGCAAGGCCAAAGGATGGCTGCTATGGGAAATAAAAATATCACACTGACACGGTTGGGGGCCCTTCTGCGACATGAAGGCTAAGACACGGTGGCACAGTGGGTTACTGTCAGCAACTCAAGATCTTGCCTGCAGTAACGGCCGAAAAATCCTGTCCAATAAGTCTTTATATCCCATCCTGCAGTCTACCTGGCCAAACCATCGTTGGTTTGGCCAGACCAGGTATGGAGTCTGCATGTTCTCCCCATGTGGGTTTCTTCCAGGTGCTCTGGTTTCCTCCAGGTGCTGGTTATTTGCATAGGCCGTGTTAAATTCTCCCTCAGTGTACTCAAACAGGTGTCAGAGTGTGGCAACTAGGGGAATTTCTCAGTAACTTCATTGCAGTGTTAATGTCAACCTACTTGTGACAAATAAATACATTTAACTTAAAAAGGTAGACTGCAGGACGGGATATAAAGACTTAATGGACAGGATTTTTCGGCCATTACTGCAGGCAGGATCTTCCAATCTTGCTCATGGTGATTCCTGAGACTGATATCTCAGGGCCCACTCGCCTCTCCCACCCCACTAGGAGTATTTCACTCCAGCGGGTTTCGCAGTAGCTCCCCATTTTCAGGAAGCTGGCAGCCCCACCGTGCTGGAGCGAAGAGGGGAGGGCAATCGCGGTCCCCCAGAGGGTTGGGCAGCAGAGGTGGGGGAGGTGCCCCCTGAGCAAAGGCACCTTGGCACTGCCCATTGAGCAGGGGGCAGTGCCAAAGGGGTGGAGCCTATGGGGGCACGACTTAGAGGACAGGACCGGATAGGGGTGAGACATCTGGGGGCAGATCGGTGGGGCTAGGGGCTCCTCTTGATTTGAAACTCCGACTAAAAAAGGCTGCGTGATTTACTCCAGTTTTCATGTGAATTCGACACTTCGAAGTTTTTTTGCAGAATCACACCCAAATGTTTTTTTGAAAAACGTACTGAGCATAAATGACTTGTTTTATATGGCATCTTTACCTTATTGATATATTTAAAGCCTCTTCATAGAAACGTTATCAAGCAATATTGAATATTGAGCCACATAAGGAGATATCGGGGCACATGATGAGGGTTTGTTTAAGAAGTAGGTTTCAAGGAGTGTTTTAAAGCATCGATTCCTGCTCAGGCCACTTCATTTAGATTCTCGTGTTAACAGGTGGAATAGTTTGTACATTATTCATTTTACCCCAAACAGGGGTATGTCCAGTGTCAAATGCATTCGCCTTGATCCTTGCATTCGCTCTGTGGTGTTCTTTTAATACAATGTGCAATATCAGAAACTCATGCTTTACTACCTTTTTGTCTAGGGCAGCACGGTGGCACATTGGTGCCTCACTGCTGCCTCACAGTGCCAGGGACCCAGGTTCAATGGATCTTGAGTGACTGTGTGGATTTTGCACGTTCTCCCCGTGTCTGTGTGGGTTTCCTCTGGGTGTTCCGGTCTCCTCCCACAATCCAAAGATGTGTGGGTTAGGTTGATTTGCCATGCTAAATTGTCCCTTAGTGTCAGGGGGATTATCAGGGTAAACATGTGGGGTTACGAGGATGTGGCCTGGGTGAGATTGTTGTCGGTGCAGACTTGATGGGCCAAATCTTCACTATAGGGATTCTATGATTCTATGCATGTAAGATAATTTTTAAAAGTTTGAGATGGATTTGATAATTATTTAAATTAATAAATAAGAAATCAAGAATGTTTCCATCATTCACAGAGGACATGTTCATTGAATAAGAATATAAGTACATAAGAATTTGGAATAGGAGATGAGCACACAGCCCATCAAGCCTATCCCGCCATTCAATATGATCAGCATGGATGTTGGACTTCAACTCCACTTTCTCCCCATATCCCTAGATTCATTGACAGACCAAAAATCTACCTATCACAACCTCAAATATATTCAAAGATAGAGCATCCACAACCCTCCAGGGTAGAGAGTTCCAAAGATTCACATTTCTTTGAGTGAAGAAATGTCTCCTCATCTGTATTCTAACTGAGCATTCCTTTATCTTGAAACAATGCCCCTTTGTTCGTGATTCCCCAGCCAAGGGAAACAATCCCTCAACATCTATTTAGTCAAGTGTTTTCACAATCTTGAATGCTACAATGAGATCACCTCTCAGTCTTCTAAAAATCCCGAAAATACAGATCCAATTTACTCAACCTCTCCTCAGTGAACATAGAACATTACAGCACAGTACAGGCCTTTCGGCCCTTGATGTTGCACCGATCAGTGGAACCAATCTAATGAACCTCTAACCTAAACTATTCCAATATTATCCACATGCTTATCCAATGACCATTTGAATGCTCTTAAAGTTGGCGAGTCCACAACTGCTGCAGGCAGGGCATTCCACACCCTTACTACCCTCTGAGTAAAGAATCTACCTCTGACATCCGTCCTATAATTATCCCCCCTCAATTTAAAGCTATGTCCCCTCGTGTCAGCCATCGCCATCCGAGGAAAAAGGCTATCACTGTACACCCTATCTAATCCTCTGATCATCTTGTATGCCTCAATTAGGTCACCTCTTAACCTTCTCTCTAATGAAAACAACCTCAAGTCCCTCAGCCTTTCCTCATAAGACCTCCCCACCATACCAGGCAACATCCTGGTAAACCTCCTCTGCACCCTTTCCAATGCTTCCACATCTTTCTTATAATGCAGTGACCAGAACTGTATGCAATACTCCAAGTGCAACCGCATCAGAGTTTTGTACAGTTGCAACATGATCTCACGGCTCCAAAATTCAATCGCTCTACCAATAAAAGCTAACACACCGTACGCCTTCTTAACAACCTTATCAACCTGGGTGCCAGTGAATAACTTTCTGATCCCAGGGACCGATCTAATGAACCTTTGTTGCACTGCCTACAAAGCAAATCTTGTCTACTGTTTCTTAAACATGGAGACCAAAATTGCACACCATATTTTATGTGTGGCTTCAGCAAAGCCCTGCACAATTGTAACAAGCTTTCTTCATTCATGTATTCCAACCCTTATGCAACAAAGGCCAACATATTATTTGCTTTCTTAATTGTTGCTGTACTTGCATTCGAACCTCTTGTGTTCCTTGTACACCCAAATCTCTCTAAACTTCAATATTTACAAGTTTCATATCTTTTAAAATATATTCTGTTTTTCTATTCATGACCAATGTGAATAACTTTACACTTCCAACATTACACTCCATCTGCACCTTGTTCCCCGTTCACTTAATCTGTCTATATCCCTTTGCAGCATTTTTGTATCCTCCTCAGAGTTTGCATTCACACCAAGCTTTGTATCATCAGCAAACATAGATTATATCACACTGTCTCTTCCATTATTGATTGTAAATGGCTGAGATCCCAGACCTGGTCACAGACTGACAACTTAAATTTACCCCATTTATCCAAACTCCCTACTTGCTGTCTGTTAACCATTCCTCTCTATCCATGCTAATATATTACCTCCAACCCCACAAGCCTTTATGCTGCATTTAACCTTTCATGTGGCACCTGATTGAATGCCTTTTGGAAATCCAAATATACTACATCTAGTGGCTTCCCTTTATCTACCCTATTATTTCCATCTGCAAAAAGCCTTTGGTAAAATCACATTGGCTTGTTCTAATCATTTTACTCTTTCCCAATTGTTAAGACAGCTTTCATTATTGATTCCAATAACTGGAGAAGAAATATTTGGTCCAGTCTACAGCATCTAAAGTGGTTTACCTCCTGTTGCACAGACAACGCAATACCAAGGCTCTTGGTATCGAGAAGGAGTCGTTCCAACATTCTGGCCCTTAGTATGCTGACAGAGAAACTTTTAACCTTTAATAATTCAGAAACAGGACATTCTGACCAGAAGTATTCTGACAAGTCAACATTCTGTTGATATGTTAAAGGAGACAGGCTGATAGTACATTGTGAAAGATATATGTTCTGGCACTCAGTATTCTGAGACATGGACATTATGTCCTACATTAGCGATTTGGAGATCTCACAGAAGAAGTTCGTATGGGGGTCGAAAATTATGATAATAGTTGAAATCGCAAACACCAACCATTCCTATTTAAACAAACAAAATTAATTATGCATTACAAGGTAAGAATTAAGGACTTGAAGCCTGATTATAAATAGGGGATCCAATTACATTTTTAAATCCTCTGCATAAATTCGACATTCCAGGAAATTGAGTGCTCTCAAAATCTAAAACTCAAAAGCGTATCACACACAGCACTGCAGCAGAGACCAGGCTGAGAGAACAGAGAGAGGCTACGCTGTGATATATGGCTTCTGCTATTCTAATTAATTTGTGTTTGGATTTAATCCCTGCAGGGATATGAAAATCCTATAATATGGTTGGAGGGATGCGGAAATGCCTTCTTGTGAGGGAGGGGGGGGGGGGAAAAATTTTTTTTCCTTGGGTAATTCTTTGAATGAAGCCATTCAAGAAGTCTGCAGCAACCTAACCTCAGTGAACTTGAATCCCTCGACCAGCTGTGGCCCGTCAGTCAACGAACAGGCCCGGGCACACAATAGAGGAAGTGCTGTCAACTGTGGGCACGTTTAATAACTCCACTTGGGCTCTTTAGTTGGCTGGGGGGGGCGGTGGTGGGATTGCAAAGGTGGGGGGGGCACGGTTGGGTAGTGCTGTCCAATGGTTTTAGTCCTCCTCCTATTATTTGATCCTTGCAGTGTACTGATTGTCTAATTATTTCCTTCGCTGTGGTCACTGATGACCAAAGCTGACCAGAACCTTCAGTCATTTATCAAATGATTGATGTTGCATTTGCAAGTGTCTTACGGGAGCTATCAGATAACACGGACAATGAAGAAGCAGATTAAAAATAGATGTGGTCGTCCTTTACTTCAATATTCAAAGTAACCAATATCTAACTACTTGAAGAATTGGAACCTCGCTGCAGAATATTAAGCTTATATTTCTTCAGAGTTACTCATTCCATTAAAAGGAAGTAATTTTAAGAAAAGATTAACTTCTTTACTTAAGCTTTAGAGAAGTGCTGTTGGGTAAACTATTCTGCAAGGTATTTTTAAAAATGAGGAGTGTATTTTGATCTTATTGATACATAATATCAATCCGACACCAATATTCCTGACAGCAATGAATTTCCCCGTTTTGAATGACTGTGGATTTAAAACAGTAAGACAGAACTTACATTCATATCATGCTTTTTACAACCTCAGCCAGTGAAATATGCTTGGAGTCTAGTAATATGGAATCTAGAATTTTTGCTGTGGATTTATTGAATCCCTTCAGTTCAGGGGGAGGCCATTCAGCCCATCGAGCCTGCACTGACAACAATCCCACCCGTGCCCTATCCCCATAATCACCCTGCTACTAAGGAGCAATTTAGCATGGCCAATCCACCTAACCCGCGCACATCTGGGGTGTGGGAGGAAACCGGAGCACCCAGAGGAAACCCCACTCAGGCAATGTGCAAACTCCGCACAGGCAGTGACCTGAGGCTGGAATTGAACCCGGGTCTCTGGCGCTGTGAGGCAGCAGTGCTTACCACTGTGCCACCCCATAAACCCATACATATATTTGATTTAAAACCTATGGGCACTTCTCGCCAACAATCATGTTACACATATAAATCTGGTTATTTTGTACAGCGTACCTTTATGTGCCAAACAGATTCAGAATAATGATGGTTTTCGATTAACAAAGGATGATAGTTACGGGTGAAAAATTTAGTGACTTTGCTTATCAGGCCACCTAACATAGCATTTAAAATAATTCCTTGTGACTCTGAGACATTTCTGAGAGTTATAAGGGGCTGAAAAATACAAATCTTTCATCCTCACAGCATTCTTCTTGAAAATTGTGTATTTAAAAAAAAAAGAGTAATCTTGTTTCAAGACATTACACGCGTGACGTTGGGTCGTTTTCACAGTCTGTGAAATGAATAAGGGGAGTTTGTCGACACGCGGGCTTCTAACTATGATAACAATACCAAAAAAAGATGCAAGATCATTTTTATTACAGCAAAGTCTGATTAAACCATCAACAAAAAAAAACCTGCGGGATTCTAATAACTGTTCTGCGTGTCTTTAAAATTCCACAATTAAGTAGCTACATGCAGTCTACCAGAGGTATGATGATAGCAACGAACAGGATAGATTAAATTTATACCTTTCAATAAATGGAAATTATGCAAAGGCTGAAGTGCTTTATTAGAAAGACTAAGTGTGGTTTACTTGCAATTCCTAAGAGGTGTAGGCAATGCCATTTTGACAAACAGGGACAGCAACTCTTTAATCAGTAATACGGACTGAATCCATACATTTAATCTACTGCACATTGAAATGTTACAGCTCCTTTATCCCAGGACTTGTAAATGTCAATGCATGACTGTTAACATTATACATTTCATTAATAGCTCTTTTGAATGTTCTATTTGGCAGATGAGAACAAATATTTCACAGTAAGGTGAAGAAAGAGGAGCGTCCTTACTTAAAATAAAGGTAGGTGAAATTAGAATCCACTTTCCATTTCTTTTAAATTATTACTAATTCTTTCAGATTAATTCAGATCGGATTCGCAGTGCACAATGGTTAGTGCTGCTGCCTCAAACTGCCCGGGACCTGGATTTGATTCCCGCTTGGGTCACTGTCTGTGTGGCTTCTGCACGTTCTCCCCATTTCTGCATGGGTTTCCTCTGGGAGCTCTGGTTTCCCCCACTGGTCTAAAAGTTGTGCTGGTTAGGTAAATTCGCCATAGTAAATTCTCCTTCAGTGTACCCAAACAGGCGCTGGAGTGTGGCAACTATGGGATTTTCACAGTAACTTCATTTCTGCGTTAATGTAACCCTACTTATGACTAATAAATAAGCTAAGAAAAAAGATGACCGCACTTTTCATCTCCATTTTTCTGTCTCTGGATATTCTTTAACACTGCTGGAATTATGGGCTGCATTTCACATGCCCTCCCGGGGTATGATCTCAGCGGTGGAGGGGGAGGGGGCATGTAAAATGGGCAGGTACCCATCCCGCTACCTTCCCATCCACCCCTGAGCTCACTCACCTCCATAATATGGGGATTGGACAGGCACCAATATTGGCAGCCTATCCATCATATTAATGTAGATAATTAAGGGTTAATTAGGCTTGTTACCAAGCTAGTCGACCCTGATAATATGCTGTCCACGCCATGAAATGGTTGGAGCCAACAGATGGGAGTGGGCAACTCAATTTTTCTTAAAGTTTCTTTAAAGGGATGTTCTATCTTCAAGGGCTGCCCCTTGTGGATTGGGGGGAATGCCCCCCTGCAAGGTTAAAAGCCCTCTTTCTTCCTACCTGCCTGCTGCCTTAACTCCATCCCCTCAACCTAAGTCCAAGACCTGGGACTTAGCAGTTTCCAGACTGCATGGACATTCTTCATCTTACTCACTGCAGTCCCAATAGTGTCCACTAACATGTTCTTGGCAATGGCTGGGCCTGATGGAGATGCGGCCAATGTGGTTGACTGGTAGTTCCCTGAGGGAGGAAGCTCCTCCCCAGTGAGAGGCTGAAGTTGCATATTGGCCCTTTTTAGGCTGCCCACAGGTGCTTTATGCCTACAGGACGAGCCGGCATAGAACAAGTCAGCTCCATGCCGAGTCTGGACTCTGGGGCCAGTGAAGTTGAGAAAGAGACTTCAGAAAACCGCTCCACAGATCTTTCTAGTGGTCAAATCCTGAGCCGACATCATGTCACTTGGTGCATTTCCTAACCTCAACCTGCCCTACGTCTACAATGACCTCCCACCCAATGGCTCAGCCTGGACACTCTGGACGTCCAAACTTGGGTTCCTGTACGCCACTTGACGACCCTGCCTGTGCATGTATCAGTGTCTCGTTGGGAGAAAGAAGACACCAACTGAAGTCAGCTTCGAATAACATTTCAGGAGCATGTGCGTCTGGTGAGAGTAAATAAAGGTGAACCCATGACTGTGCAAATAGTACATAGATCACTAGAAGAGGGTGTGACTCAATAGCTCCTCTTATTCCACACTTTCATATAAGTGCACCCTATGTCCATGGAGTTCAGCGTGCAATTTCCTGAGTTCTGATAAAACAGCAGATATCCAATATCTGGGTGCACCATTCTGATTATTCATCTGGAATCTTTGCATGTCTAAACCTTGGCCGGGATTTTATTTCCTCACCCGCCCCAGAATCAGGGAGGGCAAGGCTCGCAGATCCAAAACCTCCATTGGCCTAAGCGAGGTCGTAAAATCCCAGACCTTGTGTCTGACATTCTCTTCTTGCCCAGTTTCCACTTTCCTGGAGGATGTTATTATGTTGCTCCTCACTTTTGAACTTGCCTTCATTCCCATGCCCCACGACAGACAAAATTTCTCAGACAATCCTTGATGCGATTAAATGTGGTCAAAATGATTTGTCCACAGGGGTTGGTAAAACTCAAATATAGACTGGTTTGGCAGGAATGGGCGCCTTCCTGTATTCCAAATCCTGAAAGTCACTCCACCTTACAAACCATTTTATTGATTGGAAAGTGCTTTGGAACATCCTGAGATTGCGAAAGGTGCTATATAAACACGTTGTTGCCTTTCCTTCTTTCTCAATTTAGTCCTCTTTTTCTCTCACTCTCTCCCCCTCTTAATTTCTCTCTCGCTCTTTCGTTGTCTCACCCTCTGTCTCACCAGACAGACCAGTTTCCATTATGGTGGACAGTAGCATTCAACTCTATAAATAAAAATGGCGATCATGTTGCTGATGACAAATATAGTTCTGGACATAATTTTGATTAAAACATATACCAAATTCCACCAACCTATCACCATTGAGTGCTCGATGTAGTTTGCGAAGGTTGTTGTGAATCCCATCAGTAGAATTCCACATCTTTGGGGCAGTTCATCAGTAAAGAGCTTATATACCTAAAGCTTAATGGAAACTTAAAACAAAGTTGTGCACAGTGCCACAGTCCTAACCATTGCTGCCTCATAGCATCAGGAACGGGTTGAATTCCGGTCTTGGGTTACTGTCTGTGTGGAGTTTGCACGTTCTCCCCCGTGTCTAGGTTTCCTCCAGGTACTCCAGTTTCCTCCCGCAGTCTAAAGATGTGGGGCTTAGGTTGGTTGGCCATGTTAAATTATCCCTTAATGTCAGGGGAACTGGCAGGGTAAATATGTGGGTTTACAGTGATAAGGCCTGGATGGGCCTGCACTGTAGGAATCCTATGAAAAGCAGCGACGTAGGATTCAGGAACTACATCTGCAGATATGATCGAAATATTCTAACATTTTAAAATATGATAGCCTGTCATTTATTTTTGTTTTGTTTCTGGAATTTGTCAATAATGAGATGACCTGCCACAAAATTTGATCCAAATGTTAGGCATTTGAAGGTGTATTATGGTACACGGGTATCAATGCCATTTCTGCATCTAAGACTTGGAACCATGCCTCGCCCAAGACTCATGTCACTCTCAGAACCCAGGAGGAGATTGAACCAACACCAACGGTCAATAAACTTCCCCCTTCTTGTTCTCAGACTCTGCTCCAAAAGAAAAGTTTCAGAACTCATCCCGTTTGGACTGTGGTTTCTGGGCACGTAGCAAGCTTTGAGTCCAAAAGCAAGTCAGTTCATGGGCCACTGAAGCTTCAGACTCCACAGTTCATTCAGGTGTGACAGGTGATTCAACAGGTAATACATAACAAAGGAGTAAAGAAAATAATCAGAGGTCTTTTGGGTGAAATGTTAAAAGTCCTTCTTGTTGAACAGCACCAACGTCATGAAAATAGGTAAACTGGCACAGTAAACTTTGTATCAGCCAGCACTCCTAACACTCTCAGCTAACCGGAATTTCTGCTATTTCTCTTAATGTGAGTCATCATTTTACCAAGTAGAAGCTTTTACAAAGTAACGCAGAACAGGACCTGTATTATCTTATATTTCAATTTATGTTTTAATGTACTGTTGGAAGATTAGAAGTAAAAGGTATCCTGTTCATAACTTGCATATTAGTTCATACACAAGTATTGCATTGTATTGCTTTGGTAAATGAAATGTGTATGCAGCATTGTTGATCAACCACCCATTCCCCTGTGCCTGTCAGGTAATAGATTTTACTGTACATTGCTATTTATTGCCATGTATATTTAGGTGAAGATGAGTCAATTGACATGACAGTAACATTGCGATGTGTTATCCCGCGACTTTGCTTTCCCGCAGGGTTCTACATAGATCCAAATACAGGGACAGCACGGTGGCACAGTGGTTAGCATTGCTGCCTCACTGCGCCAAGGACCCAGGTTCAATTCCAGCCTCAGGTCACTATCTGTGTTGAGTTTGCACATTCTCCCCGTGTCTGCATGGGTTCCCTCCAGATGCTCCGGTTTCCTTACACAGTCCAAAGATGTGCGGGTAGGTGGATTGGCCATGATAAATTTCCTCTTAGTGTCAGGGGGATTAACCAGGTAATTATGTGCTGTTATGGGGATAGGGCTTGCCTGGGATTGCTGTTGGTGCAGGCTTGATGGGTCAAATGGCCCTCTTCTACACTGTAGGATTTCTACGATTCTATGAATTGTTTCAAAAGCCGACAAATTAGGTCCATAGGAATTAGGAGCGAGAATTGGCAATTCAGCCCTTCGAGCTCTCTCCACCGTTCTACATGGTCATGGCTGATCTCCATCTCATCCTAACTCTACTTCTCTGTCTTTTCCCCATTGCCCTTTATCCCACTTTTGATCCATTTGTTTCTTCTTGAATCCATTGATTGATTCTGCATCCTCTGCACTCTGGGACTGTGAGTTCCAGAGATTCACAATCCTCTGTGAGAAGTAGCTCCCCCTTAACGCTGTCTCGAACTTCCCCCTTCTTGCTCTACAGCTATGACCTCTTGTCCTAGACTGTTCTAGAAGGGGGAACATTTGGTTAACATTTACTTCATCAATCTCGTTGCGAATTTTCTATACCTCAATCAAATCCCCTCTTGTTCTTCTGTACTCCAATGAGTACAAGCGCAAGCTACTCAACCGCTCCTCATACAACAGCCCCTTCAAATCTGGAATCAACCTAACGAACCTTCAGAAACAGTTGGGTGGTGGCCATAATTTTGTTTTGAAAGGATGACGAGCAGTTATCGAGTGCTTTCCACCACCTCAGGATGTACCAAAGTGTTTTAGGTCCACTGAGTGCTTTTTATGTTTGAGTCACCATTATCATGTGGGCTGCAGTCTTAGACACAGCCAAGTACCACAAATAGAAGACTGCTAATGGCCAGATAATCTATATTCTTGTGTGTTGACTGAGGGATTAATATTGGCCAGAACGTTGGACAGAACTGCTCAGCTTCTTTTTCAGAATAGTGGACTTGTAGCCCTGCCTGAGAACTTAGACAAGACCTACGTAAACTACCCTCACCCAAAAGATGGCAGCTCCTCCTGTTCAGCATTCCCTCAGTGCGACTAGGAATTTGTGTCCAACCTCCTGGTGAGGAGTCTTTATTTACAGTAAAATAAATATCTGGAACTGTGTAGAGGGCATTGGGAAATTCACGGCTTGCTGCAGGTTTGTATGGGAAGTATTCCTCAGATTATCAAGCAAGTCACCAAAAATGCAAAGGACCAATGTCTGGTCTACAAACTGATACGATCCTCAGGTTTTAAGAGAGCCAAGTGCTGGAACAGTTTTAATTGAGTTTTCCCCGTTGAAGTTTGGTCCTCATACAACAGAGTAATAATGAAAAGTACGAGTGCCAAGTAAAACAATTGACGCACTCAGAAAACCAAGATCAGGCCTTTAAGCTGCAGTAGGGAAAAGGAAAAGACTTGGAATCTGTATGGGAATTGAGAGGGTTTGATGATGAATGTTCAGCACTGATCATCATTACTCCCTCTGGACCTGACCCACAATTTCAGGCTATCAGGCACACTCAGAGATAAGTGCAGAAGGTGACGCAGTAGTTGGCACTGCTGCCTCATAGCACCAGGGACACGGGTTCAATTCCGGCCTCGGTTGACAGCGTGGAGTTTAATTTGGAGATGCCAACATTAGATTGGGGTGGGTGCAGTTAGAAGCCTCACAACACCAGGTTAAAGTCCAACAGGTTTATTTGGAATCACTAGCTTTTGGAGCGCTGCTCCTTCTTAAGCTGAGTCTTAAAATCTCATGATTCCAAATAAACATCGTAATAACTCCACAGAGGCGAAAGTCCCATCACCAAGTTACTTTATTTACGCCATACATCTGTACACAGCCAGCTCTACTGTTGCTCCCTGCTGAATGCAGGCTAAGAGTCTGACATACCTGCTTTAAATAGGGAGCATGAGGCTCCCTGATTTAACCATCAATTAGGACCCATCATGTAGTTCATACTCGAGCAAGCCTGGCAGAAGTCATCACAAACCTGTTGGACTTTAACCTGCTGCTGGGAGACTTCTCACTGTGGGTGGAGTTTGCAAGTTCTCTCCTTGTCTGTGTGGGTTTCCTCCAGGTGCTCGGGTTTCCTCCAGGTGCTCCAGTTTCCTCCCACAGTCCAAAGATGTGCAGATTTGGTTGATTGGCAATGCTAAATTGCCCATTAGTTTCAGGAGGAGTAGCAGGGTAAATACATGGGGCTTAGTTGTGACTGTTGTTGGTGCAGATGGCCTCCTCTTTCACTGTAGTGATTCTATGACTCAGGTTACTGATAGAGACTGCACCGTGAATTCCTCCCAATGCCCCTATCACCCCAACTCTCAGAAGCAGCAAACATTGAAATCAGCAAAAACCCCAGCTTTACAATTCTGACATTCGCTATTACAAACCCTGTAAGCGTTACCCCCGCCCCCCCGGCCAATGAAGTGTGATTGGGTTTTTAATGGTGAATTTGTCGAGCAATAAAAAATAATTTTCCATCTGTGTCAGTGTTGTTAAATGATTTATCAGTAAATTTTATTAGTATCCTTTGTTTAAAAGTTTTTTTTCCCAGGGTATTTTAGCTTCTACCTTCACCCTTTTTGCTTTAAATAAATAATATGGCCTCAGAATAAAAACCTGTCTGTCAGCTTTATTCAGTTGGTAACACTCTTGTCTCAGATTCAAAAGGTTGCGGATTAAAAGCCTCACATCAGGATTTGAGCACATTATCCAGGCAGATAATGCCAAACTGGCAGTCAGCGTAGTACTGTTATATTCCTGGAGGCACTGTCCCCGAGATCAAACGTTAAACTGTGAGTCCTGCACTGATGGACATTAAAGATCCCTTGGTTTTATTTGAAAGAGAGCAGCAAATTTCTCTCAGAGTCTGGAACAATATCTCTCTCTCTCTCTCTTAGCCATCGTCATCAAAAAAAAGCAGATAAACTGGAGATATAACTGACAACACCCCCCCTTACGTGAGCAATGCAGGCTGATTCTTCCTGTAATTGGAAAATGAAACAATTCTGCTTTTAAGCTTAAAAATAAAACACTTCATTGGCTGGGAAGTGCTTTGGGATGTTTTGAGGCCGTGAAAGGCACTATTTCAATGCAAATTCTTTCCACCCTCGCTTGGTAATCTCGCTGAGGCTTACGTGTTATCAGTGCAGAGTTTCTGCTCTATGGCCGCAATTACTGCACCCCGAAAAAAGTCATCCATTTCATCATGCATAAAGACATTTCAATTATGTAATGAGTGACCACAGAAATGATTCCTTACATTGATCTTTCTCTGGCTGGGTCCGAGTGCAAATGACACCAGCCCTACTCTCACCTTTGAAATGAAATCGGAAGGAAGACTTTTTTTTGAAAACCGTTATTGAATGTGACAAAACATTCTTTAGGACAAGTAATTAAAACTATTAATCATTGTTAGGAGCTTCAGGGATCGGGAAACATTACCTGTAAACGGACACCACTGGTGACAGGGCGCATCCAGAGAGGAACGTGTGTTGGAAATAAAAGGGCCCTTTTAGCGGCCGTTTCTTGTAGCAAGACATTAAACTTAAATCCAGCACCGGCTTTAGCCTTTTCTCATCACAGCTTTTTAAATGGACCTACCTTATATTAAGTTGATCTTTCTCTGCACCCTAGCTATGACTGTTTATCCCTTTTTCTATGGACGGTATGTTTTGTGTGTAAAGCGTGCAAGAAACAATACTTTTCACTGTATACTGATACATGTGACAATAATAAATCAGATCACTCTTGGTAATTGCAGTTACACAAAGACAAATTGTGGGTTCATATATATACATATATATTTCTTAACCCCTCCTCCACTTTCTCTTCTAGACAGACTGTAGTGTCTAATTTTGCTGGAAGTTTAAGGACAAGTCAAGTCTTATACATTCTCCACATGTTTCAGCATGTGTCCGATCTAATCATCAAAATTATACAGACAGTCTGTGTGTAGGCTTTTATGTGTATTCATAGGTGGTACTTTCTTAGCTTCTGTCTTGGATTGAAACGGATAGCTCATTCGGATATGTATTTGCACGTCAGCGGCAGGATGTTTTATTCTGAATATTCATTTAATAATTCAATTTAAATACAATTTGATACTCCCTTTGAGCAAACCAGTAAGGCAGACAGAATAATATATTTATGGAGTGGCATTCACAAACCTCACAATATCTCAAAGCACTTAGCAACCAAGAAAGTGACTGCTGTAGGTGTTTGAAATGCCGTTTGCGCACAGTAAGATCCCACGAGCAGCAAAAAAATAAATTGTCCAGGTCCTCGGTTTAAGGTTTTGGTTGAGGGATAAATATTGCCAAGAGAATTCTTCATGTAGTTCCCACGGAGATCTTTCATCTTGAATCTGCCTTTTTTTTTAAGGCAAGGATAGATAAATTTTTGAACAGTTAAGGAATTAAGGGTTATGGTGAGCAGGCTGGTAAGTGGAGCTGAGTCCATGAAAAGATCAGCCATGATCTTGTTGAATGGCGAGCAGGCTGGAGGGGCCAGATGGCCTACTCCTGCTCCTAGTTCTTATGTTCTTTTGGAGATCGGGCCTTGGTTTAAGGCCTGCCTTGAAAGTTGCCACTCCTGACAATGCAGCAGTTTAGTCAACTGTTCATCTTTGTGTTCACTTCGGCATTATAAACTAGAATGATCAAAGTGTGTTTTCTATTTTTTAATCTTATGTCTCCTCATTTGGCAAAACCTGGCAGTTAAAGGAATTGTGCATACTCACTCGTTTCTGATTATTAGAAGGACAATTCTTTGAGGTTTACTTATCAGAGACTGAAGGTCTTGTGTTTTTCCAAGATTCACCATAATTCCAGTGTCTGCAGTGTAAATGGAGAGTCAACACTGATTTTGCACAATGTACAAAATGATTATTACCCATCTATAGGGGTGGCACAGTGGCACATTGGTTAGCACTGCTGCCTCACAGCGCCAGCGACCCAGGTTCAATTCTAGCCTTGGGGACTGTCTGCGGAGTTTGCGCGCTCTCCCCGTTTCTGTGTGGGGCTCCTCTGGTTTCCTCCTACAGTCCAAAGATGTGTAATTTAGGTGCATAGACCATGATAAATTGTCCTTTAGTGCCCAAGATGTGTTGGTCCAGGGAGATTAGCCAGGATGAATGCATGGCAGAGGGGCCTTGGTAAAATGCTCTGTCGGAGAGTTAGAACATAGAACATAACAGCGCAGTATAGGCCCTTCAGCCCTCGATGTTGCACCGACCAGTGGAACCAATCTAATGACCTTCTAACCTAAACTATTCCAATGTTATCCATATGCCTATCCACTGACCATTTGAACGCCCTTAAAGTTGGCGAGTCCACAACTGCTGCAGGCAGGGCATTCCACAACCTTACTACCCTCTGAGTAAAGAACCTACCTCTGACATCCGTCCTATAATTACCACCCCTTAATTTAAAGCTATGTCCCCTTGTGTTAGCCATCACCATCCGAGGTAAAAGGTTCTCTCTGTCCACCCTATCCAATCCTTTGATCATCTTGTATGCCTCAATCAGGTCACCTCATAACCTTCTTCTCTCCAGTAAAAATAACCTCAAGTCCCTCAGCCTTTCCTCATAAGACCTTCAAAGTTGGTGCAGACTCGATGGGCTGAATTGCCTCCTTCTGCACTGTATGGATTGTATGATTCTATATTGTCCTATAGAATTAAGGGAATATTATAGTCTGAACAAATCCTTTTCCAAAACTTTTATTAAGATCTGTGGTATTCCTTATTTTATAGGACACCCGTTTTGCGAATGTAGATATTGTATATTACCAGGCTATTGCACCATACTGTATTAAAGAGATAAGTTTGGGTATATTTGATTAATGTAGTGTGTGATATTTTCAAGGAAGAAAGATTGGTTGATTTTGTGGCTTGGGTTGAACTTCCAGGGATTTCTATCTCTCTTCTGGGTTAATAGTTAACCTGGTGATAGAAATTGTGCACTATTTATTGAGAGGGTAATTGTGGTAGATTCCTTGTGATTTTCTGTCCATGGAAATTGGCTCAGATTTACCTGAGCAACCCCCAAACACATTGTCATTGATGCCGTGTAGAAATGACGACTTCTCACCATAGAAGTCACTTCTCACCACTCCTCACCATATGCTTTTCAGCCACCTTGAGAAAGAAAGACCGGTCTAAGTTCATCCCAGACTACCCTGCAGCCACTAAATTGCTTTTCTGGGGCAGTCACTGTTGTAAAGTAGTAAACAAGGCAGCCAATCTGTGTACTGCGATGTCCCACAGCAGCAATGTGATAAAAGTTAAAACACTGCGGATGCTGGAATCTGAAACAGAAACAGAAAATCTCAGCAGGTCTGACAGCAAAGAATAGAATCCCTACCCTGCAGAAGGAAGCCATTCAGCTTATCAAGCCTTCACCGACAACGATCTCCTCAGGCCCTATCCTTGTAACCTCACATATTTACCCTGCTAATCCCTCTGACACCAAGGGGCAATTTAACATGGCCAATCAATCTAACCTGCACATCTTTGGACTGTAGGAGGAAACTGGAGCGCCCGGAGGAAACCCACACAGGCACACAGAGAATGTGCAAACTCCACACAGACAGTCACCCAAGGCTGGAATTGAACCTGAGTCCCTGGTGCTGTGAGGCATCTGCGCTGACCACACTACCACCGTGCCACCTGCATCTGTGGAAAGAGAATGGAGCCCACATTTAGAGTCTGGATGATCCAACTCTGATGAAGGGTCATCCAAACCCGAAAACGTTGGCTCTGTTCTCTCTCCACAGATGCTGTCAGACCTGCTGAGATTTTCTGTTTTTGGATGTGATAATGATAATGTTTTCAATGGTGTTGGTTGAGGGATGAGTATTGGCATGGACAGTGAGGATAAGCACCGCCCAAACCACTCCTTGATCTTCATTGAAATAGTGCCTTGGGGTTTTTACATCTATCCAAGAGACTAGCTAAGTCTTTGGTTTAACTTACATCTAAAAGAATGCACCTTTTTTAATTCAATTTGATTTGATTTATTATTGTTACATGTATTGGGTGCACAGTGGCACAGTGGTTAGCACTGCTGCCTCACAGCATCAGGGACCCGGTTCAGTTCCTGGCTTGGGTCACTGTCTGTGTGGAGTTTGCACATCCTCCCCGTTGAATGCGAGTTTCCTCCGAGCGCTCTGGTTTCCTCCTACAATCCAAAGATGTGTGGGATAGATGCATTGGCCATGCTAAATACTCCTCAGTGTACAAACAGGCGCCGGAATGTGGCGACTAGGGGATTTTTCACAGTAACTTCATTGCATTGTGAATGTAAGCCTACTTGTGACAAATAAATAAATAAATTTTTATTTAGAAATAAATAAAATTGGGATACAGTGAAAAGTACTGTTTCTTACAAGCTATACAGACAAAGAATATCGATCATAGAATACATAGGGAGTACATAGGGGAAAAGGAAAACAGAGAGTGCAGGACGTAACATTACTGTCATAGCCAGGGTGTAGAAAAAGATCAGCTTAATATATGGGAGAAGATGGAAGAGAGTATATCCGGGCTGTGTGGAGTCCTTGATTGTGCTGGCTGCTTTTTCGAGGCAGCAGGAAGTGTAGGCAGAGGTTGGTTTGCCTGATGGACTGGGCTAGATTCACCCTTTGGAATTTCTTGCGGTCTTGGTCAGAGCAGAAGCCATACCAAGCTGTCTGCTGGCATTCCTTGAGTACTGCACTGCAGTGCCAGTCTGTATACTATGTGCTCAAGACTTCCTGCAGTGGGCCGTGCACACAACCTTTGAGCTCAGAGGCCAGGGAAGGAGCATTGAGTGCTGATTGACACTTCTATATTGTAAGGAACTGCTTCGAGTGGAAACTTTGCTATTGTCTTGGCTAGCAGTGCTGGGAAAGTTATCACATTTGGATTGGGGATGGAGGGGGGGTTGGTTGGAAGGGTTGGTATCAGGTTCCTCGTTACTGGAGTCAAAAATTGTGAATCACAACTTAACATTTTCTGACCACTGGACTTCTCCCAGCAGTAGAGGAAGTTTCATGGAGAAATGAGTTGGCTGGTGACCAGAGAAAACAGAAAAGAACATAGTCTGGAGCCATCAGCCATTTCTGTTGCTCATCCAGCTCTGCGACCACCATGAAATCAGTGCTTGAGGTGATGAAACTATCAGTGGAAGCAATGTCGAAACATGGGCGTGCGATCAATCAGCCTTCCAGGCCCTATCTGTGAGAGTCTTGACATTACGCAATGTCCCACCCAAGACATGGTTGGCAAAAGGAACCCCGACCTAGTTTAACTTCAAAGCAAGTGGCGTTTTCAGATTTTTCTTGGCAGTGTAGCTGAATGTGCACCCTCTGAACTGCTGCCAACTTCACATTCATAATGCCTGTCATTATAACACTTGTATTTTTAAATGGTGCCAGAATTATTGTAGCGACGCCTCGGGAACAACGAGATGGAACTTTGTAAGCCGGCTTGCCAAGGCCTGGATCATTCATGATGGAGCCTGTTTTCAGAGTGAAGTTAAATTGCTGCAACGTGGATCTCTTTCTTTTTCGTTGAATTCGGCTGGCCAACAGGCTGGGGATCCAACCCAACTAGCCTACAGAGGGGGAAGGGATCAGCAAAGTTTTCCATGACTAGCTGGCACTAGGAGCGGCACGGCGGCACAGTGGTTAGCACTGCTGCCTCACAGCGTCAGGGTTGTGGGTTCGATTTCCTGGCTTGGGTCACTGTCTGTGTGGAGTTTGCACGTTCTTTCCGTGTCTGCATGTGTTTCCTCCTGGTGCTCTGGTTTCCTCCCACACTCCAAAGATGTACATGTTAAGTTAATTGGCCATGCTAAGTTGACCCTAGTGTCAGGGGGATTAACAGGATAAATGTGTAGGGTTGCGGGAGTAGGGCCTGGGTAGGATTGTGGTCAGTGCAGACTCGATGGGCTGAATGGCCTCCTGTTCTGTAGGGATTCTATGATTAGACAATTCATATATGTGGCCGCTGAATGCAGGGATCATGCTTGTGAGGAGTAAGAATGCCCACCTAAGGAAGAACTTGCATTTATATAGTGTCTTTCATCACCTCTGAACATTGTTAAATGCTTCACACCAACGAAAGTACATATCGCCACAGTCCTAGGTGACCACAGACAGCTTCTCCACTTTAAAGAGACACAAACCCCGCTGCATCAATATTTATTTGTGTCCAATAATTTACAAAACTACTCCCTTTTTGCACCATGTCACTGGAGTGTCCACCCGCATTCAGAAGAAATAGCGAGGCACCTTGAGAAGAATTGTTTGATAGAGCAGACGCAGCACGGATTCGTTAAGGGGAAGTCATGTCTGAAAAATTTATTGGAATTCTATGAGGATGTGACTAGTGCGGTAGACAGAGGGGGACCCCCCGGTGGATGTGGTGTTTCTCAATTTTCAGAAGGCGTTTGATAAGGTGCCGCGCAAAAGGTTGCTTCAGAAGGTTAGGGGGCATGGAGTTGGGGGTAAGGTGTTAGCGTGGATAGAGGATTGGTTGTCTAATGGGAGGCAGAGAGTTGGTATCAATGGGTGCTATTCTGATTGGCGGTTGGTGACTAGTGGAATGCCGCAGGGATCGGTGCTGGGGCCTCAACTATTTACCATTTATAGAGATGATCTGGAGGAGGGGGCTGAGTGTAAGGTGTCGAAATTTGCTGATGACACGAAGATAAGTGGAAAAGCAAATTGTGCAGAGGGTGTGGAAAATCTACAGAGTGATCTAGATAGGCTGAGCGAGTGGGATAGGACCTGGCAGATGGAGTACAATGTTAGCAAGTGTGAGGTTATCCACTTTGGCAGGAATAATAGTAGGAGGGATTACTATTTAAAGGGCGAAAAGCTGCAGCATGCTACGGTGCAAAGGGACCTGGGGGTCCTTGTGCATGAGTCGCAAAAACCCAGTCTGCAGGTGCAGTAGGTGATCAGGAAGGCGAATGGGATGCTGGCCTTTATAGCGAGGGGGATAGAATATAAAAGCAGGGAGGTCTTGCTGCAACTGTACAGGGCATTGGTGAGGCCGCGGCTGGAGTACTGTGTGCAGTTTTGGCCGCCGCACTTGCACAAGAATATTTTGGCCTTGGAAGGAGTGCAGAGGAGGTTCACTCGGCTGATACCGGAGATGAGGGGGTTGGACTATGAGGAGAGGCTGAATAGACTGGGCTTGTACTCGTTGGAGTTTAGAAGGATGAGGGGGGATCTTATAGAGACATATAAGGTAATGAAGGGGATGGATAGGGTAGAGGTAGAGAGATTCTTCCCGCTCAGAAAGGTCAGCAGGACTAGAGGGCACAGCCTCAAGATAAGGGGGGTGCAGTTTAGAACGGAGTTGAGGAGGAACTTCTTCACTCAAAGGGTGGTGAATCTCTGGAATTCTCTGCCCATTGAAGTGGTAGAGGCTACCTCACTAAATTTATTTAAGACGCGGATAGATAGGTTTTTGGTAGGCAAGGGAATTAAGGGTTATGGGGAGAAAGCGGGAAAGTGGAACTGATCCACTTCAGATCTGCCATGATCTTATTGAATGGCGGGGCAGGCTCGAAGGGCTAGATGGCCTACTCCTGCTCCTATTTCTTATGTTCTTATGTGCTCAAGTCTATGCAATGGGGTTTAGCTCAGAATGTTCTGTCTTAGAGCTGTGCATGCCGTACATGACTCAAGGCTGATGTTCACCATATACAGAGGGTGGAACCTTACCAAAAAATGGCAAAGTATTAGGATCATAAATACATAAAGGACAAAAGAGTAACAAGGGAGAGAATAGGGCCTCTTGAGGATTAACAAGGTAATCTATGTGCAGATCCACAAGAGATGGGTGAGATCCTAAATGAATATTTCTCATCAGTATTTACTGTTGAGAAAAGCATGGATGTTAGGGAACCTGGGGACATAAATAGTGATGTCTTGAGGAGTGTACATATTACAGAGAAGGAGATGCTGGAAGTGTTAAAGTGCATCAAGGTAGATAAATCCGCAGGATCTGATGAAGTATATCCCAGGACATTGTGGGAGGTTAGGAAGGAAATTGCGGGTCCAGTAGCCAAGATAGTTGGATCATCGATAGTCATGGGTGAGGTGCCTGAAGATTGGAGAGTGGCAAATGTTGTGCCTTTGTTTAAAAAGGTCTGCAAGGAAAAGCCTGGGAACTACAGGCCAGTGAGCCTCACATCTGTGGTGGGTAAATTGTTGGAAGGCATTTTGAGAGACAGGATCTACAGGCAATTAGAGATGCAAGGACTGATTAGGGACAGTCAGCATAGCTTTGTGAGTGGAAAATCATGTCTCACAACTTTAATCGAGTTTTTTGAAGGGGTAACCAAGAAGATAGATGAGGGCAGTGCAGTTGATGTTGTCCACATGGACTTCAGCAAGACCTTTGACATGGTACCGCATGGTAGGTTGTTGCGTAAAGTTAAGTCTCATGGGATCCAGGGTGAGGCATCTAAATGGATACAAAACTGACTTCTTGACAGGTGGTTGTAGAGAATTGTTTTTCAAACTGGAGGCTTGTGATCAGCAGTGTGCCTCAGGGATCAGTGCTGAGCCCACTGTTATTTGTCATTTATATTAATGATTTGGATGAGAATATAGGGGCATGGTTAGGAAGTTTGCAGATGACACCAAGATTGGTGGCATAGTGGACAGTGAAGAAAGTTATTTCCGATTGCAACGGGATCTTGATCAATTGCGCCAGTGGACTGACGAAAGGCAGATGGAATTTAATTTAGACAAATGCGAGGTGATGCATTTTGGTAGATTGAACCAGAGCAGGACTTACTCAGTTAATGGTAGGGTGTTGGGGAGAATTACAGGACAAAGAGATCAAGGGGTACATGTTCATAGCTCCTTGAAAGTGGAGCCACAGGTGGACAGAGTGGTGAAGAAGGCATTCAACATGCTTGGTTTCATCAGTCAGAACATTGAATACAGGAATTGGGATGTCTTGTTGAAGTTGTACAAGACATTGGTAAGGCCACACTTGGAGTACTGTGTGCAATTCTGGTCACCCTGTAAGAGAAAGGATATTATTAAACTAGAAAGAGTGCAGAAAAGATTTACTAGAATGCTACCGGGACTTGATGGATTGAGTTACAAGGAGAGGCTGACTTTTTTCTCTGGAGCTAGGAGGCTGAGGCGTGACCTTATAGAGGTCTATAAAATAATGAGGGGCACAGATAAGGTAGATAGTCAATATCTTTTCCCAAAGGTAGGGGAGTCTAAAACTAGAGGGCATAGGTTTAAGATGAGAGGGGAGAGATACAAAAATGTCCAGAGGGGTAATTTTTTCACTCAGAGGATGGTGAGTGTCTGGAACAAGCTGCCAGAGGTAGTAGTAGAGGCGGGTACAACTTTATCTTTGAAAAAGCATTTAGATAGTTACATGGGTATGATGGGTATGGAGGGATATGGGCCAAATGTGGGCAATTGGGATTAACTTAGTGGTTTTTTAAAAATGGGCAGCATGGACAAGTTGGGCTGAAGGGCCTAATTCCATGCTATAAACTCTTTGACTCTATCTGAGTGAAAACTGGTGTGTTTCTCATTAGAGAATTTGATTTGCTTTGATTTATTATTATCATGTATTAGTATACAGTGAAAAGTATTGTTTCTTGCGTGTCATTCAGACAAAGCATAGCACACTTAGAGAAGAAAAGGAGAGAGTGCAGAATGTAGTGTTACAGTCATAGTTAGGGTGTAGAGAAAGATCAACTTACTGCAAGGTTGGTCCATTCAAAAGACTGATGGCAGCAGGGACGATGTTCTTGAGTTGGTTGGTATGTGTCCTCAGACTTTTTTTCTCTTCAGATCTTATGGCACTTGTTAAAAAAACAGGGGGGGCGTGTGGGGCATGTTTCACACCGTCATTTCAAGGGGCAGGATCAACACACGCCACCAAACCCTGGCTGCATTGAGATTGGGTGGCTATCCCAGGGCACTGCCTGGCCGTAACCTCCTCTCTCCCAGGGGCTGTACTCACCTTTGCGCCCTTGGGGAGCAAATCCCCTCAGCAGGTTCTGATCTGGGGGCACCTGTTATAAACCTCACCAATATGACATTAGTCTTTGGCTTGTCAGCGGGGAGTAGTTGGGGATATGTTGCAGCCGCTAAGTTGGGTGATTGCAGTAGCACTGACTTTGGAAGTTGAGCAGTTGGTTTTGGAGATTCTTGGTTCTGCAGGTTAGCTGAACAGAGTTGTCCTGTTTCCCTTTTGTTTGTGGCTTTGCTGACTTGAGACTTGCTTCCAGCACCGGCCAGACAGAGATGTTTTTATCTGTAAGTGCAGGGATGTGTAATGGATGTTCTTCAACTCTGTCCTTTTCAGCGCACACTAGCACAGTAGAACTAGAACACCAGGCTAGCACACAGCAACCTGGATTATAGTTGGTTTTTAACCCCTTTCCTTCTGTATTCCTGGGAAGGGAAAAAAGCGGTGATCATAACAGCTGTTCAGAGCTGCCACTGCAAGCAAGAACCAAAAATTTAGTGCTCAGCCAATTCCCCATTCACTACAGCGGGATCAGAAAATCCCACTGATGTGAACAGCCAGAGGATTTCGTCCAATATGTCTTCCAATCAAAAACTGCTTTCTTTCAACTAACATCATGTTCACAGTCTGGGATATAACACACAGGAGATGGTTTCTGCTGAGGTGGTAATTAGCCTCCGTTATCTCCCAGGACGTTACAGTTCAGGTTTTGCATTACAACTCTTCCTTTAAAGTCTCTCTGTCTGAAAAGGGTGTGATGTGCTGATCTCTCTGGAGAAGTTGGCCAAGGGTGACCCATAGAGGATTTGCAGCAAGTGGTTACTTTACAGCCTGAGCCAGTTTTTACTTGCATTCTTTTGCCTTCTTTCAAAAAAAAACACACATTTTTCTTCGAAGTTCAGTTTGCCCGTAAGTAATTTGAGGCTATGAATTGTTGTCACGATGATATGAATTAAGAAGTTTGCAGGAGATGAGAACATAAAAGGCTGGAGAGATGGATGGTGCAGACTGTAAACTTGGCCACAAGGATAAAGTGCTTTTGCAAGATGGTGGGAGCAGGGGTTACTGAGGGAGTGACTGTTGAGTGAATTGTGTGCATGGGATGGACAGAGTGATTTGTCATAAAGAAAAGACAAAGGATTTGCTTTTGAAGAATGGCAGGAAACATGGTAGCCATTTTGTGCACAGCAAGATCCACAATCAGTAATGTGCTACTGACCAGATAATCTGTTTCACTGATGTTGATTGCAGGATAAATATGGGACAGGTGAGAAGGGGACAGGAGGCGGTGCAAAGGAGGGGACAGGAGGTGATGGAGAGCAGGAGGTAGGAGGTGGTGGAGCAGGGGGCAGGGGGGCGGTGGGGAGCGGGGGAAGGAGGTGGTGGGGAGCAGGGGAAAGGAGGCGGTGGGGAGCAGGGGGGCAGGAGGTGGTGGAGAGCAGGAGGCAGGAGGCAGTGGGGAGCGGGGGAAAGGAGGCGGTGGGGAGCAGGGGGAAGGAGGCGGTGGGGAGCAGGGGGGCAGGAGGTGGTGGAGAGCAGGAGGCAGGGGGCAGTGGGGAGCAGGGGGAAGGAGGCGGTGGGGAGCAGGGGGGCAGGAGGTGGTGGAGAGCAGGAGGCAGGGGGCGGTGGGGAGCAGGGGGAAGGAGGCGGTGGGGAGCAGGGGGGCAGGAGGTGGTGGAGAGCAGGAGGCAGGAGGCAGTGGGGAGCGGGGGAAAGAGGCAGTGAGGAGAAGTGGGGCAGTGGGTGGTAAGGAGCAAGGAGCAGGGGGCAGTGGGGTGCAAGGGGCAGGAGGCAGTGGGGAGCAGGGGGGCAGTAGGCTTATGAGAGCAGAGAGCAGGGGGCAGTGGGAGCAGGGGGGCAGGAGGCGGTGGAGGACAGGGGAGCAATAGGTGGTAGGGAATGGGGCAAGAGGTGGTGGGGAGGAGGGGGCAAGAGACGGTAGGGAGGTGTGGAGAGGAGGCAGCAGGAACTGGTAGGAAGAAGGGATAGAAGAAGATGGGGAGGAGGGGGAAGGAGGTGGTGGGGAGAAGGGGGTAGGAGGTGGATGGGAGGAGGGGGCAGGAGGTGGATGGGAGGAGGGGGTAGGAGGTGGTGGGGAGAAGGGGGCAGGAGGTGGATGGGAGGAGGGGGCAGGAGGTGGTGGGGAGAAGGGGGCAGGAGGTGGATGGGAGGAGGGGGCAGGAGGTGGATGGGAGGAGGGGGCAGGAGGTGGATGGGAGGAGGGGGCAGGAGGTGGTGGGGAGGAGGAGGAAGGAGGTGGTGGGGAGAAGGGGGTAGGAGGTGGTGGGGAGGACGGGGAAGGAGGTGGTGGGGAGAAGGGGGTAGGAGGTGGATGGGAGGAGGGGGCAGGAGGTGGTGGGGAGGAGGGGGCAGGAGGTGGTGGGGAGGAGGGGGCAGGAGGTGGTGGGGAGGAGGGGGTAGGAGGTGGTGGGGAGGAGGGGGCAGGAGGTGGTGGGGAGAAGGGGGTAGGAGGTGGATGGGAGGAGGGGGGAGGAGGTGGTGGGGAGAAGGGGGGAGGAGGTGGATGGGAGGAGGGGGGAGGAGGCAGGGGCCAGGTAACATCCCTTCAAAAAAAGTGCCATAGAATCTTTTATGTCCAACACTGAGGGGATTGGTTTAATATCTCTCCCAAAAGACAGCACCTGTGACAATGCAATGCTTCTTCACTAAGTGTAAGCTGAGACTTTTGTGCTCAGTGCTGTAGAGTGGGACTTAAACCCACAACCTTCTGATTCAGAGGGTTGTTACCAACTGAGTAACCAATGGGTGACACAGTAGTTAGCACTGCTGCTTCACAGCACCAGGAGCCTGGGTTCAATTCCCGGCTTGGGCCACTGTCTGTGTGGGGTTTGCACATTCTCCCCGTGTCTGCATGGGTTTCCTCCGGGTGCTCCGGTTTCCTCCCACAGTCCGAAAGACGTGCTGGTTAGGTGCAATGGCCTTGCGAAATTCTGCCTCAGGCACTGGAGTGTGACGACTAGGGGATTTTCACAGCAACTTCACTGCAGTGTTAATGTGAGTTTAATTGTGACACTAATAAATAGTGAATTTTATTTTGTCCTCTTTCTGGATTTAAAAAAACCTCTGAATGGGTGTAAGGGGAAGTCTGTTGTCGTTTTTCTAGTTGACTGGACTGCCTGCTGCAGTTGAATAGCTCAACAACATCCAATGCCTGACCTCTCGGACAATGTACAGGAGATCCACCAGCGGTCAGCATTGCAAAGGCATTGGGGAGCAAAGTGATAGCGGTGAAAAATTCAGAACAACACCTACGTTTTTTTTTGGCAGCTGCCTGCTTGTCTTATTTTTGTTGATAGAGTGAGTGCCGAGCCGACATATAATTAGGGAACTGTGTCGGAATTTGTGAGCCCGTCAGAGTGAGGAGTGCCAGTTACCATCAGTAGATAGTCATTAACCCAGGGTGTGTAATCAATGCGGATTTATTCATTCACGCATCACACTCTACAAGGCCGAAAAACCGGCGCAAGCAATCCCCAATATCGCTTTCAGCTGAAACAAAAATATTTACAAAATCAACAGAGGGAAAAAGATTGTACATTTTCTTCAGCGTTAGATTTTTTTTTTTAACAGCTCGGTTCGCTGCTCCCTTTCTTAACCTTATACAGCGCTTTCTTTGGATTCTTCCCAAAAGGGATTCCTCGGAGTCTGCCAGAGGAGCCCAAGTTCCCATTATTGAATCGCCGTTTGATGTTCCTGCTTGTTTTTATATTTACTTTGATACTTGGGAGAATCAGAAGCTCAGACATTTAAGAGCAAATCCGAGCTAATGGGAGTCCAAGTGCTCCTCAGGAGTTCATTGAGGTTAAAGCCCAGTCCCCTGGCTTGAGGCTGAGAGGAAGGACTCCGAAACACAATGCAGGATGAGCTGTTTCGCGTTCCTCCCTGAGACCGGCTGCAACCTCTCTCGAAGACAGAGCTGGCGGTTTGGTTTTTAACCATCTGTTTATTTATCGCCTGCCAACTGTGCCCTGAGTCACTGCGCCATCACCATTGACATAGACCACATGCTTCTTTTCCTCACTGTCTCGCTAAGATCATTCTGCCTGCTCTTTGTTTTTAGGAGGAGTTTTTTTCTCTCTCTCCTCATACACTCCCTCTAGGAAATATATCTTTCTGTTTTGGTTGAAGAAAACTGCCCTTTGAGCTTCAGTATGGAATGGATTTAATCTTTCACCGAGAGACCAAGCACACCACTGTCCCATTTATGTTGTGTTTTATTCAGTCAAAAAATGCTAATTCATGCATAACCTCCTTTATTATTAAACATCAAAGTAGAGGGGGAGGCAGCGGCGTTGTGGTATTATCACTGAATGAGTAATCTGGGGACACGGGTTCGAATCCCACCCCGGCAGATGGCGAAATTTGAATTCAGCGAAAATCTGGAATTAAAAGTCTAAGGATGAACGTGAAACCATTGTCGCAAAAACCCACCTGGGTTCACTAATGTTCTTTAGGGAAGGAAATCTGCCGTCCTTACCTGGCCTGGCCTACATTTACTTCACAGGTGATTCGGTCCGCCTTGTTGTCCAACAAGGGGCATACACGTGGTGGGTCGTGCGAGGGCTGCTCTTGGATGTTGCTTTGAGAGTTGCCTAGTGCTTCACGTCATTAGTGTACGCTTAAACTGGACCATCTGACGGGCAACACGTGGATTTGGGCCAGTGTCTGCGGGAGTCTGCACATTCTCCCCGTGATTGCATGGGTTTCCTCCGGGTGCTCCGGTTTCCTCCCACACCCCAAAAACGAGCTCTTAGGCTGATTGGTGTAACAAATTATCCCTAAATTAGTCTTCCCTCAATCTTCCCCAATAGGCGTAGACAAAGGTCATAGGTAGAGGAGAGCACTCATAATGTTAAAATGGCGGCGTGGGCTCGTTGGGCCGAAGGGCCTGTTTCCCATGCTGTGTTGTTCCTTGTTCTTCTTCTTTTCATGCGAATCCAATGTGGTTGACTCTCAACTGCCCTTGGACAACTAGGCATGGGCAATAAATGTTGACCCACATACTATTAACAATTTTTTTAAAGTTTTATTGATTAATTTTGAATTGGCCTGCACTGCTCACTTGGTGTCAGTTGTATCTCTGGTTGATGTGTTTTTTTTCTTTGATGAGGATGGTGAAGAGAGACAGGCATTGATCAAGGGTCTGGGAGAAATTTGCTGCTCCTTTTCAAATAGCATCAAGGGACCTGTAATGTCCATCAGTGCAAGTTTCTCAATCTCAAAGACAGTACCTGTAGGAATGCAGTATTCCCTGCGCTGAAATGCCAGACTGGATTACACACCCAAACCCTGATGCAAAATACTTACCTACAACATTTTAATTCGGAGATATGCAAGTTGCCAGCTAAGTAAAAGCAGCCTACAGCTATTTACTCTCTTCAGTGTTGCAAATTAATGTTTTTCCAAGATAAGAGCAAGGCTTACATTTATGTAGCACCTGATAAAGCGTTCAGAAGTGTTTTACGGCCGACTAAACTACTTCTGAAATACCAACGTGTGCACAGTAAGATCCCACAAACAGGTGCGAGAATGATCAGATCGTCTTATTATGAGTGATATATGTTTTGGGATTCATATCGGTCAGGACACTGGAGATGAGTCCCTTGCTCTTCCTCACAATACAGCCATGGAATCTTTCACATTCCTTCCAAGAGAGCAGACAGGAGCCCCAGTTTGCTATCTTAACTAAAAGACTTTGCTTGGATTTTTGCAGAGTCAGGAAAGCTGTGTGCCTTACAAAATGGCGGGTGAGTCATGGCTACAGAAGTCCAGCCACTATTTTCAACAGCTCCAATTTTTGTTGGTGTGGAGAAGGGGGCATAACATAAATTACTCAGGCAGGAAACCTGCACTCAGCAGGACTATTTAGTGCTGAGTTCAAACAAGCCTCATTTTAGCTGTTGCAAGAGCTTCAACCCACAGTGCAGGAGTCACAAATTGATGGAGTAGGCTGGCAGATAAGGTCCGGTTACATGTCATGATCTGAAGTTTTTAAAATGCCCCATTCTTTAAACTTTTCGAAGCAGGCTGAAGCTGTCGGTGAGAGTTAAAAAAAAAACCTCTGCTGGACTGCTTTTGATTGGCAGGCCATCTGGTGTGGGTAAGAAAAAAACATTAGCATTTAGTCATGTAGTTTCATTAGAACTCTTGGTTGACATTTCCCTAAGTGCTATGATTATGAGCATTTCAAAAGCTACAATTATCTCAGCAGGCATTCATATTTTGATTGGTAGTTTACAGAGACTATTAAAGGATTAGTTGTTTGATGTGGGTTTAAATAGAAGTGTTATTGTTTTTATAAGTGGTTACCAACTTGTTAATAAATAGAAGTTTTTTTGCTTGTTTAGTTATAAATGATAACCACTTGAGATTTAACAATTTTGAATGGATTTCATGAATGGGAGTTTTGTCACTGTCAAGTGTGTGCAAATGAGAGCTGCATTAGATTGTTAGAAGTTTTCCATATGGCCCCTGAAGTCTGCTGATGGGAGAATGGTTGTGGAGATAGCATTGGGAGGGAGGTGGGAGTGGAGTGGATTGCATAGGGGGCATGAATTGGCCTGGATCTATAGGTGCTATGGGGCAGGGAGTGTGTGGAGGGCATCAGAGAAAAATGTACAAGATCTGACACAAGGCCACAGAGAAGCAAGATCAGTATTCTTACCAGCCCAACTTGGCACTCATTTACTGATTTACCTGCCAATCTGCTTCCGGGGACTGGGAGGTGGGGCAAGGTAGTTGGGGGCGGGGGAGCTCTCAGGCCTGATTCTATTACACCCCAGCCCCACAGGAGCAGAAACCATACATTGCTTTTACTGAAGCAGGTCCGGCAAGTCAGACTATCCACCATTGGCAGTGAAAATCCAGCCAATCGTACAGCTGTCCCTAAATACTGCACTGGAGTGTCAACCAGCATTACATGCTCAAGTCTTTTCAACCCGTGATAGCATTAAGCTGACGTCATTGGATTTCCTCAAATGATTTTAACTTCAAACTGACACACTCTCTCACCTCAACCAAACCCAGTGAACAAGTCAACTCTTGAAGCTTTGAAAATGCTTCCAAAAATGGCGGCTGATTTACCCGCCAATCATAAAAAGCTATGTCCTTTAGCTTAGTACCTTCAGCTTCATTCTTTTTGCTGGAGAACCCATCTCTGTTCATCGTTCACCATGCGCATGCTGGATATGTCTTAACCAGAGGGCAATGTTTTTCACTCGGACAATAGTGAGTGTCTGGAACAAGCTGCCAGAGTTAGTAGTAGAGGCGGGTACAGTTTTGTCTTTTAAAAAGCATTTAGACAGTTACATGGGTAAGATGGGTATAGAGGGATATGTGCCAAATGCGGGCAATTGGGACTAGCTTGGTGGTAAAAACTGGGGCGGCATGGACAAATTGGGCCGAAGGGCCTGTTTCCATGCTGTAAACTTCTATGATCTCCATGCATCATCTTGGCAACACGACCCATTTCGCCCGCTTGATCCCATGCACCAGTGTATGAGGTGGGGCTGAATTATAGACTCACGCTGATTCTCAATGTGAGCATAACGTGTTGGAAAAGCGGGTTCGATTTATACACTGATTATAGACCTAAACATGATTGTTGACAGTGAAAGAATAGTATCGACTTTGAAGTTTAGGATTGAGTTTATTTATAATGCCACAAGTCGGTTTACATTAACACTGCAGTGAAGTTACTGTGAAAATCCCCGCGACACCACATTCTGGTGCCTGTTTGTGTACACTGAGAGAAAATTTAGCATGGCCAACGTACCTAACCAGCACTTCTTTCGGACTGTGGGAGGAAATTGGAACACCCGGAGGAAACACGTACAGATACGGGGAGAAGGCGCAGACCCCGCACAGACAGTGACCAAGCCGGGAATCGAACCCAGGTTCCTGGAATTGAACCTGGAATTGAACCTGAGTTGCTGGCGCTGTGAGCCAGCAGTGCTAACCACTGTGACTCATACACTGGGTTGACTAATACACCAGGTCCATTTACATGCTGCAAGCTATGGTGACTGGCATGAAATTTTGTTGTCAGCTTTTGGCCTGTAGCTGTTGCTAAAAGTTCTTGTTGATGATTAGCAGTTAATTAGCAGTAGTACGTACGAGTTGTCTGAATTCATAGCTCATTGCAAATGGACTGTGTCCTAACCTCAGCTCCAGTACACACACGCACATTCCTGTAAGCTGCTGATACCCTCATCATGCTGGCTCATCCTCCCACAGGTAGGACAGCAGATGAAAGGCAGCTGGACTTTCCCAAGTGACACAGGGAGAGAGCGCTTGCTGATCCTGTCAGTCACCTTATGCCCATAACCCGTGCGCTGTTAGGAGCTGCATAGGAAACAGAGCCACGGTCTCTCTAATGCTGAGGAATCTGAGAACAGAGTTTCATGTCAGCATTTTACTTTGTAGAAGGATACCTGTGGGCACCTCCATATTTATTTCAACATGCTATATTTGTACATGTTGGAGCCAGTCAGACGGCGCTTTGTCCGACAGGCAGGGGAGCTTCCAATCACACAAGTTCCTCAAATGGATAAGTGAATTGAGGATGAATTACCTACAGAAGAACATCTCAACTCGAGCTGTTCGAACCCCAATACGTCAAAATAAGTAGGAGGAAAATACTTCTGCAGATTGATCAGGTTGTTGATTTTTTTTTTAAAAAGAAATCTCTTGGGCTGAGCAACACATCAAATGACGGCGAGTCAGATTTGTTGTTCTAAAAAGCAGAAAGGCATTTCCTCACAGAGTATCAGGTTACAAAGTGTTCTAGCACAGTGCTTACAAAGACAACAAACCTGGAGGGAAAACCATTAATCATTTTACTGAACTAATCCTGCATTTCAGAACTGTAGCAATGTAATTACGTTCAAACTTTATCTAGGTTATATTGCAAGTATTGTGCGGCGTGCAAGACTTTCATTTAGTGCAGTGTTTACAGAATGATCAGGAGATAGACGGAGCAGATATGAAGGGGAGGAGGGAAAGAAAGAGTGACCGTAGATAGCTTGTTGCCACTGACAAATTATGCATGCTGCATAATTTACTTTAGCGGAGTATTGAGGAGGAGTGTTACTCTTTCCCTACAGTCTTTAGATTTACTCTGTTCCTCGAAACAATTTTGTTAAAGGGGTTTTACTTATTGGTTGCTTCTCCATCAGAGTTCACTCTGTCAGCAAATTGAGGTGGCATGGTCTCACTGTGGTTAGCACTGCTGCCTCCCAGGAACCCAGGTTTGATTCCCAGCTTGGGTCATTATCAGTGCAGACTTTACACATTCTCCCCATGTCTGTATGGGTTTCCTCCAGGTGCACATGACCCAGGGAACCAATCAGGGAGCAGGGTGGGAGGATCATCGCTGGGAAGCAAGGATTGATGTTCCAGAACGTTCTCAGGAACTATCTGCAGCCAGGAGGCTGCAAGCCTTTGTATAGCCATTACCTGTAAATAAAGCTATATGGCCATTACCTGTAAATTGAGAAAAAAAACTAGAGGACATGGGTTAAGGGTGAAGGGGGAAAGGTTAAAGGGAATATTGGGGTGGGGGCTTCTTCACACAGAGAGAGGTGGAATGAGCCGCCAGATGAAGTGGCAAATGTGGGCTCACTTTTAACACTTAAGAAAAACTTGGACAGGTACATGGATGAGAGGGGTGTGGAGGGATATGGTCCAGGTGCAGGTCAGTGGGGCTAGGCAGAAAAACGGTGCGGCACAGCCACAAAGGGCCAGAAGACCTGTTTCTGTGCTGTAATGTTCTATGGTTCTATGGTAAACAGTCCAACAAATGGCCACCTAAATTCTCCCTCAACGTCTCCAAACAGCACCGGAGTATGGTGACTAGGGGATTTTCACAGTAACTTTATGGCACTGTTAATATGAACCTACTTGTAACACTAATAAAGAAACTTTAAATTTTAACTTGACTCCCACTTTGGCAAACACTTACATCACTTGAGAACAATTTTATCTTAGTTGGGTCTCAGCTGGCTCAGTTGGTTCTTGTATTCATTAATTGACTATTGAGGTTTGACGGCCAGAGCAGTTAATGATTTCATGCAGGTTGTATCGATCTACATCTATATCTTCTAGTCAGGGAGGAGTTTTGGGCTGAACACTTCTGATGTTAATGTGTTTGAAAGAAACTTTTCATGCATTGATACTGCACAGGTTTTCATAGGAGTCAAGAATTGGACAGCATAGAAAAGGGCCATTTGGCCCATTGAGTGTCTTCTGCCTCTTCTGAAGAGCAGCCCAGTCAGTATCACTTTCCCCACTCTCTTCCCCATATCCCTACCTTCCTGTTTCATTCATGTTATATATCCAGCTTTCTTGTTATTTATCCAGTTCAATCTTTAACCTCATTCTTCCGACCAAAATGGATCATTTTCATGTTGAGTTGCATCTGTCTGTTGCCTGTTCCATAGAATAATAAAATCCCTACTGTGCAGAAGGAGGCCGGCCAAGGCTGCAGACTGCAATTCCACTCAGGCGCTATTCCCATAAACCCTCATATTTACCCTGTTAAACCCCCCTGACACTAGGGTTAACTTAGCCTAGCCAATCAACCTAACCCACACATCTTTGGACTGTGGGAGAAAACCGGAGCACCAGGAGGAAATCCAAGCAGAGAACATGCAAACTCCACACAGTCACTGACTTGAGGCCAGAATTGAACCCAGGTTCCTGGTGCTGTGAGGCAGCAGTGCTTACCACTGTGCCGCCATGCCATTCCAACAGCCTGTCTATTGTCATCTTGAGTCTACTATTATCATCTTCAAAGTTTACTTCATTGTCAGGTTTTGTGTCATCTGCAGATTTTTGGGAGCACTCATATCCCCAAGTTCAAGTCATTAACATATGTCACACAGCAGTGCTCTTAGCGCTGAAGGTTGGTTTTGGTCTCTCTTCCTTTAGATCAGAACAAAACTGTGCAGATAAATAGCAAAGACTGTGCTTTACTAACACGTACTGTGCAAAATGTTTGCCACAAATGTGTTTAGAATCCTGGTAGCACTTCTGCCTCTGAGTTGCAAAGCTATGGACTCAATGCCCACTCTTGTTAGCATACAATCAAGGTTGATAGTTAAGAGTTTGTACTTATGGAATGCTGCGTTGTTGCAGTTTGCTATGTGTGAAATTGTCTTTCAGATGTTAAATTAAGGCTCGATCTTTCTGTCCGGGTGAACATTAAAGATCCTGTGCCATTATATCCTGTAAGAAGTCTCATGACATCAGGTTAAAGTCCAACAGGTTTATTTGTAGCAAACGCCACTAGTTTTTGGAACTGGCTGTTCCTTCAATGTCGGCATCTCCAAGCTATTATATCCTGACCAGTTTATCCTACTTTCCATGTTGTCCTCTAGTGATCTCATCTCATACCTATGGTGGCGGGGGGGCGGGTTGGGGAGGTGGGGGGCATCCCTGGTTAGCAGGGATTGATGTTCCAGAAGGTTCTTGAAAGCTGTCTGCAGCCAAGAGGCTGCAAGCCTCTGTATAGTCACAATCTGTAAATAAACATGTAGTTTTTCCCTAAGCTAGTGGACAAGAATTATTGCAATATTCAAACTACCAAAATTTAAGACTGTCAGAAAAAAGAACAAAGGGTTCAGAGTAGTGGTAGACAACCCAGGCAGGTGAGGGGGTCACGCATGAGTGACCTTCCCTTATTGCAGTGGGCCACATGATTCAAACTGGATTTCTTCACTAACCATGGCCCCCATGAATATGATTAAATACATTTAATGTGCACCAAGTTTTCAGAACAAGTTAAAGAAAAAGCTTAATCATTCACATACTAAAAGAAATGTCATTGACTTCAAATGGTAAAAATAAAATAAATATTTATGTTTTCATTGGGCACAGAGGGGGTGCATGACTCTCACAGTCAATGTTGTGTGCAATCAGCACGTACCTTATTTTACTTGCACTTGCTTTTCGTGCGAAGCTCTTCAGTCAGACTGGTAGGGAAAAAATAGCGGATGGAAACCATCAGAGTATGGCAATCCTGTGCATGGGCAATGCTCAACAAAATGTCTCATGGGCCGCACTCAGATGGGCTGCATGTGAGCTCTGGGCCGCAGATTGCCCACCTCTGGTGCAGAGCGTTTCATGGTGAGGAACTGCCCAGCAGTGGCAAAATGAGAATGCGTGCCACTGCTTAAAGAGGAAATTAAAGTGGGATGTAACTTTGATTTGATTTGATTCACTATTATCACATATATTAGCGTACAGTGAAAAGTATTGTTTCTTGAGTACTATACAGACAAAGCATATCACACATAGAGGAGCAAAGGAGACAGTGCAGAATGTAGTGTTACAGTCATAGCTAGGGTGCAGACAAAGATCAACTTAAAGTGAGGTAGGTCCATTCAAAAGTCTGATGGCAGCAGGGAAGTAGCTGTTCTTGAGTCAATTAGTACGTGTCCTCAGCCTTTTGTGTCTTTTCCCCATCAGAAGAAAGTGACAGAGAATATGTCCTGGGTGCATGGGATCTTTGATTATGCTGGCTGCTTTTCTGAGGCAGTGAGCAGTGTAGACAGACCATGAAAACAGATGGGAGGCTGGTTTGTGCGATGGACTGGGCTTTGTTCACGACTCTTTGTAGTTTTTTGCGGAGCCCTACCAAGCTGTGATAGAACCAGAAAGAATGCTTTCTATGGCACATCTGTAAAAGGTGGTGGGCGTCGTAGAGGACATGCCAAATTTCCTTAGCCTTCTAAGAAAGTAGAGGCATTGGTGGGCTTTCTTAGCTGTAGCACTGATATGAAGGGACCAGGACAGGTTGCTGGTGATCTGGACACCTAGAAACTTTATGCAGCAGCTGGTTTGGTTAGCTGCCAGGGGTATATTTAAAACCATCAGCCCTAATTTTCGATTGGTCCTGTCCACCACAGGACCAGAAATTCCCACCCGAACTTGACATTTGACTGGCCTGTCAAATTTTCCAAATTTCCCTGCCACAGACTGGACCAGAGGATGCCCGCCTGGGTGTCCTTCAATCATTCTTGGGGTGCAAGGTGTTGGTCCTTACAACTAAATGGCAGGCAGAGACCCAATTTCTACCTCAATGTTTTCAGAAGAGCATGAGGGAGACCTGGAGAAAAACAGTAACATGAGAAAAGAATGAAAACAAAAAAAACGTCAATAATTTTTAGGACGAATGTCAAAAAAAAATCATATCAAAGTAATGAAAGCCAGTAAACCTAAAGATTGAATGAGATGATTCTGATCTGCTTACAAAATGGCGGGTTGAGCACAACAGCATTCAGAAGATGCAATGGTGCAAGATTAGCACATTCAGGCCTTAAGCCATCCATAGCTTGATTTGAAAAATATGCATCTCAACAAAATGCTGATGAACAGATTGTATGTTTGAGGCTAGGTTAGATCCGATCTGAATGTTTGCAATGCAGTTTCTGGGAACCGAAGCTTGGGACATCGAAACAGGTTGGTGATGTGCCACGTTCACCCACAAACCCAAATATGCACTTTACTGTGTGTGCACTTATAAGAGATCTCTTTTTCTCTGAATGCCAAAATACATGTTTTCAGTGTAAATCAGACTGCTTCCCATTTATGCTAGAAAGGAAATGCTTACTGGAAATATATAAGAGTGTAAATAACATTTTTCTGTGGTTATAAGCATATCATATTCTAATAAATTATGAGTAACCAAAGTTATGTTGCCCTGTTACCACAAACGGATCTCTTGACTAACTGGGAGAAAAAAAAACATCTCGGATAAGGTATAATTCGGATGTTAACTCACATGACCTGTTTTTCTCTCACTTTCATTTCTACCTCAATGTCATGGTGACACAGTGGTTAGCACTGCTGCCTCACAGTACCAGGGACCCGGGTTCGATTCCCAGCTGTCTGTGCGGAGTCTGCACGTTCTCCCCGTGTCTGTGTGTGTTTCATCTGGGTGCTCCGGTTTCCTCCCACAGTCCAAAAGAGGTGCTGGTTAGGTGCATTGGCCGTGCTAAATTCTCCCTCAAGTACCTGAGCAGGTGCCAGAGTGTGCCGACTAGGAGATTTTCACAGTAACTTCATTGCAAGAGTCACATTACTTGTGATACTAATTAAAAAAATTGAAACTTTACATGCCAGCTAGTGATGGGTCTCTCAAGGTCAATGTTGCAACCAATCTGTATGCAGTCAGGCTCCATAAAGCCTCAAAGAGATAAATGACCAGATCATTTTTTATTTATTCATTCATGGGACATGAGTGTCACTGGCTGGCCAGCATTTATTGCCTACTCCTAGATGCCCTTGTTCAGAGGGGCAGTTGAGAGTCAACCACATTGCTGTAGTTCTGGAGTCACATGTAGGCCAGACCAGCTAAGGATGTCAGATTTCCTTCCCTAAAGGTCACTATTGAACCAGATGGGTTTTTCCCAACAATTGACGATGGTTTCATGCTCATGGTGGATTCTTAATTCCAGATATTTTTTACTGAGTTCAAACTCCACCACCTGCCATGGTGGGATTTGAACCCAGCTCCCCAGAACCAGCTGAGTTTCTGGATTAATAATCTAACCATAATACCACTAGGCCATTGCCTGGTTGAGTAATAAATGGTGGCGAGAACATCGCCCCTGCTCCATCACACATTGTGCCCTGGCAACTTTTACTTCCACCTAAGAGAGTAGGTGGGGTTTGAAAAGCATTGCTTCATCATTGCACTGAGGTTTCAGGCTAGCTTGCTTGTGCGACAGTCATTGGAGTGGGGCTTGAACCCATCACCTCCTGGCTTAGGCCAGAGTGTCGCAGGTAAAACAAGACCAACACTTGGGGGAGGGGAGGGAGGAAAGTGAACACGAGACTGAAACAAAATAAAAGCATATTGAAAAAAGGGATACTAAGGAAGCAAACAATAGAACATGCAAATTAAGAGCAGGAGTAGACTTCTCAGCCTCTCGAGCCTGCTCCACCATTCAATAAAATCATGACTAATCTGATTGTAACCTTAACCTCACATTCCCACCTATCCCTCATAATGTTTCACCCTCTTTTTAATCAAAAATCTACCTAGCGGTACCTTTTAAAAATATTCAAAGACTCTGCTTCCATTGCCTTTTGAGGAAGAGAGTTCCAGAGACTCTCGATCCTCAAAGAGAATAAATTGCTCCTCGCCCCAGTCTGAAATGAGTGCTGCCTTATTTTTAAACGGTGACTCCCTAGTTCTAGGTTCTCCGACAAGAAGAAACGTCCTCTCCACATCCACCCTGCCAATATCCCTCAAGTTCTCCAAGGTTTTGATCGAGTTGCCTTACTTCTTCAAAAATTCATGCGTGGGACATGGGCGTCACTGAGGATGAGAGGGGGGACTTAGTGGTAGGGGATGGGGAGATGGCTGAGGTCTTGAATAACTTTTTTGTTTCGGCCTTCACAGAGGAGGACGTGAATAATTTGCCGGGTGTTAGCGATGGAAAGGTGGTAGGACTGGAGGGTCTCAATGACATTATTGTTACTAGAGAGGCGGTGCTCGACAGACTGGAGGGACTGATTGTGGACAAGTCCCCAGGACCGGATGGAATGCATCCAAGGGTTCTGAAAGAAATGGCGGAGGTGATAGTGGATGCTTTGGTGGTTATTTTCCATACGTCGCTGGATTCCGGGGAAGTGCCAGAAGATTGGAAAACGGCTAATGTTACGCCGTTGTTTAAGAAGGGTGGCAGGCAAAAGGCAGGGAATTATAGGCCGGTTAGTTTAACGTCTGTTGGAGGTGAAATGTTAGAATCCATCATCAAGGAGGAAATAGCGAGGCATCTTGAGGGGAATTGCTTGATAGAGCAGACACAGCACGGTTTCGTTAAGGGGAAGTCGTGTCTGACAAATTTATTGGAGTTCTATGAGGATGTGTCTAGGGCGGTGGATAGAGGAGAGCCGGTGGATGTGGTCTTTCTTGATTTTCAGAAGGCGTTTGACAAGGTACCTCACAAGAGGTTATTGCGGAAGGTAAGGGGGCATGGAGTTGGGGGTAGGGTGTTAGCGTGGATAGAGGATTGGTTGTCAAATAGGAGGCAGAGAGTGGGGGTTAATGGGTGCTATTCGGATTGGCGGTTGGTGACTAGTGGAGTGCCCCAGGGGTCGGTGCTGGGGCCTCAGCTATTTACCATTTATATAGATGATCTGGAGGAGGGAACTGAGTGTATGGTGTCGAAATTTGCTGATGACACCAAGATTGGTGGAACGGCAAATTGCGCGGAGGGTGTGGAGAGTCTGCAGAAGGATCTAGATAGGCTGGGCGAATGGGCCAGGAACTGGCAAATGGAATTTAATGTTGGCAAGTGCGAGGTGGTCCACTTTGGTAGGAATAATGGTAGGAAGGACTATTACTTACGTGGCAAAAAACTGCAGCAAGTGACGGTGCAGAGGGACCTCGGGGTCCTTGTGCATGAGTTGCAAAAACCCAGCCTGCAGGTGCAGCAGGTGGTCAGGAAGGCTAATGGGATGCTGGCCTTCATAGCGAAGGGGATTGAATATAAAAGTAGGGAGGTCTTGCTGCAGCTGTATAAGGCATTGGTGAGGCCGCAGCTGGAGTACTGTGTGCAGTTTTGGTCGCCGCACTTACGCAAAGATATTTTGGCCTTGGAAGGAGTGCAGAGGAGGTTTACTAGGCTGATGCCGGAGTTGAGGGGGTTGAGCTATGAGGAGAGGCTGAATAAACTAGGCTTGTACTCTTTAGAGTTTAGAAGAATGAGGGGAGATCTCATTGAGACATATAAGATGATGAATGGGATGGATAGGATAGAGGTGGAGAAACTCTTCCCGCTCAGAAAGGACAGTAGGACGAGGGGGCACAGCCTCAAGATAAAGGGGGGGGGGGGCGGTTTAGAACGGAGTTGAGGAGGAACTTCTTCACTCAAAGGGTGGTGAATCTCTGGAATTCCCTGCCCGTTGAAGTGGTGGAGGCTGCCTCGCTAAATATTTTTAAGACGCGGATTGATGGGTTTTTGATAAGAGAGGAGATTAAGGGTTATGGGGAGAGGGCGGGAATGTGGAACTGAGCCACGACAGATCAGCCATGATCTTATTGAATGGCGGGGCAGGCTCAAAGGGCTAGATGGCCTACTCCTGCTCCTATTTCTTATGTTCATTTATTGCCCATCCCTACTTGCAGTTGAGAGTCAACTGCATTGCCGTGGCTCTGGAGTCACATGTAGGCCAGATTAGGTAAGGACAGCAGATTTCCTTCCCGAAAGGACTTTACTGAACCAGTTGGGTTTTTCCGACAATGGTTTCATGATCATTAGTAGATTCTTAATTCCAGATTTTTTCACTGAATCAAAATTGCACCATCTACTGTGGCGGGTTTCGAACCCAGGTCCCCAGAGCATTAGGTGGGTTTCTGGATTAATAGTCTAGCGATAATACCACTAGGCCATCACCTCTTTTAAACTTCAATGGATACAAACAAGAGAACATAAGACAGGTGATGAAAATCAAAAGAAGCAGAAAGAGACTGAGGCAAAGCGAAATAGAGTGAAACCCCAGACCCAGGGACGTTTTGCATCTGCCTCAGAATATTTGTGTTGGGGGGGGGCGGGGGGGTGTGGGAGGGGCGCACCTACTGCTTACAATCCGTCCCCACCAGCAACAGCTGCCTCTGCCATTCATACCACCTGTCCGATTGCTCCTGACACTATTGCTCAGTCTCTCTGGATCCTTGGGATGTTGCCACGTTCCAAATAACCTTGCTGCCCCCACCCCCAGCCCCCCGTGATGGGCACATTTGGTGGGCACTGCGCCACAACATGGCACAAACCAAAAGGACACTTACGTTTCAGTCGGGGGAGACCCAGAATTCAAGTTGCCTTTATTTGGATAACGTTGAGGGCATTAACTGCCAAAGTTAAACAGTTAAGTCAAAATTTGTGTCACAGCTTCAGAAGCAAAGGTGAAGATTTGGCCATTGCTTCGAACGGCCTGTGTGAAGATTGGCTGCCCCAGCTGTGATAACGGTGCTTGATAGCTTCTCCCTTGTTGCTGGAGAAGGGTCTGTTTGTTTAGATGAAGCTCTGTTTATTTTCTTTCCCCACTGGAACACTGAAAGGAATGTCGGAGCACAAGGGACTTCCTCAGCTGTTGATAGTATGTCTCCTTGAAATGGAATTAGTGACAAAATAGGGAGGGGGGCGGGGGCAGGGTGCTGTAGAAGCAGAGATCAATACATGAGGACGTCCCCACAAGAGTTCTGATAAAATCAATTCTTTACATAGGAGGTGAAAGTTGTTTCTCTATGCTGTTGGTTTTATTAAATGGAGTTTTCATGGTGCGCCAAGATTACTGTTGTGAAAAGCAAAACCACGCAAAAAGCCGCTTTATTGAAATATCTCAAAGGTGGAAACACATAATCCTTAACATTTAGACACAGTTCAACTGTGTTTACATTGCAAAGCAAATATACAGCTTACTTAAATGTAATCTGGATATCTGTGTGAGGTGTTCTGTTTAATGATAGCAATGCGCTGCTTATACAGAAGCAAATGTGTCCCTTTAATCAAATTGTGACAAACATCCGTGCAGTGATGCAACTTGAGGTATGGTTGGACTATATTCGATTTGCGACCGTTTGGCACTACACAGACCTAGGTTGGATGAGTTATGGATGAGGCACTCGATGGCATGGTTTCACAGCTAACCCAGGTTCAAGGACAGAACGTCATTTCTCTCAGCTCGGATTGAATAGGGGTCAAAAGACACAGCAATAGGAGGATGTCCTTTATCAAAAGAAAATGCGAGAGAAAGGCAAAGTCAGAAAAAGAGATACAGAGAGGGAAAGGCCAAATATGAAAAAGGGTGCAATTGTGACATGGTTACGATACTGAAGTGCCATGGGGCATATTATTTTGTTAAAGGTGCTATAATGGGTGGCACGGTGGCCAGTGGCACGGTAGCAAAGTGGTTAGCACTGCTGCCTCACAGTGCCAGGAACTTGGGTTCGCATTCACAGCTTGGGTCACTGTCTGCAGGTTCTTCCTGTGCAGAAGTGGATTTCCTCCGGACGCTCCGGTTTCCTCCACACTCTAAAGATGTGCTGGTTAGGCCATGCTCAATTGCCCCATAGTGTCAGTGGGATTAGCAGGGGAAATACATGGGGTCACGGGGACAGAGCCTGGGTGGGATTGTTGTTGATGCAGGCTCCAAGAGCCAAATAGCCCAGTTCTGTACTGTTGGAATTCTGTGATTCCATGATGAACACAAATGGTTGTTATTACTGTTGAACTAACAATCCAAGGGTTCACATCCCAAACTGGTGGGATGCAAAATTCGTCGATGGGAAGCATTGTGGAGTCAGTTAGATGCCAGGTGAGTGAATGAGAGAGAGGCCCTCTGTCATTTCATAGGGTGTATGAGATATTAAATCTGGTAATATGCAGAGTAACACTAGGCTAAAAATGGCTCGCTTCTCATCAAAGCCCAGCTGGTTTTCTGATGAACTTTAGGGAAGGGAACGTGTGAACCCAGCCGAGTGTGATTTGAACTGAACACCACCTACCTGATCAAGTCATCATGTTGTTTAAAGTGGCTAAAGATTGAGTTGTTACACACCACACCAGAGGCTGACTACCTTCTCAGGGCAATAGGAATTGATAATAATTACACCCTCAACAGCAAATAAGAAAACAAACATCTATTTGGGCAGTAAAACTGAGTTGTGGTAAATCCAAACTCCTCCAGAATATCCCCAATAACACAAATTAGCACTAAAATAAGAGGAGAGACTTCTGGAGATACTGGAACATTGTGAGATTATTCAGACGGATGTTGGTGGGCGGGGAAGAACCAAGGTATTAAAGGTATTACGTGCATTTAATAAGGAAAACAGGGAAGAATCTGCATTTATATAGCCTCTTTCACAACCCCAGAATGACCCTAACGTGCCTCATAACCTTGGAAGTACTTTTGAAACACATCACTGCTGTAATGTGAGAAATGTTTCCCGTCAGTGAACTTTCAATCAGGGCTGGAAGTGGTTAGAGATGAACCGCTTTGAAGTGAACACAGATCGAGAGGAAGTGGGAGAGCGGGGGTGGCAGGATTCAGGGCAAAGAACAAAAGGGAAAGAACAGCGCGATAAGGGGGAAGGCAGGCGTGATTAAATGATGAAAGGGATGGCAGTGCAAGACAGAAAGGGACTCCTAACCTCATTGAATTGGTAACTTAGAAATGGCATGAAGATTTTTGAGGAAATTGGCCCTGCTCTTGGACACGGACTGCCCTTCAGTGTTTGAGGCTACGCAGCACCTTGTGGGTACAGGGAACAGGGACTCTTAACCTGGCGCTACCCACTGGCCATGCTGGATAGAAAATGAGTGGAAAAATTGTTCCATTCACCGAACACAAAACTCAGATTAGTAAAGGAGAAAATAGCAGTCTGGCCTCAACAAAGAATCCTCCTGTAAATTTGCTTTCTCGCATGTGTTTTCTCTTGTGGCCTGATGAAGGATAAATCTGCTTGTGATTCTGAATAATTACTCACAGATACGATCCTCCAGAATAAACATAGTAACCAAACATCACAGCAACATTCCCGGCACTCAGCTAAGCCCCATTTTTTTTATCTGTCAGGTTGACCATTTTCCCATTAGGCCAAGCAGCTTTCAAACCGTGCCCCCTCAAATCTGCTGCGAGGCTAACCGGACATCTCGTGTATGCAAGTTAGTACAAATCTACATGCGAACAAGGCCCAACTAAACTAGATTGTCAAAAGCATAAATACCCTGCAATTATTCATTTGTGCCGTGCTGTTTTCTTACTTGGCTGTCATCTTCCACTTGAGACTACATCTACATTTTGGTGCTGGAGCGTGGGGACTTCTTGATTTGATTTATTATTGTCACATGTATTAACAAACACTGAAAAATATTGTTTCTTGTGTGCTATACGGACAGAGCATGCCGTTCATAGAGAAGGAAATGAGAGAGTGCAGAATGTAGTGTTACAGTCATCAATAGGGTGTAGAGAAAGATCAACTTAATGCAAGGTTGCATTAAGCTCTTGCAAGCTGTCCCTAGCATACTCTCTTTCACTCCTGTTCTATGCTTTTAAATCATTACACTAATTCTTATAAACTCAATCTCTTACAGATCTAGTGAATGGACCTACCTGATATTAAGTTGATCTTTCTCTACATCCCAGCTACGGCTGTACAATCTGCACCCTCTCCTTTTTGCCTTGTATGGTATACTTTGTCTGTGCAGCACGCAAGAAACAATACTCTTCACTGTATCCCAATACATGTGACAATAATAAATCAAATCAAATTTTTTTTGTTATTCATTCATGGGATATCAGCATCGCTGGCTGGCTCGCACTTATTGCCCATCCCTAGCTGCTCCAGGGCAGCTGAGAGTCAACCACATTACTGTGGCTCTGGAGTCACGTGTCGGCCAGACCAAGGAAGATTTCCTTCCCTGAAGGACATACTGAACCAGTTGGGTTTTCTCAATGATCGACAAGTAGTTTCATGGTCGTCGGCAGATTCTTAATTTCTAGACTTTTTAAAATTGAATTCATATTGCACCAACTGCCATGACAGGATTCAAACCTGGATTCCCAGAACATGAGCTGAATTCTGGAATAATAGTCTAGCAGTAATACCACGAGGCCATCACCTCCCCATGGTGCTGACTGCAGCTCCCCCAGCTCAATGCAATATCCCACTCCCCACCAACGTGAGGGAAAGGAGGAGGGGGAAGGGGGCGGATAGGGGGGGGATATCTGGCGGGAAGTGGCATCCCAAAGGCAGGAAATCAAAATGGACAGAACAAAATGAATCGGGCATTGAAAGAAATTAGTATTCGACTCAAACCGACTAAATATTCTAGCATACTGGCTTTTATTCATTTGCCAAGGATGGTTTCATGTCTATTAAAGCTAACTTTCTTTTTCTCAATGTAGATTATTTTAAGAGGCTTGACTGTAATAATCAACAGCTAATTCCTGCTTAACTGGAAGTGAGTCTGAAGCTTTGGCTTAAAGATACATTCCTTTCTGGATCTGCTAAAATACACAAAAAAATTAAATAAATATCCAAGTGATATCCATCACTTTCCAGCCTCTGGGAAGGAGCTTGAATAAAGAGCTGCACTCACTTTATACAAAATATGTGTACATTTCACAGACCATTTCCTTAATTCATAAATCATTTCTCAGTCTATTGTTTTGTAAATTCTTTCCTACTCCCAGTGTAAATCTGCAGTGATGCAGTGCTATACCTACTCCTGCTCCTATTTCTTATGTTCTTATGACGGTTCATTTGTTGTCACCACTGCATTGATTGAGACCATGTCCAAAAGCCGGTAGATCCTCAGGGACTGTGACCGTGATATATTATTTCTCCACAGCCTCTCCGCAGTTTCCAGCAAGGTTGACTACACAATCCTATTCCAATGCCTCTACTGCAGCTCTGTAACTGTGTCCCATCGCGCGGTTGCATTTTCCCTGCGTAGGGGTAGCCAGCCCATTTCCAGCAAATGGGTTCTTCCTCAAGCCCATCCTTGGCGGCACGATGGTTAGCATTGCTGCCTCACAGCACCAGGGACCTGGGTTCAATTCCAGCCTTGGATCTGTATGGAGTTTGTACATTCTCCCAGTGCCTGTGGGGGTTTCCTCTAGTTTCGTCCCACAGTCCAAAGATATGTTGGTTAGGTGGATTGACCATGCTAAATTGACCCTTGAGCTGGAATTTTACTACTCCACCTGCCTTGGGAATCTAATGGGCAAGGGGTGCACCATGGAAAGATCGGTTGACCTTGGGTGAGATTTTACGTTTTTGGGACAAACCTAGGAAATTTGTGGGGTTATGGGAATAGGGTGGGGGAGAAGGCTAGGAATGATACCCTGTCAGGGAGTCAGTGCCGACTTAATGGATTGAATGGCCTCTTCTGCACTGTAGGGATTCTACGATTCTCCCTCTCCTGCACACTAACCATCTCCCCTTGCCATGATTTTCACCTCAGATTTCACCATCTATCCTTGAGCTCAACATTTTGCTGCTGAACATCTTCATCTGCGTAAGTGTGCCGGAAGTTTACCCCCTTGCCCACCCGAGGGTCATAAACACCTTCGGTCCATCACAAGCAGGATCCAGACCTTCCTGTCGATTGACCATTACAACGCACCATCCTGCTCTCATATCCACATATGAGAGCTTGTTGCAACGTTCCAGTGAAGTCCAACGTAAACTGGAGGAACAGCGTCTCATCTTCCGACTATACACTTTACGACCTTCTGAACAGAACATTGAGTTCAGTTACTTCAGAGCATGAAGTCTCTCCTTCACCTCCATTCCATTTCCATACATTTTATCTTATTTATTTATTTACTTACTCCCCTCACTCTGCTAGGAACATCTCATGTCTCATTTTGTCCTTTTGACACTCTGCTTATCTTTGTTTTGCTATTTACAAGTTTTGATCTCATAGAGCCGCAATCGGCAAGAACAAATGGGGGGAAAAAAAAGCAAAAGAGGTGTAGCCATTGCTGTGATGTAGGGACACATGACAGGTAACCTGTGCACTGCAAAGACCCTAAAACATCAATATGCATTGATCAGATCAATTATTTTTGTTAAATTCTTCCTACTGCTAAATATCCTCAGGAACTCATTCCACAGACAGGCATCAGGGAACATGGATATTTATTGCAGTCTTACTCACTCCAATGACACTGCCCTCTCAGGGCAGCCCCTGGGCAGATCACCTCATACCCAGGGTCACCTGACTCACTTCCATAAAGGGGCTACGCCCCAATGTACATAACAATTATAGCATCACATTGATGTTGGTTAAGGGATAAATATTGGCCAGGGAGACAACTCCTCACCTCTCCTCAGTGCCATGGGATCTTTTGTGCCCATTTGAAGGGCAGTCTTGCTTCAGTGGTTCATCTGAACAATGGCACCTCAGCAGTGCAGCACTCCCTCGGCAGTGCAACAGAGTCTTAGCCAACAGAAAAGGGAGGAGTGTCAGCATATATTTATAGAAGGCTAATGAGTCCTTCCATGCATGGGTTGTGTCAGTTTAAGTTTAAATCCAAGGCAAGGCGAAAGAAGGTGACATGCAAAGCAAGTAAATGCCCTTCAGCTTGCTGGAATCAATATTTCTGTTTGGCCATTCTCAATTTGTTCCACCACGCTTCATTTACTAAAATTCAGAACCAACTACAAATAAATCTTCCCAGGGGTAAAAACCTGGTGAATTTTCTCCCCAACCACAGAACCCAATGAAGCAAACCCTCCAAGATATCAGGGAGACATATTCAACCCAGATTGTTGTCGTATTCCAAAAAATAGAATTCAATCCTAAAGCATGTCATCATTCAAATCGGTGCCCAAAAGCGATGGCCAGATGCCACATAAAGCACCATTTACCATTAAGCACACTTGTGTTAACTCGCAGGTAAAGATTTGCCAGGTGTAGATGGAGCCTTCCAGCAACCCTACATTGCTGGATTGTTCACATAAAGCTTAATGCCATTCAGATCCAGCAGTGTGGGGTAGTGTTAATGAATAATGCTTTCCATTCCCAGCAGATATAGTTCTTTTTTTTTAAACTCTGAATAGAACATTTAATCTTTTGGTGGAACCGGTGCCCATAATGTCAGAGGCATGTCCGTGCCTTTGGGCTAAGATCAAGCATCAGATCAAGCCCAAGATCAGGTGCAATGCCTCTTCTGGTCAGTTTGGATCTTGTTTGTCTGTCTTGTGGGGACCGTGAATTGGATTCAATTTGAATTGGTTTTTGGAGCAAGCAAGAAATAGATTTGGGTTTGCCGGGTCCACTCTGCAACTGGCTTTGTAACTTTAAGAATGGAATAAAAATTAAAAAACAATGTCCATGTGCCAATCCTCATGGCAGTGGGAGTCAGGAAAACATGAGATCATTTATGCTTTGTCTAACTTTCCACATCATTCTAGACAATGCAGTTTGCTGTTCTATCTCACTCTTAGATTAATCCCTTGCATAATGGGTCTCTAATGGATAATGTGGAGGCATGGGCTGTATTTTGCTATGGAGCTAAAACTGATTATTGTTAAAGGAACGTTAGTCAGTCTGTGACTGTCTGTTTGGGAGTTTTGCCATTACTCCACATGGGAGACATTTCATTGTTTAACTTAAAAGCATGATTCAGACCCCAAGGTCTTGCATATTATTCATTTCATTACAGATCTGTGGTATCAAACTGATGCAGGATAAATATCAGCAGACCAATTTTCAACTAACCTCAACATATTTTGTTTACTTGTCTTAATGGAACATCTCTCCACACTAAAACAATGTTCCACATTTGAAAGAAGAGTGTGGTGTTCATAACTTAAATATTATTCCAAGTGGTAAATTTAATTACTGCCATCAATTTTTTTAAACAATATTTTAAACTTTTGAATGTCCTTGTCTTAGATGCTTTTATTCCTTCCTGCTTATTGCTGTGTTAAAATATACTGGGTGTCCAGATAAGAGTAGGTTGATATCAACCTTTTTCTTAAACACAGGGAAAGCAAATTTGAGGTGTATTCTAAGCGGGGGACAAGTGGAGAGGTGAAGCAGATTCTCTGAAAGGAGTTGATTCTTAGGCTTTTCCTCCTGACTTTGAGTGAGCTAGCAATTGCTTTCAGTGCAATGGATCTGCTCTGTTGGGGATTGGGGGGTGGTTTGGGGGTCAGCTCTGCCAACTCCCCTACCCCAGAGAACGGCTGGAGCTAGCAGTTGATGCCACTGCAAGACCAAAGGAAGGACTGGCCCCATCCATCACTTGATGTGGGCAGGCTGTTGGGAATGTCAGTCCAGCCAAGATTCAGTCTGACTCACATGTCTGTGGAGCACGAGTCCTCCAAGCCACATCGTTAAATCTGCCCCCAGTCTACAATGAATGAATTCCGAAAATGACTAATTGGATTATGCATAACATTAGTCAGCCTACTAACTGTAAAAGTTGATTTACAAGGCTGCAATTATTGTGCAATACATTAACACTGATGCAAATATGTCATGCATTTTATGGGATAGATTGATTTGATGTATAATGAACTATGAATAGATCTCAAATGTATTAAAAGATCTATCTACTTGCGTTCTCTTATGCATCATTTCTGTACCCAACTCAATTTCTTGGCTATTCTTTAGAACCCTGAATGTCTGTAAACTCCTTACTACTTGAGTTAGTTCTCTGAGTGAAAATTAAATGGCTTGCATGTCTTTGATTACATGTTGCAATCTTCAAAATGAGAGGACAAAGTGATGCTAGTTACATGCTTATTGACCTACTGTCAGTCTGCTACGAGATGTAAGGGAGTTGTTTTATTAATTTGTCCATTATAAAGATGACTGTTCATGTTGGAAGTGGAAATTGGGCAGTTGCATTATGTCCAACTGGCCTGCAACACTCCTCCGTACCAGGCAGCTAGATGAAGGCCAACCATGCAATAGCTGGGCTGGTGCAGGGGTACCCAGTACTTGCAACACCTTCATTTGACATTGGCTCCTTGGGCATGACTATATTAGCCCACCACCAATGGTGTCCTGGCTTGAACCACCCCATCCAGTGGTAAACTACAAAATCAGTTGCCTTTCTCCATTGGTAAATAGGTGGTGGGGAGGATGGAAATCAGAAGGTGAGGCAGATGGGATAGCTTTTCATTTTCACTGCAGGATGGAAAATTGAAGGTAGTGGAACAATTGAATGGTTATACAATAGCAATTTGCATTATATTTGGGGAGGCACTGGCATAGGGCATTTTAAGATTCAACTGCATTGCTGTGGGTCTGGATTTCATGTAAGCCAGACCAGGCATGGACATCAGATTTCCTTCTGTAAAGGGACATTAATGATTGTTTTTTTATAACAATCGACAATGATTTCATGGTCACCATTAAATTCCATGTTTTTTTTTAATTCAAATTTCACCATCTGCTGTGGTGGGATTCTAACCAAAGGATTACCCTGGGTCTCTAGATTATTAGTCCAGTGACAATACTACTACACAGTGTTTATCTAAGAGCGACTTCATAGAAACATAGAAAATAGGAGAAGAAAGAGGCCATTTGGCCCTTCGAGCCTGCTCTGCCATTCATTAAGATCATGGCTGATTGTCCAATTCAATAGCCTAATCCTGCCCATAACCTTTGATCCTTTTTGTTTTGAGTGCTATATCCAGCCACCTCTTGAATACATTCAATGTTTTGGCATCAACTATGTCCTGTGGTAATGAATTCCACAGGCTCACCGCTCTTGGGTGAAGAAATGTCTCCTCATCTCCATCCTAAATGATCTACCCTGAATCCTCAGACTGTGACCCCTGGTTCTGGACACCCCCACCATTGGAAACATCCTCCCTGCATTTATCCTGTCGAGTTAGAATTTTTAAGTTTCTATAAGGTACCCCCTCATTTGGCTGAAGTCCAGTGAAAAGATCCTAACCTAGTCAATCTCTTCTCATACATCAGTCCCACCATCCCCGGAATCAGCCTGGTAAACCTTCACTGCACTCCCTCAAAAGCAAGAACATCCTTCCTCAGAAAAGGAGATTAAAACTGCACACAATATTCTAAGTGTGGCCTCACCGAGGCCCTGTATAATTAAAACAACACATCTCTGCTCCTGTACTCGAAATCTCTCGCAATGAAGGCCAACGTGCCATTTGCCTTCTTTACTGCCTGCTGCACCTGCACGCTTCCCTTTAGCGACTGGTGCACAAGGACACCCAGGTTCCACTACACACTCCCCTCTCCCAATTTACAGCCATTCAGGTGATAATCTGCCTTCTTGTTTTTGCTTCCAAAGTGAATAACTTCACATTTAACCAAATTATACTGCATCTGCCATTGATTTGCCCAGTCACCTAACCCGTCAAGGTTATGCCAAAGGATCTCTGCATCCTTGTCACAGTTCACCCTCCCACCCAACTTGGTATCATCTGCAAACTTTGAGATGTTACACTTTGTTCCCTCATCCAAATCATTAATATAAATTGTGAATAGCTGGGCTCCCAGCACCGATCCCTGTGGCATCCACTAATTACTGCCTGCCAAATTGAAGAGGACCCATTAATTCCTACTCTCTGTTTCCTCTCAGTCAACTAGTTTTCAATCCATCTCAATACACTTCCCCAATCACAAGTGCTTTAACCTTGCATGATAATCTCTCATGCGAGACTTTGTCAACGCTTTCCGAATGTCCCAATATACCACATTGACTGGTCCCCCCTTGTCAACTCTACTTGTTACATCTTCAAAGAATTCCAACAGATTTGTCAAACATGATTTCCCCTTCATAAATCCATGCTGACTCTGTCTGACCCTGCCACTGCTTTCTAAATGCTCTGCTATAAAGTCTTTGATAATGGATTCGAGAATTTTCCCCACTACCGATGTTAAGCTTATTGATCAATAATTCCCTGTTTTCTCTCTACCTGTCTTTTTGAACATTGGAGTGATATTAGCAATGTCATTACCAATCTGCAGGGACTGTTCCAAAGTCTATAGAATCCTGAGAGATGACATTCTTGCAAGTTGTCCTCAGCATGCCCTCCAGATCTATCTTTTACTCTCATTCCATGCTTTTAAAACTTTATTCTAACTCTTTTATGACTGTAACACTGCCTTCTGCACTCTCTGCTTTCCCTCTGTCTGTACAGCATGATTTGTCTGTAAACTGCACAAGAAACAATAATTTTCATTGTATACTAATACATGTGACAATAATAAATCAAATCAAATCTTTCACCTCCCCCACTGGCTCCACTGGGAGCCAGTACGAACAGAGGGGTAACGGGTGAATGCGGCTTGCTGTAAGTTACAACACAAATTTTGGATGACTTTAAGCTTATAGGCAATGTAATGTAGAAGGCCAGTCAGGAGTGCACTGGAACAGTAAAACCTAAAGGCATGAAACCTCTTACCTGCCCTCTCAGCAAACCACTCAGCTGTATCTAACCTCTACAACAGAAAAGAGCAGTGGTTCAAGAAGGTGGCTCACCACCATCTTTCCAAGGGCAATTAGGGACAGGCAGTAAATGCTGGCGTTGCCAGTGACGCCCACATCCTGTGAATGAATTAGAAAAATAACAGGCCACTTTTATTTAGCTCTGTAATTATTGCTGTTTAATGGCAGTAAATGTTGGAATCTGAGATGGTACTTGGCGGGGCAAAAACAGCTCCTGTGCACTAATAAACACCTTGGCCAGTGGCCTTCATACTTACTCATGGAAGAATCTATTGAATTCCTCACACACCCCGTGTAATTGCACAACATATAAATGTTTATCGCTCAGTTAGGAAACTCTGGTGCAGTTGTAGGATACGGTCAAAAGAATATTTCATTCCGTTTTCCTTTTCTCTCTGAACTCGCAACTTAGGTTCAGTTCTCTGAAGTATGAACAGCTACCATGGCTGCCCAAACACAGACCACTGCTGCTGAAAAGAAAGATGGCAAAGGTTCCATTATTGAAGGCGATGTCTTCACAGAAGCTAACAAGAAGTCAGCGGCCTCGGCAGCATCACGAGGTACGTGTCAAGTTTGGGAACCTCCAGCACAGGGGAAATCCAAACTTTACTCTTGTTTACTCAGTACATGTCCTATTCCACAGGATTGTCCAGAAGCAAGGCCCAGATTTGGCTGTTAGGGCAGATTTAATCACAGAACTGTTACAGCACAGAAGGAGGCCATTTGGCCCATCACGTCTACACTGGCTCTCCCAATGACCAAGTCACTCATTGCCATTCTCCTGCCTTCTTCCCATAACCCTGCACATTCCTTTTCACAGAGCAGCCTGATTGCCTTTTAAATGTTCTTATGGAACCTGCCTCCACCAGACTCTCAGGCTGTGCATTCCAGACCTTAACTACACTCTACATGAAAACTATTTTCCTCACATCAATTTTGTATCTTTTGCCAGCAATTTTAAATCTGTACCCCCTCGTTCTTAATTCGTTCACAAGGGGAACAGCTTCTCTCTATCTGTTGTGTCCAGATGCCTCATGATGTTGAACATTTTTGTCAAAACTTCTCACAACCTTTTTTTCTCCAAAGAAAACAGACCTAACTTCTCCAATCTATCATCATGACTGAAGTTCCTTATCCCTGGAAACATACTGGTGAATTTTTTCCTGTACTCCATGCAAAGTCTTCATATCCTTCCTGAAGTGTAGCGCGAGAAGTGGATACAATTCTCCAGCTGAGGCCAAACTGATGTCTTACACAAGTTCCTTTTGTACTTTTTGCCCCTATTAATAAAGCCTAGGGATACTGGATTTTTTTTTTAACCACACTCTGAAGCTCTGAACACTCTGAACTGCAACAGGTCCTGAGCAGACGCCAGCTCCCTGGCCCTGCTCTCAACCCTGGAACACCTAGATAACAAAGACTCCTATTCATAGACTACAGCTCAGCCTTCAACACCATTATTCCTATGAGACTCATCTCCAAACTTCATGGCGGGGTACTCAGCTCCTCCCTCTGCAACTGCATCCTAATTTCCCTAACCCACAGACCGCAGTCGGTGAGGATAGGCAACAGTGCCTCCTTCATGATCATCCTCAGCACGTTTGCTCCACAAGGTTGTGGCCTCAGCCCTTTACTATACTCCTCATACACCTTTGACTGTATGGCCAAATTCCCCTCCAACTTGATTTTCAAGTTTGCTGATAACACCACCATTGTGGGTCGGATCTCAAACAATGATGAGGGACAGTACAGGAAAGAGATAGAGAATTTGGTGAACCTGTCCTGTGACCTTCAGTGACATGCACATATACATCCAGGTCCTTCAGTTCCTCTTTAAAGTTGTACACTTTAGTTTGTATTGTCTCGCCATGTTCTTCCTCCCAAAATGAACTAATTTAAATTTCCCCACTGAACTTCATCTACCACGTGTCCGCCATTCCACCTTTTCTTTGTCCTTTTTGAAGTACTGCATAATCCTCCACACAGTTCGCAATGCTCCAAGTTTTGTGCCATACACAAATTTTAAAATTTGTACATCAAGGTCTAGATCATTAATATACATTAGGGAAGGGCAGGATCCAATTCTGACCCTGGCACTTCACTACAAATCTTCCTCTGGCCTGAAAAACGTCCATTAACCACCACTTCTGTTTCCTGTCACTCAGTCAATTCACAGAATCATAGAATAGAATCCCTACAGTGCAGAAGGAGGCCATTCAGCCTGCACTGACAACAATTTCACCCAGGCCCTATCTCCGTAACCCCGCGCATTTACATAAGGGAGAATTTAGTACTACTGCCAGTCAACCTAACCCGAACATCTTTGGATGTGGGAGGAAACCAGAGCACCTGGAGGAAACCCATGCAGACACAAGGAGAATGTGCAAATTCCTCATAGACAGTGACCGGAGGCTGGGATTAAACCCAGGTCCCTAGGTTGTGAGGCAGCAGTGCTAACCGCTGTGTCAGCTTCTGCCCGAAATTTTGTATTCATGTTGTTGCTGTCCATTTTATTGCATGAGCCATAACTTTGGTGTGCAGCATTGTAACAAATGCTTTTTGATACTCCATTTATACCGCATTGAAAGCATTGCCCCCATCAACCCTCTCTGTTGCCTCTTCAGAAAGACTCCAGAAAGCTAGTGCAACACAATTTTCCTTGCAGAAATCCATGCTGGTTTGCCTTAATTAACCCAGATTTGTCCACAAGACCATAAGACATAGGAGCAGAATTAGGCTACTCGGCCCATCGAGTCTGCTCCACCATTCAATCATAGCTGATATTTTTCTCATCCCCATTCTCCTGCCTTTTCCCCATAATCCCTGATCGCCTTATTGATCAAGAACCTATCTATCTCTGTCTGAAAGACACTCAATGTCCTGGTCTCCACAGCCTTCTGCAGCAAAGGGTTCCATAGATTCACCAATCTCCAGCTGAAGAAATTCCTCCTCACCTCTGTTTTAAAGGATCGTCCCTTTACCTAAGGTTGTTCCCTCTGGTTCTATTTATTCCTACTGGTGGAAACATTCTCTCCATGTCCAGGCCTCACAGTATCCTGTAAGTTTCAATGAGATCCCCACTCATCCTTCTAAACTCCCAACGGGTACAGACCCAGACACTTCAACTGTTCCTCATCCGACAAGCTTTTCATTCCAAGGATCATTCTTGTGTACCTCTGGGAGGTGACTTGTCTGGAAATGAAGCCATATGCCCTGTTTCTGTGCTGTAAATTCTATGTAGTTCTGTGCATTTGGAAAGCAAGCTTTGGTACCAGTCATTTCCATTAGGAATATTTTTTACTGTGCAGCCAGTTAGTGTAGGAATTGAATAGAAAAACGAGTGTTAGAGGAGCTGGATTCCGGCCATTTGTGGAGCTACCATTAGTGTTGGACTTGGGCCACGTGGGTTGCCGGTGAACCAAATCTTGCTGGGCAGGAGGTGACAAAGACTGGTTTGAGAAATCCCAGTGCTGACCAATTGCATTCCTGTCTACGGTTCCTGGATTGCGCCCAGTTGTGAAGTTGTCACTGTGAATTCTGCTTTCAATACTCGCAATTGTTTAATCATTTATTTATTGCAGTTCCTAAAGAATTGAATCAATTTCAAGTGCATTTCATTCACAGTTTGCTCCAGAGTTGCTGGAAACCAACAGCACTATAATTCGCCACACCACTGTGATTGCCGTTTGTTCAGACCTCATTTCATGCTAATGAGAGGGTTGTATCATCTTATTTAGTGGGCTGCTCCAGCAAGCAATCAGTATTATACAAGAGATGCTTCTTGTGGTACGTCTATGAATACATGAAAGGAGCTTTTGGGGGGCTCTTGGTTTGTGAACGGGCGTATTTCCTTTCCCTGAATAACATCCAAAATAGTTTTATTGGTGGATTTCCAACCACACTTTACTCTGGAGAGCCACCTTGGTGACCATGTCTTGTAATCATGTGAAAAATGTAGAAAGCGTGTCATTGACTGCCATGGGAATGAACTCCTCCCCTCCCCTTAGCCCAGTTTCCATTCCTTTCTTGGTTAACCCAATAATTGAGAGCTGTGTCAATGCCCTATTATCAGCCGTTTCGATCCAGATTAGAACAGACATTACAGAGTTAACGTCTGTTCGCACAGGGTTGCTGGAAGAACTTTGACTGATCGCTTGGCCTTTCATCAGGCCATGCTTAATGTTCTCATAAGGCACAGAGAGTAACGGTTGTAACATGGTGGGTGGGGTAGGAGCTTTGCAATTCCCCTGTGTGCTGTTTCTGGAACATCAGTCAATGCATTCCTGTCAAATTCTTCATTTTCATGGAAGTTATTAACAGATGAGTTTGTGATGTTATTTAATAGTGATCAGGGGAATTTCAGCCTGTTGGTGGCCCCGGCTGCGTGTGTATCTTTCCATCGGATGTGTGAGATATATCTTTATGCTGGGCAAATGTATCAATCACTACAAAGTACTGCAGCGTTTCATGAAGGCAGTTCACCACCACCTTCTTAAGGGCACATAGGAGTAGGCAATAAATGCCTATCCACGCCCAGATAGGCACGCCCATGTCCCATGAGCGAATAAAAAAAAATGTTTATGAACTTTAAATCCCTATGGTGCCGAAGGAGGACGCTTGGTCTACAGTATCTACACCGACAACAACCCCACCCAGCCCCTATCCCCGTAGCCCCACAATTTATCCTGCTAATCCCCCTGACACCAAGGGGCAATTTACTATGGCAAATCGACCTCACCCACACATTTTTGGACTGTGGGAGGAAACCGGGGCACCCGGAGGAAACCCAAGCAGACACAAGGAGAGTGTGCAGACTTCACACAGACAGTGACCCAAGCCGGGGATCGAACTCAGATCCGCTGGGAGGCAGCAGTGCTAACCACTGTGTCACCGTGCCTCCCCTAATGGTAAATACATAAATAAAGCTTACAATTTCTGTTTGCTTCAGACTGCGTGCCTCACACAGGCTGAATATGAGTTGCCCTGAGTCCATGAAGTCAGCTGACACCCCTGCACCCATAAAACATATGCGTTAATTTTACAGCCTTCCTTTGACTTGAGCAGACATCAATAGACTTCCCAGAACTTTGCCGACTGCACTCTGTACACAAACCTAATAAATTGGAGCATTAAGCCTGCAAAACCCATCATTTGCTTTACTTTCCCAAGTAACCTGCAGTTGGGGGGAAGGAATAATCAATTCCCTCTTGACCACGGATGTAATATGGAAGCTTGATCATGTCTTTAGCCATCTCATGGTGGCCCTTCACCTCCTGAGAGGGACGCGGGCCTCCCGTTTCTGAACAGTTTTCAATCAGGTCATGCTGCCGATTGCCAACAATCACAATAAGCTTCACCTGGCCGGTTCACTCGCTCATTAAGGAAGAATTGGAGGCTGACATCTTTCAGACGCTTAAAAAATTGGAATTATTTCGGGGCGAGCACTTTGTAAAGAACGCAAGTGGTGAATCTTGTGGGCCTGTGTGTTTTTTTTTGATCCCCATTTATTATTTTTAACATGTTTGAAGATGTCAGTGGAGAAATGATAAAAGTCTCGTGTAATAAAGTTTAAAGAGTCAGTTCTTCTGAATTCAGTTACCAATCAGCTGACGACCATGTTAAAAACACGGTAATGACTTACTCAAATGGCTTGCCTGCATTAAAATTATATCCTAATGCAAGGAAGTGCGCACCATCTCCCGGAATGTGATTCAGGTGCTGATTGAAGGGTATCTTTGATGTGGAAATTTCAATCTTTATTTTTTTACTTTTTTTTTCCCTTTTGGTTTTGATGTTCTAATGAAGAGTCTGGCAGTCTGACCCATCGGAGTAATGACTAGACCTTGATTGATCATTAGAATGGGGTCTGGGAACTGCGCCGCAGCAGTGGCTCCGCTTCACACCAGACTTTTAAGAAGTGAAGACGGCTGCTTGTTAAATGTGCACATGCTTTATTTACTGCATCTTAAGCACAATGCGCGCGATGGCCGCTGGACTTGGTTACCTCAGTGCCGGCACGGCAGAGCACTTTGCTGCATGCAACACACTTTTGAGATGTTTCCGAGATACGTGTTGATTCCGTGGTAGTCTTTCTAAATGAGAATTTGGGACAAAGGGCAAGAATTGGCCTTGAATTTATCTTCCTCATAATGTGGGGCAGCACATGCAATACTGTCTGGCAAAGTGACTGGAATACAGTGTCAGAGTATGGTCCAAGGAAAATTCCAGTATAATGCATACGTTTTTATTAAAGGTTTTCAATTCATAGTGCTGGAATTTTATTTTTCCCTTCCTGCCAAATGTGGCAAATAGGGATTATTTTCCTGGTCTGTTTGCCAACTAGCTGTTGTTTCCTATTTTAATATGAATCAAATATTGCCACTTATTTTGCTTGTGGTGTCATGCTTAGAGCCAAACATTAAGGTGGGATGTTTTCTTTCTCCACCAAAGTTTGACCTGTCTGAAAGATTGCTGGTATTCATCAGATCACCACAGGTTCCTAGCGACTAGCAGTGAGAAACGGACACTTCTGACAAAAGTTTGGCACGGTGGCACAGTGTTTAGCATCGCTGCCCCATAGTGCCAGAGACCCTGGTTCGATTCTCGGCTTGGGTCACTGCCTGTGTGGAATCTGCATGTTCTCCCTGTATCTGCGTGGGTTTCCACTGGGTGCTCTGGTTCCCTCTCACAGTCCGAAAAATGTGCAGATCAGTCAGGTGGATTGGCCAGGGTAAATTGCCCCTTAGTGTCCTAAGATGTGCAGGTTAGGTGGATTGGCCATGCTAAATTGCCCCTTAGTGTCCAAAGATGTGCAGGGAGGTAGATTGGCCATGGTAAATTGCACCTTAAGTGTCCGAAGATGTGCAGGTTAGGTCAATTGACCATGGTAAATTGCCCCTTAGTGTCCCAAAATGTACAGGTTAGATGGATTGGCCATGCTAAATTGCCCCTTATTGTCCAAAGATGTGCAGGTTAGGTGGATTGACCATGCTAAATTGTCCCTTAGTGGCCCAAGGTGTGCAGGTTGGGTGGATTGGCCATGCTAAATTGTCCCTTAGTGGCCCAAGGTGTGCAGGTTAGGTAGATTGGCCATGGTAAATTGCCTCTTAGTGTCCTAAGATGTGCAGGTTAGGTGGATAGACCATGGTAAATGTGCAGAGTGAAGGGGAGGGCTTGGGTGGGAGCTCTTTCAGACAGTTGGTGCAGACTTGATGGGCCGAATAGCCTCTTTCTGCACTGTTGGGATTTTATGGAAAGGTATAACAGAGGTGACTAAACTGTATCGATTGGGCTAATATTTGCTGCCTGGATAGACAGCAGCACTTCCTTTGACGGGGCTAAGAGTGACAGCTATGCTTCCATCACTGCTGCTAATTATTCCTTCCTCACCATGTATTCGAGCTGACCCTCCCCATGCAGCCATTTCCTGGGTGGGGGAAGGCCATATTTTCTGATGCAAACGACACACGCAATGCCTCCATGGGCACTCTTGCAGCTACTGACATGGTGGGGCATCAGCTGAATTTCCTGGGAAATCTCTCTCCAAACAGCCGCCTGCAAATTTTAGATGATTTACTATTTCAATCAAATCTTGAAAAATATGGTCGGGGGGGGGCCAGCAGGAATTTTCATTTGCGGATGCATAAATATCGCGACACTTTTTTTTGTTAAATTGAATAAAATATGCATGAAGACTTTTTCCACTTCAGCTCCGTCCTGGATGAGCCTGACGCTCTCAAATATTGTTAAAATACAACCTTATTACCTTTATGTCACAGTGTAATTTACTATTAGCGTATTACTGGGGCAGCACAGGCAGAGTGAGAGCTATTGCAGCAACAGCTCTTTCAGTCATTTTAACACGAATCCGACAAACAGCTGCTATAATATCTGGGTTAGTTCACTTCCTTGTCCGATGTAATTTATTTGCACCAATTTGCTCACTATCAAAGGACACACATATTGTTCAGTTTTAATGCGTTATTTACACATAAAATAACCTATTTACAACTGTGAAAGTGCCGTAGGGAGAATGAGTGGTCTTCTGCTCCCACCTATCTGTTATATCAGAGCTTAACAATCTGTTTTGCTAATAGAATCATTTATCACACCGTGGTAATTTATTGTGCGTTAGCGGCGTGGGTCTCCTTCTCTCTCTGATCAAAGGAAACAGCACAGGTCTAATGAACTCTGTCACATTACTTTACTTAACCCTTTCTTTGACACAATCCTGCAGTGAAAACAATGAAAAACGTCCGTGACTCTTCCCTTTGGAAGGGAAAAGGAATAAATGAGGAGCTACAGTTTGATTTGAACTATGTTGACAATCTTCACTCTCAACACTCACCTTGAGTGCATTATTTTGAACCACAAAATGCATCTTGAGACTGGCCAATCCAATCAATAATTATCAGGAGCATACCATCTAATTGTCCTTGAACATTCAATAAAAGTATGGGAAAAGTAAACCTTGCGAGCGAAAGAAAATAAACTGCCCAACTGTTGAGGGGAAAATGTTCCAGTTGTTCTTTGGAGGCTTCTGTCCTGTTAGGATTAGAGCTACCGAGCGTTGTGGTGGCACCGCAGGGGCTGGCGTGTGTTATAGACCCTTATAATCACATTTTGATTTAATGTTTTAAGTTTCCTTTGGACTTTGGTTTCTGTTCGGCCCCTTCCTTTTTGGGGGGGGGCTGCCCCTCTTAATTTGTCCCTAAGTTAATTTGAGTTCGTTTTACTCGTTGGGCTGTTGAAAGAACTACCAAGTGTTGTGGTGTCAACTGTTGCTCAGTTGGTGGGCACTGTTGTCTCTTGAGTCAGAATGTTGTGGGTTCAATGGCTGCCACCTTGGACACAAAGTCTAGACTAACTCAACAGTGCTGTGCTGTCAGATGAGGCACTAATCTGAGGCTCTGAGTGCTCCCTCAGGTGAATGTAAAAGACGTTGCAACCCTTTTGCCAATAAGAACGGGGGATCTATTCATGATCAATATTTATTGCATGATATGGTCATTATCACATTGCAATTTGGGAGAATTTGCGGCTTGCTATAAGGAGAGACTAGATAGGCTTGGATTGTTTAGAGCAGTGAAGGCTGAGGGGGGACATGATTGAGATGTATGAGTTTATGGGGTATATGGACAGGGAGCAGACTGAGGGGTCAATCACAAGAGGGCACAGTTTTTTAGGGTGACGAGCGGGAGATTCAGAGGAGATTTGAGAATAAATCTTTTCACTCATACTGGGTGGTGGGAATCTGAAATATGCTGCTTGGGATGGGATAGGTGGCTGGAAAATTTACAACCTTTAAAAAATATTTGGATGAGCACTTGAAATATCGCAACATATAACTGTGCAGGAAATGGATTTGCAGTAATTATTGTCAGTGCAAAGTCGATGGGTCGAATGGCCTTTCTGCATTGCATGACTCTATGGGTGGGATTTTACAGCCTTGCTCGAGCGAGATCAGAAATTCCTGTCTGAGAGATTTCCGTTGTTGGATCCTCGCCAATGCCGATTCTGTGGCGGGCACGGTGGTAGATTTCCAGCCAATGACACAATGACATGCAAATTAACAGCCGCAATTCCTACATTGGCTAGAGTGACTACATTTTAAAAGTACTTCAGTGGCTGTAAAGCTCTTTGGGTTGTTTTGAGGTTGTGAAAGGCGCTATATGAATGCAAATCTTTCTTTTAATAGTGGCTGGACTTCTCTCTGGCGATTTCATCGCATTACCACCCACCTCCCACACACCCCACCACCACAATCTGCCATTCCCAGCAAGATGGCCTTTTCCCTGTTTATCATAGTTTAATAACCGATAAGTGAAAATGTTCAAACTGACAAAAAGAAACTCATACAAGTTTTGAATTTCCCCTGTGATTTTTCTGGTTGCAGCAATATCCAGGAGGGTTAATTCCCTGAAGACTGCAGGGCCAACTCTGGTGGGTTGGGCAACCCTTGTCGATATTGGTGTCACCAAAACCATTGCCATCACTCTTCCTATGTAACCCCCGGTAAATAACTACAAATCGAGCAAACATTTACTGCCATCGCTGAAATTCATTAGCTAAATTGCCTCTTAGTGTCCTAAGATGTGCAGGTTAGGTGGATAGGCCATGGTAAATGTGCAGAGTGAAGGGGAGGGCTCGGATGGGAGGTCTTTCAGACAGTTGGTGCAGACTTGATGGGCATTTTTTCAAAAAAAAGAAGTTTTATGCTTCTGAAAATCATTTTTCGTGATTTTCTCTTTTTTTAACTTGGATGAATCACTTTTTAGGGGCAGCCCTAATGGTGCAGTAATCAAAAGCAGTGTTAGTGGCGGAATCACCAAATTCTAGATCCCAATTGGACTGAACGTTACAGAGTTAATGTCTGTTTGTACAGGGTTGCTGGAAGGACTTTGACTGATTGCTTGGCCTTTCATCAGGCCATGCTTAATGTTCTCACAAGACACAGAGAATAATAGTTGTAACATGTTGGGAGGTGGGTGGATGGAGGGGAGGAAATTGAAATTCTCCAGTGTGCTGTCTCTAGAATACATTCATGTCAAATTCTTCATTTTCATGAAGGTAACATGTGGGTGAGCGATTTTATTCAAATACAGCAATGGTCAGTGAAACTTCTGCCTCGTGGTGACCATGAGTTAAGTGCACCATCATTCCAAACTGGCTCACAATCCCACTTAACTGAGATTTCCAAGTCAGGATTGGACCCCATGGAAAAGTAACTAGCTTTCCTCTAACCACTCGTTCTCCCTGGAATGTTTCCCAAGGGGTGGCCAAGGGTCAAATTGATGTCCCACCCACAGACACCTGTGAAGTAAATTCAGTTTGAACGCCACTGTCAGGGTGTATGATCTGTTTTGACCTGCCATCTCCATTTCTTTTTCAATCAATGTTTAACGGTACTGCAGTACACATGAAACATAGGAGAAGCTCTTCTAATTAATTGAATATTTGTATAATACGCAAATTGAAGTAGAGAAACACCTGGGATCATTATGTTGTTGCTAGTTGTTGGAGTTTGGGAGGTCGAAACGTGAATTACTCAAGCATGTAACAGTCACCCCGAATTGCTTTGGCGAGGACTTTTGTCACAAGGCGAAACCATTGCGTGCAAAGAGAACACAGAGAGCTGGAATGGTCTCATTATGTCCCTCAATGACTCTAAATAACCGTACAGAATGAATTGCAGATTAGCTCGTTGACAAATAAAGTGTACGTTCTTTGCTCTCCAGGTCAGAGGAAGTGGGAAAAATATTGTTGGATTCCCTTTTTCCACCTAATAAGGTGTGGATCATTTTGTCAGCTCTCTTGCCCTGTTGTACCAATGCAAATCCTCTGATACCAAATTCTCCTTTATGAGTGGCACGGTGGCACCGTGATTTAGCTGCTAGGGATCCGGGTTCAATTCCCGGCGTGGGTCACTGCCTGTGTGGAGTTTGCACATTCTCCCCGTGTCTGCGTGGGTTTCCTCTGGGTGTTCCAGTTTCCTCCCACAGTCCAACAGATGCACGGGTTTGGCTGATTGGCCATGCTAAATTTTCCTGAGTGTCAGGGTGTTAACAGAGTTAATATGTGAGGTTACAGGCATGGGGCCTCGGTGGGATTGTGGTTGGTGCAAATTTGATGGGCCGAACAGCCTCCTTCTGAACTGTAGAGATTCTGTGATCCTTACCACAAAATCACCAGAGGGTTAATTGCTGTGTTAATATTAGATTTAAGCATATTTAACTCTCATTAGATAGCATCGCTGACAATCAATTCCAAACAGGCAGCGATAAATGACTTTTTAAGGAATAGTTATATGGAGTTTGTTTTAAAGCCTAGACGTCTAATTGCAGTGACCTATCCGATCTCTGTGCTGCGCCATTAATTTCTGTCAGGGGCAGGAAATGTTTTAACAAATAGTCATCAGAAATTGGAAACAAATGGTTGATAATTGTGCAGACTAGTGACATTGATGCCGGCGATAGCTTCATAGCTGAATGGGTAAATTCATGTTCTGATATCCAGGCACACAGAAGGCGAAGTGACATTCGCCAAGGCACCATCGAGACCTCTTCATTTGGACTCAGCTTCCTAGATGGGGGGAAAATGTGGTTGACTCTCAACTGCCCTTTGAAGTGGCCTAACAAGCCATTCAGTTCAAGGGCAACTAGGGATGGGCAGCCAGCAATGCCCATGTTGCACGAATGAACAAAAAGGAAGGGAAAAATCAAAATAAAAAAAAAACTTTCTCAGAGTTACAAAGCAAATGCGCAGAGTGAACAGGGTGAGACTTGATCCATCTCCTTACTTGGTCCAAAATCCAATTCAAATTCAATCCCCTGGTTTCTGTGGCTATGACTCATCTTTCATTCCCTCAGTCTGCAGTATAAATATCTCCCACTTTCCGTGCCTTTTAGTTTTACAACACCAGGTTTAAGTCCAACCAGTTAAACTTGGTGTTGTGAAACTTCTTACCCCAGTCCAAGTCTGCACTTGCCTTAAAACTGCCAAAATCCCACCCAAGGTCATGGGAGAATTCTCCCCCACTAGATTCAAACTGACAAGAATATGCGTTTTGAACCTGATCTCAGGCTTGATCCTATGCTTGGTTTACCCCTTCTGAATCCTGTGACTTCTACCGGAAAGTGGGCACGTGTAGACATCAACTAAGGGTGGGATTGGGTGGTAATCTGCCATCATATAACACTTTAAGCCCACATCTGAACTCCAGAAACACACAAATATGATTCGGAGCACTACAAGAAGCACAAAAGCAGAGGTTTGGAGATCCCCTCCACCAGGTACACAGTGTTCGAAAAAGGTTTGTATTCCCACATTGGCTACTCAAAGAATTCTTTTGCAATATTAGAATAATGGTGAAGGAAAAATATTAGAGGGTACAGGCAAGAGCAGGGAAATGTGATGGTCTTAGATAATCTGGTATGGAGCTGGCATAGACTCAAGCCCAATGGACCAAACAAGCCTCCATACATAATGGTCAGAAGATTGATCAGTCCATTAATTGTATTTGAACTTGCTGACCCTCCATCAAATCCATCAGCAAAAGTCATTGGGCAGAATTTTCCCATCCTGAATTCCATGCGAATCATAGCGGGGGGTGGGGGTAGCAGGGTGCGGACCATGCAAAGGTCTGTTGACCTCGAGCGGGAATTTCCGGCCTTGGGGCGGGCGTAGCTGGAAAATCCCACCCGTTGCCTATTGGCAAAGAGAGACAGAAACTGTCTGGCGGAATAATGAGGTAGATGCTGGTGGCAGCAGCTTTGTGAAGATCAGGGTTGTTCTTGGCTCCATTGTGGAAGACCTGCCCTGGAGTTGTTCATGTATGAGTCATAGATGTCATACAGTACAGCAGAGGCCCTTCGGCCCATTGAGTCTGCTACACTATATCTAACCTAATCCCATTTTCCAGCACTTGGCCCACGACCTTTAATATTACAACATTTCAAGTGTCCGTCCACATATGTATTAAAGGTTGTGAGGTTTACCACCTCAATTACCCTCACAGACAGTGCATTCCAGACTCCCAGCACCCACTGGGTGGATTCCACTTTTTTTTCAAAAGAAACCTTGACATTGCAGACCTTGTGCAGTTACTTTGCATCAGCTGATCGTGGTTTCTGAATGTGTTAACATTCAAGGAGCTCTCAGACCAGTTTAGTTCAATATTTCGATTGGCCAGCAATGACGTGAGATCGGAAATCTACTTAAGTACATACTTTAGCTGATTGTAATTAATTTGGTGCAACATGAGTTGCCCAGCATTGTCAGCCGTTCAAAGCAGCAATTGTGAATGAATAGTCTGAAATTAAATTAGCTTGGTAATGTAGGTGTAAAATGCACACTTTTCCTCCCACAGTTGGCATCAGATATCAATGTTTCCTTAAGAGATCAGGCAGGTTAAAAAGTCCATTGAATGTGCTAATTTTTTACAATAACAGTGGGATCTGTCCTGTTAAACTTTCAAAGAATAGACTTGATTGATCAATGCTATTTTCTCACAGGAACTGAAATACAGAAAAGGTTATTTAGTCCTCATCAGAACACTGGTAATAAGCCTTAGCTGAGGCATTGTTCTTCAACAGCGATGTGAAGGTGTTAGAGAGGGTGCTGTAAACGTTTATGAAAATACTTCCATGGATGAGGGACTTTAGTTACCAGGGCAGGTCAGAGAATCTGTTGCTGTTCTCCTTAGAAAAGGGAAGATTAAGAGAGATTTAGCAAAATGTTCAAAACCATAAGCGTTCTGGATAGAATAGATGAGTGAAATTGTCTCCATTGGCAGGAGAATCGGGAACCAGAGGACAACGATTGAAGGCGATTAGCAGGAGAAATAACGGTGACATAAGATGAAACTTTACACAGCAAGTGGGTAGGGTCTGGAATGCTCTGCCTCAGAGTCTAGGGGAAGTAGATACAATCATAGCCTTCAAGGGGAATGGGAAAAGCACCTGAAGATAAATGGTTGCGTTATACGGAAAAGGTGACGGAGTGGAATGAGGTGAATTGCTCTTGCACAGAGCTGGCGTGAATATAATGGGTCGAATGGCCTCACCTGTGCTGTAATAATTCTATGAAATCTGGCATTTCGCAATAGGAGCGGGTGTAGACCACACGCCCAATGAGGCTGCTCCAATACAATCATGGCTGATCTTGGGCTTTGACTCCATTTTACCACTTGTGACCCCATATGTCTTAATTCCCTGAGAGACCCAAAATCTGTCTAAAACGTATTCAACGATGGAGCAAATGTAACCCTCCAGGATAGAGAATTCCAAAGATTCACAACCCTTTGAGTGAAGCGATTTCTATTCACCTCAGACCTAAGTGAACTGCCTCTTATCTGGAGATTGTGCCCGATCGGTAGGAACAATCTCTGTGTCCACCCGAACAACTCCAGAGAATGTAGGCCTAATGTACTCAACCACTTATCATAGGACAACGCCTACGTCCCAAGGATCAATTTAGTAAACTTTCACTGTACCATCTCCAATGCAAGTGTATCCCTTGAATGTGAAGACCAGAATTGCAAGCAGTTCTCCAGATGTGGCCTTGCCAAAACCCTTTGGTAGAACGATTTTCTGTTCTATCCTGGATTTGGCTCTGTATGTTAAAAATAGAAATACAATTTCACCGATTTCCCATAGCTCTTTCACCCATCCTCACATGCCCACTAATCCTCCAAATCACCTGCCGTTGTCCTCCAAATTCGACCCTCCAGAAGCCCCTGCCCTATTCAATAGTGGCCCATAATTGAAGCCAGCAGTCACAGATACTTGAAATCTGAGGATCATTTGCTGTGAAGAACTTTTGATGTTTTAAGCAATCTGTTGTACAGCACAGCTCCATATAGACACTTGGATGCTTCAAGATTCCTGGGGAATGGAGATAATGGCAGGAATTCTCCTATCCAGTCCGCCACTGGAATTCCAACAAATGGGGGGTGGACCATGTAAAGGTCCATTGAAGTTGGACGGGAATCTCCAATTTTCAGGCGAGTGCGGCCGGAGAATCCCATCCAATTTATCTAAGGGTTGCACTTAACACGAGGAGGTATCCAGTAAGTAGAATTGCATCGTGTGTGTTTTTTTCTCCCTTTCCTACCCTTTTAAATTCAATACAATAAGTAAATCAAGCATGGTTACAAAAAAAGGGTAGTTAAAAGTTTGTAATCTATCTGATATCGTATGGCATAATTCTGAATTCATAGAGAATAAGATAGCGGCTTGGGATATTTCACCATGTTAAAGGAACTCAAGTTGTTGTTGTTGTAGATTAAATGGTTGGTTCATTGTCAAAGATTGCGATGATTATCAGCCATTCACTGAAAGCAGCCAGATGGTATGAAGTTGTTATTAAGAGTCTAATTCAATACTGCAGCGGCAGTTTAGTATGCTTTGATAAGTGTTGAGATGGCTGATATATGTTCTATAATTTCTGGAGGGGCCACACTTAGAATATTTCATCCTGCTTTGGACACTGCCTTCAAAAGAAAGGGTCCAGGGCGGAACGATGAGGATCATTCGGCAACTTAAAGCTCTAAATCAGCAAGTAAAGCTTACAGAATTTAAGTGGTTTTCTTTGGAGATAAGCAGATTAAGAGAGGGCATGATTCAAGTCTTTAATAAGCTAAAAAGGCACAAACAATGTGTCTGTAAGCAAGTTACTTAAGCTTTGATTGGAGAACTGGAAGGTGGACTGGCAATCCACAAACAGATGCAAAGAAACTTATTTTCCCACAGAAAAGCAAATTTGTACAATAGATTCCTCTTGAATTAGTTAATGTCAAGATAATTAACTCATTTTGTATTCCTCCTCAACGAGGCAAAGATTTCAAAACACAAGTTGGTCGTACGTCATTTTTACTAACTTATCAGAGTTGTGCTAATGATTCAGAATATGGGTTAAAATTGAGCTTTTAAATCTAAACCCTATATTGAACATCTAAGGCTTTGCAGAAGGAATTCTGCATGAAGACTGTTGGTCTGCATGGTGACTGGACAAGGACCCAATTGAGTATTATTGGGTCAAGAAATCTCTGCCGGTGAAATGGCTGGGATGTTATAGATAGGGTGAGATTTTGTCAAAGTGATGGAGGTTTTGTCTTTGAGGTAGTTTTCCTTCGGTCAGTAGGCAAGCTTGGATTGGAGGGGCAACTTCCTGAATGATGTTGCAGAGGGATGCAATTGTGAGCGCACAAGCTGGGAGGCGGGCAATAAAAGGATGGTGGGTCAGCCTTCCAAACTGCCAGATCAGAGGGCCAGAAGCTCTGGAGCCTGGGCAATGCCACTGAGAGCTGAGATAACAAGGAGAATGTGAACGCGCCTCCATTCTGAGGCACTAGTGTGAGGGTGGGCATTGGATACATAGGTCAAGCAGATAGGGTCAGGAGAGAAGCAGGGATATAATAACTCCAAGAGTAAGCTGTAAGGGAACGATGCTTTATTGCACAAAATAAAGTAAAGCAAAACCACAAGTCCGTGGTGAACTCAAACAGGTCCCAACCAGGACAATATATCAATGGACCCACTCAGGGGCCTGCTTTATACAGGGTTTGGTGTATGAGCTCCACTTGGTGAATTAATTACCAATCCTTAGGGGGCTCGTATTCAACGGGTCTTACAGGGAGGTCAATCAGTGATTTCCCTGTGCAATTCCTGGGGATTTTCACAAGAAGAAAACCCTCCAGTGGCAGAGTTAGCCTCGTGACGGGGGTGGGGGGGGGGGCGGAAGGGGGGGCAGTCATTATTTGCTGTACCCGTGCCATGGTGACATCCCCACCACTGGCAAAATGTCAGTGACCTAGGGACACTGGTTTTAGCTGGACCATTCATCTGTCCAATTGTCTGGTCACTTCTGTTCAGGAGACAGCTGAGACCCTGCCATTCCCTCTGTCAGGACACAACGCTGGCCGTGGGGAACCCCCCCCCCCCCCCCCCCCCCCCCCACCCAAACTGGTCCATCCCCAGCACCTAGACGGGCTGTTACAATTCTGCCCCAAGGTCTCACTTCATCTGCCTTCCCCATCCCCCACCCTGTTCAACTTGGCTAGGGGTGCAAAAAACCAGCCAGACCTCCACCTTCTCATCTATTCGCTGATCGAACTGGCAAGTACATTTCTGTGGACGTTAAGCGGGACCAATATAGGATATTACGTTCGCCCCGTGGTCAAATAGCTTGACAACACTCAGCATTTTGATTTGTCCTCGACAGAGGAACATTTAAACATCATTAGAGGAATAATTCTGGCACCCTCCATCTCTACAATAGGAGAGAGAATAAAATGAGAAACAAATGCACAGGTAGTTGTGTAGATGTGTTATTAAATGTGTAAATGTGGACTGAAATGATTAGTAAAAATGACTTACTTCAGCAAAGAGAGGTCCCAAGCGAATTCCAAAGGCTTGGGCGCTGTGTTGCCCAAAGATTAAGTACACTCGCTCCAGATTATTTTGCATTCACTTGATTAACTGGACTCCCCAAACCATCACATCTGTCTTGCTGCAGTCGAGGCTGTTTGCTGTGAGCAGATTGATGTTTCGAGGTGTACGTTGCTTTGCTTTAGCGAGATGAATCTCAGCAGGGCTTGGTGTTGCTCTCCAGAGGTCCTATGGCAATGCTGCACCTTTCAACTTGCTCTCTAGAAGCCATCCCTCATACATACTGCCAAAATCCGCCACACTAAAAGTCATTCCTGTCAAGATCATAAGGACTTTTTTAATGCTGCAGGTTTTTTTTTTCTGGAAACTGAACTTGGCTCTTGGATATTAAAAAGAAATCAGAGAAAGAGCTATCCTTTTTTTAAGAAAAGGAGTCTATCTGTGTAATGTTGCACGGTGGCATAGTAGTTAGCACTGCTGCCTCACAGCGCTAGCAATCTGGGTTCAATTCCTGGCTTGGGTCACTGTCTGTGCGGAGTCTGCATGTTCTCCCCATGTCTGTGTGGATTTCCTCCAGGTGCTCCGGTTTCCTCCCACAGTCTGAAAGATGCGCTAGTCAGGTGCATTGGCCATGCTAAATTCTCCCTCAGTGTACCTGAACGGACACTGGAGTGTGGCAACTAGGGGATTTTCAGAATAACTTCCCTGCAGTGTTAATGTAAGCCTACTTATGACAATAAATTTTATTTACTTTTATTTAAAGAGTAAACTATTGCATTTGTTTTTATTCCACTGCCTGTTTCACACATTCTTGTAATGTCGGCAGGATTTTGATCAGGCTTACATTTAACAACATTTGTTGTTAATGTTTTCTCTTTTTTAATGTTGGTTTTCTTCACAATTACCCAGCCTAGAGTTTGGCAATGGCAACCAGTTCCCAAGTGATCCCAGTGCTGCTGTGACGAGGGCTGATGGTCACCTCGCCTGAGGTGGACTCTGACCTGAATTTTACCTACCAAGGTTGCATGAGGATGGGGTGGAAGCAAGGTGCTGCTGCAGGGGGAGGTGATGGCCAAGTGGTATTATCACTCGACTACTGAACTGGAAACTCAGCGAGTGTTCTGGAGACCTGCCTTCAAATCCTGCCATGGCAGATGGTGGAATTTGAATTCAACAAAAAAAAGGCTTGAGTTGAGAACATACTGATGACCATCAAGTGATTGTCAGAAAATATTAATTCCGTTTTCCCTAATGTCCTTTTGGGGAAGGAAATCTGCCATCTTCACCTGGTCTGACCTACATGTGACTCCAGAGCCACAGCAACATGGTTCACTCTGAACTGCCCTCGGGCACTTAGGAATGGGCAGTAAATGCTGGCCCGCCAGCGATGCCCAAGTCCATTAAAGAATAAATATATATATTCTGTGGTGTTTTCTGCTCAAATTTTATCTCTTTTCTCTTTCACCCTGTTTTTTCCTCAACGAAGCACTTGTCCTGGAGTGTGACTGTAGCTATTTTGCGATCCTTCATTATTTTGTCTCTCATTTTGTTCTCTCTCCTTGTGTTGAGATGGAGAATTACTCCTCTAATGATGTTTACATATTCCTCTGTTGAGGGTGAATCTACATGGTGTATGTTATCAGGCTATTTAATTACAAGATGAGCATAGTAATGGTCAGGAGGATGTTCTGCTTGGGGTGTGGGGTTGGGTCTTGTCCTCAGCTGATAGCCCTAGACATTGACTTCCCAGCTAGATTTCTCATCAGCAACAGAAACCTTTGCTATCTTTAGCTCTGTTAAAAGTGCTACATAAATGCAGGCTGCTGTTATTGATAACTTTTCGTCGTTCTGGGCAATGAGACCTATTGTGACAACTTCCCGACTGACCTTGATGAGGGTGGGCTAGTTCTGCGCTGACCCGGTTCCACAGTAGGTAGGGCAGGAATTCTCAAAGGAGCTTTTCTACAGTAGAATGGAAATTGCTTTATCTGTGAGAAGAAAGGCATGTTGCCAAAACTTTTTCACTTGCACTCCTCAGGACAAAGGCGAGAATACCAAATTTCAAACAATCACAACCATTTATACTGCAGGAGGAGAGGATGATGGTTGGCTGGCAAGTCAACTCTGGTGGGCTGAGGCTCGACTGATTCCACAGTTGGGCAGCACTTGCTCAACAATCCCGAGTGTGCTCATTGCAAACACGTAGGAACACCACCACCTGAAACCTCCCCTCCAGATCACTCTCACCATCCTTCATCCTCGCTGGTTCAAAATCCCACAACTCCCTCCCTAACAGCACTTTGTGTGCCTACGCCCCATGGACTGCAGCCATTCAAGAAGGCAGCTCATCACTACCTTCTCAATGGCAATTAGCCATGGGTAATAAATGCTGGTCCAGCCAGGGATGCCCACATCCCTCAATGACTGAAGTTAATAAGTTGCTGAAGACTGTTACTCTCTGATCCCAAGCTCAGGGGGACACTCCCTCTATCAAATATTCCTGGCAGGAACTCAGGTGATTTGGAGCATATCCCCAATACCTACTGATTGGAGGAGGCTGCTTGCTTCTGGATGGAGTCACAGACCTGCCACCCTTTGAAACTGTTGGCAAAATGTGCACACCCCCCCCCAACCTTGTAAAAAAGAATCCAAAAAAAACCTTATAAATAATTCTGAATGTTCATGAATCTGGTCCCAGTCACAGGGCGGGATTTTCCAGCTGCACTTGCCCCAAGACTGGAAGATCCCACCCGAAGTTAACAGGCCTTTGTCTGGTCCTGTCCCACCCACTACGTCTCTCGTGGCAGGCGGGATGGGAAAATTCCGACTAAAGTCTCAGACCTCAGGTGGAGGTCAGTTCTAGTGGTCAGCACGGCGGAACCCATGGAAATAAGCAGAGAATAACGATGGCAGCCTCTGACAAAGCTGCTGTCAGTCTCTTCGTTGTCAGGTGAGTGGCATTGCATTGGATAATAGTAGAAATCGGGTAGCAGGAATCTCTAACCCTTCTCTCCCCACCCAGAGGGCAACACAGCAGACACTGGAACAATGGAGCTTTCAGACTCAGATTAATAGATGTTTGTTAGGCAAGAGGGTGTGGGTTCATTGAAGTAAAGATCGACCGTGATCCAGTTCAATGGCAGAATAGGCCCAAGGGGCTGAATGGCCTTCTGCCACCCCTGTGTCGTTCTGTATCCCCGTAGCAAAAAATCTGGCTTCACCTTGCCAGCTCCTTGCAGCTGTGGGAGGGAGATTGTTAGCTCACCTGGTGACAGTGGTGGGCAGCCGTACTGTGTTGTGTGTTTCCAATACCATGCTGGTGTGTTACTAAATCCAACCTGCGCCCCAAAATGAGTTATGGCAACCGGTGCCAATTCCATCAAAAACGCTGCTTTCTGGGATGCAACTACGCAAGTCTGACCAAGACAACAATTGGGTCAAGCGCTTTGAATTGTACAAATCTCCCTTTTGTGAGATGCCCTTAATGAACATTTACAAATCTAGCTGAAGTTTTATGGTACATTGAAGGCTTTTGTGGAATTTTAATTATAGCTCAGCTAACAATGCAGATTTTCAAAAGAGCCACTTGGCTGTAATGTAAAACCAGAAACGTTGCATGCCAGCCGGAGCTAATCACCTTGTGAAAATGTATAAATTGTCCTTTAATGGACATGAAACCATCATTTCTTTTTTGCCGGGGACGAAGGCCTCTGTTTGATTATAAATAATTTATGGAGTTGTGAAGTGTGCTTTGCAGCTGTCTGTGAGGGAGCAGTGGGACTGCTCCTAGGGTCAAGGAAGTGGCAGAGAAAAATGCATCTTCGAGAAACGTTCTACACTCAATACAGACGTTAAGCAGTGGAACTTAGAGTCACAACATTGTTAAAAAAAAACACAATTGGCCTAGTCATGTTTGAGGATCATAGTTAACAATCATTTTTACCATTTCTGGGCGACTATTTGCCTTTGAAACCTCTTGACCACAGAATCCCCATTGTGCAGAAAGAGGCAGTCCGGCCTTTCGATACTGTACCAACTCTCCAAAAGAGTATCTGGTCCTTCCCTCCACCCTATCCCCATAACCGCAAACATTTACCATGGCTAATTCTCCTAATTTACACACCTTTGGGTACTAAGGGACAATTTAATATGGCCAGTCCACCTAACTTGCATTTCTTTTGACTGTGGGAGGAAACCGGAACACTTGGGGGAAACCCATGCAGACACAAGGAAAATGTGCAAACTCCACACAGACAGTGACCCAAGGCCGGAATCAAACCCGGGGCCCTGGCGCTGTGAGGCAGCAATGGTAACCATTGTGCTGCCTTTGTTTTATTTAAAAATTCTCACTCCTGTTTTCCCTCCCTGGCTTTGCGCCTCCTTACCACTGCAATCACCCCCAGCCCTACAATCCTCTGAGATACCTGCACTCGATCCTGTCCTTTTGTACATTCCCAATTTTCATCAGTTCATCATTGTCGGCTGTGCCTCCACTTGTTTAGGCCCCAGCTCTGGAATTCCATTCCCTTTCGCCTCACTATCCCTCCTTCCTCCTCGAAGACACCTCTTGACACCTACCTTTTGGACTAAGCCTTTGATCCTCTGACCTAATATCTCCTTCTGTGACTTTGGGCACGATCTTACCGGCAACTTACACCAGGCTCCTACTGCAGCGGGATTGGAGAATTTTATCGCCCAACCAAATCTCCGTTCACCGCAGCGGGATGGGAAAATCCCACCGGTGTGAACGGTCGTAACATTCCAGCCTCAGTGTCATATTTTATTTTAGAATGGTCCTTTGAAATGCCTTGGGACATTTCAGTACTATAAAGACACTTCATCACTTTAAGTTGTGGTTATTGTTGTTGCCAACGCTGTTATGTAAGGCATACTTACAGACATAGTGCTAAGGCCTTTGACTGTGCATTCTGAAGTCAGGCCATGCTGATATGGGATTGTCCTGCAGTCCCCAGGAATCGCGGTCTAATCGCTGCAGCAAGCTAATTAAGAGAAATATCACCGAGGGCAGGAAAAAATATATAGATTTAAAAAAAATTTTTTTGAAGACTCTTATTTATTAGAAACATAGAAACAAGAAGCAGGAGTAGGCCATTTGACCCTTCGAACCTGCTCCGCCATTCATCTTGATCATGGCCAATCATTGAATTCAGTATCCTGATTCCTATCCTTCCTCCCATATCCCTTGATCCATTTAGTCCCCAAGAGCTATATCTAATTCTTCTTGAAATCAGAGAACATTTTGGCCTCAACTACATTTGATGGTAGTGAACTGCACACATTCTCCGCCACCGAATGTAATTGAGGCTAAAACATTGTCAAATGACTTTTCCCCACTTCTAAAATTTCCAATGGACTCAATACATGAATTCCATGTTTTTGGGCACTACCTAGGTGCTGATGTTGAAAACATTTATGCTGATGTAATAAAGTGATGCATTTCTGCAAATGGAGATTAAGTCACATTGGGTTCTTCAGGAAATAAAGTGTTACAGGAAGGGTTTATTGACTTGCAGCTGAACCCTCTCCCTAGTTGTATGTTATTTCACAAGATGGGGAAGACCATTTGACATCCATTGTTTTTAATTGTATCCATAGACTTCGCTTCTACTACTCCACTTGAGAGTTTATTCCAAGTATTGATGTCTCCCTATGTGGAGAAAAATTTCTTGAACAACATCCTAAAATTACATTTAACTGGTTTGTTAAATTTCAGCGTTTACATTTTAATTTCAAGCTTCTAGATTTGCCTTTCTAATAGCATTTACTATCCCAGCCAAGAGTATCAGCGGATTGGATTCACATCCTATTGCAGAAACCTAGGCTGACACTTCTTCAGAGTAGCGAGTAAATGCAGAAGAGGCGCTGTCTTTCAGATAAAGTCATAGAGATAATGGTATGTGCTATACTAGCCTGGCTGATTATCAACCTGTTAATCCTTCCAATATTCCTATGGTGGGCAGTAAGAGTGAAGTTATTAAATGATCAAATGTTGGAAAATAAGCTGTTTGACTCACAGTCAAGAATCATCCAATCGAGTAACCCGTTAACGAACGGTCTAGTTACAATCTGATTGGTGTGGGAGGGTGGTGTGCTGTGGCGATGGCTTTATGGGGCAGAGTGATTGGAGGCAGAAAGAGAACCCCTCTAGGGATATGTCCACAATTTATTACAGATCAGTCACTAGGTCTTCTGTCATTCGAACTCTGATGGGGGAAAACAAAGCTGAATATCAGTGAATAGAAATAAAGACAGAAGGTGCTTAGATCTGAGAAGAGAGCACAGGATAGAAAAGGGCAATTCCACGCACCCCCCCCCACCCCACCCCCACCCCCACCCCCCGCCACATCATAACTTCCTGGCCCTTTCGGACACTGACCATTCATAGAATCACTACAGTGCAGAAGGAGGCCATTCAGCCCATCAAGTCTTCACCGACCACAATCCCAACCAGGCCCTATTCCCGTAATCCCACTACCTGCTAATCCGCCTGACACTAGGGTCAATTTAGCATGGCCAATCCATCTAACCCGCACATCTTTAGAGTGTGGCAGGAAACCAGAGCACCCGGAGGAAACCCATGCAGACATGAGCAGAGAATGTGCGAACTCCACACAGACAGTGACCCAAGCTGGGAAGCAAACCCGGGTACCTGGTGTTGTGAGACAACACTGCTAACCACTGTGCCACTGTGCTGTACTTCTCTGGTACCTTCTGCCTTTATTAAATACAACTTTCAGTACATCCTGTGCTAGTCCACCAGTCAGTCTGTCTGCCAGTTGGCAGCTTATCTCATTATAAGGTTGCAAGGTGCGTCTTCACAAAGCATTGGAAAAATTCTTGTCACCGCATCGGTACAGCCACATTGTACAGAAGTTCCAGGTCAAACACAAGAATGTAGAAGGCCGGGGGTGGTGACCTAATAGATGTCATTAAAATTACAAAAGGGTTTGGTAGGGTAGATGTGGAGCGAATGTCTCCATTTGTGAGAGAGACCAAAACCAGTCCAAAAAAATTCCGTAATAAATCCAATAAAGAATTGAGGACAAGCTTCAACGTGGAACTTGCTACCACGATGAAGTAGTTGAGATGAATAATATGGATTCATTTAACGGGCAATTAGGTAAGTGCGTGAGGGGAAGAGTAACCTCTTTGATACAATGCTGGACAGGAAATGGCAAGATGTTGCAGATACCTCCAGCTCCAATCTGTAATGAGGTAGGTGCATTAAAGCACATTGCCACAGTCACCTTCATAACACAGTCTTTGTCCTGCTCTAGGATTATAGTCCTGGCTACAGCAAGTGACACATTTCAATTGCCCAGCTTCCTTATTGAAGTTAAAATGTCTTTCATGTTATTCCTCATAGACGTTCGGGTAGAATTGCTCCCTGGGCATCCTGGATAGAAAGGACCTCCTGCTCCATCCCCTCCTCCTCTTCTAACAGCTTGCCTTACTCTGTGTGGCCTCTGTTTATTCTCCCCCTCAAGCTCTATTGTAAGGGAAATGTCTACTCATGCACCATGTCTGGTATCAGCTGCTTTGTGCAGAAGCCATGAAGTCAGTGAAAAGTCTTATCAGCAGCTGCCGCTCCGTCCCCAGTAGACTTTTGCAGCTTGAAAGAACCATGGAAATTACCAAATACCAAACAGTCGTAGCAACAGCCAGACGAAATCACAAACAACTAACCTGTCATAAGTTAATAATATTTAAATAGTGTTGGTGGTGCCGGGGGTGGGGGGGGAGGGGGGGGGGAACGAATTCAGCTGTGAGGTCAAGAGAGGGAGCATTGATGGCACCATTGGCATCAAGTCAGCATTGCATACCAATTGACATAATGATCTACCTGATCTCCATCTTTCTGGTGAATGTGAGCTGCCTGTTCGCTAACACCGTCACCAAGATGGCATCCATCATGATTCACAACAGAAGTGAGCACGCGTGCATCAGACTCCATTTTGGTTCCTGATTTCTTGCCGTGAAGTTTTTTTTTATTCGTGGGACATGGGTGCGCTGGCTAGCCAGCATTTATTGCACAGCCCTAATTGCCCTTGAGCTGAGTGGCTTCCTAGACCATTTCAGAGGGGCAGTTGAGAGTCAACCACATTGCTGTGGTTCTGGAGTCACTTGTAGGCCAGACCAGATAAGGACGGCAGGTTTCCTTCCCTAAAGGACATTAGTGAACCCAGATGGGTTTTTCCAACAATGATTTCATGGTCATCAGTAGATTCTTAATTCCAGATATTTTTTGTTGAATTCAAATTCCAGCATTTGCCGTGGTGGGATTCGAACCCAGATCCCCAGAACCTCAGCTGAGTTTCTGGATTAATAGTCTAGTGAAAATACCACTAGGCCATTGCCTTCCTCACCAGATGAAAGTGCTCCACAAGCTCGTGATTCCAAATAAACCTGAGACTCTATGTGAGACTTCTTACTGTGCCCATCCCAGCCCAACGCTGGCAACTCCACATCAGTCCTTAAGCAGTGACATCCTCTTGCATCTGTTACCTCCGATGTCATCAGCATTGAAGTCCCTGAAGTACCAGATCTTCACCATGTCCATCCTATTTGTTGGGCAAATCACTGGATGCACGAGCGTGATATCAAGACAGTGATCGCTACTCAATGTTCAAATGCTCTGAAATTACATAAGTTTCATTGTTGCAGTGTACGTTGAACCACTGGCTGCGACATCTGGCTTGGAATCAATCCCAGATATCCATTATTCACTAAATAGAGAAATATATGTGTGTGTATATATATATCAGGATTGGAGTACGTAATAGCTTTCTCAACAGCAAAAGCAGAAGGGAGATAGAACATCTGTACCATAGAAGGCACTCATACACGTGAGTTGCAGCACTTGACAGAAAACCGTTTGATCTGGAGCACCGTGGGCATTACCTTAGAGTAATTACATGGTGTATACTGGAACCTATGTGGATCAGTACATCAAAGCGTCCAGTAATAAATCTAGCGAGGCAGATTTGATTTGACTGGGTTCATGCAGGAGTACAGATTCACGTCTACCTGACCCTGCTACTGTCAAAAATTAGATGAAGGGAAACCTTTATTGTGGACGATACTTCATTCCACTTTGACCTATATACATTTTTAGCTCAATTTTAATGAACAAATCTAATCTTAACTCTTACTGTTTATTTGCTTTTCCCCGAAGCATTGCGGCAATTGACTCTTGACGTTCAGGGTGTGTGCCGTACGGTCCCTGAACAACATGGTGACATGAAAACAGACCAGGTGACTGTGCTGTGGGGAGGCGGGGTGGGGATGAGTCTGAGAATGTCCAGCACTGGACATGTCCCACACTGGCTCAACCCCCAAAATTCCTGGAAGGCTCCGTTATGAAAAGCTTTAAGAAAGATTAGTTTATTCTTTGCTAATTATTAATGGTCACATCTGTATATTATTTCAGTAGGTTTTTATTCCAGACTCAGCAACTGCAGCTTGGCAGGGTGGCTGCTTTTAGGTTTCATGTGGGACTTTGGTTTACAACTAGTTTTAAATTCCATCGTTTCAGAAGCGATGTATTCTACTTCACTATTACCAATTAAGCATTTGCCTGGGCGTGTAATCTTTTCTCTTTTCAGTGCCTAACTATTAAGCCTTTTCTCTTAAATTGATTGCCGTTTAATCCTGAATCACTGATCTAAATTGCCAGATTCAAAGATTCCAAGTTCTCACAAACTTGCTATTCAGGTGAGAGTGTGAAGTGCTGGCTCACCCACTCAGTGTGGCTATGGGGTACAACTCAGAGCAGCTACAGGTTTGATCCCCAGTTGCTGCTGAAGGGGGCCAAGGTTCGATTCCTGGCCTGGGTCACTGTCTGTGCGGAGTCTCCATGCTCTCCTATGTCTCTGGATAGTCCAGTTTCCTCCCACAGTCCAAAAGATGTGCTGGTTAGGTGCATTGGCTGTACTAAATTCTCTCTCAGTGTACCCGATCAGGCGCCAGAGTGTGGTGACTAGAGGATTTTCAGTAACTTCATTGCGGTGTTAATGTAAGCCGACTTGTGACACTAATAAATAAACATGAACATAATGAGCCGCACTGAGCCACAGAGATGACGAGGACACTCCAATAGTCGTCCGTGCCCCTTAGTTCAGGAGGGGAGCACCTGGACAATGCCCTTGCATCTGATTGTTCATCTTGTCAAGAATAAGCACATCTCAACACATGGTAAGGACTGGATTGGACTTGGTCGTGATATCTCCTGCAGTTGAATAGTGGGAGTCGGTCTCACAGGAAGTGGCTGCAGTGCCTCAGATGCTTTCAAAAGGAACCTCAATGCACAACTGGGAGGAAAAGGAATACACTCAATGACTAAGAAGAAGTGAATATGGAATGGGAGCAGATTCTTTGAGGAACCAACAAGAGAACAGGCTGTCTTGAACTGGGTGTTTTGAAATGAGAAAGGATTAGTTGGCGATCTAGTTGCGAGAGAACACTGGGGGACAAGTGACGATATTATTGTAGAGTTCTTTGTCAGGGTGGATAATGATACAGTTGATTCTGAGACCAGGGTCCTGAATCTCAATAAAGGTAACTATGATAGTTATGAGGCATGAATTGGCCACGTTGGATTGGGAAAGGCAGTGGACAGGCAATGGCAGGAAGTTAAAGAACGAATAGGTGAATTCCAAAAGTTGTTTATTCCTGTTTGTCAGAAGAGTTACAAGGGAATTGTGGTCAAACTATGGCTTACAAGGGAAATCAGAAAAAAATATCAGATTTAAGGAAGGAGCATACAAATTGGCAAGAGAAAGCAATAGGCCTGAGTATTAGAAGCAGTTTAAAATTTAGCAAAGGAGGACCGGGCGATTGATTAAGTAGGGAAAAATAGAGTATGAAAGTAGCCTAGTAGGGAACATAAAAACTGACTGTAAATGTTTCTATAGGTGTGTAAAGAGGAAAAGATTGACAAAAACAAATGTAGGCCCCTTACGGCAGAAACGTGAGAATTCATAACGGGGAACAAAGAAATGGCTGGGGAATTAAATTTGTACTTTGCTTCAATCTACACAAAGGAAGACATGAATAATGTATCATAAGTGCTGAGAGAAACATGTTTTACCGAGGAGCTGAAGGAAATCAGCACTAGTAGAGAAATGATTTTGGGGAATGAAGGTGGATAAATCTCCAGGTCCTGATAATCTTCAAACCAGGAGTATTTATGGAAGTGGCCCTGGAAATAGTAGATCCATTGGTGGTTATATCCCAAAATTGTTTGGACTCTGGAATAGTGCCTACAGATTAGATGTTGCTAATGTAAGCCCGCTATTCAAATGGGAGGTAGAGAGAAAACAGGGAACTCTAGACCAGTGAGCCTAACGTCAGTACTGGGAAAGTTGCTAGAGTCCATTATCAAGGATTTCGTAACTCGGCATTTGGAAGGCAGTGGTATCATCAGACAAAATCAGCATTGGTTTACAAAAGGGAAATCATGCTTGACAAATCTATTGGGATTTTTGAGGATGTAACTAGTAGAGTTGACCGAGGAGAACTAGTGAATGTGGTTTATTTAGACTTTCAGAAGGCTTTCGACAAGGTCTCACAAAGCAGACTACTGTGTAAAGTTAAAGCACATGGGGTTGCAGGTAGTGTCTTGAAATGGGTAGAAAGCTGGTTAGCAGATAGAAAATAAAGAGTTGGCGTAAATGGGTCTTTTTCTGACTGGCAGTCAATGACTAATGGGGTTCTACAGGGATCTGTGCTAGGACCCCAATCATTCACATTATATATTAATGATTTGAAAGAGGGAACTGAACGTATTATCTCCACATTCACAGATGATATAACGTTGGGTGGGAGGGTGAGCTGTGAAGAGGATGCAGAAATGCTTCAGCATGGTTTGGACAGGCTGAGTGTATGGGCACCTGCATGGCAGATGCAGTATAATATCGATCAATGTGAGGTTATCCACTTTGGTAGCAATAATAGGACAGATTATTACTTGAATGGGTGTAAATTGAGAGAGATGGATATTCAACGAGACCTTGGCATCCTTGTGCATCAGTCACTGAAAGTAAGTGTGCAGGTACAGCAGACAGTAAAGAAGGAAAATGGAATGTTGCCCTTTCTAGCGAGAGGATTTGAGTATAGGGATAGGGACATTTTGCTGCAATTACATAGGGTGTTGATGAGGCTACATTGGAATATTGTGTCCGTTTTGGTGTCCTTATCTGTGGAAGGATGTCCTTGCTGTAGAAAAGAGTACAGTGAAGGTTTATCAGGCTGATTCCCGGGATGGCAGGTCTGTCATCTAAGGAGAGACTGAGTCAGTTATGATTATGTTCACTAGAGTTTAGAAGTGTGAGAGGGGATCTTTTAGAAACTTATAAAATTCCAACAGGGTTAGACAGGGTAGATTCAGAAAGAATGTTCCCAATGGTGGGGGTGTCCAGAACTAGGGTCATAGTTTGAGGATACAGGGTAAACCCTTTTAGAACTGAGGTGAGGAGAAATTTCTTCACCCAGAGGGTGGTAAATATGTGGAATGCATGACCACAGAATGTAATTGAGGCTAAAGTGGCTGATTTCAAGAAGAGATAGCTGCTTGGGCTAAAGGGATCAAGGAATATGGGGGGAAGGGGGGAATCAGGATATTGAATGAACAGGCTTGAAGGGCCAAATGGCCTGCTGCTTAAAGTTTCTGTGGTTCTATATGAAGTATAAACACCAGCACATACTATTTGGGCTGAATGAGCTGCTGCTGTGCTGGATATTCTGTCTGATTCTATGGAATCTGTTGTCAATCAGAGTCTAGTTTGCACACATGGATAATAGCTTCCTGAGAGAAGCACTGAAGGACAGCCAGCACTTACAGAGTCTTAACCCATTGAGAAAGCTAGCTATTGGACAGAGAAAAATTGGCCAAAGGAATTCAATTGTGTAGTTCAGGAGTTTAAAATCTGTTTAGTTATTGTTAGTTTTTTTTGCTCCTTAATCTAAATGAATTGTCAACTTATGAAGTAATTGAGTTTAATTTATCCATGCTGTCATCTGTTAAATTCATGGCATCATTCACTGGAACAACTCAATGAAGAATGATATTTTAAACAAAAAGATTCACAGTGAAGGTTTTCAGCATTGATGAACAACAGCAACCTGACTGAGAACATCAAACCGCGAAGCTACCAAGCCTGTGTTCCCAGTACACTCCTCTACAATGGTGTGACCTGGACAACATATGCTCGGCAGGAAAAAATACTGAACAGTTTCCCCTTTGCTGTCTGAGACAGATCCATCACATCTTTTGACAGGAGAAGGTCAACAGCTCATAGATCTTGCAGCATGCTAATTCCAACAGTATACTGCTAAAATCTTGTTAGGGATCCTTAACATTTAAAGAAGGAATCCCAACGCCCAGCAATTAACTGACAGAACTACACCACAAGATTTCACATTTTTAAACAAAAACAAACTTTATTGCATATTAAAAAGAATTTTTAAGACTATGCATTATCAACTTTATTACTATTGTTTACAAGTATGTTTATTCGGGACTTCGTTTTATTTTTTACATCCTCCCAGGAATTCCGTTATATGTGGATAATTCCCTTCATTTTTCCACCATGCGTCCCTCTACCTTTTCCTTACAGAACTTACAATGTGGGATTTATCAACTCCTTGTTACACATAACTGGCAGATACCCAACTTCCTTCCCACAGTTTTCCAAGCTAAGTCTGTTGACTGCTTTCCCCTACTAGGCTCTATGAAGACCACTGCAGATTAATTCCACAAGGCTCTATGAGGACCACTGCAAATTACTTCCACTAGTTGTTAACTAGAGAATATCTTCCCTCTGCTGTTCCCCTCACAAGATCCAAACTGAGATTTAGTCACCCTACATTACACATTGAATGATTAAGTTAGTATTTGCTCTCTTAGAGCGCAGGTCTAAATGTCTACCATCTCCTATATGTCTCCATCTGCTGAAGTGTAGTCTACAACATAGTAAAGCTGCAACTGTTCCCCAAACTAATCTACTTGTTTCCTTCAGCAAATTCAAAGAGATCATTTGAAGAAATGAGCATTTTACCCACACACTCTTTGACAACTTGGCATGTTTTGAGATGTCCTCAAACAGAAATGTAAATTCATTATTTTAACTTTAACTATGATTATGTAACCCAGTAATTTATATTGCTAATGGAGTTTAAGACCTTTTTCTCCAGACCTTCAGGATCTAAAACAAAATTTAAAGATGGATCATTCATTGTTCAAGGTTTTTTTGACAATCAACTGTGATCTTCTAAGAAAAATACAAGTTAATTAAATTTTAGCTTGTTTGATTTATCTTTATGTTAGTATTGGTTATCAATTCTTAACCAGACTTATTCATTTACCCACATGCATTTTTACATGAAGCATAATCAACAAAAGGAGTAGCTCGTTAAGAAATGTGGTTGAGACAGGATGCTGGTCAAGCTGATCCATCTTATGAAATAATTAGTTGCTGTCTTGGAAATCACAGAATGGGTGTTTTAACAGGATAAGATCAAGTGTGTCCAATCTCAAACTGTGTTGCCTAGCACCAACTTTGCGCTATTAAATGTGTTAATATTCAGATATATGGGGATACTTCAATTTAGAAGAATGAGGGGGAACTTATAGAAACATGTAAAATTCCGAAGGGAATAGATACAATAGAAGCAGGGAGGTTGTTTCTACTGGCAGGTGAAACTAGAACTAGGGGGCAAAGCCTCAAAGTAAGGAGGAGCGGACTTAAGACTGAGTTGAGGATGAACTTCTTCGCCCAAAGGGTTGTGAATTTGTGGAATTCCCTACCCAGTGAAGTAGTTGAGGCCACCTTATTGAATGTTTTTAAGGCAAAGATAGATAGATCTTTGAACAGTAAAGGAATTAGGGGATGGCGAGCGGGCGGGTAAATGGAGCTGAGTCCATGAAAAGGTCAGCTATGATCTTATTGAATGGCGTAGCAAGCTCGAGGGGCCAGATGGCCTACTCCTGCTCTTAGTTCTTATGCTCTTATGTTCCTATGCTTTTCTGGCCCTATTAGCCATAGAGTCACAGAGTCATGGAGGTTTACAGCATGGAAACAGGCCCTTCGGCCCAACTTGTCCATCCTGCCCTTTTTTTTAAAACAACTAAGCTAATCCCAATTGCTTGCATTTGGCCCATATCCCTCGAAACCCATCGTACCCATGTAACTATCTAAACGCTTTTTAAAAGATAGAATTGTACCAGCCTCTACTACTACCTCTGGCAGCTTGTCCCAGACACTCACCACCCTCTGTGTGAAAAAATTGCCCCTCTGGACATTTTTGTATCTCTCTTCTCTCACTTTAAACCTATGCCCTCTAGTTTTAGACTCCCCTACCTTTGGGAAAAAATATTGACTATCTAGCTGATCGATGCCCTTCCTTATTTTATAGCTCTCTATAAGGTCACCCCTCAGCCTCCTGCACTCCAGAGAAAAAAAATCCCAGTCTATCCAACCTCTCCTTACAACTTAATCCATCAAGTCCCGGTAGCATCCTAGTAAATCTTTTCTGCACTCTTTCTAGTTTAATAGTATCCTTTCTATAATAGGGTGACCAGAACTGCATTCAGTATTCCAAGTGTGGCCTTACCAATGTCTGGTACAACTTCAATAGGACATCCCAACTCCTGTATTCAATGTTCTGACCAATGAAACCAAGCATGCCAAACGCCTTCTTCACCACTCTGTCCACCTGTGACTCCACTTTCAAGGAGCTATGAACATGTCCCCCTAGATCTCTTAGTTTGTAACTCTCCCCAGTGCCCTACCATTAACTGAGTAAGTCCTGCCTTGGTTCAATCCGCCAAAATGCTCCAGATGTAAATTCCGATGGGCTGGTGAATTTGGCCAGAATCCTGCAATGGGATTTATGCTAGACACAAGTTCCACTGCTCCCAGTTCATTCCACCTGGTGTAATCAGGTTTTGCCTAGATTGGGCAAGAACCTAATGCAAGCTTATTTCTATTCATTTGAAGATGAGTACCACTCTCCACTTACCTCCAGGGTGCCCAAGGGCAAGATATCTTTTGCCAGAGTGTGGAGGGGAGTCTTTCTAGGGAGCTGGAGGCTGGGGGGTGGGTGTTAGGCTTGGCTGAAGGGTTCAAATCAGAGGTCTCCCCTGGGATGGGGTCACATGACTACTCTTCTCTCTGTTGCTTTTAAAAAGCTTTAATCATAGAACAAAGAACAAAACAGCCTGGGAAACAGGCCCAATGAGCCTGCGCCGCCATTTTAACATTATGAGTCCCCCCTCCACCCATGACCCTTGTCTGTGCTTATGGCATTCCACATTGAGGGAAGACTAATTTAGGGTCAATTTGTTGCACCAATCAGCCTAATAGCACATCTTTGGGGTGTGGGAGGAAACCGGAGCACCCGATGGAAACCCACGCAAGCATGAGGAGAATGCGCAAAACTCGCACAGACACCGGCCCAAATCCATGTGTCTGCACAGCAAACAGTGATAATCACTGAGCTGTCTTGTTGCCCAGCATCTGGTCCAGTTTAAGCATACACTAACGACGTGAAGTACTAGGCTATTCTCGAAACAACCAAGAGGAGCCCTTGTACGACCCATCACGTGTATGCCCCTTATTGGATAACAAGGCGGACCAAAGCACCTGTGGATTAAAAGAGAAAAACTTCAGTATCATCCACATCCTTATACATTCCCAGGGACGTCCCAAGGCTCCTGAACCTTATTTAAAACAGTCTCCTATATCCCTCCATCTCCATCCTGCTCATGTGCCTGTCTAAGTAACTCTTAAACAACTCCAGCGTGCCTGCCTCCACCACCTTGCTTGGCAGAGCATTCCATACCCCCACTACCCTCTGTGTGAAAAACCTCCCTCTAACATCTGAATTATACCTCGCCCCCCCTCACCCTAAGCCCATGGCCCTCGTAATGTGCGTTTCCAACGTAGGAAAAAGCTTACCACTGTTTACTGTATCTATACCCTTCATAATCTTATATACCTGTATTAGATCTCCCCTCAGTCACCGTCTTTCAAAGGAAAAGAGCCCCAATTTGCTCAATCTTTCCTCATAACCCAGTCCTTCCATACCAGGCAGCATCCTGGTAAACCTCCTCTGCACTCTCTTCTCTGTTGCTTTTAAAAACTTTGATGTGCTTTGTTTGCATTCCTTTTCATGACCCATTAACCTTTACAACCCCTTTGAGTGACAGCTGCTGCCTCTGTATGATTGTTTATTTATACAGCTCTTCACGGTTCACTAACTCTGAAGTTCTTCCATAAAAGCGTTGCTGTTCAGTCTGAGCTCATTTTTTGTTGAAGGGGTTATTTTCTCTGAAGTGCTTCCCAGAAAGTGCAGGAGGTACATTTTTTTAAAAGGGATTTTTTTTTTGCCACCTCTTTTGCTTGAACGCATGCCTTTACTGGAGGCTGGATTTCACCTATACAAGCAACTGGCACAACTCAAACATTACACTGCAATGGTTCCTCAATGTGAACCTTCTCACAGCCACAGTTCAGTTCTGGTGATGATCACGCCAGAGGGACTTGGAGATCATTGTAGCCCCTAGGTGGTCAGAGACATGGCTGGACAGTGCACTGGCATTGTCCCTGGCACCCTAGCAGTACCAACTTGACAGGTGGACACTGCCAGGTTGGAACTGCCAAACTGCCACGGGACAGTGCCACTGATGCTGAGGATTGCAGGTAGGGAGGGTAGGGCTGATGCCAGTGATTGGCGGGGTGTGGGGGGGTCTATGCCGGTGAGAAGGGAGGGAGAAGCGTTCAGCAGCATTATTCTGAGGGTGGTTCTAGCTCTGACGAACCGTCCTGCACATCTCATTGACGGCGCAAATCGCCCCAAGCTCTAAGATAATGTCCAAGTGTGGATGTGGATTGCGATCAGGCTGACCTACCCAGCTGGAGTAGTTCCCAGTTGCCTACCGGAGACTTTAGAAATGTCTTGGGAGAATTGCACTCCATGGTGTTAGTGGGAAAGTTTGACCTTCTCACGATGAAAACCCTTTAAGCAGAGAATGTTGTACAGCCAGTTTCAATGGTCATAAAGCCCGTCCTCCTATTTCACAGAATTGTAAATGAAGTGGCTATTAACGTGCAGCGAAGCACATTGTAATAATTCAGTAAACAGTATTTAGTTCTATCTGGAGGATCTGATTGCAGGAAGCCATGTTGACCTGTCTGCTCTTTTCCTGCCATTAGTAATGCCACATGTTATCTCCAGTCAGATCCATTCGAAAATAGAACAATGATCATTTCCACCTCCCTGCCCATGGAAAAAAGTCTTAAAACCCCCAAATGTTAAGAGCCGTCGCAGGGTAATGGATCTCATGCTCAGTGTATTTATGTGGCTTTTATGTACATTTGACTTGGAAAGTATTATTGCCATCCTCTTTTTATCTCGGGTTTAGCTAATAGAGTTCTAAAGAAAATGAAAGCATTAAAATGATATAATCAGCATTTACTAGGAAATTAGAACAGCATGTAGACAGAGAGCAGTCCATTTTATGGAAGATGTATTGCTGTGTATTACAGCAAGGTTAAGACTAACCATTTCACCTTTCGTTAATCAGGGACAGCATGGCTGGGGCTGTGTGCCGTTCCACAGACGTTCCATTAGAGCTTAACTTTGAAGAAGAATGGGAGGATTGGCCTTTCATGACTGTGCACTTTTACACTGCAAACTTCTCAATGTGGTAAAGATAGAACTGTTCCTAAGCTATTTCAGCCGTCTAGGCTTAGTACCTCCGAGCCAAAATAGGAAATTATTGAGTGTTGTTATAAATCATACGCGTAGGTGTTGGGCAATTGGATTAGTAGGTCTATGATACAGGCATGATTCTTAAGGGATATTCACACTACTTTTTCTGAAATGCTTCAATAGCCAACTATAGCATCATTCAAATTTTAAGCCAGGAAGTCACCCTTTTACTTCAACATCATTGAAATTTTTTTTATTCATTCACGGGACATGAGCATTGCTGCCTGGCCAACATTTATTGCCCACCTCTAGTTGCCCTTGGAAAGCAGTTGAGAATCAATGATATTGCTGTGGCTCTGGAGTCACGAAGGCCAGACTAGGTAAGGACAGCAGATTTCCTTCCCCAAAGGACATTATTTGATTTTTGATTTGATTTATTATTGTCACATGTATAAACATACAGTGAAAAATATTGTTTCTTACGCACTATACAAAGTATACCATTCGAAGGAAAAGAGAGGGTGCAGAATATAGTGTTACAGGCATAGCTAGAATGTAGAGAACGATCAACTTAATGCAAGGTAAGTCCATTCAAAAGCCTGACAGCAGAAGGGAAGAAGCTGTTCTTGAGTCGTGACCTCAGACTTCTGTATCTTTTTCCTGATGGAAGAAGGTGGAAGAGAGAACGTCAGGGGTGCACGGAGTCATTAATTATCCTGGCTATTTTGCCAAGGCAGCAGGAAGTGTTGACAGAGTCAATGGATGGGAGGCTGGTTTGCGTGATAGATTGGGCTACAGTCATGACCTTTTGTAGTTCCTTGCGGTCTTGGGCAGAGCAGGAGCCCATACCAAGCTGTGACACAACCAGAAAGAATGCTTTGTATGGTGCATTAATGAACCAGATGGGATTTTCCAACAATCGGCACTGGTTTCATGGTCATCAGTAGATTCCCAATTCTGGATGTTTTATTGAATTCAAATTCTGCCTGCTGTCTGCTGTGGCGGGATTCAAACATTAGCTGATTTTCTGGATTAATAGCCTAGCGATAATACTACTGGGCCATCGCCTCCTCCATATTAAATCATACACCTTGTGTTCTCAGATATTAATTTTGTAAATTAAATAAGTCTAAATGCATTTATGGAGCACCCTTTAGGTCCTCAAAGCATTTCATAGTTAAGGTATTGCTTTCGAAGTATACTCACTGTTTCACAGGTAAAGTTGGGTCATTGGTTTCTGCACAGCAAGATCCCATAAGCAGCAAGGAGAAAAATGCCCAGTCAATCTATATTAGTGCTGTTGGTTGAAGATAACTTGTCCAGTGGAGCGCTCCTTGGCTATTTACACTTACATTGTGTCACAATTGGAATGCTAATTTAGTTCTTCACAAACTTATGTTTTGAGAGAGAGAGAAAGATGAGCAAAGTCATTGTATGGCTGCTGGATTGCTGCAGAAGGGTGAGATACAATTTTTTTGGGTCACCACAGCAAGACCTGGACCAAAGAAAAGCTATGCCTTGACCCAGCAACACCAATATCCTTACAGAGAAGGTAAAAACAGTGGATGGAGGCGGAATTATAGTAATGAGTGTGAGAGTCTAAGTTTGATATGAGATGGAAAGTTGGGTTAATAAAGACATCATTGACAGAGAGTGAGAACATTTGAGAAAATGGAAGAATTGGCAGAGGAATCCATAGAAACGCTGAGGAGAAAAATGAGTAAAACTCAAATGAAGAAGAAACTGGCTCATATATCATGCATGACAGTGAAGACTTTGGTCACAGTTTTTCATTCCCCTTAAATATACATTCGATGCCTTAGGACTAAAGAGTAGATAAGTGACACCCTTTTCAGGAAGAGACAAATCAGATAACTCTCAAACTAGTATAATTTCAGCAGTGAGCAAACTCTTGAAATCCATAATTTGAGATCAAATTATTGGGTATTTAGAAAGGGCAGCAGGCCAGAATTTGTTCAGTACAAGTTGTGTTTGGCAGGTTTAGTATAATGAATAGATAAAGAGAATGCAGCACAGGAATGGTAAATGGATCTTCAGAGGGCATTTAATGAGACTCATAAAGGGGCTTATTGGGAAAACTCAGACATAGGTATGAGAGGAATTGTAGCAGAACAGACAGAGTTGGTAGTGGGAGAATAATGAGAGTAAGTGTGATACAGGGTAATTTAATAAATTGGATTCAAAATTGGCTTATTAAAGGAGACTGAGGGTGATGACAGAAGGCTGCTTTTGTGACTGGAACCCAGTGTCCAGTGGTATACCTCAGGGATAACCAGGGGTTAACAGTGAGAGTGAGTGTCTTGGGCTGCAGGAAGATATAGAGGGGATGGTCAGATGGGGAGATAAATAGCAGGTGGAATTTAATCCTGAAAAGTGTTTGGTGATACATTTTGGAAGGAGTACTTTGACAAGGAAGTATTCAATGAAGGTCATGACATGAGGAAGTTCTGAGGAACAAAGAGACCTTGGTGTGTTTGTCCTTAGGTCTCTGAAAGCAGAAGGGCACATTAGCAGGGTTGTGAAAAAGGCGTAAAGCACACTCATCTTTATCAATCGAGGCACTGATTATAAAAGCAGGGAAGTCATGTTGGAGTTGTATAGAAATTTGGTGAGGCCACAGTTAGAGTACTGTGTGCAATTCTGGTCGCCACATTCTAGGAAGGATGTGTTTGTACTGGAGAGAGTGCAGAGGAGATTCACCAGGATGCTGCCTGGAATGGAACATTCAAGTTATGAAGAGAGCTTGGATAGACCTGTGTTGTTTTTTGATGGAGCAGAGAAGACTGATCGAGGATCTGATCGAGGTGTGCAAGATTATGAGGAGCAAGGACAGGGTGGATAGGGAATAGTTGTTTCCCCTTAGTTGAAGGGTCAATCATGAGGGGACACAAGTTTAAAGTGAGGGACAAAAGGTTTGGGGGGAGATGTGAGGAAAATCTTTTTTTACCCAGAGAATGATAACAGTTTGGAATGAGCTGGGAGAGTGGTAAAGGCGGGATGTCTCACATCCTTTAAAAAGTACCTGGATGAGCACTTGGCATACCATAACATTTAAGGCTATGGGCCAAGTGCTGGTAACTGGTATTAGGTAGGTTAGGTGTTTCTCATGTGCTGGTGCAGATTTGATGGGCTGAAGAGCCTCTTCTACACTGTATGATTCTGCGATAAATGGCTGATGCCAGGATTGGAGAAGGGTTTACTCCATGGGTCAGTTCTAGGATAACTTTTGTTCAGTGGGAGCATGCTCTTTGTAAGACATTAGTTTAAAGGTTCAGTCAACTAAGCAGCAATCATTTTTGGTTTTGACATTCTTGATGGGGGACTCACCATAGCTTATTTGCACTTCTTATTTGGGCTAGGAGACCTTTATCCTGTGGTTTTATCCAGGACTGGATCAGCCTATCAACAATATAGATGCTAAAACAAAGTAATTCATCAACAGATTGACAAACATGTCATTTGAATGCACCCTATCAATCCCAGAAAACAAGGCGTGCATGTATATGGCACCCTCCAGGCACTGCAAAGCAATTTACAGCCAATAAAGTAGTCTTGAAGTGACGTAGTGTGGGCAAGTGCAGCAGCTTAGAGCAGCAGAGATGCGCAGGCAGTGGAAGCATAACTATTTTACACAGGGGGCAGAATTTTCCAGCCAAACATACCTCAAGGCTGGAAATTCGCAACTGAGGTCAACAGACCTTTGCAGGATCTGTCCCCACCTGCTACGATTCCCATGGCTGGCAGGAAGGGAAAATTCTGCCCAGAGTGTTGAAAATGTGGAATGGACTGTCCTCAGAGATACTGGGGAGCTAGGGGGTAATTTTGAATTATTTGCATGATGTAAATGGGTGACAGCCAATTTACAGAAGGCACAGTGCTCAACACTGCTGCCTCACTACACCAGGGATTCAATTCCAACTTTGTGTGACCATCTGTGTGGAGTCTGCACATTCTCCCCATGTCTGCATGGGTTTCCTCCGGGTGCTCCAGTTTCCTCCCACAGTCCAAAGATTTGCAGGTTAGGTAAAATTGCCCCTTAGTGTCCTAAGATATGTAGGTTCAGGGAATTAGTAGGTAAATACTTGGGACTACGGGGATAGAGCGGGGGAGGTGGGCTTGGATAAGATGCTCTGTCGGAGAGTCAATGCAGATCTTACAGGCCAAAAGGCCTCCTTCTGCACTGTAGGGAATATATGATGATTTTTCACCTCTCGTGACTTCAGTAGAGATAAGCATGTGGAGAAGTGTAAAACCAGTCTGCCAGTTCCCCATTACCAGAGTTATACCACCGCATGATGGGTGAGGTTTTTCCACTCTGCTGTGGCAGGACCCAATGCAGGAGGTTCAGTAGGCCAGCCAAAAGTGCATTGATTTTTGATGGGACAGGATGATCCTGGCAGCGGGTGAAACTGGAAAATAAAAATAAAGTATATTTGTTAGTCACAATTAACACTGCCAATGAAGTTGCTGTGAAAATCCCCTAGTTGCCACACTCCAGCGCCTGTTCAGGTACACTGAGGGAGAATTTAGCACAACCAATGCACCTAATCAGCATGCCTTTTGGACTGTGGGAGGCAGCTGGAGCAAACCCACACAGATACAGCAAGAATGTGCAAACTCCACGCAGACAGTGACCCAAGCCAGGAATCGAACCCAGGTCCCTGGATCTGTGAGGCAGCAATGCTAACCACTGTGCCATCCTGCTGCCCTCATCCCTCCCAAATTATGCAGAAAATCTTGTCAGAATTACTCCCAATTTGGGCAGTGGGTTAGAAGGAAGTTGAGGAGAAATGTATTCATCCCAGAGGAGTCTAGCATTCACTGAAAGGCTGTTTAGGAGCAGAAACCCTCATTGCATTAAAAACATTAACTTGCATATGCACTTTGATGTGCTGTGACCTACAAAGCTGTGCACCAGAATCTGGTAATTGGGATTAGTGTGAATGGTTCTTTTTCATCTGGCACAGGCACAGTGATGGGTTAATGGATGATTGAGAGGCATCAACTTTTCTAAGCAAAACAGAAGAATTGTAGAATCCTTTCCATTGCTGTACTTCCTTATTTTTCTATGTCAGACATCCTAATTCAGGAATTTCACTTCCCAAGATTTGCATAACTTTTTGATTTGATTTGATTTATTATGGTCACATGTATTAGTATACAGTGAAAAATATTGTTTCGTGCATGGTATATAGACAAAGCATACCGTGCATGGAAGAGGAAATGAGAGAGCGCAGAATGTAGTGTTACATTCGTAGCTAGGGTGTAGAGAAATATCAACATAGTGTGAGCTAGGTCCATTCAAATATCTAATGCACAAGGAAAAGGCTGCTCTTAAGTCAGTTGCTTTGTGATCTCAAAATTTTGTATCTTAATGGAAAAAGTGGAAGGGAAAATGCCCGGGGTTTGCGGGGTCCCTAACTTTACTAATCTTAATCTATTTGGAGGATTCGGAATGAAAAGGGTAAATTCCATAGTTGGGTGGATCATCTTTATGTTTGGATTGATATATGTTCTTCGCTCACCATGATTTCACTCACCTATCCCACATGATCTCCACATGTACGGGTTTTGGGGGATTAAGTGTTTAACTAGTTTCGATTTGGCTTCAGGTAAAGATATCCCAAGCAACTGCAAAGGGTCCCAAAATTGACTTTATTGTAAACTCACACTGTGGGTTGGCAAACGTGCTGCCTGATTTTTGTAAATGGGAATCACAAGGCAGAACCTCAGGCAAGCGTGAAACAAAAACAGAAAATGTTGGAAACCTCAGCAAGTCTGGCAACTGCGGGGAGAGAATAGAGCCAACATTTTGAGTGTAAATGGTCCTTTGTCAGCCCCACCCCCTCACCCTCATAGTATAAACCTTTTCTGATTTTCTTTGCTCTTAGCTCTGACAAAAGGATTTCTAGACTCAAAACATTGGCCCGACTCTCTCCCCACAGACACTGTCAGGCCTGCTGAGATTTTCCAGCATGTTCTGTTTTTGATTCAGAATCCAGCATCCCCAGTATTTTGCTTTATCTCATACAAGTGTGTTCAAATTGTTGAACCTGCTTTTATTTTTGAAGTTTAAAGTTTCTTTTTGAAGTTTTTTTTATTAGCTTCACAAGTAGGCTTACATTAACACTGCAATGAAGTTACGATTGATTACTGCGTTGCAGGGGCTATCTCATGGGGAAAGGCAGAACAGATTGGACCTGGATCAACTGGAGTTTAGGAGAATGAGGGGCGATTGTAATGAAACATATAAGGGAACATGACAGGGTGAATGCTGAGAGGATACTTCCTCCTTATGGGACAGAGCAGAACTAGGGAACACAGTTTAGAAATTAGGACTATCCCACATAAGATGGAGCAGATGAGAAATGTTGTTCTGCCGGAGGGTTAGTAGTCAATGAAATTCTCTTTCTGTGACAGCAGTGGCAACTAGGGGATTTTCATCGTAACATTTCTCATCTGCTCCATCTTATGTGGGATAGTCCTAATTTCTAAACTGTGTCCCCTAGTTCTGCTCTGTCCCATAAGGAGGAAGTGTCCTCTCAGCATTCACCCTGTCAAGTTCCCTTATATGTTTCATTACAATCGCCTCTCATTCTCCTAAACTCCAGTTGACTCAGGTCCAAACTGTTCTGCCTTTCCTCATAAGATAGCCCCTGCAACGCAGTAATCAATCAGGTGGACCTTCCCTGAGCTGCTTCTAATGTAACCATATGGTTTCTAAAGTGAGGAGGCCAAAACTCTTGCAGTACTGAAGATGTTGTCTAACAATGCCTTGTACAAGCTCCTCACTCACATGATGAAGGAGCAGTGCTCCGAAAGCTTGTGCTGCCAAATAAACCTGTTGGACTTTAATGTGGTGTTGTGAGACTTCGTACAGTGTTTACCCCAGTCCAACGCCGGCATCTCCACATCATTTGTACAAGCGTAGCAGAACTTGCCTACTTTTATATTCCATTCCCCTTGCAATGATGAATGTAAACTTTATGACAAACAGGGGTCACAACATGCAGTTAAATGCACAATTGGATTCGGAGACCGAGTTCTCGGACGCCATGGTGAGATTGTCTTCTTTTGGAAAGGCTGCATTTATTTGTGCTGCAACAGCAGGGGGCGCACTTCCTGCACATGCTCAAATGCAGCATCAGGGCGTGTGACTCAGTGCCGAGTGCTTTTAGGTGCAGTTCTGCTTTCTATCTTTTGATTCGTTCACTTGTTCAACTTGCTGCAGCAAATCGAAAGAAAAATGTGATTTGATGCTGCAAGTTGCACGGCTAAACTGGCCTTTTGGTGAGCTTTAACTGGCCTGGGAGCCAAGAGGCATATGGCCCATCACTTTGGTGAGAGAATCTGGGCAAGTGCAGCAGCCACAGTGCTGGTTGTCTGGTGACTGAGAGACTTCCTTTTAGCTTCAACCGCAGCCATATTCATTCTGCAGCCCAGGAGCGGCAGGACATCAACACACTGAAAACCACTTTCATACTGTTTTCAGGCCAGACTTTCTGGTCCCATGGGGGGAATTTCAGCATTTCGGCTGAATATCCATTGACTTTCAGCAGGACTAGACCATCCCAAAGGCAGGCAGGGCTGGAAAATCCCACCCTGAGAGAGTAAAGTCCTTTTCTAAAATCAATTTTCCCTTGTATTGCCGAAGGAACAACATTTCACACTGATGTTTACATACACTTAGCTGTTAACTCATTGGAGGCAAGACATAGAAGGGTGTACACTCACCAGAGTAATGCTTGTTATCTTTATTATTGTGAGTACAATTAATCAGATCTTTTTATACTTGAGTAGGCATATAGATTTCTGTGCATCCTTCTTGGGGACTGTAATTCAAAGTATTTAATTACAGAGCTTATCTTGTATTAAGTAAAAAGTCCATTTGGAGCTGCATTATATCAAAATTAGCTTAATCATTCTGGGGCTGACAATTGTGCCTTTCAGCAGCCTGTAGAAGTCAGCACTTGTATCAGAGCTGTCAAATTCCAACGCATGCCTTTTTCTTCCCCCCCTCCCCGCTGAGTTGATTTCTCTCTTATCTAAAGGGGACAGGTTTAATCTTGCTTGCTTTGTAGTGAAGAATATTCCACATTAATTAATACCTTCAATTCTACAAGTTGCAAATCTCGTGTACCGTCAGCGTCTGAGCCCGACATGTCCTTAATTGCCCCTCCTTTTTAAGCGTAATTTATCTGATTGGCAATGATGTGATGGGAATAAAAAAAAGGCCTGACTTGATGTGATTAGCCTGCACTGTTACAGTTTAAAGCCTGGGGGGCTGGCGGGGGGGTGGGGGGGGTGGGGGGGGGGGCGGGGGGTGAGGAGGAGGTGGACGTGGTGGTGGGGGGGGGAGGCGGTGGGGTAGATATTGTCATATGCTTCCACTATAACTTCTGTGTGGCCTAAAAGTGGTTTCAAGGGTTGGACCAAAAATACAAGTAATCTCTCCTTGAGGAAATTTTAAATCTATGAATGCGTTCCAAGAAGCGATTGAAGTTATGTTTCCACTCCCTGAAAAGTTATCTGTGGCCTCCTGAAATTTCGGGGCAGTGCCAGATATTTCTGCTGGGAATCATCAGCCTTTCTCTGCTGTTTTACTCCAAAGCTCTAACTCCGGAGGTGGCGAAATGTCTTTCAAAGCAAAACTTTGACTGTAATTTATGCTTTTTGGAGGTCTGGATTGGAGGGTGGGTGGAGGTTGGATGGTTTAAAAAAAAAACCCGATGAATGAAATAAACAGTCAGGGAAGGACCTTTCTTGAGAGTGATTCTCTGCTGCTAAGGTTTGTTCTGCAGCATGGTAGCACAGTGGTTAGCGCTGTTGCTTCACAGCTCCAGGGACCTGGGTCCGATTCCTGGCTCGGGTCACTGTCTGTGTGGAGTTTCCTCCCACAGTCCAAAAATGTACGGGTTAGGATTGGCCATCCTAAAAAAAAATTGCCTGTTAGTGTCCTGAGATTAGAGGGTAAAATATGTACGGATATGCGGGTAGGGCCTGGGTGGGATTGTGTTTGGTCCAGACTTGATGGGCCGAAGGGCCTCTTTCTGCACTATAGGATTCTATGATTCTAACTTTCACAGTTCCTTCATTGCAGTGTTAATGTAAGCTTGCTTGTGACTAATAAAAAAATAGTAATTTATTGATCTTGGGGCCTTTACTTTGCAACCATCAGCAAATGTTCCTGTCCGAAATATAACACCAGGCTTGGTTGGAACTGGCAAACACAAACGTATGAGAAAATAAAATCCCCAGTGTAATTTTGTTTACCTCTCCCGAAACGGTTCGCCACTCCAGTTTACTTATGCAAGATTGACTAATGAGAGTCATTAACAGCCCCTCAGTCTATATGCAGGATCTGCATTATTTACTGCAATGGAAATGAAGCATGCATGCACATGGCGTTAATACGTTGCACTACTGTCTGACAAGTGTGGATGCTGTTTGCTTCTTTAAGTTTGGATAAATAAATTCTAGCGTTAAGTAGATCGCTCCACACTGTTATTTTTCAATGTAAAAGGAACCGTGCTGTTATGCTGAGGATGGATGTTCCTAATTCAAGTCAGTATCAAGATCAGGGGATAATTGTCCTTAAGCATCAAGTCAGAAACCTGCTCAGTCCACTTTTTTTGCTTCTTGGGCAGCACAGTGGCACAGTGGTTGGCACTGCTGCTCACTGCGCCAGCAACCCAGGTCAAATTCCAGTCTTGGGTGACTGTCTGTGTGGAGTTTGCATGTTCTCCCCATCTCAGCGTAGGTTTCCTCCGGGCACTACGGTTTCAACGAACAAAGAACTGTACAGCACAGGAACAGACCCTTCGGCCTGTCACTGATACGTGGTTTCTATCCCTCTGTTCACCTCCCATTCATGTGTCTTGTCGAGAACGTTGCTAATATGCCTGCTCCCACCACCTCAGCCCCTTACTATACTCCTTTTACACCTAGAACTGTGTGGCAAAATTCCCCACAACTTGATTTCCAAGTTTGCTGATGGGTACAAGAGTACAAAGAAATTGATTATTTTGTCAGAGACAACCTGTCCTGGTCCCTCCATGCCAATACTATAGTTAAGAAAGCCCATCAAAGCCTCTACTTTCTCAGAAGACTAAGGAATTTTGGCATGTCCATTACCAATCTCACCAACCTTTACAGATGCGCCATAGAAAGCACTCTTTCTAGTTGTATCACAGGCTGGTATGGCTCCTGCTTTGTCCAAAACCACAAGAAACTATGAAAGATCATAAATGTAGCTCGACCCATCACGCAAACTAGCCTCCCATCCATTGACTCTCTGTCTACATTTCTCACTGCCTTGGAAAAGCAGTCAGCATGATTAAGGATCCCACATACGTCGGACATACTCTCTTCCACCTTCTTCCGTCTGGAAAATGACACAGAAATCTGAGGTCACATACCAACCGACTCAAGGACAGCTTCTTCCCTGCTGCCATCAGACTTTTGAATGGACCTACCTCGCATTAATTTGATCTTTCTCTACCACCTAACTATGACTTAACACTACATTCTGCTCACTCTCCTTTCCTTCTCTATGTATGGTATGCTTTGTATAGCACACAAGAATCAATACTTTTCACTGTGTACTAATACATGTGACAATATTATATCAAAATCAAAAACATCAAAATCAAAATTCAGGCACCCACCACCCTCTGTATGAAAAAATTTCCTTGCACGTCTCCCTTAAACTTTCCCCTCTCACCTTAAACCTCTGTCCTTTTGTAGTTGACCCTTCCGCCCTTGGAAAAAGCCTCTGAGTATCCATCCCATCTCTGCCTCTCATAATTTTGTTGACTTCTATCAGGTCACACTTCAGCCTCTGTCTTTCCAGTGAACGCAATCCAAGGTTATCCGACCTCTCCTCATACCTGAAACTCTCCAGACCAGACAACATCGTTTTTGGAGCCTCTCCAAAGCATACATGTCCTTCTGGTAATGTGGCGACCAGAACTGCGTGCAATATTCCAAAGGCAGTCTAACTAAAGTTCCTCTCACAGTCCAAAGATGTACAGGTTAGGTGGAGTGGATGCTAAATTGCCCCTTAGTACATCAAAATGTGGAGGTTAGGATGATTTGCAGGGATAGGGTGAGAGGCTATGTCTAGGTAGGATGCTCTGTTGGAGACATGATGGGCTAAATGGCTTCCTTCTACACTGTAGGGTTTTAAGATATCTTTTTGCCATATCCAGCATGGCAATTAGCATAAGTTTGATATTATTTTAAGGATAAGTAAATAATGTACCTACTTTATAGGAGCTTCTGCATTGACACTGCATCAGTTGAAAGGAATATTTTGGAGCCCGTTGCTGTGTTATAAATACTATTGAAAGAGGTGTCTGTTTACACAGGGGACTATGTGATGTTTGAGCTATGATTACCTATAGGCATACCTCTTTAATTTGACCTCCTAATGAATTTGTTTGAAGTTAATGCTGCAATTATTTTTAATTTGCTATACTAATTTTAACTCTTGATTTATAATGCTTGAAGCATTGAGAGGCCATTTGTATGTTATTAAAAAGGAACAGTTAGTGCCTGAGCGTAGTGCTTGTTATAATTGCTTTATTGCATCGCCCTGACATTGGGTTTATACAATGTACATATAGCCCAATCTCTCTGCAGTATGATACTGGTTTAAAGAGGAGTAATTGAGATTTCTGCCCTTACTCTATAAGGGAGTTTATTGTTTGAGTGGCTAAGCGCTTTTGTAACTTCAGCACCGTTGTTGCTAAGGATGCTAAGTTGACGATTGGTTATTACTCATAAGATTAGCCCATCAACCAGAGACGTGGAGAAGTTTCTTGCATCCAGTCAATTTGCAAACTTACCATTTGTCAGTGGTTCAACAAAAGTTCATCCTGTTCAAGCTAGGCAATGTCTCAGAGCAGCGGACTGCGCTGACCGAGGCAGTAAATAGGTAACCTGATGCAAAATTGTTACAAATAGCTCCTTCAGACCATGATTTCCCCACACTAATGTCTGCTGCTACCACAAAGCTCATAATAAGAAAATAAATGACTACATTTCAAGCAGGGTGTCAGAATCAGACTGCATCCATACCCTTTTAATTGGGGCATGGTTTCCTTTTTTTATTATTAATTAGTGTCACAAGTCAGCTTAAAATCATACCGGTGGCACAGTGACACAATGGTTAGCATTGCTGCCATACAGGGACCCGGGTTCGATGCCTGGCTTGGGTCACAGTCTGTACGGAATCTGCATGTTCTCCCCATGTCTACCTGGGTTTCCTCCAGGTGCTCCGGTTTCCTCCCACATTCCGAAAGACGTGCTGGTTAAGTGCATTGGCCATGCTAAATTCTCCCTCAGTGTACCCGAATAGGTACTGGAGTGTGGCGACTAGAGGATTTCCACAGTAACTTCATTGCAGTGGCTAATGTAAGCCTACTTGTGACACTAATAACAATAAACTTTCATAAACTGCAATGAAGTTATTGTGAAAATCCCCTAGTCGCCACACTCTGGCGACTATTCAGCTTCACTGAGGGAGAATTTAGCCAATACACCTAACCAGCACATCTTTCGGACTGTGGGAGGAAATCGGAGCACCCAGAGGAAACCCACACTGACATGGGGAGAATGTGCAGATGCCTCACTGATAGTGACCCGAGCTGGGAATTGAACCCAGGTCCCTGTCGCTGTGAGGCAGCGGTGCTAACCACTGTGCCACCGTGCTGCCCTAGAACGCACTTCTAGTTGTAGTCTTGAAAAAACAAGATATTTTTTAACCTTAGCAGGTTGGACTGTACTGACTGTTGACCTACCCTGTTGTGCTGTAACATTCACCTCAGAACCATACTCCCTCAAGCACCAGCACAACACCTTTCAGCTCTGCACTCCAGCCATCATTGTCCGTTATGATTCCAATTGCCAATTTAGTGTCAATTACCATCAGTTTAAGGGCAGTGCTCTGCACAGTGCTTATGTGTCCAGGATCTAGATTAAGATTGGTGGAACTAATTTCGTATCAGGCTCCGAAAATCAGAAGAGGCGCAAAAGAGACCAGCAGTTCACATATTTCTTGATTGCCTTTTATTTTTAACAGCCAGAAAAGCCAAGTAACATTGCCAAGTCATTGCAAAATAGCAACCGTGGAAATGTGGAAAATAGCATGCAATATGAATTTGAAATACTAGCCAAATTTTAATTTGGAACTACTGCATCAAACCATTGCCATCTGCTTTGCTGATTTGTCAGCTTGGCTGACTGTTTCTTTAAGTTGGCAAATATCTTGGTGTGGATTTGCCGGTGTTGGAATATCTTGGTACCAGTGGATCATAGGTGTCCTGTGTTGTGAAGTTGAATATTGCCTCATGGAGAGGTCTGGAGGCTTGCTTGGTTGAAAAATATAATTGTACACAGCTCATAGATTTCATATCATAGAATCCCTACAGTACAGAAGATGGCCATTCGACCCATCAAGTCGGCATTGACAACAATCCCATCCAGGCCTAGCCCCATAACTCCACATATTTACCTCGTTAATCCCTCTAACCTACGCATCCTGGGACACTAAGGGACAATTTAGCATGGTCAATCAACCTAACCTGCACATCTTTGGAACGGGGGAGGAAACCGGGGCACCCAGAGGAAACCCGCACAGACACAGGGAGAACGTGCAAACTCCACACAGACATTGATTCAAGCTGGGAATCGAACCCAGGTCCGTGGATCTGTGACGCAGCAGTGCCAACCACTGTGCCACCATACCGCCATACATATAGACTATATATATATATGTGATATCCTGAATAAGTGCTATCTTCATGCTGAATTCTAACAGTCTCACTACAATACACTGCTGCTCCCATGTGACACTCATAATGCACCACATTTACCCTTACCATCCTGAGCACTTTAATACTACATATTCCAATACATTGATGTGTGTCTTTTAAAAAAACCCCTCCCTTTTAATTTTCTCATTTACCGCAGCTGGTATCTCAATTGAAACACCTGTTCTAGGTCGTGAATTTTAGCCGACTTTCAGTTGTAGGTTCTGCTGCTCTTGCATTCACTCATTTCCACACATTCACATTGGCCAGCGTGGAGTAAAGGGTTAACATCAGAAGCGCACGATGCTGATGGAATGATGGTGTAACGTCACTTGAGTGCGTTACAGAGAGGAGGGAGTATTTCCAGCCTTGTACACAGCTTCGAATATGTATATAGTAACTGCAGTTAAAGAGTCATGGATTTCACAAGGTACAGTCCTGAGCGGCTGCAGTTGGGAGAATGGACAAACCCCAAAAACACGGTCGAGACCCTGAACACACAACAAAACAGACAGCTCACTGGAAAGCGGGAAACCCAGCTCCACTCTCCTCACTGTAAGATCACCACATGGGTTACTGGAGTCATTGGGATCACCTCCACGGAGACGGCCTAAATGAGAGCTGGGATTCTCCCAATTAAATTGTAAGTGCCGAATTCGCATCAAAACTGGAGTAAATCCCGCTGTTTTCTCAGAGGGATGTTCAAGAGTGAATCTCCCACACTCTGTGCACTGCAGAGTGCCTCAGCGTGAATCTCATTAAGTATCAGGGAACGGAGCCTATTCCTGCTGGAGAGGCAGGCAGCATAGTGCTGAGTGGGCCACTGCGCATGTACCAATCTGTCAGAGTGGAGACCCCCCACCAGCAGTCCCCCCACGCATAGCAACGCTGACTACCAACACTCTGGCAGCCCCGGCCCCCAGCACCCCTCCCTTCTCACCTCTGGCAAGCTGACCCCCCCACTCCCCCTCCCTCCCTACCCCAATGACCGGCCCAAATCGCTGGCTTCCCTCCTCCATCACCACCAAGTTCAGAGTGGCAGTGGGACACCCCCCCCACCGCCCCACCCACACCGATGTTTCCCACAGAGGCCCCGCGCCCCTGTTAGGCCCATGCCTCCCATTAGGCCAACCCCCTTAGCACTGCTCGATGCCCAGTGGGCAGTGCCAAGGCATCCTCTTGGGCATTGCCACTTTGCCCCTTGGGCAGTGCCAGTGGGCCAGGCTAGCACTGCCAAGCTGGCACTGTCCGAGAGCATCCCTCTCATGTCCCGACCCTCCATGGCGCCCCTCTTCACTCCAGTGGGGTTGGGCTACCAGCTCCCCTCAAGTTATTGTAAACCCCGTAGGAGTGAAACACTCCTGGTGGGCAGGTTGAGGAGAGGGAGATTCCAGTTGGACCGGAGACTTCAGTTCCAGGTCCACTAATTACATTCAAATCCCCATAAGTTATTCAATTCTGCACCAGTTTCTGCTAAAACAGTTCGAAGGGCTGAGAGAATCGCCCCCAAGATCTTGAACCTTTAAGTTTACCGTTCTGCATGGCTCTCTTAACATGACTTTTGGCCCCTAACTCTATGATCATAAATACATATAATTCTCACCGTTTCAGTCCATTAATTAAAACATAAATTAAATCTACCATCTAAATATTTTGTAAAGCAACCAGCACTTTGAATACTGCTGAATGGCAGAGTCTGATTCGTTCACACTGAGCCACGATTTGCAGGATTGACTCCTTATTTCCATGAATAACCTGTAGCAACCACTGTCATCCTGGGCTGAACGCGACTGTGGACACCCCAAATGGGTGGAATCATTTGGATGGAGTTAGGAGGTCAGATCATGGCTCTGCCCACGCACGGGCTTGGGGACATCCAACTCAAAATTCCTCCGGTGATTGGTTACTTCAATCGACTGGATTTGTCACACGATTGAGGACAAGAAAAAGACCCAGATTTAGCCGTCCCTGGAGACTGCCAGATAAACACGATGGCAGCACGTCGTCCAAGGAAACTTTAAACTTGGAGACAGGGTAAAGAATCATAAAATCCTATAGTGCAGAAGGAAGCCATTCAGCCCATCGTGTCTGCACCGACCACAATCCCAGTCAGGCCCTATCCCCACAACCCCATGCGTTTACCCTAACTAGTCCCTCTGACACTAAGGGGTAATTTAGCATGGCCAATCAACCTAACCCACACGTCTTTGGAAAGGGTACAAGGAGTCTGTGCCAAGAAAATAAAGCTTTATTGAATCAAATGTATTCTCATTTTAGTTGGAGAAATATTTAATACCGTCTGCCTCGGCAGCCAATCCTTAATCAAAAGGGAAGAAAAAGAACAAGGGAGCAGAGTTTCAGAATAACGGGCGGACCATTAAGGATTTACAGTAAATCTGGGTTTCCCAGCAACGTTTGCATTCCAAGAAAGAATTTTTAAAAAATTAAGACACGGCATATTCAAGGATCCCACACACCCCGGACATTCTCTCTTCCGCCTTGTTCCGTCTGGAAAAAGATACAAAAGTCTGAGATTGCGTACCAACCGACTCAAGAACAACTTCTTCCCTGCTGCCAGCAGACTTTTGAATGACCTACCTTATATCAAGTTGATCTTTCTCTACACCCAGCTATGACGAGAACACTACATTCTGCACCCTCTCCTTTCCTTCTCCTGTTTGTACTCTATGAATGGTATGTTTTGCCCATACAGCACACAAGAAACAATACTTTTTACTGTATACCAATACATGTGACAATAATAAATCAAATCAAATCAAATTAAAAGATGAAGAGGATTGTAAATCTCTAGATTTTGCCCTTGAGGCTGGGTTATTGAGGGTATATGAGATAGATAGACAGACTCCTGAACAATAGGGGCGTCAAAGTTATGGGGAACAGATAGGAGAGTGGAGTCGAGACAAAGGTCAGATCAGGTATGAACTTATTGAGCAGCAGAGCAGCTACACAACACTGTACAACCTACTCCTCTCCTTATCCTCTTATTTAGCTCATTGGTTCAAGTCCTTCAGTATGAACCTCCAACAGACAGGAACTAGTCATTTTGAGCAAGACCTGCATTGATCTCTGAGTAACTGTTATATATTTAAGTGGTTGTGTGATTGCTTTCAGAGAGAGTCACATGATTTGATGGTGATGTCATTGGAGTCTTTCACATGCACTGTTTAGTTTTGTTTTCCACTCTGCGCAGACAACAGCTCCCACACTAAACCCGTGTTGTTATTTTGAATCCAGGTGTGCGGACCACATATTTTTCTTTTTGTTTAAAGCCCACAGCCCCTAAGATTAGATAGGGGATTACAAACTGGCAGGCTGGAAGCTACTGAAAATAAACATGATCCAGAGTATTAAGCAAGAAAGACTAACTTGCCTTTACATATAATCTTTATTGACTTAAAGACATCCCCCAAATTCACTTAAAACCAATATTGTACTTTGTGTGCCCATTTGCCAAAAGCAAAACCCTGCAAATAGCAACACAGCAATGAGACCTTTCTTTTTATGATGTTGGCTTTGGGCTGGTTAATGGCCAGGATTCTGCGGAGAACTACTTCGCTCTTGTTGAATTGCATCGGGAGGATCTTACCTCCTCCTGAGAGGGCAGACAGAGACATTGGCTGAAATTCTACCAGCCCCCTGGTGATGGGCTTTTGGGCATGTCGACATGTCGCTGGCATAATAGCATGGGAGGGCCTTGGTAAGCAGGAGGAAGATGCTCAACGACTTCCTGTTACCATTTTGCCAGCGGTGGGTGAGCTGACACATCGGCTGCCTGCCCTGAGGCCCACCGAACCACTTAGGTGGCGCTAAGAGTCACTTTGTGCCTAAGTGGACATTTTACCTGCAAATGGTGGCATGGCTGTTGCATGAGGAGACCATCCAGTGAAATATAATAGAGCCAGAAGTCCTTCGTGTGCTGCAATCCTTAATTGGCTACAATCAGCAATATGTCTCCCAGGTGGCACCACCGGCCAAGGCAGGGACACCTCCTGCTTTCAGCACCGATGGTGGGATTTCTGCCAACTTCCCAAATACTAAACTGAAGTTTCAGTTCAAGTTATTGCAAAAGAAATGCTTGCATTTAGGTAGCGTCTTTCATGGCCTCGGGACATCCCAAAGTCCTCCACAGCTAATTAAGTACTTCTGAAGTATAGTCGCTGGTATATGTAGGACGCACGGTGGCACAGTGGTTAGCGTCTAGGATCTGGGTTCAATTCCCAGTTTCGGTCTGTGTGGAGTCTGCACATTCTCCCTGTGTCTGCATGGGTTTCCTCTGATTTGCTCCCATAGTCCAAAAGACGTGTTGGTTAGATGCATTGGCTGTGCTGAATTCTCCCTCAGTGTACCCGAACAGGTGCTGGAGTGTGGCGAATAGGGGATTTTCGCAGTAACTTCATTGCAGCATTAATGCAAACCTACCTAATAAATAAATGACACTAATAAATAAACTTCAAACATTTACTTACTTTGGGACTTTACAGTGCCCAGATGAATTTTTTCATTTACTTACAAAGCAACAGTAGCTACACTTCAAATGTAAGTTATTGACTGTAAAGGGGCTCCCTAAGGATGAAAGTGATATTAAATAAATGTCAATTTGTATTTTCTTCTTGCACTGCCTATCTGCAGCTAACAGTTGTCCTGTGGAATAGCTACCTGCTTTCCCCCTTAATTAACATCCCAAATGTGACGTGTTGGGTGGGATTTTACAGCCTCGCTCGGCTGCAAAATCTCGCCCGAGATCAACTGACCTTTCCATGATCTGTGTCCCTCCACCACCCTCTTCGATTCCCGTGGTGGGCAGGCGGGTAAAATTCTGGCTATTGTTTCTACTCCGTCCAAAAGGCAGGGGCAGTGTCGACATGGAGCTCAAATCCGAAATTGTAACCCAACTTGGTACCAATTGAAAATGGAGGGACACGATCTTAAAGGAGCGAGACTCATGCTGCTTCACACTGAAGCGAGGTCTGATCCTAACTCCTGGCTCAGGCTGCACAAATTCATTGCCGTTGTGAAGATGAGACTGCTGCGCATCAATATTAACTTGTAAAGTCACCGCATCTTTTATACGATCAAACACGTGGGTCATTTTGAGGAACAGCTCAAACTCTGGGCTTTTTTACTGCCCTACAGCATTGCAAACAGTGTCAGATCTTGGACAGTTGCTTAATCTGGCATCGTTGCCGACGGAGAACCAAGGCCACGGTTTCTAAACGCTGTGTGTTACTGCGGTGCAATAAAAGGTCTCACATCAGATAATGCCACTGGAATGCCAAGACATGAGAGCGCGACTCACAACTCCTCTGAGATACTTCAGCTCTCAGAACAACGTCTAATCCCGCTTCTCCCCAAGCGAGAAACAATTAATTTCCATTAATTAATGGTATCATTTTCATAAGTTTTCAGTCAGAAGAGAACAGTGACTGATTTAAATATTCATCCCTCCCCACCAAGGATGGTCTCATTCTTTGGCGATAAATAGTTAAATGCTTTTCACAGAAGCATTTTTTTCCCACAGCGGAGGACATTTGCATCTCTTAACATTTCAGTTTGGTTATTGACTACGAGACAGTTTGATTGACATCGCATTCACATGTCACCAGTGAATATGGGATGCTTACTGTCACTTTTGCTGTTTCGCTCTTTAAAACGGTACAAAAGGGCAATATGAATGAATGAACGTTGCTCAGAGGGAACCTACTCGGCTATTTCGCAACTGCAGATGCTTGTTTATCTTTTTTTAGCAGAAAGGAGGGGAGAAAGAGGGGAGTTTTCCATTCACAAAAACTGGTTTCCCCACTTGAGGCCAACCGAGGCATTAATTTACTGAAGATGATCATATTTCTCAAAAGAAAATCCATTCAGACGGATGGTACAGATCGTGGGCAGTGGGGATTATACACTGAACTCTGCATTCTTCCTCTTTAACTATTTTACAGAATAGCTGGCCTGGAATACTTACTTTGAACATGGGTGATAATGGACACGTGTTTTTTTTTGTGTGTGTGTATGTTTTCCGGATTCAGATTAGAAATATCTTGACTAAGTCCATCTGCTTGAGTTCTGTGTGTTGTTTCCTGGTTCTGGGCACCCAGCCAGTTTTAGGATCTTCACTCACTTTGCCGCAGCGACACTGGTAAGAGTGCCCTCTGTTGACAAACACTACTCTCAGTGTACTAACTTGTAAAACTATCCGTTCAATTACCATTACATTTTACTAAAGGGCTTCCAACGCCATGAATCACACTGCCTCTCACCTTTTTAAATGAAAGCCAAGGATGAGTAAATGGCAATCTCTAATATTGTTTGGCCTCCATCACTTTGGTGCTCTCATAGAAATCATAGAACCCTACAGTGCAGAAAGAGGCCCTTCAGCCCATCGAGTCTGCACTGAACACAATCCCACCCAGGCCCTACCACCATATCCCTACATATTATACCCACTAATCCCTCTAACCTACGCATCCCTGGACACTAAGGGATGTATTTCTTAGCATGGCCAATCAACCTAACCCACACATCTTTGGACTGTGGGAGGAAACCGGAGTACCTGGAGGAAACCCACGCAGACACGAGGAGAATGTGCAAACTCCACACAGACAGTGACCTGAGCTGGGAATCGAACCCAGGACCCTGGAGCTGTGCTAACCACTGTGCTACCGTGCCACCCTCAACCATCAGCCACGCAAGCCTCCAGGTCAAGCCACAGTTCAGAAATTTGAATGCAAAAATCTAGGCAACTGCTTCTGTGCGGCCCTGAGGGACTGCTGCAGTGTCAGAAGTGCCAAAATGGGTGGCACCATGGTTAGCACTGCTGCCTCACAGCACCGGGGACCTGGGTTCAGTTCCCGATTTGGATCATTACCTGTACGGAGTCTGCACATTCTCATCGTGTCTGCCTGGGTTTCCTCCGGGCGCTCCAGTTTCCTCCCATAGTCTGCAAGAGTTGCAGGTTAAATGCGATGGCCATGCTAAATTCTGCCTTGGTGTACCTGAACAGGCGCCAAAGTGTGGCGACTAGGGGATTTTCACAGCAATTTCATTGCAGTGTTAATGTAAGCCTGCTTGTGACGCAAATAAATAAACTTCACTGTCAGATAAGTTCTTAAACTAAGGCCCTGTCTATTCTTTAGGACAGATGTAGTTAACCCTATGGCACTGTCTTGAAGCTTCATGGCCAAGGAAGATGTATTCACAACACAGCCAAACAGGTTGAATGTCAACCTGCAAATTCTTCCAAACACACCAATGGCTGGCGATAAGAGGAGCAGAGACTCCTGGACAGCCAAACTTGATGGGGGGTGATGCCGCTCAAGCTGGAATCCCCTGTTGACAGACTAGCGACTTGTTCCAAGAATTACTAGCTACTGAAGCAGATGAAAGTCTGCCTTAGTGCACCAATGGGTGCAGGAAGAGAGTTGGAATGGAAAACCGTCTTGAAGAAGGGACAAAATTAATGGTCATTTGGATAAATTCAGGGAAGCCAAATTGGATATGTTACTGCAAAATGTTTAAAACATGGAGCTTCATTGAGGAGGGAACAAAGAGAGTTGATGAAGGAAGTACTGTTGACATGGTGTACATGAATCTCCAGAAGACATTTGATAAAGTGGTGCACAGTAGGCTTGAGCAGAGTTGGAGCACACTGACTATAGAGGTCAGAAGTAGCATGGATATGAAATTGGCCAAATGACAGGAAGCCAAGACTAGTGATGAATGATTGTTTTCCAGACTGGAAGCAGGTTCATAGTGGAGTTCCCCAGAGATTGGTGGAGGGACCCCAGTTCTTCCTGATATATACTAATGACCTAGCCCTTGGTGCACAGGGCACAATTTGAACATTTGTGGGATAATACAAAACTTGGAAGTATTGTGAACCATAAGGATAATGCAGAACTTCAAAGAGATAACGTGGTGGAATGGGCAGACTAGTGGCAGGTAAAATTTGATGCAAAGTAATATAAATGGATTAATTTTGGTAGGAAAAACACAGAGAGGCAATCTAAAAAAAAGGTACAATTCAAAAGGGAATACAGAAGCAGAGGGATCTTGATGTATATGTTCATAAATCATTGAAGGTGGCATGACAGGTTGTGAGCATGGTTAATAAAACATACAACATCTTAAACTTTAGCATTGGTGCGTAGAGTACAAAAGCAAGGAGCATGTGTTAAACCTGTCTAAATACTGGTTCGGCCTCAAGTGTAACATAGCATCCAGTTCCAGGAAGGATGGGAAATCATTAGGACAGGAGCAGAAAAGACTCACAAGAATAGTTCCAGGGGTGAGAGAATTCCGTAAAGATTGGAGAAGTTGGGACTGTTTCCTTGGAAAAGAGAAGGAGATTTATTAAGGATGCCAAAATCATGATGAGTTTGGACAAAGTTGATAGAAACCATTCCCATTGGGAAAGGGTGAAGAATCAAGGACATCTATATAAGGTAATTAGCAAGAGTAGCAATGGTGACATGGGAAAAACAATTTTTTTTTGGCCTCCTAATGGCCTACTCCTGCTCCTAATTCGTAAGTTTTTTGAAAAATTGGTTCAACTGCAATCTGGGCATCGGTGGCTAGGCCAACGTTTTTTGCCCATTCCTGTGAAAGTGGTAGTGAGCTGCTTTCTTGAACTGCTGCAGCCCATATGGTGCTTGGCTGTTAGCACAGGAGTTCCAGGATTTAGACACACGTTCAGGTGTTTATATGTTTTTTCATGCAGCGAGTGGTTAGAAGCTAAAATGCACTGCCCGAGAGTGTGTTGGAAGCAGGGTCAGTTGAGGATTCCAAAAGGGAATGGCATCATTGTCTGAAAAGGGAAAAGAATTGCAGGGAAAAGGTAGGGAGAGGCAATCAGTGAATTGCTCCTTCAGAGGGCTAGTGTAGGACTGAATGCCCTCCATCTGCACCGTAAACATTCTGTGAAGAGTGGGGGAGTTATATTCAATGTCCAAATTAATGTATATTCCCTCAATCGACATTATAATAAAAATACATCATTATCATCATTTGCTGCTTGTTGGAGGTTGTTGTGTACAAACTGAATGATATGCTTCCTACATTATAACAGCAACCAGCTTCAAAACATGCCTTTGGAAATCATGAGCTTATGAAACATGCTATATAAATGCAATATCTTTATTTTCGAGTTATAGGTGACTTACTGACAGCAAAGCGTCACTTGCTTTGGTGATCGAGGATCACTTAATTCATAATTAAGCCATGGAATGATAGTAATTTAATATCCCCATGATCAAAGTGAAATGGGAATCGGGAGGTTGATTATCAGCAGCGTTTATTTTTAAAACATGACTTTGAATAAAATTCAGATTGATTGAAACAAGAAACAGAAAGTGCTGGGAAAACCCAGCAGGTCTGGTAGCGTCTGTGGTGAGAGAAACAGAGTTAACATTTTGAGTCCAATTCATCGGAACTGGACAGCTTATATTGTTTCTCACTCCACAGATGCTGCCAGACCTGCCGAGTCTTTCCAGCACTTTGCATAGATGGTCTTTTTGGGAAAGATTATTGGTCAGTCAAATTTGCATTGGTCAATAGCCCAGCATGGGGAATGTAAAACATGATTTAAAGACAGCGCGAATCTTTCTGATTTGCCTTCCCGATAGCTCGACCAGAATGAAGAACGTGCAGAAGGTCAAATAGATTGTATGCTTGATTGGCAGTATCCATGGTTTCAGATGGCTAAACCTGTTAGGCAGCAGAACGTCCAATAAATCATCTTTCTGACATCCGGTGATAAAGATCTTGGAAGTAGGAATGAATAAGCTGGAAGATTGGAACTTGCGACTGAATGAAGAGGAACCATCCAAAGCTGGTGTATTTATTAGTGTCACAAGTAAGCTTACATTAACACTGCAATGAGGTTGCTGCGAAAATCCCCGAGTCGCCACACTCCGGGTACACTTAAGAAAAATTTACCCTGACCAATGCACCTAACCAGCACTTGTTTCGGACTGTGGAGGAAACCCACACAGACACGGGGAGAATGTGCAGACTCCACACAGACAGTGACCCAAGCCGGGAATCAGACCCAGGTACCTGGCACTGTTGGGCGGTCAGTGATAACCACTGTGCCACTGTGCCACCCTTGGTGAAAAAAACCATGAATTTGGTTCTATAACTGTCACTTTGCAGTACAAATGCCCCTCTGACTTTAAGCAAGTTATCAAGAGCTGTGTGAGAGATCGTGTCCTCTGTTTTGCTAAGGGCTGCTAATGAAGCAACGGCAATACATTATACTGATACTGCTGGGTTCCTGGAGAGTACAGTGAAGAGTCTAAAAATGCATGCAGTCCTTTCAAAATATCCCAGCATATTCTTCTCCCTTGTTGGTTCTTTTCATCTTACTCTAGTTGTGAGGGCAAATATTTGGAGTTCTGGATTAACTCACTGGTTATTCATTCTTCCATGTCCCCAGCCTAATAGAATGTTAGTGGTCACATTCCCTCTCCTAACAACACGGTCATAAATTTTGGGTGTCTTACCATTCACTAGACATCAACTCAAAATCCCGTGGAGCTCCCTTGCCTTCCCCTGTCAGAAACTCCGTAATGCTAGCTGCCAGGACAGCACAGTGACATAATGGTTAGCACTGCTGCCTCACAGCTCTAGGGATCTGGATTGAATCCTGGCCTTGGGTGACTGTATGGGGTTTACACATTCTGCCTGTGTCTGCATGGGTTTCCTCCAAGTGCTTCAGTTTCCTCTCACAGTCAGAAGCTGTGTGGATTAAGTTTGCTGGCCATGCTAAGTTGACCCTAGTGTCAGGGGGATTAGGAGGATAAATATGTGGGGTTATGGGAATAGGGCCTAGGTGGGATTGTGGTTGATATAGACTTAATGGGCTGAATGACCTCCTTGCACTGTAGGGATTCTATGAAATCATTAGTCATTGAACCAGGAACGCAAGGATTTCCACAAATGCTACTCAAAATTATTTTCAGTGCAACCATGAAGCACGCTTGAAGGTTTGACCTGATCTACATGATTCATAGAACCCAATGCTTTCTAATGTCCAACAAATATTGTTTTCCCATATATAATAGAGAAAATAATCTATCTCACTATTTTCCAAACATTACACACTGAGGTAGGTTTTACCTTTGGGCAATAACGTAAAATGGGTGATAGGGAATTGGCAGCACAATGTACATTTCTCAAGGCCTTTACTTCAATATTGGGGGTTAGTGTAAAGCAGCAACTGGCTTATAACCACTGGTTTACATTAGTGCACAAAATCCAAATTAACCAGGCATGTGAAATCTTCCTTTGGAACCAAATTACAAGTCAGCAGCCATGAAGTAATTCTGGGTTTTGAATTAAAGTTTAAAGTTTATTCATTAGCATCACAAGTAGGCCCACATTAACACTACAATGAAGTTACTGTGAAAATCCCCTAGTTGTCACACTCCTGCGCCTGTTCGGGTACACTGAGGCAGAATTCAGCATGGCCAATACACCTAACCAACATGTCTTTCGGATTGTGGAAGGAAGTCGGAGCACCCAGAGGAAACCTACGCAGACACGGGGAGAATGTATAGATTCTGCACAGACAGTGACACAAGCCAGGAATTGAACCCCGGTGCTGTGAGGCAGCAGTGGTTACCACTGTGCTACCGTGCTGACATTGCTGAGTTAAGTGATTGGACTGAAATTTACATTTAAGTAAAGCCAGTGGCCTTCTTTTCCCACACAGTTGGGAATCTTCAGCAGAGAGTTTGGCAAGAGTTGGCTTGGCTTAGCTTACAGATGATGAGGAGATGCCGGCGTTGGACTGGGGTGGGCACAGTAAGAAGTCTCACAACACCAGGTTAAAGTCCAACAGGTTTATTTGGAATCACAATCTTTCAGAGCGTTGCTCCTGCATCAGTTGAGTGGAGAGGTGGGTTTACAAACCTGGCATATAGACAGAGACACTTACAATTACAAGATAATGGTTGGAATGCAAGTCTTTACAGATAATCAAGTCTTTACAGGTTACAGACAATGCGAGTGAAGAGAGGGATGATCACAGGTTAAAGAGATGTGAATTGTCTCAAGCCAGGACAATTAGTAGGATTTTGCAAGCCCAGGCCAAATAGTTGGTGGTTACATGTAGTGTGACATGAACCCAAGATCTCGGTTGACTTCTCCTGCATGCGGAACTTGACTATCAGTTTCTGCTCGGCGATTCTGCGTTGTTTGTCTTTAAGGCCACATAGGAGAACACTTACCCGAAGATCGGAGGCTGAATGCCCTTGACTGCTGAAGTGTTAGTTTACAATCCTGATGTGTAACGGTTGAGAGTTCAAGCCTGACTGGGGAACATGTAATCTTGTACTGAGGGAGTGCTCCTTCACCATCCTTTGAATGAAAGATTAAACCAAAGTCATATCTGTTGATTCAGCTGGCTATTAAACTTCCGTGGAACAACTGTGAGAAGAACAGAACATTCTTCTGGAATCCTGGCCAACATTCCTCCCTCAACCAATACCAAACAAAACTGATTAGCAGGTCACCTTTGTTTCATCATGCGTTTGAGGTCTGGACAGGGTTCTTCAGGCCTTCTCAATTCCCCCAAAGTAAGCAATTCACGATTGCACCTTGTTAAAGAAAAAAAATCACTCTTTATTTGCAGCTACTTGGCACAAGGCTGGAACTTCACTTCCTTCTAGATCTTTGTCACCCAATCATATAATCTTACACCATCATTACGTCATCACCATATATTTCTGGTATTAACCCTTTACTCTCCAAACTCACCTCTATTGTGCTGTTGTATTGTAATTCAGTTCACTGGATGTAAAACATCAGGCATTTCTGAAACTTCTGGTGCGTTGATGGAGAAATGCAAGTCTTTTTCTAAATGATCCTACATGGAAGGCAGAGATATTAGCAAAGGGTCTGACCATTAGTTAATTTAAAACCAATTTGGAACCCAAGCTGTTTACCACATGTTGTTCCGTATTTAGAGAAGTAGTCTATGTGTGCCATTGTACTTGGGTGAGTCCCTCTAGACATGCTAAGCTCTCGAAACAGCAGATTCCCAACATTTCACCTGATGGATGAATCATGTTTTGATAATCTACGTGTCTTTTCTTTATCTGCTAAATCGTACCAGTTTCAAATGATCATTTTTCTGTACCTATATGGTACATCTCAAATTATTGGGCAGCTGGCGAACTTGGAATCTTATTGACAAGATAGCCAGAGTATGTTACGAATCACTCTGTCAAGGTGTTCAACACAAGCACAGTAAAAAGTTTCACAACACTAGGTCAAAGTCCAACAGGTTTATTTGATAACAAGTGCTTTCAGAGAGCTGCCTCTTCATCAGGTGTTACCAGAATTCACCTGATGAAGGGGCAAAAGCTCATTCTACCAAATAAATCTGTTGGATTTTAGCATGCTATTGTGAGACTTCTTACTTTGCCTATCCCAGTCCAACTCTGGCACCTCCACATCATTAACATAATGAACAAAGTGAAATCCTCATGTGGACGAGGGTTAGAGGATGGGGGTAAATTAGATTAAGCCCTACAGACATCACTCACACCTCCTTTCAAAGTTAATATCACCTGCTATTATTTTGGCACAATACTTTATATCATTTCTAGTCGTTCCTCTGTGGTGTTGCGCATGGACTATCATTAGAAGGTGGTGCATAATTGGATCATGGTGAGCAGTTGTAACTCAGTCTCCAATGCAAAGTCACACATTCTGTCATTATTAGAACCATAGAACAGTACAGCACAGAAACAGGCCTTTTGGCCCTTCTTGGCTGTGCCGAACCATTTTTCTGCCTAGTCCCACTGAACTGCACCTACAGAACCATGTTATTATATTCCTAGTGCAAATTCTAACATCCACATTCATAGACTTGTTAGGAGATCACAGAAGAACTATCACGCTGCAGTACCTCTACTGGCAAGAGGATGTAACTGCAGCATGATACGTTTACATAGACAGTTCCCATTATAGATGCGGATCTAGAAATGTATCATGGAAAAAATTGACAGCAAATGTCTCCAAAGGTAAGAATTCATACATCATAAATTAATAGCTATATTGGAAAAAACAACAGCAATTAGGGGAGCAGAGAAGAGAAGTTCATTAGAGCATAATAGTTCTGAGGCAGTGGCCTCAGAGCTGGGAGTTGCAAATCCAGGCATGATAATACCCCCCAGTGGCAGGGAGGTATAATTATAGCATGACATGACTTGCATGCATTATGAATGTGGACACATAAATAAGTTTTTAATAAAATCAGTTGACTTAAGAAGTGAAGAGTAGATTGAAGACTTTAAATCTATGATTAGGTAAAAACCAAGGTGCAGGATTATGATCTGTTATAATTAGGGTCCACGACAGAAAGATTTGGGTTTGAGTTATGTTTAAGTGTTGTGTTTTAAATCTTAGTTATTTTTAAAAATAAAAAAATACAAACTTCTAGTTCGTAAGCTGTGTCTTAAAGATGGTATAGCTAGTTTGCAATGTGGCAGTAAACAGCTGTCTTTGAATTCTTTCAATAATTCCCAATTCTTGTAGGCTTTTTGAGATCTATCATATATTAAAATTGTTATTTGTACATACACTTACTAGTCACTAAAAAACATCCTGTTATAGCTCCTCTACTGCACTTTTGTGTCAACTTACTCCTGTTATATATTATTATGTCCATTTTACACCAGAAATCGCCTGTGTGAACTTGTCACTAATTATATCTTTCCACCAGTCATGGCACATTTCATATCCCGACTCTTCAGTCTGTGTTAACGAGCAACTTTGACACTCCGGCCAACCTTACACTTCTGCTTCTCAAACTGCCATATGATTCCTTATTTAACCATATTTAATAAAATGAAGTCAAAATATTATATTATGTCAAAAGAGACCGAACGTAAGCAGTGATGGGCGACCTTAGGCTAGTGAGTGAGCTGCATGAGTGGCCCTCCTTCATCTCAGTGGGCGACGAGATTAAAATGGGGCGTGTTCACTAATCATGACCTCATGAATCGGATTGAATACATTTAATACAGGCCAAAATATTTTACAATGAGTTATAGAAAATAATTATTCATTTATATGTTAATAGAACAGTAATCAACTTCAAAAACATACATCTTGGGTGCAAAGGGAGCGCACGGCTCTTACAATCAATGTTCGACTCAAGAACAGCTTCTTCCCTGCTGCCATCAGACTTTTGAATGGACCTACCTCGCACTTAGTTGATCTTTCTCTTCATCCGAGCTATGACTGTAAGACTACATTCTGCAGTCTCTCCTTTCCTTCACTACGAACGGTATGCTTTGTCTGGATAGTGCGTAAGAAACAATACTTCTCACTGTAAACCAATACACCAAATAAATCCAAACCAAATCAGATAAGAGCAAACTTGATCCTAACTTCCGCTGGTTAATGTTATGTGAGATCCACCCCTGCACATATAGGATTTATCGTTTGCCATTCAAAAAATATTCATGAGTAAGTGTGTGCCATATACCTGAAAGTAATTCTGGATGTCCCTGGTTTAAAAAGAAAACTTTTCCCCCACTTGGAGGCACTCCAACAATGATTTAATTGATGAGCGAATGTCCTTAATACTGATCCCTCATAATTGCTTCATGCACGATTCTGCTCTGCCTGGTTGGCCTCACCCTAAAAGACAATGCATTAAAAATGTCTGATGCAGCCATTCTTGCTCAAACGACTGATAGTTGTCAGGATTTTTTTTTATAAGAAAGCTGTAAATGTCTGGCTTGGTATAACTGGTAATTAGCCATTTAAAAAAAATAAAAATTGTTATTTCGTGCAGGGCAAGTTCTGAAGTTACAGCTAATCTGGGCAGGAAATGAATGATAATAACTACTTGCGAAGCAAGTGACATTTGAAACTTTTGACTGATTATTTTCAAGCTAGATGGCATTAACCCAAAGACATGTTCACTTTCATTAACAGCAACAAAAGCATTTTCTTTGCTGAGTCTATGATTCCTAGTGCGTGAGCGGGAGGAGTCTACACGACAGACATAGTCACTGATGGAAAGAAAAATGCCATTTTCTGCTGATTGTTTTCCTGCACAAGAGAAAGCACGGTCCCTTTTAATTTGTAAATGAAACGCTTCAGGCAAAAGACCATTCTAAAAAAAAAAGAAGCCCCCACCGATTTAGTTGACTACTCTGGCATCATAAAGAGCATTGTGCTTTACTGACAGAGGAAGAAGATGGTTTGTGTGAAGCCAAAGGAGTTAATACTGCACATAATCAAGACAAACGCAAGATACTGCGGATGCTGGAATCTGAAACAAAAATAGAAAAGTGGTGGAAAATCCCAGCAGGCCTGACAGCATCTGTCAGACCCGCTGAGATTTTCCAGCATTGCTCTGTTTTTATTACACGTAATCAAATGGAATCGAATTGGAATTATTTGCCTTGCGCCGTTCAGTGTTTTGATCCGGAGCACAGGGTCGGATTTGGCATGGGTGTCAAGTATTTTTGTTTTAATTGTTCTCGTAATCTGAAAACGCAAATACAGATGTGCTTCAAGCTGAAGATTGCTTAGTAGAAAGAGATTTCAGCTGTGGCAGTCAGGAAATATTAGGCAATCACGGCACGTTTTTGATTGTCATCCCTTACACGCTATTTAAGCAATTACTAAGTGGGGCGGCACGGTAGCACAGTGGTTAGCACTGCTGCCTCACAGCTCCAGGGACCTGGGTTCAACTCCCAGCTTGGGTGACTGTCTGCGTGGAGTTTGCACATTCTCCTCGTGTCTGCGTGGGTTTCCTCCTGGTGCTGCGGTTTCCTCCCACAGTCCAAAGATGTGCAGGTGAGGTTGATTGACCATGCTAAATTACCCCGTAGTGTCCTGGGATTTATAGGTTAGAGGAATTGTGGGATAATTATGTGTGGTTACAGGGGTAGGGCCTGAGTGCAATTGTAATTGGTGCAGACTCAATGGGCCAAATGGCCTCCATTTACACTGTAGGGATTCTGTGATTCGATGAATTTTTGTTAATCTGCGGTTGTGACTCACAGCAACTTCTGGGTCTGACCTGAAGTCAAGTACTTCCTGGTGAGAGAGCCTCTAGTGCAGGGGGTATCTGTGCATGAGCTTCCTGAGTACAAATTTCTTCTTAATCAACATTTGTTAACCCATTTCTGATGAGGTAGGTGTACTCAAATGAACATTAAACAAAAAAACCAAAAGGTTTTCCGCCATTTTTACCTTATTAAAAAATTCATACCTGATATTTGGCCCAAATCACAAACATGTGATTCCCATCTCCAAAGCAAAGTGGTGGAGGGGCTGGATTGTTATGTTGTGACTAGGTCACAGGATTAGTAATCCAAAGTTAATGCCGAGGATCGTGGGTGCAATTCCCAACACAGCAGCTGGTGGAATTTAAATTCAATTAATTAAAAAAAAACTGGAATTAAAAGCTAGTTCAATGGTGATTGCAAAGCCATTGTCTATTGGCTTAAAGCGTCCATCTCGATCGCTGTTTTAGGGAAGGAAATCTACCATCCTCACCTGGTCAGGCCTACATATGATTTCAGAGCCACAGCAATGTTGACTTTGAAATGCCTTCAGAAATGCGAACCCCTTGATTGTATCAAACTGTTCCGAAGTCTAACTGGACAGACTGACCAGCATTGACCCAACACTGAAAATGACAACCCAGGGTTGTCAATCCTGCAAATTCCTGCTTACTAACTAATGTTTGGGGGTTTGTGCCAAAGTTGGGAGAGCTGTCCCATCAACTGGTCCCATCAAGCTGTCCCATCAACTGGACAGCCTGACAGTCATACTCATAGAATCTTACCACACAGACAATGTCCCAGACCCCCCCATCACTGTCCTTGTGTATGCTCTGACTCACCAACAGGATAGACCCACCAATGGCGCCAGCGGCACAGTCTGGAGAGAATCCTCAACATTGATTCTAGGATCATAGAATCCCTACAGTGCAGAAGGAGGCCATTCAGCCCATCTAGCTTGCACTGACAATAACCCCTACCAGGGCCTATTCCCATAACCCCATATATTTACCTTGCTAATACCCCAGACACGAGGGTCAATTTAGCACGGCCAATCAACCTAACTCACACATCTTTGGACTCTAGATTCCATGAAGTCTTATGGCACCAGGTCAAACATGGGCAAGGAAGTCTCCTGCTGATTGCCACATACTGTCTTCCTTCAGCTGAAGGATCAGTAACCCTCCATGTTGAAAACCACTTGAAGGAAACACTGAGGACAGCAAAGGCAAAGAATATACATTGGGTGGGGACATTCAAAATCCTTAACTAAGAATAAGTCAGTAACAGACTGAGCTGGCTGCTAGACTGGCTCAGCGGCAGTGGTGAGGGAACCAACATGAGGGCAAAACATTCCTGACCTCGTCATTTCCAATCTATCTGCCACATATGCATTTATCTATGACAGTGTCAGGAGTGTCCCCACAACCAACGGATCAGATCTAAGCTCTGCGGTCCTGCCACCTCCAGTCACAAATGATGGTGGACCATTAAACAACTAATAAGAGGAGGAGGGACCACGAATATCCTCACTCTCAATAATGTGGGAGCCCAGCACAAAAGTGTAACGGACAAGACTGAAACATTTGCCACTTCTGACTGAAGACAGTGGTGAGCAGATGATCTATCTCAGTCTCCTTCAGAGGTCCCCAATATCACAGATGTCAGTCTTCAGCCATTTTGATTCACTCCACTTGATATCATGAAACAGCAAAGGCTATGGGCCCTGATAATATTCCAGTCATAGCACTGGAGTCTTGTGTTCCAGAACTATCTGTGCTCCTAGTCAAACTGTTCCAGTACAGCTATCATGCTGGGCTCTACCCAGCAATGTCCTGCCCAGTAAAAGCCATGAGAAATCCAGCCACAGTCACTCCAAAATCCAATTATCAACACTCTCAATCATCACCAAACTAATGGAAAGTATCATCAACAATGGGTTGGCACGATAACAAAGTGATTAGCACTGCTGCCACGCAGCACCAGGAACACAGGTTCAGTTCCTGGATTGGGTCATTGTCTGTATGGAGTCTGCATGTTCTCCCCATGTCTGCATGGGTTTCCTCCAAGTGTTCCAATTTCCTCCCACAGTCTGAAAGACGTGTTGTTTAGGTGCATTGGCCATGCTAAATTCTCCCCCAGTGTACCCGAACAGGCGCTGGAGTGTGGCACGGTAATTTTGTTGCAGTGTTAATGAAAGCTTACTTGTGACACAAAGAAATAAGCTAATAAGATGAATAAACTATCAAAGACCATTTACTCAGTGATTACCTGCTCAGTGCCAGGGCCACTCAGTTCCCAACGTCATTTTAGCTTTGGTCAAAAGAGCTGAGCTCCCAGGACATCACTGCAGGAATTGCTCAGGATGGTGTCCTAGACCCAACAATCTTCAGCTGTTTCAGCAATCACCTTCCCTCCATCATAAGCTCAGAGGTGGGGATGATTGCTAATGATTGAACAATGTTCCACACCATTTGCAACTCTTGGCAATACTGAAGCAGTCCATGTTAACATGACGCAAGATCTGGACAATAATTAAGCTTGGGCTAAGTGGCAAGCAATACTTGTGCCACACAAGTGCCAAGCAATGACCATCCCTTGACAGTCAATGGCATCACCGTCACTGAATCCCCCACTATCAACATGATAGGGTTGTGGGGGATTCTGTGATGGTAATGCCATTGCTGTGGCTCTGGAATCACATGGAGTCCAGACCAGGTAAAGGTAGCAGATTTCCCTCCCTAAAGACCATTAGTGAATCCAATTGCTTTTTCCGATAATCAACAATGGTTTCATGTCATCAGTATGTTCTTAATTTCAGATATTTTTATTGAATTCAAATTCCGCCATCCGCCATGGCAGGATTCGAAACCAGATTCCTAGAACATTAGCTGAGTTGCTGGATTAATGTTCTAGCGATAATACCAGTAGGCCATCGGCTACTGTGATTGAATACTCTTCATTTGCCTGTATGAGTGCAGCTCAAGAAGCTTGACACTGTCCAGGGTAAAAGCAGCCTGTTTAACTGGCACTCCATCCACCACAATAAAGATGCAGTCCCTCCAGCACTGACACACAGTAACAGCAGTGCATATTGACTACAAGGTGCATTGCAACAACTCACTAAGGCTCTTTCGACAACACTTAACCCACAGTCTCTACCAGAGTTGCAAGTTCCTCTCAAAGTCACATACTGTCTTGAACTGGGGAAATATGTTGGCGCTCTTTCATTATTGATGCAGTGAATCTGTGGAATTCCCGCCCTAACAGAGCACAAGGATTGTAACTGTAAGGATTGTAAATCTGTGAAATTCCCTCCCTAACAGGGCACAAGGATTGTAACTGGAAGGATTGTAAATCTGTGAAATTCCCTCCCTAACAGGGCACAAGGATTGTAACTGTAAGGATTGTAAATCTGTGAAATTCCCTCCCTAACAGGGCACAAGGATTGTAACTGTAAGGATTGTAAATCTGTGAAATTCCCTCCCTAACAGAGCACAAGGATTGTAAACCTGTGAAATTCCCTCCCTAACAGAGCACAAGGATTGTAAATCTGTGAAATTCCCTCCCTAACAGGGCACAAGGATTGTAACTGTAAGGATTGTAAATCTGTGAAATTCCTTCCCTAACAGGGCACAAGGATTGTAACTGTCCAAGAAGACAGCTCACCACCACTTTTCTCAAGGGTAATTAGGGATGGGCAATATTTGCTAGCCTAGCCAGTGATGCTCTCGTCCCATAAAATATTTTTTTAAAAGATGGGCCCATGGTGGAGTGTATTACCAGTGCCAGCAGGTTGTAGTATAAAGTAGTCAAACATGTACAAATAATTCCTGCCAAGATTTAGATTAGACAGTCCTGTTTTTGGATGGGATGCCCAGTAAGCTATAAATAATGAACTAAGCACCAAATGGCCATTGCGGCGGAAATAGTGTCCTGGTGGACAAGGCATGCTGCATTTTCTGCAATTGGGTTCTCAAGACTTTAAAAGAAAAACTGAAATCAAATTTTCTATTTCCATATCTTGATGCAGAGACATGGTAATAGATGCTGCCAGGTTCTTCAAATAATTTTCCTTAGTAGCAGGAACCTCAGAACCCATCCAATTCCATGATGATCACCTGCAAACCCTCCCCCTGTCCTAAATTTAGGAATGGCACAGTAAACATTCCAACAGTAGGAGCAAGAAAAAAGGCATGTTTATATAGTGTCGTTCACAGCTTTAAGACAGCCCAAAGCACTCGGCCAATGAATGACTTTTTAAGTGCAATAGTGGTTGTAGAAAATTTGCCATCTATTTAGTGAATAGTGAAGCTCCACAAACAACTATCAGGTAACAGTCAGATGATCTATTTTAATGATGTTGGTTGGGGACAAACATCGACTGTAATGCTCTTCTTCAAACGGTGCCATTGGATCTGTTGCATCTCTCTGAGAATTCAGGCAGACATCCGTCAGATTAGCACCTCATCTGAAAGATAGCATCTCCAACAGTGTGGCATTCCTTCAGGGCTACACAGCAATGTCAGCATCAATGATATACTCCAGTCCCTGAAGTGACACTTGATCCCACAGCCTCCTGCTACCTCTGAGCCAAGCCTGGCATCTTAACAGGTGCTCGTGCCAACAGTTTCTGGTTGGGTAGGTGGGGAGGCAGAGGGAGCAGGTGGTGTGTAACAGGGCAAGGAGGCTGAGGGCGGAGTGGGAAAAAGGTGCATTCCCTGACAGAGATAGATAGGGAGGGGAAAAATTTGTATTTCACTGACATAGTGATCCTACTGGATGTTTCAGTAGTATCATGAACCCTGTCTCATTTTTGTTGAGCTCATTTTGATTTAAAAGTATATATGAAAAGTACACATACCCTCGCCATATGTCTTCACAGGTTTGCAGTGTGCCTTGGCCTTCTTGTTCATAAATTTCATCCCGGACTTTACTGACATTGACAGCCTTTAAGAGGTTGATGCCTGCTTGCACTCTGTTTTGGAAATAGTAAATAACTCTGGGGGAAGGGCGAGAGAAGGATGACTTAGGAAGCGAACAGAGAGGAGAAGGAATAATTAGGTAGTTAACAGGAAGCTGGAAAAGGCGTTACTGTATTTACATGGAATAAATCAAGCGTTCGTAATGAATTAAAAGCAGCATATTATTCGTACTGTTCCTCTTCTCAGGCTTAAAGTGAATGAATGAAGCTGCCCTGAAGTTATATCAAACAAGTCACAGTAAAGGCAATTACTGTGTCTCCACAAGAGTGTCTTCATTTGCTGTGAATTGCTAAGAATTTTGGGCTCACTTTATTTCAGTTACTAAGCTCTTGGTATTTAGCTTTTGTTTTGGGATATTCCAGGTTGAAGTCTTCACACAATTAAGTCAGATCTGAGCTGCTGCAAACAATGGCTAAGCAATGTGCAACTTTAAATCCCTGTAAAGTGGAGGAATGTTACGATTATGTTGAAATTAGACAGTTGAGGAGTTATCCTGTCCCTTAATGTTGATAGTGCTGGTGGAATGCTCTGAGTTCAGCTTCATTAGCAAAATCCATATTAAGAAATCTCGGAGGCAGTGGCAAATATTGAGCATGACTCCAGTTTTCCCAGGTCTGCTGATTATCCTTTACCTGACATGTAAATTTTACAGTAACTTGCTTCACAATGTAACATAATGATGTGGAATGCCTAGTCCCAAATCCAGGTCATCTCCCCTTGAGGTATCTCATGATTTTGGTAAAACCCTTTTTTGGGTTCTCCTTATCTTAATTGCTCATCTGACCCTATGTCTGTTATCCTTCCAGAACTCCTTATCCCTCCAGAACTCCAAATAAACCATCAATGACGCTGACCTCTTTCCCCCATCCTTATTTTGCTGATATCAAGACTTATTTGACTTCCACCAAGTCTTTCTTTCAAAGACTTCCATAATGTAAAACCCCTTTCCCTCCTTCCTACTACCTACAAGCTTTTGCAACTCAAGCTTGCAATTACCTAACCAGTCATATTTGATTAATTTCTGCTTCTCATGATCAAGGCATTTGGGCCTCATTAAATTTCTCAATAAAGATTACCACTTTTCCTGTACATTGTGTCAAAAATGTCACACTGCTCTTCCAACACTGAGAGATGAAAATTTGCCATTCCTGTTCCTGAAGGCAATTTGTCATGGAAGCATAGTGGTTTAGTAGTTATCCCTTGGCACTTAAACTGTAAGCATTGTGTTGACTGTTTCTGGACATAGGTTCTTTGCTAGTTAAAGCTATGGGTTTCCTTTCCATTCACTCACAGGATACAGCCAGAATTTATTGTCTATTCGAAGAACAGAATGGCTTATTAGGTCATTTCAGAGGGCAGTCAAAAGCTACTAACATTACTACAGGTTGTTGACTCGTATATAGGTCAGACCAGATAAGAACAGTACATTTCTTTCCCTAAAGGACGTTAGTGAAAAAGATGGTGCATTGTCACAATAACTGAAACCAACATTTTTCACACCCAGATTTAGTTAACTAATTGAATTTAAATTCTCCAGCAAGGCCTGGGTGAGGTGTGTGTGTGTGTGTGTGTGTGTGTGTGTGTGGTGGTGGGGAGTGGTCTATATTTCTGGAACAGGTCATTCGACTGTCACTAGGGGCTTTTAACTTGAGGGATGCCACTCCACATTTAGCATGGCTGAACAGAGGCCTCGCCCTCTCTTACCACCAACCATTGGCATGATAGGAAGGATTTTGCAAGTTGGCACACTCAACCTGCTTGGTCACATTACGAGCGCATTTTCCTTGGCCGTCAAGTCCTGGGGTGGGACCTGAACCCCGAGTTTCTGGCTCAGAGGCAGGGGCACTACCCATTCTCCTGTAAGACCTCCATGCTCTGTATTTAGTTCATAACAATCAGGCAGTCACTAATGAATATGAACTTGTAATTACTTGAATGGAACGAGAAAGGGTGTAAGATGGAGGCATCAGTACAGCAGAGGGTAATACAAATTGCCCGCTTGTTGAGGCAAGTCTGCATGTTGAATGTTGTCCATTACCTGCAGAATTGGTGGATAAGGACAATGAGGCTTGCACAGCCCCTCCTTAGTAAACGCCAATGTTATCAGAATGAGAAATTGCTGAAAACTTTACCATCCATTTTCCATCCATGCACAGTAGTTAGCATTGAGGCCTTACAGCGCCAGGGACCTGGGTTCAATTCTGGCTTCAGGTAACTGTCTGTGTGGAGTTTGTAAATTCTTCTCACATCTGCCATTTCCTCCAGTTGCTCTGGTTTCTTCCCACAATCCAAAGATCTGCGGGCTAGGTTGATTGGCCACGATAAATTGGCCCTTAGTATCAAGGCGATTGGCAGGGTAAATAAATGTGGTAACAGCGTTAGGGCCTGGGTGGGATTGCTGTTGGTGCAGGCTCAATGGGCTGAATGGCTTCCTTCTGTAGTGTAGGGATTCTCTGGCCAGAATTTTACCAGCACGACCGCTCCAGAATCAGGGTGAGTGAGGCTCGCAGACAGCATTCTCCACTGGCCTTGGGTGGGAGCTTCGAGCGGGCGAAGGGGTAAAATTCCAGCACGTGATTCAATAATTCTAATTGAAGAGGAAAAGTGCACAGCTCTATAGGGAAAGAGCCTGTGGGAGTGGGACTAAGTACATAACTCATTCAAAGTACCAGAACAGACACGATAGACCAAATTCCCTTCTCATATGCTCTGCGCTTCTACATGATTTCAAACAGCCAGTCAGAACAAGGGCAGAGTTCAGTTTTCGTGAAATCACAGCAGATCGGTCAGGTTTCCTGCTTGGTGTGCTGTTTGATACAGCAGCCTTTCTTCCCCTTGTACTGAAACAGGCCGCGACTGCACACGGTGCCTGTCTGTTGATCTTCCTTTGTGTTTGGACCGCTTCCCAGTTGGAACATTCTCGGCTCCTTTAGATAAAGGTTAGACTACCTCACAGACGCTGCTAGCTGTAGGGAGGAGGAGGAACGATCATCTCGCAGTGGAGGTGAAGCCAAATAAGTTCTCCCCTAGGGGATGTGCTTGATGAAACAAGAGAGACAATTTATTACTTACCACAGTTTTGCACTGGGCTGTTCATTTTCAGAGTTGCACATCTGGATTGTTTGCTGATCTCTTGATCATTTTGTCAGTTGTTAAGAGGATGGGTATTTATACTGGAGGTGCAGTAATTAAGGAGGTTTAAAATCAAATAATGTTTCTGAATATTTGGGCTTGTGTCACTGTATGAGATAATTGCTGCTCTGTTTTTTGTGTTATTTATGTTTTGATTCTCGAACCACATTTCAAAGAAGAATATTCAATACAGAAGGAGAACATTTGATCCATTGTGCTATGGGACTCTCTGAAAGAGCTATTCAAGTAGTTCCATTGCCCTGCAAATCTTTGCTTTACAATTACATGTCCAACTCCTTTTTAAAAGTTGTTATTGAATCCGCTTCCACTATCTTTTCAGGCAGCGCGTCCCAGATCAATATAACTTGTGATATAAAGGTATTCTCCGAATTTTCCCCTGGTCCTTCTTTCACCATCTTGGTGAGTGGTAATAACTCGCTGCCTACAAAGGTGGTGGAATTGGAGATGACCAATGACTTCCAAAGGCTTCTTGTCCAAGAGGATTATCCTGGATCCAGTGGCAGTACCACTATGCCACTGCCACCCCAGCTCTGGAGCACTGGTCTTCAGTTGGTGGTAAACAGCAGGAAGCTTCCTTGCCCATGTTTGATCCGATACCGTTATATTTAATGGGACCTGGAGTGAGTCCATGATGAAGACTCCCAGAGTAACGCCCTCCCAATGTGCCACTACCTCTGGTGGATCTGTCCTGTCGGTGGAACCAGACACCAAGGATAATGATAGTGTTGTCTGGGTCATTGTTGGTAAGGTATGGTTCTGTGAGCACCACTATGTCAGTTCTTCCAGTTTTAACACAAGGCCCCACAATCTGGCCTACATGTGACTATAGATCCAGACAGTTACATGGGTAAGATGGGTATCAAGGGATGTGGGCCAAATGCGGGCAATTGGGACTAACTGTGTGATAAAAACAGGGCAGCATAGACAAGTTGGGCCGAAGAGCCTGTTTCCATGCTACAAACCTCGATGACTCTATGACCCACAGTGGTTGATTTCAGCAAGGAGGTTTTTTTTATTCATTTATGGGACATGGGCATGGCTGGCTGGCCAACATTTGTTACCCATCCCTAGTTGCCCATGGAGGGCAGTTGAGAGTGCTGTGGCTCTGCAGTCACATGTAGGTCAGACCAGGTAAGGATTACAGATTTCCTTCCCTACAGGACATTTGTGAATGAGATGAGTTTTTCTGATAATCGACGATGGTTTCATGGTCACCAGTAGATTCTGAATTCCAGATATTTATTATTGAATTCAAATTCCACCATATGCTGTGGTGGGATTCGAACCCAGGTCCTCAGAATATCAACTGAGTTTCTGGATTAATAGTCTAGCATTAATACCACTAGGCCGTCACCTGCCCTGATCTGCAGGGTTGGCAGAGCTGAGTTTGCCATTGCAATTTCCGATGCTTAGTTTGATGGTTGTCCTTTCAGTCTCATTCCTTTTAGACTTTGTAGCGGTTAGGTACAACTGATTGGCTGGCTGAGGCCGTCAACTCACAATGCTGTGGGTCTGGAGTCACATGTAGGCCTGACTAGGTAAGAATAGCAGATTTCCTTCCCTGAAGGGCATTAGTGAACCAGATGGGTTTTTCCGACAATCCACAATGGGTTTCTATTGCCAATTAATTATTAATTGAAATTAAATTCCACCAGCCATGGCTGGACTTGAACCAGTGTTCCGAGAGTATTAGCTTGAGCCTCTGAATGGCTAGCCCAGTGACATTACCACTGCGCCACTGCACCACCGCACCACTGCCTCCCCCACTGTCATTCACCGCCAGTGGTTCCAAGCTGATCACAGATAGGTCAGTACGAAGAAAGAGCCACGCTTGCCCAGTGGTGAGTACACAGCTATTCTGCAAATGAAGTGAAAAAAAGGCATGAAAATTGAATCAGATTCCCAGATTCATCAGGAGAATAGCTGAGGTGATTGGTGAGATTGCTTAGCACAGCTGCCTCACAGTGCCAGGGACCTGGTTCAATTCCGGCTTTGACTGTCTGTACGGAGTTTGCACATTCTTCTCGTGTCTGCGTGGGTTTCCTCCCACAGTCCGAAAATGTGCAGGGTAGTTGGATTGGCTGTGGCAAATTGTCCCTTAGGGTCCCAAGTTGTGTAGGCCAGGGGGATTAGCGGGGTAAATGTGTTGGGTTGCATGGGTGGACCTTGGTAGGATACTCTGTCAGAGAGCTGGTACAGACTCAATGGACCAAAATGGCCTCCTTCTGCACTGTACGGATTCTATGATTCTGTGAAAGCAGAATACATGGCATTAATGGTGTGTCAAGTGGAGAGGGAACGCTGATGGTGAGGATTTGGAACTTGCCACCAGCGCTGTTTTTAACAGAGAGAAAGGAAGCATTCCCTGGATTTTTGGTTGCGAGTCACTGCACTGACATTGGAGCATAATAGGGATAAACAATTAGGATATCTGTCACAGAGGCCCTCCAATTGCCTCCATTTTCCAGGATTGAGGAGAGGAAGATTAGATCCTTGGGTGACTCCTATCAGGAAGTGAATGCCAGTGTGGATAAGTGCATGTCTGGCTGCACTGCAGCCTGTGTTTCAGCAACCTGGTGAAATCATCGCCTCAAATCTCAACTGCCGGCCAACCAGAAGTGCACTGGACAGTGGAGTAGCTGTGAAATGATACCCTTAACGTAACTTTGCAACATCAGGAGAGGTAGGGATGGTGGGATGGAGCAGATTGGTTTCAGTCCACAGTGCACAAGTACTGTATTAAGCTGTTCCACAATAACAAGCATAAAATCGCATGCATTTGCGGATGAATAAATCAGCTTTTGCAGCGCAGCGCCAATACCCATTCTTTTTTCAATGCACGCTCTTGATAAGTATGTACGGATTGTTAGCAGTCAGTTAAACACTCAACAGTACATTGCACAGGGCCTAATGAAATCTAATCGCAGCGTACAACAGAACAATAAAAATTGTCAGCGGAATTAACGGGAAGGAATTAAATGATGTCATGATTTAGATGAGGAACACAGAGATTTGATTCGACTTCAAATATTTCCCATCCAGCTATCTTTTTATTAGCATCAGACCCACAGCCTAATTTGAACCAGAAATTGAGATGCCTCCCGTAGACTCTGTTAGCTTTTGGGGTTTTAGCTTAAAAAATATGCCATCATGTTTTATTGAAAACAGAAACTGGTTAGCAATTCATAAGCCTTCGTTTGATGCAATATTGAAAGCAAATAATCTGTGGAACCAATCGAAGAAACTCATAGTTATTTTGCAAAAGACAGCTCAGGATATCAAGCTTTAGTGTCCCCAATTATTTGGTTCATAAATCAGCTATAATCAAGTACTGATCTCTCTCTCTCTCTCTTTCATAGGCGTGTTTTATTTTTGGGAGACTGGTTGCCAAAGTGGTCCTGTGCCTCTTGGTAAAGTATGGACGGATCATTAGCACTCAGTCGGATTTGAAATGAAAGTTTTTAAAAGTCAAAACCGAGCACTCTGACAACGTAATTCGGCCAACACCGACACAAGTGTGTGAAAGAGCTTTGTCATTGGTCGCACCTAATGCTGGCTCTTGGTCTCCACTTCTAAAACTGTGCTTTCTCCCCTCCTTGTGAGAAGTCGCATCCTGTCAGGTGTAGGAATGTGGATGGGGGAAGGGGCTGTAGGAACTTGGAGAGAGGGGAGTGTTGGAACTTGTACAGAGGGGAGTGTTGAAACTTGGAGAGAGGGGTGTGTTGGAACTTGTAGAGAGGGGAGTGTTGGAACTTGTACAGAGGGGAGTGTTGGAACTTGTAGAGAGGGAAGTGTTGGAACTTGGAGAGAGGGGAGTGTTGGAACTTGGAGAGAGGGGAGTGTTGGAACTTGGAGAGAGGGGAGTGTTGGAACTTGGAGAGAGGGGAGTGTTGGAACTTGGAGAGAGGGGAGTGTTGGAACTTGGAGAGAGGGGAGTGTTGGAACTTGTACAGAGGGGAGTGTTGGAACTTGTAGAGAGGGAAGTGTTGGAACTTGGAGAGAGGGGAGTGTTGGAACTTGGAGAGAGGGGAGTGTTGGAACTTGGAGAGAGGGGAGTGTTGGAACTTGGAGAGAGAGGAGTGTTGGAACTTGGAGAGTGGGGAGTGCTGGAAGTTGGAGAGAGAGGAGTGTTGGAACTTGGAGAGGGCGAGGGGGGAGAGGGTAGGAACGTCGAGAAAGGGGGAGAGGGGTTACGGAGATAGGGCCTGGGTGGGATTTTAAAAAATAGGTTAACACTGCTGCCCAAGAACCCATGTTTGATTCCTGGCTTGGATAGCTATCTGTGTGCATTCTCCTCGTGTCTGCATGGGTTTCCTCCAAGTGCTCTGGTTTTCTCCAACAGTGCAAAAATGTTGCTTAGGCGGATTGGCCAAGCTGAATTGCTCCTTGGTGTCAGGGGACCAGCTAGGGTAAAAGTTGGGGTTATGGGGTTGGTGCTTGGGTGAGACTGTGGTCGGTGCAGACTCAATGGGCCGAATGGCCTCCTTCTGAACTGTAGGATTCTATGATTCTTAGGGAGGGGGGAGTGTGGGAACTTGGAGTGGAAGGGAGAAGGGGTGGAATGTAGGAACTTGGCGAGGGGGAGGAGAGCGGCAGGAGAAGGGGGCGGAGGTAGGGAGGAGAGAGGGAGGAAATGAGCGAAGTGGAGAGATAATGTGGACGCCTTTTGATCTAAACATCACCTCCTTGTCATCCGGCCAACACAGCTTTTCTGTTATGGTCCCAGCTGTACTTGCAAATTACACCACAGCAGAGTACGTAACTTTTTTTGCTAATGTGAAAGAGGCTGGTGCTGTACCTGGAGGGCATGGGCATCTCGAGAGATGAAAAACAAACCATGTTGCAAAGGCCCATGACAGTCATTATACAGCTGTGAGCGGAGGCACCGAATGTCACTTGCTTACAAGACCCCCTTTTGTTCACACGAGAGCTTGGTGGCGTTAAATCTATTTAATATCCCCCTCTCCAGTTGTCCATCATTGTGACATATGTTTTTATGAAAGATTTGGGTTTATTTTGTTGTTACACTACTTTCTCCCCTGAGTAGCAGCTGCTGGCAGCCAGGAAACTGCAACAGAGCAATGTAACAATTTGTCACGTTTTACATAGTAACAAAAAGAAACAGATTAGGTTTTTTTTGTTTTCTACACATCTTCCACCGGAAAACCTCGCCGATATCCTCGCAAATGTCGTTACCCTCTGTCGCGAACAGCGTCCGCTCAGTGTGAAGATTGATTAAAAATATACAGCCACGTTAATGGGCAATGGGAAGCAATGCCGGGCTGATGTTGGATGATAGGCGGCTCAGATCTGCGTGTAATGTTTTAACATCTGTAACCTCAGCGCAGAACGAGCAGCCAATTCAGACTCTTGTGTCAAACCTCAGGACAAAATCTGTTGGAAACGAGAGCACTTTCCAAGGGGGTGGGAAGGGGAGTGGTTTGTTTTATCACACTGGTAAAACTAGCATTTTGTGTATTTTTTCTTAAAAAAAACTAGAATATTTGCGGGAAGTGTGCTGGAGGTTGGCCCAGAGAACAGATCCTGCAGAGATATTGCTCTCCTTGTGATCAGTGCTCTCTCCAGACAGTATATAAAAGCTCCGCCAGGCTTCTTGGTTTGTGTGTGTCCCTCCTGGGTGCCTCGACAGGCTGGTCCTGGAGTCTTTGGACAGTGAGGACAAGAGTGACTCTGAGGAAAGGAGAGCTCTCAGGGCAGAATCCCGCTCTCTCTCGTTCCGCTTTTTGTCACGATAGCGTCGACGTGGTCAGTTTACAACGGTGATGCGGCTTGTTACGCTGCTACCATGTTGCAATTTGTAGCAAGTTCCTCCCACGCACCCATGTCGGTTTTTCTAGAGACTTTCAGAGTGTTACAAGATTTTCTTTGGGCTTCGTAACATTGCCGCCCTTAAGTTGTGCAAAGGGGAAATTGTTCTTCTAGAAATGTTGCTGCAGTCGTTGGATTCTTTTTCTCTGTAAAATGTTTCCATGGTGAGGGCCTCTGGTATCATATACTCCATAACCCACCTATACAATAACCAAAGCCAAACAAACTAGCAGAATAGAAATTTTATACACTTGTGTGAGTAATGTACCGACATACTTTTTCAAACAGGCAAAATCATGCATACACACAGGCACTCACACACACTCATGCTCACACATGCAAATATACACACTCTCGTGCTCACACACACATATGCGATCACACAAATGCTCTCAGACCCATGCACACACACTCATGCACTCACACATACACCCCCTCATGCTCACACTCACAGACACACACACAAGCTTACACACACCCTCAAACATGCTTACAAACACATACACTCACACTCATACCTTCACACTTGCTCGCACACAAATACCCACCCACTCTTGCTCACACTGACACAGATAAACACACACACTTACATACTCGCACATACACATGCTTGTACACGTGTACTCCCATACACACTCATCTCACACGCGCACACGCACACACAGACTCTTCACACATACAGACACAATCATATTGGGTCAGTTCCTCCACACTGGATCAATTGCAACGTTATCAATGCTGTCTGAGTGGAGAGAGAGCTGGAGACCCCCTACTGTAACCTCTGCAACACCATTAGAGTTTCAAGATGCACAATTTGGAAAGTGCAAAATGTAAACTGGAAAAGATGCTTTTTTGTTATGATGGCATGCTGAGCCCTCTTGGGCAGACATAAAAACAAAACTCCATGGTATTATACGTGAAAGGGCAAGGGAATTCTAAAAACGCCGTAGACAACAATTGCCCCTTAGGCAAGAGCATGAAAAGCAGCTTATCGAGTCATTGGCCTTTGTGGGATCTTCCTTTGTGCAAATTGATTGACATATTTCCCTGATTACACTTGAATAGTACTTTGTGACCTATGGAGTCCTTTGAGATGTCCTGAAGGTAAAAATTATGCTATATAATTACAAGTTTCTCCTTGCTTGCTGATATATCTTTCATTATTTTTCTCTGCATTACAAAAACTGCAGCAGAATGGTTGAATATAAAATTGCCAAATGCAATAAGTAACACTTGGAGCCAGAAAGAGAAATCATGAGGAGAAGAACAGGTACTTCACCTGTTTCCAGGCCCCTTGTTCCTTCCTCTACCTCAACCCTCCCCCTCAATCGAGCAAGTTTTTTTACCCTCCATTCAAGGTTCACTGATCAATTCACCAAACAATCACAGAAAGGTTCCAGTAAAATGATAACACCCGTCGTGGACATCTGATTACAAATATCATCCGATATACACAGTGGGTGGGTCATTAATATTCAGAGCAGCAATATAATCAATGTAAGTTTGTGTGCACCCCATAGTTGATCCCATCACACTATTAAGCAGACCAGAAAGTACAGATTTTACTCTAACAGCATTGTGCAACATTGTAAATTTTACAGGAATTTATCCCATTAGTCATTTAGAGCATTGTGGAGACCATAACACTACTTTTGGTAAGCCTCATCAACACCATTTACACATTGCACTATACAGACACGGTGACAGCAAATTTATATTTGGGAGAAAGATTCAATGCTTCTGATCCCGATAATCTGTAGTGAGAAGTGTTGGAGCCCTCAGGTGTCTGTGTGCGACACAATTTATAAGCGACCAAATGACAAATACTGAATGGCTCACAATTGTATCTGTGTTTTCTTGATCAACAAGTCTGAAAGCGATGCTGTTTGCTGCTTATCATGATGTATTTTCAATATCTACCGCGCAACACAACTTTAAAGTAAAGATTAAAGTTTATTTATTAGCCACAAGTAGGATTACATTAACACTGCAATGAAAATCTCCTCGTCACCACACTCTGGCGCCTGTTTGGGTACATTGAGGGAGAATATCGCATGGCCAATGCACCTATGACTGTGGCAGGAAACCGGATCACCTGGAGGAAACTCACACAGACACAGGGGGAATGTGCAGATTCCACGCAATGACCCAAGCTAGGAATCAAACCCAGATCCCTGGCGCTGTGAGATAACAATGCTAACCACTGCCGGGTTTATATTTGAAAGAAAGATTCAAGCTTCCGATCCAGATAAACTGCACAAGATTTTCCATTCTGTAGAAGTAAAAGAAGAATTTCTTCTGCAAGGGGTGTAATTGATTCTATTGGTAATGTCACAGGATAGAAAGATCAAGTGACTCTTGAGCAACAATGTGGAATAATTGAAGAACGTAGGTCCTTACTATGTTAGGATCTGCCCTATCACAATATGATCAAAAGACTCCCAAAAAGCACCAAGGCAGAGTGGGCTAATAGATAAGTAGACAAAAGCACAAGATTGAAGTCAATGGAAAAGATTCTGGAGAATCATGTGCAGTGTTATTGATCCCATTACACACTTCTGTCCTTGTAATCTCACCCCACAAATCCTACTCACAGTAAACTTCCATTTGCAACAAAATCAACAGGGCCTGACTTTTGTGCTCCCCTGTCAGAGGGGTTTTACATGAAAAGGTGAAGTTGAAGGAATGGAATTCCCACTGGATTCCCACCCATCCGACCTTGCAGCAATTTTACCCTAGGGTTGGGCAAGGCCTCATATAGGCCTCCCACTCTGGCTTGGCTGGCAGCAGGATTTATCGGCATGGAGGAAGCCCAAAGACGAACGGGTTTTAGATCTCATGTGGGAATGGTGGTGAGGGCAGGTTGTAGGGCCAGAAGGTGGGTGGGGGTGTGGTGGAATTCCAACAGGAGCCATCTCTGATTCTGGGTTCCCCCACCCGTCCCCATGGTCCGGCAGCCGCTGGACCTCCCAGCTCACCCCAGCCCCTCTCTGAAACCCCCTCTGCACACTCCCATACCTTCTCTACTCTGGACCCCCAAACTGTACTTTGCTTAGGGACATAGGCTACAGCATCTGAAGCAGTTCCTCTTCCGTTGCTGCAGAGATTAGAGAGTTGTCAGTCAATTGGGTTTGACTGGCCGTTGTCTAAGGCAGAATTTCCGTGTGAGGGCGGTGTCGAAGTCCTGCTGATTCGAGTGTGAAATAGCTGTGGATGGCTGGAGTTGACAGGGTCTCTTGAGCTGGGGGGAAGGAAAACCTCACCATCTGAAATATTCAGGCCCAGACCTTCAAACATGATTCCACCCTTTATTCGCGGGATAATTTTGGATGACAAAGACCATCTAGCCCAGTTCATCTCATCCATCCCAGAATGACACAAGAACACAAGATTACGAGCAGGAGCAGGCCATTCGGCCCCTTGAGCCTGTTCTGCCATTTGATAACATTGCCGACATTGTCCCAGTGACTACAACTCAGAAGTATTTAATTTGCTGTAAAGTGATTTGGGGCACAGGGAAGAAGCTGGAAAATTGTGAGTTTCGCCTGTCTCTGTTCAGTCAGCAGAATGACTGTAGTGATGGTGAAACTGGAGGCCCAATGCTGGTACTCTGAGGATAATTAATCGCAGAGCAAGTGAATGATGTTAGGAAAGTGGCTACAAGGAATTCACCATATTTACAAAGTAATTCAACTTTGTAGCTAACCTTCCACCATCCTCCCCCCAAGACACTCAGAAACCTACCCCACAAAACACACCAAAACCACCCCCAATCCACACTGAAATATCCCCCCAACTCACACTGAAACCTCCCAACCCACGCCCTAAACCCCCCAACCCACACTGAAACCTCCCAACCCACACCCGAAACCCCTCAACCCACACTGAAACCCCCCAACTCACACTGAAACCCCCCAACCCACACCCGAAATTCCCCCAATCCACACTGAAGTATCCCCCCAACCCACACTGAAACCCCCCCAACCCACACTGAAACCCCCCCAACCCACACCCAAAATTCCCCCCAACCCACACCCGATACCCCCCAACCCACACCCGAAATTCCCCCAACCCACACTGAAACCCCCCAGCCCACACCCGAAATTCCCCCAACCCACACTGAACCCCCCCAACCCACACCCGAAATCCCTCAACCCACACTGAACCCCCCCAACCCACACTGAAACCCCTCAACCCACACCCGAAACCCCCAGCCCACACTGAAACCCCCCAACGCACACTGAAAACACCCTAACCCACACCTAATATCCCCCCAACCCACACCCAAAAACTCCCAACCCACGCTGAAACCCCCCCAACACTCCATAACCTGTCCTCCACCCTCCCTGCAATGTCTCCTCCAACCCCCACCCCCCCCGCCCCACCCCCACCCCCCCCAGTCTTGCCAAACCTGCCTCTACCCTACCTCATCCCGTCAGGTCTCCCTTCCAACCTCCCCCCTCCTCTAAACTCCATCCAACCTATACTCAAACCTCCCCCAAATGACCCATAACCTTTACTTCAGCCTCCCCATCCTAACCACCCCCAAACCCATACTAGTTTCCCTCTCAAAATTACCAAGTAACACCCCCCGCCCCAACCTTCTCCCCACAGCCCTCACGCTCTCCCCAGTCAAACTTAACCCCACAGTCCATTTCTCCACACACCCCAACATCCACCTGCAGACACACACACACACACACATCTGGTTCTAGAATTGCACTTCCTGTTGTCCTCTGGGCTTCCCTGGTAGGCTTTTCAAAATAATTTTAAAAAGGAGCCATGAGTCTGTCCAAAGGTCAAGCCCTGGGCCCTGGTGTTACGCACTGTCTGTACTGTACTTTACACAACCTCTCCTCACCTCACCTCAGCCCTGAGTGCACCTCTTATGTCGTGACAATTAACCTCCAATAGTTGAGGTCTATTTAATTCCATAGTCTTCAAATGATGTTCTGAGATATTAATTTAAGCTCTGAATTTGTTCAGTTCATTAGAGGTGTCAACCAATGGGCTTTAGAGGCATAGACTATTTTCTAAATGGGAAAATGCTTAGGAAATCAGAAACACAAAAGGACTTGGGAATCCTTGTTCAAGATTCCCTCAAGGTTAACATGCAGGCTCAATCAACAGTTAGGAAGGCAAATGCAATGATAGCATTCATGTCGAGAGGGTGAGAATACAAGAGCAGGGATGTACTTCTGAGGCTGTATAAGGCTCTGGTCAGACCCCATTTGGAGTATTGTGAGCAGATTTGGGCCCTGCATTTAAGGAAGGTGTGCTGGCCTTGGAAAGAGTCCAGAGGAAGTTCACAAGCATAATCCCTGGAATGAAGAGCTTGTATGAGAAATGGCTGAGGACTCTGGGTCTGAACTTATTGGAGTTTAGAAGGATGAGGGGGGATCTTATTGAAACTACAGGATACTGCGAGGCCTGGATAGAGTGGACATGGAGAGAATGTTTCCACCAGTAGAAAAACTAGAACCAGAGGGCACAAACTCAGGCTAAAGGGACGATCCTTTAAAACAGAGACAAGGAAGAATTTCTTCATCCAGAGAGTGGTGAATCTGTGGAACTCTTTGCCGCAGAAGGCTATGGAGGCCCGATCATTGAGTGTCAATAGAGATAGATAGGTTATTCATTAATAAGAGGATCAGGGGTTATGGGGAAAAGGTAGGAGAACGGGGATGAGAAAAATATCAGCCATGATTGAATGGTGGAGCAGACTTCATGGGCCAAATGGCCTAATTCTGCTCCTATGTCTTATGATCTTATGGTCTAACATTATGGGTGGATACAGAGTTAACATCAATCTGAATTACCTATCCTGACGAACACTAGACCCCTTATTCGATTATGAAGTTTAAACATTTAGAGTTTTCAATCTAAACCTTCAGTTTTATTACCTTCCCTAACCTTGGTGCAGTGTTGTTTTACTGGTGATGTCATGGCTTGAGTATCCTTGTGGTTTTTCATTATCTCTGGAACCCCTGACATCATCCAGAGAGGTGAGCAGACAAGTCACGTTTAAGTACAACTTTTTTCCAAATGCATTCAGCATTTTAAAGGGCTAAGTCGAGGATTTTATAATTGATCCATTAACTGTCAGTTGGGGTGGGGCAGTTCCCCTCAAGGCTAAGTGGTTACACGTATAGGTGCTGGCACTGAGCCAGCCAGGGCAACCACAGCATATATTTATGTAGCATCGTCTGCATAATATGGAGGAGACGATGGCCTAGTGTATTATTGTTAGAATATTAATCCAAAAACTCAGCTATCGTTCTGGGGACCTGGGTTCGATGGCAGACGGTAGAGTTTGAATTCAATAAAACATATCTGAAATTAGGAATCTACTGATGACCATGGAACAATTATACTTTGTCAGAAAAAAACATTTGGTTCATTAATGTCCTTTAGGGAAGGAAATCTGCCGTCCTTACCTGGTCTGGCCTACATATGGCTCCAGAGCCACAGCAATGTCCTTGACTCTCAACTACCCTCCAAGGGCAACTAGGGATGAGCAATAAATGCTGGCCAGCCAGTGATGCCCATGTCCCACAAATGAATAAAAATAAATCCTCTTTGCTAGAGCCAACTGCATTGACTCAACCGCATTGCTTTGAGTCATGGAGTCATAGAGGTTTACAGCACGGAAACAGGCCTTCGGCTCAACTTGTCCATGCCACCCAGTTTTTTTTATATGTAACTCCAGAGCCACTGCAGTGTGGTTGACTTTCAATCCAAGGCAACTGGGGATAGGCAATAAATGCTGGCCAGCCAACGACGTCTATGTCTCATGAATGAGTAAAAAAAATGCATCATCCCAAGGCATTTCACAGCCTATTTCGCCTCCTCCTGGGTTTTAAAATCCCACCATAGCCTTCCCCCTCCCTAAATATCCTCCAATCCCTCAACCCTGTGAGATCTCTGCACTCCTCCAATTCTGGCCTCTTTCAATTCTTCCAGTCTGGTGGCTGGGCTTTCAGCTGCCTAAGTCCCAACTTCCTTTCATCTCTCTCCCTCACTTTCTCCATTAAGACATTCCTTGAAACCTACTTCTTTTACCAAGCATTTGGTCACCTGACCTTAAATCTCCCTAGCTGGCTGAGAGTCGTGCTATGTTTTATCATGTGGACAGCCCGGTGGCACAGTGGTTAGCACTGCTGCCTGACAACACCAGGGAACTGGGTTTGATTCCTGGCTTGTCCATGGGGAGTCTGCACATTCTCCCCGTATCTGCGTGGGTTTCCTCCGGGTACCCCTGTCCTTCCACAGTCCAAAGATGTGCTGGTTTGGTTGATGGGCCATGCTAAATTGTCCCTTCGTGTCCCACTAGTTAGAGGAATTGGTGGGGTAAATATTTGGGGTTACGGGACTAGGTCCTGGGTAAAATGCACTGCAGTGGGAGAATCAGTGCAGACCTGAATGGCCTCCTACTGCACGTAGGGATTCTATTCACTGGAGGTTAGAAGGAAGAAAGCTGATCCAATTGAAACATAGAAAACTCTAACAGGGCTGGACTACATACAGGCAGGTGTTTTTTCCTGGATGGAGAAAGTAGAACCGGGAATACAGTCTCAAGATACAGGGTAGGCCATTTAGGACCGAGATGAGGAAACATTCCTTCAAAGGATCTGTGGAATTCTCTGCCACAGAGGGCTATGGTATCAAGTCACTCAATGTATTCAAGAAAGAGATAAATAATTTTTTAATTTTAAAGGCATCAAGGGGTATGGGGAGAAAGCAGGAATATGGCATTAAGATAGAGGATCTGCCATGATCATGTTAAGCAGACCTGAAGGGCTGAATGGCCTACTTCTGCCCCTAGTTTCTATGGGTGCACTTTTTCCATCCCCTCCTCCATAGGAATCATAGCCAGCAGGGCAGCATCATGGAAAAATCTGTTGACCCCAGGTGAAATTTTCCGGTCTTGGGGCAAGTATGGCTGCAAGACCCAGCTTATATTTCTATATCTTTTAAAGTTTCATTATTAGCGTCACAAGTAGGCTTACATTAACACTGCAATGGAGTTACTGTGAAAATCCCCTAGTCGCCACACTCCACCCGTTTAAGCACACTGAGGGAGAATTTAGCATGACCAATGCACCTAAACCAGCACGCCTTTCAGACTGTGGGAGGAAACCAGAGCACCTGGAGGAAACCCACGCAGAGAACATGCAAATTCCACACAGACAGTGACCCAAGCCAGGAATCGAACCCGGGTCCCCGGCACTGTGAGGCAGCAGTGGTAACCTCTGTGCTGCCCCTGTCTCTCACATAGGCTGTACCAAGGTCTTTACTACCAATGCATTGTTATCTGCCCAAGTTGGTATGCGTTGGTGGGGTCCTGACTGGCTGTTCTCACAGGCGTGCAGAACATGGGGATCAAAAGAAAAGATAGCAGAGCATTTGAGTGGGAGAGGCAATGATGTGGAAAAGTATGTGGAGAAGAGAAGTGATATAATGGGATGATGGCATCCATTATTAAAGAGACAGCCACCTGAAGGACAACTCTAGCAGTGAGTTGTAGTTATTTAGGGAATACCCATGGTATGTAGAGGACTTGAAGAATGAGAATGATTCCAGCTGCAGTGATTAATCTACCTTTGTAGTGCCAGGAGCTATCTTTAAACTGTGTCGTAAATGCCCTACACTGCGGTATCCAAGAAGCCACTAGAGACAGAAAATCCATCTGTATGCATGAACTTTCCGTTTTGTAGTTAATATTAACATAACTCTTAAAGATCAAACCCCACTTAAAAAAACAAAACGCTCTGACAGATTAACATTGATTTGAAGGCTCAGTCAAAAGTTTATTAAAGAAAGACATTGGGTTATTCGTTATTCAAATGGAATCATTTATACTCTTGGTCTAAAAGAGCCCTCTCCGATTTAGTCTTTCCTACCCCCAAACTCATTGTTTTTTTTTAAATATTTGTGCGTCTGCAAGTCGCAGAAACTTGCCCAGGTTGGAATTCTCCAGCCACACAAGTCCAAAAGCCAGAAATTCCCACCCGCCTGTCAATGGGGTTTCACATTGCCCGCAAACCGCCCGCTAAATTCCAGTGGCGGGCGGGATGGGAGGATTCTGGCCGTAACATCTGGAGTCTTCCGCCCCGCCGACCCCATTGCCGCCCCCACAGCGGGTTTTCCCATGGTGGATGAGACAAGCCATTGGCCGCCATCCCATCCCACCGAAAGTCTATGAGTTCTTTGTGACTCTCCCGCCCCCCAGAGTGGGTGGTCGACCTCAGTAGGACCCGCTGACGAGAAGGGCTGGAAAATCCCGCCCAATGCCCATGGGTTTTTTTTTTGGAATTTCTGCTGGACTCCTGCAACTTTGCCAGAAGTATGATGGAAGATAGATTTGATTAGATTTATTATTGTCACATGTATTAGTAATGAAAAATATTGTTTCTTGCACACTATACAGAGAAAGCATTCCACTCATAGAGGAGGAAAAGAGAGAGTGCGGAATGTAGTATACAGTCATAGAGTGTACAGTCATAGGTGTAGAGAAAGATCAACTTAATGTGAGGTAGGTCCATTCAAAAATCTGATGGCAACAGGGTAGAAGGTGTTTTTGAGTCAGTTGATACTTTACCTCAGATTTTTGTATTTTTTTTCCCAATGGAAGAAAGTGGAAAAGAATATGTCCCGGGTGTAAGGGGTGGGGGGGTGCTTAATTATTCTGGCTGCTTTTCCGAGGCAGCAGGAAGTGTGGACAGAGTCAGTGGATGGGAGGCTGGTTTATGTGATGGAGTGGGCTTCATTCACGATCTTTTGTAGCTTCTTGCCCATTTGTGTTTGTTTCTGTTTGTGTCCGTGAGGAATTTTATCTACCTGAGGTAAAGTTACACTGTTGCAGAAGAAATTCTAAGGAAGTTGAGGGCTCTTAATGGGACTTTGCCGAAACCAAGGGGGTACTGATGCTAAAATTTAAGCAACGTGACCTAGGCTTTGTAGCAGGACCGGAATTGCACTGTAGGTTGTATCCTAGACTATAGGGCAACATCGAGGGAGGCCATTCAGACCGCTGTCAACTTTTCGAGAGAGCCATGCAAATAATCTCACTGCCCCATTGCTTCCCAATAGATCTGCCAATTTCTCCTTTTCCAACATTAATCCAGAGGTCTTGCGTCGCAATGGGCAGTGTCCCTGGGCCTCTGAGTCAGAAGTTCCGGGTTCAAGTCTCACCCCCAGACTTGATGGCCAAGGAAGATATGGTGGTAACGCAATCAAACAGGTTGACTGTCAGCCTGCAAGTCCTTCCAAACATGCCAATTGCTGGCGCTAAGAGTGAGAGAGACTCCTGGTTAGCCATGCCTGATGTGGAGTGGGGTCCCTCAAGATACAAACCTCTTGCAACAGACTAACAACCTGTTCCAGATAAACTTCACTATGGGAAACAATGAAAATTTGCCATGTACACTATTAGACATGGGAAGTGAAACAATAAAAATGTGTTGATCCAGTTCCCCTGAAAGTGACTACTGAATCTACTCGTGCCATCCATTCGGGCAGTGCATAATGGAGCACTGTGTAAATACACACTCCACCCTTTGCCCCTTCCCCATGGCTCTTCTGCCAATACCTTCAATCTATCCCTTCTGGTTACCAACCAAACTGCCAGTGGAAATAGCTTCTCCTTATTTATTCTATCAAAATGCTGAATAATTTGGAATATCTCCATTTTCACAGTAACTTCATTGCGGTGTTAATGTAAGCTTACTTGTGACTATTAAATGAACTTTAACTTTACTTTAAGTCTCCCCTTAATCTTTTCTTTTCTAAGCTGAAAAATCACAGCTTCAGTCCATGTAACTCCCGGTCTTCCTTAACCCTGACTAGGCTCCAGAACGGAGCTGTATGTGGGCCACCCTGGGAGATCAGATACCACACGGAGTGTTTTTTCCATTTGTTCATGGAATGTGGCCATCACTGGGAAGGCTAGCATTTATTGCCCATCCCCAATTGTCTGTGAGAAGGTAGTGGTGAGCCACTTGCTTAAACCGCTGCAGTTTGTGTGGTGTGTGTGTGCCCACAGCGCTGTTCCAGGATTTTGGCCCAGCTAAGATAAAGGAGCAGCAATGTAGCTTCAGATGATGTGTGACTTGGAGGGGGACTTGTTGCAGAAGTTGCGACTGAATAAATACTCCTTAAGTCTTACGTTACAAGGGATTGAGTTTTCAAAATGTAATTCTGGACACTGGATTTTAAAGAACAGAGAAAGTATCACTATAGAATTGGATTTTGTCAGTAACTGCCCTTATTTGACTTGGTTGATGGAAGAAATTATAACTAGGCACAGTGCCCATGTGTGTGTCAGAGTAGGAAAGCCACACTAAGCAGGAGAATGGAAGGAATGAGACGAAAACCTGAACAGGGACATGCAGCAATATTTTAGAACATCTGCACAGCATGTGTGCTCCCTATTTTTAAATATCACAAGATATATAATCGTTTTGCTTATCCTCATTTAGTTATAAATAGGAAAGGGTGTGACAACCTGGCCTACTGACTTGACAATTAAAGTGTTCATTGTATCCATGAATATTAGTTCCTTTGCCCCAGTAGAATATAAAGCAGCCATTGTTATATAGAATGGAGAGTATAACCAGGTTTGGAGTGTTCATACACACCATGCAAAGGATGGTTAGCATTGCTACCTCAGTGCACCAGGGATCTGGGTTCGATTCCTGGTTCGGGTCACTGTCTGTGTGGAGTCTGCACATTCTCCCCGTGTCCATTTGGTTTCCTCCCACAGTCCAAAAGATGTGCTGGTTAAATGCATTGGCCATGCTAAATTCTCCCTCAGTGTCCCCGAACAGGCCCCGGAGTGTGGCAACGAGGGGATTTTCATAATAGCTTAATTGTAGTGTCAGTGTAAGCCTATTTGTGACACTAAATAAATAAACTTTAAATGATTTTGCTGAGTTGTCATTCTGTGCTTTTTGAACAAATGGCGATCTTGACTTCCTGCTTCCTCATTGAAGCTTCTTCTCTGCATCAATCACCACTTCACATATTCTGAGACCCAGCAGTGCCAGGTTTCTTTTTGCTTGGTCACTTTTCTCATCACCAGTCAATCTTTAGCATAGGTGCTGCCCAACTCTGTTCACCTGGATTCCCTTTTTTTTTAACTGTGACTCGTCTACCTATGCCTGACTTGGAAAACAACTTAAAAATTGTACATATGTCCGATTGTTCCTCTCTGTTACCCTCTCTCTCCTATTTCTTTTTCACTTCCTCCCTGTCCTTATCCTTCACATCACCTCTTCCTTGTGTGACCATTCTTTCTTTAAAGTTTATTTATTAAAGTTTATTTTAAAGTTTATTTATTTATTAGTCACAGGTAGGCTTACATTCACACTGCAATGAAGTTACTGTGAAGTTCCTGATAATTTTTCCTTATTTCCCTCTGTTGCATTAAGGGGAGGCAGTGGCGTAGTGGTATTATCACTGGACTAGTAATCCAGAGACCCATGGTAATGATCTGGAGACTTAGATTCGAAGAAGGTGAAATTTAAATTCAATAAAAAATCTTTAATTAAAGATGACCACGAAACCATTGTCATAAAAATTCATCTGGTTCACTCATGTCCTTTAGAGAAAGAAATCTGTTGTATTTTCCTAATCTAGACTACATGTGAATCCAGATCCACAGAAAAGTCATTGACCCTTAAATACCCTGAGGGATGGACAATAAGTAGTGGCCCTGCCAGCGACACCCACATCCCATGAATGAATAAAAAAAATTCTTCTCATATTTGGTCCTGCCTCTCTCTCTTTCTCTCTCTCTCTCTCTCACACACACACACACACACACGCACACACACACACACACATACACACAACTTGCCCATGTTCTTTCATTATAATGATTGCAGGTTAAAAACATTGACACTGTACAATACAAAGAAAAGTCCAAACACTTCTGATCTGCCCATACCATTACCACCTTAAATTTACTGTTGAAAAAATAACATGCTGTCAAAGCTTTTTGCCTAGCACTCATCAGGACAGTTCGCAAGAATATCAATTGTAATAGGAACAATAATTTGCGCTGCATAAGAAAGAATGCTTATTGGTTGGCAAGTGAATTCTGACTGGTAGAGGCATTGCCACTGAGAATGTACTAGGGGAGATATTAACTGTCAAACTTTTGTTCAAATTAAAACCAGACAGGTCGACTCTGATTTGTCAAGGTATTGCCTTGGGGAATGAACCAAGGAATTGCTGTCTCCAAACTTCGGTTTAATTGAAAAAGGCACAATGTGTGGGCATGGTTCTCCTGCATACAAAGGGCAGGCCCTGTGTGTGAGATTATATGTAGCTTCTAGCATGCAAAGTGAGCCACACTGCAAACGGCACAGTGGCTAGCACAGCTACCTCACAGAACCAGGGACCCAGCTTTGATTCCCGGCTTGGGTCACTGTCTGTGCATGTTCTCCCTGTGTCTGCATGGGCTTCCTCTGGATGCTCCTGTTTCCTCCCATAGGCTAAAGATGTGCGGGTTAGGTGCATTGGCCATCCTAAATTGCCCCTTAGAGTGTCCCACGGCACGCAGGTTAGAGAAATTGGCAGGGTAAATGTGTGGGGTTGTGCTCGGTGCAGACTCGATGGGCCAAATGACCTCCTTCTGCACGTAGGGTTTCTATGAATCTACTTAAGTTCAACTGATAATCTTAAATCGGTTGGATAATCAATATTGTTTAGCTATTCAGTTGCGGAATTCTCAATGTAATGAGAGTAAACAAAGTTGAACAAATGTAAAAAGTCTTCTCCAGTCACCTCATTCCTCCACCCCTCCAAAGTGGGAAGAAAAACACTGTCCATTTTGGTCTCCAAGTTACAAAGTGTGCACAAAACTTTTAATCTAATAACAGCAATGCACAGACCTAACTTTCTCCACTTGGTTGATAGTCCTCCACATGTCGTAATAACACTTTGAAATTGGCAGCAATCTTCTGGCAATGGTAGCAACGAGATGGTGGCAATTCTTTTTCCTGCATATCTGGAGTTTTCACTAATGTTGCAAAAGACCTGACATTTTTTTCCATTGTGCTGTATCTGATGTAATTCAAACTGCCCCAATTGTGTCTCAGCCTACGTATTACCCTTTTTTTTGTGAAATGTTATGTTCAGAATTGCTGGGCTTGTGAGTTTGCTGCTATTGTTGGACAGGACTGTCATTACTCATTCATCGGGTTCCTCTCTGTCATTTTGGTGAGTGTCAAAGAAGATTCAATCCTGTTTGTTTGTTCAGACGAAAGAAAAACTTTACCTTTCCCAATCGGCTCTGTCACCTATTTTGATTGACCAAGTTCTTCATGGTAATTTGCACTGGTGTGGACATGCCAGCATTGGCCTGGGGTGGGCTCGTAATCCCAAATAAACCTGTTGGACTTTAACCTGGTGTTGTGAGACGTCCTAATTTGCATTGTCCTGGCCAATATTTGTTCCTCAGCTAACATGATGAGAGCAGATTATCAGGCCATAATGTCCAAAGATGTGTGGGTTTGGTTGGTTGGCCATGCTAAATTGACCCTAGTATCAGGGTGATTATCATGATAAATGTGTGGAGTTGCGGGAATAAGGCCTGGGTGGGATTGTGGTCAGTACAGCATCGATGGGCTGAATGGCTCCCATCTGTACTGTAGGGATTCTATAATCTCACTGGTGTTTGCAGGACCTTGCTGTGGCTGCTGCAAGCCTCTGCATAGTGCATTGGCTATGCTAAATTCTCCCTCAGTGTACCCAAACTGCCGCCTAGAAAATTTTCACAGTAACTTCATTGCAGTGTTAATGCAAGCCTACTTGTGAGACTTAATAAATAAACTTTAAAACTGGCTACAACTGTAGAAAGTATTTAGCAGCAGTAAAGTGCTTTAACCTGTCTGGAGGTTATGAAATGTAACTCATTTCCCCCTTATTTTATCCAATTCACTCATCTCTCGTGTAATATTTTCAGAAAGTGAAAAACGTTGTAGCTGGTGTGATTAATGAAGAAAGAAATATTTAGACAACTGGGATTGTAAGCAACAACTCAAAACCTTTGTGCTTGGTATATGTTGTAATTAAAAAAATGTAAAGACACTGTGCCTGAATGCACAGTAAAAAATTACAAATTCTGGGTGACAGAGATGTTAACCTTTGGGGCTGCATACTGACGGACGGATTTGTTGAACTCTGTGGAAGGGGATACATTAATTCCTCCTTACGCTGGGGATACGTGAAAAAAGGATTTTTCTTTGGCTTCCCGCGCCTTTACCAGATCAGGATGAAATTCCAGCTGAAATCTGAGTTCGCCTGGCGATGCAGCCACGTCGAGATTCGGGCAGCTGAAGGGTTAATGGAACAAATGAGAAATGGGGCTGTCTGCATGTTCCTAAAGCCATTTGAAGTTGATTTATAGAGTGGCATGTGGAAACACAAACTAGCAGCATTGAGGTACCCCAATTAGGTACTCAAAAAAAAAACCGCTCACCATCAGATTTCAGGAGCAGGTGTAGGTAAGGGGTGTACGTCCTTAGTATTGTGTCGGCAGTTCCTTTGGCATTTTTTTTTCTCTCTGTTATTTTATTGAAACACCTCCTGTATTACAATTTTCGTCGCTGAATAAAACATGACACTTGCAACAGTTCAGGCTGGGCAGATCATGATTTTGCAATCTGCCTGATCAGAGACTAACTCATTTTAAGTCATTTTCACTGAAGTTCTTAAATACAAGTCGTCCTTTAACTGTTGTGGGGGAGAGGCGGGGGGCAAGAGATGTTTGTTGGATTAATGCCAACGTAAATAGACAATATTTGTTTAAATCTTAAAACAAAGTCTGTCCAGTGCACGGTTAGAAATTATTTAAAACCGCAACATCAAGCCACTCGCCTGTAATAAATTCCTTCTTAATGTAGAAAGTGGAAGATTTTTTCATTATAAGTGTAATTATTACTTTTAATTATGGATTCGCCCTGGGGAGAATTCCGATTGCTTATTTTTGTCTTGTTTTAACTCCCCAGGTTTAATTTGTCAAGTTAACCGCGCTTTATATTTGCCCCACTCTTAGTTATCACTTGGGTTTGTCATGGACATGAATGGTGAGCGGGGATTTATTCTAACTGTGTGCATAGCAATCATTCTGGAGGAAGCACTCTCTCTGCGGCTGCACTGTTATTTAACACGCCGCTGTCTGCCTAGGGTTTTTTTTTGTCTGCCTTCCAATTTGCATTCTTTGATGGATTGCAGGGGTCTCGAGGTGCACGTTCAGGGAAGCACTGAAGTGCCATCTCGACAAACCCTGAAGAGGGAGGCAACGGCAATACAAGTATTTGTCCAAACTCGTTGAGTCCACTAAGACATTCTGTCCGACTGTGCAAAGATCAATATTGCAGTTTGCTGATGGGCTTTGTACATGCATTCACAGTTTAGGTCTTTTAACAATATTAGCTTACATCTCAATGAGGGCTGTGCATGATGTAGTTAGCCCCGAGTGCAAGGACTTCCTTGAAAAAACTTGGAACTGCCTCCCCCTGAATACCAGAGTGTGTTGGACAGGAGCTGTTACATGTGTCGGTTTTTTTGTGTTTCAAGATTCACATAGGCTTGTGACCAAAGGCTGCTTCACTTTTTTGTTGGACTATATCTTGGCAGTGATTAGTAAATCCCACACTTACCCTCCTGCTTGGGAATGAATGGGGAGGGGAGAGTGGGTTAAGTTAAGAGTCATTATTTCAGGAAAGGATCGAAGTAGTTTTTTTGAAAAAATAAAACCATCTTGTTCTGCTAGTTCAGATTGAGTTCCCCTCTGCAACTTTACAGCAGGAGGTTGTTTGAAGGGACCGTTTTCAGAATTCCTCGGGCTTCTTTTCATGGGGATGGGGAGAGAACAAGTGATTTTTTTTTCACGGCTGAGTTCTCCTATTGAGATTTGGGGTATTGTGCGTTTAAACCGCCGCTGAAATGATAAGCGGTAAAGAGAAAAAAAACGGGGGTGGAAATAGTTGGGTTGGGAACTGGGCTAAAATGCAGCTGAGGGACAGATTGTCTAGAGTGCTTTAGCTGTGGCCTTTACTGCAAGAATAAGGGGGGGCTAAACACTGTTTGCTAAACTAAACATTAGCGGCAAAAAAAATGTAACCAGAGGAGTTTGCAATAAGTTTCCCTTGTGATTGATGACATTGTTAACCCCTCTCTCTCCCTAAAAGAAAATTCCGGCCAATGCTTTGTAAATTATTTATTCTGCATAAACCCGGTGTAATAAAACCCCTTTTCCTTTCAAGCCGGTGCAATTGTGAGGGGTGGAGGTTGACAGGAGTTTGATTTAATGATTAGCTACCTGACCCTCTCTGCTCCTCCGAAACCTCTAACTGGAGAATAAGTCGCCTTTTACTAAGGGCATGGGGCTGAATGTTAATCACTCGGAGGGGGAGGAGGAAAGGGGGTGGGGGGGAGAGAGAGAGAGGGAAAAAAAAGCTTCAGATTGAAATGGCTTCATTGTTCTGGTCAGCATTTGCAAAGCTGCGACCATTCAAAGGGCTTTGCGCAGGTTTTCCAAAGGCAGGAACTTTGTGCACTCAAATTCCTCCACTGCTTCCAAGTATAAACTCAATGGCGAAAAGCACCCCAGTGAGTACTGAACTCATTTTATTGTCACAATTTTTTTTGCATAAACTGTAAAAGGTCAGGGTTTTTTTTTCCATTTTAGTTAATTTGCTATCATTTTCTTTTTTTCTTTAAAAAAAAAGGTGGAATCGCTGGTTGCAAAACAAAACTTAAATAATTGTTTTAAGTGCAAGCAGGGAGAGAGGAAATTAAATTTAAAAATGTGCAAGATTTGGATGAAAACCTCTCTTTTGTGCCAGTTTTGGGAGCGATGTGGGGCCAGGAGGGTGTTTGAAAGTTTGGGAGCTAAAATCATGAGTGTTCTCTGGGTCTCCAGCAAACCCTGTACCTATTTGGTTTTGTTGGCACTTAGATCTGATGGTTAACTTTTATCCCCCCCCCCCAAGCCACCCCCTCCCCCCTCGCATGGTGATACATCTCTGTTCGAGCCCTAATACCCACAGGGAACTTGTAATAACGGAAAGTGTAGAACAGCCCAGCACAAAATTGATCAATGGCAGCACAGGCTTGTTGGAACCATTCATGTCCAGCTCGCTACTGCTACTGCTACTCGGCACAAGCGCTAGTGCATTACTAACTCGCTGTTTTTTCTCACTCTGATCGCCTCTCTGCGCGCCTGCTGCTGTCTGCCAGGGAAATTCTGACATTTCTCACTGTCTCGATCAGGTAAAACTTGACTTCTCTTCTGAAATGTAACATTCTGCTGCTATTTCTGTCCGGCTGCAGTGTTGAGCTGATTTGCTTGATTTCGGTGCGCTGCCTGTTGGAAGTGGGGAATTCGAGATGTGCACGCTCCTGTCCCCCCTCCGCCCCCGACTCTTGTTTCTAACTTTTGGCGATTGTAATGGAATTTGTTGAGGCGGCTGAGGAAGTGCAAGTTTTGTAACTGCACTGATTTTACTTTCAGCTTTTTGAAAATTATCTCCCTCCCCCGTTAATTCTTTCTTCCTCACCATCACCCTCACTCGGTCCCTTTGCAAAGGCAGAAAGGAAAAGATACCATCCTGATCTCAGATCCCCCTTCCCAAACCTCAATTGGACAGTTTACTGATCCCAACTCCTATTGGACAGTTTCCTGATCCCAGACCCAATTGGACCGTTCCCTAATTCCTTTGTTGGACAGTTATTCTGTACTGTTATCTATTGGACAGTTTCACTGATCCCAGATCCCGATGGACAGTTTCCTGATCCCAGACCCCGATTGGACTTTTCCCTAATTCCTCTATTGGACAGTTGTTCTGTGCTGTCATCTATTGGGCAATTTCACTGATCTCTGCTCTCTGTTGAATAGTTTCACTGATCCAAGGCCGCCACTGGACAATTTTGCTGATCCCAGATCTCTGCTGGAAAATTTCCTGATCCCAGACCTCTATGAGACAAAGCCTAGATCCCAGACCTCCTGTTGGACAGTGCCCATATTCTTGGATCTCTACTGGATAATTGCTGATCCCAGGCATCCTGTTGGTCGCTTCCCTGATCTAGGACCCTTCATGGACAGTTTCCCTGAATTTGGACTTCCATTGGAAACATTAGATGATTCTGAATATTTAATGAACAGATTAGCTGATCCTGGATCTTTGTTGGACAGTTTCCTGATCCGAGATTTCTGTTGGACAGGATTCTGATCTGGGATTTCCGTTGGACAGGATTCTGATCTAGGATTTCTGTTGGACAGGGTTCTGATCCAGGATTCCTGTTGGACAGGATTCTGATCCGGGATTTCAGTTGGACAGGATTCTGATCCGAGATTCTTGTTGGACAGGATTCTGATCCGGATTTCTGTTGGACAGGATTCTGATTTGGGATTCTTGTTGGACAGGATTCTGATCCAGGATTTCTGTTGGACAGGATTTTGATCTGGGATTTCTGTCAGGCATGGTTCTGATCCAGGATTTCAGTTGGATAGGATACTGATCTGGGATTTCAGTTGGACAGGATTCTGATCTGGGAATCATATCTGACAAGATTCTGATCTGGGATTCCTGTTGGACAGGATTCTGATCTGGGATTTCTGTTGAACAGGGTTCTGTTCTGGGATTCCTGTTGGACAGGATTCTGATCTGGGATTCCTGTTGGACAGGATTCTGATCTGGGATTTCTGTTGAACAGGATTCTGATCTGGGATTCCTGTTGGACAGAGTTCTGATCTGGGATTTCTATTGAACAGGATTCTGATCTGGGATTTTTATTGAATGGGATTCTGATCTGGGATTTTTATTGGACAGAGTTCTGATCTGAGATTTCAGTTGGACAGGAGTCTGATCCGGGATTTTTAGTGGACCAAGTTCTGATCTAGGATTTCAGTTGGACAGGATTCTGATCCTTAATTCCTGTTGGGCAGGATTCTCCACGCAATCACACAAATTTGCTGATGCACAAAATTTGTTTTTAATTCGTTTGTTTTAGCTTAATTATATAGATCAGTGATTGTTTTTGTGAGGATAATTGCAAACTGTAATTGGAGAAATGCAAATAATCTCCCTGACCTTCAGATCTTGTAATCATACAACCTAAAGAGAGATTATTTATGCTGAATCTATTGTGGATGGTCAACAGTGAAGAGAATAATCTTCATTGTAAATGTTTTAACACGTCTATAGGATATGAAAGTCATTGCAGAATGTTACACTTCCAGTTCATAATGCTAACGTTATGTTGCCAGACCAGTCCAATATTAATTACAAGTGTAATGTTTCAAATCAATTCTTCAACCAAGAGTGTGGCTATAAATGGAGAGGTAGTAGTGTAGTGGTATTGTAGTGGCTTGGCTAGAAACCCAGAGACCCAGGTTGATGCTCTGGGGAGCTGAGTTCGAATCCCACCACAGCAGTTGGTGAAATTTGAATTCAATAAAAATATGGAATTAAAAGTCTAATTTATAAAAGTTTAAAATATGGAATTAAAAGTCTAATAGCCTTGCTTTCAAAGTCTTTAAGACGTAAAATCATCTAATGATGATCTTAAAAACCCATCTGGTTCACTGATGTCCTTACCTGCTCTGGCCTACATGTGAGTCCAGTTCCATAGCAATGTGGTTGACTCAGCACATTAGGACAACAAGGTGATGCAATGGTTAGCACTGCTGCCTCACAGCGCCAGGGACCTGGATTTGCTTCCGGCCTCAGGTGACTGTGTGGTGTTTGCACATTCTCCCCATGTCTGCGTGGATTTCCTTTGGGTGCTCTGACTTCCTCCCATCGTCCAAAGATGTGCAAGTTAGATGAATTGGTCATGCTAAATTGCCCCTTAGTATTTCGTGGTTAGGGGATTAGCAGGCTAAATGAGTGGGATTATAGGGATAGGGTGAGGGAATGGGCCTGGGTAAGGTGCTATGTTGGAGTCAGTGTGAACTCGATGGGCTGAATGGCCTCCTTCTGCACAGTGGGGATTGTAGGGATTCTGCGACTCTTAAATTCCATCAGGGATGGACAACAAATGCTGGCACTCAGATCCTATGAACGAATGAAAAAGCTCAAACATTCCAAGAGGAAAATGGTGTGGGAAAAATATTGAGGTTTTATTTTTAGAAATGAATCTATAATAATATGAGGACATTTTGTGGGGGGAACAGGGACATTGCTGAAGTTTTAATAACAGATGCATTAATAAGAGGTTTCTCCTTCCTCCACACAGAAGTCGAAAGCCCCTGGCCTGACTATGTAAGAGAGCGCAGGAATGCAATCTCAATGCGGCCACACGGGACAGGGCAGTCCTATTGCAAGATAACGGAAGAGCCGTGCAGCTCCAGTGAAGACTCTAGCTCTTCCTCAAAAATCAAGAACTCTTTGGGCTCGCTGCCGCACTTAACCGAGCAGCAAACTCCCTACCGGGCAGTCTGTTTGTCTGTGGACCCCCGAAATGGCTACATGGACCAACGCTATTGTACGTATCCACACATCTACTCATTTCTGTTTTACACGGAAAGTGCCCCTCAGAGAGTGGGGATGGGGTGGGGTGGTAGTTCCACCTGATCATGTAAAATAGTAAATGAGTCAGAAAAGTCATTTTTTTGTGACCTGGAGCGTGGCTTTTGTTTGTTTGGTCCACCGTTGCCTTGTATCATTGTCATTTCATATCTATCTGACCACTTACCTAATGAAACCATTTGTATTAAAAAGTGACTCTGTCATTCCATGTTCAGTATTTGCATGCTCTGCTGGTGTCTACTTTATGTTGGAAATTGGGCATGTTTCCGTAGGGGCAGGTCAGCAGTGTTCATTATTGAGCTATTTTTCAACTCCTAGATGTAATTTATTATAGGATGGTTAGCGGTCAAAGGTATCTTAACCCAGAGCAAGGGTAAGATCTGTGGGGACTGTCTGAGGACATTTGAGTGATGTCTTGGAAGAGACTGGATAAGTATGGCCAATTACTTCATGATCCTTTTGACACATAAAGGGGAAAATAGTTGGCACTGTGTTTGTCTCCGACTGGAAAATTAAGCTTCTTTCTCGAACTTTTCAAAATCAAGGAGGAAGTGGAAATGGTATAAACTTGCATTTACCTTCAGTAACGTGGAAAACCAAGAGTCACAGCAGAGTTAACTGTTGCGGTAGCAGCAAAGGTGCAGTGTTTCAGGTAAGCTGAATGTGAAATGGTCCCTTAAGGCAGAAAGAACAGAATCATAGGATGGGGTTGGAGAGCCAGAAGAACTGACAAGATTTTCATTTAAGGCCAAGTGTTTTTTTTTAAATCTTAATGTTTTAGAAACACTTATAGTCTGTGTTCCAGGAAAAATAAAATTATCACAGCACTTTGAAGGCACAGAATGTGGTTCACTGCATTGCGAAATGAACTACAGATGGCTCTTTATACAGAGTTCCAAAGGAGGAAGTATAGTAAGATAATTCTGTCCCTCCAACATTAAGGAAGGTGAAGCAAAGCGAGTTTCTGTGACGAACTGGCGGTTTTTCACGTGGTTCCAAGGGATTAAGTGAAGTTTGGTCCCTCCAAACTTCCAAAGGAACCTGCCCAGTTCTGTCCTTAAGTTAGTGTCCAATGGACAAATACAACTAGGCTGCTCACTGAACTTCAAAAGATCAAGGGCAGGATTTTTCGGCTGCGCTCACCCTAAAGCCAGAAAATCCTGCCCAAGGTCAAGGGAACTTTGCACGGTCCGTGTCCCACCCGCGATGATTCCCGTGGCAGGGCAGGATGGGGGCATTCCAGCCCACGTGTAGTAACATGCCCAAATGTTAAAGTTTTTTTATTAGTGTCACAAGTAGTCTTACAATAATACTGCAGTGAAGTTACTGTGAAAATCCCCAAGTTGCCACACTCCAGCAGTGTTTGGATACACTGAGGGAGAATTTAGCATGGCCAGTGCACCTAACCAGCGTGTCTTTCGGACTGTGGAAGGAAACTGGAGCACTCAGAGAAAACCCACGCAAACACGGGGAGAACATACAGCCTCCACGTGGACAGGTGGCCCAAGCTAGGAATTGAACCTAACCCATTACAAATCTCAAAAGGTCTAAATACAGTGAGATGTTTCTCTGAGCTATAAGTGTAAGCGAGTGCTATTAACTTCTTCCCAACTAAGTCCGCAGAATAGCACATGGTGGTGAACTCTTCCAGCCAGTTGCAAAATGTCCCAGATGATAACTATCATGTAACTTGTTAGTTTGCATTCAGCAGTCTACCCTTCTGGCTCTAGTCAAAATATGTTACATGTAAATAAATATTGCATAATATTCCTCACTTGCCAGTTCTTCTTGTGGAGCTTGAATGAACCTCTCCATGTGTTTCATTTTAAAAAAGATGCAAGCTATCAGAATTTGCGACTCAGGCCTCTCTTGTTCTAAGTTATGGCTGATTTTACTTCTGTTTAATCTCCTCTGCCAGGTCCTGGATTATACTGAGAAAGTCCAAACATGCTTTCTGTGTTTTCCATTTGCAACCATAGAATTCTCACAGTGCCACAAGAGGCCATTTGACCTGCACTGACTCTCCGAAAGAGCACCCCACCCAGGCCCTCCCCTCTGTCCTATCCCCGTAACCCCATGTATTTACCACAGCCAATCCACCTAACCCATACATCTTTGGACACTGAGGGGCAATTTATCTTGGCCTATCTACCTAACCTGCACATCTTTGGACTGTGGGAGGAAATCCATGCAGACAAAGGAAAATGTGCAAACTCCACACAGTCACCCAAGGCTGGAATTGAACTAGTATCCATGGTGCTGTGAGGCAGCAGTGCTAAGCTCTGTGCCACCGTGCTGCCCCTTTTTTTAACCAGCAAAATGGATGTCTCGATAAGGACACCTTTCATCCTTCTAAACTCCAGTGAGTATAGGCTGAACCTACTCAACTGCTCATCAGAAAATTCTTTCATATGCAGGATCAACCTACTGAACCTTTTTTGGACTGCCTCCACTTTCCTTAGATAAGTGGTCCTGTTCTCAGTCTTCCAGGTGTGGCTTAACTATTGTCTTGTACAGTTTTGGCAAAACTTCTCTATTTTTATATTCCATTCCCTTTGAAATAAAGACATTCCATTCCATTTGCCTTTCCTATTACCTGCTCAATTTGCATGCTATTTGTGATTTATGCACAAGGACCACAAATCCCTGATGCTGCAGCTTTCTGCAGTCTTTCTCCATTTAGATAATATTCGGTTCCTTTATTCTTCCTACCAAAGTTGATAACTTCTCATTTTCCTACGTTATATTCCATCTGCCAAGTTTTTCCCATTCACTTAACCTGCCTGCATCCCTCTGTGGATTCTATTCTCCGATCTCACCCACGGCCAGAATTATCCAGTCCCGCTGCTGTGAACTGAGGCTTATCCGTGCGGCAAATTTGCCAAATCTTGTTGGCAGCAGTAGCAGGAATTCCGGCCTTTGTGTCATTCCCACTGCTTTCCACCTATTTTAGTGTCACCTGCAAACCTTGCAATAGTACATTCACTTCCCTCGACCAAGTCAATGAGGAGGAACCAGGAAATCAGAAAGTAAGGATAATATTGATAAATAAGAGATGGGAAACTGAAAGAAACAGGATGAATAAGTGATACATGCAAAAAAAAAATGCAGCTGGAACCAAATTCACATTTTTTTTAAAAAGTCCTTATTTTTAGGAATAATCAGGAGGGAAGAAAACACTTGTTGAATCGCTATTAGCTAAACATTTATTTACTAGCTTGAATATTCACTGTAACTCTTATAACCAGGGACTCTAAGCTGAATGGATGTCTGGATCTCTCTGTCATAGAACCATTGACTCCCCACAGTGCAGAAGAAAGCCATTTGGCCCATCAAGTCTGAATCACCTTCCCAAAAAAGCATCCCATCCAGGCCCACCCCCTGCCCCCTGCTCATGGAGCCATAGAATCTCTACAGTGCAGGAGAAGGCTTAGGTTAGAGGGTCATTAGATTGGTTTCACTGGTCGGCGCAACATCGAGGGCTGAAGGGCCTGTACTGTGCTGTAATGTTCTATGTGCTCTATGTTCTAAGGCCATTTGGCCCATTGAGTCCACACTGACTCTCTGAAAGGGAAATTCACCCAGGCCACCATCCACCCCCGCCCACCAGCCCCATTCCCCATAACCCCGTGGATTAAGCATGGCCAATCCACCCAACTTGCACAGCTTTGGACTGTGGTGGGGGAGGGGGAACCCATGCTGACACATGAGGAATGTGTAACAGATAGTCACCCAAGCTCAGAATCAAAGCCAGATCCCAGGCACTGGAGGCATTGCGTTCGATTGCTTCCATAAAGGTACCATAAGGAGTAACACAGCTGAACAATGTTTACAATTCACCAGGTCACTATAGCAGCATTTTAGGGTCATTTATGAAAGAGCAGTACTTAAAATACACGATTAAAGTTGCTTTCTTTTCTTGGTATAGCATTTTAAATATAGCCTAGTTTTTTTTTATGCATCTGTAATATAAATTACCAATGTGGGTAGTTTGTTTTCCAATTGCAAACAGCAGGAGATTGAGAGGGCAATAATCACAGGAGGAGACTGATTACTATACTCTGCAGTGTTTTAAGAATGAGTCCTTTGGTTTCATACACAAAAAAAACACATTAAAATCAAAGCAAATGGACTCCCGTGTAAAACTAAACACACTGATGCTGATGTGAAATTATGGAATTCCAGCTTGTCTGAAATTCCTCTCCCAGCTAATTTAGTGGAGATGTTTAATCATTTAATAAGCATTTCAGTTAATGGTTTGCGCTAAAGAAAATAACATAGTAAATATGAGGAGGTCATTTGGTCCTTCGAGCGTGCCTCCCCGTTCAGTAAGATCATGGCTACTAACTTAATTCCAACCCAACCCCCCGCACTTCTCTCCCAAAAATCTTCGACTTTAATATACTCATAGAAACGTTGGAACTAGAAGCAAGAGTAGACTATTTGGCCCTTCGAGCCTGCTCTACCATTGATCTTAATCATAACTGATCAGCAAATTCAATATCCTAATCCCTCCTTCCCCCCATATCCCTCGATCCCTTTAGCCCCAAGAGCTATATCTAATTCCTTCTTGAGATCACACAACATTTTGGCCTCAATTACATTCTGGGGTTGTGAATTCCACACCTCTGGGTGAACAAATTTCCCCTCACCTCAATTCTAAAAGGTTTACCCCTTATCCTCAATCTATAGCCCCTCGTTCTGGACTGCCCCACCATCGGGAACATTCTTTCTGAATCTACCCTGTCCAACCCTGTTAGAATTTTGTAAGTTTCCATGAGATCCCCTCTCACTCTTCTAAACTCCAGTGAGTATAATCCTAACCGACTTAGCCTCTCCTCATATGACAGACCTGCCATCTCAGAAATCAGCCTGGTAAACCTTCACTGCACTCCCTGTACAGCAAGGGCATCCTTCCACAACCCTCTGAGTGAAGGAATTTCTCCTAATCGTAGTCCTTAATGGCCAAGCCCTTCAACCTTCCAGATTCCCCAGCCAAAGGGAAATATCTCCTCCGCATCTGCCCTGTCAAGCCACTTAGGACCTTTGTATGTTTTAACTGGATCATTTTGCAACCTGGTGAATATACTCCATCTCTTCTCAAAGGATAATCCCCTCATCCCAGGAACTAGTCTAAGTCAGAGCAGAGAGGAAAATTAAATGGAAAGTGAAGGTGGTAGCCTGGTGGTATTATCGCTAGACTGTTAATCCGGAAAATCAGCTAATGTTCTGGGGACCCAGGTTCGAGTCCCGTCACGGCAGATGGTGGAATTTAAATTCAATAAAAAAAACCTGGAATTAAGAATTCATTGATGACCATCCATTGATTGTCAAGAAAACCCATCTTGTTCACTTCCTGGAGGGAAGGAAATCTGCTATCCTTAGCTGGCCTGGCCTACAACTCCAGAGCATGTGACTGATTCTCAACTGCCCTCCAAGGGCAACTAGAGATGGTCAACACTGTCAATACTGTCAATACTAGAGATGGTCAGTGCTGGCCAGCCATGTCCCGCGAATGAATGAAAGAAAAATGCAAATGTTAAGTGGTTGTGTGCCAGTCCTCCCACTGCATCATTTCAGGCTTGATTTCTTGGCTTCTGAGGCCCAGAGCACTTGCCTTTCTCCCATAGGACTTGATTAGTGGTGTGTCAATGGGGTAGCACAGTGGTTAGCACCACTGCCTCCCAGTGCCAGGGACCCAGGTTCAATGCCGGCCTTGGACGACTGTGTGGAGTTTGCACATTCTCCCTGTGCCGGCGTGGGTTTCCTCTGGGTGCTCTGGTTTCCTGCCACGCTCCAAAGATGTGTGGATTAGGTTGATCATCCATGCTGAATTGCCCCTTAGTGTCAGGGGGATTAGCGGGGTAAATAATTTGGGTTAGGGGGATAGGGCCTTGGTGGGATTCTGCAGGCTCGATGGGCCACATGGCCTCCTTCAGCACTGTGGGGATTCTATTATTCAATGACCAGCTGCAGGTCCCAATAGGTTCCCCTTCACCCTCCGACACTCGCAGCGTTCTCTGTGGGAGAGGGCACAGTCGGAGAAAATCCCCGCTGATGGAATTGGAGATGGGCTTTCTTCTTAATTTGTCTGGATGTGGTTTACAATATTGAAGGGATTGAAACACTCGGTGCAACCCAATCCTAGAGGTTGTGAGGAGTCACGAATGAGGCTGCATTCTTGCGGTTCAAGTATCATATTCGCAGAAACATCTTTAATTGGGTTTAATTACACCAAAATAAAGAATTTTGGTAAATGTGATATGATCGATTGAAATTCCTGCATTTTCTTGGCAAACTCTGCATCCCAACGTCAAGATTTTGTTCTGTAATTAGAAGGATTGCTAATTGGATCTGTTCATGATTATGTTTTCCGACTGGATCTTGTTGTTGATCTTATTTTGTTTATATCATTATAATGAAAGCAATGCTGCTGATTTGAGTTAAAATCTACTCTCAGTTTGCAGCATTCTGCAGAAGTACTGTGCTGTCGATCAATCTCTTGGCTCGCAGGAAGATGCAAAAGGTTTATGGTGTAACTAGTAGCCTTATTGCAATTGTCATTTAGTAAATCCCCAACTCTCCCATGTCAAACCCGTCCTGTCCCTTTCATTCCCCCCATCCTGCCCCTTCTTTCCATGATATCTGTCCCATGTCAACCCCATCCCGAATCTGCCATTCTGAGGCACTACGGTGGGAATTCTCTGGCCGCTCACACCAGCGGGAGCCAACAGCGCACCCCCTGCCCATGGGTTTCCCACCGGCATGCGGTGACATCAGTGAGAATTCCCACTGGCAGCGGCAAGACCAGGGAATCTCACTGCTGGCAAACAACGCGGCACCTCCTATCAGCGGGAAACAAGCGGCTGGGAGGCCGGAAAATCTTGCCCTATATATTTGGGAAGGTTGTTCCGCAAAACTTGTCTCTTGCACCAGTGGGACCACAGAATCCCTACAGTGCTGAAGGAGGCCATTTAGCCCATCGAATGTGCGCCAATCACAATCCCACCCGGACCATATCCCCATAACCCCACATATTTACCCTGCTAATCCCCTGACACTGGGGCCAGTCAACCTAATCACATCTTTTGCACCGTGGGAGGAAACTGGAGCACCCGGAGGAAACCCACGCAGACATGGGGAGAACGTGCAAGCTCCACACAGACAGTGACCCAAGGTTGGGATTGAACCTGAGCCCCTGGTGCTGTGAGGCAGCAGTGCTAACCACTGTGATGCCAGGGATGACAGTTGATTAATTAGATATCCTATAACTTTATTATTAATAAAACTTTGTTGTGACATTCAGGTATTGAGTGTACACAGTGGCAAGCATTGCTGCCTCACAGCGCCAGGGACCCGGGTTCAATTCCAGCCTCGGGTGACTGTCGATGTGGAGTTTGCACATTCTTCTCGTGTCTGCGTGGGTTTCCTCTGGGTGCTCCGGTTTCCTCCCACCGTCCAAAGACATGGATTGGCCCTGCTCAGTTTTTCCTCCTATTGTGGAATTTCCCCATGCAAAAGTCTGTTGGCCTTGGGCAGGACTTGCTGCTCTTGGGGTGAGCGCGGCTGTAAAATTCCACCCTAGTGTCTCGAGATGTGCGGGTTAGATGGATTAGCCGTGATAAATGTGTGGGGTTACAGGGATGAGGGCAGGGGTAAGAAAGATCCTCTGCCAGAGAGTTGGTATTGACTCTATGGGCCGAATGGCCTCATTCCGCACTTTCGGCATTCGATGTGGCCAGACACCACAATGGGATCATGGATAATGTGCAAGGAATTGCACTGAAATTCCTGCCTTTGCTGTTTTAGGTGGCAGCATTAACCCACTTAAAATAAATCGCACCTATTACTCAATGGGATAATTTCCTTGAGAGGAGGGTTGGAAAATTGGTGATGTTGGCCGGGGCGAGGGGTGGGGCAGGGGGGGGGAGGTAGAGGGGCAAGGCAATGTTATATTCCTAGCTGTCTCGCAGTGGGATCAGAAAGGTCTCGCAGTATCCATTTTATGAAACAAATTCCCAGATTAATGAGAAGGGAGTTTTCTTAAAACTAACAGCACCAGGCATCTGGTTCATATCTTCCCTGCAAGTCGGAGTACATATCAAACGCTGTGTAGAATTGTGGTGACTCCAGCTCTTTTGAAAAGGTTTTACAGATGGCATAAAAATGTTACTTTTTTTTCAAGTAAATGGGATTTGCTGGTTTCTGAAAGAAAAAATGATGTAGGAGTCTCTGTGTTTATCTAAGTAACATGACCACATTTGGGTCCCACTTGGCTCTTTCCTGTAGTCTGTGCTTGTGTTATTTGTTGTCAAGTTTTATTTATGTTGCAGTTGGCAGATCAGCAAAGCGCTTTTTGGAAGAGTGGTCATCTAGGCACTAGGATTCAGCCTTGCCACTCTCTCATGCTGCTTATTATTTTCTTTTGAAGTTAGATTGTAAATGCTGCAGCTTTTTATTTGTGTCCGTCTGGGAGATGAAGGCAGGAAAAACAAAGATTCGATGCGGTGGGAAACCCTCGAAGACTGATCGGGTAATATCCTCTGAATCCGAGGAGAAGGTGCATTCAAGCCGGATGGTGACTCCTTACTTGACAGCTCCCCTGTTTTTCTGATGTGCCAGTTCCGGCAAAATTGCTTTAAAAACATCAAGCTGAAGTCAAGCAAGGCGTGAGTACAAGCATATTAGGGCGGCACGGTTGTTAGCACTGCTGCCTCACGGCACCAGGCACCCAGGTTCGATTCCCGGCTTGGGTCACTGTGTGGAGTTTGCACATTCTCACTGTGGTTTGCCTCCCACAGTCCGAAAGATGGTTAGATGCATTGACCTAAACAGGCGCCGGAGTGTGGTGACGAGGGGATTTTCACAGTAACTTCATTGCAGTGTTAATGTAAGCCTTACTCGTGACTAATAAATAAACTTTACTTTTTAACAGATGGATGTGCCCTGAGTAAGCAGAGAAGTTAAGGTTAAGCGTTGACTTAACCCATCTTTTAAAAAATTCATTTATGGGATGTGGGTGCCGCTGGCTAGGCCAACATTTATTGCCCATCCCGGAGAAGATGGTGGTAAGCTGCCTTCTTGAGCCACTGCTGTCTCTGAGATGGACCCACGGTCTCCAGTGCAGCGGGGCAGCATGTAGATTTGGTGCTGTTATGCCAACAGCATGACTTTGTGGGTGAGTCGAGCGTCTGCCATGCTGCTGGCTTCCTTTGTGCTCAGCATGTGATTTAGCAAACCTTCTGTTCTTAAAGGCAGTCTGTCCCCTTTAAAAGGAAGCCATACCGAATAATATTGCTACAATTTAAAGCATGGAAAATAGTTTGACCAGGGCAGAGAAAGGATTTCAAGATGACAGATAAGGTGCTGTACATGATACTAGAAATGGGTGAGAGGAACTAAGCCATGGTTACGCAGGGTGGAGAGGGGCAGTGTGGGCCCAACATTTGCATCGGAGAATGCACTGTTCTCACACTGCATTATGGAACCAAAAGAAAGTGAACCAGTTATTATGCCTTACTTTGTTCTCCGACCTTGCTCCAGATCAGCAACAAGTACTCATGTCATGCTGGCTAATGTCAAAAAAACTTCATCCTGGACAAGCTACCAGAGGACCAGCATCTGCATATATGTGTAGCCCAGCATGAATCCTAATTTTCCAGCAAGACAGAGTGAGAAATGAAAAATTATTCTCCCGCACATTAATTCCAAACCTACCCAACTCCACACTGCTGCCTATCCTAATCCTGCAAGATCTGAATCTGGAGCGAAGTCAGGTCCTGTTCATGTGAGCGCGGCAGGGTGGCACAGTGGTTAGCATTACTGCCTCACAGCGCCAGGGGCCCAAGCTCAATTCCGGCCTCAGGTCACTGTCTGTGTGGAGTTTGCACATTCTCCCCGTGTCTGCGTGGGTTTCCTCCCACAAATGTGGGAATCCGGCGCATTGGTCATGCTAAATTGCCTAGCGAGATTATCAGGATAAATAGGTAGGGTTAGAGGGATAGGGCCTGGGTGGGGTTGTTGTTGGTGCACACTTGATGGGCCGAATGGCCTCCTTCTGCACTGTAGGGATTCTATTCTATGATTCTAAGATAAATCAGAAGTAGGAAAAGCTGGAAATAACTGCAGAAACAATCGAGAAGCTGCAGTGCGGGGAGCGTTTCTGAGTAGGTGAACCATAATTGGCAAAACGGCCTACCTAACCTCTAATAAACCCGTGCAGTTTTCAACACCTGGGAACCTTTCCTGCCTGCCAGTTACGTGGCAATAGACAGAGAACGGAAACCAGAGCGCTCACTGGCACTGCCAACTGGTGAATAAGTGCTTTAGTGCGTAAAATGTGTTAAAGTAACATTGCAGAGAAGTGATGCCTCTGGAAAGATGAATATATCTGAGCTTTGGTTTGAGATTGACTGATTCCACAAGAGGAGTTTTCCCATCCCATCTGACGTGGGAATCATTGTGGGTGAGGGACGGACAGTGGAATGGTCTGTTGACCTCGTGCAGGATTGTACGGTTTTGGGACGAACGAGGCCATAAAGTCTCACCCTACATCTTCCAGTCATGAAAATGACAAAAATGACCTCCCTGACTTAGCTCCCTCTGCTGCACACTCAAGTAATTACAAATGTATAAGATGCTGCAGTCCAGGGAGCAGGGAACGATGAGGACAAAAATAAAGTATTTACTTTAAATCAAAACCACCTTCACATAATTATGAGTGCATAAATGTTTAAACCAGTTTTGTGATGTTCCTTTGGTGTATGAATTAATCAGGTTAATATTTCTGCTATAAAAGCATCTAAGCAATCTCAGGAAAGCACGTTAAGTCTCTACAGCGATATTCACACAGCAGAATCCCAAGGATTCCATGTAATCTCAATATTTCGGTTATGTAAAGTAACTAAATGTCATTAGCACTGCTGCTTCACAGCGCCAGGGACCTAAATCCGTGGGTGACTGTGTGGAGTTTGCACATTCTCCCCGTGTCTGTGTGGGTTTCGTATGGGTGCTCCGATTTCCTCCCACACTCCAAAGACGTGCAGGATGAGATGGTGGCATAGTGGTTAGCACTGCTGCCTCACAGCGCCAAGAACCCGGGTTCGATTCCAGGCTTGGGTCAGCGATTGTGCGGAGTCTGCACGTTCTCCTCATGCCTGCGTGGTTTTCTCCGGGTGCTCTGGTTTCCTCACGCATCCTGAAAGATGTGCTGGTTAGCTGCATTGGCCGTGCTAAATTCTCCCTCAGTATACCTGAACAGGCATGGAAGTGCCGTGACTAGGGAATTTTTGCAGTAACTTCATTGCAGTGTTAATGTAAGCCTACCTGTGACACTAATAAAAGAAAGGTTGATTGGCCATGATAAATTGCCCCTTAGTGTCGGGTGATTTGCAGGGCAAACATGTGGGTTTACGGGAATAGGGCCTGGGTGGGATTGTTGTCGGTGCAGACTTGATGGGCTGAATGGCCTCCTTCTGCACTGTAGGGATTCTATGGACAATTGCACCTCTACTCTGTAGTCACACGCTGCAGCCTTTAGAGTTCAACCCCAAAAAAGGCGACTTATGATCTGTAATTAATAGACTCCCAAGCAGCAGACCATCCTGTCTGAACCCAGTTGGTTGTGCCTGCCACAGCGACATGCCAGTTATTTTCTATTGCTGCCTCAGAAATGGAATATCGACTGCATTATTCATAAAGCAGGTTGGCTGAGTTTAGTGATGATGAATGGGTTCAAAGAAGAGGTTTTTTTTCTCCGTCAGCGTCAGGGCTGATGGAAGGAGACCTGGCAGAAGATTTGTTAACATGCTTAATGTCTGTGGTTACTGTCACCCATCCACAGTTAGCTCGCAGGCACTGCGATTCTTCACAGCGATTCTCCCTTTGCTGTGCAGCCCCGCGACGTGACAGCGACTGAAGCGAGCCCATTAATTTGGGGGATGAAATATGCATGCCGCTGATAGATAGCGCTTGTGATCCTTTGGTTATCTAATGAGAAATCTGTTGTGTCAAGAGGTCTTGGGCAAATGGGACTGAGGGTTGTGTTGCCAGAGTTTGATTTAGAGGACTGGAGGATATGGCAAAGCCGGAACTTAAGAAAAAGCTTTGAACACCACTGAGTGTCATATTAGAAAAAGCAAAGTATTCAAATGGTTTCCCCGGCCTCGTCTCCTGGCACTTTCTTTTTGTTGTTGCACTGACCAAGGTGGGGAATATTGGTACAGTGTAACATCCTTCGTTACAGAAACCTCATATCAGCAAGGAGCCGGACAAGATGTCGAATAAAACTTTCTCTCCACTGGCCGAACGATCTACTTCAGCTCCAGTTTCGAAAGAGCACTTCCACACTACCAGTTTGCAATTCTCTAACCAGTCATGCTGCGACTAGTCCAGGAGACTAGGGAGTCAGTTAGCTCAGTCAGTTGGACGGCTGGGTGGTGATGCAGAGTGACGCTAACAGCATGGGTTCGATTCCCTGAGGTTGTTCACAAAGACCCCACTTTTTCAACATTGCCCCGTGCCTGAGATCTGTGGATGATCCTCAGGTTAAATCACTCACCCCTTTGAGGGAGCGAGCAGCCTGTGGTCCCCTGGGACTATGGAGACTTTCCCTTAGCCCAGTGATACTGAGATCACACCCACAAGAAGCTGGATTGATGCCCATTTTATATATTTTTGAGTACAGCCAGGAGATTGACTTGCGATACTTTATAGAATTCTACAGTGCAAAAGGAGGCCATTTGGCCCATCAATTCTGCACCGACCACAATCCCACCCAGGCCCCATCACCATAACCTCATGCATTTACCCCAGCGAGTCCCCTTGACACTATGGGGCAATTTAGCATGTCCAATTTACCTAACCTGCACATCTTTAGACTGTGCGAGGAAACCGGAGCACCCAAGGGAAACCCACGCAGACGTGGGGAGAGTGTGCAAACTCCACACAGATAGTGATCCAAGCCGGGACTTAAACCTGAGTCTCTGGTGCTGTGAGGCAGCAGCACTAACCACTCTGTCAGTGTGCCGCCCCTAAATTTCATCCCTTCATTTTTTACTAGATCCAACCCTAGCTCTCAGAGGTGTAACATACTGGACCAGGGCTACTTCACTCACAGAAATATCTGGAGAGTGTTTCACGGAAACGCACTGTTGGGCTTAACCAGTCTATCTCTGGAATTCTCTGCCCATTGAAGTGGTGGAGGCTGCCTCGCTAAATATTTTTAAGACGCGGGTTGATGGGTTTTTGATAAGAGAGGGGATTAAGGGTTATGGGGAGAGGGCGGGAATGTGGAACTGAGCAGCGACAGATCAGCCATGATCTTATTGAATGGCGGGGCAGGCTCGAAGGGCTAGATGGCCTACTCCTGCTCCTATTTCTTATGTTCTTATGTTCTTATGTTATATGTTGGCATTAAGCTTCCATGCAAGCAAATAGTTACTATCACACTTACTCTCCTGTTCCCATATCTGTTCATTTTCCCCATCCACCTGCCCAATCTAATTTTGAATGTTGACATAGCTTTTTTGTCTCAACCACCAACTCTGGAAGCGAATTCCACAGTCTTGGAAATCTCTGAGTAAGAATTCTCTTCTGTCCTCCCTTCTAAATATCTACAATTAACCTTGGATCCATGGCCCCTCGTTCATGATCCTGAAGCTACTGGAAGATAGAAGCCTGCTTCTATCTGCCTTGACCCATCATCCTCTCATCATTTTAAACATTGCTATCCTGTCAGCCAGTGCTCTGGATTGTTCAACCGGAACATAAGAACATAAGAAATAGGAGCAGGAGTAGGCCAACTAGCCCTTCGAGCCTGCCCCGCCATTCAATAAGATCATGGCTGATCTGTCGTGGCTCAGTTCCACATTCCCGCCCTCTCCCCATAACCCTTAATCCCCTCTCTTATCAAAAACCCATCAACCCGCGTCTTAAAAATATTTAGCGAGGTAGCCTCCACCACTTCAACGGGCAGAGAATTCCAGAGATTCACCACCCTTTGAGTGAAGAAGTTCCTCCTCAACTCCATTCTAAACCGCCCCCCCTTTATCTTGAGGCTGTGCCCCCTAGTCCTACTATCCTTTCTGAGCGGGAAGAGTCTCTCCACCTCTATCCTACCCATCCCATTCATCATCTTATACGTCTCAATGAGATCTCCCCTCATTCTTCTAAACTCTAACGAGTACAAGCCTAGTTTATTCAGCCTCTCCTCATAGCTCAACCCCCTCAACTCCGGCATCAGCCTAGTAAACCTCCTCTGCACTCCCTCCAAGGCCAAAATATCCTTGCGTAAGTACGGCGCCCAAAACTAAAAATAAGGCTGGCAGGCAAGGAAGAGGTGTAAAATCGAGTGGGATTGTGGGGTGAGGGGGGTAGGGTGTAGTACCCATTGCCTTCCAGCCTCTGCTGATGATTTACAACCTGCCCACCCTTTGCTCAATTAATGGCCACTTCAGCTCCTCTCTCCTCCTGGGCACCATGCCACCTGACGAGGCCACTCAGTAAAAGACTGGCAGCCTCCCTGCGGGTTTGGAGGGTTGCTCCTGATTGGGCATGTGGTGGAAACAGTTGCCCCCAATGGGAGACTGTTACCTCCTCGCTCCACCTACCTCACCCCCCTCCCTCCCGCTCCACCTCCTTCTCCCTCGCCACCCAACCCTCACTCGGGCTTCCCTGATTGACCCCAGAGAACCCCCATCTCAGAGAGCCCCAACTCCACTTACTTTTACTCCCAGTCTCCTCAGGGGTCTGGTATCTGCTGTAGCCCCTGCAGTGGCCACGGATCCTGCTGGAAATGAGGAGCTGCCCGACCGTCTGAGGGGACATCTTGTTGCAGAGGGGCAGAAGTCACAGGCTGCAGGCAACTCACTGCCTGAATGACATAAAATCTAACTGTGGCTTCCAGGATTGGCAAAGAATCATAGAAACCCTATAGTGCAGAAGGAAGTCATTTGGTCCATTTGGCCAACAATGATCCCACTTAGGCCCTCTCCCCCCAACCCCACATATTTACCCTGCTAACCTATGCATCCTGTGACACTAAAAGGCAATTTAGCATGGCCAAAGCACCTAATGCGCACATTTTTGGACTCTGGGAGGAAACCCACGCAGACACGTGGAGAATGTGCAAACTCCATGGCCAGGGACCCAAGCGGGGAATCGAGGTCCCTGGAGCTGTGAGGCAGCAGTGCTAACCACTGTGCAAATGTGTTGCCAGAGGTGGGCTTACACCTCTATAGCCCCCCCAATACCCTGCCTTTCTGGCCTGTAGGAAGAGCCACAACCTCCTCAATTCTGGAGTTCATATCAGCCATCTAAACATCTGACTGGGATTGTAGAGCTGCCAGCTGTTGTATAGTGCACCATGCTGATAGTCCATTGCCCTGCACTCTTTACCTGGTCAATACAATACAGCAACCAAACCTGTTATCCCAGGTTTCCTTGATGAGTATCTGCAACTATTGCAGCTAAGAAGTTTCAACCATGTTTGAGTTATGTGATTAGCAATGTATGTTTTTTCACAGTGGCAGAGCGGTTAGCACTGCTGCCTCACAGTGCCAGAGACCTGGGTTTGATTCCCGCTTGGGTCATCATCTGTGCAGGGTCTGCATGTTCCCCCTGTCATTGAGTCATAGAGGTTTACAGCATGGAAACAGGCCCTTCGGCCCAATGTGTCCATGCCCCCCTTTTTTCACACCCCTAAGCTAGCCCCAATTGCCCACATTTGGCTCATATCTCTCGATACCCATCTTACCCATGTAACTGTCTAACCATCTGCATGGATTTCCTCCCACAGTCCGAAAGAGTGTTAGGTGCATTGGCCATGCAAATTCTCCCTCAGTCTACCTGAACAGGTGCTAAAGAGTGGCAACAAGGGGATTTTCACAGTAACTTCATTGCAGTGTTAATGTAAGCCTACTTGTGACACTAATAAATAAACTTTAAAAAAAACTTAAGCCTGGAGTATTTGATGACATTGTCCTTAATCCGTGATGGAAGCATGATACTGATAGATTTTATATGTAAACATGTGCTTATCCATGATGTTATCTTTTCCATCGTGTCTCTGTTTACCTGTATTCACCTTGATCCAGTAGAAGACAAAGAGCTGCCTAAGTACAATGGTCTTAAACTGGAGTTCTTTCTGTTAGGGCAGGGGTGGAGGGAGCGAGGTATGAGGGGGGATGAGGACTGTGAGGGGGGTTAGAGTTATGAGGAGAGGTGAAGAATGTGATAGGGGTTAGGATTGTGTGGCGGGGTGAGGGAGTGAGGTTTGTGAGGAAGGAGTGAGGACTATGAGGGGGTGAGGTTGTGTGGGGGAGTGAAGGTTGTGAGGGGGGAATAGTGTGAGGGAGTGAGGAGGCTGAGGGTTGTGAGGGGGTGAGGAGGCTGAGGGTTGTGAGGGGGGGGTTGTGTGGGGGTGAGGGTTGTGAGGGGAGTGTGGACTGTGAGGGAGGAGTGAGACTTCTTGAGGGGGGGTGAGGACTGTGAGAGTGGTGAGGTTTGCGAGGGGGGAATGAGGACTGTGGGGGGGTTTAGGGTTGTAAGGGGGTATTAGGGTTGTGAGGGGGTGTTAGGGTTGTAAGGGGGTGAGGGTTGTGAGGTTTTTCTCCGTCAGTGTTGAGATTTTTATATTTTTCTGGAATTGTTAACTTACTCAGACATTATCTCTGTCATTGAAGTTTAAACATTTTCTATGATATTAGCACTGGAATGATGATGTCTTTCCAAAGATAGGACAGGGCTGACAGCCAGTGTATGTCAGACTTTATGATGTTTGAAACTTTAGTGTCTTACTGCTGAACATTGTGCTTGAATATCCAGAGCCATCTTCTGGGTGAGATAGAACAACAGGAGAATAACAACCGTTAGGTAGGTTGCTCGGAGAGACTGGGGCTGTCCACCTTCAAGAGAACAGCTCAAGAGGAGACTTGACAAGAGACGTTCAAAATCAGAGGACTTGGGCAAGAGTCGATGACGAAAATCTGTTCCCATTGGTGGAAGGATAGAGAAGCTGATGACAGTGGGTTAGGATAACTGACAAAGAAGCAATGGAGACATGAGGAAAAGTCCCTTTTAAACAGTGAGTGATTATGATCGGAGAAGCATGGCCTGAGAGTGTGCTGGAGGCAGATTTAATCGTGGCCTTTAGAAGAGAATAATCTGATTATCTGAAGGGAAAAGATTTGCAAGGCTATGGGGGAAAGGTAGCGGAGTGGCACTAGGCGAAACGCTCTTGAAAAGAGAAAGTATGGGTGCAATGGGCCAAATAGCCTCCCACTATGCTCTAACTATTCTCATAGAAGCAGACATACGAAAATATTTCTTTGGAATTGGAGTCGGCTCCTCGAGCCTGCTCTGCCATTCAGTAAGATCATGGCTGATCTGATTGTAACCTCAACCCCACATTCCTGCCTACCCCCCAGTTGCCTTTCACCCCCTGGCTTATCAAGAATCTGGCTAGCCCTGCTTTCAAAATATTCAAAGACTCTGCTTCCACTGTCTTTTGAGGAAGAGAACTCCAGAATCTCACAACCCAATGAGAGAATAAATTTCTCCTCAACAAATGCGCAATCCCTTATTTTTAAACAGTGACCCCAGTTCTGGATTCTTCCAAGAAAGGAAACACCCTCTCCACATCCCCCCTGTCAATGTCCCTCAGGATTTTAAAGGTTTTGATTAAGTCGTGACTTACTGTTTAAACTCTAGTCAATACAAACCTCACCTCTCCAACCTTTCCTTCCAGTCTTGTAAACCTCCCAACTGATTGTAATTTTTTTCTCAAATGAGGAGACCAATACTGAACACAATTACAGATGTGGCCTCACCAATGCCCCGTACAATTAAAACATAACCTTCCTATTTTTGTATTCAATCATCCTCACAATAACATTTTATTAGCTGTCCTAACCACTTGCTGTACCTGTATACTAGCCTTTTATGATTCATACACTCAGATACCAGATCCCTCTGCACCTAAGAGCTCTGCAACCTCCGATCATCTAAATAATAAGCTTTTCACACTTCCTGCCAAATGGACGATTTCACATTTGCCCCCACATAGTGTTCTCGTTGCCAGATCTTTGCCCACTCAACCATTCCCTTTGTAGCCTCCTCTTTATAGTTTACTTTCCCATCTATCCTTGTATCATCAACAAATTTAGCAAACGTGCCTTCAGTCCTTTCATCCAAGTCATTGATATAAATTGTAAATGAGTTGAGGCTCCAGCATTGATCCTTGTGACACACCGCATTCACTGCTCCAGAATTCCCAGTGAGTAGCTTGGCTTAAAGGGAATGATGGTCAGAGAGTCACTGCTACAGGAGTGCCACTCTGGCTCCAACCCACTCTCCCTTTCCAAGCTGGGAAAGTAGAATCACTGTATTTACCATAGCATAGGGTCAGGTATCTTAAAAGGGTTAAGTTGTGTTTGCTTGGACTTGATTTCAATATCTTTCAAGTACAATTGTGTGCAATCAGCTTATGAAAAGGGCTTTATGTGGTTTCCGAATGCATTCTTTTTTAAAGCCATGTTTAAAAATAAAATATTTTCGACAGTACCCTGCTCTTTTACAATGAGAAAGGTGGACTAGAGTGAAAGCATCTGCTGGGTTAGTGAATGTACCTCAGTACTCAAAAACCAGGCGGGTACTAACATATTAAAGGAGAAGGCAGCTAGCATAATAAACTGGAAAGCAAGAAATGAAGGCTGATTAGGCATAGCTTGAATGGGTCATTTCCACAGGGAGGCACATGGCACACATTCCTAATCACATCAGGTGAACTGTGGTTCCAACTGTCTCAGTCACGGAGTTACAAAGATTGATAGAACTTGGGAATAAATGCGGAGGAAGTGTGTAAACTAGCAAACTTTTCAAAGGTTGAACTGCCAATTAGCCTGAATGAACACTTGCTAAAATAAGACTTTTGTACTCTTTGAAAATAGATGCCAGTCAGTGAGCAAGGCCCATCTTTTGGTGAGGAATAAAATTCTCATTAGGATAAGAAATTCTGTAGAATATCTATCAGACCGATCGCTCCATTTAGTTCAAGAACATAAAAAAAAATGGGAGCAAGGGGAAATCGTTTGATCCTTCAAGCCTTGTCCGCCATTCAACCAAATCATGGCTGATCTTCTGCTTTAACTCCACTTTTCCACTCGATCCCCACATTCCTTAATCCCCCGAAAATCGATCGACCTCAGTCTGGGAGCAAATTCCAGAAATTCACGAGCCTTTGAGTGAAAAAGCACAGTGGTTAGCATCACTGCCACACAGTGCCAGGGATCCAGGTTCAACTCACTGTCTGTACAGAGTCTGCACGTTCTCCCCGTCTCTGCGTGGGTTTCCTCCGGCAGCTCCGGTTTCCTCCCAAAGTCCGAAAGTTGTGCGGGTTAGCTGCATTGGCCATGCTAAATTGTCCCTCAGTGTACCCGAACAGGCACTCGAGTGTGGCGACCAGGGGATTTTTTACAGTAACTTCTTTGCAGTGTTAATGTAAGCCTACTTGTGACACTAACAAATAAACTTTAAAACTTTAAAGAAATTTCTCCTGATCTCTGTCCTAAATGGCCAAAGCCTTATTCTGAGACCGTGGAGAGAATTTTCCTGTCCTGCCCGTTCGCCACGGGAATCATAGCAAGCAGATGGGGCGGGCCATTGACCTCAGACAGAACTTTCCGGTTTCGGTGCGAGCGTGGCTGGAAAATTCCACCCTGCGACTCTGTTTCCGGGATCTATCAGTCAACCATGTTTAAGTGCTTCTCTATGCTAACTTTTGTCTGTTCTGACTTGTTATTCGAGTGGCTAACCCTTTTATTATTTGGAGTGGTGGCTAAAATGAAGTTGGAAGTGCCAGCGACCGGTACAACCAATAGGATGAGTCAGTCGGCACTCTGCTAACCACAAGAAGAGGCAGAACAAATTACCTCAGACTTTTAACATTTTTGCCTTTCACTTTTTATCATTGTGCAATCATCAGCGCAAAGTCAAAACGTGCTGTCTCAGATAGCGTGGAATTAAATAAGGGAGCATATACATTGAACCTCATATTGATGTTGTTCAAATGAAGCAGGAACTGGAAGATGAAATAAAGTAAAATTCTCAGGATGCTGGCAACTTGTGCTGAAAAACAGGTGGTGGGTCTTCCTGAACCACCACAGTTTGATACAATGGAGTGGCTTGTATTTTTTTTTACTTGTTCAGGGGATGTGAGCGTGGCTGGCTAGGATTTATTGCCAACATTTATTGGCCATCTCTGAGTTGCTCGCTTGGCCATTTCAGAGGGGCAGTTAAGAGTCAAGCGTGGATCTGGAGTCACGTGTGGGTAGGGGTGGCAGATTTCCTTCCCTGAAGGACGTTAGTGAACCAAGATGGGTTTTTTTTTCACATGGTCATCATTTCATTCTTTCAATTTCGGATTTTTATTGAATTCAGATTTCACAATCTGCCATCAAACCCGGGTCCACAGATTTCGCTTTGGGTCCCTGGATGTCTGGTCCAGTGAGAATACATCACCGTCAACCCCATATTGTTAGGCTACTTGAGAAGGGAATTAGGTATTGCGCATGTTGATGTGGGCCTGGTATGACAACAGGTCAGTCTCGGAAAGGACATCACTGAACTAGTTGTATTCTTACATCAATCCAACTCATATCCACTTTAACTGATGATTGAGATGGAATTCAACTCAAAATGACATGGTGAGAATTGAACTGATGCATGCTAGATTATTAATTTAGGCCCTTGGATTAACAGTTCAGTAACAGAATCACTGTGCCACCAGGGACAGTGAGGTGACTTATGTTTGCTTTGATTTGATTTGATTTATTATTGTCACATGTATTGGGACACAGTGAAAAGTATTGTTTCTTGCGCGCTAGTATCATAGAATTCTACAGTGCATGGAGGCCATTGGGCCCATCGAGTCTGCACCGACCACAATCCCACCCACACCCTATCCCCATAACCCCATACATTTACCCTTGTTAGTCGCCCTGACACCTGGAGGGCCATTTAGCATGGCCAATCCACCTTAACCCACACATCTTTGGATTGTGGGAGGAAACCGGAGCACCCAGAGGAAACCCACGCAGACACAGGGAGAATGTGCAGACTCCGCACAGAAAGTGACCCAAGATGGGAATCAAGCCCTGGTCTCTGGTGCTGTGAGGCAGCAATGCTAACCACTGTGCCACTGTATTGTTTACTCGATGGATGAAGCACACCATTCATAGAGTCCATAGGGGAGAGGAAAAGGAGGGGATGCAGAATATAACATTACAGTCATAGCTAGGGTGTAGAGAAAGGTCAACTTAATATTAGGTAGGTCAGAGGATATAAGGATCCCCTAAAGAAGAGAATCGAAAAGTGGCGAATGATGTTTAGAATTAGGCAAAGGGACCACATCCCCTGGAGGCATAGCATTTTTCTGTGCTGCCTGGATTCATTCAGGAGGGTATGGGTGCAAGTAAATGCGGCTTCTCTGCGTCTTGTAATCCTGGAGTACTTCTGACGGGAGGACCTTTCCAACAATAGTGAATAATGTATACACCGGGCAAAAGATTTCCCATAGGCAGGGAAGTATTAACAACACACAACTCCCTGGTTCAGTCCAAGGCTGAGATAATCCTCAGTAAAGAAGGAAATCAGTATCAATTCCAAAGAAATACCTTTGGAATTAAGGCCTCTTTATTGCTGTTGGGTTTTTCTCTTAACTTTTGCTGTGTTCAGATTACATCGTCCTGACTTTTCCCATAGAAGAGAAGGAATATTTTTAATTATGCAAGGTTTTTTTTCTCTCTGGTGTAAATTTTGTGTCTTGGCGCCGCAGGAATGGTTTGCTCAAACAATCTGCTGATTAAGTTGTCCGGCTCCGCATTATTGTTCAGAAGCAGGTCAGCCGGTGCACTGTAACCTCTTGCACACAAAAAGGTTCCTTGACCCTTTGATTTTTTTTTCTCTCCCCTTTTTCCATCAGTAGATTTATTTCTTTATGTCTGCATGGTCTTCAATAAATGCCACGAGACCTTGACTCGTAGCTGCCGATGACTGGGAGAATATTTTTCTTTTGCATTGTGAAGAAATGATGAAGGGCACTTGGCGTTAATTATACCTTTTACAGTGAATGAGGTTGAGTGGAACTGCCCACTCTGCCCACTGCTCTGCACCTCTGACTTCCTAACAATTGGGGCTTGATGACACTAACAGTGCTGAGCTCGGACCCAGGTCAGAGTCACCAGTAATGTCATTTGGCCGCGTGTCGAGGTTGGACTGATGTGCTGCGCGTTCTCTAGCAACCTGGTTCCAGCCAGCAGCAGCCTGGCTTCAAAGGCAGCGGTTCTGTTTGTGAGGTCACTGTGTCCAGAGACCATCTCGTGACTCTACTTCTGGAAGTGAGAAATACTGCGCCCCCAGCTTTCATGCTGCTGGTCCACGTGAATCCTCCGCTAACTTGAAGCCAAGTCCATGTGCAGAACCGTAAGCCTCTTGAGTGAAGGAATATGGAGACTTACTTTGTTTCATGCAATGTGTTGCTATCATAGAATCCCTACAGTGCTGAAGGAGGCCATCGAGTTTGCATCAACTCTCTGACAGAGTATCTTACCCCTACTCTCTTCCACTGCCCTATCCCTGTAACCCCACACACATTTCCCATGGTCAATCCACCTAACCAACACAAGACTTAGCATGTCCAATCCACATAACCCGCACATCGTTGGACTGTGGGAGGAAACCAGAGCACCCAGAGCATGCAAATACAGGGAGAACATGCAGACTCCGCACAGACAGTGACCCAAGGCCAGAATTGAACCGGGTCCCTGGAGCTGTGAGGCAGCAGTGCTAACCACTGTGCCACCGTGCTGCCCCTAGTGAAAGCCAGTGCTGGAATCACTGTTATGGTCTGAAAGGCTGGAAGAAGCCAATTCAACAATAACTCTCAAAAGCGAATTGAATAAATACTTGGTAAGGAGAAATTTGCAGAGCTATGGAAGAAAAGCAGGGGAGTGGAACTAGTTGGATAAGAACATAAGAACATAAGAAATAGGAGCAGGAGTAGGCCATCTGGCCCTTCGAGCCTGCCCCGCCATTCAATAAGATCATGGCTGATCTGTCGTGGCTCAGTTCCACTTTCCCGCCCTCTCCCCATAACCCTTAATCCCCTCTCTTATCAAAAACCCATCAACCCGCTTCTTAAAAATATTTAGCGAGGCAGCCTCCACCACTTCAACGGGCAGAGAATTCCAGAGATTCACCACCCTTTGAGTGAAGAAGTTCCTCCTCAACTCCGTTCTGAACCGCCCCCCCTTTATCTTGAGGCTGTGCCCCCTAGTCCTACTGTCTTTTTTGAGCGGGAAGAGTCTTTCCACCTCTATCCTATCCATCCCATTCATCATCTTATACGTCTCAATGAGATCTCCCCTCATTCTTCTAAACTCTAACGAGTACAAGCCTAGTTTATTCAGCCTCTCCTCATAGCTCAACCCCCTCAACTCCGGTATCAGCCTAGTAAACCTCCTCTGCACTCCCTCCAAGGCCAAAATATCCTTGCGCAGGTGCGGCGCCCAAAACTGCACACAGTACTCCAGCTGCGGCCTCACCAATGCCCTATACAGCTGCAGCAAGACCTCCCTACTTTTATATTCAATCCCCCTCGCTATGAAGGCCAGCATCCCATTCGCCTTCCTGACCACCTGCTGCACCTGCAGGCTGGGTTTTTGCGACTCATGCACAAGGACCCCGAGGTCCCTCTGCACCGTCGCCTGCTGCAGTTTTTCGCCACGTAAGTAATAGTCCTTCCTACCAAAGTGGACCACCTCACACTTGCCAACATTAAATTCCATTTGCCATTTCCTGGCCCATTCGCCCAGCCTATCTAGATCCTTCTGCAGACTCTCCACACCCTCCGCACAATTTGCCTTTCCCCCAATCTTGGTGTCATCAGCAAATTTCGACACCCTACACTCGGTTCCCTCCTCCAGATCATCTATATAAATGGTAAATAGCTGAGGCCCCAGCACCGACCCCTGGGGCACCCCACTAGTCACCAACCGCCAATCCGAATAGCACCCATTGACCCCCACTCTCTGCCTCCTATTGGCAGATGGGCCAAATGGCCTGCTTCTATACAGTATGGTTTTATGCCTTTTCTGGTAGCAGCCTATAAATTACTAGATTTCTTCAATTCTGTTGATTTATTTGATTTATTATTGTCACATGTAATAACATACAGTGAAAAGTATTGTTTCCTGCATGCTTTACAGACAAAGCACACCGTTCATAGAGAAGGAAACGACAGTGCAGAATGTAGTGTTAAAGTCATAGCTAGGGTGTAGAGAAAGATCAACTTAGTGCGAGATAGATCCATTCAAAAGTCTGATGGCAGCAAAGAAGATGTCCTTGAGTCGATTGGTGTGTGACCTCAAACTTTTGTATCTTTTCCTGGTAGGAGAAGGTGGAAGAGAGAATGTGCGTGGGATCCTTAATTATGCTGGCTGCTTTGCTAAGGCAGCAGGAAGTATAGACAGAGTCAATGGATGGGAGGCTCGTTTGAGTGATGGATTGGGCTGCATTCATGACCTTTTACAGTTTCTTGTGGTCTTGGGCTGAGCAGGAGCCATACCAAGCTGTGGTACAACCAGAAAGAATTCTTTCTGTAGTGTATCTGTAAAAGTTGATGAGATTCGTAGCTGACATGGGTCAGACCACCCCATCCCCAGTCTGGGAGGCAGACCCCACCCCCAAGCCAAACAGCTCGCCACTCCCCCCCCCCCCCCCCCTCCTCCAACCAGCCTGCCCCAATTTCTGGCCTCCCTCCAGCCCAGACCAATAACCATGCAGAGTGGCAGTGGGAGCCCCCACCCCCACCAATCGCCTCTCGACCCCTCCCATAATAGGCCCTGCCCAATAGTCACTGCCTGATGCCCAGTGGGTAGTGCTAAGATGCCCATGCCCAGGGGGCACCACTCCCCCTGCCACCCGACACCCTGGGAGGGCCCTGGTTGCCTCCTCCTTCATTCCAGTAGGGCCTCCCATTAGTTGCCCGAACTCTAAACCCCACCGGAATGTAGTACTCCTGGCAGAGTGGGAGATGCTGTCGGGCCCGGAAGTTATATCTAAACTACATTAAAAGAAGATTCAAATCACTTACGTCTCTTCCCGCCGGTTTCCAGCGTGGTCTCGACTGCAACTGTTCTGTGGCCATGGGAGGCGTGCATGTTTTCCTGGCGCATTGCACGAATCCCGCAAAATTGCCGACACACAATTCTCCCGACCAGACTCGCCAGAAAAGTTGGGGGTCGCAATGGGAGAATCAGGCCCGTAATGTGTGGAGGAATCATACACCAATTAAAGCATTAAATGAGGCAATATGGGTTGAGTTTAGAAATAAAAAATGGACAACCGCATTGCTAGGATTGTACGATAGATCCCTAAATAGTAGAAGGGAGCTAGAAGAGCAAATATATAGACAGATCTCTGAGTGCAAAAACAGTAGGGCTGTAATGATTTGGGATTTCAGCTACCCTAATATCAATTGGGATAGGAAGGTCACCAAGGATGCAAAATTCTTGAACCGCATTTAAGGGAACTTTTTTAGCCAGCACGTAATAAGCCTAATGAGATGGGGTACTATTCTAGATTTAGTCTTAAAAAATGAAGCTGGGTAAGTGGCTGAAGTAGCAGTGGGGAGCATTTTGGTAGTAGTGATCATAATATAGTCAGATTTAGCAACGTTATAGAAAAGGAAAAGATAGAATGGCAGTAAGAATCCCAAATTGAGGGACGACAAATCTTACTAAGCTGAGGGATGAGCTGGCAAGAGTGCATTGGATACAACTATTAGGAGAAAAACTAGGAGGCATTCAAAGGAGAAATTCAGTAGAATTAAGTAGAATTATGAATTCCTGCTCTCTGGATTGCTAATCCAGAACCCTAACAACAAATAGCCTTATCCTTTGTGACTGCCACTGCCACATACAGATAGTAACATGAACTATTTAACTTCTTGACAATTAGATGCACTACCGATGCACGGTAGAACATTACTAATGTCTAAGCCGCTACACTACACAGATCAGTGATCTAAAGTGATCACTTACTGTTGACCAAGCTGGTACTTAGTTTTTATGTGTGTGCTTTTAAAATTGAAGCAAGAAAAGCATAATTATTTCATCTGATGCTCTGGCTCCAAAATTACTCCCAGACTGACAGGCACAGTAACAGTTATTGTGAATAAGTACTGGTAATGACCTCTTCAAACCTCTCTTTTGTCCTAGATGGTTCCTATTAACAGTGTTCTGTTGCATTGACCTGAGATTCAAATATCCGAGACATTAAGGAAAGGAAGTCTTGCTTTTATATGGAGCCATTCTTGACCACAGGAGCTGGTGCTGATTAGGTGCGTTGACCATGCTAAATTCTCCCTCAATGTATCTGAACAGGCTTTGGACTGTAGCGACTAGGGGATTTTCACAGTAACTTCATTACAGTGTGAGTGTAAGCCTATTTGTGACACTAATAAATGAAGTTTAAACTCTAAAAAGAAAACCCAAAAACTTTGCAGTCACTGGGGTGCTTTTGAAGTGTAACCACTATCGTGATATGAGAAACTTGGCAGTCAACTTGTACACAGCAAGGCCCCACAGACAGTGATGAGATAATAAGCAGATCATGTGGTTGTAGGAAATGGTTTGGGGTTAAAAATGAGCCAGGACACCAAGAAAATGCTCCTGTGCCTCTCTGAATTATACCATTGAATGTTTCTCTATCAGATGAACAAAGAACAAAGAAAATTACAGCAGAGGAACAGGCCCTCCGGCCCTCCAAGCCTGCACAAACCATGCTGCCTGATTGAACTAAAACCCACTATCCTTCTGGGGACCATATCCCTCTATTCCCATCCTATTCATGTCTTTGTCAAGACACCCCTTAAAAGTCACTATCGTATCTGCTTCCACTGCCAACCCTGGCAGTGAGTTTCAGATACCTACCACACTCTGTGTAATAAATCTGCCTAGTACATCTTCCTTAAATCTTGCCCCTCGCATATTAAACCTGTGCCCCCTAATAATTGACTCTTCCACCCTGGGAGAAAGCTTCTGACTATCCACTCTATCCAGGCCCCTCAGAACCTTGTAGACTTCTATCAGCTCAGTATCAATAGTAGTGATGTGGAACACCCTTCCCTCTGAAAAGGCTGAAGGCACTGGGACATTTGGAGTGAAGTAATAGATTTTTGCTGGATAAGGGCAACAAGGCTTCAGGAGCAAAGGGGGGGTAAATGGATTTGAAGTAAAGGTCCACATGATCTAATTGAACAGCGGGTGCCATCTCGAATGGTTTACACCAATGTTCCTTGACCTATCTGGAGGGGGCAAACAGAGATTTAGTTTAGCATCTCATCCAAAAGACTGGATGGGCACAATTTTCCCATCCCGTCCCCCCATGGAGTCGTAGCGGGTGAAGGGCGGGACTGGATCATGCAAAGGACCATTGACCTCGGGTGGGATTTTCCGGATTTGAGGTAAGTACAGCTGGAAAATCCCGCCCAATGGGTGGAATTTTACAGGCATGTCCGCTCGAGGTTCACGTGATCCCGGCCAAGGCCAACAGAGAATGGTGTTTTCCGAGTCTCACCTGCCCCCAGAATCGGGGCAGGCGTGGCGGTAAAATTCTGACCAGTGAGTCTTATCCATGAAATGTATATTCTAAACCCGTGTTGAAGTCCTCCTTTAAGAATCAACCTGAGAGGTAGGAATTGTTACACGTACTGGTTTTGTGCCTTCAGCTAGCCACAGCAATGTGGCTCTGACCTATCCACAGCCTAAACCTTTTATCTTTGTTAATCTTGAGAGATAATAAACTTTTTGTTTAAAGCAATTACTTAATCCTGGTGATCTCCTGCATTAAGTAGGACTATTATTGAGTTGGCAATAAATCAGAGCTTATCCAGGTGGGTGATTATTCTGAACTGCAATCACTCTTCAGGGCCAGAGCGATACCTTTGCAATTTTAAGTACTGTAATTACACAAACAGCATGTTAACAACAGGCAGTTAGTATGCAGGACTGGAAGATGCTCCAGGAATTTTGCTCATTTTCATTTTTTACTGCGAGTTCTCCCTGAGCAGGATGATGCATAGAGGTTATTAGCAAGCACAGGAAACACATCTGCTGGATGCAGATAATTTCCCTATCTGAGTAGAATCTGCTTTTTTTTTAAGGAATAGATAGCATGCTCACCAATCGCCTTACACGTGCTGAGCTTCCCAGTTGTATTACTTTTTAAAGAGGCCTCAGCAACGTCCCAGGCGATGTTTGTATCCCTCTCCAGGCCGTCTGGGGATACTGACGCTTGTTCTGCAGTTTGCTTAATCACCTCTTCTAAATTGTTGTTCCCTTGTGGTTTCCTGCGTTCTGCAGCCCCTGAGTGGCTCATTATAGGCAGTGAGGGTGGATAGGCTGTTAGACCATCAGGACATTACCTCTGACCCTGACCCTAGATGTACTCAATGGGCAGGATTTTACAGCCTTGCTCAAATAACAGCAAAATGGACTATTATTTAAATGGTAAAAAATTGCAGCATGCTGCTGTGCAGAGGGACCTGGGTGTCCTTGTGGAAGAATCACAAGGAGTTGGTTTGCAAGTGCAGCAGGTAATTATGAAGGCAAATGAAATTTTGTCCTTCATTGCTAGAGGGACGGAGTTTAAAAACAGCGAGGTTATGTTGCAGCTGTTTAAGGTGCCGGTGAGGCCACACCTGGAGTACTGTGTACAGTTTTGGTCTCCTTACTTTAGAAAGGATATACTGGCACTGGAGGGGGTGCAGAGGAGATTCAGTAGATTGATTCTGAAGTTGAGAGGGTTGGCTTAGGAGAGACTTAGTAGACTGGGGCTGTACTCATTGGAATTCGGAAGAATGAGGGGAGATCTTATAGAAACATGAAAGATTATGAAGAGAATAGATAAGATAGAAGCAGGGAAGTTGTTTCCACTGGCGGGTGAAACTAGAACTAGGGGGCATAGCCTCAAAATAAAGAGAAGCAGATTTAGGACTGAGTTGAGGAGGAACTTCTTCACACAAAGGATTGTGAATCTGTGGAATTCCCTGCCCTGTGAAACAGTTGAGGCTACCTCATTGAATATTTTTAAGGCAAGGATAGATAAATTTTTGAACAGTAAAGGAACTAAGGGTTATGGTGAGCGGGCGGGTAAATGGAGCTGAGTCCATGAAGAGATCAGCCATGATCTTATTGAATGGTGGAGCAGGCTCGAGGGGCCAGATGGCCTACTCCTGCTCTTAGTTCTTATATTCTTATGTCCTGAACTTGTAAAATACTGCTAGAGATCAACGGGCCTTCCCATTGTCCGCCCCTTGCCTGCTCTGATTCCAGTGGCAGGCCAACATCTTTATGTTTTTAATTGAATTTATTATTGTCACATGTATTGGGATACAGGGAAAAGCATTGTTTCTTGTGCGCTATACTGTCAAAGCATACTATTCATGGAGAAGAAGGAAAGGAGAGGGTGCACAATGTAGGGTTCTTGTCATAGCTAGGGTGTAGAAAAAGATCAACTTAATATAAGGTAGGTCCATTCAAAAATCTGATGGCAGCAGGGAAGACGTTGTTCTTGAGTTGGTTGGTCCGTGATCTCAGACGTTTGTATTGTTTCCCAGCGGAAGAAGGTGGAAGAGAGAATGTCTGGAGTCTATGGAGTCCTTAATTATGCTGGATGCTTTTCCAAAGCAGCAGGAGTCAATAGATGGAAGGCTGGTTTGAGTGATGGACTGAGCTACCTTCACAGCCCTTTGTAGTTTCTTGCAGTCCACATCTACACATACACGTGTGTGTGTTTGTGTGTGCACACATATACACACATGTGTGCACCCAGACTCCTGCTGGTACAAGCCACTGGATGCCCTCATGGACCAGGAATAAAAACAGAAAGTGCTGGAAAATCTCAGCAGGTCTGGTAAGTATCTGTGGAGAGGAAAACAGAGTTAATGCTTTGAGCCCGAAATGACTCTTCCTTGGTAGATCCAAACTGTTCTGGGCAAGGCTCATTTTGGACTCGTAACATTTAGTGGGATTTTACAGCACCGCCCTCCAGTGGGATTTTCCATTCCTGCCCAAGTCAGTGGACCTTTGAACGGCTTGCTGGCCCTCCGTGACAGGACCGGAAAATCCTGCCCATTAACGCTGTTCCTCTCTCCACAGATGCTGCCGCACTTGCCGAGTTTTTCCAGCACTTTCTGTTTTCACTTCAGATCTCCGGTGTCCACAGCATCATCGAGAAGCAGGAATTTTGGAGTGCATTCCCACCACACACCCCCCTCACACCACACGCTCAAACCTAATGTAGCACCGTAATCTCAGCCCAGTTTAGATCTGCTGGCTAAGCACAGAGCAGGGATCACACATTGATAGCACATGGTGCGTTTTTGTCTTCTAAACTATGCAGAAAATTTGCAACGCTTTTCATGGCACATCCTGGCTCAGCGTCCCACAGGGAATGGAAGAGGATACAGGAAATGATCATTGTCGAGTTCTTCTAGTTTGGGAGGAGTCAGTGATCCAGGTACAAGTTAGACCCAAAATTGCACACGTTTTGAACTGCTTTATTTTCCTCCAAGTTTTTCAATTGAAAAACACATTTTGCTTAGCACTGAACACCAGATCTACCAGGACAGTCAAACAGCACTTCAATCATAATTCTTATTTTTTCAGTGTTGCTTTGAAAATATTCTTTGGTACATTTAAAAGTGCCAACGTGGTGGAGTTTGATTCTTGCAGCTGAGCACGGGTTTATCACAAAAAAAATATTTCTTAACCAGTAAAAATCTGAGTGACCCAAATTTAAAAGACTTGTAACAAAATACGCAGAAACTGCTGGTCATATTCAGTTGAATGCAGCCAGATATTTAGCATTTTAAGATATTTACATCCAATGGGGCGGCACGGTGGCACAGTGGTTAGCAGGGCTGCCTCGCAGCTCCAGGGTTCCGGGTTCGATTCTCAGCTTAGGTCACTGTCTGAGTGCAGTTTGCACATTCTCCACGTGTCTGCGTGGGTTTCCTCCGGGTGCTCCGGTTTCCTCCCACAGTCCAAAGATGTGCGGGTTAGGTGATTGGCCATGCTAAATTGCCCCTTAGTGTCAGGGGGACTAATTAGGATAAATGCATGGGACAATGGGGATATGGCCTGGGTGGGAGTGTGGTTGGTGCAGGCTCGATGGGCCAAATGGTCTCCTTCTGCACCGTAGGACTCTATGATGAGTAAAAGCTTTTCAGTCATGCCTGTTGCTCTTCTTGTAACCAAAATATAGAACAGTACAACATAGTACAGGCCCTTCGGCCCTCGATGTTGTGCAGACCTATGTCCAAACTCAAGATCAAGCTATCCCACTCCCTATCATTCTGGTGTGCTCCATGTGTCTATCCAATAATCGCTTGAAAGTTCCTAAATTGTCCGACTCCATTATCACAGCAGGCAGTGCATTCCACACCCCAACCACTCTCTAAGTTAAAAACTTACCTTGGACATCCCTCCTATATCTCCCACCATGAACCTTATAGTTATGCCCCCTAGTAACAGCTACATCCACCCGAGGAAATAGTCTCTGAAGAGCCACCCTAACTTTTGGAACCTTTCCACAAGCAAGCTGAAACTTGGATAAAGGCAAAAGTACTGGGAACACTGGAATCTGAAACAAAAACAGAAAATCCTGGAAAATCTCAGCGGGTCTGACAGCATCTGTGGAGATGTGGCTCTATTCTCTCCCCACTTGTGGAAACTGTTAATGATGTTGAATTTAAACAGGGAGTGGCTTTATGGATGGAGCTGGCTGCTACTGCCATGACACTGGCACAACAGAACATGGAAACTTGGATTTGCACTGATCATAATGTAGGTTTAAAATTCTGCACGTTCACATGGGTTGTATTGATTTAGGTTCAAAGCGCAGATTAAGTGCAAAGTCTACTCAATTCAAGTTAAGTAGCATGTCTTGTCACCTGCAACTGGAGAAGAAAATTACACAGTGTGACTCCAGTGGCCTAATGACAACAACATCTCACGTCTATATGGCATCCCAAGTGTATAAAAACGTCTCAGGGTGCTCAGCAGAGGAACCATCAGACAAGCGTAAATTCTGAGCCAGTGGATGAGATATTAGGAGGGGAACGCCAAGATTTTAATCATAAAGGTTGGTTTTAAGGAGAACCTAGAGTATTACAGACCATAAGACATAGGAGCAGATCTAGGCCTTTTGGCCCATCACGTCTGCTCCGCCATTTGATCATGGCTAATATATTTCTCAACCCCATTCTCCTGCCTTTTCCCTGTAACTTTTGATCCCCTTACCGATCAAGAACCCATCTACCTCTGTCTTAAATATACCCAGTGATCTGACCTCCGCAGCCTTCTGTGGCAATTAATTCCACAAATTCACCAGTGTCTGGCTGAAGAAATTCCTCCACACCTCGTTTCCCAAGAGTCGTCCTTTTATTCTGAGGCTGTCCTAGTCTCTCCAACTCATGGAAACATCTTCTGTCTGTCCACTGTACCCAGGCCTTTCACTCTATTGTAATTTTCAGTGAGGTTCCCCCCGCTCCCCACCACTCCTCCTCATCTTTCTAAACTCCATCGAGTACAGACCCAGAGTCCTCACACACTCCTCATACGTCAAGCCTTTCATTCCCGCTGCATCAGGTGTATTGGCCTTTCACCAGGATTTCTTAACTTGAAGGAAAACGCTGCTCACAAAAGAATGATAGCACCAAAAAAAAAGAGAAAGCTGCCAGGCTTTGTCCTGTACTTTCAGCCTCACTCTGGATCAACTCTGTTAATTCTGTAAAAACCTTCTTTCCCGGTGTGAGCGTGTCTTCCTTTGGGGCTTTGCTGTGGCTTTGATCAGTGGCATGTACTTTCTTCTTCCCTTTTCAAAGGTTTACAAGATGCTGACAGAATAGAAATGCTGCAAGCCATCAGTAGTAGCATTATAGGTAAAGTTTAAGAACCTTACCATATGGCTTAACCATGGAAAGCCGGGGGTGGGGGGATGGGGTGGTCGCAAAGGTCATCCGCTCAAAGAAGCCTTCTAGCCATCACTCCCTGACCCACCATAATGACATCAAACCTCTGTGAAATCATTTTAGTCCTCTCTACCTACCTGAAAATCCTCTGCCACGCACGTGTCAATCTTTCTGTGTGTGTGGCATCTCCGAACGATGGCTCAAACTTTTGCCTTTAACGAGGTTGAAATTGTAATGTCTTCTCTGACTGTCTTAGAATAGATGTACCGTGCTCAAAACTTTTTATAATTTCAGTTTTTACACTTACCTTCACCGATTCAAACTTACAGCTAAACAATAAGGGGTAATACGATGATCGAACTCTCCCAGCGGAGTAGAGAATCAACAGCACAGTGTTGTAGATGTAATTCTAACCCATGCTCATAAGCACAAGTATACCCCTATTAAACACAGACCAGATAAAATCTGATAGTAGTATTTGTACAGTACACACATGTTAAAAGCTATTGACTGCTTCTAAGTTGATAAGAGTATGTGTGTACAACAGGAAGGAGCTAATTTTCCCCTCACACCTGTGTATGCCCGTGTACAGGTGCACTACAAATATCTGTTGCAGCTATTATTCCTGATGCAGTTCATTTGCGCTGACCGCAATCTTTTTTTCGGAGAAATAAATACAATAATTGGTTGATACTGGGAGGGTGGCTGCCTACTCTAGTACTGGCCTGGACAATTGCAGCCATGGTGCAGGGAGTAACATACTGGCATGGGAAAAGATTAGCTAGCTAACAGGAAGCAGAGAGTAAACATAAATAAGAGGTGTGACACAGTGGTTAGCGCTGCTGCCTCTCAGCACCAAGTAAGCAGGCTCGATTCCCGGCTTGGGTTGCTGTTTGTGTGGAGTTTGCACATTCTCCCTGTGTCTGTGTGGGTTTGCTCCAGTTCCCTTCCACAATCTAAAAAATGTGCTGGTTAGGTGCACTGGCCATGCTAAGTTCTCCCTCAGTGTAACCAAACAGGTGCCGGAGTGTGGCAACTACAGAATTTTCACAGTAACTCCATTGTAGTGTTAATGTAAGCCTACTTATGACACTAACACTTAAATTGATCCTGTTCTGGTTGGTAAGATATGACAAGTGGTGTACCACAGGGATCAATGCTAAGGCGCCAACTTTTTACAATCTTTATAAAGGACTTGATGAAGGGGCCAAAGGCATGGTTGCTAAATCTTTTGCTAACACCAAGATAGGTAGAATAGTAAGATGCGATGAGGGCATAAGCAGGCTACAAAGGAATACATAGGTTGAGTGGGTAGGCAAAGACCTGGCAAATGGAGCATCATATGGGAAAGTGTGAAATTGTCCATTTTGGCAGGAAGAGTGAAAAAGAAGCATATTATGTAAATGGTGAGAGATTTCAGAGCTCTGAGATTCAGAGGGACCTGGGTGTCTTAGTGCATGAGTTACAAAAGGCTAGTATGCAGGTACAGCAAATAATTTATTTAGTTATTAGTGTTACAAGTAGACTTACATTCGCACTACAGTGAAGTTACTGTGAAAATCCCTTAGTTGTCACACGCCAGTGTCTGTTCAGGTACACTGAACATAGAACGTAGAACGCAGAATACTACAGCACAAACAGGCCCTTTGGCCCACAAGTTGCGCCGATCATATCCAAACCTACCAGGCCTATCTATAACCCTCAATCCCATTAAATCCCTGAGGGAGAATTTAGCATGGCCAATGCACCTAACCAGCATGTCTTTCAAACTGGGGAAAGAAACCAGAGCATCTGGAGGGAACCGGCGCAGACACGGGGAGAACATGCAGACTCCACACAGATGGTGACCCAGGGCTGGAACTGAACTTGGGTCACTGACACTGTGGGGCAGTAGTGCTAACCACTGTGCCATCTTGGCATTAGGGGAGATAGTACAGTGTTGTTGTTTATTAGACAAATTGAATACAGAGGTAGAGAGGTTATGCCTCAGTTGTACAGGGCATGACTGAGACCACATCTGAAATATCGTGTTCAATATTGGCCTTCTTATTTAATAAAGCATGTAACTGTGTTGGAAGTTGTTTGGAGAAGAGTTACTAGACAAATATCTGGATTGGGCAGGCTGTCTTATGAGGGGAGGTTAGAGAAGCTCGACTTGTATGTGCTGGAGACTGAAAGACTTGATTGAAACATACAAGGCCCTGAGGGATATTGACAGAGAGAATGTGGAAAGGATTTTTCCTCTTTGTTTAAAAATAAGGGGTTGTTCATTTAGGACGCAGATGAGTAGAAAGTTTTTTTCTCAGAGGGTCGTGAATCTCTGGAACTCTCTTTCTCAAAAGGCAGAATCTTTGAATATTTATAAGGCAGAGGTAGATAGATTCTTGATAAACAAGGGGTTAAGGGCTACCACGAATAGGTGAGCATGTGGAATTGAGATTGCAATCCATTGAATGGTGCAGCAGGCTTGATGGATTGAGTGGCCTATGCCTCCTCATCTTTATTTTCATTTATCTTCACCTGTTCAACAGGGGTAATATCAGGATTTTGCTCTCTTCTGATTTCAGTATGCACTGAAACATGGCAAAGCCCCACTTATTACCCACCCTTGTTGTCCCTGAGAAGATCATTACCGGCCTTGCTATAAAAAACCCCTAATTGATCGGTGACAGTCATGACTGTGTGGGTAGCTCTGATCTAACAAGGCTCTGGGTTCAAGTCCCATTCCAGAGCTTGAACACAAAAATAAAGGCTGACACTCAAGTGCTACATTGATTTGATTTGTTATTGTCACGTGCATTAGGATACAATGAAAAATATTGTTTCTTGCACACTATGCAGACAAAATATACCATTCATACATAGAGAAAGAAAGGAGAGGGTGCGGAATGTATTGTTACAGTCATACCTAGGTTGCAGTGAAAGATCAACTTAATATATGATGGGTCCATTCAGAAGTCTGATGGCAGCAGGGAAGAAGCTATTCTTGAGTCAGTCAGTATGTGTCCACAGACTTTTGTATCTTTTTCCTGACAGAAGAAGGTGGAAGAGATTTTTGGGGCCTGACAGAGAGAGGACATGTCCCCTTTCCTTCGTGCTCTGCCATTTTTCTTTCAGCTCAGGTCCAAGAGAGTGTGTCCGGTGTTCGTGGCGTCCTTGATTATGCTGGCTGCTTTTCTGAGGCAGCAGGAAATGTAGATATGAATAGGAGGCTGGTTTGCGTGATGGACTGGGCTACATTCACAACACTTTGTAGTTTCTTGCAGTCTTGGGCAGAGCAGAAGCCATACCAAGCTGTGATACATGTGGAAAGGATGCTTTCTTTGGAGCATCTGTAAAAGTTGGTGAGTGTCATAACGGACATGCCAAATTTCCTTAGCCTCCTGAGAAAGTAGAGGCGTTGGTGGACTTTCTTAACTGTAGTGTCGGCATGGAGGAACCAGGACACTGAGAGAGCACAGCCTTTTTGGAGATACTGTCTTTCAGATGAGACTTTATATTGAGGCCCTGTCTGCCTGATCAGGTGGCACTGTATTGAAGGAGAGCTGAGGCAGGACGGGGAAGTGGGGTGATCCCTGGTGTTCTGATCAATATTAATCCCTCAGTCAACACACACAATTAAACAGATTGTCTGGTCATTAGCACATTGTTGATTGTGGAAGTTTGCTGTGTGCAAATTGGCTGCTTGGTTTCCTATATGATGACAGCAATTATATTCCAAAAAAGTACTTCATTGGCTGTAAAGCACTTTGGGAAGTCCAGCAGTCATGAAAAGTGCTACATGAATGCAAGTCATCTTTAAGTCAATTTTGGAAGTCATGTCCTCCTTAGAGAGCAGCAGCAAATGAACTATCCAAATTTCAGCACCTGCTTTGAGCCTAGCTCAGTTACTGCAGCACCTCATCACCTTTGCAAAATGACTGCCTGCCCATGGATAGCCCTCTACTTGTTGAGTCTCTGACTTTACATGACCAGCAGTTGAAACACGTGGAACATTTGGGCAAAGAGCCCTCAGTGGGTCACAGAAAGACTGGAAAAGAGAATGAGAAACCTCATTCATGCAAAGCTTTATTCTGTTGTTGACTTGGAAGAGAAATGCTTGAGTGTATCTCCCACACCCAGGTTGGCACACATTGCAACACGTGGCATCGCCACAGACATTACAAATACCGCAGTAATAAATGTGCGCATTCAGCCCATTGAGAATGATTTGTTTCTGCACTTTGATTATTAGCCCGATAAGCTTATCATTACATTAACTGCATTAAAAAATCCTGAGTGGAAGATGGTGGTCCATACAATTATAACATTCCATAGCTGACCAATTCTAATTAACGTGGTTTGAGGAGCATTAAGCTTGTGGAATGAAAATTATTTTTTTTGAGCTAATTTAAGAGGTGTTACTGTCTAAAGGGAAACTGGAGCAAACAGCTTGGAATCACAGTTCATTGTTGCATTCCCAGCAGGCACTGCTGGTTTCACTTGGGTGACGTGATCTTGACTCAGTTGCCGGACTTCTAGCACCAAGGCCCTCCCTGGAATTGGGGCGGGTGGGGCTCGTAAAACAGAATTTTCAGTTGGCCTCGGGCGGGATTTCACAAGCCTCGCTGAGTGAGGTCGTGAAATACCAGCCGATGTGCGCTCTTCAAGATGGAGTAAGGTATCACTGTGTGCACTTTGCCACACCGGAGAACTGAGGGAAAATTCATCAAATGTTATGTACGATCACCATTCGGCTTGACCTGGAAGTTTCTGGCAGCAATAGGTTCAAATTGACCCCCCCCCCCCCCACCCAACCCCACCCCCACCCAGCACCCCTAAAGGTTTTATCCACTCTTGTACAATGTGTAACGTGGATCTGGCCAATTACAGCCCACCCCCGCCCAGACCCCCAAGGATAGATTTGATAGAGATGTTCAAGATCGCCAATGATTGAGTAACTGAAGCAAAGCTGTTTCTACTGACACGAAACTTGGTAAAGGGCGGAGATTTAGGGGTGAATTTTATCACCCCGCGTATGACGGGAATCGGATCGGAGGAGGAGGGCGGATCATGGAAAAGGTCTGTTGACCTCGGGTGGGATTTTCCGGTTTCGAGGTGAGTGAGGCTGGAAAATCCTGCCCTAATTAGGATCGTTGGCAAAAGAGACCGAGGCGAGGTTAGTTTCTGGGAAGCTCTGCTTGAAAGGTGCTATATAAGTGCAAGCGATTGTTGTTGCTTTAAAAGCTGAGGGAGCGAATGTCCCGTTTCCAGCACCGGCACTTTCTCACAATGCGAAATGTAAAGCTCACCCAGCGTCAGTTAAGTAAAAAGCATGACTGTGACCCCTGTGTTTAATTCTTACAGAAGAATTAAAGCTGTTTCATTTGAGGCATCTTTTAATAAGCAAGGGTGGGTGGGGATCTATCACCAAAAGACCATTGTACCCGTCGCTAGGTTCTGATAGTCGGCTGCTGGGAGAGGCACAGTCTGAGTATAGAGTCCCTGGGTGTTTTGTCACTGAAACTGACCTGGCACATGTAACCAGTTCATGTATCGTTAGGACCAATGCCAGCTTATTCTTCAGGAATTTCCTGAATGAGTCTCATTTCCTCTATTCCTCAGTTGAGCCAGAAAAGCTTTTTTAATTACTCTGAGAGGCAGCCCTATAGGAAATTATTATTGTCTGGCTGCTTCCTGACAAGGTTGAAGTACAGGACACCAGCAAATGGTGTGCTTATTGCAGGAATGCTCGTGGTGGAGTGGGGTAGAGATGTGCTGATCTTATCCGCATATTGCACAGCGGCGTGGTGGTCAGCACTGCTGCCTCTCAGCGCCAGGGACCTGGGTTCGATTCCCGGCTTGGGTCACTGTCTGTGTGGAGTCTGCACGTTCTCCCCGTGTCTGCGTGGGTTTCCTCTGGGTGTTCAGGTTTCCTCCCGCAGTCGAAAAGATGCGCTGGTTAGGTGGATTGGCCAGTTTTCCCTTAGTGTACCCGAACAGGTGACAGAGTGTGACGATTAGAGGATTTTCACAGCAACTTCACTGCAGTGTTAATGTAAGCCTACTTGTGACACTAACAAATAAAATTTATTGTGATATAGGTGCTAACCACCCTCACCTTACATTGCAAAGAGGGAATGAAAAGCAGCAAGGCTGTGTTTGACTAATTACAAATGCACACTTATCGACTTTTAAAACAGAATATCCAAGCTGCTGAGTCACAGAACATTAAAGGCCACCCCCCCACTAAAGTTTGTAGGGTCATAATCTCACAGCAACTGTAACCGCTCTTAAGATGCCTCTTCCCGACTGCCGGGCGCTTTGCATTCCATTTGAAAATGCCATGAGGGGATTTGCCCTGGTAAATCAGGTAAATGTAACCCTTGAACCCGCGAGAGTGCTTTACTTTTGTTCATCTCAATGAGCCAGAACAATGTGAGCTGTCTGGGTGATGAACTAAGCTCGCTCTGTCAACCACCCCCACCCCCCCCCCCCCCCCCCCCTCCTCTGACTGCAGGACCTTATAACCCACAGCCGGAGCTGCCTCGTGTTTTAAAGAGGCTGCGAAGAGGATCCCTATTGTCAGCGATTCTCTTCCCATTTTCTTTTTCGTGGCTTTAACAGTCACCGCCAAGAGGATGTGTTTAATATGGAGTAAAATTAAAACGGAATTGAGAGCGTATTTATGTTTCTCCCCACTTTGAGAAGACTTAAAGCAAACACAGAAGAAATAAGTTGGAAGAGGTTTATGCAAACTTCACTTGCATTTCATTTTTCAGAGATCTGAGCCCGTTTGGCCGTTAAGAGTGTTTAAGATTCTGTGTTAACGGAACTCCTAAAAAGTGGAGTGTTTACTATAGTATGTCACCTCTTCTTGTTGGTTCAACCCTAAAAAGAGAAATATTTACTATAGATTCTGTCACCCCCCTCCTTGAAGGGTCAATCCTAAAATGAAGAATGTTTGCTGTAGGATTTGTCATGGCTAACCCTCGGCTTAATCCAAAAAATGGAGGATGTTTGCAAAAAGGTTTGCAGTGTCTACCTTTAAACAGAGTTTTAGAATGAGGAATAATTTTGCAGGCTCTTTCATCCCTTACTCTTTGGTGTTTGCTGCAGTTAAACCGCATAACTTTGAAACTGAGGAGAATTGGTGATGTGGCAACTTCAGAGTAGGATTGTACAGGATATAAGACCATAAGGCCATAAGATATTGAAGCAGAATTAGGTGATTTGGCCCATCGAGTCTGCTCCACCATTCGATCGTGGCTGATATGATTCTCAATCCCATTCTCCTGCCTCCTCCCCATAACCCCTGATCCCCTTATTGATCAAGAACCCATCTATCTCTGTCTTAAAGGCATTCAATGACCTGGCCTCCATAACTCTCTGTGGAATGAATTCCACAGATTCACCATCCTCTGGCTAAAGAAATTCCTCTTTATCTCAGTGTTAACACGGTGATTTGCTGATCATAACTGCAGTGAAATGCTCCGTAAAATCCCCCTTCTCAAATAACCATGTCACTGACACAATGTAAATCAATGTGTCCCTTCACTCCAAGGTTGTGCCCTCAAGTTCTAGCCTCTCCCACGAGTGGAAACATCCAGTCCACGCCCACTCTATTTAGGCCTCTCAGTATTCTGTAAGTTTCAATTAGACCCTTCCTCATTTTTCTAAACTCCATCGAGTATAGACCCAGATTTCTCATTCAGTACAAAAACAGACCATTCGGCCCAACCAGTCTATGATAGTGTATACTTGAGCTGAAATAACTTCTCCGAGGCTGATGTCCCTTCATCAAATTTAGATTTATTTACAAAGTTGGCAATGCTCAGACAGGTACTTCCTTGTACAGAGTATAAATTCGGAATGCCAATAATTCTGACACACCACATGATGTACGCCTGCAGGACTCCCAAATTGGGCAATCCATTGCTGTCTCAATCAGGGAGCTCATATTCTAAGAGGTCCACATCATTAAAGTCACTACGTCAGCCTCCTCCACTTGCTGTGGTGGACAGGGTGGCAAAATTCCGGCCAACAGTCTTGACAAAACAAAACTTGAATCAAGACAACTTGTTCTGAATACTGGCGACTTTATTGAGATTGTTTATTACAGAACTCTCAAATACCTGCCCACAATGTCCACTTTCATTTGTGGGCAGCATGGTGGTACTGCTGCCTCACAGTGCCAGGGACCCGGGTTCAATTCCTGTGGGTCACTGTCTGTGTGGAGTTTGCATGTCCTTCCCCTGACTGTGTGGGTTTCCTCTGCATGTTCCGGTTTCCTCCCACCGTCCAAAGATGTGCGGGTTAGGTGGATTGGCCGTGCTAAATTGTCCCTTAGTGTCAGGGGGACTAGCATGGGGTTATGGGAATAGGGTGTTCTGGCCGGTAAACTACTGATGTGACTCTTGTCCCTGTACTTTTCTCAGACAGCATCCGCCCATTGGGAATGGGAAGAGGGGTTGTTGTCAGTGCAGATTCAATGGGTTGAATGGCCTCCTTCTGCACTGTAGGGATTCTATGATTCTAAAAGCAAAATAATGCAGATGCTGGAATAGAAACTGTGACCTTATGGCAACGAATCTTATAAATGCAAAATAATATAAAAGCCACATGCTCACAATTTAACCATTTGAGCCCCTATAATAAGCTACTATGTGAAATCTGTCTTCCCTTTCTATTCCAACTGGGGCTAAGGCACCCCTACCTCTAAACCTGCATTTGAAATGATTATCTGATGGGTGGAACCAACATAGTTCACTTGCTAGATCTAGTGGATCCATTCTTGAATTGGTCAGTGGATGTCGCCAAATGTACTGAAGTTATTTTTCTGTTAACACGGTGATCTGCCGATCATGACTGCAGTGTAATGCTCTATTAAAATCCCATTTCTCAGATAACCATGTCACTGACACAATGTAAATTACAGTTTAAAAAGTAAAGAATAACCTCTTTTTTTTACCAGCCAGCTGTTTGATTTGCTTTGCTTTTGTTTCATTCCTCGCTCTCTGGTCAATAGATTAGATTCTTTGTGTGAAAGGGTTAAGGATTTATAGCAAGGATGAGACTCGTAGTTGTTTCTGAATTCGACCAGTTTGGATGGGTTTTAGGCCTCGGACTTTGCCTCTGGCTATCTCAGGTCAATGCAGCGACAGGTGCTCAGTGACCTACCACCTTGGGTTGTTCATCAAACTGACTTGCACCATTTGGAAATCCGAGTCTGATAAATGGGCTTCCAAATTCGAGTGCAGAGCTCCTTAAGCATGATGTAGATTAGAGGTGGTGTGTGGGTACTGTGCTTAAAACACGCCATGGAGTTGCGGAGTGGGAACTCCACAGTGCAATTACGCCGACGGTGAGTCCTTAATCTTGCCTGTTGGATGAAGGGGGAGGGGAGGAATGGAAAGCAAGATGGAAAATAGGCCAATGCTGTCTTAGAAAAGAACAGGGACAAGAGACCCATCAGTAGCTTACCAGCTAGAATGATAAAAGCAAAATATTGAGGATGTTGGAAATCTGAACTAAAAGTGGAAAATGCAGGAAAAGCTCAGTAGCATCTGTGGAGAGAGAAATTTTCCACAAGAAACTCTCCACAGAAGCTGTGTGGGGCATCACGGTGACACAGTGGTTAGAACTGCTGCCTTCACAGCGCCAGGCACCCGGGTTCAATTCTGGCCTCGGGTGATTGTCTGTGTGGGAGTTTGCACATTCACCCCATGCCTGTGTGACTTTCCTCCCACAGTCCAAAGATGTGCAGGTTAGGTGGATTGGCCATGCTAAATTGCCCCTTAGTGCCAGGGGAATTAGCAGGATAAATAGAACATAGAATCCTACAGTGCAGAAAGAGGCCCTTCGGCCCATCGAGTCTCCACCAAACACAATCCCACCCAGGCCCCACCTCCATATTCCACCCACTAATCCCTCTAACTTGTGCATCCCTGGATACTAAGGGGCAATTTCTTAGCATGGCCAATCGACCTAACCCTCACATCTTTGGACTGTGGGAGGAAACTGGAGTACCTGGAGGAAACTGGAGTACCTGGAGGAAACCCACACAGACACAAGGAGAATGTGCAAACTCCACACAGACAGTGACCCGCGCTGGGAATCGAACCCAGGACCCTGGAGCTGTGAAGCAGCAGTGCTAACCACCGTGCTACCGTGCCACCCAGGGTACATGGGGTTGCAGGGATAGGGCCTGGGTGGGATTGTTGTTGATGCAGGGTCAATGGCCTCCTGCTGCACTTTAGAGACTCTGTAGAAAAGGGAATCAGAGTCGTCGAGATTCGGACCACGGAAAGGTCCGTTGACCTCGGGCAGGATTTTCCAGTTTTGGGGCGAACGTGGCTGGAAAATCCTACCCAGTGTTTCGAGTTTGACGCTGGAATTTTACCACCCACCGCCACAGGAATCGGAGCGGGCGAAGAGCGGACTATGGGAAGGTCCACTGACCTCGGGTGGGATATTATGGTTTCGGAACGAGCGAGGCTGTAAAATCTCACCCTGTATGCCTCTTCCTCCAGACTCCTAGAGGGGAATTCTCCGGCTGTTCACGCCAGCGGGATTTTCTGGTCCTGTCGCAGTGAACAGAGGTTTGGCTAAGCACCAAATCCCCCCTCCTTGCTGGCTGTGGCATCAGGGCGTGGATGGCCAGTAAGATGAGCTTCCTGGCCATCCTGCTATGAGGCAAGTAGATCCTGTAGATTTGGAAATTGGGAGATTTTATTTGTGTTAGGTCGCTGTGAGAGAGCAAGATAGTAAAATACTACTTTGAAATGATGGGAACTGACAACTTAATTTCTGCAGACTTTCATATAATCAGGTTAATGGAAATCTGTCTACAGAAACTGTTTGAAGCTAAAAATTGCAATGCATCAGACTGATGGGTTTTTGTTAGGCAAGGTTATTGAGGGTATGGGACTACGACAATTAGGTGGAGCGAAAGTATGGATCAGCCATAATCTCACTGAAGGGCAGAACAGTCTCAAAGGGCTGAATGGGCTATTCCTATTCCTACTTGGTAACACCACAGTGCCACATGCTATAATGAACACGAATGTTGTATAGTCATGTATTTCAGGGGGAAGATGATAGTGTAAGCCAGTGTCAGTGAATCAGCAAGCCAGAAGGTCAGACTCATTTTAATTATTAATTCGAGGTATGTGAGTGTCACAGGATAGTCCAGCATTTACTGCCTATCCCTAAATGTGCTTGAGAAGATGGTGGTGAGCTGCCTTCTTGAACCACTGCCGTGCCTTTGGTGCAGGTATTCATGTTAAGGAGGGAGTTCAAGGATTTTGAGCCAGTGGCAGTGAAGGAACGGCAATATTTGCAAGTCTTTTTCGATTTGATTTATTGTTGTCGCATGCATTAATATACAGTGAAAAGCACTGTTTCTTGCGTGCTATACATAAAAGCATACCATTCATAGAGAAGGAAAGGGGAGAGTGCAGAATGTAGTATGACAGTCATAGCTCGGGTGTAGAGAAGGATCAACTTAATGCGAGGTAGGTCCATTCAAAAGTCTGATGGCAATGGGAAGAAGTTGTTCTTGAGTCAGTTGGTACGTGTCCTCAGACTTTTGTGGATTTTCCCGATGGAAGAAGGTGGAAGAGATAATGTCCGGGGTGCGTGAGGTCCTCGATTATGCTGGCTCCTTTTCCGAGCCAGGTGGAAGTATGGACAGTGTCAATGGTTGGGAGGCTGGTTTGAGTGATAGACTGGCCTTCGTGTCAATGGCTGCTCCTTCCTCACCTGATGAAGGAGCAGTGCTCCGAAAGCTTGTGATTCCAAATAAACCTGTTGGATTTTAACCTGGTGTTGTGAGACTTCTTACTGTACCCACCCCAGTCCAACACCAACAGCTCCACATCTTGTAGGTGGTGGACAGGCTGTGGAAGCCAGGGGTTGATGTACTCACCACAGGATTCCTAACTCTGATGTGCTCAAATAGCCACTGTATTTATATGGATGGTGCAGTTAAGTCTCTGCCCAGTGTTAAACCCCAATATGTTGATATGGATCCTAGAGACATGGGTTCAAATCATTGAATCCCTACAATACAGAAGGAGGCCATTCAGCCCATCAAGTCTGTACGGCCACAATTCCATCCTGGCCCTACACTCCGGTAACCCCACACATTAACCCTACTAATCCCCCTGACACCAGGGTCAACTTAGCATGGCTAATCAACCTAACCCGCACATCTTTGGACTGTGGGAGGAAACCGGAGCACCCGGAGGAAACCCATGCAGACATGGGGAGAATGTGCGAACTCCACACAGACAGTGGAATTGAACCTGGGACCCTGGCGCTGTGAGGCAGCAGTGTTAACCACTGTGTCACCGTGCCACCCTTATGGGAGCTGTCAGAGCGTAAATCCAATCAATAAACTCGGGAACAGAAAGCTATTCTCGGCAATGGTGATCACAAAACCCGTCTGGTTCACTAGTGCCCTTGAGGGAAGGAAATCTGCTGTCCATACCTAGTGTGTGATTCCAGATCTATAGCATTGTGGTTGACTCTTCACTGCCCTCTGAAATGGCCCAGCAAGTCACTCAGTCCGAGGGCAGTTACAGATGGGCAACAAATGCTGGTCTTGCCAGCTATGCCCACAGCCCGTGAAAGAATGACTATCAAAGATAAGCAGACTGAACACTTATTTTGAGAGTTCTGTCATAAAATGATCTCCAGTAAAGTTGCCAGTGCTGCGGAACAACGGGTTACTTTGATCTGAGCTCTGATTTTTTTTGTGGAAAATGTTGTATTCTAAGGAGTTATTGCAGGCAGCTCAAGAAGGACATGTACCTGCTGGCAAGTTTCACTTGGAGAAGCTGCACTCAGTGTTGTGATTGGTGGCACTATACATTCACTGCCCTATTGATCATGTGTGATTTGACATGAACCGACACGAAAGCTCCAGAGGGTGTTCTTGTGAAAGATTGCATCGCTGTAGGTCTGATAATTGTCAAATTCCCCCACTGCCTGCAATCCTCCACCCCCCGCCCTGAACCAACCCTTATAGCTTTCATAGTTATCTTCATAGTTAGGTGCATTGGCCATGCTAAATTTTCCCTCCATGCACCTGAACAGGCGCTGGCGTGTGGTGACTAAGGGATTTTCACAGTCACTTCATTGCAGTGTTAATGTAAGCCTACTTGTGACGGGCAACACGACAGCTCAGTGACTATCACTGTTTGCTGTGCAGATACAGGGTCCCGGGTCGGATCTCCGACTTGGCTTGGTGTCTGTGGGAGTTTGCACATTCTCCCCGTGCTTGCGTGGGTTTTCTCCGGTTTCCTCGCACACCCCAAAAACGTGCTTTTAGGCTGATTGGTGTTAACAACTTGTCCCTAAATTAGACCTCCCTTAATCTGGCACACTTAAAATTCTCTAAATTTGCACCCTTTTATTGCAGACTCCAAGAGGCGTAGACAAAAGTCGTAGGTAAAAGAAGAATTGGAATGAGGCACTCAGTGAGCGGTAAAATGGGTGGCACGGGCTTGTCGGGCCGAAGGGCCTGTTTCCTGTGCTGTGTTGTCCTTTGAATAAATAATGAACTTCATTGGAATTTCAAAATTGGAATAACTCTGCCCTTTATTTTTATTTGTTATTATTGTCACAAGTAGGCTTACATTAACACTGCAATGAAATTATTCTGAAAATCTCTTGGTTGTCACACTCCAGCGCCTGTTCGGGTACAGTTAGGGAGAATTTAGCATGGCCAATGCACCTAACCAGCACGTCTTTCAGACTGTGAGAGGAAACTGGAGAACCCAGAGGAAATCCATGCAGACACGGGGAGAATGTGCAAACTCCACACAGACAGTGACCCAAGCCAGGAATGGAACCCCTGTCCCTGGCACTGTGAGGCACCCATGCTAACCACTGTGCCACTGTGCTGCCCTTTTCCATATATGAGCAGTAACTAAGGAAAAATAGTGAAGAATGGCTGAACAATGAGAAACCCGTGGACATAGATTTCAGATAATTGGTAAAACAAAAGATAGTAGTTAGGTCGGATGATGTTTCTTAATGCAGTGAGTGTTTAGATCTCGAGAGCCCTAGCTAATAGGGTGGTGACAACCAATTTGAAAAGGATTTGGGAGTGGAATTGAAATGGAAAACTGCGCAGGGATAGGGGGAAAAGAGCAGGCCTGTGCAAGGCTCTTTCGAAGAGCTAGCACAAGCTCAATGGGCCAAATAGTCTCCTGCTCTATCTGTCCAGAGATAGGTAGGTTCTTGATTAATAAGGGGATCAGGGTTATGGGGAAAAGGCAGGAGAATGGGGATGAGTAAAATATCAGCCATGATTGAATGGTGGAGCAGACTCGCTGGTCCGAGTGGCCTAATTCTGTTCCCATGTCCTATGGTCTTATGACCTCACAACATTGGAATGGGAATGTAGTTTCTGATTCTCAGAAAAAAACCACAAATCTGTCGCATCCCACACGAGTGGGCAGAATTTTACACATTGTCAGCAGGCATGAAAACTGATAGATAGACCTATCAATTAGGGCGCTGTGGCATCGGTGGCGCATCCACAGTCAGTGCGCCCGCCCCTCCGTGACATTGGAGAGACTGTCTGCCCGAAGCACTCAAATGGTTAATTAGCACACTGTGTAACTGAGAGAGATTTACCCTGAAATGATTAATTAGCCACGCTGTGTAACTGAGAGAGATTTACCCTGAAATGGTTAATATTGCACTGTGTAACTGAGAGAGATTTACCCTGAAATGGTTAATATTACACTGTGTAACCTAGAGAGAGATTTACCCTGAAATGGTTAATATCACACTGTGTAACTGAGAGAGATTTACCCTGAAATGGTTAATATTACACTGTGTAACCTAGAGAGAGATTTACCCTGAAATGGTTAATATCGCACTGTGTAACTGAGAGAGATTTACCCTGAAATGGTTAATATTACACTGTGTAACCTAGAGAGAGATTTACCCTGAAATGGTTAATATCGCACTGTGTAACTGAGAGAGATTTACCCTGAAATGGTTAATATTACACTGTGTAACTGAGAGAGATTTACCCTGAAATGGTTAATATCACACTGTGTAACTGAGAGAGATTTACCCTGAAATGGTTAATATCACACTGTGTAACTGAGAGCGTTTTACCCTGAAATGGTTAATATCACACTGTGTAACTGAGAGAGATTTACCCTGAAATGGTTAATATCACACTGTGTAACTGAGAGCGTTTTACCCTGAAATGGTTAATATCACACTGTGTAACTGAGAGCGTTTTACCCTGAAATGGTTAATATCACACTGTGTAACTGAGAGAGATTTACCCTGAAATGGTTAATATCACACTGTGTAACTGAGAGCGTTTTACCCTGAAATGGTTAATATCACACTGTGTAACTGAGAGCGTTTTACCCTGAAACGGTTAATATCGCACTGTGTAACTGAGAGAGATTTACCCTGAAATGGTTAATATTACACTGTGTAACCTAGAGAGAGATTTACCCTGAAATGGTTAATATTACACTGTGTAACCTAGAGAGAGATTTACCCTGAAATGGTTAATAACACACTGTGTAACTGAGAGAGATTTACCCTGAAATGGTTAATATCACACTGTGTAACTGAGAGAGATTTACCCTGAAATGGTTAATACCACACTGTGTAACCAAAAGAGATTTACCCTGAAATGGTTAATTAGCCACACTGTGGAACTGAGAGAGATTTACCCTGAAATGGTTAATTAGCCACACTGTGGAACTGAGAGAGATTTACCCTGAAATGGTTAATATCGCACTGTGTAACTGAGAGAGATTTACCCTGAAATGGTTAATATCACACTGTGTAACTGAGAGAGATTTACCCTGAAATGGTTAATTAGCCACACTGTGTAACTGAGAGAGGGTTACCCTGAAATGGTTAATATCGCACTGTGTAACTGAGAGAGATTTACCCTGAAATGGTTAATATCACACTGTGTTACTGAGAGAGATTTACCCTGAAATGGTTAATATCGCACTGTGTAACTGAAAGAGATTTACCCTGAAATGGTTAATATCGCACTGTGTAACTGAAAGAGATTTACTCTGAAATGGTTAATATTACACTGTGTAATCAAAAGAGATTTACCCTGAAATGGTTAATATCGCACTGTGTAACCAAAAGAGATTTACCCTGAAATGGTTAATATCACACTGTGTAACTGAGAGAGATTTACCCTGAAATGGTTAATTAGCCACACTGTGTAACTGAAAGAGATTTACTCTGAAATGGTTAATATTACACTGTGTAACTGAGAGAGATTTACCCTGAAATGGTTAATATCACACTGTGTTACTGAGAGAGATTTACCCTGAAATGGTTAATATCGCACTGTGTAACTGAAAGAGATTTACCCTGAAATGGTTAATATCGCACTGTGTAACTGAAAGAGATTTACTCTGAAATGGTTAATATTACACTGTGTAACCAAAAGAGATTTACCCTGAAATGGTTAATATCACACTGTGTAACTGAGAGAGATTTACCCTGAAATGGTTAATTAGCCACACTGTGTAACTGAAAGAGATTTACTCTGAAATGGTTAATATTACACTGTGTAACTGAGAGAGATTTACCCTGAAATGGTTAATATCGCACTGTGTAACTGAGAGAGATTTACCCTGAAATGGTTAATATCACACTGTGTAACTGAAAGAGATTTACCCTGAAATGGTTAATATCACACTGTGTTACTGAGAGAGATTTACCCTGAAATGGTTAATATCGCACTGTGTAACTGAAAGAGATTTACCCTGAAATGGTTAATATCGCACTGTGTAACTGAAAGAGATTTACTCTGAAATGGTTAATATTACACTGTGTAATCAAAAGAGATTTACCCTGAAATAGTTAATTAGCCACACTGTGTAACCAAAAGAGATTTACCCTGAAATGGTTAATTAGCCACACTGTGTAACCAAAAGAGATTTACCCTGAAATGGTTAATATCACACTGTGTAACTGAGAGAGATTTACCCTGAAATGGTTAATATCACACTGTGTAACTGAGAGAGATTTACCCCAAAATAGTTAATTAGCCACACTGTGTAACCAAAAGAGATTTACTCTGAAATGGTTAATATCACACTGTGTAACTGAGAGAGATTTACCCTGAAATGGTTAATATCACACTGTGTAACCTAGAGAGAGATTTACCCTGAAATGGTTAATATCGCACTGTGTAACTGAGAGAGATTTACCCTGAAATGGTTAATATTACAGAGGAACTGAGATAAGTTTACCCTCAAACAGTTGACACGAGGTTTACCCTGAAAGGTTTAGACAGTTGATGCGTGGCTGCTGTCGAGCTGAGTTCCCTCCCTCCCTCTTCGCTCCACTCAACTGTCCTGTTTTTATGACCCAGGTTTAACTACTTTCAGAACATCCTTCCCCCCTCCCAGCCCCCAGCCCCTTCCTCCTATTCAAGGGTAATTCTCCTCTGTTCTTCGACCTGACCACTCATAATGGTGCATTAACTTCGGCTGTGAATTGAATGCAACTGTTTTGCCTGCACCCACTCAGTGTCTGGGATGCTAAAACAGAGGCCCATTATACTGGAGGCATCGTGTATCCGTGGTGAAGTGGCCAGACCCCTGACTCGTCAAAGCCCCCAGTTAATTTGTTTGATACACTTTGGGTTGTTGAGCGAGGCAGAGGAGGCTTGACCCTGTGTGCTCGCTCGAGAGTGTGATAGAAAATGCGAATCCAACAAAAAAAAACTCTTGACATATCCAGCAGGAAGTGTGAAATTCAATTTGGGTCAACACCATTGACTTGAAGCAGAGTTCACCTATTTTCCTCACTGATCTCTTCGCTTCACTCCATGACTTTTCTGATGCTCGTGATATTAGCATTTTGTACAGTGAGATGCGAAAACCTTTCAGAATTGAGACGAACGAGGCGAGGAATATTCAGCCTTTTGTACCACGATGTTGCACGGGAGAGAGGGAGAAAACTAATGCTTAATTTTTTTGAACCTCATGTAAAGACTGATTGAGCTGCTTTTCACGATTAAGGTGTCTGTCAGTCTCTGGGCATGGTTTATACTTTGACAGGTAAACGTTAATAGTGAACTGAGCAGAGTTTACTGAACTATCAAAGCAGGAGATTGTGTGATAAATGAAAAGCTGGGGGACTCTAATACACTTTGCTTTGCTTCAGCAGTTTCAGTAACCAAGGGTAGGCAGGCATCATCCAAGGCATGGGCAGCAGCAAGGAAGAGTTGACAGGGGGGCTGTAATTTACTTTGCAGCCACTTTTCAGCTGAGATGCGCTGAACCTCGCGTAGTATTTCAGTTGTAATTGGGCTGCGCTTGATGTAATTCTTTAACATGATCAGTCTGAATCCCCTGTACTTAATCCCCCAAAGATTTGGGCATCATCTGTCTGATTAGGAGCCAGCTGAAGTGGCTTCGGTTGTCTTAACAACCCCTGTCCTGTCCGATTGCCCCATTAACACTCGTACTGTGAGGTGCCAAGTCAGGTTTCTCTCTCCTCCCTCCACCACTCCCCCCTCCCGCACCACTCCCCCCTCCCTACACCCTCCCCCCTCCCCACACCACTCCCCCCGCCCCACCACCACTCCCCCCGCCCTCACCACGCCCCCCCCCCCTCACACTCCCCGCCCCGCTCCTCCCTCCCCCTCCCCCACACCACTCCCCCCCCCCACACCACTCCCCCTCCCTACACCACTCCCCCCTCCCCACACCACTCCCCCCTCCCCACACCACTCCCCCCTCCCCACACCACTCCACCCCTCCCCACACCACTCCCCCCCCCCACACCACTCCCCCCTCCCTACACCACTCCCCCCCCCACACCACTCCCCCCCCCCCCTCCCCCTCCCCACACCACTCCCCCCTCCCCTCACCACTCCCCCCTCCCCTCACCACTCCCCCTCCTCACACCACTCCCCCCTCCCTCACACACTCCCCCCTCCCCACACCCACTCCCCCCTCCCCACACCACTCCCCCCCTCCCCACACCACTCCCCCCCTCCCCACACCACTCCCCCCCTCCCCACACCACTCCCCCCCTCCCCACACCACTCCCCCCCCTCCCCACACCACTCCCCCCCTCCCCACACCACTCCCCCCCTCCCCACACCACTCCCCCCCTCCCCACACCACTCCCCCCTCCCCACACCACTCCCCCCTCCCCACACCACTCCCCCCCTCCCCACACCACTCCCCCCCTCCCCACACCACTCCCCCCTCCCCGCACCACGCACTCCCAACACAAACCTTCCAGACACAGCACTGGATCAGCCCAGTTATTGCATTCAGTGCTGGTTCCGACCTGTGATTCCACTCTCCCAGCCCTGTCATGTTCTGTTTGTGTCCGTCGCACCAGCTCCTTTCACACTTCCTACCATCTTAAAGAGTTCAAAGCGCGTGTAGCTGCAGGTCTTTGTCAGAAACCCAGTTGGAGGCCTTTAATGTTTGTGATGTAGGAATGCTGTGAATGACTTTGATTATTTATTAATTCTGCTTCTCTTTTTCTTATTGAACCAATAGCGGTCACGAAACTCCTCATCTCCCTTTCCAGTGAACATGCTCCCACTCTGAAATATCCACAGTTTTATGGGAACTGTTGTCTTTGAACTTTTTCTTTACACTTTGTACGGCACTTTTTTTTTTAACACCCCCTTTTCTTTATTTCAGCCTCGCACCACATTTTTCCGGCTTTCCACACGCCCATACCGATTGATATGCGACATCATGAGGGAAGGTACCATTATGAGCCTCACTCCATTCACACAATTCATGGGTAGGTATACACTGCGTGTGTATTCTTTATCGCTGTTGTATACTTAGTGTTTCTGCTGTAATTTTCGTACATCATTGTTGTTGGCCCTCTATCATATTGGGATATTGAATTCGATCATTAGCCATGATCAGAATGAATGGCGGAGCAGGCCCAAAGGGCCAAATAAGAACATAAGAACTAGGAGCAGGAGTAGGCCATCTAGCCCCTCGAGCCTGCCCCGCCATTCAATAAGATCATGGCTGATCTGTCGTGTCTCAGTTCCACATTCCCGCCTTCTCCCCATAACCCTTAATCCCCTTGCCTATTAAAAACCTATCAACCCGCGTCTTAAATATATTTAGCGAGACAGCCTCCACCACTTCAACGGGCAGAGAATTCCAGAGATTCAGTACCCTTTGAGTGAAGAAGATCCTCCTCAACTCCGTTCTAAACCGCCCCCCCTTTATCCTGAGGCTGTGCCCTCTAGTCCTACTGTCCTTTCTGAGCGGGAAGAGCCTCTCCACCTCTATCCTATCCATCCCATTCATCATCTTATATGTCTCAATGAGATCTCCCCTCATTCTTCTAAACTCTAACGAGTACAAGCCTAGTTTATTCAGCCTCTCCTCATAGCTCAACCCCCTCAACTCCGGTATCAGCCTAGTAAACCTCCTCTGCGCTCCCTCCAAGGCCAAAATATCCTTGCGTAAGTGCGGCGACCAAAACTGCGCACAGTACTCCAGCTGCGGCCTCACCAATGCCCTATACAGCTGCAGCAAGACCTCCCTACTTTTATATTCAATCCCCCTCGCTATGAAGGCCAGCATCCCATTCGCCTTCCTGACCACCTGCTGCACCTGCAGGCTGGGTTTTTGCGACTCATGCACAAGGACCCCGAGGTCCCTCTGCACCGTCGCCTGCTGCAGTTTTTCGCCATGTAAGTAATAGTCTGTGGCCTACTCCTGCTTCTAGTTTCTATGTTTCTATTGTCTATATTAAATGACGGACATGCAACAAACCAGATCCCGTTGGGGATGGGGTAGCTTCACATCAAACTCTTTTGACTGCTGGCCAAAGGGACCAATACATGAGAGATCTGCCACAAGTGCTGTGTGTGAAGTGGTTATCAGGTGTGGGCCACTGGGTAAAAGCAAATTCCTGCAGATGTTGGAATCTGACCCCATAAGAGAAAATGCTGGAAAATCTCAGCAGGTCTGGCAGCCCCTGGAAGGAGAGCTGACATTTCCAGATGACCTCTTGTGAAAGCTAAAAGGCACAGAAAGTGGGAGATATTTACACTGCAGGGTGAGGGAATGAAAGATGAGTCATAGCCACAGAAACCACGGTAAAAGACTGCTAATGGCAGCTCCTGAGAGAATAAATGGTGTGAATGGCCAAATGGCAGAGAAACTAAAATCAGAGGGTAAACTGTGACAGATGAAGGTGTGGTGGAGGGAGGGCTTAAAATTGAGAAAAATGGAGGAAAGGGGAAGCAAAGGGGGAGAATATGTACAGAAAGGGGGGATAAAATAGAGGGAAAGATTGGGGGCGGAAAAGAAAAATAAAGAGGGACAATAAAGAAATAAAAGATAGAGAATACAGCAGCTACTGATAGTCATGGTGGTCCATGCCAGCTCAAGGCGATGTCAGCTCATGGCTCCTAAGTGTGGCAGCTTATTTTCAGAGCCTTCATGTCAGGCTTGTAAGCAACCTGGAAGAGCAGCTTCAGATCTCCTACTGGTTATCAAACACCGGTTACCTCCCCATACAGAAAATCCTTCGGTATGCCACTGTCTTGTGACCATCCTATGAACATGCCCAAGACAGTCAGGTTGCCTCTGCTTGCTGAGTGCCAACATACCTAACAGATTTGCTTTGGAGAGGACTGTAATCAATGTCCTGGGAGTTACTATTGACCAGAAACTGAACTGGACCAGTCATAAATATTGTGGCAACAAGAACAGGTCAGAGGCTATGAATCTCGCAGTGAATAACTCACTTCCTGACTCCCCAAAGCCTATCAACTATCTACAAGGTACAAGTGAGGAGTGTGATGGAATACTCTCCACTTGTTTGGATTTGTTCAGCTCCAATAGAGCTCGACAGCGATCAGGACAAAACAGCCCATTTGATTGGCAACCCATCCACAGACAGTCCTCCACCACTGATGCACAGTGGCAGCAATGTATACTATCTGTAAGATGCACTGCAGGAGCTCACTAAGGTGCCTGATGCAGCACCTTGCCAACAGACAACTACTACCACCTGGAAGGACGAGGGCAGCAGATATTGGGATCAGCACCACCTGGAGGTTCCCCCTCCAAGCTATTCACCATCCTGACTTGGAAATACATTGCTGTTCCTTCGCTGTCACTGGATGAAAATCTTGGATCACCCTCTGTAACAGCACTGTGGGTGTATTTACACCACATGGACTACAGCGGTTTAAGAAGGCAGAGCACCATTATTTTCTCAACGACAATTAGGACAGGCAAGAAATGCTGGTCTAGCCAGTGGTGCCCACATTTCTTGAGTGATTTTTTATTTAAGGTATGACTTTGTTATGCCCAGAATGAGCTGCAGAGGGTGAAGATGGAAGTTGTTGCATTTCCTTTCCTGCTAGTTGCCAGTTCTCCGTGTTTGACAACCATACAGCAACGTTCTGAGGAAACAGGCCTCATAAATCCACATCTTGGTCCTAAGAGTCAGCTTGACATATTTCATGCGTGCTTTGTGAGTAGGCCATGGTGGTATCTGCTTTCTCTGTATGCGTATTGAATTCTGCATAAAGAGACAAGATTATCTGGCACCATGGGCCCAAAGTAGTTTGTTGCGTTTTTAGCCTTTTTATAGAAACTCACCAGTCACACACCGGATAGGTAAACTTCCAGAGCAGGTCCTACTTATTTGAAAACTAGAACTATACAGTACAGAAGAGTTCAACAAAAGGGGATTCAGCTGGGGATTCAACATACACAACAGCTACTACAGCCAGTATTAATAGGAACAGAGCCTGCTGGTTCCATACTACTTTGTGTCCTCGTTCCACAATTGCATATTCTTCATTTGCATATTCTCTTTGAGTAATATTGCAACATGAGCAGAATTTACCAACCATTTCCAGCGGAGAGTTATTCAGTGTGACCAATAAGCAGACTTGTTGTCCCATGACCACTGCTTTCTTTAGGCTTATATCAGGTAGAAAAAAGTTGCAGTTACAAGTTACATGTTTCAGACCTCAAGTGAAGGAAAGGATTTGAACCCCAAGTGAGGTTTTGTTCAATGTACCCTTCCCCTGTCCCATTCCAACTTCTATTTCCTCTTTTGCCTACCTGGTGGAATGTTCCTCGATCAAACGAAAAGATGCTTGCCATCCCTATCATCGTGAAAAGTCTGACAACACCAGGTTTTAGTCCAACCTATTTATTTGATAATATACTCACAAGCTTTCGGGGTTAGCCCCTTTGTCAGGTGAATGGAGAGTTCTGGCCTCAGACAGAGCATATAAAGCACAGACAGTTTAGAGATTACTGATTAGAATGCGAATCCTTACACCTAACCTGCTGTTCAAGATCAGTAATCTCTAAACTGTCTGTGCTTTATATGCTCTGTCTGAGGCCAGAACTCTCCATTCACCTGACAAAGGGGCTAACCCCGAAAGCTTGTGAGTATATTATCAAATAAATAGGTTGGACTAAAACCTGGTGTTGTCAGACTTTTCACAGTGTTTACGCCAGTCCAATGCCGGCATACCCACATCATCCCCATCATCACCAGAGGATGTCCCAGGTGCAGATTGTCCATTTTTTGGGGTGGGCCTTCTCCCTAACTGAGGTGAGTAACCTGTGGTCAGAAGAATCTCTGGTGCGTCCACTTTTACAAATGAGCTTTCTGTTATTTCCTGCTACTTCCAATTGTTCTAGTGTTCTACCTCCCTCTGTACAAAGGTACAGACTTGCTTGGGGCCATACAGCTCCAAGACACTCTTAGGACACCTTGCATAAATAACTACCTCACGTGCAGTCCCAGAGCATGTCCGAATGCTTCCTCTACTCATTGTGTGTAACACAGTTGCAAACATGCAATTTGTTTTATTGTGTGTGTTAATGATGCAATTGCACATAGCAATTAGTGCAGTTCTTCTCCCAATGATTGCAATTGGACGATTGAACTGCAGTCATAGTCATATAGCTTTACAGCACAAGAAGAGGCCCTTTGGCCCATCGAGTCTGTACTGGCCATCAAATGTCTATATTCTAACCCCATTTTCCAGTACTTGGTTCATAGCCTTGTATGGTGTTTCAGGTGCTCATCTAAATGCTGCTTAAGTGTCGTGATGGTTCTCTCCTCTAACACCCTTTCAGGCAGTGCGTTCCAGATTCCCACCATCCTCTTTTTCTCAAATCCCCTCTAAACCTCCTGTCCCTTACTTTAAATCTATGCCACCTGGTTATTGACCCCTCTACCAAGGGGAGATGTTTCTCTCTACCCCATCTACGTCCCTCATACTTTTGTACACCTTGATCAGGTTCCTCCCCCCCACTGCCCTTTGCCTTCTCTGCTGTAAGGAAAGTAACCCCAACCTGACCAGCCTCTCTTCATTGCTGAAGCATTCCAGCCAAGGGAAATTTCTGATGAATCCCCTCTGCACTTTCGCCAGTGCAATCACACATCCTTGTAACAGGCAGAACAGCCCACATTCCCACACATGCGCTGTCCACCAACTGGGAAGCTGGAGGCCTCAGAGACTTTACAACTCCCTAGCTTGGGGAAGCCAGGGATCATTGTAATATCCAAAATGATGTCCCAGCCTGGGCAGCTTTTTCTAGAAAGTAACCCACAATTTCACCTCTGGCTGGCTGGCTCCTCTGTGAAGGCTGCTAATGAACTGCCCACGTTAGTGAGCAGAAGGCTTGTTTTCTTTTTAAAGCCTTCAACTAAAAATAGAGCCTCTTGTTTATGCAACGGTAAGGCACTCCATCAAAAAGCCCCAGTTAGCTGGGGAAGTCAGGCAGGTTGAACTAACAGAGCCCAGGGTCCCAACACTCTGGTCTGGGCGTGTCGGATCAGAAAACGAGCACTTGATTACCAGCACAACAGGGCCTTCATTGTGTTGTCTCTTGTTTTTTTTCCCCTGGCCAGTGTGCAAGGCTTTTTAATGACTTCCCTTAAGCATTGCAGTCTTGGGACAATCTCAATTCTTGGCTTGGAGATGGTCACCCAAGAATATGTCGGCTTTGCGAAGCATTTTGAAAAATAAGTTTCTCAATCCCAACATGAGTAAATACTGTAATCTAAGAAATGCCGGAAGTAGATAACGGTTTAAATGTTTGGAACAAAAAAGAAATCTACTTCACATTGTGGTCACTGTTACTGACTTTTTAACTCCCAGGGATGAATTTTACTGTCCCGCCTGCCACAAGAATTGGAGCGGGCGAGAGGCAGACCACGGAATGGTCCGTTGACCTTGCACAGGAATATCTGGTTTCGGGGCGAGGGAAGCCGGAAAAGCCCGCCCCCAGTGTGTGTGAATGAAACATTAAACATGGCTGCAGGTGGCTTGACATCCTTCACCAGAACTCTGCCAATGAAGGTTACACCCAAGGAATTGACTCTTTCAAAGGCTGATCAGCATCATTCCCAACTACTTTTCCAAAATTCAGACCTGCATACTTTTCTCTTTTAAGTCATCAAGACAGAGTCACTCTGGTTAGATGTCCTCCTGAAAGGTTCATCACCTGACCTTCTCTATGGCACAATGGTTAGCACTGCTGCCTCACAGCGCCAGGGACCCAGGTTCAGTTCCCAGCTTGGGTGACTGTCTGTGCAGAGTCTGTACGTTCTCCGCGTGACTCTGTAGATTTCCTCCGGGTGCTCCAGTTTCCTCCCATGGTCCAAAAGGCGTGCTGGTTAGATGCATTGGGCATGTTAAATACTCCCTCAGTATACCCGAACAGGTGCCAGAGTGTGGTGACCAGGGGATTTCCACAGTAACTTCATTGCAATGATAATGTAAGCCTACTTGTGCCAATAATAAATAAACTTAAACTTGAACCTCCCTCACCATCAGCTTTTTCCCCACCCTGCCTGCCATTGCCTGTCCAACATATCCATCTGCGTAGGTTGGTGCCTTCCCTGACCAATCAGAAAGCATACAGACTTGTCAGTATCAGATTGAGTGACTATTGACTGTCATTCAAACAGCATTTGTTTGTTAATTACTTGGTGGGGACACGGGCATCGTTGGCTGGTGAGCATTTATTACCCATCCCTAGTTGTCCTTGAACTGAGTGGTTTGTTAGACCATTGCAGAGGGCAGTTGAGAGTCAACCACACTGCTGTGGCTCTGGGAGTCACATATAGGCAGGTTTCCTTCCCTCAAGGACAGTAGTGAACCTGATGGGTTCTTCCAACAATCGGCAATGGTTTTACCCCCAACTCTGAAATTTTTATAACTCACTAACAAAAGTGTTCAAAAAATTTTTTTTATTAAATTCCCCTATATTTTTTCTTGCACTTATATGCTGTGCAATTAACTTTCACTCCTGCAGACTCCAGCATTGACAACTTTATATCTAACTCATTGTTTTTTTTTATTATTCGTTTGTGGGACATGGATATCGCTGGCTAGCAAGCATTTATTGCACATCCCTTGTTGCCCTCGAGAAGGTGGTGGTGAGCTGCCTCCTTGAATTGTGACGGCATTGTGTAGAACTTGGACCAAGGCAGTTGATGAAAGTTTTTCAGAGCTCTGCTTATTGCCAGACTGAATTTCATCTGCACCCATATTTGACCATTTAGTCTCATGCACATCCGTGCTTAAAATCACAGTGAAGTGACTCATTGGTTACATTAACCAAACAACAATGGCCATTTAAGCCCATTTGTATTCTAAGCCAAACAGCATTGGATAAACATCGGCGCACATCAGAATGTTTCCCCTACCCACAATTGTCAAGGATACAGAAATGTCACGAGCAATTTAATCAGGAATTATTCTCTGTCACAGTCAGTGAAATTTAAATAAGCGAAATTTTCATAAGGAGATGCAGCAAACCAAATTCATCACTCTCCAACAATCAGTCTGCCTCGTCTGAAACCTAAATACATCAGTTCTACTTGGATTCTTCCATCCAATGGATGTTATTTATGTCTCTTCCTAAGAGGATACAGTAAAATATGCAACAAATTTGGTGCAGTGGAAGCAGGCTGAACTCTATTCACATCAGGATGGTGCTGAGTTTTAGTCAATTGGAACAAATCCAATCCGTAAATACCAAAAGTAGTTACTGTGACTGTTTACAGGCAATTGACTTTAAGTCAACTCATTTTATGCTGATGTAGCATTGGTAATTTTAATTTGTCAACAAATTGCAGAGGCTCAGGGATCCTAGAATTTTAAGACACACCTGATGGGCAGTTAAGGCCAGGGCAGGCAATGGCCTTGTGGTATCATTGCTAGACTATTAAACCCGAAAGTCAGCTAATGTTCTGGGGACCCGGGTTCGAATCTCGCTACAGCAGATGGTGGAATTTGAATTCAGTAAAAAAAAATCTGGATTTAAGAATCTACTGATGACCATGAAACCATTGTCGATTGTTGGAAAAACCCATCTGGTTCAACTGATGTCCTTTAGGGAATCTGCTGTCCTTATCTGCTCTGGCCTACATGTGATTCCAGAGCCACAGAAAAGTGATTGACTCTCAAATGCCCTTGGGCAATAAATGCTGGCCAACCAGCAACACCAATGTCCCACAAATGAATAAAAAAATGCTCAGATGGTTAGAGTATGTTGCAAATAATGCCAAGGTTGTGGGTTCAATTCCTATACAGGCCAAATGCAATCACCTGTATTCTAAAACTTGAAAACCTAATAATAAATATTTAGTCCGGGAGCAATAGGTGACTCTGTTTCATGACTAATTTCCAGAAGTTGGTGGAAATGCAAGTGACTATTTTCTCTTGAGGGCAAATATGAATAATTAATTTTTGGAATTTTTTGTGAATTCTCAGATATTGATGGTTAATGCACCTGCACTTGCCACTGCATCACAGGAACCCTGTAAAATCATTATTAAGCTATAAAGCCCAGCTGTAAATATTCTGCTAGCAATAGAACCATCCGCTCTTTATCTTTCTTTCATGAGATGTGGCTGTTGCTGGCAATGCCAGCACTTGTTGCCTACCTCAAATTATCCTAGATTGAGTAGCTTCATGTGCCATTTCAGAGGGCACTTAAGAATCAGTTGCATTGCTGTAGGATGGGAGTTACACTTCGGGTAAAGCTAAAAGACGTGAGAGAACCAGATGGGTTTCCTAAACAATAGTAGTTGTCGTGGTCACCATTACTGAGACTAACTTTGAATTCCAGGATTTTTAGTTAAATTTAAGTATGCCAATGGCAGGATTTGAACCCTTGTCCCAACAGCATTAGCCTGAGCCTCGGGATTACTCGTTCATTGACAGTACCACAACACCATTATATCCCTCGGCTTCTGGAATGCTTGTGATCATAGTGATCCTGAGGTCAGTTGCTTCCCTTCTGGCCCACTGCAACTGCCATCATACTGTTGGTCAAAGGCCATTTGGCTGGCACTTGGACAGCCCAGGAATTCCTGCTGAGCAGTGTAAGGGATACTAAGAAATTCTGCTGTTTATGCAATCAGTGATGCCAAGGAACTGAAACTAGGCCTGAGGAACTCCAAGCTGGAAGTTTTCTTTCAACCCTGGCCCTGTCAATGGCCTGTGTGGATTCTATCTAAAGAAACAATCCTGATGAGGAATGAGAATTTTGGAAGGTTTTTCTGCCAGCCACTCACAACAGGGGCTAATGATGACCTGCAGGGCATCACTGAGAGAGCTAGAAATCCTTGGATTCCCACCCAAATGGCAATAAGCCATTGGAGCTTCCACCATTGGCCGGATGCATACCAGAGTTAAACCCCCAGAGCCCAAGCGGTTGCCAGTTCCAGGTAAACAAGGTTCCACTGACCAACCAGGTTAGGTGGATTGGCCATGCTAAATTCTCCCTTGGTGTACCCGAACAGGTGCCAGAGTGTGGCAGCTATGGGATTTTCACAGTAACTTCATTGTAGTGTTCATGTAAGTTGACTTGTGACAATAATACATAAACTTTAAATCCAGGATTCAGACCAGCTCTGAATTTTGACCCATAGATTTTTGAGACTCCTGTCCACATTGAATGGTAGTCATTTAGCTGACTGTCCTCATTGGCTGGTCTAATGATATATGTCCCCCTCTCATGTAACTAATGACAGTTAGCTCCATTGGTCACCTCCACCACTATATCTGTCCTCTACCGCCTTATCTCTCCCCACTTAATGGCTCAATTAGCAGCTGAAAGATTAGAACATAAGAACATAAGAAATAGGAGCAGGAGTAGGCCATCTAGCCCGTCGAGCCTGCCCCGCCATTCAATAAGATCATGGCTGATCTGTCGTGGCTCAGTTCCACTTTCCCTCCTTCTCCCCATAACCCTTAATCCCCTTGCCTATCAAAAACCTATCTACCCGCGTCTTAAATATATTTAGCGAGGTAGCCTCCACCACTTCAATGGGCAGAGAATTCCAGAGATTCACCACCCTTTGAGTGAAGAAGTTCCTCCTCAACTCCGTTCTAAACCGCCCCCCTCTTGTCTTGAGGCTGTGCCCTCTAGTCCTACTGTCCTTTCTGAGCGGGAAGAGCCTTTCCACCTCTATCCTATCCATCCCATTCATCATCTTATATATCATCTTATATGGAAGTGGTCATGGGTTTAGAAAATGTTGTCCAAGGATCTTTGGTGAATTCCTAGCCATTGTGTTGCTTTCAGTGGTATCACTCAAGGGCAGTTTGCCACTTACTGACACAGTATATAGCACAGTCTTCCAGCAAGATCTGAAGGTGCCACAAGGTGGCACAGTGGTTAACATTGTTGCCTCACACTGCCAGAGTCCTGGGTTCGATTCCCGGCTTCGGGTCACTGTCTGTGTGGAGTTTGCACGTTCTCCCCATGTCTGCATGGGTTTCTTCTGGATGCTCCGGTTTCCTCCCACAGTCCAAAGGTGTGCGGGTTGTGTTGATTGGCCATGCTAAATTAACCCTAGTATCAGAGATTAGAAGGGTAAACATGTGGGGTTTCAGTGCCTGGATGGGATTGTCGTGGGTGCAGACTCGATGCACTGAATGGCCTCCTTCTGCACTGTAGGAATTCTGTGATTCTATGAAAGATTGCTGATCTCCCAACATTTACTATCGTAAAGTGCTTACCTTCCATAGCAACGGAAGAAAATAATGGTAAACTCAAGGCTGTAGTTTATGCTAGCTGAATAAGTCAAATTCTACTTTTATGACCGACTTTTCCTGGAATTATTACACAATTCCAGGACCTTTACCAATGTTCTGGGGGTTATATTCTGAAGCTCCATCAGTTTACATTTAGAACCATTACTTTATCATGATTGAATAAGTGAGATTCCATTTCTACAAGGATATTTACTGATTTTTTTTGCGGGGGAGAGTGGGGGTTTTGAGTTCTAAAATTCTTTCTGTGTGTACCATGAGAAATGTTACCCAGTGGCTCTTGGGGATCTTTCTAACCTGAACGGCAAAAAAATAAACTTACATTTACTTTCCTTCTCTCGCTCTGCATCACCCATCTTGTGTGGATTAATTTGGTTTGAGAAGTTTTGCAAAGGGGTAAAGGAAAATGTCACCTGTTTGAGTCACAAACTGACTGGCCACTTATAAACTACACCATGAGTTCAGCACGGAGTCAGTTTACAAGGCTGGTGGTTCGCGTCCCAGGCCTGTACCTGCAGCTGGTGTTGGCCATGATTAGCATTCCTTTGGGTAACCCTTAGCCTGATTATTTCAATTGATCGGCTAGATTAACTTCGGTCAGTCCTTTGAACCCAATCCTGCAGCCAGTGCCTTGAAAACACACAGGAAGGAGCAGCAATTTAACGTGGATTTGTGTTGTGGTAGCTGAGCGGGGGAGGGGTCCAGGCAGATGCCTTTGTGTCAATTTGCGTCGTAACATTCTTTTAGGATTTATACTTGATTTGTTCTTCTTTTAAGTTGGGCTGGTTTCAGACATACAGGGTGGATTCTGATGCCCTCCCCGGAGGCATGTTTGGGCAGGGGTGTGTTTAATCATGCGGATGGGTTTGTGACCCCCACCACCTTCTTGCCTCTGCACCAGTTGAGTCCGGGGTGGGAAGGCTCACGGACAACGTTCCCACCAATTGAGGCCCTTAAGTGGCCAATTAACATTCACTTAACAGCCTTATCCTGTTGCCATTTAACCAGCGGCAGATGGGACAGTTGCCGTGTGGGAAGCCCAGAATCTGGCATCAGAGAGAGGGTTTCGCTCCTGCTGCGGTCCACATCTCACATAGAACATAGAACACTACAGCACAAACAGGCCCTTCGGCCCACAAGTTGCACCGATCGCATCCATATCTACCAAGCCTGGAATTATCTGTAACTCCCAATCCCATTAAATCCCATATACTCATAAGAACATAAGAACATAAGAAATAGGAGCAGGAGTAGGCCATCTAGCCCTTCGAGCCTGCCCCGCCATTCAATAAGATCATGGCTGATCTGTTGTGGCTCAGTTCCACTTTCCCGCCCTCTCCCCATAACCCTTAATCCCCTCTCTTATCAAAAACCCATCAACCCGCTTCTTAAAAATATTTAGCGAGGCAGCCTCCACCACTTCAACGGGCAGAGAATTCCAGAGATTCACCACCCTTTGAGTGAAGAAGTTCCTCCTCAACTCCGTTCTAAACCGCCTCCCCTTTATCTTGAGGCTGTGCCCCCTAGTCCTACTGTCTTTTTTGAGCGGGAAGAGTCTCTCCACCTCTATCCTATCCATCCCATTCATCATCTTATACGTCTCAATGAGATCTCCCCTCATTCTTCTAAACACTAACGAGTACAAGCCTAGTTTATTCAGCCTCTCCTCATAGCTCAACCCCCTCAACTCCGGTATCAGCCTAGTAAACCTCCTCTGCACTCCCTCCAGGGCCAAAATATCCTTGCGCAGGTGCGGCGCCCAAAACTGCACACAGTACTCCAGCTGCGGCCTCACCAATGCCCTATACAGCTGCAGCAAGACCTCCCTACTTTTATATTCAATCCCCCTCGCTATGAAGGCCAGCATCCCATTCGCCTTCCTGACCACCTGCTGCACCTGCAAGCTGGGTTTTTGCGACTCATGCACAAGGACCCCGAGGTCCCTCTGCACCGTCGCCTGCTGCAGTTTTTCGCCACATAAGTAATAGTCCTTCCTACCATTCTTCCTACCAAAGTGGACCACCTCACACTTGCCAACATTAAATTCCATTTGCCATTTCCTGGCCCATTCGCCCAGCCTATCTAGATCCTTCTGCAGACTCTCCACACCCTCCGCACAATTTGCCTTTCCCCCAATCTTGGTGTCATCAGCAAATTTCGACACCCTGCACTCGGTTCCCTCCTCCAGATCATCTATATAAATGGTAAATAGCTGAGGCCCCAGCACCGACCCCTGGGGCACCCCACTAGTCACCAACCGCCAATCCGAATAGCACCCATTGACCCCCACTCTCTGCCTCCTATTTGACAACCAATCCTCTATCCACGCTAACACCCTACCCCCAACTCCATGTCCCCTGACCTTCTGCAATAACCTCTTGTGAGGTACCTTGTCAAACGCCTTCTGAAAATCCAGAAAGACCACATCCACCGGCTCTCCTCTATCCACTGCCCTAGACACATCCTCATAGAACTCCAGTAAATTTGTCAGACACGACTTCCCTTTAATGAAACCGTGTTGCGTCCGCCCTATCAAGCAATTCCCTTCAAGATGCCTCGCAATTTCCTGCTTAATGACGGATTCTAACATTTTACCTACCACAGACGTTAAACTAACCGGCCTATAATTCCCCGCCTTTTGCCTGGCACCCTTCTTAAACAACGGCGTAACATTAGCCGTTTTCCAATCTTCCGGCACTTCCCCGGAATCATCCAGAAGTCTTTTAAAAGACCCCAGCGAGTTCGCCTCTACCACCACGGACGGCAGCCGATTCCACTCACTCACCACCCTCTGAGTGAAAAACTTGCCCCTAACATCTCCTCTGTACTTAAGAACATAAGAACATAAGAAATAGGAGCAGGAGTAGGCCATCTAGCCCTTCGAGCCTGCCCCACCATTCAATAAGATCATGGCTGATCTGTCGCTGCTCAGTTCCACTTTCCCGCCCTCTCCCCATAACCCTTAATCCCCTCTCTTATCAAAAACCCATCAACCCGCGTCTTAAAAATATTTAGCGAGGCAGCCTCCACCACTTCAACGGGCAGAGAATTCCACTTGCTTCCCAGCACCTTAAACCTGTGTCCCCTCATAGCGACCATTTCAGCCCTGGGAAATAGCCTCCGAGAATCCACCCTACCTATTCCTCTCAACATTTTATAAACCTCTGTCAAGTTGCCTCTCAACCTTTGTCTCTCCAGGGAGAAGACTCCTAGCTCCCTCAACCTATCTTCTTAAGGCATGCCTCCCAATCCAGGCAACATCCTTGTAAATCTCCTCTGCACTCTCTCAATAGCTTCCACATCCATGCTGTAGTGAGGCGATCAGAACTACGCACAGTACTCCAAGTGGGGTCTGACAAGGGTCTTATAAAGTTGCAGCATTACCTTCCGACCCCTAAACTCAATCCCTTGATAAATGAAGGCCAGTACACCATACGCCTTCTTGACCACATCCTCCACCTGCGAGGCCGATTTGAGCATCCTATGGACCCGGACCCCAAGATCCTTCTGCTCCTTGACACTGCTAAGACTCCTACCCTTGATATTGTACTTCTTCATCCCATTGGTCCTGCCAAAATGGACCACCACACATTTATCCGCATTGAAGTCCATCTGCCATTTCTCTGCCCAGTCTTGCATCCTATCTGTGTCATATCTTGCTCTCAATCACCTTTCAGCTGAGGTCTCCTGGCAGTCCTGGGCCTCTGGTGGGTTCAATGCCAACGACAGCCACTGGTACGGCCTGCAATACACAGCTGCCACCTTTGATTGGTTGGCAGCTCTCAGGGATGGAACATCCTTGATTCAGGGAAAGCCTGCCCCTGGTCACTTAAGTACCTGATGGGCACTCTGTTTGGGTGCAACTTCCCCAAACGAGGTGATCCAGGACTCCTGCTGCTTCTCTAGTAGCTGGGCAAGACCCTTGCCACCTGATCCCAGAAAAGGACTGACTGCTTTTGAGTAAAGTTGGCTTCATGGGACTGTGCGGGCCTGGAGTGAAATCTGATCTGATCACAAACACAAAATCAGTCGGACAATAGCAATTGACTCAGATGATTCCACCACTGCCCGAGGTTGTAAAATGTCTTTCCTTTGCTCATGAGAAGAACCAAAATGCTTCCCTTATGATTGGTCACAATGTTGCTAAGCTCCTCCTAGGCCCACGTCCAATAAGTAGGTTCAAGACCTTTCTTATTAATCATTTCAGCACAGGAGTTTTAACGAATGTAACACAAAAGTTAGTGCACAACCCAGGCTTTTCCATACAATCACTTCCCAAATTGACAAAATTTTGTAGCTATTAGCCCCAGCGGGAAAATGCGGAGGGATCAGGCTGGATGGTGATCAGATCCTGCCCCATCTCCTGTCCTTACCCCGTAACTGTTCAACATGTTGCTGACATCTAGGTCTACAGTGATATCTCACTCTATAGTGAGATATATTTCACATGGGGAATGGGCCGCTGTGTGAGAACCTAGGCTCATCATTTATATTAACTTTGTTGATTGCTGGTCTGAAGTGTTCAACGCACTGGTAGTAGATTGCAGAGTATGCCTTATCTAAGACTACGTTGTGAGTATAACATATGCATTCATGTATACTTATCATACCATCAGACCTCCCCAATCAAAGTTTATTAGTGTTACAAGTAGGTTTACATTAACACTGCAATGAAGTTACTATGAAAATCCCCTAGTCGTCACACCCTGGCGCCTGTTCAGGTACGCTGAGGGAGAATTTAGCACTGCCAATGGATCTCACAAGCATATCTTTCTGACTGTGGGAGGAAACCAGAACATCCGGAGAAAACCCACGCAGACACGAGGAGAATGTGCAGACTCCACACAGGCAGTGACCCAAGCCGGGAATCGAACCCGGGTCCCTTATGCTGAGAGGCAGCAGTGCTAACCACCTTGGTGCTCCACTTGGCTTAAACTTTGGGTAACCATTAAATGGTGAGTTTGTGTCTGTACATCACCCTGTGTGCGCACAGACTTGAGTCACCCCAGTGGTTGGGCACCGGCTATTGGGCCATGGGGAGCATCAGCGATTCCCCTGACTTTGCCCTAACCTCACAGGTTGATTGGTCTTGTGCACTTTCTAGCTGGGATTGTAAAATAGCAGCAATGTTCCATCATGTAATGGGAATTGTGTTAAAGAGAAGGCTGCACACAACGCGGTCAGAACGCCGGATGGCGTGCCGAAAACCATCGATGAAGTCTAACCCACAAATTACTTTTTAAAAGAGAATGAGACAGTTACTTGTAAAGGAGTGATGTTAAAGATTATGAGGAGCAAACAGAAGGTCATGTTTGGACTGAAGTGGGGGGTGGGAGGTGCTTCTGTGGAGAAGGGACACCAGGAATGGCTTGATGTGACACGTAACTTGATGAGCAGTGACATGTTTTGGGGCTTTTCTGTAACATGCCATAGCCTGATTTTAAAATACCCTGTCCAGGGCGAACAAGGTGGGTTTGGATCAGCATCTGTTTTGCAGCCGCCTAACTTTAGGCTCCATTGAACCAGATGATGTGGAGATGCCGGCGTTGGACTGGGGTAGGCACAATAAGTAGTTTCACAACACCAGGTTAAAGTACAACAGGCTTTTTTGGTAGCACGAGCTTTCGGAGCATTGCTCCTTCATCAGGTGAGTGCCAGGTGGGGTCTAAAACTGCCCCAAACGCACTCTGTTCCTACTGGGCAGAATTAGTTAGAATTGGGACATCAAGGGAAGGGTTTATTTTCGATCTCATCCAATGGCGGAAAAGTTCTGATAGCGAATTGGTTGTCAGTTTGCCATCTCTCCTGATTTCTTTCATATATTTTCATTGGCTCCGGGTAGGCACATCATCAGCCCCTATTTACATTTAAGATTGAACCAGAATGGTCAAAGACACAGTCTTCTGCAAGAGTACAACACAGGTTTCGAGAATTGGCTAAAGCAAATTACTGCGGACGCTGGAATCAGAAACAAAAACAAAAAATGCTGGAAAATCTCACCAGGTCTGACAGCATCTGTGGAGAGAGAATAGAGCTTCGGGTCTGGTTGATTCTTTGTCAGAGCTCTGTCAAAAAACTGTCCAGGTTCAAAAAGCTAGCTTTTCTCTCTCTACAGATGCTGTCTGACTGCTGAAGTTTTCTTGCATTTTCTGTTTTTGCTTTGTGTTTGAGAATTCGTGGTCTGTCTCACCCCTTGCCGAACAGTTTTCATTGAATTGGAAGGGTGAGATTGGTCAGGGTAAGAAATGTGTCATCATTGCCCATTTTGGCTGCCACCAAGGCCAATTTTACCCCCAGGTCCCTCTTTACCTCCAGCCAGTTACAAAATGTTTGAAAATAACCCTAAATTACTTTTTAGACACGCGCTTGGATTTCTGCTTGTAGACATTAATACTCCCAATTATTTGAAACAGTCTCTACGCTGTGTGATTAATGGATCTTAATCCTGACCGAGGACCCCAATTTATCAGGAGGACAACCTAGTTGTCTTCCCTCTTCCCTGTATCAAATTTAGCTAATTACATGAACACTGTAAAACAAATTAAACATGCCTAATTGATTGTGAGCCACGAGATCCTTTATTATCCGCAGCCCATTTCATGTCGGAGGGTTGCCTTCTGATGCTTCACCCTTCCAGGTGCTTGCTGTCCTGTGCCATTTTTCAATCCTGAAGCACCTCCCCCCCCAACCCGCTAACAAGCATATGTACACAGTGGAAGTGAATATATTTGCAATTTTAGCTGTTATGATAACCCGCTGATTAGCATTGTCACAAGGCAGCTTGCTGCTCTGAAATGTGTGTTGCCATCCCCCTAAACCGCAATAGATAAAGGCTCCTCCATAGGTGCAGTCGTGACTCATTCAGCACTGGAGGACCCCAGCTTTAGTCTTTGATTTTTTTTGCTGGCTCCTCCGATTTCGCGACGTGACTGCCTGGGTCCAGAGTTAGAAAGAAGTGACTTAATCTTCAATTATTTTAACACTGCAGAACAGAGCTTACTTAAATCCAAGTTTGTGCTCTGGGTGCTGTTCAGTTCACAGTGAGAGTGGTCTGCTTTGGAGACGAACAATGGCATTCAGGAAGCATTTACCTTAAGCCAAGATTTGGGTAACTTATTTTGGGAGCAACTCCAAGATATAACTTCAAGATAGGAACATAGGAACTAAAATCACAGAATGGATTCGTAGAATCTCTACAGTACAGAAGGAGGCTGTTCAGCACATTGAGTCTGTATCGACCACAATCCCACCCAGGTCCTGTACCTGTAACCCCGCACATAGAACATAGAACATTACAGCATTTGCCCTGCTAACCCCCCTGAGACTAGGGGCAATTTAGCACGGCCAGTCAACCTAATCCACAAAGTTTTGGACTATGGGAGAAACACAGGAAGAACACCAAGTTAAACACAACACCAAGTTAAAGTCCAACAAGTTTATTTGGTAGCGCAAGCCACTAGCTTTCAGAGTGCTTCCCCTTCATCAGGTGAGTGGGATTTCAGTGCACAAACAGGGCACATAAAGACGCAAATTCAATTTACAAAATAATGGTTGGAATGCGAGTCTTTATATGTAATCAAGTCTTAAAAGTACAGACAATGTGAGTGAAGAGAGGATTATGCACAGGTTGAAGAGATGTGTATTGTCTCCAGCCAGGACAGTTAGTGAGATATTGCAAGCCCAGGCAAGTTGTGGGGGTTACAGACAGTGCGACATGAACCCAAGATCCCAGTTGAGGCCATCCTCATGTGTGCAGAACTTGGTTATCAGTCTCTGCTCAGCGAAACCTGTTGGACTTTAACCTAGTGTTGTGAGACTTCTTACTGTGTTTACCCAGTTCAACACTGGCATCTCCACATCTGTGGGAGGAAACCTATGCAGATGCGTGGAGAAAGTGTAAACTCGAACAGACAGTGACCCAACGCCTGAATTGAACCTGGATCCCTGATGCTGTGAGGCAGCAGTGCTAACCACTGGGCCACCGTGCCGCTCCTGGGAATTAGGAGCATAAGTAGGCAATTCAGCCCTTCGAGCCTGCTCCGCCATTCAATCAAGTTACGGCTGATCTCTCCCTGGCTCAAATCCACCTCCCTATCTATTCCCCATACACCCCCCCCCCCCCACACCTCCTCCAATTCCCATGGCAGGCGGGGCGGTAAAATTCCAGCCTTTGGGTTTGAAAGCACAGACAGGATAAGTGGGAAATCTGTACTTGCCTAAATCCCATCATAATACATCCTGAACATAACCACAACTAATTTCTACCTTCCACAATTTCATTTTTGTGCAAGAGGCCGACAGCCTAAGGTTGTCAGGTAAAAAAACAAAAAAATGCAAGTTGGCTTTTTTCATATGGGCCCAACCCCGGACAACTCCCATGCCATTCAAGGTTAGATTTTGACTTACTTTATTTCCCACAAGCTATTTAACCCCAAATTCAGAACAAACAAGTCTGTCTGCCAATTCCCACGTTAACCTTTCCACTCCATAATGAGTTGCATTGTATTACTTGTACTCGCACAGTGATGATCTAAGGAGCACTCTGTGTGGAGTTTCTGTGTTAACCTGTTCCCTCTGTTGGTTTACTGCGTAAGTGTATTGAGTCTTACTGATCTAGATGGCTCCTGCCTCAGTCATTAGTCAATGAGCCTAAGCGTTGGGGCACTATAGTTGCCTTTAGTGCCACAGAAGAAGGGAGAAGAAATGTTCAGAGGGGTTTATGCTCCTGATTAAAGTCCCCCTACACTGAATTGTAATTTTGTTTTAGTTCAGTCAAAGGATGTGGGCTTCACTGACTAGGCCATCTTTCATTGGCCATTCATTGCCCTTGAACGGAGTGGGTCGCTAGGCCATTTCAAAGAGCGTTTAAGATTCAGCCATATTGGAGTCGTATGTAGGCCAGATCAGGGAAGGAAGACAGGTTTCCTTCCTTAAAGGACATTAGTGAACAAGGATGGTTTTTGCAACAATTGACAATAGTTTCACAGTCATCATTAAACGCTTAATCCCAGTTTTATTTTAGCAAATTCAAATTCAGCCACCTGCCAGTGTGGGATTCGAACCCAGATCCTCAGAGCGTTAGCCCAGGTCTCTGGAGAATCCAGTGACATAACCACCAGGCTACCACCTTCCTTGTGCATGGCTAACCAAGGTTCAAACGCAATGAACAATGTGATTGAATTGTGCAGAAACTGACGTCTAGGCTCACAAAGGATTTAGTTGGGACAGAACGTTCTTGACACCAATCGAATTTCACTTCAGAATGAGTTGTTACCTTAATATACAAGAATGGAAATTGTTTGGGAACAGGTTCACTGGTGATGTTGTTTGCTTCACGGTAGTCAGCTCACAGTGATACCTAACATGGTCCTGTGGTTTCTCTTTCCGCCTGTATGAAGCACCCTGGAACACCAAGGGCAGAATTTTCCCAGAAATTGGCAATGGTTCATGTTGGGTGGGAAAAGTGGCTGCTGACAACAATGGCAGCTTTCACCACTGTACAGTCTCATGCTGAGATTAAAAAAAAATTAAAGGAGTGGGTCCCACTATATATTGCTGGCAAGGTGGCCTCTGATTCACCTGGGCCACAACAACCTCATCCTTTGAAGATTGGGGCATCATTTTTAAAGGCTACCCCAGCGCAAAGGAGTACTCCTGGAATCAACACACCCTGGCATTGCTGGTGGCACTGCTCCCTGGCGCTGTCCAGGTACTGCCATGGCTTGACTCCTCCGAGAACCCTGCACTCACCTGTACTTCTCTGGGAGTTTGCTCACCAGGTGTAGGCCTTGAGAGACTAGTCGCAAATCATCACCAGTTACATGAATCGATTCTGATGGAGGCTTTGATTCAATTTGATTTATTATTGTTACATGTATTAACATACAATGAAAAGTATTGTTTCTTGCACACTGTACAGACAAAGCATACCATTCATAGAGAAGGAAACAAGAGAATGCAGAATGTGGTGTTGTAGTCATAGCTAGGGTGTAGAGAAAGATCAACTTAATGCAAGATAACTCCACTCAAAAGTCTGAAACAGTTCTTGAGTCTGTTGACACATGATCTCAGACCTTTGTATCTTTTTCCCAATGGAAGAAGATGGAAGAGAGAATGTCCGGGGTATGTAGGGTCCTTAATATGCTGGCTGCTTTGCCGAGGCAGCGGGAAGTGTAGACAAAGTCAGTGGATGGGTGGCTGGTTTGCATGATGGATCTGGCTACATTCACGACCTTTTGTAGTTCCTTGTGGTCTTGGGCAGAGCAGGAGCCCATACCAAGCTGTGATACAACCAGAAAGAATGTTTTCATGGTGCATCTGTAAAAGTTGGTGAGAGTTGTAGCTAACATGCCAAATTTCCTTAATCTTCTGAGAAAGGGGGGCTGGGATGGGACGTTTGATTCAGGTGTCGATCTCTGATAATTAGATGCTAATGCATTCAAATGATGTTGCCGGGAAACGTGCCCCATCACTAATGGGGTGTGGGGGGAGGGAACCATCACATCGGTGTGAAATGCCATGGGTGGGATCTCCAGACACGCTCACCCCAAGACCGGAAGATCATACCTGAGGTCAAAGCACCTTTGCATGTTCGCATCCACCGCCCCCACCCCTCCCCCACCACCACCTCCCCCCCCGATCCCCACCCCCACCCTGACTGCAGTTCCATCCCATCCCGTCCCCTGGCAGGCGGGACAGGAAAATTCACCCAATTTGGAAGTTCTCGTGAGATTTTCCACTCCTGTCACCGAACCCACCTGACAAAAGAGGGAGCAGAAAATCCCAGCAGTATGAAAGATGTTCTCTGTATGCAAATTGTTGTTTGTTAGTCAGTTCCTCAGGTGGATGTTGTGAAATATTCAGAAGGAAAAGAATTAGCGAGTAAAATAAGAATGATTAAATACCTTTGTGTCCTTGGTTTAGGTCCGGCACAGATTGTTGAAAATCAATTACCTGTTGGTTTGTTAGAATCCTCAATGAAATGCACTTGAATAGTTTCAATTGGACCACAAGCCAACATCAATCCAAAATGATAAAAGCTGCCACCAAATTGTGGCACAACAAATGTTGCGCCACAATAATTTTCATTTACGTAGCACTTTTGATGCAGTTAAATGTTTCAGGGCGCTTCACAGGAGTGTTATAGAGTCATAGGCATTTACAGCATGGAAGCAGGCCATTCGACCCAACTTGTCTATGCTGCCCTTTTTATAACCCCTAAGCTATCCAGTTACCCGTGTTTAACACTTTCCGTCTATACACATCTTACCCAAGTAACTGTCTAAAAGACAAAATTGTACCTGTCTCTACCACTACCCCTGACAGCTTGTTCCAGACACTCACTACCCTCTAGGCGAAAAATTTGCCCCTCCGGACCCTTTTGTATCTCTCCCCCTCACCCTAAACCTATGCCCTCTTGTTTTAGACTCCCCTATGTTTGGGAAAAGATGTTGACGATCTAGCTGATCTATGCCTCTCATTATTTTATGGAGCTCTATAAGATCACCCCTAAGCCTCCTATGCCCCAGGAAAAAAAGTCCCAGTCTATCCAGCCTCTCCTTATAACTCAAACCATCAAGTCCTGGTAGCATCCTAGTAAATCTTTTCTGCACTCTTTCCAGTTTAATAATATCCTTTCTATAATAAGGTGACCAATGGCAAATACAGGGAGAAGGGGTCAGATTACTTGGTCAAAGAGGTTGGTTTTAAGGTCAGGGGGGGCGTGGTCTGAAAGGAGGAGAGAGAGGCGAAGAGGTAGAGATTGGGAGGGAACTGCAGAGCTTATTGATCAGGCAGCTGAAGGCAAACCTGTTGACGATTGACCATGTGAAAATCGAAGATGGGAAAGGAGCCGGATTGGGGGAGTGCAGAGATCTTGGAAGCTCATGGAGGTATTTATTGGGTGGTTACAGAGATGGGGGAAAGGTGAAGGAATGGAGAGATCTGAAAACAAGGAAGAGAATTTTAAAATGGAAGCCAATAGGCAATAGAGATGCCTCTGTGGGTGATAGGATATGTGCAGCGAAGACAAACTGTGGAAATAGACAGTGACCTAGTGGGATAGACATATCTCAGATTGTGAGTATGAGCCCATTGTGATCAGGATTTGAGATACTCGTACAATAGTGAATTCAGGGGCGTCAGTTTTAAGGATGGCAAGTGATTGGCGCTTGCCATCCCGAAAATTGACGCCTAATGCACAGCCGACAACTCTCTAAGCTTCATTGCCATTTAACACTTGAGCATTGGTTGGCAGTGGACGGGAAGAAAGTCCCGCTCATGAGAGCTGTCGGCCAATCGGATTGGCTGACATCTCTTCGACCCGGCCAGGTACAGTGCTGCAGCGCCCTGCATGGGGCTAAGTCCCAGGACCTTTGAAAAAGTAAGCGCTCAGAGGCGGGAGGTAGGGGATACCTGGGAAGGAGCGGAGAGGGAGAGCTGGGCCAGAGGGCAAGGCAGTCCTGGAGATCCAATGTCCCTGACATGAAGGGGCCTTCAGAGTGAGCCCCATCTTGCGACCCGAGATGGGGAAAAGTCTAAATGTGGCCTTCCCATCCACCTGTCAGTCTAAAATTTGAAACAGGGCTGGATAAGGTTCTTAAATGGCCACTTAAGGTCTACAATTGGCGAATGGACAGCTTTCCCACCAGAGGCCTCCCCTCTCCAATGTGAAATTGAGTCTGGGTTTGGGCAGGCAGGTTCCTGGGGGGAGTCCCGCCAGCTCCATTCAGTTCTACCCCCACCCGCCCACCAACCTCAGCGCCCGTTTTTGGTGGGAGTGTGAAATCCTACCCAGTAATCTTACCTCAGATATCACGGGCACTTGCTGTAGCAAACAAAAAACAACTACATGAAGCTTCTTCTTCAGAACGATCTCTCCCTCCAACAGTAGGAATTCTTGTTGCGTGTGTGTGTGCAAGTGTATATGTGTGTGTGTGTGCGTGTGTGTGTGCGTGTGTGTGTGCGTGTGTATGTGTGTGTGCGTGTGTGTGTGTGCATGTGTGCGTGTGTGCATGTGAGATGGGACATCAATTTTCAGCCGGATTTGGGGAAAAGGGCAAAAAAAGGCCTCTCTCTCATTGGGAATCAGTGATGCTGCAAGTACAATTTCTGTGTTAAAGAAATAATAAGAGTAGAATTTCACTACATAACTTCCCATGCTTTCATGCCTGAACTGATTTATCGGCTTCCTGGTGGCTGAAGTCAAAATCCCCAAGGTTTCTGACTATAGATTGTGATTTATGGTATTTGGCAAGATGGATTCACTTTCTCAGCCACGGATGCAGTCCCGTGACTGACTGTTCTATATTTGGGGCCAGGAGGTTCGAACATACCACCCAGGAGGAGGTGACGGTAGTCCGTTTCTCTGACAGGTGTTCATTGTCAATGATTTCTCCCAGTTCCTCTTGCAGCCAACATGCATGCCTTCTGCCTGACTCAAGAGTCATCCCGTCTCCTCCTTTATCCCCCCGTAGACAGTGTTCAAGTAGCATCTTGTCAGAGTGGGAGGATCAGTCGTGGCTCACTAATACAATCTGTCAAACAGGTCTGATATTTGATAAATGGTGCCGCTGGCTTTGAAGGGTAGGATAATAAATTAAGCCTAATTGTTGAACGCTTCGAGCAGAACCTCGGTCTTTCTCTGGTGTAGTTGCATTATCCGCTTCCAGTGCCAGTTTTATTTTAGCTCTGCTGCGAAGCTACTAGATTTCACTAAGGTGAACCCATCCCATGGTGTCCGTCCGATTAAAAATAATGAACTGGGGGCAGAGAGAGATAAGAATGGAGTGCCGGGGGTGGGGGGGCGGGGGGGGGGGGCGTGGTGGGGGAGAACAAGAGGAGAAAAGTAACAAAGATATCAATCAGAATGTATCAGATATCTGGTTTTCCAAACTTTCGAATGTCTTTGGTTTCAATGCTTCTTCCATTGTGTCATTATCCACAATCCATTATTTGGGCCACTTGGAATGCACATGCTGGTTTTGTTTGACAGTTCCTGATTCCATGATTGGGAATGCATTGCCGAGGAGAGTGTCGGCATTGTTGTGCCATTAATTACAGGTTTCGGAACGTGATGCCCCAGGATGGAATATAAAAGTAGCTCAGAGGAGGTTCATTTGACTGATACCTGTGATGAGGGGGGTTATCTTATTAAGACAGGTTGGACCTGTATCCATCGGAGTTTAGAAGAATTAGAGGTGATCTTATTGAACTTTGGAGGAGCTTGGCAGAGTGCGTACTAATGGGATGTTTCTCTTTGTGGGAGAGACAAGAACTAGAAGACAGAGCTTAAAAATAATCTTAATAATTTGAGGCTAAGATGAGGGTCTCTGAGAAGGTTGATGAGTCTTTGGAACTTCCCGGCATGCAATGAAGGCAGAGTCATTATTGAAGCAAGGTAGATAGATTCTTCACTAAAAAGGGGGTTAAATGTTATCGGGGCAGGCAGAATGAGGAGGCTGCGGCATGGTCTCATTAATCGGGAGAACAAGTCAAGGGGCCAAATAGCCTGCTCCTGTTCCTTATCTAGGTGTTTGTATGTGTGTCCACTTTCAAGAAGAACAGGTGCCAGAATTCTTCACCCCTGCCGACCACAGGCATTGGAACGGACGAAGGGCAGACAATGGGAAGATCCATTGATGTCGGGCAGGATTTTCCGGTCTCAGGTCGAGCGAGGCTGTAAAATCCCACCCAGGGTGTTTGGCTTATTCAGAAGCGACCTCATTTGAAATGAGCCATACAGTCCCTAGCGTGTGGACCACCATGTTTAAATCGGTCAAGCAACACAAAGTATTTGTCAATTAAAAGCCAGTGTCAATAACGTGTCAGCGCTTTCAGACAGATGTGGTATTTCATTGAGAAGTTTGCATCGCGATAAGAGGAATGACCTGTCACACCATTCGGTTTGCAATTCAATTGCAGAGGAACTGATCAAAGTGGACCAGTCTGTTTAGATAACAGCAGCATGGAATTCAGGATTCTTTACCAGTATAAGAATCATTCAGATTGTTAAATGACCACCAAAGTGTATGGTTCACCAGAGAAAAATCTGATCAAAATGATAGATTAGTGCAAGATAGTTCAGATCAGGTCTCGTTAGGTTAGCTGGATTGGCCATGCCAAATTGTCCCTCAGTGAACCAAGATTTATAGGTTAAATGGATTAGCCATGGTAAATGTGTGGGGTTACAGTGATAGGACAGGGGAGATGGCCTGGGTAAGATACTCCGTCAGAGAGTCGGCGCAGACCCGATGGGCTGAATGGCCTCTTCTGCATTGTAGAGATTCTGTGATTCTAGTCAGCGACAAGGGGGATTAACTTTCTTTGAACAGAACTCACTAAGATATTGTTAAGAAAGACATGTTCTGGTTAGTGCTCTATATATATGAATTTCATATAAGTTATCCAGAATGTGTAACAAGTCATATTAGCAATAATACATTGATCGTATGTGCTGGGAACTTTATTACTAAGGTTTGGAGTCCCCATGTGCTATATCTCAGGATTTCAGCTATTTGAACAACCCTGGGTGCCGATGTCTGAAAATCCCACAATTTTGGAGGTGCCAAACTTTTGACCGTGTAGCAAAGTTAATGCAACCGCAAGAACAATGCCTGTGCTGTTCCTAAAATAAAAGCAAAATACTGTGGCTGCTGGATATCTGAAATCAAAACAGAGAGTGTTGGAGAAACTCAGCAGGTCTGGCAACATCTGTTGAAAGTGAAACGGAGTTAACAATTTGAGTCCAATATGACTCTTCAGAACTGGAGCAAAGTAGAAGTATAATAGGTCTTATGCTTTTGAAAAAGGGAAGGGAGCACGTGGAGTAAAGTCAGGAGTAGGTTAACAGGCAGGAGAGATTAAATGATAAATGTGTCATGGAGCACAAGACAAAGGGAGTGCTCACGACTAAAGTTTTGGTCCGGAGTAGGTGCTTATAGCAGGATAAAGGTCAGCACTGCCTGAAATTAAAATAACAGAATGTGTAAAAAGCTGGAAAAAGGGTCAGATCGATCCCATGCTGTTCCGATCAGTTGGATGAAGAGGGGTTTGAATCAGATGCAAAATAATGGGGAGAAAGGCCTAGATAATGAAGAAAGGAGCTACAAGTGTAGAGCATAGCTGGTGAAAGAGAAACTGGGGCAAGGTGTGGATGAACTAAAATATTCTGGATGGACTTCCTCACCCACAAGTATTATGATAAATCCCATGAATCCATGGGGAATCACTGATTCATCTCCCAGTGGGGATCATTTAGTATGAGTTCCCCTGGTAACAGGCAGTGGCCTGACCAGCTGGAACACACTACCTGAGGCTTTTATAAGGCAGGTCCAGGACTGGGCCTGCTGAATGGTAGTCACAGGCAGGGATAGTGTGGGTACCACGGTAATTGTTTTACTTTGCATTCTGCAATAAACTAAGATCCTTTCCAGTCAGACTTCCTGAGTCATTACAAATGCCTTGTGAGGATAGAGAGTTTTGCATGTATAAGAGATCTAAGGCAAGAAATGAAACCATGTAAGGATATTGCTTAATATTGCAGGGAGCTTTGGCACTTTGGTCCATTAATGAAACAAGAAGTTTGTAAAGGTTAAAGGAAGGAGATATAGAGACAGAGGATTAGAACATTAAAGCTAACAGGTTTTATCTGTATCTGGTATAATGGGATTTACATGGTGAAACTCCCAAGATCAGAATAGCCATCTGTGATTGCAAACCCTTTATCCAACTTTGACGACATAGCAAGCTGACAAGGGAACTATAAAGTGGAGTAGAGTGACAGTGGCAGGGGACGGGCTCAAGTTGTTTCAGCGCTGGTAACCCTGGGGGTGAGGTGCAAAGGATGCGAATGGCATAGGTAGCTAGTTATTTAGATTGGGGGAGGTAATTAATTCACCTTTGGAAGAATGAAGCTGTGGAATGAGGATCCTTGAAGCTGTGCCAGGCAGAAGGTCGGTGGACTGTCTGCTTGGTGTATGCGCAGGCATGATAATATCTGAAATCAGGTTTTGAATGGAGTCAGTCTGCACTGCAATGTTAATCTGGATCACCACTCAGGAAATGAATTTGGTATTTTGTTCTACAAATTTTACAAGTCTGATGTTCAGTCTTTGATATTGAATGTGGAGTGGTTACTAGAAGGCATATGAGGCTATATGCCATGTCTATGATGCGATCTTGATATAAGTAAATGTTAAAAATTATTTATTAGTCACAAGTAGGTTGACGTTAACACTGCAATGAAGTTACTGTGAAAATCTCCTAATCGCCACACTCCGGTGCCTGTTTGGGTTCACTGAGGGAGAATTTAGCATGGCCAATCCACCTAACCAGCATGTCTTTTAGACCATGGGAGGAAACCAGATCACCCAGGGGAAACCCACACAGACGTGGGGAGAGTGTGCAAACTCCACACAGACAGCGACCCAAGCCAGGAATCAAACCTGGGCCACTGGTGCTGTGAGGCAGCACTGCCAACCACTGTGCTGCGTGATGAAGCACACGGAAAGTGGAGGTGGTATTAACTCAGTTATGATCCTGTAATCTTCTCTATTTTAACCCTGATGCCAAGTCCACGCCCAGTTAGTTGGCTTCAGTTGGAGTAAATATGGAGATGAGGTCGTTAGGCTCTAGGCCAGAGAGGGAGAAAAGATCGCTCAGATTTCAGTTCTTTATTACCATTTTATGGGCTATACTGGAATATTTCAGGCAGCACGGAGGCACTGTTGCCTCACAGTGCCAGGGACCCAGATTTGATTCCAGGGTGTCTGCGTGGACTTTACACAGTCTCCCCATGTCTGCATGGGTTTCCTCCAGGTGTTCCAGTTTCCTCCCACAGTCCAAAGTTGTGCAAGTTAGGTGGATTGGACACGCTAAATTGCCCCATCATATCCAAAGATCTGTAGGTTAGAGGGATTAGTGGGGTAAATCCGTGGAGTTACAGGGATCGGCCCTGGATAAGGTGCTCTTGTCGGAGAGCTAGCACAGATTTAATGGGCCGAACGGCCTCCTTCTGCTCTGCAGGGATTCTGTGATTTGTGCGGGGGTAACAAGCAGAGGCAGGATGGGGGCTTGGCTTTGTTGCTCCCGTGTTAAAATACCCTGCTCACACACACCGTCGCAATCACTCTTGAGAAATGTTCCTTCAACGCGGGCATATGAATGGGCAGCTTCACATCTATCGGCAGGCAGTGAGGAAAAGCAAGGAACGTGGTATTGAAGCTGTATTGTTGAACTGCTGCCTTCTTGTACTCTCCCGACCTCGCCCCCTCCCCCAATATGTATATCACTGAGAACGAACGAAAGTGATTTTGCAGATTCTCAGCGCAAAGCTTGTTCTCAATCGTTAGCAAACATTCAAGACACTCAGTAAACAGTGTTGTGGTTGAGTCTGCATTTTAAAAACCCTGATAAGAACCATAAAAACACTTGAAAAGATGTGTATTGAGCATTGAGGCTAATCTCTTTAATCAGATTGGCAAATATTTTAAATGAAGCATCTTAAACGGTAGCCCCCCCCCCTCCTCCCTGCACTGATCAATCCACTTTTTATATTTTAGCCAGAGGTGTGTAACCAATAAACTAGTTACAACAAGAGCTTGTGTTTACTCTGTACCATTGCCTGTCTCTTCTCACTTTATATACCCATCATTTTACAACTTTTAAGCCGTGACAGTCCGAACCAACGCTGATGGAGACAGACTTACAGTTGATAGAAATTTAGTGAATTATCTGAATGTGGGGTCAAGTAGCACTAGTCTTAAGAACTATCTTATAATAAAAACTGCACATAACTTTTAATGAAGTGAAAAAGCATTGAGTGCTTTGAGAGCTCAGTACCTTGAGGCCCTACAATCCTAAGCCCCAAAACAGGGACAGTCACATGTCTACCTTCCAACATACGCCACGGCATGGTGGCACAGTGGTCAGCACGGTTGCCTCACAGCACCAGGGACCCAGTTTCAGTTCCGGCCTCGGGTGACTGTCTGTATGGAGTTTGCACATTCTCCCCATGTCTGCGTGGGTTTCATCCGGGTGCTCCAGTTTCCTCCCACAATCCAAAGCTGTGCGGCTTAGGTAGATTGGCCAGGCTAAATTGTCCCAAATGTCAGAGGGATTAGCAGGGTAAATATGTGGGGTTACAGGAATAGAGCCCAAGTAGGAGAGTGGTCGGTGCAGACTTGATGGGCTGAACGGCCTCCTTCTGCACTGTAGGGGATTCTCTGATTCACCACCAATCCCAGAGTGAGGTGAAGTCATTCCTTCACTTAGAAAGTTCCAAGGACTCACTAATCCTCCAAGAGAAAAAAAAAACCTCATCTCAGCCTTAAATGATTAAGTTTATCTTTCAGCCCTGTCTCCTATCTCTAGTCTCTCCCACAAAGGGAAACTTCCTTTCAGCATTCTACCAAGTCCCTCCAACGTTCAATAAGATCATGCTTCAAAACTCCAATGGATACAGGTCCTGTCTGTGTGGAGTCTGCACATTCTCCCCGTGTCTGCGTGGGCTTCCTCCAGGTGCTCCGGTTTCCTCCCACAGTCTGAAAGACGTGCTGGTTAGGCACATTGCTAAATTCTCCATCAGTGTGCCCGAACAGGCGCCGGAGTGTGGTGACTAGGGGATTTTCACAGTTAACATCGTTGCAGTATTAATGTAAGCCTACTTGTGATAATAATGAATAAACTTCTAAAACACCAATGCTGAAATTTTACCACCTCGCCCGCCCAAGGCGCATAAGATTCTGCCCGAGGCCTACTGAGAATGGTGTTCTGTCAGCCTTGTCCACCCCAGTAAACCTCCAGCATAAGTGCTGATCCCCTGCTTCAAGGAACAGTTAATTCCATCCAGTGTTACCTCTAAGCTGCATGGATATGGGTGGGCAAGCAGCAAGCATGGTGATACTGCACAGACTGCTCGCTAGCAACTCAAAAAAAACGTCCAAAGGCTTTGCGCGTTGAAATAAAGAAGCTACCCACAAGCCAGGAAATTTAGAAAGATTATGGATTTCCTCTTCCTCCTAGCACGCAGGGAAAAAAAAACTATAAGGCAAGAGGATCCAATATCTGATCTCTGGCTGTCAGCCAAATAGTTAAAGCCTTACACATGGTCTAAATATCTTTGAGCTAAGGAGCGGAAGATTTATCCTAAGGCCCCAACTGAAAAGTGTACATGTGTGGACACTAGATGCGGTCAGCTTCAGGTCAGCTGGGAAGACCTGTGGCATCAAGTGGCTCTCGGCAACATGAACTTTCTAGGGCTTTATTAAATTATTCCATGGGATGTGGGTGTCGCTGGTCAGGCCAGCATTTCCTGCTCCCATCCCCTGTTGCCTTTGACAGGGTGAAGTTTACACTTGAAGAATTGAAACTAGCAGGGGAGAAAGGCAGTCAGTTCAGTTTCATTCCCTTTCAGGGATTTTGTCCGTGTACTAAATTGTTGAATAAAGAGATGAAATCAAGCTGGGTGTAGCCGTTTCCAGAGATGCTGCATAACTTCCACCTGTAGGCAAAGGGAATAAGGAGCTCAGTGGAGCAATTTTACTCCCTTCTATCCTTTACACAACTTTGGCTTGAGATACAACTTAGAGTGCAAGTTTCGTAATTACCGTTATGTAGGTGACCACTCTGAATATTCAGATGGATACATATGGTTTTGGCTTTTGATCAGGTAGTTGAGATGGTCTAATCAAATTTTTTTGTATGTGCAGATTAGACTTGGTTTTCTGCAAGTTAAAAATTATTCATATTCTTAAAATATATTGGTAGCCTTCATTCACAGCAGTCCATTGCTCCAAAGTTAAACACAGTAAAAAGTCTGACAACACCAGGTTTAAGTCCAACTGATTTATTTGATAGTATCTTTCAAATAAATAGTTTACTATCAAATAAATCGGTTGGACTTAAACCTGGTGTTGTCAGACTTTTTACTGTGTTTACCCCAGTCCAACGCCGGCATATCCACATCATGACCAGAGTTAAACATCAGAGCTACATAAATATTCATTCTCCCCAGGTACTGGAAATCCCCATCATTCTGACCCTGTTGCTTTTGGAACCCCTCGAGGATCTATGCTTTCCACCCATCCCACCCTCCTATTTCATATCCACATGTTGCCTTTTATCAACATCAAGGTGAAAGCACAACTTCTGATTTCAAGTAAGTGCTGGTAAACATAGATCTCATTCTGATTAACCTGCACTGCGTTCAATCCAAGGCCTTCCTGAGGCGCAGAGTGGCCACAATTGAAACACAGGACTCCAGAGCTCCGTATAGCTGTAACATAGCTTCTGTCCCACCTGTATTCCAAACCTCTAAAAGGCCAACATTTGGGGCCCTTTTTAATGATCTTTTGTTTGTTTTAGGTTGGCCTTTTTGTCACCTGTTGTAATATCTTAATGTGGATTGATGTCAGGTTTTGTTTGAGTGTGCTCCCGTGAAGCACCCCAGGACATTTTATTATTTTACACACATTGAAAATAGAATCAGGAGTAGGCCATTCAGTGCTTTGAACCATTCATTACGATCATCAAATTCAATACCCTGATCCCACCTTCCCCCTATATCCCTTGATCCCTTTAGCCCCAAGAGCTATATCTAATTCCTTCTTCAAACCACACAATATTTTAGCCTCAACTACTTTCCACGGTGATGAATTCCACAGACTCGCCACTGTCTGGGTGACGAAATTTCTCCCCACCAAAAGGCTAACCCCTTATCCTCAAGTTATAACCTCTAATTTTGGACTCTCCCCATCATCAGAACCATTCTTTCTGAATCTACCCTAATTCTGTTAGAATGTTATAAGTTTCTATGAGGTCCTTCTCACTCTTCTAAACTCTGATGAATGTAATCTTATCCGATTTAGTCTTTCCTCAAGTGGCAGTTCTGCCATCCCAGGAAAAAGCCTGGTAAACTTTCACTGCACTCCGTCTATAGCAAGAATATCCTTCCTCAGGTGAGAATACCAAAACTGCACACAATACTCCAAGTGTGGCCTCACCAACACCCTATACAATTGTGGTAAAACACCCCTGTTCTTTTACTCAAATCATTTCATGATAAAGGCCAACATACCATTTGCCTTCTTTACTGCCTGCTGTACCTGCTGCCTTACTTTCAACGACTGATACACGAGGCCACCAAGGTCTCACTGAGTATCTACCTCTCTCCATTTACATCCATTCAAATAATAAGCTGCCTTCCTAATTTTGCTACTGAAGTGGATAACCTCACATTTACCCATATTATACTGCATCTGCTATGCATATGCCCACTCGCTCAGTCTGTCCAAATCATGCTGAAGCATCTCTGCACCCTCCTCACAGCTTACCCTCCCACCCAACTTTGTATCAACTCCAAATTTGGAGAGAATGAATTTAGTTCCCTCATCCAAATCATTAATCAATAATGTGAATAGCTGGGGTCCTGGCACAGATCTCTATCGTACCCTACTAATCACTGCCCATTTTAAAGGTGCTATGTAAATGCGAATGATTTCTGTTGTCGTATCTGGAATCTAGGGCCGAATTCTCCGACCTCACCCCCGGCTGGGTGTCTATAGTCCCGCTGTGGCGAATGGAGTTCCGGCTAAGTGTCAAATTCTCCGTTCTCGCTGGCAGCAGTGGTGTGGTCAACAAAATCGAAGAATTCCGACCTAGATCAGGAACTGAAAGGATAACGTAAACATTCTCAGTTATACGTCAACTTGCCTGGACTTAATTAAGCCCCAAATGCCACGGAAACCTTACAGATGATTGAAACTAAAGATCATGGAAATGTGGATAATTGAGGTTCCATTGTATGGGCTTCCGTTCTTAAGCCCCTTTTGCACAAGTTACAGATTTAAGTGTAGTTTAGAAGTAAATTTTATACTTGCAATAACTCTGTGTTAAACAATCCCACTGTTTACTTTAAAGTGAATTTTATTTCCGCTGGCTTGAAATGTGTTCGCCAATTGAAATATTTAAGTGTGTACATAAGGTTTGCTGTTTAAGTCTGCGTTTCTATTTCAGGCATTAAATATTTTGGGAAAACTCAGCAGGTCTGGCAGCATCTGTGGAGAGAGGAGCAGAGGCCAGAATTCTCCAATGTCATTTGCCCCACCGCTGCTGCCAGTGAGAATGGAGAATTTGGTACTCAGCTAAATTTCCAATCACTGCAGCGGGACTGGAGAAGCTTAGTTATGGACGAGATCAGAGACTCCCAGCCACAGTTAACGTTTAGAGTCCGTATGACTCTTCGGAGTCATAGGGACTTGAAGTGTTAACTCCTTTTTTCTCTCCACAGATGCCGCCAGACCTATTGACCAGAATTTTTATCGCTTTTCCCGCCACGGGAATTGGAATGGGCAAGGGACGGGCAATGGAAAAGGGATTTTGCAGTTTTAAGATGTAAAACTCCACCTGCTGAGTTTTTCTAGCATTTTCTGTTTTTATTTCGGATTTCCAGCGTCCGCAGTATTCTGTTTGTATTTTATATTTCAGTTCCATTCTTGAAGCTTCTCTGTGCAGCAGTAACAAGCATGGAAAACAATTTGATAATTGGCTGAAAAGCCTTCAGAAGTTGCAGCAGGATTTTCCAGCCCTTCTTGCTGGCAGGATCTTCCAGTCCCATTGATGGTGACACCCCAGGGTGGGTCCCCCAGTGGCACAGCAGGTGAACAATGAAAAATTACACTGGCGTTAGGGGGACTGGAAGATCCCATCGCTGGCCAATGGTGTGCCACCTCCACCACTGGAAAACATGGAGGGGTGGAGAAAATTTCACCCTGGTATGCAAATAGGGTGTCACCTCAGTATTCGAGTTGGGCTAAGCAGGGTATTAATGCCAGGCTGGTACAATTCTAATCGCTTTTTGTAGGGAAGGGGGTGGTCACTTGGTCATGCCCAGGAATGAATCCTTGAATAAAATCATAGAATAGAATCATTGCCGAAGAAGGCCATTTGGACAATCAACTCTACACCAACTCTCACCCAGTATCTCACCCAGACCCTCTTCCCCATCCTATCCCTGTAGCCCCACCCATTTACCATGGCTAATCCATGCTTATCCCTCTCTCCACTCACATCTTCTGTACCTGCAAAGACTTGATTACCAAAGATGTGCTGGTTAGGTGGATTGGCCATGCCAAGTTGCCCCTTAGTGTCAGGGGGACTAGTTAGAGTAAATGCATGGGGTTATAGAACATTACAGCGCAGAACAGGCCCTTCGGCCCACGATGTTGCGCCGACCAATTAAGAGAAAAGCAATGACCCTCTAACCTAAACCAATCCCTTTCCATCCATAAACCTATCCACGGACCTCTTAAACGCCCCCAAACTAGGCGCATCTACAACTGCAGCAGGCAGGGCATTCCATTTCCCCACCACCCTCTGGGTAAAGAACCTACCCCTGACTTCCGTCCTATAACTACCACCCCTTAATTTAGAGCTATGTCCCCTCGTGCTAGCTTTCTCCATCCGAGGAAAAAGGCTATCACTGTCCACCCTATCTAAACCTCTAATCATCTTGTATATTTCAATAAGGTCTCCTCTTAGCCGCCTTCTTTCCAACGAAAACAACCTCAAATCCCTCAGTCTCTCCTCATAGGACCTTCCCTCCATACCAGGCAACATCCTGGTAAACCTCCTCTGCACCCTCTCCAATGCCTCCACATCCTTCCTATAATGTGGGGACCAGAACTGCACACAATACTCCAAGTGCGGCCGCACCAGAGTTTTGTACAGTTGCAACATGACATTGCGGCTCCTAAATTCAATCCCCCTATCAATAAACGCCAAGACACTGTATGCCTTCCTAACAACCTTATCGACTTGATTTCCAACTTTCAGGGATCTTATGGGGATAAGGCTTGGATGGGATTGTGGTTGGTGCAGACTCAATGGGCCAAATAGCCTCCTTCTGCACTGTAGGATTCTATGATTCTATGACCTGTAAAGACTGGCGTTCCAACCATTATCTTGCAAATAAGTCTATGTCTATATATGACCTGCTTGTTGAACCCAATTCTCCACTCACTTGATGAAGGAGCTGAAAGCTCGTGATACCAAATAAACCAGTTGGACTTTAATCTGGTGTTGTGAGACACATGTGCAGTGGACAAGGAGGAACCTGTGGATGTGGTGTATCTGGATTTCCAGAAGACATTTGACAAGGTGCCACACCAAAGACTGCTACATAAGATAAAGGTGCAAGGATAGAGGATTGGTTTACTAACAGAAAGCAAAGAGCGGGGGTAAATGGGTGTTTTCTGCTTGGCGATCAATGACTAGTGGTGTGCTTTAGGGATCAGTGTTGGGACCGCAATTGTTTACAATTTACATAGATGATTTGGAGTTGGGGACCAAGTGTAGTGTGTCAAAATTTGGAGATGACACTCAGATGAGTGGCAGAGCACAGTGTGCAGAGGACGCTGAAAGTCTGCAAAGGGATATAGATAGTCTAAGCGAGTCGGCGGGGATCTGGCATATGGAGTATGATGTTGGTAAATGTGAGGTCATCCATTTTGGTAGGAATAACAACAAAATGGATTGTTATTTAAATGGTAAAAAATTCCAGCATGCTGCTGTGCAGAAGGACCTGGGTGTCCTTGTGCAGGAATCTCAAGGAATTGGTTTGCATGTGCGGCAGGTAATTATGAAGGCAAATGGAATTTTGTCCTTTATTGCTGGAGGGATGGAGTCTAAAAACAGCGAGGTTATGTTGCAGCTATATAAGGCGCTGGTGAGACCACACCTGGAGTACTGTGTACAGTTTTGGTCTCCTTACTTGAGAAAAGATATTCTAACACTAGAGGGGGTGCAGAGGAGATTCATTAGGTTGATTCCGGAGTTGAGAGGGTTGGCTTATTAAGAGAGATTGAGTAGACTGGGGCTATACCCATTGGAATTCAGAAGAATGAGGGGAGATCTTTTAGGAACATATAAGATTATGAAAGGAATATGTAAGATAGAAGCAGGGAAGTTGTTTCCACTGGTGGGTGAAACTAGAACTAGGGGGCATAGCCTTAAAATAAGGGGGAGCAGATTTAGGACTGAGTTGAGGAGGAACTTCTTCACACAAAGGGTTGTGAATCTGTGGAATTCCCTGCCCAGTGAAGCAGTTGAGGCTACCTCATTGAATGTTTTTAAGGCAAGGATAGATAGATTCTTGAACAGTAAAGGAATTAAGGGTTATGATGAGCGGGCAGGTAAGTGGAGCTGAGTCCATGAAAAGATCAGCCGTGATCTTATTGAATGGTGGAGCAGGCTCGAGGGGCCAGATGGTCTAATCCTGCTCCTAGTTCTAAGGAGACTTCTTACTGAGTCCATCTAATGTACACATCTTGGGACATGAAGAGGCAATTTAGCATGGCCAATCCACCTAACCTGCACATCATTGGAGCAACCGCAGCACCCAGAGGAAACCCACACAGACACGGGGAGAAGATGCAAACTCCACACAGGCAGTCGCCCAAGATGGAATTGAACCCAGATCCCTGGTGCTGTGAGGCAGCAGTGCGAACCACTGTGCCACCGTGCCGTCCAGATCTGGCTAACTGATTTGTATGTGCAGAGATTGCACTGTGGGCTGTTTGGGCTTTCTGGTTACAAGCTTCAGACACCTGCAGGACATATTGCTGCCCTGCATAAGCTGTGAAGTAAACAGGAGAGGTTACGCAATGGGAACAATCAGATAAAAGAAACACTCTACTCACAAGGCGGTTTCCTTTGAGAGGTGTCTGCTGCCAATAACTTAATTAAGCCTCCTTCCTGTCCTGTCATTCATAAAATCACTAGCTTACAACAGCAGTGAGCCTCATTCACAAGATTCGCACTGGAGGGTAGCGGGCGGGATTCTCAAAGTGAATGAGACAAGTCTTACCGGATGAGTAATTGTTTCGCTGGCAATGCTTGTTGAAAAAGGTGAAGGGAGCAGTTTAGCGAGAGCGGGAAAATGTGTTTGTTGCAAACTGATACACTTTTTAAAAAAATGAGGGGAAGATAGAATCCTACAGTGCAGAGGGAGATCATCTGGCCCATCGAGCCTGCAGCAACCACAATCCCACCCAGGCCCTATCCCCGTAACCCCATGCATTTACCCTAGCTAGTCCTCCTGACACTAAGTGGTAATTTAGCATGGCCAATTCACCCAACCCACACATCTTTGGAGTGTGGGAGGAAACCGGAGCACCTGGAGAAAACCCACGCAGAAATCCCACAGAGGCATTGACCCGAGCCAGGAATTGAACCTGGGTCCCTGGCGTTATGAGGCAGCAGTGCTAACCCCTGTGCCACTGTGCCTAAGATGATGGCAGTTTCCACCAAGGTGGCAGTCAGATTTTGAAGAATTGCATGCCAATGTGTTTTTTCTTGCTGTCTTTGTCCCCTTGTCTTTTCCCCTCTCTCCCAATGTCAGCTTGTATCGTGGATAGCAGGTTGTTAACTGAATTCAAAGAGCCCTCTTTTAATTTACTTTTACACTCCTCCTGTTCACAAGAGAAATGGGTTTCCATAGCTTGTGCCTCCTGTCACTTAGGAAGATAAGGGGCTGTCAGAGCACAGAGCCCTTAAATTGTCAATTTACTGTGCTCGTTTCTTTAAATCTCATTTTATTTTCCCGTTGCCAGACTAGAATTTATGTGCCAAGTTAAACAACAGCAGGAAGTAAAATGGCAGAGAGCTGGCAGCGTGCCACCTGTTTTTTTGGGTAAACGAGAGTGATTCTGAATCAAAGATCTCTTGTTCGCAACAGGAAAAGGGGCTGCAATTTATTATTGGCAATTATTTTTCGTTTAAGGTTTATTCGGGTCGTGGCAATTAGTTCCTAAGCTTGTGCAATAGATTTGAAAGTTGAATTCAGAGTTGAAAGCTGCACTTTAGCACAAGGATGTTCATTCTGGTTGAAGTCCAGCCTTGGTAACTCTGATGCCCGAATGATCATGCCACTGGCTTTAAGTGGGTGATGTACAGCCAAAAGGGTCTAAGACCGTGTCCAAGGCCAGTGCTAAGTTATTCTGTCTCAGCAGGATGGTAGTTGCAATGCTGCACTTGGACTCTCTGTCTCTGGGATGATGGAAGGTGTTTGGAGGCAGGAAAATCGGCCAGGATTACTGCTCTTGAACATTATTGTTTTAAGCTTTGGGCATCCTAATTTTAATCGTTGTGTGATATATCCCTTCAACTGCCTACGCCATAAGCTCTAGAATTAACCCCCCCCACCACCACCAAACCTCTCTAGCTGTGCTTCCTCCTTTATAAAACATCTCTTAAGACCTATCTCAGTGACATCTTTTGGACATCTGTCCAAATGCCACCTTAGATCTGGTGTCTAATTTGCTTTCTGTGAAGTGCCTTAGAATCATAGAATGGTTACACGGCGTGGCACAGTGGTTAGCACGGGGACCCCAGTTCGATTAGCGGTTTGGGTGACTATACGTCCTCCCTGTGTCTGCTTGGGATTCCACCGGGTGCTCTGGTTTCCTCACACAGTCTGAAAGATGTGCTGGCCAGACTAAATTCTCCCTCAATATACCCAAACAGGCATCGGAGAGTGGCGGCTTGGGGATTTTCACAGTAATTTTATTGCAGTGTTAATGTAAGACCACTTGTGACACTAATAAATGTACTTGAAACAAAGCAACAAAAGTGGCCATTTGGCCCAATGTGTCCATGATGTATCATGACTTATTTATGCCCGCTCTCCCACCTATTCTCCAGAACTCTGCAAACTGTTGCTCTTTAGTTAATGATCTGGTATTCTTTTGAAAGGCACTCTCAGGCAGTACATTCCAGATGCTAACCAGTTGCTGCGTGAAAAATATTTTCCACACATCATTATTGTTGCTTTTGCTGTTCATCTCGACCTGGTGCCCCCTGATTCTTGACCGCGTGATCAACGGGAACAGATTTCCTCATCTATCTGCTCAGGAGCCCTCATGATTTTGAATATCTCTATCAAAAGTTCCTTTCCGTTTTCCTTTCTCCAAGGAAAACAACCCCAACTTCTCCAGTCTAAGCGCAGTAACGTTGTTTGGTTTTACCGTTGTTTATTCTTTCGGGCCCTTTTTCCAATTTGCTTTTGGCTTACCGCCTTTTGGACTCTGTCCACACCCCTCTGTTCTTTGCTGTGCCCGATGCTGCCATGTTCTGGCACTGTAACTGCCACCAATGTCACCAAAGGCCAACCCTGCGGAAAATGGGCAAGGTGTGAGATGCAGGAACAGGAGCGCAGGGCAGTTACGGGAATCTGTCAGCCATCAATCGGGTGGAGAAGTATGAGCAAATTGAGGTGGAAGGAGCGGGGAGAAAGGAGGGAGGGGGGCCCGGTCTCCATACACAGTCCTCTCCCCTTACCAGCTCCATCTCTATTTAGCCACTGCCCCGGGCAACTGTGGGAGTAAAGATGAAGATGGTGGGGGTGAGGTAAAGAAAAGTGGGAAAGGATAGAAAGATTTGGAGAGGAGAGAGTGACGGTGAGGCAGAGTGGGAAAGGAGAGACGGAGAGAATGGGAAAGGAAAGAGAGAGAAAGAGACAGTGAGAAAGAAGAGAGAGACAGAGAGACAGACAGAGTTTTTTAAGTTTATTTATGAATGTCACAAGTAGGCTTAACACTGCAATGACGTTACTGTGAAAATCCCCTCATCACCACACTCTGGCACCTCTTTGGGTACACTGAGGGCAAATTTAACATGACCAATGCATCTAAGTTGGAAAGGGGAGAAAGAGAGTGGGAAAGAAATGCAAGCAAAAGATTGAACTAAGTTTCAGGAGTGCTGTGGGTATTACTCAGGTTTAATTTGGGTGATTCAGTGTTATCAAATTTCTATATGTTCAGAGATTTATTTATTTCTCAAGTTACTTCAGCAAGGAATTCACAGCATTGCACATGTACGATACAGCATTTCAACTTGCACATTGTTTTTTCTGGGCAAGAAGTATTCAAAAGAATCGAACTGCGGCGTTAACATGATTCCTACGGGAAGCTTTGATTCATGTAAAGTCGTTTCACTTAAAGTTGTTTCACTTTAAGTTGTTTCACTTTAAGTTGTTTCGCTTAAAGTTGTTTTGCTTAAAAGTCTTGATTTTCAAGCACGCAACCACAACTTTAGCTGAGGACTTACTGTAACTGAAATTTCTCATCCCTGGAATCGTTCTTGTGAATCTTTTCTGTACAATTACTTACGCCTTCACATCATTCCTAAAGCCCAGTCTGAGCACAATACTCCATCCAGTTGAAGCCAAACCAGTGTTTAATCTAGGTTTTAACACAAGTTGCTTGTTTTGTACTCGAGGCCCTATTTATAAAGCGCAGGATGTTACTTGCTTTTGGACGGTACTGTCGACCAATCTTGCCACCTTCAAAGATTTAAGATGTATACCTCTGCACCCCTTTTAGAATTCTGCCCTTCATTTTCCCTCACCCCATTCTTCCCACTGAAATGACCACTTCACACTTCTCTGCAGTGAATTTCATTTGCCACTTGTGTACACGTCCCACCCGCCTGTCTGTCAGCGTCTGTTTGAAGTCGAACATTATCCTCCAACACAGTTCGCATTGCTTCCGAATTTTATGCCAGCTGCCAATTTTGAAATTGTGCCCTGTACACCCAAGTCTAGGTCATTGATTTGGATTAAGAAGAGCAGGGGTCCTAATACTGGAACCCCACCATAAACCTCCCTCACGGTGGAAGAACAAGCCTTCACCACCACTCTGTTTCCTGTCAGCCGGCACAATTTCGGAACCCTTTTGCAGTCCATTCCTTGAGTGAAATAGTCATTCAACACTTAGGGCTAAAAATTGGCCTGTGACCTCATCATGTCTATTGCCATCAGGGTAGACAGCAAATTTGGTGCTGCCCTCTCCTTACCCTGTTGAAGCACTGGTCCATGTTGCTGGCTTGCTGATCATTCAGCAGGATGCCGGGGCAGTGTATGCAAACAACAGGCCTGTGCAGCCAGCCTGCTTAGGCATACGTATATATGCCGTGTTTGTGAACCTACCTCTCTATTCACCTGATGAAGGATCGGCGCTCCGAAAGCTCGTGCTACCACATAAGCCTGTCGGACATTAACCTGGTGTTGTGAGACTTCTTACCAAGTCAGGATGCTGAGTGGCTTGGAGGGAAACTTGCAGGTAGTGGTGTTCCCATGTGTCGGCTGCCCCTTGTCCTTCTAAACGGAAATGGTCATGGCATAATGTCAATGTTCACACATAAAGAACAGTCAGTGTCAGGGAAGAGTTGCGATGTGCAGGACCCTACTGAGGAAAGGGGAGAATTAAGAGTAGATGTGAGGGGGAGTTGCAGGAACAGGGGTGAAAAGACCTTTCCAGCATCCAACCTCTTGGTCCCATCGACTGATCTCAGTGAATTTTGTTTCCTCTCTCATTCTTGGCTTCAGTTTCTGGTGTTTTAATTTTGTTTTCCATGGTTCTACAGTTACAACTTTTAAGCAGGTTTTGCTGACAGCTTTCAAACGGGAGTCTATCTCCCTGTTTAATCCAAGTTAATCTGGCCCCCGCCTGCTTCCCTTGGTGTGCTGTGTGGATTGAGTTACATGCCGCAGGAACACTGGAATCACAGACTCAGAGGAACAGCCACCCCACCCCCCCCACCAACCCCCCACCACCTCAGAGACAGACCCCCTCTTAAATCACACTTACACACTACTCTGGCATTATCCATTTTGTTTGGAATTGTGCCCGGAATCTTCTTCCATTTCTTATCAGCTTTTAGGCTTATACTCAGGGAAGATGGCTGTTCCCTCACCGCCTGACGGCACTGAACAGCAAGAAGTCTGACAACACCAGGTTGTTACTGTGTTTACCCCAGTCCAACGCCGGCATCTCCACATCATGGTGCTGAACAGCAACCTGTTATTTTGATACTCTCGTATCAAGCTTGCTTACATCGAGAAAGAAACCTCCTCAGCACTTCAGTTGACGAGCTTCACCTTACCTCTCTACCCTCTGAGAGAATAGTTTGCGAACTGCAGTAATAACCAATGCGGACTTGCGCCCCTGCATGTTTGTATCGTGAGTTTCAGGAGCAGGCGCCTCCAGAGATTTTAAGCGGAGCGAAAGAGGGCAATTTGAAAAGGGAGCCATCACAACCACTGTCACCCACTTCCTTTGCAAGGGGAGACAATGGCCGAGTGGTACTATTGCTGTACTATTAATCCAAAAATCAGCTAATGTCCTAGGGATCTGAGTTCAAATCCCACCATGGCTAATGGTGGAATTTGAATTCAATAAAAAGGATAATCTGGAACTAAGATGTGACTATGATGCATTTTTCATTCCCCCACACTACAGTATAAATATCTCCCATTTTCTATGCCTTTTAGCTTTGACAAAGAGCGTCAGCTCTTTTCTCTCCCTACAGATGCTGCCAGACCTGCTGAGATTTTCTAGCACTTTCTCTTTGGGTTCTGGAATTAAGAATCTACTGATGACCATGAAACCATTGTCAATTGTCAGAAAAACCCATCTGGTTTACTGATGACCTGTAGGGAAGGAAATCTGCTGTCCTAACCTGGCCTGGCCTACATGTGACTCCAGAGCCACAGCAATGTGGTTGATTCTCAACTGCCCTCTGAACAAGGGCAACTGGGGATGGACAACAAACGCTGGTCAACCAGCAACGCCCGTGCCCCGTGAATGAATAAGAACCTGACAGTTGGCCACTTGCTGTCTTTTGCCGCTGGGAAAATATTTTCCGGAGTTCTGCAACCTAAAGAAAGTGGGTGGGGAATTCCCAACAAAAAACAGGGGGTCTGTGTCGGGGGGGTATTTTTCAACTCCATCGTAAATCGGGTCAGGCTTGCCCAGTGACATCGAGTGATCTTAGTGCATTTCATTTTTCTCTTTAATTCTTGGCTTCAGTTTCTGGTGTTTTAATTTTGTTTTCCATGGTTCGACAGTTACATCTTTTAAGCAGGTTTTACTGACAGCTTTCAAACGGGAGTCTATCTCCACTCATCGGTTCTATGATTCTATGGATGAATTTTCCTGGCTGACTCTTATTACAATTTGGAAGGAGAACTGACAGCATTAAATGGAGAAGCGGCGACAGAGTGGTGTTGTCACAGGGATTGTGGGTAATGCTCTGGGGTCCCGGGTTTGAATCCCACCACAGCGGATGACCATGGAACCATTGTAGTAAAAACCCATCTTGTTCAGTAATGTCCTTTAGGGAAGGAAATCTGCCATCCTTCCCTGATCTGGTCTACATGCGACTCCAGAGCCACAGCAATGTGGTTGACTCTTAAAGTGTCCTCGGAAATGGCCTCGCAAGCCACTCCATTCAAGGGCAATCAGAGATGAACATGGTCATGGTCATCATTAGACTTCTAATTCCAGGCTTTTAGTAAATTCGAAGTGGGACTCGAACCCAGGTCCCTCAGAGGATTAAGGCAAAATAGTGCAGATGCTGGAACCTGAAACAAAAACAGAAAATACTGGAGAAACTCAGCAGGTCTGACAGCATCTGTGGAGAGAGAATAGAGTAAGAAGTCTGACAACACCAGCTTTAAGTCCAACCAACTTATTTGATCAAATGTCAAATAAATTGGTTGGACTTAAACCTGGTGTTGTCAGACTTCTTACTGTGTTTTCCCCAGTCCAACGCCGGCATCTCCACATCGAGAGAGAATAGAACCAACATTTCAAGCCTGGATGGCCCTTCATCAGAGTCTGGATGAACCTTCCTCTGACGAAGGGTCATCCAGACTCGAAACGTTGGCTCTATTCTCTCCCAACAGATGCAGTCAGACCTACTGGGATTTTCCAGTATTTTCTGTTTTTCTTCCCTCAGAGGATTGCCCTGCGTCTCTGGATTGCTAGTCCAGTGACAATACCACTGTGCCAGTGACAACACCAATGTGTCACTGCCTCCGCATATACCATCCCTGTTACATGGTATTTTGATAAAATGACTCTTCAAATGTCTTGAGTGTATCTGTGTCTCAAGTCTCCCAGAAGCTTCTCCTGAGGCAGGATGGAGAGGCTCGTGGTTTATCGAGTACTTACGTTTTAAAGTGGGGGAGTGGAGTGTTTGGGGAGGTCGGGATTAATGAATGGCAACATTAGAATCACAGTGGAACTATTGGTCAGGCAACTAACGACACTTCACCATTTAAAACCTGTCTCCAAGGTAACCACAGAGTTATCTTCCTGCCAGCTACTATAAACCTTGGTGACTCCCCTCTTGCTTGAGGGAAGATACTTACAGAATCATTGAATCCTACAGTGCAGAAGGAGGCCATTCAGTCCATCAAGTCCACAATCCCACGCAGGTCCTATCCCAATAAATCCATGCATTTACCCTACTTAGCCCCCCTGACACTTAGGGGCAATTTAGCATGGTCAATCCACCTAACCCACACATCTTTGGACTGTGGGAGGAAATTGGAGCATCCGGAGGAAGCCCATGCAGACATGGGGAGAACGTGCAAACTTCACACATGCAGTGACCCACAGCCGGAATTGAACTTGGGCCACTGCGCTGTGAGGCAGCAGTGCTAACCACTGTGCCACTGTGTTGCACACATCTTCCCTGGATCTCCTGCCCATTACCTCACACCGTGCCAAGCCAAGTGGAAGTGTAAGTATGTGAGTGACACTTACTCCCCAAAAAACAATTTCATAGAAAAGCTTTCAGCGAAGCATGATAACATGGCCTGGATTGGTGTCAGAATCCTCACCTCTGAATCAGGAGACTGGGGGTTCATATCCCAACCTAGGGTCTTCAGAGTTGATGGAGGGTTAGCTGTTGGTGTTGCCATCTTAAGAATGAGTCATTAGATCAAGGCCTCCATCTGCCAGTTCAGGGAGAAATAAAGAACAAAGAACAAAATCAGCCTGGGAAACAGGCCCTTCGGCCCAACGAGCCCGCACCGCCATCTCAACACCACCAGTCCCCCTCTCTACCCGCAACCCCTGTCTAATGTTTTATGGCCATCCAGATTGAGGGAAACTGATTTAGGGACAATTTATTCCTGCCAATCAGCCTAACAGCACATCTTTGGGGTGTGGGAGGAAACCGGAGCACCCGGAGAAAACCCACGCAAGCACGGGGAGAATGCGCAAACTCCCACAGACACCGGCCCAAATCCATGTGTCTGCACAGCAATCAGCGATAGTCACTGAGCTGTCGTCTTGCCCAGTATCTTGTCCAGTTTAGGCACACACTAGCGACATGAAGCACTAGGCCAATCTCGAACAACCAAGAGCAGCCCCAGTACGACCCATCGCGTGTATGCCCCTCGTTGGACACGAGGTGGACCGAGTTGAGGGGGAACTTCTTCACTCAAAGGGTGGTGAATCTCTGGAATTCTCTGCCCGTTGAGGTGGTGGAGGCTGCCTCGCTAAATATTTTTAAGACGCGGGTTGATGGATTTTTGATAAGCGAGGGGATTAAGGGTTATGGGGAGAGGCCGGGAATGTGGAACTGAGACACGACAGATCAGCCATGATCTTATTGAATGGCGGGGCAGGTTCGAAGGGCTGGATGGCCTACTCCTGCTCCTATTTCTTATGTTCTTATTATGTTCTTATGACTTAGAACCTGTGAATGAAAAGAGAAAAACATTATTATCATACCATACCCATTTAGATTACCAGGAACACCCCAATGCTAATGACCCTTATTTAAAACAATCTCCTATATCCACCCATCTCCAACCCAGTCATGTGCCTGTCTAAGTTACTCTTAAATGACTCTAGCGTGTTTGCCTCCACCACCTTACTTGGCAGAGCATTCCATACCCCCACTACCCTCTAGGTGAAAAACCTCCCTCTAATATCTGTGTTGTACCTCTCCCCCCTCACCTTAAGTCCATGGCCCCTTGTCCTATATGTCTCTATCATAGGAAATAGCTTACCTCTGTTTACTCTATCTATACCCTTCATAATCTTATATACCTCTATTAGATCCCCCCTCAGTCGGCGTCCTTCAAGGGAAAAGAGCTCCAATTTCTTCAATCTTTCTTCATACCCCAGTCCTTCCATACCAGGCAACATCCTGGTAAACCTCCTCTGCACTCTCTCCAGAGTCTCCACGTCCTTCCGGTAGTAAGGTGACCAGAACTGGATGCGGTATTCCAAATGCGGCCTAACCAACGTTCTGTACAATTGCAACATTAGACTCCAGCTCTTATATTCTATACCCCTTCCTATAAAGGCTAACATACCATAGGCTTTCTTCACCACACTCTCCACTTGCACTTCCACCTTCAAAGACTTGTGCACTTGCACCCCCAGGTCTCGCTGCGATTCTATACTCCTTACGGGCTTACCCTTTACCATATAACTCCCCCCTACATTATTCCGGCCAAAATGCATCACCTCACATTTATCCGGATTAAACTCCATTTGCCATGTATCTGCCCAATCAACCAGCCTATCAATATCCCGCTGTATTGCCAGACACTGCTCCTCACTGCCCGCCAATCCAGCCATCTTGGTGTCATCAGCAAATTTGCTGATCACACCACCTGCTCCCTCTTCCAAATCATTTATATACGAAATAACGGATCACATGACACTATTTAAAAAAAAGCCAAAACTACTCCCGACCAACACCTCTCCTTTAACCAATGATGCTAAAGCCTGCTCATTCACCAGGGTACTGCTTGGGATGGAATATTTACGTTATGAAGAGAGGTTGGATAGACTTGGGTTGTTTTCGCTGGAACAGAAAAGACTGAGGGGGCGACCTGATCGAGGTGTACAAGATTATGAGGGGCATGGACAGAGTGGAATAGTTGTTCCCCTTAGTTGAAGGGTCAGTCATGAGTGGAGATAAGCTCAAGGTGAGGGGCAGGAGGTTTAGGGGGAATGTGAGGAAAACATTTTTATCCAGAGGGTGGTGATGGTCTGGGAGGGTGGTTAGAGGCAGGATGCCTCACGTCCTTTAAAAAGCACCTAGATAACTACTTGGCACGCCATAACATTCAGGGCTGTGGGCCATGTGCTGGTAAATGGGATTAGGTAGGAGGTCAGGTGTTTCACACGTGTCGGTACAGACTCGATGGGCCAAAGGGCCTGTTCTGCACAGCGTGATTCTTTGACTTATCTCATTGCTGCTTTGTGGATCTTGCTGTGCACAAATTGTTGTGCTGGTCTACAACAATGACTGCACTTGATTAAGACATCCTGAGAACATGAAAGGTCCGATATAAATGCCAATTCTTTCTTGGTCTGTGATGCGCTCTTTAAAATAGTGCATTTGGCATAAATCAAAACTTATTATTAGTCTCGTGGAAGACGGGTTTCTTGGTTCAAACGGATATGAGATCCAGGTGAGAGCGCACTGTTTCCAGAGGAGGTGGGGAGGACTCCAAACAATGAAGAGAGTACCTTGCTTTCCCAAGGGAAAAGCAAACACACACATCAACCCCTTCTTAATACCAGAAAACCCATCTGATTACTTCGATCAGGCTCCATTAGCTGCGGAGGTAAGTGTGTGTCTTTTCTGCATGATGGAGCCCTGAATGTGAGTGCTCCTGCAGACCTGTTGCTTTGAAATCCTTCTGTCAGATTGATGAATGAGGTGTTTCTGGTGAATTAGTTCAGCTGAACTTTCCAGATCCCGGGTCCGCCTCACAGGCCTGAACGACGTGTGAGTTTTTTGTTTGCATCGGGTGCCCCTCCCACTGATTTTTTTCACCCCCTTTTCTCCTGAAGAAAGCCAACATCAATAGCTGCAACCGGTGCTTGTACGCAGAGATAAACAACTCTGAGATCAAGTCGGGTGGCAAAAATGAAAGGACACCAAGCCCGTGAAGGAGATATCAGGAAGGGGTGCGGGGGAGGGGTGGGTGGGATTTGGGGGGGGGCGTGGATCGGAGGATGCACCAGTTACCAAAAAAAGCGCAGCCAAAGGAATTAATTTTGAGGAGGAGAAGGATGTGGAGAGGCAGAAAGGTTCAGGGAGAACATGATGAGTACGTGGGATTTAATAGGATTGAGGGTTATAGGTAGGCCTAGTAGGTGGGGATATGATCAGCGCAACTTGTGGGCCGAAGGGCCTGTTTGTGCTGTAGTTTTTCTATGTTCTAACATTCTGGAATGAAGACACAGCTACCAGTGATAACGATACATAAAGGGAGTATACCCACATGCCCTCTGTGTACAATCCTGCTCACCCTATTGTAGAAAGGATCTTATTAAACTAGAAAGAGTGCAGAAAAGATTTACTAGGATGCTACCAGGACTTGATGGTTTGAATTATAAGGAGAGGTTGGATTGACTGGGGCTCTTTTCCCTGGAGCGTAGGAAGCTTAGAGATGATCTTATAGAGGTCTATAAAATAATGAGGGGCACAGATCAGCTAGATAATCAATATCTTTTCCCAAAGGTAGGGGAGTCTAAAACGAGAGGGCATAGGTTTAAGGTGAGAGGGGAGAGATACAAAAGAGTCCAGAGGGCCATTTTTTTCACACAGAGGGTGGTGAGTGACTGGAACAAGCTGCCAGATTTAGTAGTAGAGGTGGTACAATTTTGTCTTTTAAAAAGTATTTAGATAGTTACATGGTTAAGATGGGTATGGGGGATATGGGCCATACTCGGGCAATTGGAACTAGCTTAGTGGTTTAAAAAAAAGCGACATGGACAAGTTGGACCTAAGGGCCTGTTTCCATGCTGTAAACCTCTATGTTGACTCTATGTCGGAATTGGTGAAATAGAGAATACGTTTGTGATGAGGTGTGCAGCACTGGAGCAGATATCTGAAATTAAGGGCCCAGACCATGAAAAGATTTAAGCACAAGGGTGGTCATTTTAAAATTGGAACCATTTAGAAGCTGGAGACAAATGTATGTTAGCAAGATTGAGTTGGGATTTGTCACAAAATAGAATAGGAGTGTCATAGTTTTAAATCCTTTGAGTTGTGTGTAGTATGTATGTAATATGCCTACAGTGCAGATGGAGGCCATTTGGCCCATCGAGCCTGTACCGACTCTCCAACAGAGCATCCCACCTAGGTTCAATCTTCGTAGCCCCATGTATTTACCCCGCTAATCCCCCTAACTTATGCATCTTCAGACACTAAGGGGCAATACATCATGCCAATCCTCCCAACTTGCACATCTTTGGAGTGAGAGAAAATCGGAGCACCCGGAGGAAACACCTGCATGGCTAGGACACTGAATTTGCTGTGTGAATTGAAGGCAATGGTCTTACCAGTGTTCAGCTCAAAGAGAAAGACTGGATGGAAAAAGTGGAGGAGTTGAGACAAGAGAGAAGCAGAGCTAGTCTCCTCAGCATGTGCAAGGAAGGTGACCCTATAAGCTGAACCTTACCAAAAAATGCCACCACCTCACCCCCACGAGGCTCCCACTGGGGCCTGCCCCTTGGCACATACAGTAGCCAATCAGATCACTGCAGGATCTCAATCTTCTTTGACGATAAGGGTGAAGGAAGAATGCTTCCTAACCTTCTTCAAAAATGGCCATCGGATCTTAGCCACCTGGGGAAACCATACAATCCTACAGAGCAGAAGGAGGCCATTCAGCCCATCGAGTCTGCACCAACCACAATCCCACCCAGGCCCTATCCCCAAAACCCCATGCATTTTCCCTAGCTAGTCCCCCTGACACTAAGCAGCAATTTATCACAGTCAATCCATCTGACCCGCATATTTTTAAACTGTGGGAGGAAGTCAGAGCACCAAGAAAACACCCACACAGAGATGGGGAGAATGTGCAAACTCCACACATACAATGACCCAAGCCAGGAATTGAACCCGGGTTCCTGTGAGGCAGCAGTACTGCCCTATCTGAATTGATTTGATTTGATTTATTGTCACATGTATTAACATGCGGTGAAAAGTATTGTTCCTTGCCTGCTGTGCAGACAAAGCATACCATTCATAGAGAAGAAAACAAGAGAGTGCAGGGAGTAGTGTTACAGTCATAGCTAGGGTGTAGAGAAAGATCAACTCAATGCAAGATAGGTCCATTCAAATGTCTGACAGCAGCAGGGAAGAAGCAGTTCTTGAGTCAGTTGGTATGTGACCCCAGACTTTTGTATCTTCTTCCTGACAGAAGAAGGTGGAAGAGAGAATGTCCAGGGTGCATGGGATCCTTAATTATGCTGGCTGCTTTGCTGAGGTGGCAGGAAGTGTAGACAGAGTCAGTGGTTGGGAGGCTGGTTTGCGCAATGGATTGGGCTACATTCATGACCTTTTGTTGTTTGTTATGATCTTGAGCAGAGCAGGAGCCATACCAAGCTGTGATACAACCAGAAAGAATGCTTTCTGTGGTGCATCTGTAAAAGTTTGTGAAAGTCATAGCTGACATGCTGAATTTTCTTAGTCTTCTGAGAAAGTAGAGGCATTGATGGGCTGTCTTAACTATAGTGTCGGCATGGGGGGACCAGGACAAGGTTGTTGGTGATCTGGACAGCTAAAAACCTGAAGCTTTGGATCCTTTATACTTCCTCCCCATTGATGTAGATGGGGACATGTTCTCCTTTACTCTCCCTGAAGTCGATGACAATCTCCTTTGTTTTATTGACATTGAGGGAGAGATTATTGTTGCCGCACCAGTTCACCAGATTCAGCAGATTAGGCAGCTAAGGCTTCAGTTTAACTTCTCACCTGAAGGGTGCCATTCCTGAGATGGTGGCTGTCCCACAACACAGCATTCAGGGATTGCAGGGCTGAAGCAGAATATTACCCCTCAATCATCTGAACCAAACTTGAGATGATTGTGGTGTTAGCTGAAGGGTTAGCTGCCTGATCTGTTGCCACCACCGCTGGCACATTGATACAACTCATATCAGAATTCATTGTGTGAAGTGCCATGATTTGACCCTGCCTCTCACCAGCCAAAGGCATTGAATATTGTTGGTCCAATTTTTTTCCGCATCTCTGGAATAACCACGCTATTGGCACCTTGGATTGGTGGCTGGGGGGGTTGGGGGGGGGCGGAGTTGGTGGGGGTGACGGGGGGAGTGTGGAGTTGGCTGTTAGGTCCATTCACCCATTTGTCTAGCTAAGCTGTAGAACCTCATGGTCTGCATTGAGCTGGGAATGACTGTGCCCTTTGCAATGGCAAAATGCTGATCTTTGTCCCAGATTCCCAGCTGCTTCGAATCAAAACGCACAATGTAAATATGAATGTATTCAGCTATATCAGAGCGGAAACACAGCCTCCTGTCGGCTTAAGAAGGACCGGCTGAGTTCCAGCCTCGGCTGAGTTCAATATTGAACGATGGATTGGTTTTTTGCTCCGTGCCAGTTTGACCAGCTCCATGCCATAGTGCATGTGAGTGGCGCGGGGTGATTTAATGCTGGCGGAAGATGTCCTGGTTCAAAACAGGAGAGAACCTAAAGGTTCCAGTCGCATTCAGTTTCTGTGGACAGATTCAAGCTGAAATCCATCCATCCCATGTGTTTCTCAGTGGGGACCCTAGACAGTTACATGGGTAAGATGGGTATAAAGGGTTATGGGCCAAACAGGGGCAACTGGGATTAGCTTTGTAGTAAAAAAAGGGTGACATGGACAAGTCGGGCCTAAGGGTCTGTTTCCATGCTGTAAACCTCTATAACTCTGATACGAATGCTGAATTTTTAAGAAATATTTTGCTTGTTTCCACAGGCCTCCTGCCTTGACTGGGAGCCCTGTCTTCTCCGACATCTCCCTCATCCGGCTCTCTCCTCATCGGAATCCAGCGGCCACAGGGGAGTCTCCTTTTAGCCCACCTCATCCTTATGTCAACCCCCACATGGAACATTACCTGAGGACCATGCATGGCAGTCCCACGCTCTCCATGATCTCGGCTGCAAGAGGCCTGAGTCCAGCTGATGGTAAGTCTCTTCATCCAAATAACTTTACCAACAACTTGTGTTTGTCTTTGGTGCAGTGAAACGTCTCAAGGTGCTTCACAGTAACAGTTTAAAACCAAACGTGACATCAAGCTGTATAAGGAGACATTGAGGTAGACGGCCAAAACTTGGTCAAAGAGCTAAATTTTAAGGAGCATCTTAAAGGGGGAAAGGAAGTCCATGGTTTATAGGAGAAACCCTGATGCTTAGGGGCTTGGCAACTGAAGACACTGTCAGTGGCAGAGTGATTAAAGTGAGGAGTGCAAGTACCTAAAGTTTATTTATTAGTGTCACACTTTGGCATATGTTAACACTGCAGTGAAGTTACTATGAAAATCTCCTAGTCACCACACTCCAATGCCTGCTTGGGGACACTGAGGGAGAATTTAGCACGGCCAGTGCACCTAACCAGCACATCTTTGGACTATGGGAGGAAACCGGAGCACCCGGAGGAGACCCACGCAGACACGGGGAGAGTGTTCAGACTCCGCACAGTCAGTGACCCAAGCCAGGAATTGAACCCAGGTCCCTGGAGCTGTGAGGCAGCAGTGCTCACCACTGTCCCCCATGCCACCTCTCTCTTATAGGACTTGAGGAGGGGACAGAGATGGTGAGAGGGGTGAGGACATAGGGGGATTTGAAAACAAAGGGGAGGATATTGAATTTGAGGCATTGCTTAATGGGGAACCAGTTTAGAACAACATGCAGGGGTGATAGGTCAACACAACTTGGTACAAATTGGGGCAAAGACAGCTAGGTTTTGGATGACCTCAAAGTTTTTGGAGGGCAGAGCATTGGAGGCTAACTTGGAAGATGTTGGAACAGTTAGAAGTACCAATGGCATGGGTAAGGATTGGAGCGTGAGATGGACTAAGGCAGAAACAGCATTGAGAATGTTAATGACTTCTCCAGATTTCTTCTCCAAGGCAGAATCATGTCTTGTATGAGCTAAATCAATGACCACTTTGCAATGGTTGATATATGTCCTGCTTTGAAGTTAGTATGTGGATGCAAACAGCAAAGGCAGGGTTTTCCTTTCCTCTCTGTATAAAGCTCATGAAAAATCCCATTCTTGAATAATTATATGAAGCAATGGTAGTTCAGCAAAAGAATTCTCTTCTAAGTTCACACAGACAGGAGAATATGGCACATTGTGGAGAAAGCAAGTATGAATAATCATTTTGCGTAATGGGTAATTGTAAGAAAATGGAACTGCAAACCAAGAATTTTCAGTAACCAGTTTAGTTTTATGACACAGAGTTGGGAGTTAATAATGTTATATTATTTTTACATAAGATACCCACCAGAAGACTAGATGCTAATAATAGACAGATCACAGAATTGCCTGTGCTAAGCTGAAAATAATTTAGCAAAAGCGAAGTTTAACTCCTTGAATACTCATTGAGTGTTCAACATAATATTCAAAATGTGTGCCTGTGTATTGGCAATGTTATCTTCTCAAGTTTCTAGTGCAGATTTTGCTCCATTGTTAATGTGACTGTGGTTTGGAATCATTATCTGTGTCCACACAATTGGACCGGGATTAGTCAGACAACAATGTAAGGGTTAAGATGGTCTAACCACATCCAAGAGAAATGAACCAGGCCTACCGGAACCCGAGAGCTTTTCGAAATGAGTGAAAACACCGAAATCCTGTTGTGCCTTGGAGGTGGGAGTGCCATAGGAAAGCTGCTTCAGCCCCTCGGGGGTTAACCATTTAGCTTCTCACTCAAACGAGATTGCAAAGCAAAGAGAACTGCCCCCCCCCCGCGCGCACACACACACACACACACACACACACACACACACACACACACACACACACACACACACACACACACACACACACACACACACAAGTATACTCTCCCTCACACACACACACTCACTCACTCGCTCACTCACACACATACACACACACACATACATACACACACATACACGCATACATATACTCTCCCTCACACGCGCACACTCACTCACTCACTCTCACATGCACACACACACTCATACACACACACGCACACATTCTCCCACACACACTCACACATTCTCTCACACACACACACACTCTTACTCACTCATACACATACACCCTCACTCACACACACATTCGTACACACACACTCACACACACACATACGCACACACACACTCTCCCATACACACACACAAAGTATGCCTTTAACTAGTAACTTTTAAAAACACATGTATATTGTGTTCATGCACCAGCGAGTGTAGTGGAGGATACCTGTGAGAGGGTGTGAGTGGACATATGTGTATATCTATATATATATGACTGCGCACATGTGTACCCGTGGGTGGCACGCTCGCACAGTGGTTAGCATTGCTGCCTCACAGCGCCAGGGACCCAGATTCAATTCCTGCTTGGGTCACTGTCTGTTCAGAGTCTGGATGTTGTCTGCGTGGCTCACACTGGTTTCCACCCACAGTCCAAAAGACATGCATTGGCTATACTAAAATTCTCCTTCAGTGTACCCAAACGTGCGCTGGAGTGTGGCAACTAGGGGATTTTCACAGTAGCTCCATTGCAGTGTTAATGTAAGCCTACTTGTGACTCTAGTAAATAAACTTTACTCTAACTAAAAATTGTCTGGCTGACGTTAGACATGGAGTTGCCATGTTTCCAAATGTTCCTATCTTTCCTCCTGTGATTTTCTCTCTCTCCCTCTCTCTCTCTCTGTTCGTGCCTGAAGTCATTTGGTGCAGTCAGGGTTTGTTTATGAGTTTGAGGAAACACTGGAATGTGGAGGCCCCAGCTTGCTCAGCTCTGCTCGACACAAACACGCCCAAACTACCGTCACTGAGGAGCAGCGATAGCTTCCATCTGGGTAGCAGAGGGATGCCTGACGTCAGTGCTGAGAATCACAAAGGTTTTTACAACTTCAGGAACGGGTATTTTGTTTTCTGCCCTTGCAGTTCCTCACGAGCATTTGAAGGACAGGGGTCTGTTTGGCCTGCCTCCTCCCCCACCAGGAGCTAATCCAGCTGAGTACTACCATCAGATGACCCTAATGGCTACTCATCGAAGCCCGTATGGTGACATCCTGATGCAGGCTAGTGGAACAGGCGGCGCGACGCACATCACAGATTACATCAACCCCGTGGACAGTAAGTATTGTTGGACTTCCTCCTTCTCGTTCTTTTATCTCACGGATCAGGAAGCTCTCTGCCGCTCAGCGCAGGAGACTCACGGCAAAGTTCCTGCAAGAAAGTCATTTTGAAAAGAGTGGCAGTTTTGATTATCGGCGTTAACCCTTCGAGAGCTGCCCTGCAGTGCGAGCGATGAGAGATGCCTTGTGCCTGACATTCCAACCCCAGTCGTGCCTCTCCCCTTTGGCATAATTTAACCTGAAACTTTTATTTTCCAGAATAAGATTTATTTTGCTTCTGTCTCTTGAAAAATATTTCCAACCATCAGCTGAAAGACTTTTCTCTCCAAGGTCAAAGACATGTGAACGAATCTCAGAGAAACGTAAAGAAAATGAGCCTGATGTTTTTGTTTAAACAGTAAACTTATCGGTGCATCCGATAGTGTCAAGTTTTGTACCGTTTGCTTTGAAGTTGTATTTCTGCGCAGATTTTAATTTATTGCAGGTTAGCACAAATCCTAACAAGAATGCAGCTCCTCCAGAACAAAGACTCTCAGTCCTTTTGATAGACATCTGTATATATTGTGGTTTGGTTTGAAAACTTCCTTCACTTTGTGTGGTGAATGGGAACTCAGCAACTAGCATTTCCTAATAATAGGGAAATAGATAAAGGTGACTCTGCCCGTGGGGCAGTCGCTTCCTATCTCGGGAGGGCCACGTGTAGTCCTACTGTTTACAACTGACTATACTACACTCAGCACTCCAGAGTGTGCCACCCGAACCGTCTGGGTCTGAACTCGCTAAGTGCCCAGAACTTAATGATTCAGATTTCTTCCTCTGAATTGAGAATGGCATTCTTCCAATTCTACTAGCCCCGAGGATAGGTGTGCAGAGAGGAGGTGGCCTTGGACGAGAGCTCCAAACGACTGCTTACTCTTTAGACTGGAGTGTTTAGTGAATAGCGGCAGCAGTTACCGACAGTTCGCCACCACCCCCGCAGGCCCACCCCCAGACCCCTGCTATTGACGGACCGACCTGTGGAAGTCTGAGTAATGCTGGATTTTGCACATTTTTCTGGTTTTCTTCCCTGGACTAATCCAGCTCAGCAGAGAGTTCGGAGGAGGAACGACGCACAGACATGTTCCTTGTCTTTCATTTTTTTTTTGTTTAGAGGATGTGTGTTGGACAGAATGTGTGCAGCTCAGACTGAAATCAATACCGTATCGCAGCCAGCAGCCACAGGCTTCCAGATTTTGGTTCAATCGCAGCTTGCAGACAATCCGTATTTTGTAAAAATGTGCCAGACATGTGGATGCCCTGTGCCTGATCCTCGCTGGGAAATATTCAGATCCTGAATGTGGTTTGATTTCTAATTCATCGCCTTTTTCAATTACTGCCATCCTTTGCCGGACAGTTGGGAAGGCGTTTAGGAAGAGAGAGAGAGGGTGTTGTTGGAAGGTGCTGTGTACCTTTCTTTCAGTATGTCCTGACTTGTGCCAGGGCGGCAGGGTGACGCAGTGGTTAGCACTGCCGCCTCACGGCGCCAGGGACCTGGGTTCGATCCCGACTTGGGTCACTGTCCGTGCGGAGTCTGCGCGTTCCCCCCGTGTCTGCGTGGGTTTCCTCCGGGTGCTCCGGTTTCTTCCCACAGTCTGAAAGACATGCTGGTTGGGCGCATTGACTTGAACAGGTGCTGGAATGTGGCGACTCGGGGAATTTCACAGTAACTTCATTGCAGTGTTAATGTCAGCCTTACTTGTGACTAATAAATAAACTTTAAAGCACAAAGAAAACCACAGCACAGGATCAGGCCCTTCAGCCCTCCAACCCTGCACCAACCATGCTGCCCGACTTAACTAAAACCCTCTACCCTTCCAGGGAACATATCCCTCTATTTCCATCCTATTCATTTATCTGTCAAGACGTCCCTTAAAAGCCACTACCATATCCACTTCCACTACCTCCCCTGGCAATGAGCTCCAAGCACCCACCACTCTGTATAAAAGAACAAAGAAAATTACAAAACTTTGTCATCTCGTTCAAGTTAAATACTGTGGATGCTGAAAGCTGAAAATGCTGGAAACATCCAGCAAGCCTGGCAGGATCTGTGGACAGAAAACCATCAAGTTACGGTTTCAGGCCTGTGACCTAACATCAGAATTCAGCATCAAAAGTCATCGACCTGAAGCATTAACTGTTCCTCTCGCTCTACAGCTGCAGCCAGGCCTGATGGGTTGTCATATTGTTGTCAGCATTGTTGTCATATTGATTTTATTAAGGACCTTTTCAAAGCACTGAGTAGATGTGTGGCCCAGTCGCTGCCTATTTGTGAAGTCATGATGTGGGTATGCCGGCGTTGGACTGGCGTAAACACAGTAAAAAGTCTGACAACACCAGGTTTTAGTCCAACCTATTTATTTGATAATATACTCGCAAGCTTTCGAGGGGTTACCCTCTTCGTCAGGTGAATGGAGGACTCTCCATTCACCTGACGAAGAGGGTAACCCCTCGAAAGCTTGCGAGTATATTATCAAATAAATAGGTTGGACTAAAACCTGGTGTTGTCAGACTTTTTACTATTTGTGAAGTGCCAGGACTATGTGAAATTGTGCTGTTTACATACTACACCAGGCACTCCAACATACCCCCCGAGCCATTTGGGTCTGGACTTAGAATCATAGAATCCCTACAGTGCAGAAAGAAGTTATTTGGCCCATTGAGCCTGCATCGACAACAATCCCACCCAGCCCCTATCCCCTTAACCCCACATATTTTCCCTGCTAATCTCCCTGATGCTAAGGGTCAATTTAGCATGGCCAATCCACCTAACCCACACGTCTTTGGACTGTGGGAGGAAATCGGATCACCCGGAGGAAACCCAAGCAGATACAGGGAGAATGTGCAAATTTCACATAGACAGTGACCCTAGCATGGAATTGAACCCTGTGAGGCAACAGTGCTGACCACTGTGCCACCGTGCCGCTACTTAATACACAGATTGATACTTAGCCAGGTTGACAAGGCAAGTGTTCGGTCTGATTCCTGGTTAGCTGAAGTCATCAGTAGTTGGGATGCTACAACTAATCTTAATATCCTCAGGCTAGGGAGGAGGGATGAAAAACAGCACTGTTAATCCTGATTTCTTTCACACTACAATGGCTACACTTCAAAAACCGCTTAATTGGCTGTAACACACTTTGGGAGGTCCTTTGGTGAAAGAGCGATATAAATATAGGCTCTTTATATGATGGATGTTTGCTGATCTCAATGCATCAACGGACACAAGGTGAGGTACACCATTGGACTCAACATTGAAACCCTTCTGTACGTTCTCCCTGTGTCTGCGTGGGCTTCCTCCCACAGTCTGAAAGAGGTGCTAATTAGGTGCATCGGCCATGCTAAGTTCTCCCTCAGTGTATCCGAACAGGCGCCGGAGTGCGGCGACTAAAGGATTTTCAAGTAACTTCATTGCAGTGTTAATGTAAGCCCACTTGTGACACTAATAAATAAACTTTAACTTTACCTCACACTAAGGTATTCTGCACACTCCCACAATTTTGGACTGGATGCAAAGTATCATTGTTAGGCTGTCACAACGGATGGTGGGTGATTCTGTGGGAACCATTCTTCATTACGTCAACAGGAGGGAAGAGAATTGGGTTGGGGGTAGCGAGGGGAAGAAGAGTAAGCAGCCATTTTTAGCGTGAGGGTGGGCTTAAAGGCAAGGGAACTGCTCTTTCAGATTGGCCGGAATCTTCCAGCTGTTTATGTCAGTGGGATCTTCCAGTCCCACCGACGGCGCACGGCCACCGTGGGCTTCAGGGCAGTGAGGGGTGCGTTCAACAGGATATGTCATTGACAATGGCGGGAACAGAAGATCCCACTGCTGACCAATGGCAGGCTGTTCCTGCCGCTGCAATTCACGTGGCAGGAAGCAGGGAAAATCCCGTTCGTTCCCAAAATTGACAATGTGAAAGAGTTAAAGGTTTTAAGAACATAAGAAATAGGAGCAGGAGTAGGCCATCTAGCCCTTCGAGCCTGCCCCGCCATTCAATAAGATCATGGCTGATCTGAAGTGGATCAGTTCCACTTTCCCACTTTCTCCCCATAACCCTTAATTCCCTTGTCCATCAGAAACCTATCTACCCGTGACTTAAATATATTTAGCGAGGTAGCCTCCACCACTTCAACGGGCAGAGAATTCCAGAGATTCACCACCCTTTGAGTGAAGAAGTTCCTCCTCAACTCCATTCTAAACTGCTCCCCCCCCCTACTTATCTTGAGGCTGTGCCCTCTAGTCCTGCTGTCCTTTCTGAGCAGGAAGAATCTCTCTACCTCTACCCTATCCATCCCCTTCATTATCTTATACGTCTCTATAAGATCCCCCCTCATCCTTCTAAACTCCAACGAGTACAGACCCAGTCTATTTAGTCTCTCTTCATAGTCCAACCCCGTCATCTCCGGTATCAGCCTAGTGAACCTCCACGTTTTATTTTTACATGACATCTCGCCTGCCGAGTTATGGGCCAAAGGTCAGCATCCAACAGCCAAGAAGCCCTTAGCCTGAGTTGAATGATAACTGCAAAGAGGCCGTGCAATGGCAGGATTTGGGAAATGAGGAAATCATTCCAACCATGGGAGATGGTTTACAGAGGATGCTGGGGGGAGGCCACTTGACTAGACTGCGTTGTGCCTGGCCTGGAAGTGCTTGATGCTGCTCTAAGATGTCTCTAATGCGAAGATTCAAATCACCAGGTCAGCATCCCTCAACTCGATATTCATCAAGAAACTGAATTTTGATTTGCGTTTGGTTGGATAGTTCAAATTTAAATAACCCTCCATTTTACATAGTCGTGGCTTGCCACATTACAGGTCGTAGGTCAGAGTTCAAACAGCGAAGAGAGCGAATAGCACCGTCCGTCTAGTCTTTACCTCATCTTTTCCGGGATCACATTAAGAACACTGAAGGGATTACATTTTCCAGGATGTCCTGCACTCGACAAGCTTCTGGCTAAAGGAGCAGCACAGGAGAATGGTTGAAAACGTACCTTCTTCCCCTGACTCCTGGTCTGAAGCAGGGAGTTGTTCCTCCACTGGGGAACGTTGAGGCAAGATGGGATCTTGGAACAACTTTCCCCAGAACTGCTCGCATATTGGTCACCGTGGCAACAGATGATTTGACAGCATATTCACAATGCTATTTTTAAAAGAAATTTTATATTAGCTGTCTATAAAAATAGTCCAGACTATCACCATTGTAATAGCACAAGCGGGGGCCCCTGCCCTAATTCTGGGAAACACAGTAAATACCGGGGCTAGCTCTTAAAGAAGTATGAGGAATGCTCTAGATTCCCTCTCCGTGGACCCTCTACAGGTCTTCCAGAAAATGTCCATTCCACAGCTCAGACAGAGGGCTCCACGGATCCTTTGAGGGTCTGTATTTTTCGTTATTTTTCAAGGTGGCACAGTGGCTAGCACTGCTGCCTCATGGCTCCAGGGATCCAGGTTTGATTCCAGCCTTGACTGTGGAGTTCGCACATTCTCCCCATGTCTACGTGGGTTTCCTCTGGGTGCTCCAGTTTCCTCCCACAGTCTAAAAATCCAAGTTAGGTGGATTGACCGTACTAAATCGCTCTTTGGTGTCTAGGTTAGATGGATTAGCCACGGCAGATGCGTGGGGTTACAGGGGTAGGGCGGGAAAGAAGGCCTGGTTAAGATACTCTGTCAGAGAATCAATGCAGACTTGATGGACCAAATGGCCTCTTCTGCACTATAAGAATTCTAAGAAGACTTCTTGGAGAAATTGAGAGTATTATCTGTAAAGTACTGGCACAGTAAACAAATGCAGTCACTGCAAGATGGGGTGTACTTTTGGGGGGTCCAGAAGACGTCACTGACCACAAAGCCAAAATAGCGAACATCAATAGCACATTATTGCCTGGAAGGGAGGACATTGTTATTCTTTGCATTAAAATGCACAGCTAATTTAATGAGGTGGTTTCATTCAGCTTAGGGGCCCATTTTGTGGCAAAGGCATCTGTCAGTGCACATTGAGTTGTTGACGATTGATGTCATTGACAATAAAGAATGAACAATTGTGCTGTTATTCTTGAAGGATTATAGAAAAAAGTGATTAGCTAGTGAGTAGAATAGCTACAGTAACAAAACACATACCAGTGAGGAGACGGATAAAATAACATAACTTATCTTGCCTATGCAGACGTTTTGTAAGAACTATCCAATTGGTCCAATTTCTTTCTCTTTCCCCATAGGGCTGCAAAATATTCATTTTCAAGTATATACATATATCCATTTTCTTTTGATTCTGTTTTCACCACGACTTTAGACATTGTGTTCCAGCTCTTGCTCTGCAAAACATTTCTCCAAATCTCCCACTTTAGCCATATATTGTAAATCTGTCCCCTTTGGTTACCAAGCCCCCTTCCAGTTTATTCTTCCTTACTCCATCAAAACCTTTCTGAATTTTGATTGTGACTATTGTAATGATGCATGCTACAGACTTCCATCAGGAACACAAAGGCTTCTATTAATAAGGAAAAACTGCACAGAGGCTAGGAGCCCCTTGGTTGCCGCAATCCCTACGTGTCTCCTATCTGTCTTCAGACTGTCTTCTGCCCAAGAGAGAACTCCACCCCCTGGAGTGATTACCCACTCTTGGTCCAAATTGCCCCCCAAAGCCAGGTGACCCTCTTCTGTTGTGTTGTCCTTAGAGGGACAGTCTGGGGAGGTGATGGTCTAGTGGTATTATCACCAGAAACTCAGATAATGTCTGGGGACCCAGGTTCAAATCCCGCCATGGCAGATGGTGGAATTTGTCAGAAAAACCCATCTGGTTCACTAATACCTTTTAGGGAAGGAAATCTGCTGTCCTTACCTGGTCTGCCCTACATATGATTCCAGAGCCACAGCAATGTTGTTGACTCTCAGCTGCCCTCCAAGGGCAAATAGGGATGGGCAAAAATGCTGGCCAGCGATGCTAATGTCCCATGAAAGAATTAAAAAGAAAATCACCACAACTATTAAATCTCTCTTTAACCTTCTCTGCTCTGAGGAGAATGGCATCTCTAGTCTGTCCCGATGACTGCGGTCCCTCAATTCTGGTAAATCTCCTCTGATCCCGCCTTCCACGACCTTCTTAATATGCTATCATGACTTCGTTGTAATGACCAACGGAGGTTGACCTGTGAACTACAAGTGATTGCTTAGGGTTTCTCTCAGGGAATTGGAGAACAGAGAGCCCAAGATTCAATCTTTCAGTGTACGCAGAATTAGCTGATTTTAATAAGGTGTGCCAGTTTTGTTTTTCTTTCCCCCACCAGCCCTCACCTGGGGTGACAGAGTGATACGTTGGGGCATCTCCTGTTCTCACTGTGACTGAAAATAAAAGTCAACAAATCTTATCAGTTGAGTGAAGACATCTTTGCCGATGATCCTTCCTGCATTGTTCGCTCGTGTTGGCGAAGGATGGGTAACGGCTCAGTTGTGGTTTCCTTCCCCTTGTGCAGACATTCCATTGTCTAAATTCACGTCTGCACTGCAGCCACTTGGGTGAGGTACCAGAAGGTATCTGGCACCCGTGTAACCATATGTCAGTAAACTTCATATTGTCAGGATACCGAAGAAGAACATCGGAGGGATGGAAAAAATAATTGCTACTCCCAAGCACATCAGGCAGAAATGTACTCCCACGCACAAAGCCTCTCCTTGTGCATTTTTTTTTAACTTAAGTGGTTCCAAATTTGCAATACATTAGTGAGCAGGCTTTCAATCCCACACACGCAGATATTGTTAAACGAGCAACTTCCAGCAATCAGCGCTGGCACTGCATGCTCAGATATCTGTGCTGCCTGACTCAAACTTGAAACATTTACGTTGAGTTACATACTAAGGTCGTAATGCATTTGGAAGGACTCTACAATTTAACCATTACTGTTGGGGACGATAAGGATCCTCTCACCGCTTCTTCCAGATTCACTACTTCAGCTGTGGATAGGATCAGAAAATAAGAACATAAGAACTAGGAGCAGGAGTAGGCCATCAGGCCCCTCGAGCGTGCTCCGTCATTCAATAAGATCATGGCTGATCTCTTCATGGACTCAGCTCCACTTACCCGCCCGCTCACCAAAACCCTTAATTCCTTAACTGTTCAAAAATGTATCCATCCTTGCCTTAAAAACATTCAATGAAACAACCACAACTGCTTCACTGGGCAGGGAATTCCACAGATTCACAACCCTTTGTGTGAAGAAGTTCCTCCTCAACTCAGTCCTACATCTGCTGTCTCCAAGTAAGCGAGACTCAAGTGGAAATAAAAATGGAAGAAAAATCTGATTTTCAAAATTAAAACTGTCATCAGACACATTCAGTGAAGGTTTTACACACACCACTGCAATTTGAACATTGATTAAAATCTGCAAAGGTTAGAGAATTTAATTCTTATAATCTGTTTTAAAGTTTATTTACAGTGTTAATGTAAGCCTACTTAATCACAAGTAGGCTTACATTAACACTGCAATGAAGTTACTGTGAAAATCCCCTAGTCATCATGTCTGGCACTTGTTCGGACACACTGAGGAAGAATTTAGCATGGCCAATGCACCTAACCAGCACGTCTTTCAGACTGCGGGACCAAACTGGAGCACCTGAAGGGAGCCCACGCAGACACGGAGAGAATGTGCAGACTCCGCACAGACAGTGACCCAAAGCCAGGATTCAAACCCAGGCGTCTGCTGCTGTGAGGCAGCGTTGTTAACCACTGTGCCACCATGAAAACACATTGCAGCCAATGAAGCACTTTTAAAATCGTTGTGGAAGTGTAAGAGATGTAACAATTGATTTGGACACAGCAAGGTTCCAGAAATGGCAATGAGATAGTGACCATGTAAAGTGTTCTGGTGCTGTTGGTTGGAAGGTAACTATTGGCCAGGACACCAAAGAGAAATTCCCTGCTCTTCTTCAAAATAATGGCACGGAATCTGTCCACCTGAGAGAGGCCAAAGTCTTGCTTTAAAGCCTCACCTGAAGGATAGTTTCTACAACAAAGCAGCGCCCCCGAGATACTGCACTTGGGGTTTCAGCCTGGATTAGGTGCTGAGATCCCTGGAATGGGATTGAAGCCATGACCAGCTTTGACAAAGGGTCACCTGGATTCGAAATGTCAGCTCTTTTCTCTCCTTCCAGATGCTGCCGGACCTGCTGAGATTTTCCAGCATTTTCTCTTTTGATTTCAGATTCCAGCATCCGCAGTAATTTGCTTTTATATCGAAGCCATGACCGTTTGACTATAGGTGAGCGTGCTGCTCTCTATTGCTTCATGACTGATGCTAAGATCAAAGGGGATTCTTACCACCCCAATCTCCCCACCTCCCACGGCATGTTTTCCAGAGATGGCTCACCATAGGCCACCAGTGGGATCTTTCAGTCCTGCTGAAGTAATTTGCATTGCTCACTGACAGCCACCAGGAAACCCATTGCTGGGGATCACTTTCAACGGGACCGGAATATCTCACCGGCGGGAAGGACTGGAAAATTGAACCCAATGTTTTACATTCTGAAGGCACATTTGTTGAGACACATGGTTTTTTAGGCATGATGTTTGGAGCTTTGGAGATTGAGCAACATTGCATTTGTGACTTTGAAACACCAGCTCGAATAGTTGCGATTCCCTTGGGTTGTTAATTTGCAGAACCCGAGTCAAAGAACACCCTCCACCTTATCCTAAACTGAGTGCTGGCTCTCTTTGAGTAACTGTACACACAAGGGCAATGGGGAAGATGAGAGTCCCAGGCCTACAGCTGGGTCTGAAGTAATTCTGCACCGTCTGCGCGAGCCAAAGTAGCTTTGTGTGCCTTTGGAGTGACTGTAACCTGTTGTTTTAACAGCACCGATACTTTGGCTTGTAAGCTTAATCCAAAGCTTGCCTCCTGTCCTGCTTAAGCCACTTCCCATGGAGTTGGGCAGCCACAATGTTAGTCAGGTTAAAATCGCTTGCAGAATTTTTCGATGTACAGCTTTGAAACTGTTCGGCACAATCGCTACTTGCTAAGACCCAACTTCTGAGCACAAGATTTTCCAAAGCTTATTTAAAAACGATTGATTAATTGCATTTTTTATTATTCTCCAAAGCTTAGTCAAGAAGTACAATGCCCTGGCAAATATTTATCCCTCAACCAACATCACTTAAACAGATTATCTGCTCATTATTGCATTGCTGCTTGTGGGACCTGGCTGTGCGAAACTTGGCTGATGCGTTTTCCCACATTACAACAATCAGTTCAGTCAAAATTGCATTGGCAGTAAAGCACTTGGGGACATCCTGAGGTTTCCAACACGCCAAGATCATGAAACCACCGGATTGTTGTAAAAACCCATCTGGTTCACCAATACCCTTCAGGGGAGGAAATCTGCTGGCCCTACCTGGTCTGACCTGGACATGACTCCAGATTCTCAGCAATGTGGTTGACCCTTAACCATCTGAAAAGGCCTGGAAAACCACTCAGTTGTGTCACACCTCTTGAGAAAAGTCAAATGATCAGGACTGTGGACATACCGACACCAGGATGGACTGCGATGGTTCAGAAAGGCAGCTCGTTGCCACATTCTCAAGGACAGTTAGAGATGGGCAATAAACGCTTGATGGGAATAATAGAATCCCTACAGTGCAGAAGGAGGCCATTTGGTCCATTGAGTCTGCACTGACCAGAGTCCCACCCAGGCCCTATCCCCGTAATGCCACATATTTACCCTGCTAATCCCCCTGACACTATGGGGCAATTTGCCATGGCCAGTCCACCCAACCTGCACAGTCTTTGGACTGTGGAAGGAAACCGGAGCACCCGGATGAAACCCACGCAGACATGGAGGCGGGGGGGGGGGGGGGTGCGGGGAGACATGCAAACTCCACATAGACAGTCACCCGTGGCTGGAATTGAACCAGGGCCTCTTGCACTGTGAGACTCTCTGCTGCATCTCAGCCAAACTCAACATGAGAGTGCAGGATCTTGGAAATAAAGTTTGGATTCAGTCCTGTTGCCAGTTGTCTGGCGCTGAGTTTTGTTGAAAGGAGAGATAAGCTTGTAAGGAGAAGTGAGTCTTTCTGTGGAAAAAAGAGAAACTATTTGCAATAGGAACAAGATGAAGAAGGAAAAACAGACCTTGAAACCTGGAAGAGAAAGAAGCCAAAGATATGACCTGGAAGATACGCTGCATCAACATTATGAAGTGTTTTGATGGAATGAATAGGGAAAAACTACACTGAATGAGATGTCAATGGTTAGAGATAATCAGGGGTAGGGTAAGGAAGAATGAGGAGCGAGTTTAGATGGGTTGTTGGGGCATGGAATGATTTGCCACAGGGATTTGTGATCATTAATATTTTGAAGGGAAAATTGGATATATATCGAGGGAAATACAAGCGAGGGAGAGCCAGTTAGGGTAAGGATTGCAGAGGCAAATGGCTAGCATGGAAACAATGGGCCAGATGGCCACCTTCTGTGCTGTTACCATCTACAGTTCTAAAACTGAGGCTGCGATAGAGGCACAAGAAATAGCGGTAAATTTTTGCTTTAAATGTACCTGGAGAAAGGAATTTCACAAACATTTACATATTATGCACACCCCTGTCAGAGGCTAATTACTGAGATTCTTGCGGAAGTTCTGAGGGTGTGGTGGTTGTGCTGAGGACAGCACAGCAGAAGAAGGTCATTTGGCTTGAGGGAAACAATTGGGACTAAATGGGTAATCACCGTGGGGAGGTGGAGTTCTTTCTTAGACAGAAGACATATAGACGACATGTAGGAACTGGAGCAGTGGAGGAGTGGCGGGGGGGCGGGGGGCAGGTTTGCTGCCGACCCCTGTACCGTTTTTCCTTATCAACAAATACCTTTTGCAAAGTCTGTGAGCTTGCATCATTACAGAGGGAGATCCCAAAAGTTAGGCAGCGCAGGCAGCTGGGTTTGGGACAGGGTTCTGCTTTCTTTGTGCTAGTCACATGGATTAGCCTCACATTAATAATGATCATTTCGTGCAGGGAGGAAAGGCATGGACCTTTGGCCTGAGGGTGCAGAGATCGAGAAATTCAAAATTTTGAGAGAAATAATAATTGGAAACAGCGCCCGGCAGAGGAGGGATGGCTGGGAGTGGAGAAAATGCCTTTCTTTCAAAATAAATATAACACAATGCCAATTATAATCAAATTATCAGGCACTTTGGCCCTTAAAGCTACAAATTAGTTTACCTCCTTTACCCTCCGCCAGCCTCTTTTCTCTTAATCAGAGGGAACGCTGTGTATATGAGGTGACTGTGGCTTAATAAGGCGATGCTGCCAGACCTGCTGCAATTTAACAGGATTTTCTGTTTTGGTTTCAGATTCCAGCATCTGCAGTAATTTGCCTTTTGAATTGATTTGATTTGATTTATTAATGTCACATGTATTAACATGCAGTGAAAAGTATTGTTTCTGGCACACAAAGCATAGAGAAGGAAAGGAGAGAGCGCAGAATGTAGTGTCACAGTCATAGCTAGGGTGAGAGAAAGATCAACTTGATGCGAGGTAGGTCCATTCAAAAGTCTGACGGCAGCAGGGAAGAAGCTGTTCTTGGGCCGGTTGGTACATGATCTCAGAATTTGGTTTCTTTTTCCTGACAGAAGAAGAGAGAATGTCTGGGGTGCATGAGGTCCTCAATTATGCTGGCTGCTTTGCCGAGGTAGCAGGAAGTGTAGTCGGAGTCGATGGGAGGCTGGTTTATTTCAGGTATAGCGGACAGGTCTTGGCATCCTCTTTCTGCCTTCGAAACTAGGCCATGAAATAGTGTGCTGGGTGACCGCTGTCCTTCTGTTAAGATGCAAGTTCCAGAAACTTAGAATTGTGCTGAATAACCCTGCAGTTCCCACACTCTCCTCCCTTTTGCTCTACAGTGGGATTGTGAAAAGATCATTGCAGAGAGCTGCAAATCCTCTTGAGCTTGCGCTACTGGAGGACACCACGTGTCAGCAGGAGCTGACATATGGCCCTCCCTGTCACCTTTTGCAAGGCTGATGCTTGACTCATGTTGTAGAGCTCCCCAGGTTCAGGGCCGGTTAGGAAAATCTAACTTTTGCTGCATTATCAAGAAGAGTGTTGATCAGAAATCTAAAAGTGATCGGGTGTCAGCATACATAGAATCCCTACAATGCAGGAGGAGGCACCGACCACAATCCCACCTAGGCCCTATCCCCGTAACTCCATGTGTTTATCCTGCTAATCCCTTGATGTTAAGGGGCAACTTAGCATGGCCAATCAACATAACCTGCAGATTTAAGAAGGAAACCAGAGCACCCGGAAGAAACCCAAGCAGATACAGGAAGAAATTCCATACAGACAAGGATCCGAGACTGGAATTGAACCCAGGTCCCTGGAGCTGTCAGGCAGTAATGCTAACCACTCTGCCACCGTGCTGTTTGGAATCAAACATCCGGTTTCCCTCCATTAGTGCCAGCAGGTGGCTTGTGCGATTTGGGGGGGGGGGGGCGGGGGGGGTGTTTGTGTGTGTGTGTGTGTGTGTGTGTGGCTGGTGTGTGTTCCATTACCGTGGGAGGGGGAGGGGATTCTGGGGAAGAGTGGGGGCTGGTAGTGTGCACGGTAGGGGTTCCCATGACTGCATTGGGGATTGCAGATTCCATGGCGAGGGGGATTGAATATAAAAGTAGGGAGGTCTTGCTGCAGCTGTATAGGGCATTGGTGAGGCCGCAGCTGGAGTACTGTGTGCAGTTTTGGGTGCCGTACTTACGCAAGGATATTTTGGCCTTGGAGGGAGTGCAGAGGAGGTTTACTAGGCTGATGCCGGAGTTGAGGGGGTTGAGCTATGAGGAGAGGCCGAATAAACTAGGCTTGTACTCGTTAGAGTTTAGAAGAATGAGGGGAGATCTCATTGAGACGTATAAGATGATGAATGGGATGGATAGGATAGAGGTGGAGAGACTCTTCCTGCTCAGAAAGGACAGTAGGACTAGGGGGCACAGCCTCAAGATAAAAGGGGGGCGGTTTAGAACGGAGTTGAGGAGGAACTTCTTCACTCAAAGGGTGGTGAATCTCTGGAATTCTCTGCCCGTTGAAGTGGTGGAGGCTACCTCGCTAAATATTTTTAAGACGCGGGTTGATGGGTTTTTGATAAGAGAGGGGATTAAGGGTTATGGGGAGAGGGCGGGAATGTGGAACTGAGCCACGACAGATCAGCCATGATCTTATTGAATGGCAGGGCAGGCTCGAAGGGCTAGATGGCCTACTCCTGCTCCTATTTCTTATGTTCTTATGGGGATGGGTGCGTGTGCATGATGGGGGGTTCCCGTGTCCAATTGGGGGATTTGCAGAGTCCCGATGGGGGGGTGGAAATGAGTGCATGGCAGGGGGTTCCCATGTCTTTGTGGGGGGTAGGGTTGCATATTCTGAGGGAAGGAGATGGGGGGCAGGACGTATGCATGGTAGAGGATTCCCATGTCTTTGCAGATTCCTTGTTGGGGGCAGAGAGTATGCATGGTGGGGGGGTGGGGGGGCTTTCCGTGTCCGTGGTGATGGGGGGGGGGGTGCTTTTTCTTTTTTTTGGCACAGAAGGGATATTTGGATGGGAAGGGAGAGAATGACTAGGACAGGTGCATGAGTTTATCACAATGTGCAATATAATGTGTGGATCAGATAACGGATGTTGACTGAAAGCTTGACACTGATGGAGGCAGATAGAGCATCTTTCACATTTGCTGCTTTATTTGTGCTGTCTGTTACGCCCTAACTGAACATATTGAACATAGACAGAGCCTTCTGCTTTACTCCACAGAAACACTGCGGACAATCCCCCAGCCTCCATTTACTTTTGTTCAGATTCTTAATGAAGTGCTTTCAGTTTTGAATATTATTTAAACAATGGACTGAGATTTGATGGGCTGGAAATGGATGCTCTGAATCCAGTGTGGCGCACTCCTTGGCATTGGCCCAGCTCACATCCTTGTTTATGATGGTTGACGTGAGGTTGAGGGGACACTGCCACTTTGTATCCGAGAATCATCAGAAGTGCACAACAGAAGGAGGCCACTTGATTCATTGGGCCACTGCCAGTGCTTACTCTTCAACTGAAGCCCTCCATTCTAATATCATTTCCCTAAATTTTCACAGCAGCAGTGTAAGGTCAAGCAGTTCTGGATGTGTGGCAATGCACAGTACAAATAAACACTGAGTACCCAAAAGATAAAGGGTGGAATTTTGTACTGTGGATGACTTCTCGTCTGGTTGACAATTGAAACCCTTAAGTAGGCAATTGATGTAAGAGCCTCATCCCATTGCTGCTGGTGGGGCACACCTATAGGGAGCATGACAAACAAACCAGTGCCAGGTTGTGTGTGAGCTCCTAAGGTTGGGGGGGAGAAGTGAGAGGAGGATGGCAGGAGAAGGGGTTAGCTGAAAGGTATTCAGTGCCCGCTTGAGGGACCCCAGCATTGGGAAGGGAAGGTTTTAGCTCAGAGCCAAACCTGTTCCCTTGCTGGCAATCCATCCCACAACATCCCCTTCATCACACAACACCCCTCCTACCCTCACCACTCAACACCCCTCCTCCCCTCACCACACAAGTCCCCTCCTCCCCTCCTCCCCTCACCACACAACTCCCCCTCCCCTCACCACACAACACCCCTCCTCCCCTCACCACACAACACATCCTCCCCTCACCACACAACTTCGTCTCTCCTCACCACACAACTTGTCTCCTCCCCTCACCACACAACTCCCTCCTCCCCTCACCCTACAACATCCCCCTCCCGTCCCCTCATCCTACAACACTCACCTCCCCTTTAAAATCTGTCTCATTTAGTTTCTATTGCCTCTCCTTATTCTTCCTACCAAAATGTATCACTTCAAACATCTCTGCATTGGCATTTCACTAGCTCTTAGCATGTGGGTGTCAGGGCGATGGACTTCTGGAATTTAAACAAACCTCACAATGAGGGCATCCTGGGCATTGCGGGCAGCCACATGTGACAGTGATGCCACCTTCCCCATATCGTAATGGAGGCAAAGAACCTGGAATCAGTGAAGCCACAGTTAGATAATGATATTGAGGGCTCAGCATTACATACAAACAGAGGAATTGGGAGCAGGCGTAGACCACTTGGCCCCTCGAGCCTGCTCCATCCCCCATTCAATAAGATCATGGCTGATCTGCTTGTAACTTCAACCCCACATTCCTGCCTGCTCCGATAACCTTTCACCCCTGCGTTATTTCTAGATGGGCGAACTATGCAGAAGCAGTCCTTGTCTCTGACCAGCTGTGACCCACTCACACATAGAATGTCCTCATTTTTTCCACGTGCTACCTCAGAGGTACTGAGGCCAACAACCTTCACAGTTCCTTGACTGAAAAATCCCAACTCATTGCGGGCAAGGATTCAGCTTATAGGCTTTGTGATCTGTATGACAGTGGATGGTTCTTTGCCCATCAGTTATTACTAAGTGAATGTGTAAGGTTCAGAATACACTGATTGCCCCATCGCCACCATCACCATATAACCAGAGAATACATGTCAGAAACAATCTAGGTCAAATGTTGTTATTTTGCTTCACCATGGTCAAGAGTTTGGCATTTCCTAATCGTCACCCAGTGTGGTTTAATGCCATTAGTGAGTGGTGTGCTTTAGTCTAGCTGAGATACTATCAAGTACTGTTAAGTATTGGATTAAACAATAAACTATCCTGAAATGTAACACACAGGGTGGTGGACACTTAAAGTGTGCATGTTATAAGCATTGAATGCATACTTTTCACTCATTTATACAGTAACTTTCATTCCTTCTACTGACACCATTTCCCTTCTTCCACACATACACGGGTCAATGCTTGGACATTCCTGCCTGACCTTTGTGCTGCTGGGGGTGTTCTGGTGTAAATCTAGACTCTGGCTCAGATGATTTGCAAGCAAGCGTTAATATATTCCAAGGGCACTTCGAGAACAAAGTGCTTGCCTCTTTAAAAAATATTATGTGCGCTTTGCTCTTTTTTGTTTTTGAGGCATCTGGATTGCATCAGTCTTTTTTACAGGCATTGGGCTGATCAGAAGTAACCTCATCCCAGTTGGATCATCCCTTTCTTCCTTTTGGTCTTGCCTTTAAACGCAAACAATAACTGAGTTTTTTTTGTCAGTCAAGCCAACTGCCTTAGGTTTGTCGCCTTTTGGCAACTGCAGAAGTGGGAAGTTTAATCATAGAATGAGAGAATCCCTACAGTGCAGAAAGAAGCCTTCAAGTCTGCACAGGTTTCCCAACAAAGCATCCTACCCAGACCCTATCGCTGTAACCCCATATATTTACCCCACTAATCCTCCTAACCTACACATCTTGGGACACTGAGGAGCAATTTAGCATGGCCAATCCACCTAACCTGCACAGGGTGGCATGGTAGCACTGCTGCTTCACGGCTCCAGGGTCCTGAGTTTGATTCCCGGCTCGGGTCACTGTCTGTGTGGAGTTTGCACATTCTCCTCGTGTCTGCGCGGGTTTCCGCTGGGTGCTCCGGTTTCCTCCCACAGTCCAAAGGTGTGCATGTTAGGTTGATTGGCCATGCTAAAAAATTGTCCCTTAGTGTCCTGGGATGTGTAGGTTAGAGGGGATTAGTGGATATAATATGTAGGGATACGGGGGTAGGGCCTGGGTGGGATTGTGTTCGGTGCAGACTCGATGGGCCGAAGGGCCTCTTTCTGCACTGTAGGGTTCTATGATCTTTTGGGGTGTGGGAGGAAACTCACGCTGAGAAAACGTGCAAACTCCACACACGCAGTTACCCGAGGCTGGAATTGAACCCGCGTCCCTGGCACTGTGAGACAGCAGTGCTAACCACTGTGCCGCCCAGGCTGTGCTGTCTTGTCTACCCAAGTCTATTATCCTCAATGGACCTTTAACATGCAGTGCCATCAGTGGTTAGGGCGTACCATTTCTGAAATAGGACAATGCCTATCTCAACAGAGTGAAGCCAAGGTTTACGAATCCATTAGCTGTCACCTGGCTTGGAAGAGAGATGAGGCAGTCACTGGGAACAGTGTAGTCCAGGACAAAGGAAATACAAAGTAAAGGAGCACCTGCAGAATCTCTTTGCACTTCACAAGCAACCGGCTGATTTCTCAAAGCCTTCCATGTCAGCACTCTGAAAAGACCAAATGCATTGCTTTAACTGAGTTAATAGGACAGCTTCCTTTGAAAAATAGGCACCATATTCGGATCTTCTCACAGTCATTTGCCACATTAGTGACTTCAGAGAGCTTCAGAAAATATCCCTGCAAAACGTAAGGATTGGCTGACTCCCATCAAACTCTTTCGAAACAAGAAGTGTGTCAACAATTTCTGGCACCAAAAATGCTTTTGAAAACTTCCTCTAGATTTAACAAGCCAATTCTATTTATAAAGGTAAGTCAACCTGAGTCTGAATGTGTCCACAACACTGGAACATTACCTGAACCAAAATAGCTGCGGGAACTGCACAGGTTTATGTTTAAGCTAACAAAAGCCAGAACCATGAAGTTGGCTTGATTAGCCAAAACCTACATTGTGTTATTTTGTATTTTCTTTCTCTTTATTTAAGGTTTTTTCATGTGAGTTCTTCAAACCTCTTACGGGTAAAAATCTATCTTGTTCGGTGGTGCAAAATGGCCATTATTAGGTTTGTCATTTATTGGACACAGCATCCAATGGTTAATCATAGAATCCCTACAGTGCAGAAGGAGGCCATTCGGCCCGTCAAGTCTGCATCAACCACTGTCCCACCTATCCCCATAACCCTACGCATTAACCCTAGCTAGTCCCCCTGACACTAAGGGGTGATTAAGCACGGCCAATCCGTCTAACCCGCACATCTTTGAACTGCAGACATGAGGACAACTTGCAAACTCTACACGGACGGTGACCCAAGCTGGGAATCGAACCCGGTTCCCTGACGCTGTGGGGCAGCAGTGCTAATCACTGTGCCACCATGCTGCAGTCAAACTAAATATCAGAGGATGTGGCTAACAAGTGACCAGTCCAATAATGCTCATTTTGCACCACCGCAAATGACCAATCTATATACCCAGCAGTCTTTCTTGTGTGGCTGTAGTGTAGTTCTGTATTATATTATGAGTTATACTTTATGTCTGTGCACTAGATAATGAGTATATAGTTTAGGTCTGCAATGTGAGCAGAGACTGCATCCATTCCATGGGTCTGTGTTGTGAGTTTGGTGTGTAAGTGTGTATTGATCTATAGTGTGGATTTATATTACATATCCCCAATTAAGATGTGTAATGAGCACAAAAAAAACAACGTAAAATTGCAGCAACTCCACCAGAAAGGAGAAAATATTGTGGGTGAGGTTCTTCAGTAGAACACATCAAAAATGCCAAATCCTCCATTCTCCTTCAAATGCTGGCTGATCTGCCCAGATTTAGCATTGTTGATTTTATTCCCAATTTCCAGCATCGACCGTTTGTCACTTTATCATAATGATTTGTAGCCCACAGTTTCCACTGCAGGCAATTGGACAGGGAACTGACCAAATGACCAATGTGACATTATTGCGGGGCCTACAGTGACAGCAGACATCCAGTTGCCTTACTGGACTGTGCCTGCTGCTACGCAAGCCAGCATGTGCCCTCGCTGAAGTGAGGAAATATTTGAGATTTTGTTTTATTCTTTCATGGGATGTGGACATTGCTGGCTGGACCAGCCTTAATTACCCATCACTTATTGCCCTTGAGGGGGCATTAAAGAGTCACCAATATTGCTGTGGATCTAAAGTCACATGTAGGCCAGATCAGGTAAGACATTTGTGAACCAGATGGATTTTTACCATAATCAGTTTTATGGCCATTATTAGATGTTTAATTCCAGATTTTTATTCAATTTAAATTTCACCATCTGCTATGGTGGGATTCGAACCAAGGTCCCCAGAGCATTACCGTGAGTCTCTGCATTACTGGTCTGGTGACAATACCACTATGCCACTGCCTGTCCAGTATATGATAGCTGCGCAGGCTCAATCAGCAGTGTCATAGATTTCAGAAGTGGGTTCAGAGGTTAGTACCCCTACTCTCCCAGTTTCCCTAATAACTAAAAATTTCTGGAGTGTCACAGTTCACTTCCAATACCACCCATTCACAATTCTCCGATATGTGTTCCCACTGTGAGTGGAGCCTTATGCAATTTAATCTGCCGTGTATATCGGACCTGTGAATTCTGTTAATGAACTCTCCCAGTAAAGCAGCAGCAATGTTAATGAAAGCCCGGATCTTCTCGTGAGGGCGACACAGTGGTTAGCACTGCTGCCTCACAGCGCCAGAGACCCGAGTTCGATTCCTGGCTTGGGTCACTGTCTGTGCAATGTCTGCTCATTCCCCCTGTGTCTGCATGGGTTTCCTTCGGGGGTTCTGGTTTCCTCACACAGTCCAAAGATGTGTGAGTTAGACCATGCTAAATTGCCCATTAATCTCCCAAGATGTTTAGGTTACAGGGATTAGCAGGGGGCTACGGGGTCGGGTGGTGGGTGGGCCTGGACTAGATGTTCTGTGGAAGAGTTGGTGCAGACCTGATGGGCTGAATGGCCTCCTTCTGCACTGTAGGGATTCTATGAACTCTCATTGTGACATTTCAGCAGCAGTGCACACACACATGCACCCATATATGGCAGTGTTAGCAGCTTAAAAACTACACTAGAATCCAGCACTTACATTTTATGAAGTTTATTTATTACTTTGACAAGTTGGCTCATTTTAACACTGCAGTGAAGTTACTGTGAAAACCCCCTAGTCACCACACTCTGGCACCTGTTCGGGTACACTGAGGGGGAATTTAGCATGGCCAGTGCACCTAACTGGCACATCCGTCAGACTGTGGGAGGAAGCTGGAGGAAACTCATGGGGCAAACATGGGGAGGAGATGCAGGCTCTGCACAGGCAGTGATCCAAGCCAGGAATCGAACCCGGGTCCCTGGTGCTGTGAGGCAGCTGTGCTAACCACTGTGCCACCATGTCACTCCTCTGTAAAGTCAGAACAATTAAAAAGCAGCAAAAAGTTACCAAGATAGTGAATTTCAAGGATGTGATTTACATTGTGCTTATGGCTGATGAAGCATTTGGATATATTGCCACCTTGTAAATGGTGCTCATGGCCCCATTCCACATTCCTTCCCGGCCTTTTTCTTCATAGACTATTACTGTGAAAGTGTGGGATTTTGCATCACGTGCAAAGAAGTGCTGAGCTGGAGCCTTGATATTTGATCACTTCACCACCTGTGACAAAGTCAGATCAAGCGATGAGCGCTCTGTCTCTCCCAGTTTATTGTTTCTACGTTGCTTCCGCGCCTGTTGCAATCTTCTGATGTTTGACCTTACACCCTCAGAATCGAGAACCCTGGCTGTTTAGAAACTGTAATTGGTACAATGTGTCAAGTATTTTATGGGTCAATCCTCAATCTGAAGCGTTTAATTTTTAAATTAAAGTTTAATTCAGCGGAAATTTCGAAAGCGGGAATTTGTTTTCTAGCTCCCGTTTTCCTGAGTCGGAAAGTGCAGGCGACAGTCAATGATGTAGGTAAACATGTACCTTGATTTTTCAGTTTACCATGGCATTTGCACATGTGTGTGTTTTGGCCTCTCACCACATTCTGACTGCTTTTTGAGTGACTTCCAAAGCTTCTCTGTCAACACGGCAAATTCTTTTCCTATTTGCAATCCAACTCGTCTGAAGCCAATCTGCGTGAAATGCTTTCAGTGCCCAGAGCGTACAAGGCAATGCAGAGCTTCCATGAAGATAAATCGCAGTGAATGAGGAAAGAGTACAGCACGTTCTTCTCCCCATCCATTTTCCTCCCTCCCTTTCTCCAACGCTCCCAAAACCTATCCTCTCCCCCGCCGTCCAAAGTACTCTATGGACGGCATGTTTTGTCTATAATGGTTAAAGATTATTTATTAGTGTCACAACTATGTTTGCATTAGCACTGCAATGAAGTTACAGTGAAAACCCCCTACTTGCAAGAAGTAATACTTTTCACTGTATCCGAATACATGTGACAATAATTAATCATGCAATGCAGAAGGAAGACATTTGGCCATTGAGTCTGCACCGTCAACAGTCCCACCCAGGCCCTAACCCCATAACCCCACACAGTTGCCCTGCTAATCCCTCTAACCTACACAACCTGGGACACCAAAGGGGCAATTTAGCATGGCCAATCCACCTAACTCACACATCTTTGGACCATGGGAAGAAACCAGAGCACCCATAGGAAACGGGGAGAATGTGCAAACTCCACACAGAAAATGACCCAAGCCAGGCATTGAACCCGGGTCCCTGGCGCTTGAGACAGCAGTTGCTAACCACTGTGCCACCGTGCCACCCCAATAATAAATTGGGCGGCATGATCGCACGGTGGTTAGCACTGCCGCTTCACAGCTCCTGGGTCCTGGGTTCAATTCCCGGCTCGGGTCACTGTCTGTGTGGAGTTTGCACATTCTCCTCGTGTCTGCGTGGGTTTCCTCCGGTTTCCTCGCACAGTCCAAAGATGTGCGGGTTAGGTTGATCGGTCATGCTAAGAAATTGCCCCTTTGTGTCCAGGGATGCGTAGGTTAGAGGGATTAGTGGGTATAATTTGTAGGGATATGGGGGTAGGGCCTGGGTGGGATTGTGTTTGGTGCAGACTCGATGGGCTGAAGGGCCTCTTTCTGCCCTGTAGGGTTCTATGATTCTAAATCAATTCATTTAAATAATTGAAAATAATAATAACATCGTGGAGAAGGAAAGCTAGGACAAATGTGATTGGATTTTGAGAGAGAAGAGGCACAGAACAGAGTATAAACTGCCAAAGGTTTATTTTTAAAAAGGCAGTAATGGTTAGATGTATCGTGGGGACTTAGAACATGCTACAAACAACTTGAGCGTTCTTGGCCGAGATTGTGCAGACGTTAGCATCTGCATCGCGGGCACATCAAGTATATTCAGAGGGCCCCTGGTACCAGCTGTGCCAGCTGCAGGACCTGGGTGGAATCCTAATTCCAAATCCCGCATAATGGGAGCAGATGTGATCCAAGTCAAGCAAGGGGAAGGGTCATTTGTGTAAGGGCTGCCTCCTTCCACTTGAGAACGACTCGTAAGAGCAGGTAGCCCTGCTCTTGATATTCTTACAGCCTGATAATTCTGTTCTGCTGAGACCTACTGCCAGGAGCAGTGAACGAAAGCTTTCATCCCGACTGCGACCCAGGACACTCTCTCACTCTGCCTGAGTCCATTAGTCACCTTCCTGGTTCTACTGTCTCCGCCTCCCAGTCAGGTAATGCAGGAGTCACTGCCGAGTATCATTGATTCTGTATAACCATGCCTCCCCCCTCACCCACCCCCCACCACCTCTGAGTATCGGCCGTCCACCGTCATTTTCCTCGTCGATCCTGCAAATCGTATACGTTACAGCTTGACTTAGCGTCCTAGTGAGCCTGAAGCAGACAAAGCACATGTTTGTGTCTGTGGCTGATCTCTTCAGGGAACAGCTCACCAATTCATCACCGGAGGTAATTGCTTAATGGCCACCACACCACGTCCAGTATGGCTGTCCGGATGAAATCCCCCTACTTTTCCCACTCGCCACAGACAAATTGGAAGGGTTTATGTACGCACGGGTCGGTAATCGATCTGTTGGGCCACATTGTGAACGCGCCAAGTCCTGGAGTGAGACTCGAACCTGGAGCCTAGAGAGGCGGGGACGCTACCAACCGCGCCACGAGACCTCTTGGCCACATTAAACTTGGCAAAATCGGTGTATCGTTAAACAAGCTTACGAGCCGCTGACAACATTAGCTCCAACAGGAGGTCCCACCCAAGATGTTAACTTAACTTCCTCTTGGACTGATTCGCTGCAAATTTGCAGGGTTTTTCTGCCTGTATTGGAATTCCAGCTCTCGCAGTTTCCCCTTTTAATCCCTTGTAAACTACCGCGCCTTGTCCCGCTCTCTGAATAGATGCAGTCTTTAAAAGTCCCTGCAGCATTATGGCTCGAGACCTTCAGAGAGCGAGGCCCCAAAGACCCAAATTAGAAGAGACAGAAATGAAATGCCTGTTACTCGTTATGTATTGGAAAGGTCCCAGACCAGTCTACTAAACATGACATTCTCCAACAGAGCTTTACAGATTAGGTTTACATTTGTTCAGTCGACCAGCAGACACTCCAATAAACTGGAGCTGGTAGTGGACGTCATACCGATACCTGCAAATTAATGGGGGCCAATGTCTGAGCAGTCATCATAGACATAAATCACGGGAAATGGGGGGAGAAATGAGTACAAGGCTTTTCTTTCTATTTAGTAATTTATCATGGGAAGTGGCACATTAATAAACACAGGTCCCCTGAGGTGAGGGGATAACAGAGATAAATATGTCTGCCAAATCTAACTTGCATCTCTGAGGCCGCAGAAAACAGGACTGTGGGAATACAAATTCAGGTAATATAAAGCTTATGTGTTTTTCCTTCACACGTTTTCACACATTTCTTTCAACTCCCAAACAATATTCATTCAGTTGTTCCCACAGGGTGGCACAGTGGTTAGCACTGTTGCCTCACAGCGCCAGGGACCCAGGTTCGATTCCCGGCTTGGGTCACTGTCCGTTCAGAGTCGGCATGTTCTCCCCATGTCTGCGTGGGTTTCCTCCGGGTGTTCCGGTTTCCTCCCACACTCCGAACGGCATGCTGATCAGGTGCCACGCTAAATTCTCCCTCAGTGTACCCAAACAGGCGCCGGCATGTGGCGACTAGGGGATTTTCACCGTGACTTCATTGCGGTGTTAATGCAAGCCTGACTTGTGACAGTAACAAGTCAACACACAAACAATGACTATTAGTTTAACGCACTGTCACTGAACATATGGAAGTATCATTTTCTATTAGGAGAAGGAGGGAAATGAGGCGGATTTTTCCACTTAGGCAGAAAATCGGTGTGATCAGGACACCCTGCCTGGAAGGGTGATGGAAATACGTACAGCAGTAACTTTCAAAAGAGGACGTACATGGGAAGGAGAAGAATCTGCAGGGCCAAAGGGGAAAGGGCGGGGCATTGGGTCTAATTGGATAGCTCTTTCAAAGGACTGGGTGAATGGGTTCTGTTTATGTTGTGAATTAAAAGGGCATTATCTATCTTGAAAATGTTTGACCAGTCTTCACAATGGTTTGTTTGTCAGTGCAGAGTGCAGTTATTGAATGGCTGCAGGATGCATCCAGCCGTTTGTTCAAGAATTTCATGTGGTTAACCCGTGGCATTTCTAACAAGCCAAACAAACGAGACGTTTGCCAAGTGCTGTTCTCACAGTGTCCCTTTAAATGTACTCGAGACAAAAATGATGAGAAAGCAGAGTTGCAACTGGCCTGTGATTGAGTTAAAACCTCTGATATATCTGGTTGGTCAGTGAGGTATTATACTCTTAAAAAGGAGATGAGCTGTGAACTTCCTTTTACCAATTGAGGATTCTCTGATACTCTGCAGATGCCTATCTATCAGAAAGGGACAGGAACAACCGCTATTATTGAGGGGCACGGACTCCCAGGAGGGTTCAAAGAGTAATAGCGTTCAGAGGAATTACTTGAAAAATTACCTTTAGGCATCAGTAAAAGTTCAAACTTCCATGCCTAACACAGTGGCGCAGTGGTTAGCATGGCTGCCTCAGAAAACCAGAGACCCGGGTTCAATTCCTGGCTTGCGTTGCTGACTGTGCGGAACCCGCACATTCTCCCTGTGTCTGCGTGGGTTTCCTCCAGGTGTTCCAATTTCTTCCCACAGTCCAAAGGATGTGCTGGTTAGGATGCATTGACCATGCTAAATTCTCCCTCAGTGTACCCAAACAGGCGCCGGAGTGTGGCGGTTAGGAGATTTTCACAGTAACTTCATTGCAGTGTTAATGTCAGCCAACCTGTGACACTAATAAATAAATAAACTTAACAAAGAATTGATGTTGTACTTGTTTAAGCTTCTGCATATTTTACGGAACAGACCAGTTCAGCTGGGTGTTTTCATTTCTCTGGTTCAATTTTCACTGTGTAAGTGAATGGACTTTTAATGAGTTAAAATCTTACTCATTGCTTTCAAAGATGCTGAGTAGTGTCAGAAATTTCACACTTACCTAATGGTTTACTATGGGTAGAAAGACTGCCTAAAATAGAACAAACTTCCGTCACATTTAGTGCTGTGCACTTGCTGCTGAAGTGCAGCCAACTTGAAACGTACGTCTAAGGGGGGGTAGTTATAGGACGGATGTCAGGGGCAGGTTCTTTACCCAGAGGGTGGTGAGGGACTGGAATGCCCTGCCTGCTGCAGTTGTAAATGCGCCTAGTTTGGGGGCGTTTAAGAGATTGGTGGATAGGTTTATGGACGAAAAGGGATTGGTTTAGATTAGTGGGTCAATTTTTTTTAAAAAAATAAGACTGGTCGGCGCAACATTGTGGGCCGAAGGGCCTGTTCCGCGCTGTAATGTTCTATGTTCTATGTTCTATGACACCCGAAGGTGCTGCTTTTAACTTGTTACCATAGAATCCCTACAGTGCACAAGGAGGCCATTCGGCCCATTGAGCCTGCGCCGGCAACAATGTTACCCAGGCCCTATCCCCGTAACCCCACACATTTACCCTACAAATCTCCCTGACACCAAGCAGCAATTTAGCATGGCCAATCAACCTAACTCGCACATCTTTGGACTGTAGGAGGAAACCAGAGCACCTGAAGGAAACCCACGCAGACACAGGGAGAAAGTACAGACTCTGCACACTCACCCAAGGCCGGAATTGAATGCAGATCCTTGGCACAGTGAGGCAGCAGTGCTAACCACAACAGTTGTTGTCAGTGCAGACTTGATGGGATGTTCCTATACCGTAGGAATGTATGATAGTGACATTTAAGACTTATCTGGATAGGTACATGAACGGATGGGCAATAGAGGAATATAGGCTGTTGCTCTGGATAGGATAACGTGATCGGTGCAGGTTTGGAGGGTCAAAGGGCCTGTTCCTGTGCTTTGTTCTTTGATTCTAACTTACTATTGTTATCCCAAATCTAACTGTCAGCTCTTGAAAGGTTAGCTTCTGATTTAGGAAACAAGTTGGTTTCCATTACATAAGCACAGTGTTTGGTGGAAGCAGATGTGTCACTGAAGTTGTCCACTCTCTGTCTCTCAGTCTCCAGGTTCTCCAGCCCCCGTCCAGCCGCTAGGATGAGCAGGAAGCGGGCCCTGTCCATCTCCCCGCTGTCTGACGCCAGCATCGACCTGCAGACCATGATCAGGACATCCCCCAACTCGCTGGTGGCCTACATCAACAACTCCCGCAGCAGCTCGGCAGCCAGTGGCTCCTACGGGCATCTGTCAGCCGGTGCGATCAGGTGAGACGTTCGGCATTCAGCACTCACTCAGGCTGCCCGAGCAGACCCGGCCTCGCCCGCTGGCCAGTTGTAGCTGAAGCTGGATGCTTCTTCGCCTGTGGGTGATTGGGGCATGGCCTGTTGAGTTTTGCTGAGTGATTGTCATGCTGTCTGCGTCGCAGTCAGACACATCACTCAACAGTTACTCTCTAATTAAAGTCGGCGAATCGGCTGGCTAGCTAACCAGTGCTGATTAGCAGGGTCAAAAGTTCACAAGGCAGATCTTTCCAAATGGCTCTGAACTTTCTCAGATGTACATTGTTTGGCATATACTAGTTATTTGAGACGCCCCAAGCTTCTTACATGCTGCCATCAGGCTTTGGAAAAGACTCACTGTGCATTGGCCAGGCTAAATTCTCCCTCATTGTTCCCGAACAGACACTGGAGTGCGGCAACTGGGAGATTTTCACAGTAACTTGATTGCAGTGTTAACGTTAACCTACTTGTAACACTAACAAATAAATAAACTTTAAATTAAGTTGATCTTTCTCTAAACCCCAGCTATGACTGTAACACTATATTCTGCACCCTGTGCTTTCCTTCTCCCCATGTATCCTGGGAAAGGGATGCTTTGTCTGCATAGCGCGCAAGAAACAATACTTTTACCTGTATTCTAATACATGATTCAGATCACTGGGTAGCTAAAGATCAGCATTTTGCTGTTAGGTCTATCCATCTCATCACAAGATAATCTTACCATGGAATAGTTTAAGGTTTCTAGTTTATTTATTCATGTCACAAGTAGGCTTACATTAACACTGCAATTACAGTACTGTGAAAATCCCCTGATCACCATACTCCAGCACCTGAGGGAAAATTTAACATGGCCAACATACTGAACTAACACATCTTTCGGACTGTGGGAGGAAACTGGAGCACCCAGAGGAAACCCACACTGACGTAGGGAGAACATGCAAACTCCACACAGACAGTGGCCCAAGCCAGGAATCAAACCTTGGTCCCTGGTGCTATGAGGCAGCAATGCTAACCACTGTGCCACCATGCAGTCCAAGGCCACATTAGGTCTGAATGTTTAAATTCCTGTCTGTGCTATTTTAACTGAGGTGCTAACCCATTTACTTATCAATCTGCTGATGGCCCTGTTCAAATAACAGGAAGTGGAGATTGATCCCAGCACTTTAGGCACTCAATTGACTTGACTGCTCCCAGTAATTCCTAGATTAACACAATGCCCACCACTTCACCGAGCCAAAATTCAAGGAACTGCATTGAGAAAGTGGATGGTTTTCAAAGAATCCCATTTCCATTGCGATAAGTAAATTCTGAATAAGTGTCAGTGAAACTGACCCTTCATCATTTTAACAGAAATCATGGGCGGAATTTAATGGCCCGGGTTTGGAGTGAGTTCAGAGGTGGAGACGCTAACAGCCCCCTCAGTCAACACCCCCCCACAACAACACCACCACCACCACCCCCACACCCCCACCCACCTCGTTAAATCCAGTGTGTGAAGTCTTCTGAATGGCCTTCCACCTGCAGGCTAATTGATATCCTTCATTGGGCAATGAATGTCAAGTTAGGGGCCTTATTCTGCCATCACTGGTAATCAACCAGCAACGGGTGTGGGAGTCACCACATGCAGGAGTCTACAAAGCAAGTCCCATCCGAGTCCCTTGCTTAAAGGCACAATCGAGGGACACAGATTTGGGAATTGGAGATGGAGGCAATGGGCGGTTGCTAAGCTGCACCTTCTTTCCTTACTTTCCTCTGTCCCATTCTCCCGCCCCCCTCCACCATCCCCATGCTGTCCTCTCTGTCCTGTGCCTGGAATTGTTGTCTACTCCAGCCCTTTGTGGGCGCCTTACTGGATGCAGCCACTGCTTCGGGTGGCGCTGCCGCGCAGTGGAGGGCGGCCAGGTGGGGGAAGGTGACGGGGTCAAGTCCACATCAGTGATTCTAGGGAAGGCCCGTTATTGGTCACTTCATTCCAGTGGGCCTTACCCAATAAGGTAATGTGTGGGGTTCCCACTGGTTCTGCAGCTAGCAGGCAAGAATTCCACCCAATATGTGTGACATTCACGTAATATGTGCTAGCTATCAGACCTTATAGAATCCCTACAGTGCAGAAGGAGACCATTCAGCTCATCAAGTCTGTACTGACAACAATCCCACTAAGACCTATCTCCATAACCCCATGCATTTCCCGCACCAATCACCCTAACCTGCACATCCTGGAGCACTAAGAGACAATTTAGCATGGACAATCCACCTAATCTGCGCATCTTTGGAGTGTGGGAGGAAACCAGATACCAGGAGGAAACCAACGCAGACACAGGGAGAACATGCAAACTCCACACAGATAGTGACCCTCAAGCTCCGATATAGCCAGGGCTTACAGTCCAGACTGGACAAATGATGTGGAAGAAATAGGTTGGAAATGGGGAGGAAAGAAAATAGGTGTGTGTTATTATTGACACAGTCCCACCCACTAACAAAGATCACACTGATGCTGGTTTGGGGTTTTATTTGTGCAAAGGGGCAGCGCAGTGGTCAGCACTGCTGCCTCACAGCACCAGGGACCCAGGTTCTATTCCTGGTTTGGGTCGCTGTGCGGAGTCTGCACGTTCTCCCTGTGTCTGCGTGGGTTTCCTCCGGGAGCTCTGGTCTCCTCCCACACTCTGAAAGACGTGCTGGTTAGATACATCGGCCATGCTAAATTCTCCCTCAGTGTACCTGAACAGGCGCCGGAGTGTGACGATGAGGGGATTTTCACAGTAACCTCATTGCAGTTTTAATGTAAGCCTTAATGCGACACTAATAAATAAACCTTAAACTTTGGTCCTGAAAATCTGGGGCAGGGAACTGTTCCTGAAAGGACGAAAAGGTTTTGTAAGATCATGTTTTGGAAAAACAAATTTTGTTTGGCCAACCAAAGCAGATTTCACTGAAATTTGCTGATTAAATCTATTTGATGTTTTAAAATATTTTAAGATCAACTCAAAGCAAAGGAATTGGAATTGCTACAAAACAAGAACTGACCCATTTCTTTGCAGCATATTATTTTTGGTAGCTTGCAGTGTGTATAGCATAGAACGTTCCAATGTTGGTCAAAATAAAATTGTGAATCTTGTTTTTTTCCCTTCTGGTATTGTTTGATCCCAGCCCTGCATTCAGCTTTCCTCATCCGATCAACCCAGTGACCTTCCAGATGCACCAGCAGATACTGAACCAGCAACGCAGCCTCAACTCTGCGTTCGGCCACACTCCGCCCCTTATACAGCCGTCACCAACCTTCGCTTCCCGGCAGCACATGTCCAGCACCTCTGCGGTCCTGCCACCCAGTCAGGCCAACAACGTCTCATCTGAAGCTTCCCAGGTAAGGACTGGATTGCCTGAGGCACTAACAGGTGCGTGGCGGGGCTGGGTAGGGTGGAAGGTGGTGTGCTGGGAAGTTGTGGGGTTGTTGCAAGGGCACCTTCGAGAAACAAGGATGTAGCAGCGAGGGAATGCTTTTTTGCACATTGCCTCTCTACCTCAGGGGAGCTGAACTCTATCCCTGCAGTGCAGATGAAGGCCATTCAGCCCATCTTGTCTGCACCGACTCTCCGACAGAGCACCTTACCCAGACCTCTCACCCCATCCTTGTAACACCATGCATTTATCATGGCTAATCCACCCAACCCACACATCCTTGGACACTTAAGGGACAATTTAGTGTGGCTACTCCCCCAACTTAGACTTCTTTGGACATCTCTGCCAGAATATTACTGCCTTGCCCGCCTGAGGCCAGTGGGGTATGCCGTTCTGCTAGCCTCTCCTGCCCCAGAATCAGGGCAGGAGAGGCGGTAAAATTCTCACACTCTAGTACAGGCCGATAAAGCATATTCTTCCTCAACTGGCTGTCCCAATACAATTCCCAATGAATGGGAAAATTGCAGCATGATAATGGCTCTAGCTAGCACAAAGTTATCATCACTCAGAAACTCTGGGGTTAGCCAGTATTGGAAATGGAAATGCAACAAGGATTGATGTCTGAAGCTGTACAGAGAGGTTAAAGCTGTGGAGTTGGATGTTAGGTGTTTTCTACCGTGAGCTTGCATTGTGGCTCACACTGCAACATTCCATCCCAAACACATTCATTCAATGGGTATGTTATTGACTGCTCTTCACTACCCCCCCTTGCCTCCCCCATCAGCTCATCTCCACCACTGTTAATTAAAAAAAAAAATTAATTCTGAGCCCATCCATTACTCACGAAGAAGCAGGTGATGCTAAAAATATTTAGTTTTGGGAAATGTGACATTGAAATAGAAACAGGAATGTTAGCCTTGATATAAGCAGACTTGGCTGTGTCCATGTATTTGCGCTGTTGGGTTGAACTTTTCTGACCAGGGCCTGGTTTTTATTCTCCAGAGTAAGCTGAGTGGTGAGTCCGCTGTAAGCAGCACAGTCGATCCAATGATCAACAAACGCACCAAGGTTAAAACTGAGGTGGAGGGACCCCGAACTGTCTCTCCAAACACAGAGGTGAGCAAATAAAAACCTGTGTAATTAAAACCTTAACGCAGGTCATAAGAATCATCATTGAATGCACCACAAGGAAACGGATCATTCGGCCCACTACTATGTCCTTGTGTCTGTGCTCCTCATGAACCCCCTTCCACATTACTTTATCTAACCCTGGGAGAAACATACCAGCCATGATTGAATGATGGAGCTGACTCGACGGATCGAATGGCCTACTTCTGCTCTTATATCTTATGGTCTACATCATTCTAGTTCTTTCCTCTTCACGTACTTATCTAGACTCTCTTTAAATGCATCGATACTATTCACCTCAGCTAATCCATGAGGTAGCGAGTCTCACATTCCAACAACTCATTGTGTAAAGGAGGATCTGCTGAATTCTCTGTTGCATTTCTGAGTGGCTATCTCGTAAATATGGCCTCTAGTTTTGGGCTGGAACTAAAGCTATCCTGTCGTAATCTTAAAGACCTTGGATTACCCCTTGGCATTCCCTTTCTCGAAGGGAAGCTTTTCTTGCTGAATGTATCTGATATTTTTCTTGTGAATTTTTATTAGTGCCATCTCCATTGTCTCTTAACATTTAAATAACAACTAGTTTATATCCCAGTGAATGCTCTCTGTACATCGCTGTATCTTCAAATAGAGAACGCACATTCTTGTTTCACCAATCCTTGTATGACTGACACATTTATGTCAAAAGGAAGCAGAATGTAACAGGGGAGATGTTTTGCAACTTGCTGCACTGGCATGGCCACCATTTAGCCAGTCACTCTGGTCATGCTTGCTGGAAAAACTGGTAAGCAACGCAACAGAGCAATCAAGAATCAATAAACACAATAAACTACAAAGAGTCGTGAACGAAGCTCAGTCCATCAGTCATAGAGTCATAGAGGTTTACAGCATGGAAGCAGGCCCTTCGACCCAACTTGTCCATGCCGTCCATTCAAACCAGCCTCCTATCCATTGGCACTGTCTACACTTCCTGCTGCCTCAAAAAAGCAGCCAGCATAATCAAGGACCCCACGCATCATGGACATTCTCTCTTCCACCTTCTTTTATCAGGAAAAACATACAAAAGTCTGAGGACATGTAACAACTGACTCAAAAACAGCTTTTTTCCTGCTATCTTCAGACTTTTAAATAGACTTACCTCGCATTAAATTGATTTTTCTCAATACCCTAGTTTCTGCACTGAAAGATTCTACGACTGTAACAATACATTCTGCACTCTCTCCTTTCCTTCCCTCTGTATGATATGATATGCTTTGTCTGTTCTGTATAATGTATAAAAAAGAGAACTGTTATATGTACATTAATACGTGTGACAATAATAGATCAAATCAAGTCAAATTAAGAATTAATCACGTTGGTTATACAATAGTAAGAGCAATAGGTTTCCATCCATCAAGGACATTCCTGGACACGTTTCTACAATAATTCACCATCTTCCTGCTCACTTTTGATTGATACCAATTTTTTATTTCCAGATCATTAAAACTGAATTCAAATTCTCGACCTTTCAATGAGTGCCTCACTGCACCAGGGACCCAGGTTCAATTTCAGCCTTGGTTGAATGTCTGTGTGGAGTTTGCACGTTCTCCTCATGTCTATGTGGGTATCCTCCAGGTGCTCCAATTTCCTCCCACAGTCCAAAGATTTGCAGGTTAGGTGGATTGGCCACGCTAAATTGCCCCTTAGAGTTCCAAGATGTGTAGGTTAGATGGATTAGCCGTGGTAAATTTGTGGGGTTATGGGGACAGGGCGGGGGAAAGGGCCTAGGTAAGGTACTCTGTCATGGAGAGTCAGTGCAGACTCGATGGGCTGAATAGCCTCTGCACTGTAGGGATACTATAATTCTATAAGATAGGATTTTGACTTCATATCCACTGGATTAGCATTACAATCCTGCTCTAGTAATGTACCCACTGCACCGCTGTATCCTCAAAAATGTACCATATTTCCACCTTCATTGTCTGACACATTTTAATGGGCAGATCAGTGGTAAATTTGATAAATGTAGTGCTAACTTTCAAAGCAATTTATAAGTTAGAACGAAAAAGGTTACAGCAGACAGACATCATGGGAGTCATTGAGTTAGTTACCTTACTAGATTGCTACCTAAGGCCTGAAAAAGAATGAAGTCTCAAAAGAGCAAACTAATATTGAGTGAGTGCAGACTCAGGGATTTGTAGGTTAAACAGCCCAAAAAACTTACACCACCCTCTGTTATATACACTTGTGCATCTTTTTTTCACATTTATACTGATGCTGATGTTCCTATCATATATCCTCCACCCCCCCATCGTGGATTCCGTCAGTCCTATCTCTATCTCTGCCTATATCCTGAGTAAAGAGCCAATGCATTATTCAATGTCTGGAAAATTATCTCCTTGCGATGGGAACCATTGCTGTTCTCCCTACTGCAACCGAATTAAATTGGGCTTTCAAATGTTAAATGTCGTTTTATTATAACTGTAAAAACAAAACTGGCAATCAAAGCTACTCACATTCAAGGAAAGTTTTACTTGAATTATGAACACTGAAATGTTTGCTCGCTTGTAGCAATAATGTCTGTGAATGGGTCCTGCACTCTTTGGCCGGAATTTTACCGGAATGCCAGCCCCTTATTCCGGAGGCAGGCGAGGCTCGGAAAACGGCCTTCTTCATCGGACTCGGGCAGGATCGTACGAACCTCGGGCAGATGTGCCGCTAAAATTCCTCGCTTTGTGCGGCTTTAATGGAGCAGTTTAGCTGGAGGGACTCGTTAGCTCAGCACTGGCCCCGGCGTTAGGATGTTTCGCGGCTTAGCGGAGTTGCAGAGGGTTCAGCGTGAGAAAAGATGAATGGTAATACCAACCGCGACTGAGTCTCAGGCCCTCTCCTCAGAGCAACTGCGGGAGCCTGGCTTCTGTGTAGTGGAGAGTTACTAATGGGTTATTACCTCAATGTTATAAAGCACCGCGTGGCATCTCGCTGTCACTGGTCAAAGACACTTAGATTTGATACAGTGAAGCCTTTAGTTCCTGGTCCTGTTTCCCGTCCTGATGTGTGAGGATTAGCGGCGAGATCAATTTATCTCTTTTCCCTTTAAACCATTTTTTATTGTAACTCTAAACTACAAGAAGTGTCCCTGCACTACATTTTAATGAAATATACAATACCTTGCTGTCACCAGGACAGCACGGGCTTTGACTAATTCTTTGTTCTGCCTTCAGTTCAGAGGCAGCTCCAGTCAGACTCTGGCATGATGCATGGGGATGGCTATGTTTATAATCATCTGGGGCCAGGAAAATTGATGAAGATAGCATATCAGAGAAAGATAAACATGCTGTAGTCAGCACGTTCGGGGCAGGAGCCACATCTCACGAGTTTTAAGCCTAGGCCACGTCAACAGCAGCTAGCGCGTGACCCAAAAGCATCTCCAGCTGCGACGTGGGCAGACGCTAATGAGATCATTTTTTTTAAATATAAAACACACAATGGCATCCGAGAGGAATTAATATCTTATCGGTAATGTGCATTCATTAGTACAAACAAATTGCCCGTGTGCTTTTGGCTTCACTCGGAGGCTTCTAGGTCCCTCTGAGTTAGTGCCTTAATTCGGTCACGCCTGGGCTATGGTTGCCCAGCTGTCTTGAGTGAGACAGATTTGTGATTGGCAAGGGCAGTCAAGGCTTACAGCCATGGGGTCCAGCGGGCTGATAACTGCCAGGGGGTGGCAATCTGAAAAGTGGAGTTAGATCAGATCAGCCGTGGCTTTAATTGACGGATGGAGTAGGCCGGGGGGGGGAGGGCTGAATGTCCGCCTGCCGCTCCTGTTTCTTATGTACCGCGGGTCCTGCCAACGTTACCTTTTCAGGCCACAAGTTGTCCCCTCGTCCCATCCCAGGGCCTCATTGGGTTGGCCTCTGGGTTAGAATAGAGCAAGGCATTAGCCAAAGCCCCTGCAGTCCCTGGTGAGCCAAGTGTGCCCAACCTGAGTCCTGTTATTTGCAGTATATCTGGATTCTGAATTATCTTAAAATCCTGTCTGTTCGTCCCCCACCTTCTTCTGAACTCCCGTCTGGGAGTTCCAGTCCTTGGCTGGGACAGTGGGGAAAAAGGGGTCAGGACAAGAGTGAGAGATGTAGATACGGTTCTGAGTTAAGGTGTTTTTCGGATGAGAAATAGAGTGTGAAATTGACTAACGTATACATTTAGCCACTCGTGTGTGTCCCGTGATGTTGATCATTGGGGCGGGATGGGGTGGAAAGGGGTCAGAACTTTGCCGAGCACCAACATGCCTGCCCCCTCTCACGGAAGAGATCTGAAGAAAAATACATCTAAAAAATTACAGCAGAAAAAAGATGGAGTGAAAGGAGTTGTTACTTAATTTGGTTTCATTTGCGCTGAGAATCTAAATAACGGCCGAAGAGATTTCTTACATCCATCAGAGCATCAGCAGGCGGGAAGAATGCGGGACTGTTGTTGCGAGCGCCGTTACATTTCGTATAATGAGGTCTCAATTTCCTCTCCTTTATTTACACAATTGCTCAGGATCGGCTGGCAGGCCTGACAGAGGTGAAGGACGATTTGGATAAAGATGATTGCAAACAGGAGCCGGAGGTCATTTACGAGACAGTGTGTCACTGGGAAGGATGCAACAAAGAGTACGACACTCAGGAACAACTGGTGCATGTGAGTAACGCCTGAGTTAAATGGTGGAAATCAGTCAGGGCACAAACGCCGAGGCGACCCGCAGGTGGGTTTGGAGGTTGTGCGATTTCGCGCAGAATGGCCGCAGCACAGAGGGAGATCGTTCAGCCCATCGAAGCAGGAGCAAAGGAGCTCATCTTGATTCCTCACCTTTTTCCCACAGCCCTGTAACTTTTCCCCTTGCAGTTGCTTATCCAGTTTGTTTTTAAAAGTGCTCCCCCCACCTCTACCCATGCATTCCAGATCCTCACCAATAGCTTCATGGAAAGGTTTTTCCTCACCATGTGATTGTTTTCCCAATCGGGTGAGACTTTCCGGCGGAGCTCACCCCCAAAACCTGAAGATCCGGTCAACGGACCTTTCCGTGGTGCGCCCCTCGTCCGCTCCAATTCCCGTGGCGGGCGGAAGGGGAAAATTCACCCCCATCGTTTCATAGCTGCGTCCTCCTATTCTCGAACCTTCAATCAAAGGGAGCAGTTTCTCTCCATCTGCGCTGACCAAATCCTTCATGGTTTTGAACATCTCTGTCAAACCTCAACCATCTCCTCTCCTAGGAGAGCAGTTCCTGTGTCTCTCACATCTATCTGCGTAGCTGACAGTTCCCCATTCACAAAATCATTTGTGTTAATCTATTCTACGCCCTTTTCTAAAATCTGGACCATCCTTCAATTGTGGAGCCCAGAGCTGGGTACAATGCTGTGGTTGAGACTGAGCCGGTGTTTTGTAAAAGTTGGTTATAATTTCTTTGCTTTTATTCTCTATGCCTTTAGCTATTAAACCCAGGATCCGTTATGCTTTCTGAACCACTTTCTCAACCATATTCAGTTATTTGTTCACCTGCAGCCCCATGATCTGAGATACAGCAGTGCGCGTATACATGTTGTGTCCTTCTGCACCGTAGGTTTCTATGATCCTAAGGATGAGGGAGATGTTTCAATGGCAGTCTCTCTTTTCAGATTTTCTTCTGTGGTTGCAGCAGCAACAGCTCCTGTAGAATAGATGAACACAAATTGTTTTGTGAATGGGGAACTTTCAGCCATGCAGATGGTTGTGAGAGACACCAGGACTACTTTCCTAGGAGAGGAGACAGTTGAGATTTGATAGAGATGTTCAAAATCATGAAGGATTTGGTCAGCGCAGATTTAAAGCCCTTGTGTTCATGAAGGAAGGAAGAAATAGCTTGTATTTATGTAGCGCCTAATATGAACTCTGGACGTTATGTGCCCTGGAAATATTACTGCAATGCAGTAGGGATTCCACGCACACAACAAGATCTTGCTGATAACTGACTGGATAATCTGCTTCCATGACATTTGTCTAACAAATAGTTGCTGACCACAGCACCTTCCCCTGCTGTCCTTCTGAGTTCAGCGACATTTATCCAAGGGGGCAGATGGGACCTTGATTTCACAGAACACCAACAGCTTCAACTGTCTGACTGTACTGGTGTCAGCTAAGATTATGTCCTCAAGTGGGGATGAGACAGTGGTTAGCACTGCTGCCTCACAGCGCCAGGGACCTGGGTCCAATTCCCAGCTTGGGTCACTGCCTGTGTGGAGTTTGCACATTCTCCCCGTATCTGCGTGGGTTTCCTTTGGGTGCACCAGTTTCCTCCCACAGTCCAAAGATGCACGGGATAGGTGGATTGGCCATGCTAAACTGACCCTGGTGTCAGGGGGATTGGCTAGGGTAAATGAATGGGGTTATGGGGATAGGGCCTGGATGGGATTGTGGTCAGTGCAAATGGGCCGAATGTCCTCCTTCTGCACTGTAGGGGATTCTACGATTGAACACTGGGTGCCGTGTCCAATAAGTGGCAAACCCAGTAATGGCCATTTTGCACCACCATACAAGACAGATTTTTACCTGTAAGAGGTTCGAAGAACTCACATGAAGAAGTCTTAAATATAGAGAAAGAAAACACAAAATGAAACAATGTAGGTTTTGGCTAATCAAGCCAACTTCAGAATTCTGTTTTTGCTTGCACTAGATAGGATAAATGCATGGGGTTATGGGGATTGGGCCTGGGTGGGATTGCGGTCGGTACAGACTTGATGGACTGAATGGCCTCCTTCTGCACTGTAGGATTCTATGATTCTGTGAAATCCTGGGATGGTGCTTAGAAGCAGGAATGCTACCCAAGATCTCCCTCTGTATGAGCTCCTCACCGCCTTTATTTTGTCTCCAGCTATTTGGCTGATTTAAGTTCCGAGCTTGTTCCAATCGATTTCCCTTCCGCTCTGTGATTTCCGACTGTGGAGTATGAGCGTTGATGCCGGTGAAATTCCAGTATTTGGAATGACCAAACATCTGCTGCCACAAGCGAGTGTGCGCGGACCTCCTGAGACCGGCCCAAAGAGCAGATGGTGTCGCCTTTTTAACCCTCCCCCTGCCACCTGCCCACCGGGGAATCTGAACAAGCGCTCACTAACAGGGGGAAGCAGCCACAGACACCAGGACACTAATAGGGATTGCACGCAGAGTGTCTTTTATTGCTTCCCCCTGCTTCTCCGCTCCCCCCCTCAACCCCCCGCCCCCAAGATTGATTAGCCCACCGGTATCGCAGGGCAAGGAGATTACAGTTTCACAGAATAATTCAGCACAGAAAGAGGTAATTTAGCCTGCTGCCTATCTGCAGGAATTACCAATTTATTCCCCAAACCTCCTGCTGCGTTATCAGAAAGTACAGACGTAACCCTACCTCCACCTCCGCGTGCTGGACATTCATTTAACATCTCTATTTTTAAATGCCGATTCTGCTGTTCCAGATATCAGCCACCAGGGAAACAGGAATGTTTACCCCCAGAGCGTTGTGGCAGCTTCAGTGGAACATTGCCTCCTTTTCCCACGTATCCCTCTCTGTTTGAAGGTACTCCCAATCCAATCCGATTTATCAATTCAGGCTCAATTACGTGAAAAATAACAGCAAGGAGAAAGGCAGACCGTTTGGCCCAACATCGCAGTGGTTAGCGCTGCTGCCTCACCGCGCCAGGGACCTGGGTTCAATTCCCAGCTTGGGTCACTGTCCGTGTGGAGTTTGCGTGTTCTCCCCCAATCTACGTGGGTTGACTCCGGGTGCTCCAGTTTCTCTCACAGTCCAAAGATGTGCGGGTTCGATGGATTGGCTGTGCTAAATTGCCCCTTAGTGTCAGAAGGACTAGCTAAGGTAAATACGTGGGGTTATGGGGAGAGGGCCTGGGTGGGATTGTGGCCAGTACAGACTTGATGGGCTGAATGGTCCCCTTCTGCACTGTAGGGATTCTATTGTGGTGTTAACGCTGCGCTCGAGCCTCCTCCCACTTTACTCATCTCAACCCATCAACATAACCCTCTATTCCCTAATCCTTTTATCCAGTTCTATCGCACAGCCTTCGATATTCACCTCAATCTCTCCATGAGATAGGAAACTCCCCATCCTTACCATTCACCATTCTTTTGAGTTCCCCACCTGATTTAATAGCAACTATCTTCAAAAGAAGTGACGGCATGGGAGTTAACACTGCTGCCTCATGGCGCCAGCGCTCCAGGTTCAATTCCAGCTTTGGGTCACTGTCTGTGTGGAGTTTGCACACTCTCCCCATGTCTGTATGGGTTTCCCCCGGGTGCTCCAGTTTCCTCCCAACTCCAAAGATATGCAGGTTAGGTGAATTGGCCATACTAGATTGCCCCTTAGTGACCCAAGATGTGTACAACAGGGGGATTCATGGGATAAATATGGGGATAGGGCCTGGGTATGATGCTGTGTCAGGGAGACGGTGCAGACTCGATGGGCTGAATGGCCTCCATTTGCACTGTAGGATTCTAAGTGAAAACATTTTTCCTGCCTCTCCACCACCAAACTTTATTGAACGAGTGTTAGACACTGCTATCCGCAAACTGCAGGCCCAAAATGCGAGCCTGATCTTACCCCCTGTGCAGCCTTCACATTGCAGTGGATTCACTGCGCGGAGAGTTTACGAAAATTTACCTTCATTGCAATTAAATTTGACCAATTTCTTCAGCTAGGCTTTTACTCTCTTGACACTCTTGTGGGTATTAAGCTCTGTGTGGTCAGCCCTGACTTCTTGCCATCGAGAAATTAGATACAGCCCCGGGAAATTAAACCTCAAAGGCTGCCTTTCAGCATGATCTGAGCAAGCTGTTGGGCAGTCTCGCTCGTTATAACTTGTTTAATTTACTGCTGCTTTTCCAGAACAATTGCACTAGCATTAGCTTACTGACCACGCTGTATGTTATTAAACATCCAACATTTTGCCAAGTCTTTTAGCTGAGAGTCTGTCGGTGAATTTTTGTCGATCTGAATTATTTCATCTGTAGAAAATTAGTTAGGCTGTTAGTCAAACTGTACTGTCTAACCCCCATTACTGGAACGTAGTCTTATCTGCCCTGCCCTCTGTTAAAATAGGGTCTCTGCTTCATGCTTCTCTCAAGTTGAGAAACTGCGTAATAGTAGTTTTACTTGAGTGACGTGACATCCTTACCTCTGGCAGTGATGTGAAAGTCTCACGCAAGTTCATGAATATTAAGAACCACAGAGGCAGAGCAAAGGGTAGCATGGTGGCACAGTGATTTTGATTTGATTTGCCTTGATTTGATTTATTATTGTCACATGTACAGTGAAAGGTATTGTTGCTTGCGCGCTACACAGACAAAATATACTGTTCATAGAGAAGAAAACAGGAGAGTGCAGAATGTAGTGTTATAATCATAGCTGGGGTGTAAAGAAAGATCAACTCAATGCAAGGTAGGTCCATTCAGAAGTCTGACAGCAGCAGGGAAGAAGCTGTTCTTGAGTCGGTTGGTATGTGACCTCAGACTTTTTCCCAAAGGAAGAAAGTGGAAGAGAGAATGTCCTGTACAGTGGTTAACGCTGCTGTCTCACAATGCCAGGGACCTGGGTTCGATTCCCGGCTTGGGTCACTGTCTGTGTGGAGTTTGCACGTTCTCCCCATGTCTGCATGAGTTTCCTCTGGGTGCTCCAGTTTCCTCCCGCAGTCCGAAAGACATGCTGGTTAGGTGCATTGGCCATGATGAATGGTGTCGAAAGATGTGTAGGTTAAGTTTTTTTTGAAGTTTATTTATTAGTGTCACAAGTAGGCTTACAATAACACTGCAGTGAAGTTACTGTGAAAATTCCCTAGTCGCCACTCTCTGGCCCTTGTTCAAGTACGTTGAAGGAGAATTTAGTGTGGTCGATGCATCTTCCAGCACGTCTTTCGGGCCATGGGAGAAAACTGGAGCATCCAGAGGAAACCCAAGCAGACACAGGGAGAAGGTGCAGAGTCCGCACAGACAGTGACCCAAGCCGGGAATCGAACCTGGGTCCCTGGAGCTGTGAGGCAGCAGTTCTCAGTTAGGTGGATTGGCAATACTAAATTGCCCGTTAGTGTCCAATGATGTGCAGGTTAGGGGAATTTGCGGAGTAAATACTTGAGGGTATGGGGATAGGGCCTGGATGGGAAGCTCTGTCGGAGTGTTAGTGCAGACTTGATGGGCTGAATAGCCTCCTTCTGCACTGTGATTCTATGAGAAAGCGTGGAGCCTCCAACCCATGTTTCTCTTTAAAGGGATCAAGCATATTCCAAGCAGGGAAAACTGCACTTGGCGGCCATCGCCATTTGCATTCTGCCAAAACTTTAACCCTCAAACAGACTATCTGGTCATTAGTGCATTGCCGCAGGAGCTTGCTGTGCACATACTGGTATCCCCATTTGCCTCTCATACAACAGTGGCCACACTTCAAAAAGCACCTCTTTGGCAGTGAAGTCTTTGGAATGTCTGGAGGAAGTGAAGGATGTATATCTGCCTTCACAGTGCAACAAGAGTATTAAACAGACAGAGCACACCCTCTAGTAACGAGGATGGAGCTTTTCTCCAAGCCCCACTCTCCTTCATATATGGTGATTAATCCCAGTCTGGGCTTCAATTGCCGCTAATTAAAGACAAATTAATCTAAATTGCATTTGTTTGGAGTAAGTCAATTGTTTACATATTATTTCGACAGAAAGTGGAGACAGATGTAAAAGGCACATTAATGACAGGCGATGTTGGCGGGGGGGGGAGAAAGGTTTTTGGGCAGGGGTGGATCGAGATTGTCGACTCACAATGCAAGAACGGTGGAAAAATCATGATCTCTAATTAATGGCCACCCTTCCCAGGACCCGCATTCATCATAAGCCCCCTTCGCCCCTCCTGCCAAAGGCATAAGCTGTTGACAGCAGGTGCATTACATTGTGGAGCTCAGCTAATACATGACATGCTTTCATTCAGCTTACTTGTTTTCTAAAGGCCAGCGTCTACTTGAATACCAGGGATGTAGTGAAGCAAAGCAGAAGCAGCATGTGTTTCCCATTACCGACTTGTGTGTCAGTCTGCGGAGATGTGAGGGATTCGCCTGCCGTGACTCCCAAACCCCAGCCAGGACCACACTCCTGCAGTGCAGGAAGCCTGTGAAACCAAGCCCCCCCTCCGCTTCTGAGGTCGAAATTAATTAAACTCATTCAAGTATGCTGTGCTGCAGGCCTTCATTTTTTTTTTAAGTCTATTTATTAGCGTCACAAGTAGGCTCACGTTTACACTGCAATGAAGTCACTGTGAAAATCCCCTGGTCGTCACACTCCAGCGCCTGTTCAGGTACACTGAGGGAGAATTTAGCGTGGCCAATACATCTAACCAGCACGTCTTTCAAACTGTGGGAGGAAACCGGAGCACCCGGAGGAATCCCACGCAGACATGGGGAGAATGTGCACAGACCCAAGCTGGGAATTGAACCCAGGTCCCTGGCGCTATGAGGCAGCAGTGCTAACCATTGTGCCACCATGTAGCCCTTGTACACGCCAGGGCATTCGTTGCTTCACTTCTTACCCAGCGCCTTTCACAATTAGGCTGAAGTTCAGATTAAGGAGAAAATGATTCAGGATTTGACTTTGACTTGTGTGCAGTGGCCCTCCCTGAGCACTGACTGTTGGAGAGGAACAGCCCTGGTTGTTTAACCTGGTGGGAGTTCAATCTTGTCCCATTTCGCCTTTCTCTGTCCACAATAGGTTTTTTTTTCTCTATAAGCATTTGAATCGCTTAGATCTTTATCTCAAATGTTGCTATTTCTAAGGATTCGATATGAGGGATAGGGAGAGAGTGGATAAGGAACAGCTGTTCCCCTTAGTTGAAGGGTCACGAGGGGACATAGATTCCCTGAGGGGCAGGAGGTTTAGAGAGGGTGTGAGGAAATCTTATGAACCCAGAGGGTGGTGACGGTCCAGAGTGTGCTGCCTGGGAGGGTGGTAGAGGCAGGTTGCCTCACATCCTTTGAAAAATATCTCGATGAACACTTGGCACATCATAACATTCAAGGCTGTGGGTCAAGTGCTGGTAGATGGGATTAGGTGGAGGTTCAGGTGTCCCTAACATGTCGGTGCGGACTCAATGGGCAGCAGGGCCTCTGTGAATTCGATGAATATTAGTTACACTCCTTTTCTCTTCCACTTAAATCCTTCCCCTCCTTCAGGGCAAACTAATTGTGAAGCAGTTGAGATCTTCATTTCCCAGGTTCGACGATCATAAACTCAAGGGCTAATTCGTTTCTTAACTTCAAGGATCCTTTTTTCCCTATTTTGGCAGTATCCCCAGTGTTCTTCTCCTCTGTGAGAGTCGAAGGCTTTTGGGCCTAGCTGTGACATACCGTTTGAGACCCTGCTTTGCCCAGCAGTTGCCATTTTCCGTGAATGAACACAAGCTACTTAACCATGGGGGTGGGGGAAAGGCGTCGTAGTTAAGTCTGATTCTGATTTGAAGATCAGTCAGTGAGAAATGTTTTTACTGAAGTACCTTCACAGCCACTTTCCGTGTGTTTCCTCCCACAGCACATTAACAACGAACACATCCACGGTGAGAAGAAGGAGTTTGTTTGCCGGTGGCGGGACTGTTCCCGGGAGCAGAAGCCGTTCAAGGCGCAGTACATGCTGGTGGTGCACATGCGGCGACACACGGGGGAGAAACCACACAAGTGCACTGTAAGTTGATCAGCTGGTGAGGTGAGGGCAAGAGTGGAGAGGCGACAACCAATCCATCAATAATTGGCAGGAGGGTGTCGGGGGGGGCGGCGTGGCTGGTGGTGGATCCTGACAGTAACGGGTATAGGAGAAATGTGAGTAGTTATAATGCAAAGTTGTAACCAAGAGAAGCATTGATGGTAACAGCCAGCCCTCATACACCATAACTTACAATGGCACCATTTTGGGCCTAGTGGTCATAGAATGCCTACAGTGCAGAATGAGGCCATTTGGCCCATCAAGTCTGCACTGACCACAATCCCATCCTGGCCCTATCCCCATAACCCCACATATTTATCTTGTTAATCGCCTGATATTAGGGTCAATTTAGCAATGCCAATCAACCTAACCTGCACATCTGTGGGAGGAAACCGGAGCACCCGGAGGAAACCCATGCAGAAACGGGGAGAATGTGCAAACTCCGCACAGGCAATGACCCGAAGCCAGAATTGAACCCGGGCGCTGTGAGGCAGCAGTGCTAACCACTGTGCCGCCATGCCGTCCATGGGACAGTCAATGGCGTATAAAAGATCAGCTTGATCACCTGCACAAGCAGACGTTATGAAGTCTGAATTCAGAGAATGAGATTACAACTAAACCCATTCAAATAACAAACTCTTCAACTCAACAAAATGGCAGCCAGAGAAAATGGTGGCTGCAGACCCAAACTTCCCCAGACTCCCAGCGGGACACGGTGGCACAGTGGTTAGCACTGCTGCCCGACAGCGCCAGGGAACCAGGTTCGATTCTAGCTTGGGTCACTGTCTGTGTGCGGTGTTTGCACACTCTCCCTGTGTCAGTGTGAGTTTCCTCCGGGTGCTCTGGTTTCCTCCCACAGTCCAAAGTTGTGTGGGTTAGGTGGATGGGCTATGCTAAAATTGCCCCATAGTGTCAGGGGGACTAGCCAGCATAAGTGCATGGAGTTGTGGGGGCAGGTGGAATTGTGGTTAGTGCAGACTCAATGGGCCGAATGGCCCCCTTCTGCACTGTAGGGGTTCCATTCTTCCGTGACAAACAGCCAGATTCTAGTCACAAGGAATTCCTTTTCAGGATTGTTTTTAATTTCAGTTGGTTGGTCGACCTAAACATGTGCGACAGCAGGAATGGCCCTGCAGTGATGAAATGCCAGTATAGTAGCTAGGAATGGTTCTTATTCCAGGTACGCTTGTAAGGACTTGTAAGCTGTTACGTGAATTCAGAATTCCACTCATTTTGTTTTAAAGTGAGGAATGTGGAAAACAGGAACTTGGAAATAGAATACATTATTAAGAACTGGTGAACCAATAGATCGCAGCCCGAGTGCTCTGGGTAACTTGATAGCACTTTTCAAGATCGTCCATCAGTACTTCAAGGCAATTTGGAGCAATAACAAACAAAAGAATTCGCTGCAGAAGATAATCCTTTAACCTCTTGTTTCAACCATCTAAGCACCCTTGCTACTCATTTCAAATGTGCTAATTCCATGCTTAGTAGGAGCAGACAGTGGAATGTCATCGGCTGATATCACCAGCCAGGATGTCTAGACCAGTGTTCCTGCTCTCTCTCTATGGTCTCTTTCTGTTCTCGAGTAATTATTTTTTGAGATATTGTTGGGGGGGGGTCAAGACTGGCGTGCTCACATCAACCTGCGGCACTTTCCTACGGTCAGGCCGTACAAGAGCCTGTGGCCTTACTTGAGCCAGTTGCCCCTTTTGACCCTTGTTCTGTCACAGCTCCTTCTGGAGGAGGTCAAAGAGCCACTGGAGGAAGGAAAGGAGTCTCAGTTTTAGTTTAAATGAGGACCCGGTAACAGCTCGCGACCTCCCTGAACACGTGGACCAACCCCGTATTGGGTCTCCCAAGAATAGGGTTGTGGGAAGTTTGTTGAGGCCTTACAACCTTTAAAAAATACTTGAATGAGCACTTGAAACATCAGAATATTCAAGGAGATGGGACAAGCGCAGAAAAATGGGATTAAGCGTGCCTTTAGTGACAGATACTGTCCTTGCAGACTCAATGGGCCGAAGGGCCTTTTCTGCACTGTATGACATTATGGTCGGAATTTTATCACTTCGCTCATCCTGGGAATCGGAGGGGGTGAGGGGACAGAACAATGGGAAGGCCTGTTGACCTCAGATAGAATTTTACAGTTTTGGGGGCCAGCAAGGCTGTAAAATCACGCCAAAGTCAAGTTCAACAAGAGTGCCATCAACCGGAGACTAATCCCACCCACAGATAGTGACACTCATAGATCATAGAACCCTACAGTGCAAAAAGAGGCCCTTCAGCCCATCGAGTCTGCACCGAACACAATCTCACCCAGGCCCTACCCCCGTATCCCTACATATTATACCCACTAATCCCTCTAACCTACACATCCTTGGACACTAAGGGGCAATTTCTTATTGTGGCCAATTAAGCTAACCCGCACATCTTTGGACTGTGGGAGGAAACCAGAGTACCCAGCAGAAACCCACACAGACACGAGGAGAACGTGCAAACTCCACACAGACAGTGACCCAAGCCAGGGATCGAGCCCAGGACTCTGGAGCTGTGAAGCAGCAGTGCTAACCACTGTGCTACCACGCCACCCTATTCTTCAGGATAAACCCTTTCCTTAACACCCTTCGTGCCAGAATATCATCAGAGACCGTCTCTCATTCCCAAAGAGCATTTTCGGCAGAACTACTGTTTAAATTAAAAATTTAGCAAAGAGATTAGTTGGAAGTAGGTCCCGGAGGGGAAAAGGACTGTTTAACATTTTGGGCATAGATCATTTTGTTGAAATGTTTTGAAGATTCCCAGCTACAAATCCAAAAACAGCTTTTCCTCGTCAAGATTTCCATTGTGTTTTTTGCTTGTTATGCTGCTGAAGATTATCACAACTAGAAAATTGAAGGAGCAAGTTCAAAGAATTGTTACCAAATAGAATATTTGAGCATGGATTACTTTCTGTCACTGCAGAGACAAATAGTACCATTTATTTAGTTAAAGGAATTGGATATTTCAAAGTTAAGAACATCAAATGAGTGTGGGTGCAGGGAGGAAAATGGCCTTGGTGTAGATAGTTTTAGTTGAAGAGTAAGTGCGGACAGAGGTTAATTGACCTTTTCTCTCACCTTTTGTGCTATACATAAATGGACTTTGGAAAGCAACAGTCGTTCCAGTGTAATCCCACCATAGGTTCACTTACAGCATGTTGGAAAAACCTGAAACAAGGGGTCCAAAGTGTTTTGGGACATTCAGCAGTTGTAAAAGGTGCTATCTCAGTACATGTCCTTTCTCCAACCCCAAAAGCTCCAGTTTATTTAGAACACTGCCACTGTTAACCTAACTCACACCAAGTCCTATTCCCACCCATCAACCTTGCACTCGCTGACCAACATTGGCTCCCAAACTGGCTTCATCTCAAAGTTTGAGTATTGTTGAAAAAAGGGACATGCTGTCTAAACTTTTTGCCTTGGACTTGCCAGAACAGATCACAAGCTTAGCACTTATGTGTGCAAGAAGCCACATGTATACACATACAGGGCCTTGTCCTTTGTAGTCAGAGGAAGCATGTCCATGCATCATCCCTTTTTCCATGAAACAAAAGCTTATGGGACAGCCATTCCCTGATTCATTCCCCATGGCAATATCTTGACTAGTCAGCATCTACTTGCCTGGTTTGAATGAGAACAACAGCTTGACATTTAACTATTCCCTGGTGCATTCACCATGGCAATGCCTTGACCAATCAGCATCTACTTGCCTGGTTTGAATAGGAACAACAGTTTGACAGTTAACTGTTCTCTGGTGCATCCTCCGTGGCAATGCCTCTACCAATCAGAGTCCATTCGCCAACCAGCCAGCTTTCTCTTCCCACGCAGTATAAATTGTTGATCCCTTTACTGTTGGTAATCTTGCGATCTGTCCTGATTAGTGCAAGACAGAGGGCCGTATTTTACCATGTTAATTCTAAGTGCTGGGTGGACTTGAAACTGGAAGTGTTTCAGATCCGACATTTAGACCCATTCTCAGGTGCTCCCATACACACTCTGCCTGAAAAAATATCAGCGATTCCAAATCGTGCTGCAGAAGCCTGTGAGCGGGACTTAACGCATCCAAAATCCTGCAGATCCGATCGGCACCTCCATCTTCACACACACAGCAAAACAGTGATAGAATGCGGTTCCCGTACCACATCATTGTCGGGCTGGATAATGCCTCCCCCCGGCTCCCACAGACATTATCCCACCCCCCACAACATTACAGATCCCATTATCCCCCACTCCGTCACCCAGACTGATCGCAGCTCCCCCCCACAATCTCAGACAGGGTAGTAGCGGAACCCCCTTCCCCCTCAGTGATCTCAGGCAGAGAGGCAGCGGACCCCACCTTCCTCCCCGTGCCCCATGCCCCACCAATCTCAGGCAAAGAGCCGTTGGGTGCCAGGCACTTACCTCCTCACTAAGTGGAGCGCCCAAATTGGACTTTTGCGGAGCAAGGCTGTTTTGCACCGATTCCAGATGGGTGAGCGCAGTGGTAAAGGGGGAAGTATTGGTAAGGTTGGACATACAGCCAGTTAAGTCAATTTAAATGTGTGCAAATGCATCGCGACCATTTTGGGCGCAGTCCCGATTGCAGTCTTTTCGGGCCTTGGTAAAGGGAGAACCAGCGCGGAGGTGGGCACGGATGGCTCTACTCACCTCACACGCAGCTTTACCAAGTTTCCGTGCCCGAAAACGGACGCAACTTGAGGGTAAAATTGGGCTCCGTATTTCTCTTTTTTGTAAGCTAAGTTCTAAACTACCAAATGACTAAATTTAAGATCTCATCCTAGTATCCAAATCCCTCCATGGCCTTCCCTCTTCCAGCCCAACAACCCTCCGTGTTCTCTGCATTCCTCCAATTCCAGCCTCTTGAGCACCAGCGGTCACACCAGCGGGATTCTCTGCTCCCGCCGCAGTGAATGAAGGTTTGGCTGAGTGTCAAATTCCCCATCCTCACTGGCTGGAAAATTCCGACCCTTGTCTTGCGGGAATGTCTCTTGGATATACGGTATCTGCTGAATATATATCCCGAGGTCACAAAAACTGTTTTTCTGCTTTGATTTCGGCACTTTTTTAAAAAATAGGATGATGAATAAAGATGCCAAAGAGCTTTGGCTCAGGGGATGAAAAGCTATTGCACTTTAATTATTATTTCATGAATTTTTTTTTTTACTCTGCAAGTAGAACAGTCGGTGTTTTTTTTTAATCAGCATAAATACTTGTTACCTGGCAGAGTGGTTAAAAGATTGATAGATTGTTTAAAGGTATGTTAAAAATGAAAGCAATTTGTTCCCAAATGTCTGGACTTCAAGGATGTTTCAACAGCAGTTCTGTTACTCAGCACAATGAACTCAGGGCGGGATTTTCCGGCTCTTCTCGGCTCAGTGGGATCTTCTAGTGCGAATAATGTGAAATCCCACTGACAGCGGCAGGACTGGAAAATCCTGCCGGCAGCCAATGGCAGGCCTCCTCTGCTCCCACAAAACACGCCGCAGGAGTGGGTGGGAAATCCCACCCTTAATGTTGACCTGCGGAGGGATTTAAGTTTATTGATTAGTGTCACAAGTAGGCTTACATTGACACCGCAGTGACGTTGCGGTGAAAATCCCCGCACTCCAGCGCCTGTTCGGGTGCGCTGAGGGAGAATTTAACACGACCAATGCACCTAACCCGCATGTCTTTCGGAGGAAACTGGAGCACCCGGAGGAAACCCACGCAGACATGGGGAGAATGTGCAGACTTTGTGCAGACAGTGACCCAGGCCAGGAATCGAACTCAGGTCCCTGGCACTGTGAGGTAACAGTGCTAACCACTGTGCCGCCGTGCCACCCTACTTCATAGCCAAAAGTTCAGTACAGCTTTCCTATTCCTTTACCCATGAATATTAGTCCTCCAATCATTTTGAGGAAAACATTCTGCTGCGTTGGCCTCGCAGTAGGTTTTCGCACGGCTGACTGCCTGAGAACAGTATCTCGTCAAAGTTGGAGGTTAATAGTCGCGCGCTAATTGTTTAAGAGTGGCATCTGATGGCAGTGGTTTCAGAGGGATTGCGCTCATGCTCGGTGAGAAAGGTAATTATTTCAGCAAAGACGTTAACCCATCTTGTTTTAAACGGGTTTGTTTTACTGGGTCGATTCAATCATTTCATCCCCAGAAGGTCAAAAATTTGAATCGTCTGATGTGCATTAAGGACAGTGCCAGAATGAGAAAATAAACTGCCCTCGGCCACCAGGGATTTGGATGCATATTGCATTGAGACTGCCGGGAGGTAGGGATCGATCTCCCCCGCCCCACAATTAAACTACTAAAGATTAGATAGATAAGCCATTGTCTGAGCCAATACGCCTCTGGGGAACAGGGAGGCAAAATGGCCACTATAACATTGGAAACGTTGAAACAAGTGAATATGTACGAAGAAACACATTTAACAGATGCACAGTGGTTGGCAGTACTGCCTCATAGCACCGGGGACCCGGATTTAATTCCAGGCTCGGGTCACTGTCTGTGTGGAGTTTGCATGTTCTCCCCGTGTCTGCGTGGGTTTCCTCTGGGTGTTCCGGTTTCCTCCCACAGTCTAAAGATGTGCAGGTTGGGTGGATTAGCCATGGTGAATTGCTCCTTAGTGCCCAAAGATGTGCGGGTTAGGTGGACTGGCCATGGTAAAAGCACAGGACTATGGGGGGGGAGGGAGGGCCTGGCTGGGATCCACTTGCAGAGGGTCAGTACAGAATCAGTGGGCTGAATGGCCTCTATCTGCATTGTAGGGACCTTATGGGCTTATCTTTGTTGTACTGATTCCAGGCATTTGAACACCTCAAAATTCATGAATAAGGTGTTTTTTTATCTCACATACTGAATTGAATCAGGGCTGGGAGGAGTGGAAGAGATCCACAGCTATCCTGAAAATTGATTTTGTTCAGCCCCAGTGCATATATAACCCCTCCGCGTTCCACTTCTGCCCCCCACCGCCCCCCCGGCCCTCCCCATCCCTCCAACTGGCTTCACCCCCCCCGATCACCCACACTTTCCATAATTGGATCCTCCACACAAGCAGATCTGAATCCCCCTCACGATTGGAGTAGCCACATTAGATGATTCCCCACACGATTGGGACCCTCCTCCCCACAATTGGACCTCCCCCTAATTAGAAATCCTCCCCCATGATCGGCCCCCTCCTCTATAATCAAACCCCACAATTAAGGTTGCCTATCTCAAGCGGGCCCGAGCCCCTCCCTCCCCCAACCCATATTTCAGACACTTCATGCCCCACATTGGAAACCATTCCCTATGATCAGCGCCACCAACTCCACCCCCCCCCCCCCCCCCCCCCGCCACTCCCACAGTTCAAACTGACTCCCCAACAATTGGGACCATCCCCTGCCACGATCGGGCACTCACCCTGGCTGGCTGACCTCAGGATCGGGCAACCCCACAATCGGTCCCCCTAACGTTGCTGGTTGACTGCCATTCACACCCATTCACACTAGGGTGATAGCCTAGTGATATTGTTGCTCGACTATTAATCCGGAAACTCAGCTAATGTTCTGGGGACCTGGGTTCGAATCCCACCATGGCAGATGGTGGAATTTGAATTCAATAAAAAAGAATATCTGGAATTAAGAATCCTACTGATGACCATGAAACCATCGTCGATTGGGAGGACAACCCGCCTGATTCACTAATGTTCTTTAGGAAAGGAAATCTGCCGGGTTACCTGGCCTGGTCTACATGTGACTCAGAAGTCACAGCAATGTCTCAACTGCCCTCCCAAGAGCAACCAAGGATGGGCAATAAATACTGGCCAGCTAGCGACACCCATGTCCCATAAATGGATGAATGAAAAACCCTCTCCCTCTTTCCCCCACTTTCAATTGTGACCCTCTTTCTATCACACCCCCCCCATCACCAACACTCCCCCATAACAACCCCTGAGCATCCCCTCACCACCTTTGCCAATCCTTTGCCAATCAAACCCCTCGCCACCCCCCCCCCCCATTCTCCATTTGCAGGAATGACACCTGGGCCTCTGTATGACTGGCACCCTGCCCCCATTATATCCTCATAAAACCAGCAAACTGCCTCCAGCTACGGCCCACAGCTTGCTAGCAATATGCTACTGATTCCTCGGGCCCAGTTCTGGGCCAGGCTTGGGCCTCCGGCCTCTACTGTACACCCTCAGCATGCCATCTATTTTGAGTCTGAAAACCAGGCCAAAACGAACCCCCCCCCCTCCCCCCCCCTCCCCTCCCCCCACCCCCCCTCCCCCAGCTCCGTGTCTTTTCAGGCTTTTCTGTGTGTGTAAAATCCTCACACAATTTACACGGTGGTGCCAGATTCAGTTCAGTGCTTCCACGACACACCAAGGATTGCAAATTAAAACTAATCACGGCTTCTCAAAAATAATTTAATTAATTAACTTATTCCTGAAATCAGTACACATGCACACACTGGGCTTGTGGCCTGTTAACGCAAGTCCACAAATGCAACGGCCCCACAGAAAATATCCCCATTTAACTTGCCGAACTCCTGCAAGATTTGGAAGGATTGTATGGGAATTGTTCCAAGAATCCAAAGGAATGCTGTAGGAAGTTGGCAAGGATGTAGCCTGGAATATTTTCCTCTGGATAAAAACTTTGCAGGGAGGCCTGGTGGAAGAGCTTTTCAAAATCTGCCTCATTTATGAGGGTTATGCGATACCTCAGACTCATTTGTATTTGCCAAGTGAGAATAAATGCTCCCTGATTGAAATAATACCAGTTCTGGAAAGTTAGGCAGCAGCTGTTCCCACCCCGATTGAAATCCCAATTCCTTCCTTTCCACCAAACCTTCTTAATGTACCAGAGAGAACAAATTAACTTTAAACCCCAAAACACACAAAGGCTGAAACAACGAAAACGATAGAATCACACTTTGTCGTGTGCTAAAGCGCTAGATATTTCTGATAAAATTTGCCTTTGCTGCATTGCCAACGTTCACATTTTTGTTAAAGATTTGTTGATTTTGCTGTGTTAGCTTAATGGGGAGATAGGTAACTGAACTGCAAAAGACCAACAGGACCATTGAGCTTATCCCATTCCACGCAGTGCAACCTGGGCACAACATCAAACTAACCGCCATAACATCCTGAAGCCCCACACCTCACCCTCCCACCACCCCACTCCCACCACCCCTCCCACCTTTAACCTGACCTCAATAGCATCCTCCAAGCCGCCACCACCCCACCCCCTCCACCCCCCCAGTAATCATGCAAAGTGGTTAGCACTGCTGCCTCACAGCGCCAGGGGCCTTGGGTTCGATTCTCACCTTAGGTCACTGTCTGCACAGTCTGCATGTCTGCGTGGATTTCCTCCGGGTGCCCCAGTTTCCTCCCACAGACATGCTGATTAGGTGCATTGCCCATGATAAATTGTCCAAAGATGTGTAGTTTAAGTTTTAAGTTTATTTGGTAGTGTCACAAGTAGGCTTAGATTAACACTGCAATGAAATTGCTGTGTTAATCCCCTAGTTGCCACATTCCGGCGCCTGTTCAGGCACACAGAAGGAGAACTTAGCACAGTCAGAAAGACGTACTGGTTAGGTGCATTGGCCATGCTAAATTCCCCCTCAGTGTTCCTGAACAGGCACCGAGTGTGGCGGTTAGGGGAGTTTCACAGTAACTTCATTGCAGTGTTAATGTAAGCCAACCTAGGGCGGCACGGTAGTACAGTGGTTAGTATTGCTGCTTCACAGCTCCAGGGACCTGGGTCACTGTGTGGAATTTGCACATTCTCCTTGTGTCTGTGTGGGTTTTCTCTGGGTGCTCCAGTTTCCTCCCACAGTCCAAAGATGTGCAGGTTAGGTAGATTGGCCATGGTAAAATTGCCCCTTAGTATCCTGAGATGCATAAGTGAGAGGGATTAGCGGGTAAAATATGCAGGGATATCAGGGTAGGGCCTGGCTGGGATTGTGTTCGGTGTAGACACGATGGGCCGAATGGCTTATTTCTGCACTGTAGGGTTTCTATGATTCTGTGACGCTAATATATAAGTAAACTTAACAAAGAATTGCTGGTGTACTTATTTAAGCTTCTGGATATTTTACTTAATGGACCAGTTCACCTGGATGTTTTGCTTTCTAGAAATATTGGCTCAATTTTTACTGTGTGATAGGGGATTTTCACAGTAACTTCATTGCAGTGTCAATGTAAGCCTACTTGTGACACCAATAAATAAATTTAAAACTTAACTCCTGGGAAAGATACCCAGAGTTAGGGAGAAGAGAGAGGATCAGGGAATTATTGTCCCTCCTAACTATGCAGCATTGAAACGGTGCAGAGTTATAAAAGTTATGAGTGTTAGCAACATTGCCAATGTTAAAATCTGTCTTTTGTTTCTCCCCTGTCTAACATATGCGTGACTGAATCTGAGAAAAGCCCACTCACACAGATCATATTGAACTTTGATTCACTCATCTGTCAATATTTACTGATTCCAGTTTTTCTGGAGCTTACTTCGCAGAAATATCCGCTTTTCCCAACATGATTTCCTTTAATAAAACCAGAAAGTGCTCCCAATTTATAACGGGTCATGAGCAACTGGAAAGGAAAGACCTGCATTTTGTCAGTTTTAAAGAAGGAGGTCCATCTGAAATTTTAAACAGTTCTTTCTCAGTCAGCTGATGTCTAACCCTGTCTACTTTTACCATCCCAGTGTTTATTTCAGAATTCCAAAGTTTACACCTTTTCATGTTTATTATTTTGCTCGGTTACCAGTTTAGTGCCAAGTGCTTATTTAATAGTCTTAGGTCTTGTTGTCAGCCATCTAGAGCGGTGCGACTGAGCGTGATGGAATGAGGACTGTGATCTCCAAACTGCAAACTGGATCTTTAATTCTCTCCGAGGCTGGATTTGAATAATTTCCTCAATCCACCGTCCCTCAACGCCCACGGAAAACCTGGAGAAAATCAGCGCTTCCGGCTCCATCTCTTTCAAATTAACTTCAGCAAACGAGGGGTTCTTCTCTCAGTCCTCCAAATGAGGGAGCGGATTTGTGTGTTTTTTTTTCTGACATTTGGTCCATTAACTCCAGAACTTTCCGAGCATGCCGAGGAACAGGCCCTTCCATTCATGAAACGCTTCCCTCCCCGCAGTTCACGCTCGCTGTCAGCCAACTGCTGCCTGATGATGGATTTGGTCACAGCCCACTTCTCCACAAATAATTGGCGTCAGATGCTAATGCCTGCAGCCTAGCATAAGTCATTTAGTTAGCCTCTGGCCTTGCAAACCAACTGCATCGAGAACAAGTACACCTTATTTTCTCCGAGAGCTTCCGCAGTAATGTTAGAAGAAGAATCTCCCTTTCCGAATCTTTAATGACCTGATTTTCACTGGATAAATTGCACAAGGGCGGCACAGTGGTTAACACCGCTGCCTCACAGTGCTGGGGACCCGGGTTCAATTCCAGCCTCGGGTCAGTGTCTGGACTTTGCACTTTCTCCCCGTGCCTGTGTAGATTTTCTCTTACACATCTCCGAAGATGTGTGGGTTAAGTTGTTTGGCTGTGCTAAATTGTCCCCTAGTGTCAGGGGGATTAGCAGGGTAAATGTGTGGGGTTGTGGGCATAGGGCCTGGGTGGTATTGCGGTCGGTGCAGACTCGATGAACCGAATGGCCTCCGCCTATACTGTAGGCTTTCTATGAATCGGTGGAGCGAGTTGAGGCAACGTATAAACTAGTGGTTCCTGACAAGTTTTGGTACGAGGTTAACGTAGTCAGGAGTGGAGGAGAAGAGGTGGAGATTTGTCTCCCTGCATTCCAGTCTTGTTGTCAAGGGTGTTGCAGTGAGGAGGGGGTCATTCAGGAGGTAGTGGGGAGACAGCACAGAGAGAGCTGCTATTGGGTCCTGTGTTGACAAGCAGCTGGCTGGAGGACAAAACTGGCAGGAAGTATCCTGCTTTTGTATGACTGAATAGCACATCGGGTGATGCATTCATCCCCTCAGGGAGCCAGCAGTTTGAAATGATCTGCTCCAGCTAATATAACTTTCTTGGCCATTGACTCAACACCAGAGTACACTTGTGTGCGATGCTTCGCCCCAGACTTGTCTTTTAAATGTGATTTTTGCTTCTCTCTCTCTCTCCAGTTTGAGGGCTGCAGTAAAGCGTACTCGCGACTCGAGAACCTGAAGACTCACCTGAGGTCGCACACAGGGGAGAAACCATATGTTTGTGAACATGAAGGCTGTAACAAAGCATTCTCCAATGCGTCGGATCGAGCCAAACATCAGAACAGGACTCATTCCAATGAGGTAGGGCAAACTGACTGAATCGTGCCTTCACCCAAAGGCCATGGGAATGTCCCAGGGTTTAAACGGTGAAAGAGAGTGTCTATTTTTCTCTCAGCCTTTGGTAAGACTAATTCCTCATGTGTGCTAATCCTACAACACGAGGTGGAATTTTACAGCCCCCCCACTAGCAATTTTGGAGGAGTCGTATCATCTCGTGCACATCCTTCTTAGAAACATAAAAATACAGAAACTGGAAGCAGGGGTAGGCCATTTGGCCCTTTGAGCCTGCTTCGCCATTCATTTTGATCGTGACTGATCATCAAATTCAATATTCTGATCCCACCTTCCCACCACTTGCCTACCCAACTGCCCTTGACCTGCCTCGCATTTAACAGGGGTGTGTAGAGGTGACGGGTAGTCTACATGCACTTGAGTGCCTCATCCATCACACCACCGCCACCCCCCACTTCCACCCCCACCCCCACCCCCGTCACGGTTTTACCCACAGCAAGGGACAACCCCACACTAGTCGTTTGTCCAGCAAGTTTAGCTATGTGGGCTTATTTTGCACAAGGAACGGTAGCTCCTTTGGTCGTCCCTTGGTCCCACTCATCCTCCCCCATGGTCACACCCTCCCTTCAGCCCTCAAACACAGCCCCTCAAACCTGGCCCCCTCACCCTCCCGCCTCACTGGGGCCTGCCATTCAGGTCTTGCCCATACCCCGGAGTTATCCTGACTCCGCCAGCTTCCGTCACCTGTTCTTCAGGGGCTGCCTGTAGTCCCAGTAATGGCCACCACTCAAACCACTGCCAGGACGACAGAGCTGCAAGCCATCCAACTGGTCAGCAGCTCCCCAAGGTAGGACCTTCTCCCACATGGGGGGCAGTAGTCTCACTGAAGCAATTAAAACCCTGCTGAACGTTAAGTCACAGCAGTTGGTATTGGTGAGGCTGCCTTCTGTCTGGGGCATCTGAAAAATTCTGCTAATGAAGTGATGGCACAGTGGTGAGCACTGCTGCCCCACAGCGCCGGGGACCCGGATTCAATACCAGCCTCGGGTCATTGTCTGTGCCAAGTTTGTATGTTCTTCCTGTGTTTGCATGGGTTTCCTCCGGGTACTCCGGTTTCCTCCCACAGTCCAAAGATGTGCAGGTTAGATTGATTGGCCATGCTAAATTTCCCCTTAGTTTCAGGGGGGCTAGCAGGGTAAATGCATGGGTTTGTGGGGATAGAGCCTGGGTGGGACTGTTGTCACTGCAGGCTGTAGGGATTCTGAGTCCGAAAGATATGCTAGTTGGGTGCATTGGCCATGCTAAGTTCTCCCTCAGTGTACCCGAATAGGCGCCAGAGCGTGACAACTAGGGGATTTTCACAGTAACTTCATTGCAATGTTAATGTGACTAATTGTGACTAATAAATAAACTTAAAATATCTGGCGAGTAATATTGCACGAGTTAAGTTTTTTTAAGATTTGTGATTTTTCTTGTTTTGTTCCCTTTGCTGTAATTTCCCCCTAATTTCTTTTCCCCTCTTCTATTTAAATGTAATTACATTAGACAGACATATATTAGCGAGACATAAGCTAACACAAAGAGTCTCAGAGATGGTTAGATATGCCTCACAGGTCATGAAAGAAAAGAAAGGTTAAGAACTGATGAAGGTTAATGTTTCAGGTCCATATCCTCTTTTTTACTCCCTATAGAATTGACCACATTTCTAGAATTTTCTCTTTTGTTAGAGATTTCTAGCGGTTGATTTTTTTCTTTTTTTTGAAGTTCCATTGCCATTCTTTGAACGAGCGCTGTTGATGATAGGATTCTTTACAACACTTAGAACATGGTTTGAAAAATGGACATTGACCCAGTTAGTTTCACTCTTGTAAATTTGATTTCTTCGTCAATGAATCTCAATGTTATTTGGGTTGGGTGACACAAAGGATAATAGTTGTGGGACCTTTGAGAAGTTTCTCGAGAATTCGTTTCAGGTTCAGTGCACTGTTCATTCTGTATTTTGTGTTATGAACCTTCATCTGTGTCACATTAACGGGATGCAAATTAGGTTCACGCTGGCCTCCAGTTTGTTTCCCGACTCGCCATGGAGGGTATCAACAGATGATCCCTCTACCTTCGAACGAAGGGAGAATTGTAAGAATTCTCCCGGAATTTTATTCCTGGAGAAGACATTCAGATGATCTATTTGGGTTACCATATTAGACCATTTTTGTATCTGCTTTCCTGTGTGTAGTACCATTATTAAACCAATCTAATCCACTTGTCACAATTTTCCCAGACTCCAGGGGGTGATTTTAGCAAAGATACACTAAGTGCCAAGCATGTGTGAAAACGGGAGAGAATTGTGAGCTGCAAGGTATAATCATACAGTGCTTAGGAAAAAAATGAGGCAAAATGTGACACTCACCAGCAAGGAGGAGTGGGTGAAGCCTATTCTCGCCAGAAAGCTGGCTGCTTAGATGTAGAGACACCTTTGCGCAGTTGTCCCAACCTCCCAAGGCATGGTAGTCTCTTCCCCGCCAACTCCCCATCATGACACCACCCTGGCACGGGCCTGCCCTATTCAGTAACCGACCCTTTCCTTAGGTCCCACATCCCTGACATTGCCCAGCACCCAGTGGGCAGTGCCAAGATGCCAGGCTGGCAGTGCCAGGGTTTCAGTGGCCTCCAGTCCCGCCAGTGTGGCCATCACTACCACCTCCACTGCCAATGAGCATGGAGAATTTGGCACTCAGCCAAATCTCCGCTCACAGCAATGGGACTGGATAATCCCAGTTACGGGCAAGGTCGGAGAATTCTGATCCATGGTAGACTTTTCTCTTTTAAGAAGTATGTCAAACTCAAAAATAATTTCTAGCTAACATAAAGAGCACTCTCTCCAGGATCCAATCTATGCAACATTTCTCAATCGTTGCACCTGTACTATGTGCACAAGTTTCAAAAGTCTTCCATGCAATTATTGTCCACATTGAAAACACCAGGAGCAGCTTCCAGTTATGCAGTGATCATTGAGGAATCATAGAATCCCTACAGAGGTTGTTCGGCCCATCGAGTCTGCACTGGATCTCCAGCAGAGCATCCCACCTGAGCCCTATCCCCGTGGCCCTACGTATTTACCCCGCTAATCCCCCTAACCTACATGTCACGGAACACTAAGTGATGTTTCAGCTGCGGTCGAAGATTAAAATGGAAGCAGGAAATGACAAACTGGGAGGATCAGATCATCACTTGATTTTGGTGATTTTTCACACAGGACAAATTGTCAAAGATAAATAAGCATTTTTGTTTTGCGCGGAATGAGGGTAAAATTTTCCATGGCAAGTTTCCTGTGTCCCACCCAACAGCTGCTGGCTGGATGGTGTCAACACCTGGTGACAAAAGACTGCGAGGAATGTCTCTGAAAGAAATCAAGAGTCATCATTTACCGTAATGTTCAGTGCATTGCACTCAAACGCTTAGTTCACCCACTGAATTAGGGCCTGCGACTCTAGAACCACAAGATGGCTACAGCACAGAAAGTGGCCAGCCGACCCATTCTAGCTGGGCCAAGTCTTTGCCAAAGTTGGACTGATAATCTTATTGGTGCAAAAATAACGTTCTGAATTGTGCACCAATGTGGCACTGATTCACAGGATCTCTTTTTTAACTTTCACCAATAGAACAGCAATGAGAAGGCAACTCTTAATGCTGAGACAGAGGCGGGTGAAGGAGAGCCTTAGCCCAGTGTGTCCTGGAGAACAGACACTTCCTTTAAAAGCAGAGCAAATGTTGCAGACAGCACTAGTTGGTGAGGATGAATATTCGTCCTGTGTTTGTGATAAGATGGGAGTGATGCCACAGTGGAAAACAGTGAATGCTCTTCAACAAGAGAATGCAGACATAAGGCAGGATCACAAATGACTTTGCACTGATGTAGAAATCTGGGAGCATTCTGCCTCACTCAAAAACGTTAACCTGACTTTCTCCATCACTCTCTGACCTGCTGCGCATTTCCAGCTTTTTGTACTTTAATTAATGAGAAAGGTATTGTTCAGGAAACAGTCATTGTTTTTCCTTACCTGTGTAAGGAAAATGAAAGACAGGAGAACAAACATAGAACAGTATAGCACAGTACAGGCCCTTCGGCCCTCGATGTTGTGCAAGCTATGTCCGAACCCAAGATCAAGCTATCCCACTCCCTATCATTCTGGTGTGCTCCATATACCTATCCAATAACCTGCTTGAAAGTTCCTAAAGTGTCCGACTCTACTATCGCAACAGGAAGTCCATTCTACACCCCAACCACTCTCTAAGTAAAGAACCTACCTCGGACATCCCTCCTATATCCCAACCATGAACCTTAAAGTTATGCCCCCTAGTAACAGCTACATCCACCCGAGGAACTATCTAAGAAGTCATGCATCAGTTAATCATAGAATCCTACAGTGCAGTAGGAGGCCAGTCAGCCTATTGAGTCTGCACCAACCACAATCCCAACCAGGCCCTATCCCCATAACCCCACGCATTTACCCGAGCTAGTCCCCCTTGATGCCAAGGGATAATTTAGCACGGCCAATCCACCTAACCCGCAAATCATTGGAGTGTGGAAGGAAACCGGAGTAAACCCACGCAGACACGGGGAGAATGTGCAAACTCCACACAGACAGTGACCCAAGCCGGGGTGCTAACCACCGTGCCACCCGTAATCAGATGTACCATCTACTCCAGTCAGTTCAAAGACTCTTCCTTTATTGGATCGATCAGATTTTGGTCGGAGGTTAGGGTTAGACCAGTGATGGGCAACCTAGGCTGGGGTGTGGGTCACATGAGTGGCCCTCCATCATCTCAGGTGACCGCAAGATTGAAATCGGGCTTGTTCACTAACCATAACCCCCATGAATAAGATTAAATATATTTAGTACACACTGAATATTTCATAATGAGTTACAGAAAATGCTCAATCATTTATAATGTCATCAACTTCAAATGGTAAAAATAAAAGAAATATTGACACTTTGGCCGCAGAGGGAGCGCAGGGCTCCTCCAGTCAGTGTTGTGATCAATCAGCAGGCGCCTCAGTTCACTTGCCCTCGCTTTACGTGCGAATCAGTTCAGTCATGCAGTTAGGAAAGAAAAGAAACAACACAGCCAGAAATCAGCGGAGAGTGGCAACCCTGCGCTGGGCCAACGGTCAACAAAATGTCTCGTGGGCCGCACTCAGAACCCAGATGGATGGGTTCTTGTGGGACATTCTAGGATGAGAGAGTCTTAGGAGAAGGGATGGAGGAGAAACTGTGAATCTGTGGAATTTGCTACCCCAAAGTGCGGTGGCTGCTGAGACAATGAGTAAATTTAAGGAGGAGTTAGGTACATTTTTAATTGGTAGTGAGTTGAAGGATTTTGGGGAGAAGGCAGGAAATTGGGGAGGAGGAGCATATCAGCCATGATCGAAATGGCAGGGAGGGCTCGATGGGCTGAACGGCCTAATTCCGCTCCTGTCTCTTATGAACTTAAGAAGTTGGGCTGTATGCGGCCCCCCGTTTCGCAGACTGCCCACCATTAAATCTGGGGGAAGCTGGAAGGAGTCAGTTTGAGTTAACTGCAGATTGTGCACATTCCAAGTGAAGTTCTGGAGATGATTTCTCTTTCCTGGCGGTGGGGGGGGATGCGAGCAGAGAAGTCAACAGTACTTTTCAAATTGGATAATCGCTCTCATCCTCCTCCACCCCCGGAAAGTTTTTCATTAAAATGCGGCAGACAGAAGAGGAGGAGCAATTGCCTCAGTGCGATATTCTCTTCAGCCCTGAGACCAGGGCCGAGAACTCCCAGCCCAGAGTATTCATTTGGAAGTGTGTTCAGTGCGGTTACTTAAACCCCAATCAGCAAAATTAATTAGTTCATTCCAGTGTTTGGTTTTATGCAGAATTAAGGTGGTAGTTTAGGATAAAAGTGTAATTTAATCGAGATTAGGATTTGTTTTGCTTTTCAAGTCTGGTTAAAAGAACGTAATAATGGGTTGACTTTGAGAGGGGGTGGTGGAACGGGGGGCGGGGAGCGGAGTTGGGTCGTAATATCTTCTCTGGGTTAGATCTAGAATTCCAGTACTATGCATAGACTGACACACACTAAATTGTAGCCTTTCAACATTGGAATAAACTGAGCTGCTGTCTGAAGTTTATTCCAGTGTTCAATTTGTACTCAGAAGTTATGAGATATGTTCAAAAACAACACTAAATCACCCGCCATACAAATAACAGTTTGTGTAATTTGTAGTGCTAATGTTGCCTCAAATAGGCAACATTTGTTTCAAAGTGAATTTCCTGGTATGTGAGCAAGACCTCGCTTCATTTTGATGTACCATCCTGGAAAGCAATTACATCTAATTATTCTATCCAGTGTTTTAAAAATGGCTACAAATGGTCCAAGGATTGACTCGTCATTCGATAGTTCTCCAAGTGTTAAGTTACGAGGAAACGTTACACAAACTAGGATAATAAGAACAGGAAGCGCTGGAAATACTCAGCAAGGTTGGCGGCGTCAGTGGAGAGAGAAGCAGAGTGAACACTCCAGGACGTTAACCTTTCATCGGAACCCAAGGTGCTGAGCTGATGAATGGTAATCCGCCTGAAACACTGGGTGGGATTTTCCAGTCCCCTCGCAGCGTGTTTCCCGACAGCGGAGGAGGCTCACCATTGGCCGCTGGCAGGATCTTCCAGTCCTGCCAAGGCCTGTGGCACTTGTTCGTCTCACTGCCTGGGTAACCGCCGCGAGAGGATCGCCTTTGAGGGACCGGAAGATCCCAGAGGCGGCAAGAATTGGAAACATCTGCACGTTAACTCCGCCTCTGTCTTCACAGATGCTGTCAGACATGTTGTGTATTTTCAATTTACTTATTGTATTTTTATTATATCCAAATTCCTAGTGTCCGCAGGGCAGCACAGTAGTTAGCACTGCTACCTCGCAGTGCCTGGAGCCTGAGTTCGATTCCTGGCTTGGGTCACTGTCTGCGCGGAGTCCATATATTCTCCCCGTGTCTGCATGGGTTTCCCGCAGGTGCTCCGGTTTCCTCCCACAGTCTGAAAGATGTGCTGGTTAGGTGCATTGGCCATGCTAAAGGAAGTGGTGGAAGCAGGTACATTAGCAACATTTAAGAGGCATCTGGATGGGTACATGAATAGGGCGGGAATAGCAGGATATAGACCGAGTAAGTGCAAAGGGTTTTTTTTTAAGTTTAGCTCGGGCATAATGATCAGCACTGACCGAAGGGCCTGTTCCTGTGCTGTATTTATCTTTGTTCTTTGTTAAATTATTCCTCAGTGTACCAAACAGACACCAGAATGTGGCAACTAGAGGATTTTCACAGTAACTTCATTGCAGTGTTAAGATTAGCCTATTTGTGACACTAATGATAAACAAAATAAGTATTTTACAATTAGGGTTACATTTGCTGAAACTTTGAAGGTTAAGAGGTGAGTTGACTGAGGGGAAGGTGAACAGATGGAGTACACTAGGAGAATCCATCCCCACTGGTTGGGGTGTGTGAGCTTGGGATCCACAGCTAAATATTCGGAGTCAGGCCGTTCAGGGTGAAATTCGGAAACGATTCTTCACACACAGAGTGGCAGAAATTTGGAACACTCTCCTTCAAGTGGCAGTCAATGCTAAATCAACTTTAAATCTGACAGCGACAGATATTTTTGTCAATCAAAGGTGTTATGGGATATGAGGCAAAAACAGGTGTATGTAAACAAGTCAGAGATTACCCTGATCTCAGAGAATCAAACAATCCCTGCAATGCAGAAGGAGGTCATTCGGCCCATTGAGACTGCACCGGTCACACAATCCCATCCAGACCCTATCCCCGTACCCCCATGTAATTTACTCTACTAATTGCCCTGATACTAAGGGATAATTTACCGCAGCCAATCCACCTAATCCCCACATCGTTAGACTGTGAGAGAAAACCAGAGCCCCTGGAGGAAACCCACACAGAAAATATATAATGTATCCATTAAACTCATGCTTGACGAAAAAGTGAAACTAGGTAAGAACATGAGAGAGAAAGGAATAGAATCATAAGATCCCTACAGTGCAGAAAGAGGCCATTTGGCCTATCAAGTCTGCACCAACCACAATCCCATCCAGGCCCTATCTTTGTAACCCCACATATTTACCTTGCTAATCCTGCTATTGGGCAATTGAGCATGGCCAACCAACCTATCCTGCGTATTTTTGGATTGTGGGAGGAAACTGGAAGACCCGGAGGAAATCTATGCAGACACGGGGAGCACGTGCAGAGTCCCTGGCTTTGTGAGGCAGCAGTGCTTATCACTGTGCCACCGTGCTGCCCATGTCATTTGCCTGCAGAACCTGCTTGCTCTAACTCGGCCTGTTGTACTGACACAAATGCTCCTCTCAGCAACACTGGCTTCATAGCAATTGGGAGCCAGAACCCTGGGTGATCTCCCTCTCCCCCATTTTTGTCCAGGGGCACTGAGGTCAATTGCAGCCCTCCTCCTATCATCACAGGCAAGATCAGTACAACCCATAGATCAAACTTCCTTAGCGATTACTTTGAATCGTTAATAATGTGCAATCATGTTTCTTTTTAACCCTCCCTCAAGGTAGAAGGGTGTTTCAGTTAAAAAGGAACTTTCATTATAGCTTGAAAAGCATTTTTGCCAGTTTGATGGTCTGCTGATATTTGCTAAATTAATCTGCACTAGAATGAAGGAAGATTGCATCTACAGACCCTAATGAACGTGCAAGATTACTAATTTTATTGGAATTTATTGTGTAACTGCTGTTCTATTTTTGTAAGTTGAAATGTATAAATAGCCTCATATGGGAGCTGGTTTGAACTTATAGTGGCTGTCCAATAAAATGACTTTTGGAGTTCAGCATTTATTATTTTCTTCCTGTTTCTAGGTGTCCACAGACTATACTGCCAAGTCGAGCCTGAGAAAGCATACAGGCAGCCAAATTCCAAAGCTCTTGTATTACTGGCAGTTTTTAGCTGATAGCATGTAGGTTGCTGAGAGGCAGTTCTCTGCCTGACTCCTCCTTATGGAAAAATATTCAGGGCTCCTCTTGCTGCCTCCCTTCTAAGGCGTGAAGTGGGTGGCCGTAGCAAATAGCGGGACTCTTGTGGGCTCCTTGAAAGCAAATTATTGCAGGTGCTGGAATCTGAAACCAAAAGAGAAAATGCTGGACAATCTCGGCAGGTCTGGCAGCATCTGTAAGGAGAGAAAAGAGCTGACGTTTTGAGTCCAGCTTTTGACAAAGGACTCGAAATGTCAGTTCTTTTCTCTCCTTACAGATGCTGCCAGACCTGCTGAGATTTCCCAGCATTTTCTCTTTCGGAGCTTCTGCCCAGGTACAGGAGGAAAATGAGGAAACAAAATAAATAATGCCATTTTCTTTGGAATATTGTTATTATTGTTCCTTTCATGTCCATCCAGTGTTATTTACCATGTCCATCCAGTATTACTTTCAGCCTCCATCCGATGTTATTCCCAGTGCCTTTTCCCATCTGAATCCACTATTATTTAGCACCACAGAATCCCTACAGTGCAGAAGGAGGCCTCAAGTGTGCACCAACTCTCCGGAAGAGCATTCTACCTAGGTCCACCTCTCCTCGTCCTATCCCCATAGCCCCACGTATTTACCCCACTAATTCCCCCTGACCTGCACGTCTCGGGACATTAAGGAACAATTTACCATTGCCGATCTACCTAACCTGCACATCCTTGGACTGTGGCAGGAAACCAAAGCACCCAGACACTGAAAAAATGTGCAAACTCCACACAGACAGTGATCCAAGTCAAGAATTGAACCCAGGTCCCTGGCTCTGTGAGGCAGCGGTGCTAACCACTGTGCCACCATGCCACCCAAGTGTCCATCCAGTGTTATTCCCAGTACCTACGCAGCGTTATTTTGCTTTTGTTGTGACGTCAGAGCGCAGGCTGGCCTCCTGAGGATTTAACTTGCTGGAGGCATTCTGTAGATTTAAATAAATGCTAACAACATGTGTGTTGTGTTTTGCAATCGATGGGTCTTGGTCAAATGAATTAGGGTCTGTGCGGTTTTGAACTTTGCAAAAGAGGTCATTTTAGCTGTCAGCTCGTGAACAAGGGACTGACAATAGCAGAATAAACTGAACACTGTCCACTGCAGAATGGTTCAATTAAAGCAATCTCCATTCCGGTATATGAATCCATTGTGAAAAGAAAAAAAATACTTAATTTATATAGCGTCTTTCACACCCTCAGGAAATCACAAATGCTTTACAGCCAATTAATTGCTTGTGAAAGGTATGCACTGTTGTAATATAGGAAACTACATTGTAAACTTCTGTGCGTAGATGAAAACTAATTGCTTGAAAATAATTCATTCTTCCTTCTTAAATAAAGAGATTAATAAGTTCGTTTTCAGCGTAGATATCAATTGCTACAGTCCGAGACTGTTGCCCAGTGATAGAAAAGCTTAACATTGAACAATAGCAAAATAAACCAGTTTTCGGCATAAAAATGCATCAGTGTGACAGCAAAATCAGACTGGTACTGATATAGAAAGCCTTCAATCTATTTTCTTAAAGACAGCTTATGTAAATATACTGGAGTAAAGTTTGAAGTCTATTTCCCACAACTTTTATTTCAGCAACTCACTGGCAGTAAACTGACTGGCTGTGAGAAAAGGAGAACCAGGGGAACTGCATTGAAAACAAGTCGCTTACTGAGGAAGGGAAATAAAATGGCACTTTTTTCTCTCTCTCTTTGGCTTAAATTCCAGTCTCCTGTCAACTGCCAATGGCTTTCAGTCCTGGAGTCTGCTACCCACATGTGTAGAGCTACAAGCCAAACATTCCTCGCTCATCGGCTGTAATTGCCATCATCAAGAGCGAGTTGTTTTTTTAAAACTGCTTGGATAAGAAGAATTCACTTCGAAAAGATCTCACAGAGCGATTTGAGCTTTATGAGCCCTGCAGAAGTAATAAAGTGCTTTCCTCTCCTCTCTCGCCCCTCTCTCTCTCTCTTGTATTCTCGCCTCTCCACCTACGAATGCTTTGCTGGCCGTTCTTTTTTCCTTCGGCAAGGGTGTTTTCAGACCCACCGATTGGTTTTAACTCGTGCACCGTAAAACTGACAGGACATGTGTAAGCTGTTCTTTTCTATAATGAGGGTGCTTAAAAAGGCAGTAAAGTTCTGGGAAAAGTGTAGCCATAACATGTTAGCAGATGTTGTCACAGGGTACAAGATGAAAGATCGGGAGGAAGGCTGTTTGGACTTGAATGGAGGCAAGATATCACTTCCTGTTCAGGGATTGAAGTTAGGTGTGTGAATCACAAAGCACCACTAGAAAGTAATTAAGTCTTACATTTTGATAGCGCCTTCCCCGATCTCTGGCACTTTGCAGTCACTTAAGTTCTTTTGAAGTGTAGTCACTGTTGTAATGTAGCAGCAGATTTGTACACAGCAAGATCCAATAATCTGCTGTAATGACCAGATAATGAGGGATATGTTGGACGAGGGATAAATATAGACCAAGGCACCTTACCTTTCTTTGAAATAGTACGCAGAATCTGTTGCACCCGTCTGGGAGAGCAGGCAGGGCCTCGATTTAAAAGTGCATACAGCGGCCAGAATTTTACTGGCACGCCTGCCCCAAAATCGGGCAAGCAAGGCTCGCAAAGCAGAATTCTCCGTTGGCCCCAAGTGAGGTCATAAAATACCAGCCAACGTGTTGACACCCACACTCTGGAATGACCCCAGATTCATATGCTCAAATTCATGGAACTTAGAGAATTAAATCTGCAACTTTCTAACTCAGATGTGAATGCAGGACCGACAGAGCAAAGTCTCTTCCTGATATGGGTTTGGTGATAAAACGATGCTCGTAGCTCAGTCATAGCGTCACTCAGCACAGAAACAGGCCCTTCGGCCCACCATGTCAATGCCAACCATCAAATACACCCTGTCTCCTCTCCTCCAGAGAAAACAAACCCAGCCTATCCAGTCTCTCCTCACAGCTGTAACTTTCCAAGCAACATCCTGTTGAATTTCCTCTACACCCTCTCCAGTGTAATCATGTCCTTCTGATAGTGTGACAACCAGAACTGCACGCAATATTTGATCTGTGGCCTAATCAAAATGTTATAGGTTTGTACCAAGATCTCTCTGCTGCTACAATCAATGCCCTGGCTAATGAAAGCAAGCATTCCATATGCCTTCTTCACCGCCCTGTCTACTTGTGCTGCCACCTTCAGGGATCTATGGACCTGTACACCAAGGTCCCTTTGTTCCTCAAAACTCCCTAGAGACCTACCATTTATTGTGTAGATCCTACCATTAATAGACCTCCCAAAATGCATCACCTCGCTATTATCAGGGTTAAATTCCATCTGCCATTGCTCTAAGTGGTGGCCTTTTGTCTTTCAAAGGCCAGCTTGAAATTGAGGCCACAGGTAAATTGAGTATTCATTAATCTTGTCCCTGGTTGAAAATATCAGATGAAGCATCTGTATACTTTAGCTCTCAAAGTTGTATCTAGAAATCCAGTTTGAGGGAAACTTACATGTGATATTTTCCCAACACGTCTGTTAGTACATTGACTTTTGCAGCCTTACTGTGAATTCCTGCTATGTTAAAAGTCTCCTCTGGCTCCAGTAAGAATGAGCTGTTCAAGTCAGTGGCACTTAACCTGTTAACAACACTGTTGGATTGACCGATCCAATACAGAATATGCATCTTCAGTGATAGAAAGTAACAAAGTGAGGGATGAGGAAAGGATATTTGGGCTGATGGATGAATGTACAAGTTGTTCTCTCATGGACACTACCCACCCTATTTAATCGCCAAAGACAATATCCTCAAATCAAACATGACTCCCAAGTTCCCCATCATACTGAAACCTAATGCTTTCCTTGGAATGGCATTCCTATGACCCCATTTCTTGCAAGATCATCATGTTCCACACATCATTCAATCCTGTACTTCCTACTCATTCTTGCGTTTCTTTTCTGATTAGATAGTCATGCAAATCTTCTTCACAGTTGATTGAGATTGCATCAAATTCCTTTGCCAGGAACATGTTCCACATTTCTGATACTTTGTGGAGACAGTAAATTGAATCGAATATGACAGATTGCTTGAAGCTTCTTAATTCGGGATCTCTGCTCTCTGGTTTTGTATTCACAGCCCATGTCAAACAACCTGCTTCTATTGACAATGCCTCTGAGCACTTTGAGGACATAGTTTATCTACTCATTGTCACAAGTAGGCCTACATTAAAACTGCAATGAAGCTACTATGAAAATCCCCTAGTCGCCATACTCCGGTGCCTGTTTGGGTACACTGAGGGACCCAACCAGCATGCCTTTTGGACTGTAGGAGGAAACCAGAGCACCCGGAGGAAACCCATGCAGACTCTGCACAGTGACCCAAGCCGGGAATCGAACCTGGGTCCCTGGCGCCGTGAGGTAGCAGTGCTAACCACTGTGCCACTATGCCGTTCTAACCACTGTGCCATCATGCCACACTGTGCTGCAGGATACAATTTCACAGTCCCCTCTGTAAAGTTTGCAGGCGAGGATGGGGGGTGGGGTTCTAAAATTCTGTGTGTGTTCTTCCTGTCACCTACCTGTCCTCCCTGACCTGGAAACAACTTTAATGGGGTGGTGGGTAGGATGGGTGCAGGTGAGGTAAAAGATTACCCACCCATTTCCTCAGTTGCTGCCTCCCATAGCAGTGATTATAGAACTAGTGGGAGGAGATCAGAGATGGGGGCGAAGCCTGACAAGATAGCCTGCTTGAGCCTCAGGTACCAAAGGGGCAGAGAGTGTGCCTTCTTCAAAGGCCTCTTTCCCAACCAACCCAACCTCTCCCCCAGTCCGGCAGTGCCTGAATTTTGAAATTCTCACCCTTGTTGTGAAACCCCTTGATGGCCACACCCCTCCTTACCTCTGTAACTCGGTCCATCCCTACAATCATAGAGTCATAGAGGTTTACAGTGTGGAAACAGGCCCTTTGGCCCCACTTATCCATGCTGTCCTTTTTTTAAAACCTCGAAGCGTGTCCAAATTGCTTGCATTTGGCCCATATCCCTTTATACCATCTTATCCATGTAACTGTCTAAATGCTTTTTAAAAGACAAAATTGTACCCACCTCTACTATTACCTCTGGCAACTTGTTCCAGACACTCTGTATGAAAAAATTGCCTCTGTGGACACTTTTGTATCTCCCCCTTCTCACCTTAAACCTATGCCCTCTAGTTTTAGATTCCCCTCCCTTTGGGAAAAGATATTGACTTTCTAGCTGATCTGTGCCCCTCATTATTTTATAGACCCCTATAACATCATCCCTCAGACTTCTATGCTCCAGAGAAAAAGGTCCCAGTCTATCAAGCCTCTATTTATAATTCAAACCATCAAGTTCTGGTAGCATCCTAGTAAATTTCTTCTGCAATCTTTCTAGTTTAACAATATCCTTTCTATAATAGGGTGACTAGAATTGCACACAGTATTCCAAGCGTGGCCTTATCAGTGTCTTGTACAACTTCAACAAGATGTCCCAACTCCTGTATTCAATGTCCTGACCAATGAAACCAAGCAAGCTGAATGCCTTCTTCACCACTCTGTCCACCTGTGACTTCACTTCCAAGGAGCTATTAACCTGTACCCCTAGATCTCTTTGCTCTGTAAGTCTCCCCAACATCCTACCATTAACTGCCCTGGTTCAATCTACCAAAATGCATCACCTCGCATTTATCTAAATCCTATGAGATATCTATACTGTTCCAATTGCATTTCTCCAGTTTTGATCACTCCACCACTAGTTGCCTAGACCCTAAACCCTCACCCCACCTGGCCTTTGCAACCTCATTGGAAGCCCATTAAACATCAGCCCATAGCCCAAGCCCAGATACTTGACGCCCTCTGTTGCTAAGTGATTTTTCAGTCTTTATTTTCGTTAAATTCCACCAAACCTTCACCATAAACTTTACAAATGGAACACTGGCAACTATGTTCTGAAAATCCACGTAACTATCAACTGGAATAGCTTCATTCACTCAACCAATTACCTCCAGAAGAAATGCCAACAAATTATTGAAGTGTGACATAATCATCAATGGACTGAAAATTGAATTGGACAGGTTCTGTAAAGATTCCACTGGCAGACCATCCAGGTGGCGAGCTCCAAAATAGCCTGATTGCTACAGAATCCAGGGTGATTACAACTGTTGTGGTTTCTTCACCTTTCATATGCACTTCAGGTGAATCGAGCTCCCCTGAAGTGACTATAACCACCACATTCATGCTTTAGTCCATTTCCAAGGATAACATAAGCATACGTCAGACAATAACCTTGAGAGACTTGAGTGCTGCCTGACAATTATTCTCTCTCCAATTATTCTAACCCCTTGTGGATTGTGACTGTTTTGGGGTGGCACGGTGGCACAGTGGTTAGCACTGCTGCCTTCACTAGGGACCCAGGTTTGATTCTCAGCTTGGGTCACAGTCTGTGCAGAGTCTGCACATTCTCCCCGTGTCTGCATGGGTTTCCTCTGGGTGCTCCGGTTTCCTCCCACAATCTGAAAGACGTGCTGCTTAGGTGTATTGGCCATGCTAAAGTCTCCCTCAGTGTACCCGAACAGGCACCAGAGTGTGGCAACTAGGGGATTTTCACAGTAACTTCATTAATGTAAGCCTACTCGTGACACTAATAAATAAACTTTAAAAACTTTAAACTTTTAGAACTTTAAACTCTCCTGGCCTGCCTCCCAGCTTTCGCTCTCTGTAAATTGAGTCCATCCAAAACTTTGCTGCCTGCATCCAACTCCTGTTCACCCATTACCCCTCTACTTTACATTGACTCCAATCTGGTAGTGTCTGAATTTTCAAAGTCCATCCTTGTTGTGCAAACTCTCAATGGCCATACCCAGCCCTATCTCTGTAACCCGGTCCACTCCTACAATCCCACGAGATATCTGTACTGCTCCAATTCAGGTCTTCGGCCAATTGTGTCTCTCCAATTTTGATTACTCTGCCCCTGGTTGCCTAAATCTTACATTCTAAATTCTCCCATTTATCCATCACTCCCGTTTTCGCTTTCTTAATTTGACACCCAGTCCCAATGCCTTAATTTTAAAATTCTTACGCTTATTTTCAAATTGCCCTGAGGCTTTGTCTTTCCCGATCTCTATAATCTTCCACTGCAGCCCTACACATACCTGCATTTCGCCAACTATGTTCAGCACTTGATTTTAATCAATCCACCATTAATGGGCGAGCTTTGAGTTAACTAGACTTTAAATTCTGGTGATCCTTCCGTGAACCCCTCTCCCTCTCTTTCCTCCCTTAAGATGCTCTTTAAAACCAACCTCTTTGACCAAGCTTTTATTCATCTGTCCGAATATCTTCCCTTGTGTCTTGGTGTCAAATTTTGTTCGACAATGCTCCTTAATGTTTTACTATGTTAAAGGTGCAATATAAATGCAAAATTATGTTTGTTATTGCTGGGCATCTGATCTGTGGTCAATATACTGTAAGCCTATGTTACGGAATCTTTGATCTCAAACTCACAATCTGCTGCAGAGGTACTGGTGATTAGTGTTCCAAAAGCTGGACCCTGTACGATCAAATGCCACATAAAACATCTATGTTTGTGAACCCAGACTAGTAGATTGGATTTCAAACTCTTCTTTTAAAAAGGCAGCAGTTGCTGAATAATCCTGAGTGCTCTAACAGCTAATTAACAACCAATTGAAGATAATCAGTTGAGCTGATAATGTAGCTCATTTACACTTGCTAGAAATGATATACGTTCATACACGGCACCAGTTCTCTGAAACAGAAGGAATATGTCCAAGTTTTGTGTCTTTTTTAATTATCTGGGAGCCTTGGCAAGCCTTGGTTTCCTGTTGCTTTCTTCATGGCCAATAAGAGTCAATTTGCTAACCGGTCAGCACACTGTTCCCCTGTAGTATTAATTGCTGTGATCATTTGAAATATGACATTCTTGCCTTTGGCCTGATGAGTGCAAGATGAAAAGCTTTGGTGATATATCTCTCTTTGCGTCAATGTTCAAATTCTGCGCTGTCAAGAAGCAAACCATTTTGTACCAATTCAGTGGTTGTTTTAAGAATTTTTTTTTTAACCTGAGACAAGTGACCAGCAAAATAAAATCAATTCAGTGTTAACGCTGTGAAGGGTAGTTTTTGTGTGGCAAGCTTTCATCAGAAGCAATATCCGTGGCTTCTGAAGCACTGGACTCCAGATCTGTTGGAGAAATGTTCTTTGAACAAGATTATTTGTGGTAACGAAGGGTCTTCCCTTACTTGCCTGGCATAGCTACAGGCCACCACAGATGGTAGAATGAGAGATGATTGAACTGTCTCTCTTCCTCTCTGCTAACGTGGAAAGGAGAAAAAATCAACAGAAAAAGAGTGAAGGAATTTCCATTGCAAAAATAACTTTAAATATAAAAATTTGGAGCAGGAGGAGGTCATTTGGCCCTTTGAGCCTGTTCTGCCATTCATTATGATCATGGCTGATCATCCAACTCATAGCCGATTCCACTATGCCCCCATATCTTTTGATCTCCTTTGTCCCAGGAGCTATATCTAACTATCTCTTGGAAACATTAAATTTTTGGCCTCAACTAGGTTTCTGTGGTAGTGAATTCCACAGGGTGACTACTCTCTGGATGAAGAAATTTCTCCTCATCTCAGTCCTTAACCATCTAGTCTGCGTCCTCCATCTGTGATCCCTGGTTCTGGACACCCCCACCATCAAGATAATCCTTCCAATTAATACCCGACCAGTAGAAAATTAAATCAATTCCCACAGTGAACAAAAGCTGAGAGAAAGCCATGGGAATTCTAATTAAAAATGAATAAACATTGGGTAATAAAGGAAGTGAAATGAATGTATTTTTACCCATAAGAATGCAACAAGCTGGGGTCAAAACAATGTAGGAACTAGGAGCAGAAGTAGGCAAATTCAACCCTTCGAGCCTGCTCGGCCATTCAATCAGATCATGGCTGATCTCTCCCTTGGTCTCAAATCTGCCTCCCTATCAGCTCCTCATATCCCTTTATCGTTTTCTTTATTAGAGCAAACACGGCACCAGCCTGTTTCTTGATCATAGTTCTTGGTTATATACCTCACTTGACTCTCTCACCTACCAAAGGGCTTCTCCTCCCAACTGCTATGTAACTCAAATGAACCTATAAATCTCTCTTTCTCTCAGTTCTTGAACCAACAGTTGTTCATGCAGTTGCTTCTCAACTGAATCAACTGACCAAGGATAAAGCGCCTTTTCTGATTGGTTGTTTCACAGTAAACCTGCTAGGAGGGGTAGGGGGTGGGGGAGGAGACTGTAGAAGCCAAAGTTCCTCCCATCTCTAATCTTGCTCCTCCAGGCTTGTGAATTTTGTGCCCCGAAGAGTGATAATCTTGTGGAGTAAACTGTCAGGATACAGGATGGGAAGTTGGAATTGACAGTAAAAAGCTCAAAAAAGTGGTTTAATGTATTCCATAGAGCCAAGAGTCCTGGTGAGAAATCAGATAAATGCGGTTGATACCTGAAAAATGGGAAGGGCTGTGAAGCCAGGGAACTGATGTCGTTCCTGAAAGCTCTTTATGTTCCAGTGACGCTGGGAAATTGTACAAAGCTTCACCACAGGCCATTTGGCCTGACAAATCCATGCTATTGTTAATACAGCAGATGAGCCACCTTCCAGTTTCTTTCAAATTTATTTATTAGTGTCACATGTAGCTTACATTCATACTGCAATGAAGTTACTGTGAAAATCCCCTAGTCAGCACACATGTTAAGGTACGCTGAGGGGGAATTTAGCGTGGCCAATGCGCTTAACCAGCACGTTTTTCAGACTGTGGGAGGAAACCGGAGCACCCGGAGGAAACCCACACAGACATGGGGAGAACGTGCAGACTCTGCACAAACAGTGACCCCAAGCTGGGAATTGAACCCGGGTCCCTGGCGCTGTGAGGCAGCAGTGCTAACCACCGTGCCACTGACCACCTTACTTCAACCTATCGTTATATTTTCCTATTCCTTTCCCCCTCATGTAATTATCTACTTTCCCCTTAAATGAATTTATTCAGCCATTCCAAGAGGAACCAGATTTCACATTCTCAGCCGTCTCTGAGGTAAGGAGTTTCTCTTGTAATCCTTGCTGGATTTATTGATGCCCATTTGTGTTTATCTGGAGCTGTTTCTTCTCATTCCAGAAACCATATGTCTGCAAAATTCCTGGTTGTACCAAGCGGTATACAGACCCGAGCTCCCTTCGGAAACACGTGAAGACGGTGCATGGGCCAGATGCCCACGTGACAAAAAAGCAACGCAATGACACCCATCCCAGGCCTCCAGCCCCCAAGGAGGCCGGTGACCACGACGTGGCCATTGGGTCCGGTAACAGAGGGGCCGAGGAAAAGGTCGAGGCAAACAGCACCAGTGGGGGCCTGGATGACTGCCTGCAAGTGAAAACCATCAAAACCGAAAATTCCATGGTAAGTCCAATAGCCATTAGTAGGAGCGGCAATCCGCTAATCAGCGACAGGCAGCAGGAATGTCAGATGATTAACTGCAAAACTCTAATATAATTAGATTTGCCAAAGTCAGTATTACAGCGTCATGCGGTACAGAATCAGCTCATTATGCCCGTGCATGCTAATTAACATCAATCCAAGAATAAAACATGATTAGTAAAGATATTTGTTTACCGTAATAGATAAACTGAAAAAGTCAATCGATATCCATTAATAAGATTTGTACACATGTAAATTATTGCTCATATTCAACCTCCAGTTGATGCTTTGATACTTCTAACCTTGACTCTTTCAACCTCTAACTTCTAGACTACATAAAATGTAGGGATGCAAAACATTGCATTGTCAAAATGTATTTAAATATTGAACCTAATTTATGTGATGGGATTGGGGATTTAAACCCTTTTATGTACTGTAGATTGCAGCATGTAAATTGATCCGGTGTATAAGACGACACTCCTTTTTTTCAAACCAAAATTCAGGTTTGGGCCTATACTCAATGTATAAGTCAACCACCAACCTCCTCCTCCCTCCCGCATTATGAGTTGGCCTCAACTTTTCAGCTCAGAGTATGTGTGATATACTCGTATTAAAAGTTAATACATGGGATCATGCAATTGATACGGGCCCTGTTGCCAGGGAGATGGTCAGAAATATAAGATACACCCACATGGAGTGGACCATGGCAATCAGCGACCAGAAATTGGTCCTCCTGCACCAACACTGGCGGTTCACATTTTATATTTGGTGTATATGCCAATCCCCATCTTTGGAAGGACTTTTTAAGCATAATTGCTTGATTTACTGTGATCCACCATGAATTGGCTTGGATTTACTGGTTCATGTCATCAACACAACTCATACTTTTTCTTTTTTTCACAGAAGTGTACAGTCAGGAATTGGGGCTGGATTCTGCCTGGCTCCTGTGTTTGGATGTTACCCAGGAAAGGCTCCACTCAACTCAGTTGAGTGGAGCCTTTCCAGGGTGGTATCCAAACATAGGAGCCAGGAAGAATCCAGCCCCGATTCCTGACTGTATGCTCCTGTGAAAAAAAGAAAAGGGATCTTTGCCTTTGGATCCAGGGCAGATGCTGCCTGTTCTTTGCCTTTTACCGAAGATTTGGCTGAATGTTGGGCTCAAAGCTGACAATCTGTGGCCATGCCTCCAAACGGGTGTCCCATGTCTGGATGAGGTGCGAGGGGAACCAAGTCCCTCGCCCACCTATGGACATAGGCATTCTGCCCCTTAGGGGAAGCTCCATAAATACAGAGGCCTAGTAAAGGACTGGAGACTTGGGTAATGGAGCACCCCCCTATTAAGGAGGACAATTTGGCCATTCAAATGCTCAAAGGAAATAAGGTAAGAGCTTTGTCAAATGTCAGTGCAGGACATCTGGAAAGTGTGTCAGCGATGTTGCAGTTTTGATCTGGGACTGATCATGCTCTTCATTCCTCTTACAAAAAAAAACGCAAATGTCAAACTAATCCGCCATTATTCTTTACTAACCTACTAACAATGTCTCCTCCTTTTCTTCTGCTGCTGACTCCTGGGTGTGTTGCTATGTTTGCTGCCCCAATGTTCTTTCCTTCCTGACTGTACCTTCCTAAGGACAGTCGGTACTAAGGTGAGCAAAGTAAAGGTTTTCTTAAGCTGCAATCTGGCCTGCTTTATGACTGTACTGAGCATGTTCCTTTATCATTGATGACACTCTGTTGTAAATGCCGGTGTATCTGTGGCATTGAGGCTGGGATGAGCAGCTTCTCAGTTGGGGTACGGAGCAACATTTTTGAAATTGTTTTGCATTAGCGTCTGCAATCTGTGACAGCTGAAGGGTATTATTTAAGAAAAAAAGAGATTCAAAATGGATTTAAATATTTCTTTGAAATGGAGTTCTTCGATTTGCCTGTACAAAAAAAATCTAAGCAGTAAGCATAATTTGTTACAGTGCTTTGAGAAGAAATGAGACGTGGAACAGTTGGAATTAAAGTGTAAATATGGCACACATTATCTAAACAACTTATAGAAATACAGTTTGTAAGCATGAAGCTGTGCTTTGATTCCACTCAAAGTCCCTCATTTCAATCCTAGCCAAATACAGAACACATCCCAATTTTCAGACCACATTATATAAAGTCCTTTGCTGTAAGATTGTGCAGTGCGCATTTACAAATTGTTGACCATTACTTAAAAGACCTAACCGCAGCCACCAGATAGAGATTTGCACACCAGGTTTGATAACGTTTGCAATTCCTCACATTCCGATACATGACACAAGTATGCTGTTTATACAAGGCTGCTTTAAGTAAGTATCAACAGGAAATCTATTTACAATAAGGGCGAAATGGATGGAATAGTACAGCACAAAAGAGACCATTCCGACTGCCGTGTTCTTTCATGTCTGTCGTGTCAAATTCTTTGGACTCTGGAATAGTTCCTACAGATTGGAGGGTAGTTAATGTAAGCCCGCTTTTCAGAAAGCGAAGTAGAGAGAAAACAGGAACTATAGACCAGTGAGCCGAATGCTGGTACTGGGGAAGTTGCTAGAGTCCATTATCAAGGATTTCATAAATCGGCATTTGGAAGGCAGTGCAATAACCAGACAAAGTCAGCACGGATTTACAAAAGGGAAATCATGCTTGATAAATCTATTGGAATTTTTTGAGGATGTAACTAGCAGAGTTGACCGAGGAGAACCAGTGGATGTGGCTTATTTAGATTTTCAGAAGGCTTCCAACAAGGTCTCACATAACAGACTACTTTATAAATTTAAAGTGCATGGGATTGCAGGAAATGGATAGAAAACTGGTTCTCGGATAGGAAGCAAAGAGTTGGCATAAATGGGCCTTTTTCTGATTGGCAGTCAGTAACTAGTAGGGTCCCTCAGGGATCTGTGCTAGGACCCCAACTGTTCATATTATATATTAATAATTTAGATGAGGGAACTGAACATATTATCTCCAGATTTGCAGATGGTACAAAGTTGGATGGGAGGTGAGCTGTGAGGAGGGAGCAGAGATGCATCAGCGTGACTTGGGCAGGCTGAGTTTGTGGGCATATGCATGGCAGATGCAGTATAATATGGATAAATGTGAGGTTATCCACTTAGGTAGCAATAATAAGAAGACAGATTCTTATATGAATATATGTAAATTGAAAGAGGTGGATATTCAACCACACTACTCATGCCAACCCATGCTCCCCACCCACTTCAAGACCTTTTATAGACCCTATGCCAACTTACTGCCAACACATGAGACCCACTCATCAACATAATCCATTATAGCCTCAGTGCCAACTTGGTGAAACTCATGCCAAGCCATGTCTCCCACTCCTTTGCCCTTAGACCCTTCATGTCAACACCACCCAATACATACAACAGGCTGACCTCAGGGGCCCTGCTGAAATGAAATACATTTTAAATATCTATTACAGTATTCAATATATAAAATATCTCATTCATGAAAGTCCATTCAATACATTTGGATACCCTCAAGTAATTAATACTTTATAAAAACAAACATTTGTATTCATAACCCTATATCAAAGAGACTTATCATTTAATAATCTCTGAGATGTCAATCAAACATGAACTTAAACCCTCCCCCATGCTAATTATATATTGTGGAAAGCAGTCAAGCGGTAATATTATTATGATATCACTTAGCGTTATGTCAATGAACAGCTAATGATACTGTGAAAACATCATTTATTCGCAGACACAGGCAGGCATTTCTAACAATTCTAAAGGTCAGGGGATTTAACTAACTTGACAGCATGACAATTCTATATACCTTCTTTGCCCCTCAAGAGCATTAACATTTCCATCATAAAGTTGTGGAGGTGGAGGCGATTCATCGAGTGAAAATTGGGTTCCCATTGGAAATATTCATACTTATAATGATAGTCAAAATGCTGCATTGTTTAAAATCAGTTCGGGCTTTCTTTCTGAAAATCATAGCACCCCATAGTTAATAAATAAAAATGATCGCATTGGGAAGGAATTATGGGAAAGAGAGTAGTTACAACATGGAACTTGCTACAACCTGGAATAGTTGAGGTGAATGGTACAGAGACATTCAAGAGGAACAGAGAGAGAAAGGACTAGAAGGATATGTTGATAGAGTTGGATGAAGCATAAAAACTGGCAAGGACCGAGTGGGCTGAATGGCCTGTTCCTGTGCTGTAAACATTTTGTAAGGGGAATATCTTTTCCCTCACAAAGGAATAAGGCTTCAGATAATTGCCATTAAATTGTTGCTGCAATGCAATAATTTGTTTGATGTAAGTTTCATAGTTATGTCTTGAGTGTTTACTCAATGTAATACAAGGTCTGGTAAACACTGTAAGACTCTGAGCTTGTGCATATGAGGCCAATTTCAGGGACCCTTCAACTCCCTGACTTTTCTTCCACCCTGTATCCACAAGCCGCTGAGCTAGAACTGGGAGGTGGATCAGGCGGGTGGCACGGGGAGCCAGCCTGGGTCAGTTGCCACCAAGTACACAAACCCCACATTCTAAAAGCTGATGTCCGCTGTGAAAGCTTCAATACGTTGACACGCTAGTGACAATGTTTATGAATCGCACAGACATTCCCTAAGGTATTACTGCTAAGAAAAATATGTTATGTTCCTGCCCCCAATTCTTACCTTTTACCCAACACTTGATAATCGTTAAAACTATCGCTGGCATTGTGAAAAGAGAGAGTACTTTTCACCTCCTCCATTCCACCCCCAACTTGTCCCACCCCTACCCCTGCAATTCAAAACTCTTCCATTGTGTTTGCACTGGGATAGATTAGTACAACCTTTGGGGAGAGAAGCTACCCAGTGGCTTCGATGTATCTTTAAAGCATGTTAATATTTTATAACATTGCATTTTAAAACATGCCTTCCAGTTAATGACTTGATCAGAAGTTACCCATCATTTTGCTTATGGTCTAGTGTATAACAACAACTCATGTTCACAAAGCGCCTGTAAGAGAGTAAAACACCCGAAGGCATCTAAGGTGTCAAGGCTCCAACATGCACATTGAAAAGTCTGGAGTGTGATTAGATGTCTATGCTGAGATCATCAATCCCAGCTAGTGAGCTGAAAGTGGCCTGAACATCGCTGTTTTCACCTTAATTACCATTATAGTTTCTAAAGAGCTTTGGGATGTCCTGAGATGGTGAGAGACACTACATGAACGAATCACAGAATCCCTACAGTGCAGAAAAGGCCATTTGGCCCATCACATCTGCACCGACTCTCTGACAAGGGTATCCTACCCAGGCCCTCTCCCCCACCCTACCCCTGTAACCCCACGCATTTATCCCGACAATCCATCTGAATTACACCTCTTAGGACACCAAGGGGTAATTTAGCATGGCTGATCAACCTAACCTGCACATCCCTGGACTGTGGGAGGAAACCCGTGCAGGCATGGGGAGAATGTGCAAACTGCACACAATCACCCAAAACCAGAATTGAACCCGGGTCCCTGGCGCAGTGAGGCAGCAGTGCTGACCATTGTGCCAGCATGCTGCCACCAATAAGGTCAGTGGTTCAATTCTTAAAGTATACTGAGTTAGTTGTGGGCAGTTCCAGAAGCTCCAGGTGTGAGCTGCAGCATCCCCTGATCAATGAAGAGAAAACTCACTCAGGATATTTGCTGCTCCTCGTGCCACACTGATTTGGATGTCATGTGAGGACAGGATCCCACTTTGCTATAATGTCCTTCATAAGTGGGGACGAAAGGTTTCACTCACTGTGAAAACTCACAAAAGAGAAATGCTCATTGGATGAGATAGTTGAGGACGATCGTTGCTTCCAATCACTTCAGAAATGGAAGGATACAACTTCTTCAAATAATTGATTTGATTTGATTTGATTTATTATTGTCACATGTATTGTGTGTAGTGAAAAGTATTGTTTCTTGTGTGCTATCCAGACAAAGTATACCATTCATAGAGAAGAAAAGGAGAGAGTGCAGAATGTAGTGTTACAGTCATAGATAGGGTGTAGAGAAAGCCGTATTACCACATTGCAAACTTTGAAGGTAATACCACACCCAGTTGTGTGGTCTCGTTGTTGCCTGTGGATTTTACATTGGATCTCTGAAAGAATCTGTTCTTTATTTTTCACCTCAGATGTATCAGTCCAGCCCTGGTGGCCAATCTTCATGCAGCAGTGAACCATCGCCACTTGGCAGCACCAACAACAATGACAGTGGAGTAGAAATGAACATCAACAGTGGAGGTAGCCTGGGAGATTTGACTGCCTTAGATGATTCCCCAATTGTGGACTCCACTGTTTCATCTGGAACTTCAGCAATCAGCCTTCAGTTGAGAAAGAACATGACAGCACCCCAAAGACTTGAGCAACTCAAGAAAGAAAAATTGAAGCAGGTTAGAGATATTCCTTCATGGGCAAACCCAGTGCCACCAGTCAAGAACACCAAACTGCCTCTCATTCCTATGAATGGTAAGTAGCTTTTCCAACCTTGGCCAGATAGTTCGTCTCTCTGTAGCTTTTTTATGTGGTAAGGATCTGCTTGGTTAAATATTTACACAGGCTGGGATTTTCCACACAAGCGTGTTTTGCGGCGGTAAAAGCGGCACGCATTAGCCAGCAGCAGGATCTTCCAGTCCCGCTGCTGTCAACGATTTTCCCCTTGTGTAGCACCCTCTACCCTTGAGGAAATACGGCAGGGGGGTTCGTCATCAGCAGTACTGAAAGATCCTACCAACAGGAACAGCCGGAAAAATTAGGCCCTAGAATTTACGGCACAGGAACGGGCCATTTGGCTCAACTGATCTGTGTTTGCTGCCCTGGTCCTACTTGGCCTGGCCATATTGTGAGACCCCTAATGTTCTAAGCAGCACGGTGGCACTGCAGCTAACACCACTGCCCCACAGCACCAAGGACCCGGGTTCAATTCTGGCTTCGGGTGATTATCTGTGTGGAGTTTGCACGTTCTCCCCGTCTCTGTGTGGATTTCCTCCTGGTGCTCCTGTTTCCTCCCACAGTCCAAAGGTGTGCAGGTTAGGTAGACTGACCATGCTAAATTGTCCCTCGGTGTCAGGGTAAATACATGGGGTTACGGGATAGGGCCCGGGTGGGATTGTTGTCATTGCAGGCTCGATATGCCAATGCATATTGGCACTGTAAGGATTCTGTGACCTTTATTGCAAAGGGGGGGGTCAAGTACAAGAATAAAGAGGTTTTGCTACTCAGGGCTTTGGTAACACCACATGTGAAATCCTGTGGGAAGTTCTGATCTCCATATTTAATGAGTCTACGATTCTATTCCTTTCTCCCCCGTGTTCTTATCTAGTTTCACTTTTGTCGAGCATGAGTTTAATGGATATTTTATGTATTTTTAGGAGCTTCACTGGAGAATTCAAGTACTGGTGGTTCCACTGCTGTGTTGCCTAACCCTAGAATAATGGAACTGTCCAACAGTGAGATCACAGTTTTGAATCAACTGAATGAGCGCCGTGACAGTGCCACCAGCACGATCAGCTCAGCTTACACCGTCAGCCGCAGATCATCTGGCATTTCCCCTTACTTTTCCAGCCGCCGTTCCAGCGAGGCCTCTCACATGGGCGGCCGTCCGAATAACATCAGCTCCGCCGACTCTTATGACCCCATCTCCACCGACCTATCGCGGAGGTCCAGTGAGGTCAGTTACTGCGGCGGCCTACTCAACCTCACGCCGGCTGAGCAGTACAGGCTGAAGGCCAAATATGCCGCGGCAACCGGCGGACCACCGCCCACGCCCCTGCCAAACATGGAACGCATGAGCCTGAAGGCAAGAATGTCTCTGCTGGGCGAAGGCTCCAACTCCATGTACCCTCCCTTTCCCCCTCCCGCCGCTCAAAGGCGATGTAGTGATGGCGTCCCACGTGGCTACGGCACGGCGGCGCTCAGGCCCCATGAGGTAGTCGGCAACGCCACCAGGCGGGCAAGCGACCCGGTGAGGCGGACAGCGGTGGATCCCCTGTCGCTTCCCAGGGTGCAGCGCTTCAACAGCATGAACAACATGAACCCGCTGCCGTTACCGCCAGCGATGGACAGGCGACACTACGGCCTTCAAAACCCTGCCCGTTCGGACGGGAGCCTCCACAGGTGCGCCTACTCGCCTAGGCCACCCAGCATCAGTGAGAACATCGTCATGGAAACGATAGCCGGCGAGATCGACGCTCAAGCCGTGGAGGATGACATCATGTTGCCCGATGACGTGGTGCAGTACATCAATTCTCAGGAAAATCGATTGGCCCAGGATAATAATTTGCTAAATTACTCCGGCCCCCAAATGCAGGGTTTCCAGGAGAACATGGGCATGCAGAATCAAAACATGTACACCCAGCGCGGAATGGCAATGGTGGATAGTAACATGAATCAGTCAAGTTCTATGATGACGCAATGCCAGATGAGTCCAGGGAGTCAACCGTACCAGGGATCATCTAACATGAGCAAGAACAGCATGCCAGTCCAGTGGAATGAAGTAAGCTCGGGTACAGTCGACGCAATTCCCGACCAAACAAAGCAGCAGTTCTCGCGGTCAAACCTGGCAGTGGTTCATCAGAAGCAGATGTTTGACCAGTATCAGAACCTCAGCTCTCCTCAGCAGACTGTGACGATGAACCAGAGCGAGATGGCTCTGTCGCAGCAGGGTTTGATGCAAAGAGGTGTCGGCATGAACGGGCAAAGGATGAACTACATGCAGCAGCAGATGAGCATGTGCCAGAACGCTAATCAGCCCCTCAGCCCGCACCAGACTTTTAATCAGCCCAACCAAATGCTTAGTCCCAGTGTCGCCAGCCGGACCCTAAGCAATATGCCAGCCAACAACATCATGGGCTCGCCTGCGCCAACAGGTACACAAGAATTTAAGCAGATGGCAATGATGCAGAGCAAAGACGCGGCGATCAAAAACTACGTACAAGCCCAGCAGGCGCGCACACAGATTCATCAACAAATGAGTGCCGCAAATGAGATGCCAGTGATGATGAGTGGTTGCCGTGGGAGAGAGGCACCAGGGCAGAGCATGCATATCGCAAGCCAACAGAACTTTGGATCTCACGTCCAGCCCGGTAGAAATCCCGATTGTAACCCCTTTGCTGCTCACGGGGGTTTAGGCCAAGCGAGTTCCCAAGTCAGCCCGAACCAGCAGAACTTTAACCAAGCGGGGCAAAACGTCATGAATTCCGTCGGGCACAACTTAAGTCGCGGAATGATGCAGCCGCACCCTCCCCAGGGTCCGAATCCACTGGGGAGGCAGCACGGCCTGATGAACTCTTTAAACGTGCAACAGCAAAGCTATTTGCAGAACCCACTCCAGATGAACGGCATGAGCCCTGGGCACGGACAATCCGAAATAAGCCACAATCAGCCGGGTAATCAGCTCTCGATGCAGCCTCAGCAGTGTAATAATAACGACGCTTCAGACAGCAACTTGATGTTTTACTCCGGTCAGATCCACATGTACGAACAAAATGGCAACTTTGGTGGCCAAATGGACTGTGCTGTCCAGCAGCAACAGCGCATGCAAGGTGTCAAAGCTACGTCAATGGCCTCGCCAGGCGCCAACCAAGTATCAAGTACTGTAAACTCCCACAGTCTAGAGCACGCACAGATAGATTTTGATGCTATCATGGATGACGGTGACCATTCTAGCTTGATGTCAGGCACATTGAGCCCCAGTATTTTGCAGAACCTCTCCCAAAATTCCTCACGTCTCACAACTCCCCGGAATTCTCTGACGCTGCAGCCCATTCCAGCCGGGTTGACTAATATGGCAATAGGAGACATGAGCTCTATGTTGACTACCTTGGCTGAGGAGAATAAATTTCTTAACATGATGTCTTAAAATGTTCAAGAACAGTGAGGAGCATTTCCAGTTTTAGATTCCAGCAGCTTCAAAGCGCGATGGTTTAAAAAAAAACAGTAACAACCCAAGAGAAAGCGATTTTTTTTTATAGACTTTGTATTTTAATGTATAAAAAGAAACCTTTATTCTGCAGAAAGAGAATTAGGACATTTTACAAAAGCTTATATATTTGTGAATAGCAATTTCTTGCTGTGTTTCGAAGAAATAGCTGGTGGATTGACAAGTTACATCAAGAGGTGTGTTATTTGAAACGGGAATCCTGGTTTTATTTGTTGCAAAGCACTGATATTGTATATTAGACTCAACAGGCATGGGCGCAACCAAACATTGCCCAGTCCTTATAAATAGTAGATGTGTGCTTCCTTGTATTTCATTGATGTGGACTCCCCAGTGTGTATTAATTCATTCATTGTCATTGAAAAGTGTTTTAGTTTGGCTCAGTGAAAGAACAAAAGGCACACTGATAGATACCATCAAAGCCATATTGTATACTGCTTCCTTTTGCGAGTTTAGCTCTTAAATATCCCACATTTGGTAAAATATCATTATAAAACCCCAGGGCAATACGGACTCAATCGTTTGTGGACATTGTTCGTTGTAAATGGTACGGCACGGAAAAGCAAGGATTTCCCATATCATAGCATCAAGAAGTGCCTTACTATGTCATGTTATTTTCAAATAGTGAAGGCCGTTTTATTCAGTTTAAGACATTTTGGAAACAGTTTCCGGCAATTTGCTTGTAATATGGCAGCGCTATCGGTACTATCCTAGTTAACATTGCAGTGTTTAAATGAAAATAGTTTCAATATGTGTGAGAATTATTGTGAAAGATATGCAAAGCATCTTTTCAATATATATGAGCTGAAACGTGTTCTTTGTTGTGCGTTCTTAGTGCAAAAAGCATCTCATGTAAAGAATTTTGGACACCCATCCCAGTCTGTAAATATACAACATGTTAAAAATGTGTTTTGAATAAGAACGCCAATCTGACTATTTTTGATCAACATGTAGCCCTGGACATTTCCTGTAACCGATTCCTCTCAGCACACAGAATAGATCTAGTGATCTAAATGTATATACACTTTTTGTACAATAACAAACTTTTCTTTAATAAAAGCAACATTGAATGTACATAACTTGTCTTGATTTAAATCGTAATGTAAGGAGAGCAGATGGTGTTTTTTTTTATTCATTTGTGCGACTCAGGCATCGCTAGCTGGGTCAGCAATAAGTGCCCATCCTTACTTGCCCAAGGGCAGTTGAGAGCCATCTGTAGTTCTGGAGTCACATGTAGGCCAGACTGGGTAAGGATGGCAGATTTCCTTCCCGAAAGGATATTAAAGGAACCAGGTGGGTTTTTCTGACAATTGGCAATGGTTTCATGGTCATCGGTAACCATGAACCATCGTGTGCAAAGAAGTGGCAGATAGAATACATTGTGGAAAAGCGTGAGGTTACGCATTTTGGAAGGAGGAATGGAGACACAGACTATTTTCTAAATGGGAACATGCTTAGGAAATCAGAAACACAAAGGGACTTGGGAGTCATTGTTCAAGATTCTAACATAAGAACATAAGAAATAGGAGCAGGAGTAGGCCATCTAGCCCTTCGAGCCTGCCCCGCCATTCAATAAGATCATGGCTGATCTGTCGCTGCTCAGTTCCACTTTCCCGCCCTCTCCCCATAACCCTTAATCCCCTCTCTTATCAAAAACCCATCAACCCGCTTCTTAAAAATATTTAGCGAGGCAGCCTCCACCACTTCAACGGGCAGAGAATTCCAGAGATTCACCACCCTTTGAGTGAAGAAGTTCCTCCTCAACTCCGTTCTAAACCGCCCCCCCTTTATCCTGAGGCTGTGCCCTCTAGTCCTACTGTCTTTTTTGAGCGGGAAGAGTCTCTCCACCTCTATCCTATCCATCCCATTCATCATCTTATACGTCTCAATGAGATCTCCCCTCATTCTTCTAAACTCTAACGAGTACAAGCCTAGTTTATTCAGCCTCTCCTCATAGCTCAACCCCCTCAACTCCGGTATCAGCCTAGTAAACCTCCTCTGCACTCCCTCCAGGGCCAAAATATCCTTACGCAGGTGCGGCGCCCAAAACTGCACACAGTACTCCAGCTGCGGCCTCACCAATGCCCTATACAGCTGCAGCAAGACCTCCCTACTTTTATATTCAATCCCCCTCGCTATGAAGGCCAGCATCCCATTTGCCTTCCTGACCACCTGCTGCACCTGCAAGCTGGGTTTTTGCGACTCATGCACAAGGACCCCGAGGTCCCTCTGCATCGTCGCCTGCTGCAGTTTTTCGCCACGTAAGTAATAGTCCTTCCTCTTAAGATTAATGTGCAGGTTCAGCCAACAGTTAGGAAGACAAATGCAATGTTAGCATTCCTGTCGAGAGGGCTAGAATACAAGAGCAGGGATGTACTTCTGAGGCTGTATAAGACTCTGATCAGACCCCATTTGAAGTATAGTGAGCAGTTTTGGGCCCTGTATCTAAGGGAGGATGTGCTGACCTTAGAAAGGGTCCAGAGGAGGTTCACAGGAATGATCCCTGGAATGTATTAGGAACGATTGAGGACTGTGGGTCTGTATTCATTGGAATTTAGAAGGATATGGGGGATTTTATTGAAGCTTATAGGATACTGCGAGTCTTGGATAGAGTGGATGTGGAGAGGATGTTCCCACTAGTAGGAGAAACTAGAACCAGAGGGCACAACCTCAGGCTAAAGGAACGATCCTTTAAAACAGAGATGAGAAGGAATTTCTTCAGCCAGAGAGTGGTGAATCTGTGGAACTCTTTACCAGAGAAGGCTGTGGAGACCAAGTCATCGAGTGCCTTTAAGCCAGAGATGGACTTGATTCTTGATTAATAAGGGGATCAGAGGTTATGGGGAAAAGGCAGGAGAATGGGGATGAGAAAAAAGATCTGCCATGATTGAATGGCGGAGCAGACTCAATGGGCCAAGTGGCCTAATTCTGCTCCTATGTCTTATGATCAATTCTTAATTCCAGGTTTTTTTATTGAATCCAAATTGCACCATCTGCATGGCAGGATTCAAACCCAGATCCCACAGAACATTAGCTGAGTTTCTAATACAACTAGGCCATCACCTACTCATTAACAGTTGGTGTATATAGCTAATGTTTGATTAGTGTAATTTAGTGAGCATCTATCTTATTTACTGTGGATCCCAAGCAACCAAGGGTTGACAATGTTGGCCAAGTCACTAGAGTTGCAACTACCCATTCTGAAATAAGAGTCTTCATCCTGGACAGTAGAAACTGCAGGTAGGAATTCAGTTTAATGCCTCTGCAAAGGTCAATGCCTTCAACAATGTATAGAAGCATAGAATAATACAACACAGAAGGAGACCATCTGGCCCATTGTATCCTTGTTAGGGCTATCCCATTAATTCCACCCCCCTGTTTAATTCTCATGGCCGTGCACATTTTTCTCATCAAGTATTTATCCAATTCTCTTTTGAAAGCCACTGTGGAATATGCTCTCTTCTCTGTCTCTGATAGCGCTTTGCAGAAAATCAATACTTGCAGAATAAAAATGTTAACAAAAGAACAAAGAAAAGTACAGCACAGGAACAGGCCCTTTGGCCCTCCAAGCCTGCACCGATCATGATATTGGCCTAAAGCAAAACTGTATGCACTTATAGAGTGCATTCCAGATATTGATCACCCTCTGTGTAAAAAACTTGCCTTGCACATCGTCTCTAACCTTTTCCCCTCGCACCTTAAACCCATATCCCCTTGTACTTGACTTTTCTATCCTCGGAAAGAGCATCTGACTATCCACTCTGTCCATACCACTCATAATCTTGAAAACTTGTATCAAGCCACCCTTCAACCTCTGTCATTTCAGTGAGAACAAACCGAGTTTATCCAACCTCTCCTCATAGCTAATACCCTCCAGACCAGGCAACATCCTGTTAAACCTCTTCTGTACTCTCTCCAAAGCAACCACATCCTTCTGGTAGTGTGGCAACCAGAATTGTACACAATATTCTAAATGAGGCCCAACTAAGGTTCTGTACGGCTGCAGCACGACCTGCCAATTTTTATACTCAACGCCCCAACCAATGAAGGCAAGCATGTCGTGTGCTTTCTTGACTACCTTATCCACCTCATTATTTCCTCATGCGACGTCTGGTTCTTTTGTCCATTATCTTAAATCTGTCCTCTAGTAACTGATCCTTCTCTCACTGGAAACAATTTCTCTTGATTTAATCTACCAAAATTATTCCTCACTGTGAACATCTCCATCAAACCTTCCTTTAATTACATTGCTCAAAGGACGATAATCCCAGTTTCTCTCGTCACTGCAGATAAATTAAGTCCCTCATCCATGGTACTATTTCAAAACTCCGCAACGCCCTCTCCAATGCCTTGATATTCTCTCAAAATTAGCCATCATTAGTAGAAATAATAGTAAATCATACTTTAGTACAAACAGACTATATGCCCTGTTTGTGAACAGAACTCCCACTTACTTGATGAAGGAGCAGCGCTCCGAAAACTAGTGGCTTTTGCTACCAAATAAACCTGTTGGACTTTAATCTAGTGTTGTGAGACTTCTTACAGTGGGAGGAAACCAGAGCACCCAGAGGAAACCCACACAAACATGGGGAGAACGTGCAAAGACAGTGACCTGAGGGCAGAATTGAACCCTGGCGCTGTGAGGGCAGTAGTGCTAACCACTGTGCCACCATGCCACCCCATTCCACTCCCCTCTTCTGAGTCAGAGCTCCTATGCAGCCTCTCTGTTTACACCACTCTATTGGCAGAGCTATCAATTATCACAGCCATGCAGTTTGGAATGGTCTTCTTGGATTTCTTCATCTTCTTACATCTCTTCCCACCTTCTGAAATATCTCAGGAGAATCTCTAATCAAGCTTTTGGTCATAGGGTCATAAAGACACAGAAGGAGGCTGAATGACCCCCAAGCCCATGCTGGATGCCCACGGAGCAACCCTGCTAGTCCTGAATTGCTCCTTTATCTCTATAACTGCAAGTGCCTATCCAATATCCTTTTGAAAGCATTGACCTTTTCCACTTCCATCGCTCTTCTAGACAGTGAGATCATTATCACTCAGTGTGTTTAAAATAACAATCCTCCTCACATCTCCCATGTCTCTTTTGCCCAACACATGAAATCTGTAACCCCTCACTGTATGCCATCAGCTAATTGGAACTGCTTTTCTTTGTCTACCTTCCCAAAGCCTGTGATAATCTTGTACACCTGTCAGATCTCCATTTAGCCTCAGGAGAAAAACCTCAGCTTCTCCAACCTAACTATGTAGCTAAATTCCTTCAACCCTGAAACCATTCTGATAAGTCTTCCCTCAAGGACCTTCAGATCCTTCCTAAAGTATGGCGACCTGAATTGGACACAATACTCTAGTTGTGGCTTAACCAGCGCTATTTAAATCTTCAGTATAACTTTCCTGTTTTTGAACTCAATACCTCTATTTATACCCCAATATTCTTTGCAAACTATTCCCTCAATACTGCCACCTTCAAACGGCTACACATGATCCTTGGGTTCCTTTGTTACTGTACAATTTTGGAACTGTGCCATTCTATCAAGTCTCTCTCAATACTTTCTGCCAAAGTGCGTCACCTAAAAAATTAGCTGTATTAAATTCCATTTGTCACTTGTCTATACATTTTGTTCGTCTCTGTCAGCTAACATATGTCATGCCCTGTTCATTGAAATCACTCTCAATGGAAGCCGTGCCTCTAAGTTTGGAAATTTTATTCTCTATTCCAATGTCCAAGTCTTTTAGATTTATCAGAAATCAGCAGTGGGCCCAGCACTTACCCTCAGGAAACACCAACATCCATCAGCCTGATTAACAATTTGCCACCACTCACTGTTTGCCATCCTTAAGACAGGAATTTTTTAAAATCCAAGTTAACACTGACGCTCCTATTCCATGAATCTCAATTTTGTTAAGCAGCCTTTTATGCCATACTTTGCCGCGGGCTTTCTTAAAATCTATTTGGATAACACCCATTACTTTCCTGTCGTCAAAAAAGTTCAATTAGATTAGTCAAGCTCGGTCTGCCGTTTACAACACTGTGCTGCCTTCCTTAATTAACTCAACAATTCCAAATCCCTACTGATTTTTCCCCTTGTCTGATGTTTCTAAAACCTTGCACATCACTGAGGTTAAAATGACCGGCCTATAGTTACTACTAATATCCTTACTTGAATAAGGGTGTCACATTTGCATTCTCTAAATCCTCTGGCATCTCCCCCATATCTAGGGAAGTTGGCAAGCACTTCCACAGTGTTCAATCCCACTTCCTTTAGTATCCTGGGACACAAGACTTCAGAACCTGTTAGCTTATCCAGTCTAAGCCTTTCAAGTACACCCTATCGATGTGCACCCTTACCAATTCCTCTACCGTCGCCACTTCTATTGATAATTTGTCAGAATCCTCTTCCTTAACCAACGTTGCTACAAAGAACTCAGTAAGCATATCGGCCTTGCCCTGTACTTCTATGCATAAGTGGTCCTCTTTGCTCCTCTAGGCCATCCCCCATCCCTCTATTTGCTTACTATTTATATACCTAGTGATATATCTGATCACCAGTAACAAGGAATTTAAAGTAATAATCCAATACAGCCAGAAATATTCTCACAATTTTGCTTCAGTTTTTGGTAGGCTCCCAGAAAGGAACTTGTTTTCAAGCAATGTGCATTAATCATTAGAGGGTAACTTAAATATTAAATATGTTGATTTAAATATGGGGTTTCAATGAATGCCTAAATTTATGCTTTGGACATGCAGAAGTTAAATTAAAAGACCTTGAGATGACTGGAGAGGTGTCTACCTCTAGTCTCTCTTAGTACCCTGACTATACAATGCCAGGATCACACGTTAGAATGTCTTGTTCCATTATCTACATCCAATTCAATTTTTTTACTCACTCAAGGGATGTTTGTGTTACTGGCTAGGTCAGCATTTATAGCCCATCCCTAATGGCCCTTGTGAAAGTGGTGGCAAGCTGTCCTTTTGAACTGCAGCTGTCCATGTGGTATAGGTACAACCACAGTGCAGTTAGGGAGGGAGTTCCAGGATCTTGAACCTACGACAGTGAAGGAACGGCGATAAATCTGGAAGATGCGGAAACTTGAAGGTGGTGGTGCTCCCATGTTTCTGTTGCCCTTGTCCTTCTAAATAGTGAATTCTAAATGTTATTGAAGGAGCCTCAGTGAGTTGCTGCAGTGTATCATAGATGGTACGTACTGCTGCCACTGTGCACAGTGATGGAAGGGGTACCAATCAAATGGACTGTTTTGCCCTCAGTAGTGTTGAATTTCTTGGATGTTGTTGGATCTTCACTCATCCAGGCAAGTGCAGAGTATTCCCGGATACACTTGTGCCTTGTAGATGATCAACAGGCTTTGCGGAGTCAGGGGGTGAGTTTCTCCTCACAGCATTCCCAGCTTCCGATCTATTGTCCCTTTTAGCAAAAGAGAAGCCTGACAGTACCACCATTGCTGCTGTTAAGTTGAATAGAAGTGGGAAAGATCTTCACTGCTTGTATGAGGATTTTGAAGCTTACTTATTAGTGTCACAAGTAGGCTTACATTAACACTGCAATGGAATTACTGTGAAAATCCCCAAATCACCACACTCCGGCATCTTTTCGGGTACACCGAGGGAGAATTTAGCATGGCCAATGTACCTAATCTTTCGGACAGTGGGAGGAAACCAGAGCTCCTGAAAGAAACCCATGCAGACACGGGGAGAATGTGCAGACTCCACACAGTGAACCGAACCAGGAATCGAACACAGACGCTGTCAGGGAGCAATGCTAACCACTGTACCATTGTGACATTTATCATGTCGAGTCTGTATTGTACCATAGTCCAGCAAGTTGGCAACATTACTGACGTTAATAAAAACCTTTAAATAAAAACAAAGGGAGACAGTGACTACTGGCATTAATATCGTTCCTTGCCAGGAATATTGGCTGGAAATCTTCAGCCGTTAAGGCTGGCGGGATCCTCAGGTCCTGCTGATGGTGCGCCGGGGACGGAATCAAAGGGCAGGATAAGAAGATTTCATAGTCGGCGAGCAGAGTGCAATCTCCCACTGCCGAGAAACACCCGGCTGGTAGACCAGAGAATCTCGCCCACTGTATTACAGTGCTGGGCTCACCGAGAACATCCACTCCTCGGTGAATCTGACACCGGGAAAGCCACGTCCATATCCCATAACACAAATGTAGTCAGTCATCAATGTTTGTGTGAGATGAATAGCAGGGGGATAATATTGCCCAAGAACATTACCCAATTCAGTATGGTGGCAACAAAGACTGATGGCACTCTTATGAGAGAAAGAAAAAGTAGTCAATGTTTAAAGGGATAGAATAACTTGGGGAGGAGACAGAAGACAAGTGAGGTTATTGAAGTTAAATATAACAAGGTCCAAAGAACAAAAAAAAAGATGCAGATGCCAGTGTTGGACTGGATTAGGCACAGTAAGAAGCCTCACAACTCCAGGTTAAAGTCCAACAGATTTATTTAGAATCATGAGCTTTTGGAGTGTTGCTCCTTTGGCCACTCACCTGAGGAAGGAGCAGCACTCCAAAAGCTTGGGATTCCAAATAAACCTGTTGGGCTTTAACCTGATGTTGTGAGACTTCTTACCAAAGAAAAGGAAATAGAGGAACTAATAGGTCAAAAGTTATATGTAACAGATTGATGTATTGTAACAGATATGTAACATATTGTAACAGACATAAGCTTAGAGATATATAGACAAATATTGTAATATAGACGCATGGATATATTGTAATAGACATAAGTTGTTGTCAGAATGTAACAAAGTGAAACATTATAAATTATGGTGCAGGCAGAACATTAACGAACAAGCAAGTACAATATGGTGTACTTGGCAATGGATTTGAATGTTTGCGTATTTGTTTTGAATAGAAGGTCTGCTAACTACAATACTCTCCAGTCAAAAATATCTCCCGTGGGAGGAGGAGTACACTGTTACATGTCCAAGATGTTCATTGTTCTACACTCACTCACATGCAGCAACTCTGCAGTGAAGCACAAGTTCCAGTGTCTCCAACCAGTGCACAATGCAAACTACAAATTCAAACACGTATTTGGATTTAATGGGGTTGAGTTTCCACTTGGGGAAAATTGGGACCACTTGTGTCGTGGGATAGACTGGGGGATGGTAGACTACTTGTTAATAAATTTTAAAAATGAAATTGAATCCTTTCAAAGTAAACCGAATAGTGCCCCTGCAGTGAATAAAACACTTTTTTTATATAAATTCCTTGAAGGCTGATTCACAATTAGTGAAACTCCCAATGTTGATGAATTCACCCTGAGAGTGTGTTAGTTTTTGTGGGATGAAGGCTTTTCTGCCCCTTGAGTGATGGTTTGAAACTAGGCCAAAGAGCGTAAGTTACACTGAACAAAATTTACATCTAAAATTCCATCATCTTTTGCACACATCACGTCTATCTTGGTTGAATCACGCCAAAAGACCAGAAACTCCTATTTTGAAAATTGTGTCATTAGATAGAAATAAATAAACAAAGTCGAAAAGTTTAGAAATGAAGGCTTGGATTTTTTTGGAGTTTCAGTGAGAAGTTGAAAATGGTGGGTGGAAGTCAAATCTGGAAGTCCCTCCCCCTACCTAGGTCCCTCCCACTACAAATCCCTCCCCCTACACAAGTCCCTTCTCCCCACACAAGTTCAATCCCCTAACCAATCCATTCCCTACCCATACCCATCCCCCTACCCAAGTCCATCCTCCTAACCAAATCTCCTTACCCTAGGTCCATCCCCTTACTCCAAATCCATTCCCTTACCCCAAGTCCATCCGCTTACCCCAAGTCCGTCCCCTTACCCCCAAGTCCGTCCCCTTACCCCAAGTCCATCCCCTTACCTCAGATCCATCCCCTTACCCCAAGTCCATTCCCTTACCCCAAGTCCATCCCCTTACCCCAACCCCATCCCCTTACTCATTCTCAGCACTCCTGATATTGACAGCTATGTGAAATGGGGCGAGTCATAAAGTACATACGTGACACTGACCAATCAGCTGGGCCATTTAACAAGATAGGGCAGAACAGGAAGTCACAGTTCTAACTCTGAAAACATCCAGAACTCAGAATGCGTATTACACAACACTGTACTGCTGTCAGGAATGTGAACAGATCTGAAGGAATCTACTACTTCTTTGCCCACCCTCCTAACTTGTCCAAGATAACCAGGAAATAAATATGATGGCTAAACCATTCACCCTTGCAACCTAATGCTGCAGTACAGCGTGTGAGACATCCATCATGGTAAGAATGGCAACTCAGCAAGCATCATCATCATCAGTCTGCCTCAAGCAACAACTGAACAGTCAAGTATAGTCATCTCCCACAAATTAAATGTAACCTGAAAGGATCACCTAATTCTGCCCTGCAGGGACACCACTGTGCATTGAGGGAGAATTTGCAGAAAAGTCCTACTCCTCATCTCAGGACTATGGGTGGGCCTCTACCAGATGGATTGCCATTTTCCCTTCAGCATAGCCTGCATAGACTCCCGAAAGCCCCAAAAGGACGAAACAAGATTTTCCAGTAGCCCACAACATGCACATAAGAACATAAGAACATAAGAAATAGGAGCAGGAGTAGGCCATCTGGCCCTTCGAGCCTGCCCCGCCATTCAATAAGATCATGGCTGATCTGTCGTGGCTCAGTTCCACTTTCCCGCCCTCTCCCCATAACCCTTAATCCCCTCTCTTATCAAAAACCCATCAACCCGCTTCTTAAAAATATTTAGCGAGGCAGCCTCCACCACTTCAACGGGCAGAGAATTCCAGAGATTCACCACCCTTTGAGTGAAGAAGTTCCTCCTCAACTCCGTTCTGAACCGCCCCCCCTTTATCTTGAGGCTGTGCCCCCTAGTCCTACTGTCTTTTTTGAGCGGGAAGAGTCTTTCCACCTCTATCCTATCCATCCCATTCATCATCTTATACGTCTCAATGAGATCTCCCCTCATTCTTCTAAACTCTAACGAGTACAAGCCTAGTTTATTCAGCCTCTCCTCATAGCTCAACCCCCTCAACTCCGGTATCAGCCTAGTAAACCTCCTCTGCACTCCCTCCAAGGCCAAAATATCCTTGCGCAGGTGCGGCGCCCAAAACTGCACACAGTACTCCAGCTGCGGCCTCACCAATGCCCTATACAGCTGCAGCAAGACCTCCCTACTTTTATATTCAATCCCCCTCGCTATGAAGGCCAGCATCCCATTCGCCTTCCTGACCACCTGCTGCACCTGCAGGCTGGGTTTTTGCGACTCATGCACAAGGATCCCGAGGTCCCTCTGCACCGTCGCCTGCTGCAGTTTTTCGCCACGTAAGTAATAGTCCTTCCTACCATTCTTCCTACCAAAGTGGACCACCTCACACTTGCCAACATTAAATTCCATTTGCCATTTCCTGGCCCATTCGCCCAGTCTATCTAGATCCTTCTGCAGACTCTCCACACCCTCCGCACAATTTGCCTTTCCCCCAATCTTGGTGTCATCAGCATCCCGTGGTTAACTATTATCAGTAGTGAAACTATTACTGAACCCCTGAATAAAGCAAATGAAGGATTCTCATTTTGTGCAGCACAACTCAATATTCAGATGCAACCTCCAAACTTTGTGGTCAGATGTTGTACGCAGGCTAATATTGTTGGGTGTGGGGTGGTGATGGTGGGGGTCCCTTTGTAAATTGGGTATAAAGCTGCCAACCGTGGTAGGACTTATTTCTGGAGGTTCCATCATAGGAACTCCTGACCGGGATTTTCCACGCAACCCATTGTGTGTCTCATGGTGCCAGGGGCAACCCACCATTGGTCAGCAATGGGAACTTGTGGGCCCCACTGCTGTTAACACAGTTTCCTGTTGAATGTGTCCCTTGCTGCTAAGAAATCTATGGCATGGGTGCACTGGTAAAACCAGACGATCGGAAGATTGTGCTGGCATGAATGGCTGGCAAGTGTGTCCAAACAGCCTACTCATCCATTGCTGGAAAATCCAGGATAATCCTTGACTGTTGGTAAGCATAGTCGGGTACATTGTTGTGTGTGAGCACCCAAATGGCGCAGTGTGTCCTGGAGCTTATAGGACTCTGCTGTAATACTCTCTTGGAGTCACAAAGGCCAGCAAAGACTCGATTATGGTGCCCACGTTGTCAGAATCTGATGGTTGAAAGGGCTTTCTTTCGAGCAGAGAAGACCAAGGGGGGCATGATTGAGGCGTATAAGATTATGAGGGATTTGGAGAGAACAAGTAGAAAGAAACTGTTGTCCTTGTTGAGGGGTCAATCACAAGCGGGCATAGTTTTAGGATGGGGGCAGGCGATTTAGAGGGGTTTTGATCATTTGTTTTTCACTCAGAGGGTGGTGAAAATCTGGAATGCACTATCTGGGACGGTAGTGGAGGCTGGAATCCTTACAATGTATTTGGATGATCATTTGAAATATCATAACATCCAAACATATGGGACAAGTGCTGGAAAATGGGATTGGCGCGACTTTAGTGGTTGTTATTGTCAGTGCAGACTCGATGGGCTGAAGGGCCTTTGTTGCACTCGACTACTCTGACTGAGCAAAAAATGTAGACTATACAAGACAAGTTAATGACAAAAAAAGGAACACACATGTCTTGTCCTAATGATATTTCTAATCACAGTTCTAAAATGTTTAGTTTTATAATGCAAGCAAAGGTGTGAAATTGCATAAATCACAGGTATTACCATATCTGAATGAATTAGAGGCAAAAAACTCTTAACCTAATTGCACTATCCTGGCATGTCACAAAAATACACCTTCTTGCTTAAAGGGCTAATTAAAAATTTCTCCCGTTTGTAAGGCAGTGGAGAACTTTTCTCAAACGCGCTTCAAACCGACCCTCCACACCCGAGGCAACGCTGTTGACTCAAGAGAGTAAATCATAATTTCATCTTTGACTGGGTGCAAATCACTGTGACTGATCATTAGTCATAATTGTTCAGTTACAGCCTGTGCCTTATTAGCTCCCCTTCCTTGACTTAATGAAATGCTCTGCTGAGATTTGCATGTTATTATGAGCCTTTTGAAAATGGGAGGCAATAAGAGTTTGCCCACCTCTCCCAGCCACCCCCCCTCCCGCCCCACCCCCAGCAGCATTTGGTCGAAAACTTAGATGGACTGGGGAGACATTTAAGCTTGATACCAAGTACAAAGAGCTCATTATCAATGCATTCTTCCTTCCACAGCTGCAGTGAGCTATTCCCCATACCAATCAGAATCAATTAAATCTTGTTGTGCATCATCCGAAGCCCTGATAGTTGCGCTCCTGCTGCCAAAGTTACTTACACCTTTTTCCCTGCAGGTCAACTGGTTTAGAAATGGGAATTTTTAATCTTCGAAAGCTGGAGTCCAATTTTGGCATCAGATGCAAACATACTCAAGCATGCACAACCATACAGCTCCCATGCAACTTTCTTTTACCGCCAACTGAATGATGTCTGATCTGTGGCTATTTTTGCTAATGGTCCCACTGGTGCAACATGGATTGAATTCAAGACTTTGGCTTTCAGTGTCTTCCCGAGTGCAAGCAACTTCCAATTCATTCCTCTTCAGCTTTGGCTTTCGCATTCCAAACCTGGGTGCAAATCTCAATATGAAAATGACAGCAAAAGGCATACTGGGCCAACTGGACTGCTCCCTCCACACAGATGGGACGCTTTATCCTCGGCTGCCCAGAGCTAGGTACCCTGAGAGAGATGCCAAGGAAACTGATTCAAGAGATAATTCGAGAATAATTGCCGAGGATTCCACTCAGCTGGTCAATTGTTTTCCAGCAGCTCACACTGGCTCTGTTTTACATTCCTCCCCATGTGAGGTGATCTTCAAACCAGCCAGAAACAAATCCATGTCTCACTCAGAGTGATTTCAGTAAACTAGCATTCACCACGCAAGTTGGAAACCTACATGTCCATAATACTTTGGGGAAAAAAGATGACCACCTAACACCCAACACAACACAGCTAGCTCACCTCTTCATTTTACACCACCTTACATCAGCATGCATCAACTGCACTCTTAATTCAGATAGTTTAATAAATATCTATTTCTGGTAGAGGCACACATTCCTGTATCTCTATTGGCGAAATGCTGGGATTCCAGTTAGAAACATGCAGCTCACCTCACTATAAGAACATAAGAACATAAGAAAAAGGAGCAGGAGTAGGCCATCTAGCCCTTTGAGCCTGCCCCGCCATTCAATAAGATCATGGCTGATCTGTCGTGGCTCAGTTCCACATTCCTGCCCTCTCCCTATAACCCTTAATCCCCTCTCTTATCAAAAACCCATCAACCCGCGTCTTAAAAATATTGAGCGAGGCAGCCTCCACCACTTCAACGGGCAGAGAATTCCAGAGATTCACCACCCTTTGAGTGAAGAAGTTCCTCCTCAACTCCGTTCTAAACCGCCCCCCCTTTATCTTGAGGCTGTGCCCCCTAGTCCTACTGTCCTTTCTGAGCCGGAAGAGCCTCTCCACCTCTATCCTATCCATCCCATTCATCATCTTATACGTCTCAATGAGATCTCCCCTCATTCTTCTAAACTCTAACGAGTACAAGCCTAGTTTATTCAGCCTCTCTTCATAGCTCAACCCCCTCAACTCCGGTATCAGCCTAGTAAACCTCCTCTGCACTCCCTCCAAGGCCAAAATATCCTTGCGTAAGTGCGGCGACCAAAACTGCACACAGTGCTCCAGCTGCAGCCTCACCAATGCCCTATACAGCCGCTGCAAGACCTCCCTACTTTTATATTCAATCCCCCTCGCTATGAAGGCCAGCATCCCATTCGCCTTCCTGACCACCTGCTGTACCTGTAGGCTGGGTTTTTGTGACTCATGCACAAGGACCCCGAGGTCCCTCTGCACCGTCGCCTGCTGCAGTTTTTCGCCACGTAAGTAATAGTCCTTCCTACCATTATTCCTACCAAAGTGGACCACCTCGCACTTGCCAACATTAAATTCCATTCGCCATTTCCTGGCCCATTCGCCCAGCCTATCTAGATCCTTCTGCAGACTCTCCACACCCTCCGCGCAATTTGCCGTTCCCCCAATCTTGGTGTCATCAGCAAATTTCGACACCATACACTCAGTTTCCTCCTCCAGATCATCTATATAAATGGTAAATAGCTGAGGCCCCAGCACCGACCCCTGGGGCACTCCACTAGTCACCAACCGCCAATCCGAATAGCACCCATTAACCCCCACTCTCTGCCTCCTATTTGACAACCAATCCTCTATCCACGCTAACACCCTACCCCCAACTCCATGCCCCCTTACCTTCTGCAATAACCTCTTGTGAAGTACCTTGTCAAACGCCTTCTGAAAATCAAGAAAGACCACATCCACCGGCTCTCCTCTATCCACCGCCCTAGACACATCCTCATAGAACTCCAATAAATTTGTCAGACACGACTTCCCCTTAACGAAACCGTGCCACGTCTGCTCTATCAAGCAATTCCCCTCAAGATGCCTCGCTATTTCCTCCTTGATGACAGATTCTAACATTTTACCTACAACAGACGTTAAACTAACCGGCCTATAATTCCCTGCCTTTTGCCTGGCACCCTTCTTAAACAACGGCGTAACATTAGCCGCTTTCCAATCTTCCAGCACTTCCCCGGAATCCAGCGACGTCTGGAAAATAACCACCAAGGCATCCACTATCACCGCCGCCACTTCTTTCAGAACCCTCGGATCCATTCCATCCGGTCCTGGGGACTTGTCCACAATCAGTCCCTCCAGTCTATCGAGCACCACCTCTCTAGTAACAACAATGTCATTGAGACCCCCCAGTCCTACCACCTTTCCATCGCTAACACCCGGCAAATTATTCACGTCCTCCTCCGTGAAGACCGTGAAGACTATCTGGGTCAGTTGATGAATTGGATCTCTCTCTTTAAGAGCAAGCTTGACCATAGAATCCCGTCCCCACCCTTGTCTCCCCGCCACGCTGACTTGAAGGACTCAACCTCATAACTGAGAAATGGGTTTTGCTGGAAGAATTTCCTTTGCTGAACAGTTATGAAGTAATGTTGGTGTTTCCATTGGAAATATTTGGAGCCCAGACCACCTCTACGTTTACAAGATGAGGCAGCAGATGGCAAAGGAATAGAGAGAATTGGAATTAGAAATGCATCTTGTATCTGTATCTGGCTCCATTTAGCTAAAGCTTGTGCTGGTAAATATGTGGATTGAAGAATGCACTGTCCAATAACTGAGAGTGTGGTTTGTTTGATATGACCACAGAATCCACCATGCCTCAGAGGATGACGTGGACCAGTTGTTTCCACATGAAGAAAAACATCTCGAAATGCTGAATTTAGAGACTTTCCTGATCTGCCTTCCCCCCTTCGCCTCACAACGCCAGAGACCCGGATACAATTCCCCGCTTTGGTCTATGCAGAGTTTGCACATTTTCCCGGAATCTGCATGAGTTTCCTCTGGGTGCTCCGGTTTCCTCCAAAAGATGTGCTGGTTAGGGACATTGGCCATGCTAAATTCTCCCTCAGTGTAACAGAACAAGTGCCAGACTGAAGTAGACTTTCATAGTAACATCATTGCAGTAAGCCTACTTGTGATACAAAATAAAATAAACTTTAAACTCCTTAAATCAACAAAGGTGCAGCACATGTGTGTAGAAAGTGACAACTTGCTTTTAGACAACACCTTTAAAGTAGAAAAATAATCAACCCAATGCACTGTGCAGTAATTTTTTTTTGTTCATTTGTGGGACATGGGCATCGCTGACTGGCTAGCATTTATTGCCCATCCCTAATTTCCCTTGGAGGGCAGCTGAGAGTCAACCACATTACTGTGACTCTGGGGTCACATGTAGGCCAGACCAGGTAAGGACAGCAGATTTCCTTCTCTAAAGGGCATTATTGAACCAGGTGGGTTTTTCCAACATCGACAATGGTTTTATGCTCATCAACAGATTCCAGATAATTTTTATTGAATTCGAATTTCACCATCTGCCATGGCAGGATTCAAACCCGGGTCCCCAGAACATTAGCTGAGTTTCTGGATTAATGCTCTAGCAATAATAACACTAGGCCTTGTGACAACAAGGGGCCAGTTCAGAGAGGACTTGAGGAATTGGTGGCTGAAGACACGACTACCAATGGTGCCAAGAAGTCCCCTGATACACAGCCAGTTCAGGTCAATAATCTCATGAATTTAACTTTAATGATGGATTTTATCCAGTGCTTTCTGCAAATCCCATGTCAATAGTATCCATAGACATTCCTCTGGCCTACTGTAGTCAGCTCTTCCAAGATTCGGAATTCAGGCATGTCCTACCCTTCACAAAACCATGCTCGCTCTCTCTGATCGGCAAAACCACATTTCCAGGTGTTTACCGCCCTATCCTTAATGATAGATTTGAGTCATCTCCCAATAGATGTTAGGCTAACGCATCCAAAAATCTTTGGCTTCCCTCTCACACTTTTCATAAACAATGTGTTGCCAATTTTCCAATTGAAAGAAAGCGAATCAAGCGAACGTTGGAAGATTATGGTTAGGACAGCTACAATGTTTTAACATAATTCATTTAAAATCTTGTGATGGAAACTAGCTAGCCTGAAGACTTGTAACTCTTTTAGTGCCATTCCTTTCTTCATTGCTTTTATTTCTTTTATGTTAGTTTTAGTGAGTTCCTGTCTTTTGATTCAATGCTGGTTTCCTTGAGATATTTGCATACTGACCTCTTTCCCTTCCATAGATACTAATGCAAAGTAGTTATTCGATCTGTCAGCTACTTCCTTATTTTCATTGATAATGTTAATTAGCTTTCAAGAGGCCACCTTGTTCCTGATACATTGTCTTTTTCCTGATGTAATTGTTAAAGGATTTTTGTGTTCATTGTGATATTCCTTGCAACTTTCTTTCTATATTCCCTTTTTGTAGCTTTTTGTCAATAATGCAATCGTGTTGGGTTGGAGACAGGCAATGCCACAGGAATGGCAGCTTCTAATCAGAGAGAGCGAGCATGGATTTGTGAAGGGTAAGGCATGCCTGAATTCCGAATCTTGGAACAACTGACTACAATAGTGGCCAGAGGGATGTCTGTGGATATTATTCACACGGGGTTTGCAGAAGGCAATGGATAAATTCCCTCATTGAAGTTAAAACTCATGAAATTCAAGATTATTGACCTGAACTGGCTGAGTATTAGGGGACTTCTTGGCACCATTGGTAGTTGTGCCACCAGCCACTTAAGCCTCAAGTTCTACAATTTTCCCCAAACTTAGCATTGCTGCCTCACAGCGCCAGGGATCCAGGTTCGATTGTGGCCTTGGCTCACTGTCTGTGTGAAGTTTGAACATTCCCCCTGTGTCTACCTGGGTTTTCTCCAGGTGCTCCGGTTTCCTCCCACAGTCCAAAGATGTGCGGATTAGGTTGATTGGCCATGCTAAACTAACCCTAGTGTCAAGGGGATAAGCAGGGTAAATAGAACATAGAACATAGAACATAGAACACTACAGCACAAACAGGCCCTTCGGCCCACGAGTTGTGCCGATCACATCAACACCTACCAACCTACAGACCTATCTATAACCCCCAATCTCATTAAACCCCATATACTCATCCAGAAGTCTTTTAAAAGACCCCAGCGAGTTCGCCTCCACCACCACTGACGGCAGCCGATTCCATTCACTCACCACCCTCTGAGTGAAAAACTTACCCCTAACATCACTTCTGAACCTCCCTCCCCGCACCTTAAATCTGTGTCCTCTCGTAGCAACCATTTCAACCCGGGGAAATAGCCTCTGAGAGTCCACCCTATCTATTCCTCTCAACATTTTGTAAACTTCTATCAGGTCGCCTCTCAACCTTCGTCTCTCCAGGGAAGAGTCCCAGCTCCCTCAACCCAACTTCATAAGGCATGCCTCCCAGTCCAGGCAACATCCTTGTAAATCTCCTCTGTACCCTCTCAATAGCTTCTACATCTTTCCTATAGTGAGGCGACCAGAACTGCGCACAATACTCTAAATGAGGCCTGACAAGGGTCTTATAAAGTTGCAGCATTACCTCCCGACTCCTAAACTCAATCCCTCGATTAATGAAGGCCAGTACACCATACGCCTTCTTGACCACCTCCTCCACCTGCGAGGCCGATTTAAGAGTCCTGTGGACCCGGACCCCAAGATCCTTCTGCTCTTCAACACTACTCAGACTTCTGCCCTTGATAGTGTACTCGTTCATCCCGTTGGTTCTGCCAAAATGGACGACTACACATTTATCTGCGTTGAAGTCCATCTGCCACTTCTCCGCCCAGTCCTGCATCCTATCTATGTCCTGCTGCAACTTTTGCCATCCTTCCAGACCATCCACAACACGACCAACCTTCGTGTCATCAGCGAACTTACTTACCCATCCCTCCACTTCCTCATCCAGGTCATTTATGAAAATGACAAACAACAAGGGTCCCAGAACAGATCCTTGAGGCACTCCGCTGGTGACTGACCTCTATTCAGAAAAAGCCCCATCCACAACCACTCTCTGCCTTCTGCAGGCAAGCCAGTTCTGGATCCACAAGGCCAAAGGCCCTTGGATCCCATGGCCTCTCACCTTCTCAAGAAGTCTTGCATGGGGGACCTTATCAAACGCCTTGCTGAAGTCCATGTACACTACGTCCACGGCACTTCCTTCGTCAATGTGTTCAGTCACATTATCGAAGAACTCAACTAGGCTCGTAAGGCACGACCTGCCCTTGACAAATCCATGCTGACTATTCCTGATCATGTCAAACCTCTCCAAATGTTCGTAAATCTTGTCCCTCAGAAGCCTCTCCATCAGCTTACCAACCACTGAGGTTAGACTCACCGGTCGGTAATTTCCCGGGCTATCTCTGTTCCCTTTCTTGAAAATAGGAACTACATCCGCAATCCTCCAATCCTCCGGAACCTCTCCTGTCTCCATTGACGACGCAAAGATCATCGCCGGGGCTCTGCAATCTCTTCCAGAGATGTTACGGGAATAGGGCCTGGGTGGGATAGTGATTGGTGTGGACACAATGGGTTGAACAGCCTACTTTTGCGCTGTAGGGATTCTATGCCCCCTTTTGGTGAAGCAAAGGGTATGAGCTGGATTTTCTGGCCATTCCCGCCAACGGGATCTTCAGATCCGGCTGGTGGTGAATCCCTGCCATGGTTTCCTGGCAGCAGAAGTGGCGGGGGGGTGGGGGGGTGTTTATGAGGTGGGAAACCCCATTGGCAGCAGCGGAACCAGGAAATCCCACCCAAGGCCAATGGCAGGCCACCTCCATCACCAAAGAACATGCAGCGGAGAGCATGGAAAATCACACCCATGGAGTCAGGAGTTTTGTTTAAGATCAAACAGGATACAGTCATCAATAAAAGCACAACATTGTAAAAAAGTTGGAAATCTGAGATAGAAACAGGAAGTGCTGGAAAAACACAGTTGGCCTGGCAGCCTCCATAGGAGGAGAGATATCATTTTGAGTCGAGTGTTATTGTACTTCGGAATTAATGGTGGGGGAAAGCTGAACCTAATGGCTTTGGTTTTCCCAATGTTTAATTGAGGGAAGTTGCAGTATTGAGTGTCAGACAAGCAGGGCAGTAACTCCACATAGTGAAAGGTTTGAGACAGATGACAGTGAAGTAAAACCAGGGACAAAGTTTTACAGCCCTTCCCATCAGCTGGATTTTCCAGTCCTGTCGAAGTCAATGGACTTCTGGGTGGCTCATTACATTTTCCAGTTCTGCCCTGGGTGTCCTTGGCAGATAGGTAGAATCTGGAGGTGTGTCGTCAAGTGACGTCACCAAAGGGCGGTACTGAAATCAGAAATTTAAGGGGAATTGAAACGTTATAATTTTATAGATTATTAGATCAATGTCAGCAGTGTTCGGTGAGTTAGATAACTTATTAATTTACAAGGACAGGCCTGTTGCAGCCAGCAATATTTTATTAATGTATTGAATTGCATTATGTTCTTGAGAGACCACAAAGTTTAACTGTTAAGTTGACAGAGCCTCATGTCAGTTTGAGTTTATTTGGTAGTTGAGGGGACGGGTTGCGATCAATCAGAGCTTAATTAACCTTTGAGGCTACAAGCTATAGCCAACGGTGAAATGTGTGCCCTTATGTTTTTTTTAAGTGTGTGGTTCTACAGTCATTGCTGGAACTCTACCATCTCTCCCGCCACAATGGAATCGGAGCAGGTAAGAGTTCGACAATGCAAATCCCCTGGGCCATAAGTTAAAATCCTGGCCCATGAGTTAAAACCCTTTGCTATCAGGAACTTTAGTTTTCACTAAAAGTGCAAATGTCTCAGGAGATGAGATTGAGCAGTCGTCAAGGCGGTCCAAGTCACAACAACGTATGGAGGGAATTCTGAGGCTGGATCTTATAGCGAAGACTTGCAACTTCTCATAGGGGAGACAGAATTTTAATGAGGTTGTGTAACTCAGTGAACATTAATGTTTTGGATTGTGGGGAACTATCTTCGTTGCATTTGCCATTTATTGTGCAGTGCGTATGTATTAATTCCCAGGCACCTCATGTGGATCTTGAATGTCAGAGTATATGGTAGGTATTGTTCTCCTTCTCTTATTTTCTTTAGTAAAGTTTATTTTATTTGTTCAAAACTGTGGAATCTTGTGGCTTTATTCTCTTAGTAAGTGCCTGGGATCTCAAACCTCATCTATTTTAAACAAAATGTTAGTGTTATTGTCCCTATCGAAATCTGAGGGGCTGGTATAAGATCATAATAATGGTAGCGCTACTGAAAGGAAAAATTAGGATAAATAACAAATAATAGTTCAGACTGTGGCACAGTGGTCAGCACAGCTACCTCACAATGCCAGGGACTCAGCTTCGATTCCAGCCTTGGAACACTGCCTGTGTGGAATTTGCATGTTCTCCCCATGTCTACGTGGGTTTCCTCCAGGTGCTCTGATTTCCTCCCACAGTCCAAAGTTGCGCAGGTTAGGTGGATTGGCCATGCTAAATTGCCCCTCAGTGTCCAAAGATGTGCAGGATTAACAATGGTAAATGTGCAGGGTTACCGGGATAGGATATGCAGGGAGGGTGGGCTTGAGTAAAATGCTCTTGTGGAGAGTCAGTGCAGACTCAATGGGCCGAATAGCCTCTTTCTGCACTGTAGGGATTCAATGGAACTGATTACAAAATATGGGGAACGCAGACCAGAGGAAGTAAATAGTTGGATTCTTTTTAGTCCCAGGATATAAAAATTACCAATGTCATTGGTAGTGAGGAGAAAAGCTAGAGACAGCATGATATCATTGGACTGGCCAAAGGATAGAAAATACCAAGATGGAATTCAATCTGAAAAGATGTGAGGTAACACATCTCATTTGGAATGAACAAAGACAAAGTAATGCACAATAAATGGTAGGGTATTGAGATGTGTTGAGGAAGAGGAGGAGTTTGGCACGTGTGATTGTAGATTCCTGAATGAAGCAGGACAGGTAGATAATTTAGAAGACGTTCAGGATGCTCTCCTTTACATAAGCGGGGAGGCTACATTGGAACTGTAGAAAGCATTAGATAGACACACAGTTCTTGTCACTACACAACAGTAATGATAAATCCCACTCACCTAATGAAGGAGCAATGCTCCGAAAGCTTATGATACCAAATAAACCTGTTGGATTTTAACCTGGTGTTGTGAAACTTCTTACTGTGCCCACCCCAGTCCAATGCCAGCATCTCCACATCATTACAGGAATGATGTGATCTCACTGAAGACAGTACAAAGGGGATTTACAAGAATGTTGGCAAGAACAGAGACTTTTAGCTTTGAGGAAATGTTGGATAGACTAGGTTTGCTTTCTTTGGAATGGGATCATTTAATTGAGGTGCACAAAATGATGAGATGCCCAAACAGATTGAATAGGAAGGACTTACTCCCTTAACAGAAAGGTCAATAACCGGGGACCATAGATTTAAGGTAATTTGTGGAAGGATTAGAGGATAACTGAGGAGAAATCTTTTAGGGGTAGGGCTGCCTTCTCTCCTGGAATGATGGGAGTCTAGTAGATCTGCCATCAATCCCCTGCCAGCTATTCAAACCAACTTGGGAGGTTTTAAAGCGACATTTCAAGCACATAATATTCAGAATTTGTGCAGAAACTCTGACAAGTTATCATTCATTGAAAACGGTCACCTAGAACATAGAACATACAGCACAAACTGCAGCACAAACAGGCCCTTCGGCCCACAAGTTGCGCTGATCATATCCCTACCTGATTGTGTTCAGAGCATGAAACTTTGAATGTAAACCAGTGTGCTCACATATCATGCTCATGTACCATGCTCACGTACCATGCTCACATACCACGCTCATGTACCATGCTCACGTACTGCGCCTACATGCCGTGCTCATATATCATGCTTACGTTCCATGCTTACGAATGTCACCACGCTGCAATGTTTCCCACTGGAGCAGAGCCTCAATCTCGCAGGTAGATGGAAGTAAAACCCAGAGTGAATGCTGCTGCATGGGCAACTGATCATCCAATTGCTTGGAAAGTTCAAACCATGGCACTTATGTCAACCTAGAAAGCCTTTTACAGGAACCCACGTTCAATTCCAGTCTCGGTGATTGACTGTGTGAAGTTTGCACATTTTCCTCATGTCTGCGTGGGTTTCCTTCGGGTGCTCCGGTTTTCTCTCACAGTCCAAAGATGTGTGGGTTAGGTTGATTGACCATACTAAATTGTCCCTGACTGTCAGGAGGACTAGCAGGATAAATTCATGGGGGTAAATTTATTTATTTATTAGTCACAAGTAAGGCTTACATTAACGCTACAATTAAGTTACTATGAACGCTTAGTTGTCACCTTCTGGTGCCTGCTCAGGTCAATGCACCTAACCAGCATGTCTTTCAGACTGTGGGAGGAAACCGGAGCACCCGGAGGAAACACACACAGATACGGGGAGAACATGCAAACTCCAAGGTGGGAATCGAACCCGAGTCTCTGGCACTGTGAGGCAGCAGTGCTAACCACCGTGCCACTATGCTGCCCGGGGATAAGGCCTGGGTGCAATTTTTGTTGGTGTGGGCTCGGAGGACCAAATGTCTCAGGAGACAAGATGAATGGGTGGGTAAGTGGAGCTGAGTCCACAAAGATCAGCCACAATCATATTGAATGGCAGAGCAGGCTTGAGGGACCAGATGGCTTACTCCTGCTCCTCGTTCTTATGTTCTTAAATGGCTCAGGCCCTATTTATAAGATAAGATCGTTCATTGACTCACCATTTCAAAGATGAGTTTGAGAACAGGATGGAACCGATTAAGGAAATGGGTGGATTGGCCATGCTAAATTGCCTCTTAATGTCCCAAAATGTGTAGATTAGGGTGGATTAGCAGGCTAAATATGCGGGGTTGTGGGATAGGGTCTGGCTGGGATTCTCCATCAGACAATCAGTGCAGCCTTGATGGGCCAAATGGACTGCACCTGCACTGCCATGTTTCTATAAAATGGTTACATACAGCGTGGATGTAAATTTGAGCCACATATTGGGAATATGCAAAGGGTAGAAGGTTAGGTGTCATTTCATCGAAGGTACATTTCTTAAGGAACCCAGCAAAGATGTTTGCGAGGGCTGAGCCTGAAGGGGCTCCCATGGCAAACTGGACATACATGGTGTCATTAAAACTGAACTCAACTGCGCAAGTTGCCAAGCTTGTAAGTTCAATGCATACTGATCGACACAAGATGGCTATGCTATAGTGTTGCAGTGCAAATATCTATGGCTTCCTTCAGTGGAACATGGGTGAACAGGCTTGCAATGTCATATAAGCACATAGATACGGAGTTGTTTTCAATATGTAAGTACTGCATGGCCTCCGCAAATGTGAATGAATCCTTCATCATGGATGTAGAGAACATGATTGGACAATGTTGGATTCTCAAATGTGCTCTGCACGAAAGGGCTTTTTTTCCAACTCTGCACAAACAGGAATTTGATTCATGAATGGGCAGCATGTGCCACAGTGGTTAGCACTGCTGCCTCACTGTGCCAGGGATCTGGGTTTGATTCCAAGCTTGGGTCACTGACAGTGTGGAATCTGCACATTCTCCCCTTGTCTGCGTGGGTTTCCTCCGGGTGCTCTGGTTTCCTCCCACAGTCTGAAAGATATGCGAGTTAGGTGGGTTGTCCTTGCTAAATTGTGCCTTAATGTCATGGGGACTAGCTAGGGTAAATGCATGGGGTTGTGGGGATAGGGCCTGGGTGGGATTGTGGTCAGTGCAGACTCATTGGGCCGAATGGTCCCCTTCTGCACTGTAGGATTGTAAGAATCATGATTGGAAACGTTTTTCCAGGGATTTGTTTTCCTCTCTTGCGCTCCCCCCGAACCATTCATACCACGCTGCCAGCTTTCCATGATGCTCCTTTGGTCGACATCTCCCGAAATATGTCCAGCCAGAGTTGCCAACCCTAGGTGTGGGTCTGGAACTCACTTCCTGAAAGGGTGGTGGGAGCAGAAACCCTTGTCACATTTTTAAAAAGTGCTCGGATCTGACATAATATACAACATTGCAGGCGGAATTTTCCCATCCTGCCCACCACGGGAATCGTAGCGGAGGGGACAGAAAATTCGGCCGACCATGCAAAGGCCTGTTGACGTCGGGCAGGAATTTCCATCTTGGGGTGAGTGCGGGCCGGAAAATCCCTCCCTACGGATCAAGGAGATGGAACTGGGCTGGATCATGGTTTTTCATTCAGCACAGGAACGAAATGAAGGCGCCAAATGGCCTCCTTCTGGCCCTTACATTCCTATGATTGTTCAATTCTGAGGTAACAATTTGTTAAAGTCCAGACTTTAATATCATGGGAAAGTAGGATAGGAAGAGTGTGGATGTTATTAACACAGAGGATTTACATTATAAAGTTATGAAGCTGGAAAGCTTTGAGGAATAGCCAGTTTAATGGACTGGATGTGCTGCCCTTTGGGTCTTAATTCAATGTGATACCTTCACCAGAAACACACCAGTAGTAAAGGACCCTCTACTCCTCATTGCAGGTCAGATCAAGACCAGTTTCTTGCACTAATTTCCATCCATATTGTTCACTGTCAATTAAATAGATTAAGAAACAATTAACTGCAGGTAAAGTCTTATTGGCCTGAGGCTAAATTTGCAAGGATTTCTGAAGGACAAGGTAAAGAACTATGTGAAGTTTTCCACAGAGAGTCGAGGGAAGAACACTGTAACTTGCAATTACGCGGCTATGGAATATGGAAATGATGCTGTGACTAAACATATTAGCAAGCCTGTGAGAACCTAATGATTAATTTACTGTTTTTCTCCAGCTTCATAGCGTTTGGGCTGGGTATGAATCTGTAGTCTAATCTGCAGGCCATGGTGACAATTTGCTTTTTTTCTGTTCATTCATTAGTTCAGAAGTGGGCTTACATTAACACTGCAATGATGTTACTGTGAAAATCCCTTAGTTGCCACGCTCTGGCGCCCGTTCGGATACACCGAGGGAGAATTTAGCATGGCCAATGCACCTAACCCACACATCTTTCAGACTGTGGGAGGAAACCGGTGTACACCCACGCAGACACGAGGAGAACATGCAGACGCCGTACAGACAGTGACCCAAGACGGGCATCGAACCCAGATCCCTGGCGCCATGAGGCAGCAATGCTAACCACTGTGCCACTGTGCCGCCCTATTTCACAGCTTCAGTGACAGTGGTGTCAATTTAAAGGCACATTCGATCTTCCCAATTTTTTTTACCAAGGTGATATCGGATTTTGTGTGGCCCAAAGTGAACATTCAGGAGGGGAGGTGGGTTGTTTAGTGAGGAGAGAGGGGCTGGATAAGAACATAAGAAATAGGAGCAGGAGTAGGCCATCCAGCCCTTCGAGCCTGCCCCGCCATTCAATAAGATCATGGCTGATCTGTCATGGCTCAGTTTCACTTTCCCGCCCTCTCCCCATAACCCTTAATCCCCTCTCTTATCAAAAACCCATCAACCCGCGTCTTAAAAATATTTAGCGAGGCAGCCTCCACCACTTCAACGGGCAGAGAATTCCAGAGATTCACCACCCTTTGAGTGAAAAAGTTCCTCCTCAACTCGGTTCTAAACCGCCCCCCCTTTATCTTGAGGCTGTGCCCCCTAGTCCTACTGTCCTACTGGATGGCCTACTCCTGCTCCTATTTCTTATGTTCTTATGTCATAATTTTCATTGCATCATTCAACATTATGTTACAGATAACTTCTGATATCATATATTTGGGATAAGTATGAAATCTATAAGCTTAAATTAACACAGTAAAAAGTCTGACAACACCAGGTTTTAGTCCAACCAATTTATTTGATAGTAAACTCACAAGCTTTCGGGGGGACTCCCTCTTCGTCAGGTGAATGGAGAGTTCTGGCCATGGACAGAGCATATAAAGCACAGACAGTTTAGAGATTACTGATTAGAATGCGAATCTTTACACCTAACCTGCTGTTCAAGTCCTAAAGTGGCCGACAATGTGTGTAGAAGGAGCACTGATCACAGGTTAAAGAGATGTGTAACTCTCCATTGACCTGCCGAAGAGGGAGTCCCCTCGAAAGCTTGTGAGTTTACTATCAAATAAATCGGTTGGACTAAAACCTGGTGTTGTCAGACTTTTTACTGTGTTTACCCCAGTCCAACGCCGGCACATCCACATCATGAGCTTAAATTAACAACAGCTCTTAAAGTACAAACACATACTCTGAGTATTGCAGGGATTTACCGAACGGTCAGTCAGTCACAATACAGATTTAATTTCTTGCTATGAAGTTGGCACATTGTGTTACTTCTGATGCTCTTGACATTACAGGATTGCAGCTATTGGCAGATGTGTGATTCTTCCCACTTGAACCGTACACTTTAGTTTCAGCAGCTTGGGGTAGATCCATGAAAGTGTGCTCCTGTGAATCTGAGCACAGGCTCCTGTTCCTGTAAAATGAAGAAGTTGGTTCTCCACGCTGTGTCTCAACATTGCACAGCAGAAACTTGTACATGACTGAAATGATGCTGTAGCAAATCACAAAGGACATGATCCCAAAAGATCTTTCAAATGTCGCACCTTGTGTGAAAGAGCAGCACATTTTCACCTTAATTCAAAGTGATTGAACCTGGAGAGAAGGAGCCTATTTTAAATCAGTTTGTATTGGGAGACCACCTCCCTGCATCAAAACAGTGACAACAGTTCAAGAGTACATCGATTCCAGGCTTGGGTCTGTGTGGAGACTGCACATCCTCCCCGTGTCTGTGTGGGTTTCCTCCGGGTGCTCCGGTTTCCTCCCACAGTCGAAAGATGTGCTGATTAAGTGCATTGGCCAAGCTAAATTCTCTCTCAGTGTTCCCAAGCAGGCATAGTGAGAAATCTCACAGCACCAGGTTAAAGTCCAACAAGTTTATTTGGCAGCACAAGCTTTCGGAGTGTTGTTCCTTCTTCAGGAGAATGAAGAGTTGGGTTCACAAACAGGGTGTACATAGACATAGGCTCAATTTACAAGATAATGGTTAGAATGCGAGTCTTTACATGTAATCAATGTGAATGAAGAGAGGATTAAGAACAGGTTAAAAATGTGTGAATTGTCTCCTGTCAGGACAGTTAGTGAGATTTTGCAAGCCCAGGCAAGTCGTGGGCGTTCCAGATAGTGCGACATGAACCCAAGATCCCAGCTGAAGCTGTCTTCATATGTGTGGAACTTGGCTATCAGTTTTTGCTTGGCAATTCTGCGATGTCGTGTGTCGTGAAGGCCGCCTTGGAGAACACTTACCCGAAGATCAGAGATTGAATGCCCTTGACTGCTGAAGTGGTCCCCGACTGGGAGGGAACAAATAAATAGTAAAATGAGGGAAGCAGTCCTCCAGCCTCTTCTGCACATACCCCCACATACTCCCCAGGCCCCATCCATACCAACTCTTGCCCCATCCATGCCAAATCATGCCCCCATCCACACCATGACCCATTATACTTTCCATGCTAATCTATACCTCTCTGCCCACCCTCATGTCCAATCATAATCTCTATGCCAAACTATGCGTTCCTGCTGACCCATTGAACTCTCATGCTCTGCATGCTAACCTATGCACCACTCATCTCCATGGCCCTTTACAGCCCCTGCTTGGTGATTGTTGAGCGGTATCCATTCATCCATTGTCATAGCATGGTCTCGCCAATGTACCATGCCAATGGACATCCTACTCTGCAGTGTAGCAGGTAGACAACGTTGGCCGAGTCACGAGAATATGTATCGTGTACCCGGCATCTCTACGTCCTGAACAGCATCAGACTGTGGTGACTAGAGAATTTTCACAGTAACTTCATTGCCATGTCAATGTAAGCCTACTTGTGACATTAACAAATAAACTGTAACTTTGAAGTTCAAATTTCTCAATAATAGATACAGGGCCAAATCTTGCTGGAAACTTCACAGCATGATAACAATGCACAACGCTATTAATGTCTATATTGGCCAGCAACGTCAAGGGATGAAGGGCTATGATGGGAGATGCAAGTTGCAAGAACTTGCTCCTCAATTTACTTTTCTTTCTAACATCTTACTACGCAAGATAAGATTGCAGGGTTGATGTAAGCCTACTTGTGACACTAACAAACACAAAAAAATGCCCTTGCTCATGAATCACTTTGTCTAGAATGACCTGTAAAGATTTGGTCTCTTATTTTTTTCTTTAACCTCAATATTCATCACAGTGCACCAAGTGGATCACTGTACAAACATTACTTAGAACTTTCTTCTCCTTTCTGCTTCCATTTTGTTTTCCTATCTGGGCCCTGATTTAAACAAGCTGACCACCTCCCAGGTTAGGAGCAGGTATCGACCCTGCAAACTATGGCACACCCAAGCCATCCTCAAGACACATGGTGACAAAATAAATCTCCGTGCTTTGTGCTTTTGTGGAAAGAGCTATTCAGCTATCAAATTCAGAGGAATTTCTCTCCTGATCTGGGAGCACAGAGGGTCAGGATATTTCCTGGCTCCGGAAACCTGACCCACAGGAATGTGGCCTACAAGGTCAGATTTTCATTCCAGGATGGCAAGCTTCCCTGGGAGTCAGGCCAAGCAATCCCAGAACAAGTGTGGAGGATGCTGTTTGCAGAGGTGAGCTGGGCTGAGGCTTGCCTCCGCACTCCGGCACTATGTCCAAGATTTACTTAAATAAATAGCAAAATGAGGAAAGCAGCCCTCCAGTCTTTGCTGCACATACTCCCACATGCTCCCTAGACTCTCATCCATACCAACTCTTGCCCATCCACGCCAACTCATGCCCCAATCCACCACCGTGACCTATAATTTTTTCCATGCCAATCTATACCTCCCTGCCCACCCTCATGTCTCCTCATAATCTCTATGCCAAACTATGCCCTTCTGCCGACCCAATGCCCAGCATGTTAACCTATGCTCCACTCATCTCCATGGTCCTTTACAGCCCCTATGCCAACTTAGTGCCAAGTCAAGATAACATTCCCCCAACTTCTTACCCTTTCTCCTTACATCTGCCTGGTCAACTTACCCAGTATCCAACATTAGTAGATCTTGGATCCCATACTCAGATTAAACAAAATAAAGCATCAATTTCAGACTTAATGCTCACCCATTTAATACATTTCCATTTCTTCAACTACATTTTCCTTTATAACAATGAACATTTCATTCAATTGTATAACCGCTTATAGAAACAAGCATCGGAATTCACTTTCCCACTCCAAAGAGTGGATAATATCTTGGAACTGTCAATCAAACTGTGAAACGAAGTAATAATGTAATGGATGCTTGTGAAATCAGTCATGCAACACTAAATCAGGAAGGAAAGGCTTACATGAACAGACAGAGTAAAATAGCAAGCAATCACATTTTAACTCTCCTTACAGATTTTTTTTAAGAGTTAAGGGGAAGGGGTTTTAAATGCCTTGGCAACTCCCCCTGATATATGATCTTGATATTTGATGTAGTTATCTGACAATTTTTTATAGTTCCATTGAGCTTATCCATATTTTGCGCACATTCATGTCTACTTCTAGGAATCACAAAGGCCACCTAACCTCCCCTAAAGGTCATCTGACTTTCCACAAAGGACATGTGACCTCTGTCAAAAATTCAAGGGACCATAGCCTAAGGGGTTCTTTATCCCAAAGGGTACTTTGGCTATCCAAATGAATGCATGAAGTTCAGACCTGCTCCTATCAGATCTAATCTGCACACGTTATGTTTTAGATACCTCTCACACCAAAAGCATGGGTGGAGGCAGTGTTGATTTCTCGGGGTAGCTGATTAAGTGAAATGTGCATGCACAAATTCCCAACCCAGGTCCATTCCCACCCCTGTAAAAAATGGTAAGTGCCAATCCGAGGAAGGGACTTCTGGATTTTAACTTATGCAGAGAGGCTCTCTGTCATGAGGTAAATCCAGGTCAATGAGATTTGTCATATCAGAGTGTACACCATGAACATGAAAACGGTCATCATGCATTTGTCATTCTTCAAATAGGTGATTAGACTTCTATAACTCCATCAAACAGGATAGCTCTTCCAAGAAACCATGAGAGTCATTAAGGATTAGATAAGGCACGTATTTCAATATTACAAGAATAATAATATGCCATAATATTAAGGGTTGTGAAACATTCTCATGAGGATCCTGGTGTGATATGTTGCTCTGCTGTATCCTTAGCTGCCTTAGCAGCCAGCTTGACATTTGTGCCATAATGCCTGAGGGCAGATGATCAAAATACAAAAGAGAGAAGTTTACCAGCCAAGAATGATGAATGGCTGAGTCAATCAGGCCGAATACCTATTGGCACAAAGCTTACTTGGCAACTGTTGTAACTATGCTTCTGTTGGTAACCATGGGAATGGGTCATGTTCAAATGCCCCATCTGTTAGTTGTAACTGGTAGTGAGATTGAGATGGGGGCAGGAGAAGAAGTGCCCACTTTCTATACACCTAGACCCTCGCAGAGGACAATCGCATTATAAGCACATGTGCATTTCTGAAGCTTTTTACCTTCCTTTCTCTCTTAACATTCTTTTTCTCCTCTCTTCATTCTCATACTCTTTCATCTTTGTCTCGGAACTTCCTTTTTCTCTCCCTTTCCTGTCTCTGCCAATTTTTACCCCCAGTTGTGCCTAGATTCAACCAGGCTGATGGCCACTGAGAGGCAGCAGTGAGTCTGTTAGGGGAGCACCTGGAGGAAACCCATGCAGATACAGGAGGAACGTGCAAACTCCACACAGACTGTCACCTGAGGCCAGAATCGAACCTTGCACCTTAGCACTGGTATTTTGAGAGCTGGGCTTCATTACTGTCTATCTGTAGGTGAGAATCATGGAATCCTTACATTGCAGAAGGAAACCATTCAGCCCATCAAACTTGCACCGGCAGCAATCCAACCCAGGCCTTATTCCCGTAACCCCGCGCATGGCCAATCAACCTAATCTGCACATCTTTGGAGCGTGGGAGGAAACTGGAGCACTTAAAGGAAACCCACGCAGACATGGAGAGAATGCGCAAACTCCACAGAGATAGTCACCCGAAGCCAGAATCGAACTTGGACCCAAGCATTGTGAGGCAGCAGTGCTAAGGCAGATGCTGGAGGAAAGCCGGGCCAATACCAGCCTGGGTTAAGGTAGGTTAACGTTTTAAAGTTTATTTATTAGTGTCACAAATAGGCTTACATTAACACTGCAGTGAAGTTACTGTGAAAATCCCCTAGTCACCACACTCTGGCGCCTGTGTGGAGGTGGAGCTGGACATGGGGACCTGTTCACATTGAGGCACTGGGGAGGGAAACTTTGAGCAGCTCCTGATAGATTTATGCATCCCAGGAATACTCGAGCTTGCCCTGTCCCCATTAACGACTTACATCTCATGTTCTTGCTGAAACTGTGCAGCATACCAATGTTACACACTACCCAAATCTTTTTTTTGGAAAATATATTTTGTTCATATAATATTTGAAAGTCACATTATCCAAAATTCAAATTGTAGTAACAGTCAGGTGCAATTAAATTTACATTTTCTCCAGAGGACAAAATGCACCCTGAGGTGAAAACAAAAATTGTTGGAAGGCCTGACAGCATCTGTGGAGAGAGAATAGAGCCAATGTTTTAACTCGATTCCAGTAACCGTAGTGTTTTGCTTTTATATTTCACTCTGAGGTGCTGCAGTTCAGTAATGAGAACGTTCCATATATTTCAATATTTTCATTGCAGGGAATACCGTTCTTTTCAAACTAACGTTAATTTATTAGTCACAAGTAGGCTTATGTTAACACTGCAATGAAGTTACTGTGAAAATCCCCTAGTCACCACACTCTGGCGCCTGTTCGTGTACACTGAGGGAGAATTTAGCATGGCCAATGCACCGAACCAGTATGTCATTCGGACTGCGGGAGAAAACTGGAGCACCCGGAGGAAACCCAAGCAGTCACAGAGAGAACGTACAGACTCCGCATAGGCAGCGACCCAAACTGGGAGTTTGTCATGGATCCCTGGTGTTGTGAGACAGTAGTGCTAAACACTGTGCCAATATGCTGCCCTAAACTATTGATAAAACTATTGACAATCAAACTATTCATCATTAATTCAATCAAATTAAATGCAGTTAGGATTAAGTATGTAGCCATGAGAGGTTTTACCTGGTTACCAACCCCTCAGTGTACATTGGCTGAAAGGCCTTACATGGTAGCCTTTTCTCATTGGTGATAGTTGCCTCAAGCTTGATTGCGTCCCTCAGTACATATTCCTGGACATTGGAATGTGCCAGTCTGCAACACTCAGCTGAGGAAATTTCTTTGCACTAGAAGATTGATGGCCAGAATTCACTGGCCATTCTCGGCAGAGGGATTCCCCGGTCGTGCCGGCAGTGCACCCCCCCAACTGACTTGGGGTGACATCAGTGGGAATTCCCGCTGCTAGCAAACAATGCGCTACCTCCTGCTGGCAGCAAGCATGTGGCTAGGAGGCTGGAAAATCACCTTGCCCATCAAGTTTTGGGCAGACTTTTGGGTCACACTAGCCAAATCTGTCCTAAAATGGACCATTATTTGCTTATTAAAAGGACCCATTACCTGAAATATGTGTGGCAATTCACTACCCAGCGCTAAGCCCCCTTTGATGGTGACACTGACCAGAGTCCTTACTGGTCCAAATTAAAATCCAACTTTCATTCTCTTTAAGTGTTCACATTCACCAGTCGAGAGAATTGAAGTTATAACGCTTCAGTGGAAATCAAGAGTTAAATCTTTTTTTTTTATCTTGTTCCCCCTCTTGTAACTCCCTCTACATAAATGACTTTCTCTTATCCTGTGCTTTTGTTTTATTCAGTGAGATCTGAAAGTAATTCATCTCCCTCCTGACTCACCAGCAGTAGAACAGATTTTGCCAATTTACTTTATCAAATGCCTCTTCATTTTAGACACTCTGATCAAATCCTATCCTTTTTCTCTTCTAAGGAGGACAGCTGGATTTTCTACAGGGCACCATCATAAACAGGGCTTCGATTATCTTCCATAGGGTGCCCAGAGGAACCATTACTTATATTGTGGCTGCAAAACTCACAATAAAAGGAAGTGAAAGTGTGTGAAAAGTTTTGGAAAAAATTGTAATCATTTAACATCAATGGAAATGTGGCAGTTAAATCCATTGAAGCTTCACGGAATTATAGAATAATAGAATGCTTACAGTGCAGAAGGAGGCCATTTGGCCCATCGAGCCTGCACTGCCAACAATCCCACTCAAGTCATATCCCTGCAACAAGTATTTTTCCTGCTAATCCCCCTAAGGGGCAATTTAATGCGGCCAATCAACCTGACCCGCTCATCTTTAGAGTTGTGGAGGAAACTGGAGCGCCCAGAGGAAACCCACGCAAACATGTGGAGAACGTACAAACTCCACACAGATCCAAGGCTGTAATTGAACCGCTGTCCCAGGCACTGTGAGGCAGCAGTGCCGTCATGCTGCCCCACTCTTCCGATTATAGAACTCGCAACTTATAAAACTCCAGGAAAATAGATTTTATTGCAATGGCGAACATTTATTGGAACTCATTGTGCTTTTGGTTGTTCAGAAATGAGAAAATTTATTCAGAAGTTAATAGTCAAAGGTCATTTTCACCATGGCCACTGGACTGGTTGCTCATTTTGAGGCAGTTTAATTTTTCTGCTGGATCTTGCAGTGGATATCTGAAAGATTTGGGCTAATAATAATCCGCAAGTCTGCAGTCCACAAAGTGTGACAGAATTGGAGTTGTTGTCAATAGTTGAAAGCCTATTGTCAACCCTTTCAAACAAGTGCAGGAAGGCTACAGAAATTACAAAGAAAGACCTTTGCCTGGCAGCATGGTATATAGACCATGATCTAGATGACCTCTGCTGTTGATATTGGCAAGATTTTTCAGAACCACAATAACTCTGACTGATTTATAGGAGGGCGGCGAATGGTTCCTCTTAAAGCACTGAAGAAAATAATTTTAGTGCAACTTGCACGATGCAATTCTCTGAGCCAATAGTTCGCAGATGGCTTTTGTTTTTATTGTGTTTCTCCTAAACCACAGTTGACCTGCCTCTATTTTTTTGTTTTAAAGAAAAAAACACTGTCAGATTTCATTAGTCTGCTCTGATTCCATTACCATGGAGTAGCAGATTTAAAACAGAGATGAGGAGGAATTACTTCTCTCAAAGGATTGTGAATCTGTGGAATTCACTATCCCAGAGTGTTGTGGATGCCGGGACATGGTTTAGTTTCGAGTTAAAATTTATTTATTAGCATCGCAAGTAGGCTTGCATTCACACTACAATGAAGTTACTGTGAAAACCCCCTAGTCGCCGCACTCCAGCGCCTGTTCGGGTACACTGAGGGAGAATTTAAGCACAACCAATGTGCCCTAACTAGCATGTCTTTTGGATTGTGGGAGGAAACTTGCGCACCCGGAGGAAACCTACACAGGCTCAAGGAGAACATGCAGATTCCGCACAGTGGTCCAAGCTGGGAATCAAACCCAGGTCTCTGGCACTGTGAAGCAGCAGTGCTATCCACTGTGACGCCGTGCTGCCCCAATTAAGTAAATTTAAGGAGGAGATAGGTAGATTTTTATTTAGCAATGGGTTATGGGGAACAGGCAGGAGAGTGGAGTCGTGGCCCAAACAAGGTCAGCCATGATCATATTGAATGGTGGAACAGGTTTGAGAGGCTGAATTGGCTTCTTCTGCTCTTAGTTCTTATGTTGATTCTGAATGTGAGCTGAAGTCATGTAACCGCAACTGTGTGAAATTACTGGTGATTCTGAAAGGCATCCAAACTTTCCTGTCTTGCCCACTATGGGATTTGTAGCAGGCAGGGACAGACCATGCAAAGATCCATTGACCTCAGGTGGGATCTTCCTGTCATGGTTTCAAAGTTTATTTATTAGCATCAGAAGTAGGCTTACATTAACACTACAATGAAGTTATTGTGAAAATCCCCTCACCTCCACATTCCAGCACCTGTTCAGATACACTGAGGGAAAATTTAGCATGGCCAATGCACCTAACCAGTGCATCTTTGGGACTGTG